>NC_045776.1:87257078-88509844 GCF_008692025.1 Phocoena sinus
AATCTATATGAATGTCACCAAATGAATTTGTGCCCTATACAGTCTGCACTGCCTGACATGGAAACCTCGTGCAAACGCAAAAAGTCTGAAAATTTTCACACCAAAGTGCGAACAGCTGTTATCTCTAAAACTTTTTGGGGTGGGGCTACTGATGAAGAATTTGCAAGTTTTACCTTATTCGCCGAGTATATGTATTTTTCTCAATAGAAATGCACCACCAATTCTTTCCAAAGGCTGTAAAATGAGTCGGAGCTAAAGCTGATTGTCTGGGGTCCACACTTAGGTAAAAGTGATTCCCCTGGGAGTCCAAGCAGTGGTAGCCCCCGGGAGATGAACAGGAAGAGATGTGTTTACAGAGCAGCACACTGGGGGTGATGACAAGGTTTCCTGCGTCGTCCTGAAAGGTGGTTCCACAAGGGAGTGCTTTATCACAATTCATTAAACTGTCAATGATGTTTCATGGACTTTTCAGTGTGTGTTTTTCGGTGGATGATGGAAAGAGTTCCCAAAAAAGATTCTAGGATAGAGTAATCTTTCTTCTTCTGAATACTCTCCCAACTTCCCTGAAACAATCAGGAGGCTGAGTCTGGTCATTAAAAATTACAACAGATTGTGCTGTAATTAAATATCACATCTAAATTACCTCACTGCCGCAAAGCCTCCATTCGTTATGATGGAAGACGGATGGAAATTTTCTCTGAACTGTATAGAAAGATCTGAGACCCCATCACAGCTTAAGAAATACCCGTTGAAAAATGAGTCCATGGGACTTCCCCGATAGTCCAGTGGTTAAGACTCCGCGCTTCCACTGCAGGGGGTACAGGTTCGATCCCTGGTCGGGGACTAAGATGCCACGTGCTGCGTGATGTGGCCAAAAAAAATCTTTAAAAAAAAGAAAATGATTCCACAAGAGGATTTCTTCATCCTGTGTCCCACCTCCATCTATGCCTGCTGGAGTCAGCAGTGACAAAAGGAAAGTTACAAGATACTACTGTGTGTAATCCGCTCTGGCATAATTTAACTTTGGAAATCACCGTCGTTTTTAAATGAGAGATAAGGGCTTCCTGGATGCTTACAAGGATGCTATGGGGCCCTAAAGCCCCAAAGAGAAGCACAGCAAACAGACCAGGGATAAGGGGGAGATTCCGCTGGCTGGAAGGGCCGTGCTAGAGTACCATATGCTAAGGTCCTTCCCGCAAGGTCAACTCCTCAGCCAGCCAAGAGCCAGAGAGGACATACCTCGCAGAAAACCAAAGCAATGACTTCTTCAGGCTTCACTTGGGCTGGTGTCAGGAGCCCAGGACACTCCCCCACCATTCACTGCAGACTGAGCCTCATTCTTGAAGAGCCTGCTTTGCGGTTGACTGGGAATCTGGACATATAAGAGCCTTTGGGGGCTGGATCCCTCCACAAAGACCACCAGCATCTGTTAAGGAGGGCAGATGACCAACTACCAGCCCCCCATGGCTGCCCGCCCTCACCTGGTCCCCTGCCCTGCCCTTCGTCCCTTCAGGATCCAATCATGTATCTCTTCTCCTGTGCTAGTTTTTAAAATCACTCCAGGTGCACTGGTACTTTTGTCTTTTCTTACAATTATTTACGTAACCGACCTCTCTTTCTGAAAATGACTCAGTGTCCTGCCGCTGGTGGCCACCGGGTTATCACGTGCTGGGCAGTTCAGGGGAAGGGGTAGGGCCAGGATGACCCCCAATCATTCTGTTTTTCTTTCTCTGTGTGTGTGTCTACTTCTCCACATGTTTGATTTCCTCTCTCTTTTCTCTTCCTCTTTCTAATTCTGAAGCCGCTTTTCGTGTGTATCTATACGAACATTTATTTCTCCAGGCCTGTGTTTAGGGTTCTTTCTGGGTGAATCAACCTCTCAATCAATCCTCTCCCTCTCTCTCCCTTTTCTCTTCCCTCGTCTTCCTTCCTGTGTTTCCCATGCCCCACTCAAGACTGCAAACATTTACAGGAGCCACTAAGAAATCGGCTGAATTTCCCAGAGCAGGTGTTCTGTTCTGGGTCTTCAGAACGAGTGTGATGTTACAACTCAAACAAACAGTCCGTGGAATCTAAGTAAGGAGGTTTGGAAGAGGCAGAAGAAAATCACGCACAGCTCTGAAGCAGGACACAGATAGAGGTCCCAGAATATGGCTGGACTACATTCTGCTTTGCAGCTTAGTCTTTTAAGGATGTTTTCGGGGGCTTCCCTGGTGGCGCAGTGGTTAAGAATCTGCCTGCCGATGCAGGGAACACGGGTTCGAGCCCTGGTCTGGGAAGATCCCACATACCGCGGAGCAACTAAGCCCGTGCACCACAACTACTGAGCCTGTGCTCTAGAGCCCGTGAGCCACAACTACTGAAGCCCTCGAGCCACAACTACTGAACCCGCACGCCTAGAGCCCGTGCTCTGCAACAAGAGAAGCCACCGCGATGAGAAGCCCACGCACCGCAACGAAGAGTAGCCCCCGCTCGCCGCAACTAGAGAAAGCCCGCGTGGCAACAAAGACCCAATGCAGCCAAAAATAAATAAATAAAAATATTTATTTAAAAAAAAAAAAGGATGTTTTCTGATTTTCTCTATATGGAGAGATCCTGGACTTTACTATCCCTAAAAAAGTTTCCCACTGGATAAAAGAGAATAAATTTCATTTATTTAATAGGACATCTGTGTGTCCAGGGTCGCCAAAGTTTACCACGTGAAATGGGGGAGAAAGAAGAGGTGAGAACCTAATGTAAAAATTGTACGTACTCAAGATCAGCTCGGAAAATCCCTTAAGCTTCCAGTAACGCACAGTACGTACTCTAGTACCGAACTGTTACGCCTCCTGAAGGGTCAGAACCACACAGCTAGACAAAAGAAAAGGTCACACACAGATACCCAGCAACCAACCTCTTGCCCTTAGCTGGCCGTCACTGCCTGGGGGCCATCACAGGTGACCGAAACTCAAGTCGGCCGGCTTGCCTGGAAGTTTCACGCGTTCTGCTTTAACCCGAAGCTTCTATATAAACCAGTCGTATTAACAGCTATGTCACAAGTATAGTTGATTACAATGTTGTGTTAGTTTCTTTTCTTTTTTAGTGATAAAGCTGTTATTCTGTATTTAAATTCAGTTTAATTCAAAGTGATTCTTGTTTTGAATTTCTGAATTTTATTTTCTTTATTTTTTATATAGCAGGTCCTTATTAGTTAGCTATTTTATACATATTAGTGTATATATATCAATCCCAATATCCCAATTCAGTGGTGGGATGAACTGTTGTGTTAATCTCTGCTATACAGCAAAGTGACTCGGTTATATAGATATATATTCTTTTTCATATTCTTTTTTTAAATATTTATTTATGTGTTTGGTTGCGCTGGGTCTTAGTCGCGGCATGCATGTGGGATCTAGTTCCCTGACCAGGGATCGAACCCGGGCCCCCTGCATCGGGAGTGCGGAGTCTTAACCACTGGACCACCAGGGAAGTCCCTCTTTTTCATATTCTTTTCCATGATGGTTTATCACGTGATATTGACTATAGTTCCCTGTGCTCTACAGTAGGACCTTGTTGTTCACCCATCCCATAACAGATCTGTTCTCTTAATGTGAGTCTTAACAGGGAACACAGGCTTGAAAGCACCTATCAAGTGTTTTGCACACAGTAGGTAATGGGTTAATTTTGGTGGGTGTGAATTCTGCGGAGGGCCACATGCAAAGTGTTCTGTTCGGTGCGGCATTATGGAGGAGAACCCTTCTGCCCTCGGCATTGGGTCCCTGCTTGTGCTTGTGCCCCCGATCTCCGGTCTCTGTCTCCCTGGGATTTGCATCTTATTGGGGGTGGGGGTGTGTTCTGGGGGAGGGGACGGTTTTGCTCAGCATCTAAGAGTAAGGAGAGCACACTCGCTCGCGACTCCATTCCATCTCTCCAACTGGAGCCTGACTGCCCACGAGGAATCAAGAAACACCCTGAAGGGTTTCCAGGTAAGAGCGTTCCATCAGGTTGAACAGGTAGGACAGGAGGTCACGAACAAGGAGGGAAGTAATGCAATGATGCAAAGTAAGGGAGAGTCACCACGGGGGACCAGCCTCAGTTTTCTCATCTGTAAAATGAGGCAGCGACTAGCTCTCATTCAAGTCCCCATCACCCTCCCCTCCCGTAACCACCTCGTATCACACACTCTGCCTGAGTGTGTGGTGTGCAAGGCATGCAGGGAAACCGAGCCAATGAGGCTTCCGGGGTGGGGGGGACCCAGAGCAGCCCACGTTCATCAGGCTCTTACCACATTCCAGACACTGTTCGATACATCACCTCATGCACCCCTCACCCATCCCATGAGGTAAGCGCTACCGTCACCCCACTTTACAGAAGAGAGAATGAGATGGAGCCCCCAGTTACAGGAACAGTGGTGGGCAGGAACAGGATTCCACCCGCGCCTAGAGCAGCGGGCTGTTCCTGGATCCGTAAACATAATCATCTCTCCACACCCTACAGGAAAAGCACGACAACGGGGTAAACGAAAGTGCAAGAAGAACCAACCTCATGGAACAAAAGCAAAATCACGGTGCGTGCTGGCCACCGGGAGAGGGTCTTAAAACCACCTTCTCTGCAGCACATACGAGGCAGCATTTATCGGGGGCCAGGCATGCCCCCCACTCACGGACGCGATCCTTGCCTCGTAACCGAGCAGGACCCAGTGAGGCCTTCGCAGAACAGACCCTCACCCGCGCTCTCTACCTGCCTTTTGTCTGTAGAAAAACTGTATAGTCAAAGAATAAATTTAATCAGAGAAGTGAGAAAATGCAGAAAAGTCAAGCAAGACAAAATAATACTTGAGCCATTAAACAAAGTCAAGGACCTTTTAGTTCTTCCTCAGAGATTATAAATAATATTCTGAGCCATGTCCTTTGAGCTGCTTTGCCGATGCTGAAACCCCCTCCAAGTGGAGGAAGTTAACCGCGCGCTGCCCACCAGCCCGCAGACCCCAGACTGGTTGGAACCAGAAATTTGACTACGCTGACTCCGGATTACCTCACCACCAACCAATCAGAAGAAGGTCCATGCGGCGAGCCGCTTCTGACCAGCAGAATGACGAGTCACCACACGCTAGATTCTTCTCGTATCACACTTTATTGGAGTACAGCTTGGTTTCAGACAGATGGAAGGAAGACCCCGAGCCTTGTTCACACTGGCTTTTATAATGCACTATAACCTGTGGCAACCTGTGGTTGGCTGGTTAACTCAACAAGATATGTGCTGTTCACAATTTATTGGTTGCAATTCTGATCCTTCATTAGCATATTGGCTCGTCGTGGCGCATGTGTGGCACATAGCCTTTGGGCTACTCCCTGATAACCGTTATCTGCGACATGGCAGAACAACGGCTTCCCACCGTTATCTGTGACATGGCAGAACAACGGCTTCCCACAGGTCCACAAGCTGACCAC
Source organism: Phocoena sinus (assembly GCF_008692025.1). NCBI lineage: Eukaryota > Metazoa > Chordata > Mammalia > Artiodactyla > Phocoenidae > Phocoena > Phocoena sinus. The sequence continues at coordinate 87,262,508 of NC_045776.1, forward strand.
GCCCTGCCCCTTGAACTACTCTAAGACTCTTCACTGCCCCTTCCAGGGCGGGACACAGTCTTACGGGCACTAGCCCACTGTGACCCCCCCCCTTTGCCTGGCAAAGCAATAAAGCTGTTCTTTTCTCCTTCACCCAAAACTCTGTCTCCGACATTCAATTCGGCATCAGTGCACAGACAGAGGCTGGGTTTTGGCAACAGCTTCACCAGGGGATGACGTGGTGCTGACACCACCCACTGGAGCATCTTCACAGCAGCAAAGCCCAGGGCTAGATGCGAACTGACCATTCTCCTCCCCAGCGCCTCACTCCCAGCCACTCTCCCAACTGAGCCAGAGGCGGGTCTAGTCAATCACTTTTCACAGGCACCACCTGGCAACATCAGACCTGTTTTGTGTGGCCCGTGTTTGGGGCCCAGGGCATGCCACCCCAAAATGTGTCTCAGTGGCATACTGACTATTTTGAACTAAAGTTTCTTAAGAAATGTGTGTTTGCCAAGGGGGAGGAGGGAGGGGAAGGGACGGATTGGGAGTTTGGGGTCAGCAGATGCAAACTATTATATAGAGAACAGATAAACAACAAGGTCCTACTGTAGAGCACAGGGAACTATATTCAATAACCCGTGATAAACCATCACGGAGAATATGAAAAAGAATACATATGTGCAGAACTGCATCCCTTTGCTGTACAGCAGAGATTAATACAAGCCTGTAAATCAACAATACTTCAATAAATTTAAAGAAAGAAAAAAGAGGGACACTCTGATCCTGTCTCCCTGAAGCAGGAAATAAAGGTCTCCCTGTATCTGGATGTAGAAGGACACCCTTGTCATCAGAGATGGGAGATTCAGGCCAAGAAACTGGTATAAAAAACTGTGTTACTTCTTTGCTTGACTACCCCAAGCCCAAACTCTGTTTAGATTCTTCACTAACTGGGCACCCCACACCTAAGTTTCTTTGTCCTGTCAATGCCTCACCAATGTACTTTTTCTTCGTCTAAAAAGTATAAAAGCTGCCTGCTTTGTCCACTTCTTAGGTCCCATTTCTATGAGACCTCCCCACACATGAATTAAAATGTACTTCTTTTCTCCCATGCATCTGTCTTGCGTCCATTTAATTATTAGTCCAGCCACAGCACTCAAGGGGAAATCCTGAGTGAGGGGAAATCTCCCCCTCGCTAACACCCACATACATTACCTTTTCTTTTTAATGAACTAGTTGCCCGCATTTTTTAAATTGGGATGTTTCCCAGAAACACCTGGAGTGACAGTTTCTCACGGACACTTGGAAGTCCCGGCCACAGGGCACTTACCCTGCACCTGGGAACAAGCCCTTGGCCTTGGGTAGCGGCTGCACCGAGTCGTGGCCTCCACTCCCCAGGTCACCAGCCCCACTCGGCCTGCTGCCCCCTCCCTTTCCATCACCCACCGGGCCTTTGAAGAATGCAAACTGCACAATTTGGAAATAAGGCAACGAGCTCACGCGTGCCCTTTTAAGATCATTCGAGAACACTCAACAGCCACATCGAAATGTCACGGCATCCTCTAGGGAAAGGGGACTCCACTGGACTTACTATTTACTATCGATGAGGGCCCAGACTCCATACATGGAGATGTTAAACTGCAGAAGACTGACAAGCCGCCAACGACTTTTGTCCAGGAGACGCAAAGCCTTTCCGCCACGTGGGAAAGAAACCTCAGAGGTGACTGTTTACTGCCCACGGGGTGTCAAACTTTACAATCCTATTCCAGCTTTCTTTTACTTTTCCCACTGAATGTGTGTGTGTGTGTGTATCCGTTTCACACAATCCCCTTTTCCCTAGATCTACCATGTCGCCAACTCTGAATTTGGCTTACTTTGTTCCATTAGGTTTTTAACTTATCATTTTGAAAAAAAAATCACAATTTTTAGAACGTTCTTCTCTGACAAACCTTTGATTCCTCCAGCGGGATGAACCCAGGGATGCTCCGGGTTCCACCGCAGGGGGCGTGCGTTCGATCCCTGGTTCCCAGTCAGGGAACTAAGATCCCACAAGCCGCGCGCTTTCAAACTCATTTTACGAGGCCAGTCTAATTACCCTCGTAACAAAACCGAGCAAGGACACCACACACAAAAAAGGCCGATATCCGTGATGAACACAGATGCAAAAATCCTCAACAAAGTATTAGCGAAATGAAATCAACAACATAAAAGAATCATACACCACGATTAAGTGGAATTTATTCCAGGGAAGCATGGATGCTAAATTAATTAATTAATTAAAATAAAATAAAATAAGACTGACTTGTCCACAAAATGCAGACGCTCTCACCCCTACATTTCAAGCCCCCAAATGAGGTGGGAATTTCAAGTTCAGTAGCCAACCAGGGAAAATTCATCCTTGCTGAGGGCTTGCTGGCTCTCTCCCTGCCTGAGGAGACGAGAAACAGACCCACCTTATGGAGCGAAAGAGCCACCAGCGCCGCTGGACGGCTGCACATTTATGATACGTTCAATGCACAGGCATCTCTCTGCCCACAAAGCACAAAGCATACCTGCCCTTTCTGTTCACTCTGAGCCACTAGCTCAACCTATTCCATCTGTGCTGTCTGAACTTTTCATTGCCAGTAGATTCAGACTAATTCATTAGCAGCTACTGAGGTTGATCGTTTGTGCCTTCTTGTCACATCCTGGGGGCTACCAGCTGACATCCTTAAGAACTTTTAGAAGTAAATCTAATAGAGGGCCTTTCACACCCTCTATTAGATTTATCTGTTTATCTGAATTCCATCAAGAGGGAACACAAGTAGAATCAGACCTAGAATGGGTCTGGGATTCAAAAGCTCTTAGCTAAGCCGTTTACCTACATGCTGCCCAGAACCATTCCATGGTAATAAAATTAAAACACCACTGAAAGTTGATACCACCTAGGCTAAATGCTTGAAGCTTTAAGAAGAAGGAAGATCAGCTTAGTTTTAAAAAAAAATTTTTTTAAGCCACAGGGCTTCCCTGGTGGCGCAGTGGTTGAGAGTCCGCCTGCCGATGCAGGGGACACGGGTTCCTGGCCCGGTCTGGGAAGATCCCACACGCCGCGGAGCGGCTGGGCCCGTGAGCCATGGGTGCTGAGCCTGTGCGTCCGGAGCCTGTGCTCCGCAACGGGAGGGGCCGCGACGGTGAGAGGCCCGCGTATCAAGAAAAAAAAAAAAAAAAAAAAAAGAAGTCACAGCAGCCAAGCTACAGGACAGAAGCACCTAACAACTAACAACACGCCTTGCATCTTGATGGAACGAGGATACTGGTGGATGCAGACCCTCCCTCCACAGCGATGGAGGAATTCCAGGGCAGGCTGAAATGAGGATTCAAGGCCACTCATCAATTCATTCAGATTACTGAGGCATCGAAAAGGAACGTGGACTTGGAATGGGCAAGAGGCTGGTTGTCAGACAAATAAGTGCCGTGTCACATAAAAGTCACTACAATTTGTAGCTCGGGCAAGAGTTTGCATTACAGATCTTTGTGTCTCTCTTACAAGCTGGGTTTAAAAGGAGATGGTTCTTCTGTGGGAATGCGGGCGGGGAACACTGGGAACCCTTACCAAACAGAAAGGGGTTGGCTCTGGACCACGGCTAAGGGACCAGCCCAAAGGCACGGAAACCATCAGGTGTCCAGATGCAAAACCGCAACCTTCTTGCTGGGTTACCCCTGCCGAGACTGGGGTGCAGAGCATGTGACATTTCACGTTAAGACGGAGAGTCTACTATTTTAAGTAACCTGCTGGTCAGTTCTTTTGTAAAATAAGTAGTCTTATTTCGCACAGCCTAATTTTTCCAATTTACAATGATGGATTTTTGTCTTTGTTTGTTTTTTGCGTATATCAAGTAGCCTACAGCAGCCCTTACACATCTGCACCCAAGCGAGATGTCCATAAGCCTGGCCAGTACTGCTTCAGGATAACACATGTGTCCTAAGGGACACATCAGAAAATGAGAGCACCGGGAACTATATTTAATATCTTGTAATAACCTACAAGGGAAAAGAATCTGAAAATGTGTATATATATATATACACACACACACACACATGCATAACTGAATCACTGTGCTGTACATATGAAACTAACACAACATTGTAAATCACCTCTGCTGCAATTAACATAAATAAGTACATGTAAAAACATATATATATATATATATATATATATATATATATATATATATATATATATATATATATATATATAGGGACTGGTGTGAAATCAGTGGCTTTCCCCAGAGAAGAAGAAAGTCTCCTGTAGCCCCAGCACATTTTAGTATATAAAATACTAGTGCGGTGATATCACGGTTTGGGTTTTTTTGGGTGGAGGCACATAACAGAATCTTTCCTGTCCTCTCCCGGTGACAGCGCCCCCATGAACTGCTGCGGCCTCACCAATCAGTAGAGTCCATTCTTCCAGCAACTGTGTTTAGCCTAGGGCTGTGGGGGTTTTGAAATATGTCTGCAAATTCTTCTGTCACTCATCCCCTTAAAGTGGCAGCCTACCTGTACCGCTGCCAGCCCCACTGCAAGCTGGAACCGCTATTCGCTTCCAAAGAGTAGCACATGGTGGAGATGATGGTGAGATCACAAAGGGCATGGTGGCACCCAGCCTGCCCTCTCCGGGTTGCCCTCTCCGGGGAAGCCAGCGCCACCTTGCAAGGATGCTAACAGCCCTGAAAAGTGGCCCAGCTGGGGAGGAACCAAAGCCGACTGGCCAGCCTTGGGAGAGAGCCATTGTGGAATAACTCTCCAACCCAGCCAAGCCTTCAGATGATTCCAGACTTCAGCCTTCGCGCTTCCCAGCTGAGGCCCCGGACACCGCAAAGCAAAGAGAAGCCACTCCCACAGGGCCCTGCCTGAATTTCCGTCCTAGAACCTGAAATGATACAGGGTTATCTTGCTTTATGTCACTGTCGTCATCTGGAGGTTGTTTGTTCCCTTCTGTCATTGTCACCATCCAGAGATCGGTTATTATAGAGGAACTGGTAACTAATACAAGGGCTGAGCACATGCCCACAGGCAGTCCAATAAAAGGAGGGGCCTTCGGTGGTAACCATGGGAAAAGGGGAGGTGTTTTTCCTGCTGAACATGAAGCCTGGGGGGATGTAAGTCAGGAGCTGCTGGAGGCCACCATGTGAACAGACTGCCTGAGAAAAAGCCAATCCGGAGAACAGAAACAAGAGATGAGGAGAGACTGAGTGCTGAGGATGTCACTTGAGCTGCTGGATCAAGCTATGCCTGAAGGCCACCCTGGAATTTTTAGTTGTTTGAGCCACTACATCTTCCCACCACCTGTTTTTTTACCTTAAGTCAACCCGGGTTGGAGTTCTCTCATTAGGTGTTCAAAGATCCCCGACTTGACACACTCAGTGTTTCCTGGGCTGCCTCTAGCATAGTAGACTAGGTGGTACACTTGATCGGCTATGTCCTTCTGAGGCAAATGGGTAGGTCCAAATGTTTGGAGCAAAAACAATCCTGCTACCTTGGCCATAGCCAATTAGACTAAGGATTAGGGAAAGGCAGTCCAAAAGAGGTGAGGCGTACCCAGACTCCTTGTGATTCATTATGAAGTCTGCTACCATGAACTTCTGCTCCTTACAGGGTCTCCTATGACAGAACCTATTTCCTAGTGGGAGAAGTTGGAAATCCAGAAAATAAACAGGCACACAAATAAATACACAAGATAATTCCAGACGTAAATGAGTGCCATTAGAGAAACAGGACAGAGTGTGGCCCTGGGGAGCTACGTGCACAGACTGGGCAGGGAAGACCCCTCCCCCCGTTCACCAATCAGGCGCTGAATGCAAAGGTGCGAAGCCTGGGGAAAGATTTCTAGGCAGAGGAAACAGCAGGTGCAAACACCGTGAGAAGGAAATGAACTGGAAGGTGGAGTCCCACGAACAGACAAATGTGTCTGGTGTGGCTAGAACACGCGGAGGGGGAGGGGATACCAGGAGATGAGTCCAAGGGAAGCAGGAATGAACACTGTGCGGTGAAGAGTAGGAACTGGGTTTATTATAGGTGTGATGGTCTGCCTTGCATTTTCTCCAAGCATCCTGGCTGCCGTGTGAAGAATGAACTGTCAGGAGTTAAGAGCCAACAGGCTAATCCGTAGGCTGCATGGACTCAGCACACCTGATGGGATTACTGGGGCTGCCTCTGTGCCCTCTCTGCTCTAAGCTCTTTACAGCTATCACCTCACTGAATTCTCACAATCCCATGAAGGAGTCATTTTCTAATTTGCATTTGGGAGTCAAAGGAATGGAGGAACAGCCTTGCCCATGGTCAGGTGCCTAGCAGGTTGAGGGGTCTGGATTTGAACCCCGGCAGACCGGCTGCAGAGTCCCACCCCGCTGTGATACTTCCCTTGCTGTGTTCCAGGTCGGGGGGTTAGCCCACTATTTCAGGCAGTGTCTGCCAACAACCCAGAGGCCATTGTTAGGAGTTGGGGGTAAAGATGTACGTTCAAGGCAAAACCAAACCTACAGTGATAAGCAGTAGTGGCAGGAGGCCAGAGGTGCAGTGGGGTTGACTTCAAGTGGGTAGAAGGGACTTCCTGGGATAAGAGAAATCATCTATATCTCGATTGTGACAACGCTGACATGGTGCATACCTCTGTCAAAATATCACTAACTATACAACTGAAATGGGTATGCTTGACTGCATGCAAATTACACCTCAATAAAACTAATAGAACCCATTAAGTCTATATTCATTTCTAGTAAATAACTTCTTTGGATTGCAGTGAGTATATCCTATACACACAATGAAAAGCCATATCATATTACAGCTTCCAGCAGAACCTCCTGGAGGATGTATGCATGAGAAAAGGCTCCTTCAGTCAGCCCCTGTGATCCAGGCAAACTCCATCCACGCAGGATTTCATGTAGCAAAAGCATCCGGGCAGATCCAACCCAGCCCACCACTATGCCCTGCGCGTCTGTAGGCAGGTGCCAGCCGTATGCACAGCTGATTCAAGTAAAACCTGGGCAGATGTTTCAGAACCCCGAGACCACACAACTGGCCTTCTACAGCTGAAACAAGCTGACATTCCGGAAGTTCCTTTCTCCAGCAGCTCAGGATATAACAGACTGCCCCCCACGCCCTCTCTGCCCCCGGTCCTGCCCCCAGCACTTTGGCTGTCCTCCAGCAAAAGGAGCAAGTTCAGAGGCACCTGTCTGGCCATGAAAAGGCAGGGAGTGAGGCAGGAGCCCCCAGCAACAAAGCGACAGCAGCTTTACATCGAAGATCCAGACTTGCAAGGACCTGGGCCCCGCTTCACCGCTGTGGGCTTCAAACTGGCCACTTCCCCGCCGTACCCAGCCCTCAGAACTATTCCCAACCATCACAGTGTTTCTATTTTTCTTTGTTTCTTACTTACTTTTGAATGTGAATGTCTTAAGGCAGGACCAGACACTCCAGCACCCCCTGCACCCCATTATATTTTGTCCTATGCCCAGCCAATTCCCATAATTAAAACACCTCCAGGCACCTAAAGATATGTGTCCATCAACTCTGCTTTAGACAAAGCACTGCAAGCAGACACCTGCCCAAGGTCAGCACCAAAGCACGGAATGGCCTTTTTCAGCTTAACTGTATGCCCCAAATTAAATATATAGTAAACTAGAAAAAGTAATTCTTTTTCAAAGTGCACACAAAAATCCTTTTTCATCTGAATTAGGAGCAATTATCTTGCTATGCTTCTTGAGCTCTACATTACCCAGTGGAGATTTACGGAAGGACAGGTTTAATGATTAATTTTTCCACCAATGGGTTTGCAGTGCAAGATGAATATACATGCATGTCTATATCTATATCCGTATATGTCATACCCATACCTATATCCATACCTGATATATTAAAAACTCTACCTGGCCTCTGTCTGGGTCCCTGTCACCAAGCTTCAAAAACCCTTGGAATTTTCCTCAGTGATAAAAGACTTTGCTATTCACAAGTGTGTGCTAATGAGGTGACTTGTGGGTGGGGCCTTAGAAAATGTCGACGGAGGGGCTGGCCACACCAGAAACACCAAGGAGGTGAGCAGAGGGATAGAACTTTCAGCTCACACCCCAATCCCTGGGAGAGGAGGCGGCCAATAGTTTAATCAGCCATGCCTTTGTAATGAACTCCATAAAAAAACCTCTAACCTCTACACTCAGTGGAGTTACCTGTTGGTGAACACATCCAAAGCTGAGAGGGTCATCTACCCAGATTTCCCAAACAGAGTTCATCAAAGCTCTGCGTCCACTGCCCAGACCTTGTCCTGGGGCTCTCTTCCATTTGTCTGTTCCTGACTTGTGTCCTTCATAATAAAACCATCATTGTAAGTACAGTGTCCAGTGAGGTCTGCGAGTTGATCTGAAACCAAGCGGGGCCCTGCTGGGGCTCCTGGGCACGGAAGCTTTCTGTCCCCCGTTTCTTGTAGGCAAGACTCCAGCCTCCATGACCTCCCCTGAGTTCCAAAGGGCAGATTCGAACAGTTGCTAATCAAGGTAGGGGGGCAGCCAGGAAACCACCTGAGGCGAGATTAAAGGGACCCGAGAAGCTCATCAAGGTGAGGAGACTCGGGGGCTTCCCTAGTGGCGCAGTGGTTGAGAGTCCGCCTGCCGATGCAGGGGACACGGGTTTGTGCCCCGGTCCAGGAAGATCCCACATGCCACGGAGCGGCTGGGCCCATGAGCCATGGCCGCTGAGCCTGCGCGTCCGGAGCCTGTGCTCCGCAACGGGAGGGGCCGCAACAGTGAGAGGCCCGAGTACCGCAAAAAAAAAAAAGTTGATAAGACCCGACTGCCTGAGACCCTGCACACACCCTCATCTTGTCAGCAACCCACCCTTGAACTATTGCTGTAAAAACCCCTCATCAAATCCTCCAGGTCGGGACACATAGTTTTTGAGGGCAGGAGCCCGCTGTGGCCCCCTTGGCCTGGCGAAGCAATAAAGCTCTCCTTTTCTACTTCACCCCAAACTCCGAGATTCGATTTGGCACCGGTGTAGAGGCTGAGCTTTCGGCATCAGTTCTAGCAAGTTATGAAACCCCAACAAAGGTCATGGGGACCCCCGAATTTGTAGCCAAGTTGGACAGAAGCACGGGTAGCCTGGGGACCCCCCCTTGCAGCTGGTGTCTGAAATGAGGGGGGTCCGGTTGGAATGGAGCCCTTAACCTGTGGGTCTGTACTGACTCTGGGGAGTTAGTCGGGATCGAACTGAATTGTTGGATATCCGGTCCATGTCAGGGAGCTGGTGTCAGAGCCATTACGGATACGTACATCTATACAAAGAGACAGAAGAGTCCAGTGGTCACTAGGGCTGCCATCCCCAGAATTGGGACCCTGGGACGCACACCCACTTCTATTCTAAAGGAGCCCGTGACCCAGGAGTAGTGGAAATCTATTGTTCGTCCATGTGCAGTTGCAACTTGGGCCTTAGGCCAAAGACAATTCATCATGGAACTAACCAATTCTTCATGGAACTAATTCATCATAGAACTAACCATGATCCATTGCAAATCCAATGAGAGTCAAGTTGGAAACTCTTGGGAAAGCCTCAGGGCAAAGCAATGTTCTCTTTCTTTTCTGCTAAAGTTGCCCAGTGGATAGGATGCAAAACTGGAGTTGTTAACAGTCATCCTGGCACCATGAGGGCAGGGCTGCCCAATAATGAAACCAACATAAAATAAAACAGAGCCGAGAAACAGAAAGAGATGGAGTCCTGACGGCATCTCTACGCCAAAATGCAGAGTACCCCGGCCTCTTAGTTATTTAAGTCAGGAAGTCCCTCTTTCTTTGTGAGCCAGTTTGAGTTGGGTTTTCTGTCATTTGCACCCCAATGAGTCGTGAAAATACGCGAGGCTGAAATCCACTTAAACTCTTCCAGCAAACAGAGGCAACTTAGGAAGCCTCTAAATATTGGTTCTACTTGGCAGATGCTGGAACTAGCTCACAGCAGCTTTCAGGAGCCAAGGGTTAAATCTCCAGGAATTTAGCAAATCATTTGTTAAACTCTTAGTAGTTTGCAATTAGCCACGCGTGTGTGAGAACCAACCGCTAAACGTTTACCAGCAAAACTGTAGTTCTCGAGTCAAAAAAACTGTCTTCAGAGGCCAGAGGGTGGTTCAAGGCCAGTCTCTGAACCCCCTCTCAAAATCCCCCCCAAGCCCCTCCAGCTTTGACGTTCCCTTCTCATTTCCAGCCTCCGCAGGCCAGGCCCCAGGAACTGAAGGGGAAAGGGATGTGCGGAAAATGCAGTGTCCTATCCACATCTGCCGGGTCTATGTAGACCTCCCTTTTTCACAGTCTAGACTCAGACAAAGATACGGGCTCCTGGAGGCCGTCAGATTCTTCAAAGCTGCCTAGACACACATGCTGCCGTACACCTTCCAGTTAAGTTCCATCCAAGACCACTTTCCAATTTAGGGACTTCTCAGCGTTGACAGTGGACTACATACATAGGACAAAATCCCTCTACTGAGTTGTTAAAGAAATACACAGCAGAGCCTGTTTTAATACCTGGTCTCTTTTTCCCAATAGGAGGAACTCTCCCCAAGAAAAAGTAGGAGTTGAAAGGCACAGAATCGCTAATCCGAAGTGGAAAAATGGAAGACAGCTACAGCATCGAGCATGTGAACTTTGTGATCCTGATCTCCAAACTGAACGTCGCAATCCACTGTGATGCAGCCTCTGCTCAGGGCCCCCAACTGCGTGCGGTATTATCTCCTCAGCATTAGCTGTTCAAAAAAACTTTTTATCTTTTGTTTCTTTTATTTATTTATTTTTTTAGCATCTTTATTGGGGTATAATTGCTTTACAATGGTGTGTTAGTTTCTGCTTTATAACAAAGTGAATCAGTTATACATATACATATGTTCCCATATCTCTTCCCTCTTGCGTCTCCCTCCCTCCCACCCTCCCTATCCCACACCTCTCTAGGTGGTCACAAAGCACCGATCTTGGCTGCAGGATGACTTAAGAACGTATCTTCCTCCCAGTCTAGCAGCTTTAAAGGCCAAGTCTGCACCCCCCAAGGAAGAAAAGAAATACAAGGAAGTTGTTCAGAGGCCTGTTGTTCGTGTAATGTGTCCGTCTAAGAGCCAAAACTGTGAAATTTTCACAGCAAAAGCCAACGAACAGTTCTGAAACCCAGCAGGACCCTGTGGGGCTCCTGGGCACAAAAGTCTTTGTTTCCCCACCCACCCCCGCCCACCCCCGTTTTTTTTTGTTTGTGGGAGGCTTCATTCAGCCTCCGAGACCTTCCCTGAGTTCCAATGGGCAGGTTCAAACAGTTGCTAATCAGGGAAGGGAGGGGATGCAGAGAACAGCAGAGGAGTAGTCAAGACACAATAGTGCGGCCCTGGGGCAGGGTCCCGGTTCCGCCCCAAGGAATATACATAACAGTATCTATGAGCCCTTTTGCAGATACTGAGACCCCCGTCAGGTGGGAGAAGTTAACTGTCTGCTGCCCACAAGCACGTAGACCCCAGACCGCCGGAACCAGAAGGTTGAGGATGCCCATTCCTGACTACCTCACCGCCAACCAATCAGAAGAAGGTCCACAAGCTGACCACGCCCTCTTTGAACCACTGCTATAAACCTCCTCACTACCCTCTCCAGGACAGGATTTTGAGGGCATTAGCCCACCGTGGCCCCCTTTGCCTGGCAAAGCAATAAAGCTACACTTTTCTACTTCATCCAAAACTCTGCTCCGAGATTCAATTCGGTACCAAGGTACAGAGGCCGAATTTCGGCCACAGTTCTCAGTGCACTTTTCAGACACCTCTATGTCTATGGGGTGTAACCCCAAACAGAAGTTTCTGGGTTAAATGCCAAAGGGGGATGTCAACTGTCCATGCTTGGATGGGTAAGGTGATTTCTCCCACATCAACAAATCCATTAATAAAAGATGTACTTTGCTCGAGATTCAAATAAGTTAGAGCTGAACGTGTCCTTGGAAATCATGTAAAGTCATCCTTCACACAATACAGATACAGAGAGAGACGCGGGTGCCTTTCAATAAACATCAGAAAGCATATTCCACGGAGGCAAAGATTTCTTCTTTCAGAACAGACTAGGCAGCTCTCCTGGGAATACCTAAATCTTACTCTTGTCTTGTTGGAAGACCTAAACCAGTCACATTTCTGGCCTGACTGCTCTATTAGAAAAGGAAAGCGAGGGAAACACTTAAAAATTCTTGTACTACGATTGTCGTAGAGGAGACACAGTTTTGATCGAACAGTTCAGAGCGTTATTTTTCCTTTAATTCATTGCATCAGACGTGCAACAAAGACTATTTATCTTCCAATCTCTTTGTCTCTCCTTCTAAGATCTGATGGGAGAGGGGCCCTCTGAGCAGATGCATTATTCTGATTGTGAGGAACAAAATGGAAAGGCACACTGCGTGCCAAGAGGGAAAAAAAGCTGTTGTGATTGCCATTATCACACCATTTCACTGATTTACTGCAACTCAAAGAAGGGCAGAAATGAAGACAATTAAAAGAGAACCAGACTGCTGTCGCCTACGTGATTATAAAAACAAACAACAGGAATTTAAGCTCATTTGTCAAAAGCAGCAGAAGTTCCAGCAACAGAATTTTTAAAAGCCCAGCTCTTTGCCCAACTACTCCAATGGTGAGACACTAAACCAGCGTGAACCCCTTGCACAAAGAAGGACGCATCTCCTCGAGGTGCTACTACCTTGTTTCAAATCGGCTCTTTTACAAAGAGACTCAATCAAATCCACCAACAATCAAACTCACAAAGATCCGACTTCACAGAAGCAAAAATATACCCTTTGCTTTCATTTTTGTGGGTAAAAACAAACAAACAAACAGGTTCTTTTTGAGGATAAATTTCATATAATTTGTGAGAGAAAAGTATTCCAGGAAGAACTGAGAGTTAAGGAGATAACAAATTTTTTGAATGTAAATTGGATCGTGTCCCTCTGTTTTTTAAAAAATTCCCATCGATTTACCCTCTGTGAACTGTTTTCTGCCTGCATCTCGGATTCCACTGCCTACTGTTCTCTGTATTGGCTACATCCCACCCCCAGGAACCTGCTTACGACAGGGGTCAGAAAACCAGGGATCCTGGATTGAATCCAGACTGCCATCTGTTTCCATACAGCCGCAAAGTGAAAATGGTTTTTACGTTTTTAAATGGCTCCAAAAAAATTTTTTTAAATAGAGGAAGAATATTTCATGACATGTGAAAAGCATATGAAATTCTAATGCAAGTGATTATAAATAAAGCTTTATTGGAACAGAGGCAGGGACATTTTGTTTACACAACATCTGGCTGCCTTCACATTGCAACGAGAGAGTCGACTGGCTGTGACAGAGATCATAGGGCCCGCAAAGCCTCAAAGACGTGCTAGTTTGCTGAACCTGGCTTAGAACATCAAGCTTACTCATACTTTAGGGCCTTCACGGGGACTCTAGAAAGTTCTGGTCCCAGATGTCCTCATAAATGCCTCAGGTCTTGTCTTAACGGGTTCAGGCTGCTGTGACAAAGTACCACAGATGGCATGGCTTATAAAGAACCTCAATTCATTCCTTACAGTTCTGGAGGCTGAAGTCCAAGACCAGGGCACCAGGTCGGGTGCTGGTGAAGACCTCCTTCCTTCCGGGTGAGAGGGCCATTTTCTCACTGTAACCTCACATGACAGAGGGCAGAGGCAGGAAACAAGGGCACTAATCCCATCCATGAGAGCCCCACCCTCACGACCTCACCTAATCCTAATCACCTCCCAAAGGCTCCACCTCCTAAGACCATCACATTGTGGGTAGGGGTTTAACATCGGAATCTGGGGGAGAATCTGGGGTCTCTACTTAAATGTCACCTCTACCGGGATGGCTTCCCCGACCACCTCATCCACAGAGCAACCCACCTCATTCTTGATTCGCTCCGTATTACTTCCTTCCTGGCCCACAGCATTTCTGAAATTATTCTGTACATCACTTTTTCATTGTCTGCCTCCCCACTAGAATATAAGCTCCATGTGGGCATACTCTTCTGTCCTATTCACCACAGTGCCCTGCACATGCAGGCGCTCACCAAATATTGAATGAATGATGAATGAATGATTGAATGAACTCACAGCAGAGAAAGCACCAGGATGACTGTTTGGCCTGAACCTGCTATGCGCAAAGGACCTCCTTTACAATGCTGTGTTAGTTTCTGCTGTACAGCACAATGAATCGGTTATACATATACATCTATCCACTCTTTTTTAGATTCTATTCCCATATAGGTCGTTACAGAGTACTGAGTAGGGTTCCCTGTGCTATACAGGAGGTCCTTATTAGTTATCTCTTTTATATATAGCAGTGTGTATATGTTGATTTTTTTAAATTAATTTTTATTGGAGTCTAGTTGATTTACAGTGTTGTGTTAAGAAGCGTTAATTATTAAACGTAAACGTTGAATGCCTCACAGAATCTGGGCATTTCTTCTGCTTCTGGTACTCTTCTATCTTCTGCTTAAATGTAATAATAGACTCAAAAAGTAATGAAACGATGCTGTCCTGACTCACCCTTAGAAAGGCCTTGTAGGTTCAAGTTAAGACAGTGTTAAAGGGAAGAGACAGGGACATCCAGCAGGCTCGACTCAGAAGAGCGACACTGCCATCCTGGCCACTCAATGGCCTGGAGCTGCAGTTCAGGGATGGGACGGGTGACAAAATGAGCGGGGCCTGAGGCAAACAGCAGCCCTTTAGCCCCCAATGAGGGACCCGCGCCCAGGCTTCCAACTTTCAAAGGCACCAGAGACCCAAATGCACGTGAACTCTCCTGATGTGAAAATGTCCACAATTAAGAAAACAACCGACTGATCGAACACATGCCTACAGGCAACGTCTGACCTACCGGCTGCCATTCTGTCAACTCTGGCCTGGAGAGTTCCAAATAAACCAACATTCCCACATTCACTCATTCATTCACTATTTACAAGAGCTCTGAACCTCTTCTCTATGTTCTCAGCATTGGTAAGTGGGCTCCCTTTTTCACCACTAAAGGGGCGGGAAAGGAGCCCAGAAGTGTTCATTCCATTCCAAATACAACTGTTTGGTGATTTACACTCAGCCCTTAGCATCCTCACCAAATCATTATTTCCAACTCAGCAAAAGCTCTCCACTTAGAAGCCTGTGTTGAGATGCGGTGGAAATAACGGCTGGCACTTCTCCCGGCTGTCTCCATGGCCATGGCTGTACTCCCCCCATGAGTGTATCTGTCAAGACTCTTTCAGCAACAAATGACACAAACCTAAATCAAATCAGCTTAAAGGAAAAAAAAAAAAAAGAGAGAGATTTTACTGACTCATGTAACTGAACTGTTCTGGGGTCAACCTGGTGGCTTCAGGCATGGCTGGATCAAGCCTCAAATAACACCGTCACACTTGTCTTCTCTCTGTGTCTTTGTGCTGGCTTCATTCTTGGGCTCTCTGAGGTGGCCCCCAGCATCCCCAGCTTGCATCACCCTTACTGCCATTCATCCCCACAAAATGTGACCTTATCTCTTCCAAGGTTTCCACCAAAAGCCATGAGACTGTCTCCCGTTTGCTGAAACTGGATCAGGTACCAAGCCTCAGCTCAATCACCGTGGCCAGTTGGATGGAATGTGGTGGTGGCCTCACTCTGGTTCCATGTGCCCACATCTGGAACCAGCCTCACTCTAGGGACTGATATGGGGGATGGGGTGACTCCCCCAGAAGGAAACAAGATGAGGCTGTAAGTAGCGGGATGGAGGCTGGGTGTGCGAACACACTTTCTGTTCACTGCGATGGGCGTGAACCTCTTCCCCATCTCAGAATGCGGCGTATCTTTATGAAGAAACAACCTCCTCTGACCTCGTGAAGAAAGAACAACAGG
The DNA here is from genome assembly GCF_008692025.1 of Phocoena sinus. NCBI lineage: Eukaryota > Metazoa > Chordata > Mammalia > Artiodactyla > Phocoenidae > Phocoena > Phocoena sinus. The sequence goes on from NC_045776.1 coordinate 87,278,375, forward strand.
AGACTATCACTACTGTCCTGAGACAGAGTGAAATGGCTAAGGTGCAGACACATTCGGACAACCACACACGGGTGAGATGAACTACAGAGATGCTCGTGACCTTGCCTTAATCCCAGCCACTTCCTGCCCACGTGTCAGACTCAGGAACCCAGCAGATCGACAGCTGATTCTACCAGGCGCTTGTGAGCCAAGGGAAGCCTGTGCCCCTATCTGCTCAGCTGAGAAACATCCTTCAACGCTTAGGACAAATAAGGTCAAAGAGTGTCATTCATCTGCCTCCTACTGGCAGCCTGCAAATCAACAGGGGCCAAACGGCAGGCATGCTCTTCGAGAACAGCAGCCTAACTCTACCTGCTGACCACACACACACGCGCACACACGCGATAACCTGAGCCTCATCCCGCAGCCTCCCCACAGAGCTGTTAGCACCGATGACCACCCATTCCAGAAAGCTGACTCCTGGCTGTCTCTCCTCCCAGTACACCAGAGAGGTTATTCTAATGTCTTCACATCGACCACTCACTGTAACATACGCGCGTGAGGCCGCACGGACTTATCTTCGATCCCAAAGTGATGCCTAAAGCCTAGAATCGATCTTACGGACGGGGGTCACTTTCTGTCCCTTTTGCCCTAAGAACTGAGAACCTCTGTATCCCCAAGGCTTAACCAACAAGACTAAAAACTAAGACCATCTACATTGAAACGGCCTTACGATCTGTTCCAGGAAATTCCCGTCCAGGAAGATAAGACTGTGAAATAATACAGAACCTCACTGTTGGCTTCAGGAAATTGCTAAAAACTGTTTTACGGAAACAATCTATTGCTCTCCTGGGCAAAGAAGCCCGTTTTCAGAGCAACATACGGCTCACCTGGCCTCAAAGCTCACTTATAAAATAACTGTGGTTCCAGCTTCCCTACAAGCCCTTCACTTTGCTGTCCACCTGATCCCCAAACTGAAAGACTCGCCTTAAGCTAGTGGGGCTCAGACTCCAGAATTCTAAATATCCATCCCTGACCTCCCTTTTCTGGGATACTACTGTCAGACTCAAGAGGTGCTTTTTTTTTTGGCTGTACCACGTGACTTGCAGGATCTTAGTTCCCCGACCAGGGATCGAACCCAGGACCCGGTAGTGAAAGCACTGAGTCCTAACCACTGGACCGCCAGGGATTCCCCAGAGGTGCTTTTTTTTTTTTTTAAACTGCAGTAAGTAATAAAATGAGCTCTGATTAATTAGGCGATTATACTGGAGGTCTTTCGGTGATGAATGGTTGCCACCTCCGGGAATTTCCTGGAATGTCCCTGCAGATTTCATTCCCAGGCTCCCATGTCAGCTGGCTGCAGGCAGGGCTGGACCAATGAGAGCTACTGGCAGGACACTGGAGGGTAAAAGAGAGAGATGCCAGGGCTTCTGTCCCCTCACACTGGGGTGTCTTCCTTACTCTGCAGTCAGCTGCATCTTTTTCTTTTGGCGGTCCAGCAGGTAACGCTTCTCCTCGAAACAGGACGGTGGGGACCCATCTCCTCCCCTTGTCCTTTCAGTCTGGAGATGCTGGGGGGCCCTGCTGTAGGCAATCTCTGAATTCCCTCAGCTGTCCCCAAAATGAAATAAGACGATGCTGTGAGAAGCCAGATGGATGCTGAGTGTGCAAACATACTTCCTGTCCACTATGATGGGCATGAATCTCTTTCCCACCCAAGAATGTGGTATATTTTTATGAAGAAACAACCTCCTTCAACCTTGGAAAGAAAGAACAATAGGAAACTATCACTATTGTCCAGAGTTGAAACTGAGTTTCTTCTACTAAACCGATGTCTTCTCCTACGTTCCCTGTGTGGACAAATATTTTGACGTGCTTTCTGTTCTCCTGGTTAAACCAAAAGGGATACATAAAATAATTCCACTAGGGAAATAAATGTCGTGAAATAAATCCCGAAGTCATCTCATCCCCGCATCACTGCCCCACAGCATCTGTGCCTCAGAGTCAAAATCACCTGGGAAGCTTTTAGAACTAGACCCTTGTCTGGGTCCCACCACGAATCAAAGAAATCAGAATCTCTGGGTCTGTATTTTTTTTAAGTTTTTGCCTAAGATGCAGAGAACAGGGGGGAAAGGACTGCTCCCCTCCTAATAACAACAGTAACAAAAACGCTGGATACACTACAGACTAACAGAGTTTCACAAACACATCAAAGAGCTGAGGTTGCATAGCAACCAAATAGCCCGAAATCCAAGAAAAGAGAGGTTCCTTCAAAAAGACAAGAGACACTGGCTCACCTGTGCCGGAGCTCGGGCAGAAGAAATTCCAGGTGCCGCGCAGGTGGATCCTGGTATTCAAGGTGGACAACCTCATGGCCAGATGGGGGATCTTGGCAAAGAGATGGAAACTTAGAAAATGTCAGATGGGAATGTTAGAAATAACATAGTAATGAAAAGCCCGCAGTCAGAGATGAAGAATGTCTTCAATGGGCTTATTCGTAGGCTAAACATGGCTAAGGGAAGACTCAACAATAGGAAAACAGGTCAAAAGAAGTTACTGAAACTGCAACACTAGGAGATAAAAAAGAAGAGTAAGAAAACAGAGCATCTAGGACCTGAGGGACAATGTGAACGCGTCCAGCATATGTGTAATTGGAATCACAAGAGAAGAGAGAGAGAAAAGAAGTTAATACCTGAAAACAGAACAAGTGCTATTCCCCAAGATAATGAAAGCTATCAAACCACAGACCAAGAAGCTCAGAGGATCCCAACCAGGATAAATAAATGCAAGAGAGCACATCTTGACACATCTTATCCAAACTGCTGAAAAAGAAAGAGAGAAAACTTAGAGGGCAGCCCAAGAAAAAAGACACATTACAAACAGGGAAACAAAGGTAAGGATTTCAGTAGACTTCTTCTCAGAAGCTATATAAGCCAGGAGACAGCAAAGTAACATCTTTAAGTAAATACTTTCAGAACTAAAAGTAAAGGTTTTTCGGAAACGTGAAAACCAGGAATGCATCACCATCAGATCTCTGATATGAAGTTCTTCGGGAAGAAGGAATATATTACCAGACAGAGACTTGGATCTACACAAAGAAATGAAGACTTCTGGAAATGGTTAAAATGTAGTTGTTCTAAAAGATGACTGATTGTATAAGGCAAAAACAATAACAATAGGAAAAAGCATAAAAAATGCCTGACCCATGATAGAAACTAAATATTCACTTCCTTCCCCCATTTCGGTTTTTTCAGTAAAGAAAGTATGTTAAAAAAATTAACAGTAATAACTATAGACTGTAGCTTTATAGCATGTGTAAAAATTAAAAATGACATTAATAAAACTAAAAGTGGGAGAGAGGGAGTGTAAATATACTATCTGGAGGTTCTTACACTCTATGTGAAGTGGTGTAATATTCTTTGGAAATCAGATTGTAATAAGTTAATAGTCTGTATTCAAAACTCTAGGGCAATTACTGCAGTGACTTTAAAAAGGTAAGTGAGAATTCCCTGGTGGTCCAATGATTAGGACTCTGCGCTCTCACTGCCGAGGGCCCAGGTTCCGTCCCTGGTCGGGGAACTAGGATCCCACAAGCCACGCAGTGTGGTCAAAAAAAAAAAAAAAAAAAAAAAAAAAGGATACAAGTAATAGCCCAATAGTAGAGATAAAACAGAATTACAAGTAATGTTCAATTAACTAAAAAACAGTCAAGGGGGTGCACAGGGGACAGAAAGAATATCCTACAACTAGGAAGACAGTAGATTTTAACCTAATCGGATATGAAATTATATGACATGTAAATTGTCTAAACACACCAAATAAACAACAGGTTGTTGGAGTGGATATAAAACAACACCCAGTTATATGCTACCTAGAAGAAACACACTGTAAATACAAAGACATTAACGGGTTAAAATTTTTTTAATACGGAAAATATACTATGCAATCACTACCAAAAAAAAACTGAAGGAACTATATTAATGTCAGAAAAAATAGACTTCCAAATAAGCAATAATACAAGGGGGAAAAAATGAGGTATTTTATGCTCATAAACGGGTCAATTCATCTGCAATATGTAACAATCCTAAATGTGTTTGCACCAAACAACAGAACTCCAAAATACATGAAGCAGAAACTAACAGGAGAAACAGAAAACTCCGTAATTATAATTGGAGAGGTCAACACTCACTAATGGAAGGAACATGTAAACAGAAAGTCAGTAAGGATATAGGATATTTGGACAACACTATCAATATAACATTCTCTTCAAGAACACAGGAGTAGTTAGCAAGATAGACCATATTCTGGAACATAAAAAATACTCAAAAATATAAATGAATTAACATCCTACAAAGTATATTCTCTGAGCAAAATGGAATTAAACTAGAAATCCATAACAGAAAGGTATCCAGAAAATCCTCAAATATTTTTAAAGTAAACAACAAACTCCTAAATAACATACGGGTCAAACAGGAAGTCACAAGGAAAATTATGAAAAAACTATAAAACTAAAAAACTATATAAATTGCATGAAAATAAAAGTATAACATAGAAGTTTGAGAGACAGAGATAAAACAGTGCCCAGAGGAAAATTTGTAGCATTAGATGCTTACATGAGAAAAGAATAAATGTCTGAAAAACTGATCCAAGCTTCAATGTGAAGAGACCAGATAAAGAGGAGAAAATTAAACCTGAAGCCGCGAAAGGAAATAATAAGGATTAGGGCAGAAATCAATAAACATGAAAAAAGAAAACAATAGAGAAAAATAAAACTGAAAGCTGTTTCTTTGAAAAGACAGGTAAAAATCTTAAACCTCTAGCCAGACTGACCGAGAAAAGAACATGCAACTAATTGCAGGAATGAAATAGGTGGCATCACTACAGATCTCAAGGCATGAAAAGGCTAGTAAAAGAATATTACCAACATTATTTCCATAAATTCAACAATTTAGATAAGCCAGACCAATTCACAAAAAATACAACTACCAAAACTTACTCAATATAAGATAATTTGAATAGCCCTAACACTATTAAATTGAATCTACAATTTAAAAGCTTCTGAAAAAAATATCCAAACAGAGGCAGTTTCATCAGAAAATTTAAACCAAACATTTAAAGAAGTACTAGCACTGCATTTATAGTGTCCTCCAGAAAACAGAGCAGCAGGGAACACTCCACGTTTCACTTTGTGAAACTGGTTATTACCCTAATACAGAAACTAGACAGAGATAGTACATAGAAGAAAACGACAGAAAATAACTTAGATACAAAAGCCCCACACAGAATATCATCAAGTCAAATACAGCAATGCACTGAAAATTATACCAGGACTAAGTTGGGTTTGTACAAGGAATACAGAGTGATTCAATACTTGGAAATCAATGTAACCCACACTATCAACAGACCGAGAAAAATCATACTCTTGTGGCAACTGATGCAATAAAAGGATTCGTCAAAGTTCAACAAACATTTATGATAAAATCTGCCCGTAAATTAGGAACAGAGCAGAACTTCTTCGTCTCCATATTTTTATGAAACCTACATATTTCATAAACATATATATGCATCTACAAGAAACCTACATCATAGTTAATGGTGAAAGACTGAATGTCTTTCTCCTAAGATTGGAAACAAGGCAGGATGCAAACGCTCCCCACTTTTTTTTTTTTTTTTTTTTTGCGGTACGCGGGCCTGTCACTGCTGTGGCCTCTCCCGCTGTGGAGCACAGGCTCCGGACGCGCAGGCTCAGTGGCCATGGCTCACGGGCCCAGCCGCTCCGCGGCATGTGGGATCTTCCCGGACCGGGGCACGAACCCGTGTCCCATTCATCGGCAGGCGGACTCTCAACCACTGCGCCACCAGGGAAGCCCCACTCCCCACTTTTATTCAACATCATACTGGAATTTCTAGCCAGTGCAAAGGGAACGAGGGGAAAGGCATAGAGATTGAAAAGTAGGCAATGAAACTATATTCACAAATGACGTGATTGCCCGTAAAATGTCGCCAAGAGTCCACCCAAAAAAAGCTACTAAAATAAATAAGTTTAGGATAAAAGGTCAATATATAAAAATCGATTTTATTCTATACATTTGCAATAAATTCACATTTTAAAAAGAATACTATTCACAAATAGCACCCAAAAACCTGGAACACTTGGGTATAAATCTAAAACGTTTGCGTGGCATCTGTATTCTGCAAACTATAAAACAGTGATGAGAAAAATCAAAGAAAGCCTAAATAAATTGTCAGATGTACCATGTTCGTGAATTATAGAGTTCATTGTTATTAAGATAGCAGTTCTCATTATTATGAAGGTGTATTTTCGCACTTTCAGTGTAATCCCAATCAAGATCCCAGCAGGATCTTTTTTCAGAAATCGAGAAGCCAGTTCCAAAATGCATATTGTAAATCAAAGGCTAGAATAGCCAAAATGTCTTTGAAAAAGAAAAAAACTGTATGATTCCCATTACCTGATTTCAAGATTTATTTTAAAGAACAGTAATCAAGACAGAGTGGTATTGGTAAAAGGATAGACACATAAACCAACGGAACAAGACAGACTCCAGAATATGCCTACCATACACAGTCAAGTGATCTTGACAAAAATATAAAGCCAATTTGAGAGAAATAACAGTCTATAACAATAAAATATGCTGGAACAGTTGAGCAGTCATATGTAAAAACCTAAACCTTGACCCATACATTGCCACGTATACAAAAATTAACCCAGAAGAATCACAGACCTCAGTGTAAAACCTAAAACTATTAAACTTATTAGAAAAAAAAGGGAAAAGCTGTTTGACCTTTCTTTTGGCAAAGATTTCTAAGATGACAACAAAAGCAATTCCATTAAAAAATAATTAGACTTCATCAAAATAAAAAAGTCTGCTCTGCCAAACATCTGTTAAAAGACATGACACGCTATACACTAAGAAAAAAAATTCAAATCACATATATAATAAGCGACTTGTATACAAGGTATACAAACAAGTTTCTAAACTGAATAAGATGACCCAAATTAGCTGCCCATTTTAAAACAGAAAGAATTTGATCAGATACTTGATCCAAAAACAAGATGGCAAATAAGCCACTAAAAACGGCTCAACATCATTAGTGATTAGGGAATTGCAAATCAAAATCACCATGAGATACCATCACACATGTATTAGGCTAAAATAAAATCGCAACGTGAAAACAAGTGTTGGCAAGGATGCAGAACAGCTGGAACATTACACAGTGCTGGTACAAATGGTTCAACCATCCTGCAGAACAGTTTGGCAGTGTCTTATAATGTTAAACATGCAGGGTCCACACTGCCCAGCAATCTCATCCCCAGGCATTTACCCACAAAGAAATGAAAACACAGACCGACACCAAAATGTGTCCACAACCGCTTATGGTAGCTTTATTCATAATAGCCAAAGCAATTAGCCACTCTGGCGTCTGTCACCTGGCGACGGATAATCAAACTGTGGTACATCCGTACCATGACATTACTACTCGGCAGAAATGAACTCCTGACACATCTGTAACAGATAAGAACAAACCTGACTCCACACTGGATCTTTTCTAAACTTGGTGCTCTGTTGTCTGTGCTGAGTCATGCTGGCTCTGCACCTTTTGTAAAAGAACGTTGCATTTAGCCTGAAATATACAAAATAGCCCTTTGTCAAAGCTCTGCCTCCCGGGCTTGACCTTTAAAGGTATAACACTATATTCATACAGAGATAAAAAGTTGCAAAAGAGAAAATAACAATTGGAAGTGTTGAAGGTTTACAGGAACACTGTGCTCAGACCTGCATGGACAGCTCCAAGAACACAGGATTATCACATCCCCTCCAGGTCTGGCCGGGCACCCGGAAGTTTGAAACAGCCAGCCACAACTCGTCCCTTTTTAGAGGACAAATGTTGGCCAGGATGAGGAGAAAAGGGAACCCTCCCCTGTACTGTGTTGGTGGGAATGTAAATTGGTGCAGCCACTATGAAGAACAGTATGGAGGTTTCTCAAAAAAACTAACGAGAACTACCATATGATCGAGCAATTCTACTCCTGGGCATATATCTGAAAACAACAAAAACACTAATTCTAAAAGATACATGTACCCCAATGTTCACAGCAGCACTATTTACAGCAGCCAAAATACAGAAGCCAAAATGTCCATCAACAGATGAAAGGATAAAGAAGATGTAGTATGTATACATGAATACTACTCAGCCATTAAAAAAAAAAAGAATGAAATTTTGCCATTTGCAGCAACATGGATGGACTTGACATTATACTGAGCAAAATAAGTCAGACAGAGAAAGACAAGCACCGTATGATGTCACTTATACATGGCATCTTAAAAATACAACAAAATAGTGAAAATAACAGAAAAGCAGACTCAGATACGGGGAACAAACTAGTGGTTACTAGTGGAGAGGTGATGTAGGGGTAGGAGAGCAAGAGGTACAAACTATTAGGTATAAAATAAGCTACAAGGATATACTGTACAACACGGGGAATACAGCCAATATTTTACAATAACTATAAATGGAATATAACCTTCAAAAATTGTTAATCACTATATTGTACACCTATAACATATAATATTGTACAGCAACTGTACTTCAATAAAAAATAAGGTTTATTGAGATATTTTATGAAAAAAATTTTAATTTAGATTTTAAATTTTAATTTAAAAAAATGTTTTTTAAAAGAGGAAGCCTGATTTCTAACTGGGGTAAGATGGTTCTTTGGGACACCATCTTCTCTGTCTGCTGGCTTTCTGAATGAAGTCACTATTCTTCACCCCAACACCTCATCTCTCAATTTGTCCCATCGTGTGGGAGCAGTACTAGCCTGGACTAGGTAACATCTCCAACAACATGGAAGAATACGAAATGCACTGGGCTAAGTGAAAGTTACATAAGGTATAGTAACATGTATATAAGATTTGGTACCATGTATATAACACTCCAGAAAAAGCAAAACTTTAGTGACAGGAGACAGATCCATGGTGGCCAGGGGATGAGGGCAGAGGGAGGGACTAGCTCTGAAAGGGTAGGAGAAAACTTTGGGGGGGGGGGGTGATAGAAATGTTCCATCTTGAGTGTGGCAGTGGTTACAAGACTATATGCATTTGTCGAAATTCACAGAACTGTACAAAAAGGTGAGCTGTACACCATGCAAATTTACCTGAATTAACCTGACACTCACCCACCCCACCAAATACCTTCTCACGAAATACCACTGCGCAGCCAGCGTTCAGAATCCCTGCTTTACTTCTCCACATGGACAGATGTTTTCCCTTGACGGCTTTTCTTCATGGTTCTCAGCCTCCATTTCACATCAGAATCAATTGGGGGGGGGGGATCTCTCAAAACCCCCAACGCCTGGATGTCACCCCAGGATATTCCGATTTCCTTGGGCAACAGAATGTTGGAAAACTTGACAGGTGATACTAACAGGTAACCCAGGCTGAGAACTACCATTCCAAAGGCAATGCTTTTCCAAGAGGATGTTCCTCTCACTCTGGAGAGAAAACTTCTAAAACTATGTACCCACTTGTACATTTAAGAACTGATATCTAATACTTTTCATCACAGTTTCAACAGTTGCCAAGGATAAAGTTTCCTGTGTATTGTACACCTTGACATTTAAAATGAAACTGTTACATCACTCTTTTAAATGCATCCACTGGAATATAGATAACAGAATGACTTGACACCTACCTTCAACCATGTATAAAATCTTTAAAAAATCTTCTTTAACAATGGCAATCTTACATTGTTCCTTTTTCCCCTAAACTCACATTTCCATCCTGGTTCCCATACAGAATTTTATCCTATTGTAATATACCTTTTTTTTACTGAAGTATAGTTGATTTACAATGTTGTGTTAGTTTCAGGTGTACAGCAAAATGATTCAGATATACATACAATACATACATATACATACATACATGTATATAGGTATACATATATAGATAGATTCTTTTTCAGATTCTTTTCCATTATGGGTTAGTAGATATTGAGTATAATTCCCTAGGTCCTTGTTGCGTATCTACTTGATACACCAGTAGTGTGTATATGTTAATCCCAAGCTCCTAATTTATCCCCCCACCCACTTTCCCCTTTGGTAACCATAAGCTTGTTTTCTATGTCTGGGTTTGTTTCTGCTTTCCATATAAGCTGTTTAAATGATGAGACCAACAAGGTATTAATCTCTAAAATATACAAACAGCTCATGGAGCTCAAAATCAAAAAAAAAAAAAAAAAAAAAACGACCCGATCAAAAAATGATCTAAATAGACATTTCTTCAAAGAAGACATACAGAAGGCCAAGAGGCACATGAAAAGATGCTCAACTTTGCTAATTATTAGAGAAATGCAAATCAAAACCACAATGAGGAATCACCTCACACCAGTCAGAATGGCCATCATCAAAAAGTCTACAAACAACAAGTGGCCGAGAGGGTGAGGAGAAAAGGGAACCCTCCTACACTGTTGGTTGGAAGGTAAGTTGGTGCAGCCACTATGGAGAACAGTATGGAGGTTCCTTAAAAAACTAAAAATAGAGTTGCCATATGATCCAGCAATCCCACTCCTGGGCATATACCCTGAGAAAACCATAATTTGAAAAGATCCATGCACCTCAATGTTCACTGCAGCTCTATTCACGATAGCCAAGACATGGAAGTATCCTAACGTAATGTACTTTTAATCTCGAAAATAATGTACCCATCATCCTATTACACTTTCCTACAACAAAAATATAGGTGTGTCTATACTGAACTTAAATTTTTTTGTTTCGTCTTACTGTAAGAGTCTCAGTATTCAAAAACTTCATCAAGTTGGCATTGTAACAATGATATTATGACACAGCATAAATACGTTACACATTTTGATAAATATTTTTTAAAAATAAGAAGTACTTCTCTCCTTGTAAATGTACCTCTTAATAAGCTATGGGGTGGGAGTGTTATGCTGCTTTGATTAAATCTGTAGTTAACAATTGTACCTGGGGGATTGTGGAGGCTTTAACACCTGGGAGAAGTGAATCACACAGAGCAAGACACTAGATGGATGAGAGTACCCTTCTATTGTAAATTCAAAGGGGTGTGTGTGTGTGTGTGTGTGTGTGTGTGTGTGTGTGTGAGAGAGAGACAGAGACAGGGAGGAAGAGACAGAAGACGCACGGGGTAGTTGTAAATTAACTTAGAGGGATCAAGTTTAGGACCAAATACATACAGAAGTTGAGGATTTGTAAATGCATTTCTTTTCAAATATCTCCACTTACATACCCCTCAGAAGGGCTTTGCATGACCCCTCCATTCAAATATTCTAGTGTCAAGTGCACTCCTCCAAATAATGTACAAAGTAGTAAACAAAAGCAAGCAATTCCTGGAAATTAAAAGTAAATATTATCCAGCAGAGATTGTCAATTCACACAGCCCCAGGGCCCAGCGAAATATAAATGAGTGAAGCTCTGCGGATTCCAGAAACACTGGGATTCCACTCCAGTGTTCATCTCCCCACATTCGATAGCCACCCAAACCCAGGGCACCAGTTCTCTAGTAGTCCAAGTCCAGGGATGATGTAACTAGGAAAGAAAAGAAAAGAAGACGGACCCAGTGCAGAGCATCTGGTGGTAACCGCAGCTGTCCTGCTTGGAACCATTGTTGACATGCAGAAGCATCAGGGCTGCTCACCATGGAAAAGCAGCAGGAAAATCCAGGCTCTCATGAAAATCTGCTGATCTCAAAATGATGACAAGACATTCACCGCGAAAGCCACACAGAACGTATCTGCAGGCCACGTGTACCACCTGACACCACCTGTCAATCAAAAGCCACACCCCTGACATCCAACTACAGGAGGAAATCCAAAAGCTTTTAAAAAAGATACTCAATACCTTTAAGTTAACCTTAAAAATGCATTCCAATACACAGCAGGTGCAGACAAATACTGTTTGATTCCACTTAGACGAGGTACCTAGAACAGCCGAACTCACAGAGTCAGAAAGTACATTGGTAGATGCCACAGGTGGTGGGGGTGGGGGAGGGGCACGAGGGGTGGGGATGGAGAATAGGGAGTCAGTGTTTAATGGGGACAGAACTTCAGTTTAGGAAGGTGAAAAATTCGGGGACTTCCCTCGTGGCGCAGTGGTTAAGAATCCCCCTGCCACGGACTTCCCTGGTGGCACAGTGGTTAAGAATCCGCCTGCCAATGCAGGGGACATGGATTCAAGCCCTGGTCCGGGAAGATCCCACATGCTGCGGAGCAACTAAGCCCGTGTGCCACAACTACTGAGCCTGCGCTCTAGAGCCCGTGAGCCACAACTACTGAGCCCCTGTGCCACAACTACTGAAACCCGCGTGCCTAGAGCCTGTGCTCCAGCAACGAGAAGCCACCGCAATGAGAAGCCCGTGCACCGCAACGAAGAGCAGCCCCCACTCACCGCAACTAGAGGAAGCCCAAGCACAGCAACAAAGACCCAACGCAGCCCAAAAAAAAAAAAAAAATTCAGAAGGTGGATGACGGTGAGAGTTGCACAAAAATGTGAATGTACTTAGTGCCACTGACCTCTACAGTTAAATATGGTTAAAATAGTATGTTTTATATTACGTGACTTTTGACCACAACAAAAAAAAAAAACTTCTTTAAAAAAGATTCTTGTAATAACGTATAATGGAAGAGAATGTAATAAAAGAATATGTATTTATATATTTATATATATGTATAATTGAATCACTTTGCTGTACACCTGAAACACAACATTGTAAATCAACTATAATTCAATAAACATTTCTTTCTAAAGAGCATTTTTTTCTTCCTTATCAGTTGAAGGCATATGGCACCCTACTGCTGCTTTATTTGTTTTGCATCCTTTAGAATCAGGAGGCTTGCTTTTAAATTCCAATCATTAAAAAGAGTATGAATGTCCTTTCCCTATCAAAAATCTCTTTACCGCATCCAAAATAATTCTGGAAAAATTACTGGAGGATAGTTAAAAGGTGACACTTGGCCCAAATGTGCACCGCAAGCTTTGGTCCTTCCCAAAATGTAAATATTAGGTTATCTATAATACCAGAATATCCTAGAAACTGTTCTTCCATTGTTTTAAGGTTACATTTATCTGAAGTACAGGCAAAACCCAGCTCCCTAATGTGTGTTGCCTAATTAAGGAATTCAGCAGAACACTCGATTTATGAGGACCAGATATGTAGAAATTAAAGGGAAAAGTCAGAACTCAACCGTAAGCTGCTTTTACATTTCTGTACACCAGAATCACCGTTTTCCCTCATTTTGTTGACACAGTCCCCTTGAAAATGTAAATAATATTATTTAAGCGGTTCTCTCTCCCTTTCAATAGAATTCTCAGTTGTTTCACTGATCTTACATTTCAAAACGTTGAATGCTTGTAAAACAAGCAATTGTGTGTTTTGATGCTTGCTTTTAACAGCCCATAATGCAAATATTTATTCACAACAGTTATTTCCATTGTGCACAGTTTTTACATCTAATTAAGGACTCTGAAAAATTACAATCATGGAAACAAAAGCATACAGTACATTTTAACAGACATCAAAGGATAAAGTAACTTCTCCAAGAGGGGACAATTCTCTACTGGGAGTTGTCTGGGCAAGAATACAAAATTCTCATCTCCCCACTTTTGGTAAAAGTATTCTGAATTATTTTGCATTAACTCCCTCTCATTTTCTTATCGGGTGGTCTGGGTGGGTTCCTACTCCAGGCTCCAAAGGGGGAGCTTATCGGCTAAACTTGAGTCAATCAGCCTGCACCTATCCCGTCCTTCTGTGCCCAGTCACTGATTCAGAAGACTCGCAGAGCAATGTGGACCTTTAAGAGGCAGGTCCGGAACTTTGATGGAATTGTTGAGAGAGATGCTCTATTTACTGAATTTAGGGTAAAAAGGTGTAATTCTGAGCTGGGGAAGCATCTTGCTTAAATGAAGGACAGTGTGCGTTAGAACAGAACCAATACAGTTAAAGAGAAGCAAAGAGAGTCTAGCTCCCTTTGGCGTCCCGTGAGCACCAGAATCAAGCCTTGCCTGATGTCAGTCACCCCCAGAATTTCAGCTATGTGAACCATTACATTTCCCTTTTCCTTTAGGCAGAGACCATTAACGTTTACCAAATACTGGGTCAGCCAAAAAGTTGCACCCGAATGAACTTTTTGGCCAGCCCAATACATTCTCCTCTACATTTCCCAGTTCTCCCTGCAGTCAGATGGAGGCTCTGTTTCTAATGCTGGTCAATAGGATGTGGGTACAATGAAGCCATTTCCAAATCTGGACTTTAAATGCATCCCGCGTAATCCCCTAGGTCCTCTCATCCCCTACGGTCATGTGTTCAAAATGGCATAACTACAAAGTCAAAGAGGGTCAACTGGACTCTAACCAAACAAGAAATAAACCTTGGTCAAATTAAGCCACAGAGACGTGGGTTTTTACTCATCTATATATTACATATGTAATATATATATATATAATGTATGTGTAATGTATATATGTTACATCAGAGCCTACCCATCATACTAGCCCATCCTCACTAATGTATCCCTTAGGCAATTTTAGATTTTTGTTTTGTACCTGCAACCAAAATATGTCTAGTTATTCATCACTAGAAAGTATTTCCTTAAATAAATCAAACTCAGGTGGAATTCTTCCATCCAATCCATGGCTTCTTGGGGAAGCCATGCACTCTGCTTCCTATTCCCAAAAAGGAGCCTCAGCTGAAGACCTGCTTTGATTTCTTCCTTCACAGCATCTGTTGAAGGTTGACTGAGGATAGTAACCTAGAGGCCTTTGGGAGGATAAAACGGTACCTCCTCTTGAGAGCCTCCAGTTCAGAGAAACCCAAAGAATACTTTCAAATCCTAGAAGACTGTCTAGAAAAATCAAAATTGAATCAGCTATTAATTGAGCACATGTTCACCAACACCATAACCAGCAACATGAGAAACACACAATGAGGGTCCTTGTTTCCTTCCCACAGTCCTCTTGGGAAGAGAAAAGTTACACAGATGAGATATTTTAACATGACTTTTTGCAAGGTCACTGAGATCAATTTTAACAAGATGAGAGTTTCTTTGGATATCGAAGACTGGCGCATTTCACACCAATTACGGGTCTCTTCCTGAACTGAAGAGGCTGGTGTCCTGACAGCAAGGTGGGCAGGAATCTCTTGATTCTGGGGTTCCAGATCTGCCTTGGGTGCCACTGAACAGATGCACCCATCTGAAACCCAGAGAGAGACGATGAGCAAGGGGAGGCAGCAGCTACACGAGATCAGTCCTTCTTTCAGAGAGAAGGGTGTCTGGTTCAGTCGGGATCGCCCTGAAGGAGGGTAGCGCTGGATCCTATGCGCGCTGAAAGGAAGGCAACGGTGATAGTGGGATCTGGGCCAGAACAGGAGATATTGTGGCTGGGGGTTTCTGCTGGCTTCTGCTGTTTCTCCCCCAGCCTGGGTCCCTGGTGTGCACGGCGGGTCTATACACTCCCTCACACAATTCAGGAAATCCATCTCTGCCAGAGCAGATTCTGTTGTCAGCAACTGAGAACCTTGGCCGGCAAAGAAAAAGCAAAGATCATAGAAAAGATGTTTTAAGGGTTCTAAGGGGAAATCAAGGCTGCCATTCCTTCCTCTCTCCGCTTAATCAAACACGTTTCCATACCTGTATTCGTTGGCTTACCCGAGACAGGTAGGAGTTCACGTCTCAGTCTCCAGCACTTCGAGGGCAGAGTTGATTTCATATTCATTGACACATCCTCAGAGCCTATCTTACTGTGTTTGCAACTTGCCCTCAACAAACTAATTGTTGGATAAATAAATCAAAGCCCTTGGTGCTTAGTATGGGTGACAGTCCCTGTGGCAGACAAAGTAGGAGAACTAGGTCAATCTCAGGGCTGAACTTGAAGAATTTTTGCTGTATTTAAGCAGCAGGGGCCCTTTTAATTCTATCAACGTCCCAGAATCAAGGAATTCAGATTTATTGTTTAATAAATTTATTTTATTTATTTATTTTTGGCTGTGTTAGGTCTTCATTGCTGTGCTTGGGCTTTCTCTAGTTGCGGCGAGCGGGGGCTACTCTTTGTTGCGGTGCACAGGCTTCTCATCGCAGTGGCTTCTCTTGTTCCAGAGCACGGGCTCTAGGTACGCGGGCTTCAGGAGTTGTGGCTCGTGGGCTCTAGGGCACAGGCTCAGTAGTTGTGGTGCACAAGCTTCATTAGTTGTGGCACGCGGGCTCTAGAGCACAGGCTCAGTAGTTGCGGTGCACAGGCTCCAGTAGTTGTGGCACGTGGGCTCAGTAGTTGTGGCGCACAGGCTCAGTACTTGCAGTGCACGGGCTTAGTTGTTCCACAGCATGTGGGATCTTCCCAGACCAGGGCTCAAACCCGTGTCCCCTGCACTGGCAGGCAGATTCTTAACCACTGCGTCACCAGGGAAGTCCCAGAATTCAGGTTTAAATGTCCTCCTGTTGTTTTGATTCTGTTCTATGATAGTGATTCCCAAACAGCAAGTCCCGGAGAGATGCATCTTCCCAGGTAACTAAATCACATCCTTCTCACTGAATTTCTAAATGCATTTTCATTTTCCCTCATAACCTTGAAACTGCAGGCTCTTTACCTCCACATTATCTGCTGACCAGCGTCCTCTTCGCATAGCATCCCCAGGAGCACCCACTGTAAGCAATTCTGCATCTTCCCACCGGCCACGGACTGCGTGACCTCACCTGCTCCAACGGCACAGCCTTCAAGAGGCAAAGCATCGCAGGGCCCTGGACCACACTTGGAGAACAAGAGCTGTGGGGCCTCAGAAGCCACATCCTCGATGTGACTCTCTCCACGACACATTTTGAATACTTTACGGGGCCACCAAGGCACTCGGCAAAGATTGTGAGGTACAGCAGATACCCACAGTGCCATCGCTAAGGGCATCAAAGTTCAACAAAACGGATGATTTCATGTATCGCTAACACCTGCACAAAAAGGTAAAGGCTGTCTGCAAAACAGCTTGTCAACCAAAGCTCTACCCATGCTCTTTGGCCTAGTAATTAAGTAACTGTGACTCTCTTTAAGAAAGTAACTCAAAGCAAAAATTATGCACAAAGATAATTATTTCCTCATAATAGCAGAAAACTATAAATTATATAATTGTCCAACAAGAGCTGAAAATTTTCAGCTATGGCGCAGACATTAAAAATATATCCCTGATACATTTTTAAAACATGAGGAAATGCTTATATAAACATATGAACTCAAAAAAGTCAAAAACCAATTATGTGTCCCAGAGACAGTGTGAACAACTGCTTTAAAAATTCATAGAAAAACAACTAGAACGAAAGACATCAAACAGTTGAGGCAGTCATCTTCGGGTAGTGAGATTATTTATTTTTACCTCTCCCTCATGTCGGGATTACTGTGAAGTAGCTTACAAAAAATAAATGCACTGGGATAGAAGAAGTAAGCAAGGAAGCAGACAAGAGAGACAGAACAAGGAAAATAAAATAAAGCCAAGGATGAAGCTGAGTCACAAGATGTGTCTCTTAAATTTCCTAGACTTATAAATAGCAAAGTTGCCTCAGAGACTCCTAGGAGTTCAAGCAAAGACAGACACTTGGAAATTCACTTAGAAAATTCACGGTGTTTCATAGGATAAAGTGTAAACTATTTCTCAGGATAAGCACAGCTTTTTTTTTCTTTTTTCCTGGTACTAAGGCCTGAGAAGTATTCCTTAGAAAAGGAACTTGGGAAAGAAACAGGTTTTTTGTTAGTTGTTTTTTTAATTTTATTTATTTTTTATACAGCAGGTTCTTATTATCTATTTTATACATATTTGTGTATATCTGTCAATCAAAATCTCCCGATTCATCTGATAAAGTCCTTAAATATCCCTCCACTCTGTCTTTGCACACGTCCCTCTCAAGCTCCCAGCTGCTGTCCTTCCCCGGCTGGCATTTGCGGCCCCAAGTTCAGCGGGGCTGCGCTATCCACTTATCTCAAGCGTTAGACTGTTCTAACTTCTGATCTTTCCCAGAGCAATTCTGCCACACAGCATCCCTGCTCTCTTTCTGTGAACCTGCTCCTCTAACGAAAGAGCATCCCACCTGTTGTCACAGCCAGTCTCGATACAGACGTCCACCATGGACGGGCTGCGACAGGGTCCTGGGACGAGAGCCTGCAGACCGTGCTCAAGGTCGACACCGGCCATCAGACACCATCAGGCACCCACGAACCGCCAAGGCTCAGTACCACCCAGGCGTGTCTGCCCAGCGTGTTGACAAGGGTGCTGGAGTGAATGCAAACTCGGTCCCAGCTTCAGAGAGCAAGAAACACACGTGTCTTCCTTTTATGGGATGGAACTTCGTTTCTATTTGGATTCCCCGTTTCACCCAGTAGCCAAACAATAT
The DNA here is from genome assembly GCF_008692025.1 of Phocoena sinus. Classification (NCBI taxonomy): domain Eukaryota; kingdom Metazoa; phylum Chordata; class Mammalia; order Artiodactyla; family Phocoenidae; genus Phocoena; species Phocoena sinus. The sequence goes on from NC_045776.1 coordinate 87,296,771, forward strand.
CCCCCGCCTCCAATTATTACAGAGATCACGTGTAAGTTCTGAAAGATGCAAAGTGCCCACGACAACCAGGAGGGTTCACTTCAACGACAGACTTTGTCATCGGTCCAAATGGCATACGGTCTCCTGCGGTCAGTACAGGCAGACCACAGAGACGCCTCCGTGATCTTGACCGCAAGGCCTCCTCAGGCTGATTGGGCTTCCTTCCGCCATGTCTGCTCCAGCTTCCTCGGCTAATCTGGAAAATATTCTGCCACTCTCAGCACCTCGCTGGAGCTCACTGCCTGGTCACTGCACACAAACATGCCTTTCTGCTTTTTACAGTAGGTTCTCTTCCTCTAGGAATCTCCAAATATATTTGGGAAATCTAACTTATATTGCTCTAACTCATCCTTGGAGTGAAGTGACACAGAGCATCTCAGAAGCACTCTGGCATCTGAACTAACCTCTAAATCCTTCTCTCTCCCCCCAGTGAAAAAATATTTACTGAGGTGAAGAAGGAGAGGGTGTGCCAAGAAAAACACATGCCCACGAACATATGCTTTTCCAAGTCTTTGTCTTTTGCTGGAAATCTAAAGTCAGGAACCTGGCTTTTCTGTCCTGGGCTTTCTGCTGTAGCAAGAGGCAGTGGTTGCCATGTTTTACCTGCTAAAGAGATGAGACTTAAAGGGTGATGAGGATTAAAGGCAGGCAGAGAATTGGCGACATCAACATCGGTTTTGATATCAAAACCTTTTCCTGCCACAATGTCCTAAGAGATTGTGTCCAGAGCCTTGAGAATCTCAGCGAGTTATATCATAACTTAAGCATCTCCCCACCTACCAACACGGCTTTCCTGACCAAACACACAAACAAAAACAACAACAACAAAACTGAAGTCTGACTGCCACCTTCTTTACTTAGTGAGTCTGCTCAGCAATTCTCCCATAAACATAAAAAGATACTATTTTTCACATGAGGAAAATAACCAATGTCGCTAATGGCTAAAAATTCTTTGTGACTGCCTGTCTTTCCAAATGTATACCGAAGTCTCATTTCTAGGCTTTAGTTCAGAGAAAGAGAGAAAAGTTTTTATTCCCTTTCAACTGTTTCAAATGTATTTCTTAACCTCGGTTACTGCTGTCCTGTCATGAAAATATGTACTTAATCTCTTTTTGAATATACGTCACAAATCTTTTTACTTTAAGTTCAAGGGCCTTCCTCCCCTATAGATACTTAATTTCTGGAAGTTGATGGGACACACATCTTGGGTGATAGGTTTGTATAAAAGGGACCCTTTGAACCCTCCTACACTGTTGGTGGGAATGTAAGTTGGTGCAGCCACTATGAAAAACAGTGTGGAGGTTCCTCAGAAAAATAAAAATAGAATTACCATATAACCCAGCAATTCCACTCCTGGGCATATACCTGGACAAAACTATAATTCAAAAGATACATGCACCCCCTGTGTTCACTGCAGCACTGTTCACAATAGCCAAGGCATGGAAACAACCTAAATGTCCATCGACAGATGAATGGACAAAGAAGATGCGGTACATATATACAATGGAATATTACTCAGCTGTGAAAAAGAACAAAATAATGCCACTTGCAGTAACATGCATGGATGCAACTAGAGGATGATCATACTAAGTGAAGTAAGTCAGAAAAAGGGTGGAATCTAAAGTATGCACAAATGTGGAATCTAAAGTATCTAAAGTATGGCACAAATGAACCTATCTACAAAACAGAAAACAAACTCACAGACATAGAGAACAGACTTGTGGTTGCCAAGGGGGAAAGGCGGGGGAGGGATAAATTAGGAACTTGGGGTTAGCAGATACAAACTACTATATATAAAATAGATAAACAACAAGGTCTCACTACTGTATAGTACAGGGAAACTATACTCGATAAGCCATAATGGAAAAGAATATAAAATAAAGAATGTCTATATGTGTACAACTGAGTCACTTTGCTGTACAGCAGAGACTGACATAACACTGTAAACCAACTATACTTCAATTAAAAAAATTATAAAATTAAAAAAACAGTACTCTGACACTTAAAACATTTTTAATAAATAAAATCTAAAAAGAAGCCAAATCTTGAAAAAAAATAAAAAGTTGACCAAAAAAATTAATTAAAAAATAAATAAAAGGGACCCTTAAAACGGACATTTAAGTGAAGACGACCCTGACCTCAGGTTGCTGGGTGATCCTCTTAATTCTTCCTAGATTTCTTTTTTTTAAGTAGATTTTTAAAAATAAATGACGAAAGTGATATAGAAATATCCTGAGTCTTTGGTCTCGTGTCACGACAAATCCACGCTGGATTCCTGCGATCACCACTCACTTCTGCTATAGCACCTTCACCCAATATTCGCCCCATAATTCAAGCTTGTTGTCTGGCATCAAAAGTCAAACTCACCAATCCGTATGTTCACAGAATCCAACATTCTCCTTTTGGAAACAGGAAAAATATTTGTCTGCCTTCACGCTACATGCTTCTCCCTCGTTCTTTACAATTTTACTAAAAAGCTACCCAGACTTTTAGTCCTGGTGAAACAGAGGCCACGTCAGTCTCCCCTCCCCCAGGGCCCACGCATGTTAGTGAAGCGGATGAATGATGGGATGCTGGGATTCAGAGAGCACAGCTGAAGCATCTTCAGCAAACCTGGCCTAGGAGACAACCACACAGTTTCACATCATCAGATCACCCCCTCCACCTCTGTAACAGCCTTGGGATTAAAATCCATGTTTTAGTTCCTTTTAGGTATCATTCCCGATGGCTGCTGGAAAAATGAAGGCTGAGAAAATTAAAAAACAGGGTATTCACTTATTCATTCCTTCAACAATGAGCCACATCCAAGGCTCAGAGCTGAAACTCCACGGAAACCCCTCTGCACTCAAACTTCAGCACGTCAGGCACCGCATGTAATTTTTGCCTGACAAATGGATTCATTTTTAGTTATTATACATAATCACAAGCAGAATGTAAAACAGTTAACGGTGTGGGCGGAAGCATCAGAATTCAGACTGTGACACTTTAGTTGTAAGAGCTCGGACAAGTTACTTCTCTGAGTTTCCATTTCTGCATCTATAAAATGGGGTGAATAAAATCTAACCCACTGGTTTTATCTGCAAATTCACAAAAAACGCTTTCAGCCACCACTCAGTGCAGTGCCTGGCATACAATTTTAAGTTACTTTGAAATTCGCTGTTATTATTATCGACAAAAGTATTTCCTGCAGCACTCTGAAGTACTGGGAGGGGAAAATAAAACCCCAGCATCAAACCATTTTACTGCTGTGCAAAGTTTCTTTCAGCAATAAGTCTACGGTCTTAAGGATACTTAAAAAATTTATTGAGCCCCTGCAGTGTCCAAAGTACTAAACTCAATACTGAAGAGAAATCAAAGAGAGAAAAATACACAGAGGCTGCCTCTAGAGGTACTAAAAATTTAGGAGAGGAGACAGAAAATGGTTTTAGAATGTGTCACCCCCGTAGAAGGTTGAAAAGTGCTTCCCCACCCTCACCAAAAGATACCTGCATCCAAATCCCTCAAACCTGTGAATGTCACCTTATTTGGGGGAAGAGAGGGGGAGAGGGGTCTTTGCAGGTGTGATTAACGTAAGACGGGAGATGATCCGGATTATTCCCGTGGTCCCTAAATGCAATCACGTGAATCCTTACATAAGAGGGAGGCGATGGGAGGTTTTAGACACAGAAGAGAAGGAGGCATGAGGACAGACCCAAGAAAGATGGGAAGACACTACCTTCAAGTGATGTTGCCAGAAGGTAAGACCGCCAGCGCCCATGAGGAGGGGGCACGATTTCTCCCCCTAAAAGTCTCCTGCCAACACCTTCATTTCGGCCCTGGGACCCTGATTTTGGACTACTGGCCTCCAGAACTACGTGAGAATGAAGCTGTGTTGTTTTAAGTCACCATGTTTGTGGTCATGTGTTAAGGCAGCCACGGGAAATTACAGACCCTCTGATTAAAATCCATCCGTACCCTCCTTCTACTCACCAGTGCCTGGGAAGGGGCGACCACAGAATCCATCCCCCGCCTGACCATCCTGAGAGTGCAAGAGGCTGCTATCACTAGCCTCATCAGGACGCCACGGGCAACTGGTGGTGGTCCAGGTGAAAGAGGACATGCCACGGATATCCCCACACCCTACCTGACCGCTGCCCATCTCTAGTTCACTTCCCACCCTGTCCTTTCATGCAGTACCACAAGCTCCACGGCTCTCTCTCCCGGCCCACACTGGCCCTCTGGAGTCCCCCGTACGTGTCCTGCACCCTCCCACTCACATGCCCCCTCCCCGTAAACACCAACCCATCCCTCAGATGCTCTAAGTCCAATGCCAATATACCTGCGTGCAGAGATGCTTGCCCTGTCCCTCTAGCACATCGCAGTTGAAAGTTTACATTCCTTTACATAACAGTTTTATACAATGTATAATTACGTTTTTATATAATTAACATCTTTCTCTATCTCCTCTATAACTCCCAGTTCCGGGAGGCCCAGTAACCGTATCTGTGGGTTTTTTCTCGCTACTGTTATCCTACGGCCAGCATGGCGTGGGGTATATATACAATTGGTGCTCCAAAAGCAGTTATTGTGATAAAATAAGGAAGGAGAGGGGACCAAGAAAACCAGGAGACAAAAGGAAGAGGGAACTGAACGCCGAACTGGTGGGTTTTGAGCCCATGACTTAAACCATGGACGGTTTGTGCCACTTTACAAGCTAGAGGAATGACTGACACTGAACCACCTTGAATCGAGCGACACTTTAGTACCTTCCTAACCCTGTGTCCTCAGAACACCAGCAAACAGTTCTTGCAGAATTCCATGCTCACTCAAAGCCTGTGGCCTTTAGTATTTGTTGAGTCATCAAATTTTATGGATTTATGGATGAAGGGATGGATGGACATATAAATGAAGGGATGGATGGATGGACGCACGGAAGGATACATGGATGGATATACACAGATGGATGGATGAAGACTGGTTGAATAAATGGGTGAGTGGATAAATGGATAGATGAACTTAAAATATAGGTAGTATAAGCTTCTACAATAGTGTATTTTTGGAGTTTTTGTTTTTGTTTTTCATTTTTTCTTGGCTTTCAGAGTTGAACTAAATTAAACAGAACCTAATAATTAGAATTCTAAATGTCTGTGCCTGTCAGTATTTTTTGTAAGATCATATTTAGTACCTAACTTTTTAATTCAAGAAAAATGCAACTTCTTGGTCTCCCCATTTCCTCTCCTTTTAATTTTGACAGTGTTTAAATGTAAGCAAAGAAGTTTAGTCTGTCTCTCTCTGTGTCTCTGTCTCTGTCCCTGTCTTTCTCTCCCTCCCTATCTCTCTCTCTCTCTCTCTCTCTCTCTCACACACACACTCTCACACACCCCAACATGCTCCCTCCTGGATACTTCTTCCTCCCCTGAGAGCCCAGACAAGGTGTCACTGTAAAGCAAAGCGCCTTCCAGTCCAGAGCTGTGGGAGGATATTTCCTAAATAAGAGGTGATGCTCAGCCGCCCAGATGCTTCACTGCTGACCTAAGAGGGAAGCTATCAAGGTGGAAACACTCTGCGTGAAGGTGCCCTCACAAAGCCACTGCCCAGAAGGCTGGCTGCACTCTGCCACGGGATGCAGGCAGAGCACGTGCCCAACACGGCCCACGGGCGGGGGTCCATCACCGCAGCAGCTGCTCTCCCGGGATCCCAGACCTCTGAGTGTCTGCTTCTCAACGGCATTTGCAAGAGAACGTAACTCCGGGGGATACAGGTCAGGGCCATCACAAGCAGCCTGCACGGTGCCACCTTCCTGACTCTGTACTGAAAACCTGCCTGGCTCTCTGCCCAGCTCTAGTCTTATTAATTTGTCTTTGGGCCCCCCTTTACTTCCATGCCCTGCCCCCCCACCCCCATGAAACGAATAGCAACATGTTAAAACACATCTGCAAGCTGGCACAGCGATTAATCCGCATCAGGGTTCCCCAGGAAGACTAGACTCTAGACATAAAACACCAACTCTCTGACAACTTAATATAAGGCTGTTCTCCAGGAAAAGGCTGGGACTGCACCCCAGTGCTGGTAAAAACCTTTGGTTTCATAACAGAGTTCCCAGGTCCTACAGGATAGAACTGCAAGCAATGAAACTTTATTTTTATTTGATTTTCGAAAGATCTATGAGGTTGCTCTATGACCAATCACTTCCAGCTCATAAAATTTCAACATATGGGTTCAAAGACGTTAGCCTGGTAATGAAAATGTGCACATCTGTTCCTTCAAGTCTCCATCTTTGGAAAGAACTAAGGCAATGCAGTAAATATAAAAATATGCTGAAACACATATTTAATATTTGGTAATAATCTCCATCTTTCCATCAGACCCAGACAAATTAGGCACTTTGGATGGTATGTGTCTATGCATATGTTTCCTTCCAATTAAAATCCTCTTAAACGTAAGTCCATCTTGGATGTCAAGCTTTTTTAGAACTTTCAGGTGGTCGGAGGATCTGAGAGGGGGAAGAGATGTGAACATAGGGGGAAAAGAGCTGAATGGTCCATGTGTTTAGAATTCATATCTGCACCAGGGAATTTTCTACAACTGGAAGGTTTCAGGGGCTGTGAAACTCAAAATATGTCACAGGCTGGGCTTACAGCATCCTTCCACAAGCCGAGACCTCCACGTCAGGGTTCCTCGTGTTAAGGACATTTTCAGTGTCTCTCACTTGAAAAGTTCAGACCTATCAGGGGAAATACGGTTCTCTTCAACCCTGCTCAGTCTAATAAACAAATCAGTAACAGAAACTATGTGTGTACCTAACCGAGGAAACATAATAGTTAGGTCATATTTACAAGCTATTCTGAACCTTCATGAAACCTTTTTACTGCGGCATAAAAACAGAGAAGTCTATTCTATTATCAAACCAAGTGACAACCAATAAAAAACATGCCTCGTAGCCATAGGAAGGCAAGTCTGCTGGGCTGTTGTTGCTGTGGATCTGGGGTTTTTTAACCTCATGTCTGCCTGGGGTGTATTCACTGAATTCCTCGAGCTTTTTCTTCCGTTTCTTGTATACATCACAAATCCCCGAGGCGCTGGTCCTCAGAATTGTTCTAACTCATCATTAGGAGACGTGAGCCCATTACGACCGCACTTGAAAAGACAGCCAAGCAGGGTGGGCACAGGTCACCCTCTTCCTACGTCACACCAGCACAAAAGCCGGCTATTGTCAGATCTAAAGCCATGGAAACCTCAGTGATGCCCTGAGGAGCTCAGAGAACAGAAAATTCCTGTAATTAAAAAGGCTCTGTGCATGACAATTGGCTTTGAAGTTTCTGAGAGAGATCTCAATCTCGAAAATCTTCTCAGGAAAAAAACAACTCTGTTTACAGGGATTTGGGGACACACATGGGAGACTGCTAAGATGCTCCACTTTGCTCCTTATACATTCTCTGTAGGAAAGAGGCCCCTGTGGGAACCCCACACAAATAAAGAGACCTGATCAGTAAGGAGAAAGAATGGCTGGTCCTTTCTACAACCTCCGGTGTGAATCGAATAATTTCCCTTCAAGGAATTCGTGTCCTGAGCTTCCAAACTTGCTGTGCCAATGACAGGCTGGGAGGGAGACAGATGAGGGAAGCAGATGCGGAATCCCCGCCTTCCTCACAGCTGCAAGTCAGGGGCTCTGCTGGGATAACGCAGGTGACAAGCAGGGTTTAAACTTCGCGTCCAACCTGCACGGACGCTGCCACCGGACAGCCACAGAAGGCAAAGGGAGAGAGAAGCCTCTCTCAGAGAAACGCAGGGCCACCTCTCCGGAGCTAGCCCCGTGCCACAGACACAGGAGCCCACGATGCACGCGACAGCACTCCCATACACAGGCGTGCTCCGGCATGATTTCCTCACGGGTCCGTGCCAGTAGGAAAAGTCAAGCCCAAATTCCAGAACCTTTCCAGGAGGTCACTTCAGTCCCTTCCTCTGACATCTAGCTCAGCCCTCCCGGGGCCCACCTCTCCTTTCAAGGTTCTCCACGGCCCCCTCCCAGAGTGGAACACGCGGTCGGGCGAACGAGGCTATTTTTTCCGCCCGGGCGGTCTCACTCAGGGCCTCCAGCCCCAGTCTTCCGGGGAGGCACCTGCTACGAAGGGCAGCGGGAGGACCTCGGCCGCCGCACGCGCGCGCGTGTACACGCACAAACGCACACCCACACCCACTCTGCCGGCCGCCCCCATCCATGCACGCCCTCCCACACACTCACTCCCAGCAAAGTTCGCCCCGGGGCCCCAGAGGGCGGCGGCGTCCCCTTACCTTTGGAGAAGAGGGCGGCCAGGCTGACGAGCACGGGGGACCAATGGTGCCACAGCGTTCCCATCGTAGACGCGCACATCCCGGAGACCCGGAGCGCAGACCGGCGGCTCCCCGGCGCCGTCTGGGCGGTGAAGACACAGTCGCCAAGCGCCCGGAGGACCGGAGCGGGCCGGGAGGGCGAGGGAGCGCCGGGCTATGGGCGCGAGCGGCCGCGGGCGCCCTGCGTCCTCCTCCCGCCCTTCCATGGCCTGCGGGAGGCGACACCGCGCGCCGCTCCGGAGTTGCTCTCCCGAGTCCAGCGCGCGCGCAGGCAAACCCCACCTCTCTTTCACCCCCACCAGGATATTTTTACTTTCATCCACGCGAATTTGTTCCTTGCCGTTTACCCAGCGAGGACTGGCCCCCAGGTGGCCCCCAAAGGGCGCCTCCGGGAGCGCGGGGACGCGGGGCGGGCGGCTCCGGGTGGGCTAGCGGGCGACGGCGGGGCGGCGGGGCGGCGGCGTCCGGGGCGGAGGCGGTGCGGGGACCTCCGGCCGGGTGGCCGGGCGCCCGGAGCGGCGCGGAGCGCCCGAGCGCACAGCCCTCATCCCGCCCGGCCGCGCCCCGGGGCGCGCGCCGGCGCCTAAAGTTTGGCGGGGCGCAGCCGCTGCCCGCGCCGCCCACCCCGGCCCGGCCCCGGCCCCGGCTCTGGCTCGAGGGGCCCTGGGCGCGCGGCGCGCACGGGCGGCCTCCGGGGATGCGGGGCTGCCCCCGGCGCCGGGGGGAGGCGCGCCGCCCGCGCGCGGAGGAGGACCCGCAGGCCCGGGACCTCGCGCCCGCGCGCCGCCCGCGCTCGGCCGAGCCTCCCTCCAGCACGGACGCGAGCGCCACGAAGCCTCGCGCGCGCTAGGGGTCTGCCTTAAAAATTAGCCTTTTTTAAAAAAAGCCCCACCCTTTCGGAGTGACAGCCGCGAGCCCCAATCCGCACAGCCAACCCCTCCTCCCGAGTCTGCCCCTCACCCACCCTCGGGGCCACCCCGCCCTGCGCGCGCGAGCGGGAGGGGGGCGCCTGGGAGGCGGGCGAGCACCGGGCGTGTTCTGCGTGCTCGGAGGAGGCGGGAGGGAGCTGCCCGCTCTCCCAACAGGTGTCAGGAAGGCCATCTGCTTTCTCTCGCTCTTCAGACCTCAAGCTAAGGGCAAGTCCTACAGCCTGGGGCTTTCTAAGGCACTCCGCCTACCAGTGAATACAAAGATGCCTGTAGAGGCCCTCACCCCCGCGCCTCAGTCTCTGGGTAGGAGGACCTCTGACTTGCCAGGCGTCCTGAGGGTCATGCTGACCCCACCCCTATCCTGGAATGACCACCAAGTCAGTGATCCTAAAAGAATCCCGTCCTGACTCCCCGCTGGCCCATTTGGAGCTGGGAATGGATCCATTAAGGGCCAACGCGGCCTTGAGTAGATAAGAGACAAGTTCTTCATTTATCCTTCCTGAATCCCTAATTAAGACACCCCGGAAACCAAGGACACAAAGCATCAGTGTATGATTTTAGCCCAAGGACTTCCCCATGTGAGCCTTTAAATTAACCAGATCAGAAATCAGAGCAAGGGAAAGCGTTCTGAATATTTAAAGAATACTGCAAACCAGCAACAACCAAGTCAAATGAGGTGAATTTACCCCAGAAGGTAAAAATGGGTCATCATCATCCAGCCAAGGGAGCCACAGGTGTTTTAGTCTAGATGCCGGTGGTTGCAGAATATACCAACACTTTAAGAGTGTTTAGCTTTCAACGTTTCAAAAGACTGTCTGTCTGGGTTTCACTCCTGGTGATGATATGTGCTTCTACTTTATTCTGTGTTTAATTTTCTGAATGTCTGTCCTGTTTTTCTTTCCTTTATGTCTTAAACTTTCTGCCTTTTCTCTTTGCATCTCTCTCCTATAAAAATTCTGAAGAATTTACGCAGCAAAGGACCTAAGAGATTATACGTTTCAGTGCTTCTGAAACGTAAGTTTCTACATCACCTGGGACCTTGAGAACCCGCCCCCGCATTCATCAGGTCCAGGTGGTACTCAAGAGTCTGCACTCCTAACAATCGCCAGGTGATACCGATGCTTTCCATCCAAGGACCACTGGTCTAGTCCACTATCCCTTCCACCTCAGTGAGAGGGAAACTGAGGCTTAGTCCCCGACACACCGTCACCTGGCCTCTTAGTGGCAGAGGCAGTAAACCGCACAAAATGCCAACCCTAGCTTGCCAGAGTCCCTTTCAATGTGAAACAGTCTATTTTAAAACATTTTTCCAATTTATTGACTAGGAACAAGTGATCCCTATTCTTTACTAAAAACAATCATTTTATATATTCTAAATCAAATTGAGATATTCTTTTCCAGAGTTGCAATCACTAGATAGATTTGGGGGGGTGGGGAAGTGGTATGTCATTGCAAAAGACTTTCTCTATCTGCATCCTCAGGACTGAAGGTGGCTGACAGATTCCATGTTAAATGATTTCCCCATTATACACAGTTGGCTTACAAAGTTTTTTCTGCTCTTCGGCGTGGAAGCTTTTGGGGAAGCTGCAACTCCAGATACCCGATCAGTGGCTAAAATAAGATGTAAGCATGGCTACTCACTCTCCAGAATGCGGTTCTAGCTAATACATCTAATCTTCTTTGGGTAATTAGCACAACTAATCCTGGGAGAAGCACTGCCTTAGGAAGATTTGGAAAAGAAGGCTGAGGCCTGCCAGCTCTTAGCTGTGCCGAGGCCTCGGGGACCACTTCCCATCCGACGTGCCTGCCTTTTCTCTCTCAAATTAATTGTGAGAAATCTGCTTTCCTCCAAGAATATGTGTTTCCTCTGCAAGGCCATAAATCAATTTGTAAGCCTAATTTTGTCAGTAATTAAATAGTACTAATTGTTCGTGCTGTGTGGATTAGGCTGTGACACCAGGCAGTTTGGGTTGTCGTCTTTCCATAAAACAAAACGTTTTTCTGCAGCAGTTTCCAGGAAAATTAGGAGATGGTAAAGGTGGAATTCAAGGATTGAAGGCAACTGTCCCATTGGTGGTTAGAAGAGGCTTTGGGGTACCTCAAGGATGGGGCATTCTTTACAACGGAATCGGTCCTCTTCCAACCCTTCTCATCACATCAAAGGAGAAAGGCTCAGGCCTGAGCAACTCTTGGAAGAGAACTTTTCACTATTGCAAAGCCCTTGCTTTTAAAAACAAAAGGCAGGGCTTCCCTGGTGGCGCAGTGGTTGAGAGTCTGCCTGCCGATGCTAGGGGACGCGGGTTCGTGCCCCGGTCCGGGAAGATCCCACGGGCCGCGGAGCGGCTGGGCCCGCGAGCCATGGCTGCTGAGCCTGCGCGTCCGGAGCCTGTGCTCCGCAACGGGAGAGGCCACAGCAGTGAGAGGCCCGCGTACCGCAAAAAAAATAAAATAAAATAAAAATAAAACGAAAGGCAGATCTTTCTGTTCAGAGTGACAATGTCTAGCTAGAATTTGTGAATGTGGTTCATTTTTACTTTCATTATTAATACGTTTGATGTCTCAGCATCCCTTTAGTGATGTAAGCTGCTTTTCAATTAAGTTACCCAGTCTTTGAAGAATGGGCTGATTTCAAGGAGAACATTAAATCACCACTGATAGGATAAGTGTCACCTTCCCCCCCGGACAAAAGTCATGAAGATGGTGAGAAACGCCTGAAGTCTGAGAATCGCTGGATGAAACGTGAGCTACCAGATCAATCCCTGCTGAGGGTGCAGAGGAACCTTTCTGAAACTTCTTTTCTTCTCAGTTTCCCCAAATTTGTGGAGTGGCCAGGAAATAGAAAAGGCCACAGATCCAACAACTTGTCTCTTTCAAGAGTGGCAACAGCATTCCAACGTGGAGTGCACTGTTCCCAGCAGGGATACTTCTCGCCCTTCCTGGTGAGGCTGAGCAGGGTCATCCCTCCACACAGTGCCCCCCCGCCCCCCGGAGACTCCCCATGAAGTGCCTTTGAGGATGGTGCAGGATCTGGTATTCTCTGCTTCCTGCACGTGGATGGCGATGCTTCTCAGCCCCCTTGCGGGAGACCAGTTAAATGTGAGTGGAAGTGATGAGGGCACTTCTAAGATGAGGCAGTGACAAGCCCGCCTGTGACTGTCCACAGTTCACCTCCCCACACCCCCACCAGGGGGGTTTGAATAGACCACCGGCTCAAGCTGCTCCAAGACGGTGGGACCCCCATCAGCCAGCCCAGAAGACCTAGGGAGGCAAAGCCTCCTGCAACCCACATGAGACATCCGGCAGGAGAAAGGAATTGTCATTCTACAGTCTGGGTTCTTCTGGGTCACCATAATGAAATCCAGATTCTTCTTCTACTCTCCCCCTCCCCTCTGACTCTCCTCCTCCCAGGGGTCCACAAGCAGATGTTAAAAACCCAACATATGGGAACTCTCCTAGGTGACCCCCGGCCTCTCCAGGTAACCCCTAGGTGAACCTAAAGGATTAGGTTCCTTTTGCAAAGGTTAAGAGTAGGGTGCTCCTTTTGCCTTATTTTACTGTTTCATGGATCGATACAGAACGCTCAACGGGACGTTAAAGTCTTCATTGAAGTTATATGCAGTGCTGCCTGGAAGAAATCCTGCATTTCTACCTGTAGCTTGACCAGCCCCTGGGGACCCCCTCTGTCGGAGGTGAGGCTTCTACCAGAGGTCAAGGAGAACCCACAAGGCTACCTCTGGCCGTAAACCCACCGCTAAAAGACCTCCTGGACTTTTTCATTCACTTGTTCATTCATGGGAGCCTGTGATGGACGCTTAATGTTCACCAAAACCTCTACCTGTAGCCAAACCACGCACCCTGACCTTCCTAAGGTTAAGGTTAAGTGTGGCTGTAGGTTGAGTGGCCAAAAGAATGTGGATGGAAGTGATGCCCATCCCTTCCAGGAAGAGCCTACGAAACCTCCCTCTGGCGTGACCCTCCAAACTCTTTCCCACATCTTCCAGCTGGAGGCCAAAGTCCAGTAGGGAACCCCAAGGCCCCCAGCAAAGCCAGAGGGACGAGATGGAGGGAGGCTGGCCCCCCTAAGTGTGGAAGCTCACGTTCTAGCACTGGATTTGGGGCCAGCAAGAAATAAGATTGTACGGTGTTGAGTCACAGGAGTTTGAGAGTTTCTTTGTTACGACAGCTGATGTGAATAATTCTAACCAATACACCTCCTTTGATCTCAGCCTGACTCCACAGAAGCAGGAGTGGGGTACAAGCAAAGCATAAAAAAATAATCCATCCGCGTCCAACTCTACCCACCAAGAAATGGCTCACAGTCCAGTGGAGGGAGAAACATGGGCACCTGGAACCACAGCTAAGCTTTGGACTAATTATGATACACATCAGAAGAGCTCAAAGGAGGGAGGTGTGGCTTTGCACTGAAATGATGGCTGCACCAACCACACTGCACCAATTAATGGCCACGCAGGATGCTCTGGGTCCTGCACCAGGCACCAGACAGAATGCAACGTGGAGGACCATGCTGCCCTTATACTTGATCTCTTGGGATCTTTAGAGTGTATCACAGAGAAGAAGGGCTGGGACTTGCAAGGGAGGGTCCTCGTGGGCTGGGGTACTCAGAGGAAAGGGATTTAGGTGGATCCCATACTCCGTCCAATACATATTTATTACATGCCTATTATTGGCCAGGCACTGGAGGTTTAGCAAGTGTACAAGCTGCCACCAAGCTTATATTCTCCTGAAGACAGGCGGACAACATACAAGCAAACCGAGAACAAGATACTTTCAGAAAGAGCCTAAGAAGAAACTCAGGACAATGTTTAGTTAACTTCTGAGAGGTTGGGCAAGGCTTCTCTGAGAAGATGGCCTTAGAAAGGGGACCTCACTGGTGAGAAGAACCATCTATATACAGATTAGGGTCCTAACCATGCCTGGTGGAGGAAACAGCAAGTGCAAAGGCCCTGAGGTGTGAAAAAGCTGAGAGGGTCAGAAAGAAAACAGCGCAGCTGAGGCTGAGTGAAGCCAGGGAGAGCGAGGAAGGAGGTGAGGTCAGGGGACGGATAGGAGATATGCAGAGCCTTGTCGGGATTTGGGTTGGTGTAAGGGAATTGGGAGGCCAGCGTGGGATGTCAGGTCAGACGAGCCGAGTCACATTTCTGGAAGATCTCCAGGTGTTCCGAGAGCACCTAAGAGGCAGGGGCCAAGCGTGAGCTCACCAGCCTCTCTTCCCCTCCTGGAGCCCCTGCCTTCCTGCCTTCACAACACCTGGCCTCTGTGTGGCCACTGGGTGCCAGGGAGGCTGGTGAGCTAAGAATCCCACGCCCAGAGCAGGATGGGCTCTGCCGTAGCCAGGGGGGCTGGCCCCCTGCACGCCGAGTCCTTTCCCACTTTCCTGTCTAATTCCTGGTCCCTGTGTTCTGGCTTGAAAACACTTCTACTCATTCCTCATCTAACAAAATCTCAATTGTGGAGCTCCTCTACGTGCCCTGCGCTGGCTGTATTATCCTCCAGGATGGAGAAAAAGGGCCGGCGAGGCTGATCACCATGGAAGTCCAGGCCAGAGCAGGAAATCTGTCTGACAGCGTGTGGCTGGGCTAGCGGCAGCCACCCGCGTTTGGAGCACCACCCTCTGTGGTCCTTGGGAGCCGCCACTTCTCAGCCTGGTTGACCAAGGCTCCTCTGTTGAGGGTGGGCTGTCTACGCACCATCAGGAGGAAAATGGGGGTGTCAGTCTGAAGGTCTTAAGCCAGAAAGCATCCTTCCCAAAGAAAGAGCCAGCCCCCGCCTAATGCTTCCAGAGCACTTGATCACAGACAAAAGAGAACGCTGGCGCTACGACCAGTGTTCTGACCAGATCCTGAGCCAGGATGCCATGATGAGCAAGACGCATCCCAAGGACCCAGTTTCTCTTCTCAGCTCAGCATCAAATGGTCTGATTTCTTTAGCCCCTTTGAAATCAGCGTTTCAACTTGAAAGGCTGGGTCTTGGGTTCCATACACCTTTGTCAGGGAGTGAATTCACCCCTTTTTGTGGACTTTGAATCAGATGTGCACATCCCGGGGTTGTGATGGAAGGAAATGGCTCCCCATCTCTGGCCAAAAAAAAAAAAAAAAAAAAAGTTTATGAAAGTGACACAGAGGGAGTTGATCCTGCCCGGGAGGAACTCAGAGCAGCCACAGAAGGAGACACTTTATTTGGCAATTTGTAGAGTTTGCCAACATCAAAGGGAAAGTGAGCCCTGCAGGTTGTTACAAGCAAACATTCCACAGCTTCAAAGCTGAAATCTGAGGACACTTTCAATGGACTAATTTGGAAGTTACTTAAGGATGCTTTGGGGAATAAACAAATGGCAGTGATAGGGCTGGGAAGACTTCTGCCTTAAAAAAACTCTACTTCTTCCTCTTAATAAAAGTCCTCTAAGATCACCCAGTAAATCAGGTGTATGCTCCAATTTCTTCCCGACGGCTAGCTTTTCTCAACAGTATAGAGCTGTCTGCTTGGAATTTCAATAACTTACTCTCGTCTTTCCTCTCACAGATATGTTGGTCCAAGTCAGGATGTAGGGTCCCCACCTCCAAACAGCCATAAAAGTCTTTAAAAAGATTATTTCTCACAATTCTCACATACCAGTTTTTCATTCTGTCCAAAGGTCTCTGTCAGTTGGGTGTTTAAATCGGTCAACATAAGAGTCACCCAGTGTGATTAAATATGATCAATTATTTGTAAATTGATCTTTGTCTCATCGCGTGAGACATCTGGAGAAGATGACCAGTGACATCAGTGAGCTCTTCGGGTGTAAAAGTAAATGCAGTGACTGATGCTGTCGTGCTCCAGTGTATCATTGGAGGGATGGTTTAGAAGATAATTTTCAACTCTAACCACCAAATAGTAAAATATATGTGACGCTGGATAAATGTTGGTTTTGTGGTTATTTTTATGCATCAGAAAGGCGGCAAAGCAGCACCTAGAAACGAGACCGTCTCAAGATTTCCTTTTGCACAGACCGCAAGAACAGCGGAACAGAACCGTGGTCCTCTGGCGCCGGGGAGGCTGGGTGTACCGCCGCCCGGACTCACAGCATCAGTGGGCCTGCAGCGACCCCTAGTGCTGAAGCGGTAGCAGCTCATCTTGTTTTCCCTTCCGAGAGTAAGTGAATTGACATCTCCCGCTGCAACCAAAGGTCACAAGCTGTCATGTTTTAATAAGTCAAATTATATTTTTTTAAACTAGAAATGTATCTTATCACGTCATTTTAACAAAGGAACAAGGTTGCCAAGCCCTTTGCACGGTGGTGAAGGAAATCCTGAGGCTGGAACCTTGAGCCTTATATGCTCCTAAAAGTGTAAGTAAAAACATCATGGAATTGACTTAAGAATTAAAACATAAGCACTTATACCGCGTGCGCCCTCCGTGATACTTGAGTTGAACTTGGGTTGTTCTTTAATATCTGTCAAGCAACTGATCATTTTTAAATGGGTATATGCACCCATGTTGATTATTCAAATGAATGTTTCTAAACAAGAGGATGCTAGCAGCATCCTCCACTTTCTCAGGATCAAATGCGTCTCTTAAGTAAAGGCAAAATCCCTGGTTCCTTTGGGGGAGTTTAAAGAGTTGCATAAGATATGTTCATAGCAACACTATTTACAACAGCCAAGACATGGAAACAACCTAAATGTCCATCAACAGATGAATGGATAAAGAAGATGTGGTACATATACACAATGAAATGCTACTCAGCTGTTAAAAGAATGAAATAATAAATACTACTCAGCTGTTAAAAGAACGAAATAATGCCATTTGCAGCAACATGGATGCAACTAGAGATTAGCATACCAAGTGAAGCAAGCCAGAAAGAGAAAGACATATTCCATATGATATCACATATGTGGAATCTAAAATGTGACTGAAATCAACCTATCTACGAAACAAAAACAGACTCACAGACATAGAGAACAGACTTGTGGTTGCCAAGGGGGAGGTGGGTGGGGGAGGGCTGGAGTGGGAGTTTGGGATTGGCCGAGGCATACTAGTATATATAGGATGGATAACCACAGGGTCCTGCTGTGGAGCACAGGGAATTCTATTCAACACCCTGTGACAAACCATAATGGAAAAGAATATAAAAACGAATATGTGTGTGTGTTAAAAAATAAAAAAGAGTTGCATAAGAAAAAGAGATCTCAGATAGAGAGAACACTGGGTCCTGCTCCTGGAGAAGACACTTTACATGTGGTTTAGAGATGAGTGGGGTTGTGAGACATCTGGAATCATACCAGTGTCATTGACAATGGCAATGACCATTTAAAATAGAGAATCTTAGAGCTGGGGCAGCCTGGCCATCCCCTACTGCAATCCTCCCACATTGGATGTGAGCAAATAAAAACCAGAAAGAGAGAATTCATTAACTTAATTATTGCTGCCTTTTAACAACACTGCTACTAGGATAAAATAATGTAGGAAGTAGAAGTCTGAGCATAAACTGCTCGTGACCATCAAAATTGGCCCCTTCTCCTCATCATTATCAGTGAGATCCAAAAGTAGCTACTAGGGAGTGTCTATCTGAAGCTGTTATATGTTTAAAATAAACTAAAATACAAGCGGTTGGAGTTTCTTTTCTTTTCCTTTGATTCTGACATTTCTGTACTGGGGCCACTATGGAAATGACTTCTAGAAAATCTATTATGAGAAATGTGTGCTTAAAACATATTTACTTAGCAAACATTTCAAAATTCTTTCCAAAATTAGCCTTCAAGAAGTTACAGTTTGGGGACTTCCCTGCTGGTCCAGTGGGTAAGACTCCACGCTCCCAGTGCAGGGGGCCTGGGTTCGATCCCTGGTGGGGGAACTAGATCCCGCATACATGCCGCAACTGAGAAGTCTGCATGCCACAACTGAAGGGTCCTGCATGCTGCAACTAAGACCCGGAGCAGCCAAAATAAATAAATAAATGAAAATAAAATTACGGACGTCCCTGGTGGTCCAGCAGTAAAGAATCCACTTTCCAATGCAGGGGACGCGGGTTCGATCCCTGGTCGGGGAACTAAAATCCCATATGCTGCGGGGCAACTAAGCTGGCGCGCCTCTAGAGCCCTCGAGCCGCAACTAGAGAGAAGCCAGTGCTCCACAAGGAAGAGCCCGCGTGTCTCATCTGAGACCCGACCCGGCCAAAATTAAAAATAAATGAAAAAATAAAATAAATCTTTTAAAAAAGGAAAAGAAAAAATAATCTGAACTTCATCAAAATTAAGAAATTAAAAAAATAAATAAAGTTACAGTTTGACTAAAATTTCCATGGTATCAAAACTAGAGTTAAGTGGGAAGCAGCCGCATAGCACAGGGAGATCAGCTCCATGCTTTGTGACCACCTAGAGGGATGGGACAGGGAGGGTAAGGGAGATGCAAGAGGGAGGAGATATGGGGATATATGTATACGTATAGCTGATTCACTTTGTAATACAGCAGCAACTAACACACCATTGTAAAGCAATTATACTCCAATAAAGATGTTATACAAAAAAAAACCAAAACTAGAGTTAGTTACATATGCACCCACTTTGAGTGGCAGGTTCTGAAACCATCTACCTTGTTGCCGTATCTAGCACCACTGTGTTTCAGCTACAAGACTGGCCCCCTGGTCACGATAACTGTCTGGAGGTGGCACCTAAGCCCAACTCACAGCCCTGCCCCAGGACCTTTGCACCTGAAGTGAGGGGGTGGGGAATCCATCTCCCTTTGGATACCTGGAATATATGATGCAAAACTGAGAAGTTGCTGACCATGTTACCACCTCTGAATGATCTGGAGGAAGCAACACAAGGAGAATAGAGTTTAAGAGACAAAGCCTGGCTGCCGTTCCAGTCCCTCATTCTGGTCATTTCTCACGTTCCGTGAAATATCCTAGTTTCCACATAAACTCCTCTTCTTTAAGCTAGTCCAGGTTGAGTTGGTTCCTCACTACCAGAAGATCATCTTTCATCTCTCCTCCAACCTGACCCACTGGTTGAGCTCCTGTTCTACCCAGGTTGAAGAAACACTGGAAAGACTGAGTCGGCTCTGGACGCTCCTTAGTCAGACCCTCGCATGGCTGCCACCTCCGTGAAAAGCTCAAGCCCCCAAGTGCCCTCCAAGGCCGGCTGCAGGCTGCTCCTCTCCTGCTTCAGCAAGCCCTTTCCCACTTCCCGCACACAAGCTGTGCCCCTGACGCAGGGCCTCCGCACAGACTGTGCCCTCTGCCAGGAACACGCTTCCACCCCATACCCATATGGCTGGCTCCCTCACTTCATTCTGGTCTCTGCTAAGGATTCCTTCGTCTTTCTTGGACACACTATTTAAGTGGCAACCCCCATCGCTTTCTCTCTTCTTACCCTGTGCTGTGTTTCGTGTCATTTGTCAACACCTGTCTCTCTCCCACACCTGGAATATAAGCTCCCTGAGAACAAGAGCCGCCCAGAACGCTACAGAAAAACGCAGTCCCTCTGTAACATTTTAAAAAACAAGTAGGGGGCTTCCCTGGTGGCACAGTGGTTAAGGGTCTGCCTGCCAGTGCAGGAGACACGGGTTCGAGTCCTGGTCTGGGAAGATCCCATATGCCGCGGAGCAACTAAGCCTGTGCGTCACAACTACTGAGCCCGCAAGCCACAACTACTGAGCCCACATGCCATAACTACTGAAGCCCACGAGCCTAGAGTCCGTGCTCCGCAACAAGAGAAGCCACCACAATGAGGAGCCCACGCACCGCAACGAAGAGTAGCCCCTGCTCGCTGCAACTAGAGAAAGCCTGTGCACAGCAACAAGGACCCAATGCAGCCAAAAATAAATAAATAAAATAAATAAATTTATATTTAAAATAGACCCAACACAGCCAAAAATAAAATAAATAAAATAAAATAATTTTTAAAAATAAATAAATAATAAAAGCAGGTAAGTCAGAGAAAGACAAATATCATATGATATCACTTATATGTGGAATCTTAAAAAATGATACAAATTAACTTATTTACAAAACAGAAACAGACTTAATAATATTTCAACAATATTGAAAACAAATTTAGGCTTACCAAAGGGGAAATCTGTGGGGAGGAATAAAACGGAAGCCTGGGATAAGCATACACACTATATATACAGATAGCCAACAAGGACCTATTTTATAGCACAGGGAACTCTACTCAATATTCTGTAATAAACTAAATGGAAAAGGAATTTGAAAAAGAATAGATATATGTATATGTATAACTGAATCACTTTGCTGTACACCTTGAAACTAACACAACATTGTAAATCAACTACCCTCCAATATAAAAGAAAAAAGAAAAATCAAGTAATGAATCAGCAACTCCTTCCCCACCCTGCCGCGTCTTCCCCAGCCTGAGGGGAAGTGTGCTCTCCATCCTATTTGAAGAGTACACTGCTTGGGTACTATTTACCTGCTGTCTTTGGGCAGAACAACTGGTCAATTTAATGAATTTAGCATTGAACTCCAGCTTGGAGCTCACTTAATTAGACCACTCACTTCACTGATGGGGAAGCGGATACTGAGAGAAGCAATGTGACTTGCCTTGACTGTATTTTCTTTTCCAACAGGGCAGGGGTGTTAATATGAAACTCACCACAACTGATTATTTCCCAGTTCTCCTGTCCACCAGATGACTTTCTGAGGCAGTGCAGAAAGTCTGGGGTGGTTAGAGAGATGCCCTAACCCACGTGCTTGGATTTGAATTAATAGCTGTGTGACTTTGGCCAAATTACTTAACCTCTCTGAGCCTCAGTTTCCTTAACTTAAAAAATATATAGAATATTACTATCACCTAACATGTTGGGCTGTTACAGAATTAATTGAGAAAACCCACATAAAGCATCTACATGGTACTTAGCATCCCAGCATATGGTTACCATTATAATAGAGAGCTATTGCTAGTGACTGTTCCTGAAGGAATAGAAATGTGTTTTTCAAAATGTCATGTTTATCTTTGTCCAGTTCCCTAGTTAACTATCTGCACAGTTTATTGGGTTTCTGCAAGATCCAGGCCAGGAACAGATTTTCTTAGCATGATGTTGAATCAGCCTGTCTGATCCATGAGGATCAGACTTATAAACGATAGTCTTGTTTCTATCATGCTCACGTTAGATCTCTTAAAAACATCAATCGTTAAGAAGTCAGAGAGACAATGCATGCAAATCAACGTTACTCATCTTGGAGTTTAAGGATCTTGCTCTTTTTTCAGTTAAAGTTTTTCTTTTCTGCGTGCACACACACACACACACACACACACACACACTCTCTCTCTCTCCAAGGCTTGGAAAACAACAACAACAAGACAAGATGCCTTATGTAGCTGCAAATTTTCCACGATGGAGAATCCGCGGGTGTCAGTTCTGTTTGTTGATTTTTCATTGGGTGCACACAGTTAGGAAAAAGTGCTGACCAGGATAAAAACCGTGTAACATTTCCAGGTTTTGTTCTTGAGTTGTTGCACCTCCAAGTTCAACTTGAGTGTCGGACTTGCCATTTTAAAATGGTGTTGCTGGGGTGTTTATATAACTTTTGCAGTGGGGCAGAAAGATGGAGCCGCTCACCTGTGCTGGGGGAGAGCGCCCTGTCCAGAGCTCAATGCCCCCACGGTGAGATAACTCAGTGGAGAGAGGAACAGGTGCTCTTCATCTCCCAAGGTCAGTACAGATGCCCGCTTCCCCCTTCCTCCTCCAAAGCACACTTGCCCTTGACGCTCTGCCTTCAAGCTGGTTGGGGAAACCGAGACCACTTGAACTAATGCTAATAAATAATTCATTGCTAATTCCCATCATTTAATTCATCCAATAACGCCAGTCTCTCCCCGCCATGCTCCAAGGAAACATCCTTTCCCAAACGGCAGCATCGTATTTTCCAAATATGGCCACAATGATGTCCCCAACCATCTCATCTTCTCAATGTGATCTTGACACCCTCCCCCATCAGGAGGTGGCGTCTCTATCCCCTTCCCTCGAATCTACATGGGCTTCTGCCTCACAAGTGACCAACAGAAAAGTGATGCCATGGGACTTCCAAGGTAAGTCAGAGAAGGTAGGTCACCATGCTCACTGGAGCCCTTGTTTGTGGCGCCTTGCAGTGTCGTGAAAGAAGTCTGACTGCCTGTGGGTGAGGCCAACTGAGTCCCATGGAAAGGTCATGTGTCAGTGTTCCAGGGAGGGGTCTTAATCTTCAGGGCCTCTAGCCGAGACCCCAAATAGGTAAGTCCAAGGGCCTTCAGGTAACACCAGTCCCCGGCCAACTGGTCAACCCCTGCGCAAGGCTTCCAATGGAGGCCCTGGCCAGTGTGGAAGAGAGACCCAGCCCTACAGTGTGAATTACTGACCCACAAAATCTGTGACCATAAAAAAAAAAGTTGTCATTTTATGCCATTGAATTTGGGTGGTGTGGTAAGCGGTATGGATAACCAGAACACTTGCTAACGGCAGAGTAGTCCTTTGTTAATTTCAGCTCCGGCAATAACTAATTGGCCGTCTACATTCTGCCAGGCTCTGGGGATAGAGAAATCGTAAACGGTCCCTGTCCTGCGTTCGTTGTGACCCATTAATTTGTAAGTTAAAGAAAGCAACCCACAAATTGAAAATATGAGGGGAGATCCTTCAGGGATGGCTGGATCCAGGTGGTCAAATGGAATCACCAGGCCTTCGTCTCTCTCCACCTCTAGGCTTGACGTTCCCCAGTGTTGACATCTCTCTCTGACAGCCCCCATCCATCCAGTGGCCCCCACAGCTACTCTCTTCATATCCACAGCCCCACATCTAGCGGGGAGGGGACTACTTTTTCTGATGATTCCAACAATAGTTCTCAGTCTGACTGTTAGCTTCTCAAATAGGACCACAGACCCGCTGCTTAATTCCTGCGACTGGAGTCTGGGGATAGTCTGGTTGAGTTGGATCTGCGCTGTTACAGCTACCCAAACCACACAGACTGAGAGTAGGAAGGGCTGTTTCGCCAAGGAGAACCCTACGGTGGTTATCCAAGCGGAATGGCTTGTGAGCATCCGGTAACGACACAAGGCTGTACACCCTGCTCCATTGGAGGGAAGGATGGTTATCAGTGCTCAAGAACGTCCAAGAATATGAACACAAAAACTCTGGGGGGCCTCCTCCTCCTTCTGCAGATGAAGAAGTCAAGACACAAACACTTTGATAGCAAGTCAAGATTGCACATGGAATCTGTGGACTAGATGCAGGTCTCCTCATAGCCGGTGCTGGCTGCTTCTACTGACCTGTCCCAGACCATCAGTCCCACACTTCAGACACCCTTGATTTCTGATCTCCAAATGGAACGGATTTAAGTTCATGATTATTATTTTTTTTAATTAAAGTATAATTGATTTACAATATTCTGTTCGTTTCAGGTATATAGCAAAGTGATTCAGTTATATATATATATTTTTCAGATTATTTTTCCTTTATAGCTTATTATGAGATATTGAATATAGTTCCCTGTGCTATACAGTAAATCATTGTGTTTTTAATCTAGTTTTTTTTTTTTTTTTTTTTTTTTTGCGGTACGCGGGCCTCTCACTGTTGTGGCCTCTCCCGTTGTGGAGCACAGGCTCCAGACGCGCAGGCTCAGCGGCCATGGCCCACGGGCCCAGCCGCTCCGCGGCATGTGGGATCCTCCCGGACCGGGGCACGAACCCGTGTCCCCTGCGTTGGCAAGTGGACTCTCAACCACTGCGCCACCAGGGAAGCCCTAATCTACTTTTTGTGTAGTAGTTTGTATCTGTTAATCTCATACTCCCAAGTTATCCCTCCCCCCACTTTCCCCTTTGGTAACCATAAGTTTGTTTTCTAGGTCTGTGAGTCTGTTTCTGTGCTGTAAATAAATTCACTTGTATTATTTTTTATATTCCACATCTAAGTGATATCATATATTTGTCTTTCTCTGTCTGACTTATTTCACTTAGTATGATAATCTCTGGGTCCATCCATGTTGCTGCAAATGACATTATTTCATTCTTTTTTATGGCTGAGTAATATTCCATTGTATGTATGTACGATACCTTCTTTATCCATGCATCTGTCGATGGACATTTAGGTTGTTTCCATGTCTTGACTATTGTGAATAGTGCTGCTATGAACACTGGGGTGCATGTATCTTTTTGAATTAGAGTTTTTGTCTTTTCCTGATATATGCCCAGGACTAGAATTGCTGGATCATATAGTAATGCTATTTTTAGTTTTTAAAGGAACTTCCATACTGTCTTCCATAGTGCAAACTCATGACTATTGATTCCAACTTCAGATAAATGGAACAGTAAACCAGAAGCAAGTTCTGTCAGTTTTTCCTGACTTCCACCTTGTCAAACTCAAATCCTTAAAGCCCCCAAATCTTGCAAAGTGTAGTATGTGAAGGGCAGCATTGTCTGGTTCAGTCCAATGGCTCAGAGCTCTGTTCCTCTTAGAGTAGATATGACCAAGGGTAAGATATCGCCCCATCTAAATCTCAGTTTCTTTACCTGAAAAACAGGGATTGGGGATGAGAGTAAGGTTCTGAGCCTAAGCTGAGATGTGTTTTTGAGTTCATGGGATGGATGAGATACAACATTTGGTTAGCATGGGTTGATTTGCAGGATATGGTGGGGCTGGCCAGGAAGGTTTTCTGAGCAAGCACCTCGTGGTAGAAGTGGGAAGCTGGCTGCAGTCATAGGTGTGTTTTCGCAGAACCTCTCTGCAAATCCTCCCATAACTCCTTGTCCCAGACACAAGACTGGGCCTGTGGTCTATACTGGAACCACCATACCAGCTCTGCACTCTTCCCCCAGGCAACAGTGACTGGTCCATGGAATGGATGTGTAACCCAGGAGATAACAGTGACTGGTCCATGGAATGGATGTGTAACCCAGGAGATAAGAGTGACTGGTCGATGGAATGGATGTGTAACCCAGGATATAACAGTGACTGGTCCATGGAATGGATGTGTAACCCAGGAGATAACAGTGACTGGTCTATTGAGTGGATGAGTAACCCAGGAGGGCCAGTAACAGTCCTTATCTGAGAACTTTCAAACTGGATCTTGGAGATAGAAGCCCTTATTTCTCCTTGCTGAAAAGCTGAAAAGCTGTGAGATCCAGAGCCACCAGTAACTGTGTCCTTCATGAGGTAAAAAGCAGATCTGAGAGAATTAACCCAACATTTAGTGAACAAAAGAGAATCCCGAGGGAATCTGAGAGTCTGGTTCCAGATTTTCTTCACACCAGATCTGTGCCGGCACTTTAAACCATTTTATAACGTGAACCAATGAATTACTATTTTGCTCGAGCCCTTTCGAGATGGATTTCTGCTGAGTGATGGTGAACACCGTAGACTCCTCTCCAACTATACGTGAGAGATGACTTCTAAAAGAAGTAGTGACAAGTAAGGGGAGAGCTAAAACAGTGAAATTTGGGCATCAATGTCATGGCCTCGTTTGTTCTCAGGGACCCTAGAGTTATAAGGATGGAAGAAATAAAACAAGATATGGAAAGTTTCTGGCTCATAAGAGTTACTCAATAAATATTATCTCTCTTTATTATACTTATCACACGTATACATACCTGCAATTTGCATCAGTAACAGACTTTCAAAGAATGTTGACATTCCATTGGCCTTAAAAGCTACAGTTGCAACTACAACAAATGTTCAATCTTGATTGTTAATTTTGTCATTATTCTGCCCGTGTCTAGCATTAAATCTTCTGAAGAGTAGAGCACTCATTCATTCATTGGTCATAGAGTACAAATCACCATTTATCCTTCATTGTTAGAATCTCGGGTTCCTGCTGAAAATGTCTCTTGCCTGCCAATACTAAATAGATTTTCGTTCTTCAGCCCACTGCCATTTATGTTTTCCCCATCAGTCTGTGGAAACCATTTCCAATCGTGTCACAGGTGACCTACTAATTGCGAATCTCAAGGATGAGTTTACTTTCTCATCTGTCTTATTTCTCTACAACACTTAACATGACCCACTTCTTTCCTCCTGCGGCTGTGATCCCACGGCTTTGTAAAATATTTTTGTTGTTTTTTTCTCCTTCTCGGATTCCTCCTTAGTATTAATCAGTGGGCTTTCCCTGCCTCTACATACCTCTTAAGTATCCTCTGGGAATATATTCTTTCTTCAATTCTATGCACCCTCCTTGGCATCTTATGGGCATTACAGCCTCCACCAGCAGCCATGAAGAGATGACCCCATATCTAGCCAAGAAATTGCTCCCAAGATCCAGACAGAATTCCCAAGTGCCTATTGGACACTTTCTATAGGCTATTAACATTTAATTTTTTTTTTCTAATGTCACAAAGGGACTTCCCTGGTGGCGCAGTGGTTAAGAATCTGCCTGCCAGTGCAAGTAAAACATGGGTTCGAGCCCTGGTCCGGGAAGATCCCACATGCCGTGGAGCAGCTAAGCCCGTGCGCCACAACTACTGAGCCTGCGCTCTAATGCCCGCGAGCCACAACTACTGAGGCCACGAGCTGCAACTACTGAGCCCACGTGCCACAACTACTGAAGTCCGCGCCCCTAGAGCCCGTGCTCCACAACAAGAGAAGCCACCGCAATGAGAAGCCCGCGCACCGCAACGAAGAGTAACCCCTGCTTGCTGCAACTAGAGAAAGCCCGTGCACAGCAACGAAGAGTAGCCCCCTCTCACCTCAACTAGAGAAAGCACGCGTGCAGCAGTGAAGACCCAACACAGCCAAAAATAAAAACAAATAAATACATTAAAATATAAAAACTAAAAACCATCATTCTTTAAAAAAAAAGTCACAAAATATATACCTTCTATCCTTTTTCTGTCCCTTGTATCTATAAATGGCCTTAAATATTCCCTAGCTGTTCACTGAATTTGAAAATCTTCTCAAAGACTTACCTCCCCCGTTACCCCCTACGTAAAATTAATTATCAATCTCTGTTGACTCTTCGTCCTAAATACATAAGAATTTTCTCTTCCCCTCCTTCCGCACTGCCACCGCCCTGGTTCAGGTCTTTTGTTTCTCACATAGGATGTTGCAGGAATCTCTATGTCATCTTCCCTGCTTACCTCCTTTCACCCCCGCACAGTCACAAGAGTGATGTTATTAAAATACAAATCAGATTGTGTTCGCTTCCTGCCTAAGCTTTTAATGACTTTCCAATACCTTCCGGATCATGCCTCAAGCCCCCACAGGAAGCTTGTCCCCTGTGAAGCCTCATCTCCCACCTCCGTTCCACATATTCAGGGGTCCGAACTCTGCAAAAGCAGCCCCTTGGGTTGATGGAGCTCTTTTTCAGCTCTGTGCCTTTATGGGGGCTCTGCCGTTTCTTGGAAAGGCAGGAGTTTTCCTTTGTTTCCCTGGTGAACTCAAGCTTGAAGACTTAGATGACGTGCCATCTGTCCCAGCAAGCCTTCTCTGATTTCCCCAGGAAGGGTCACACTTGTCAACCCCAAATTCTGACAAACCTGCACTTGAATGATGAAGCCTCATTCCCCTCCCAGGGAGTGTGGGCTGGACAAAGCAACTCGCCCCTAATGCCTAGAGTGTGGCAGAAACTGTGGGGTGTGTCTTCTGAGACGAGATCTTCGAAGGCATCCTACCTTCCCCCTAAGCCCTCACTTCCTTAGAACACGTGATTTGAGAGAAGTCAAGTGCTGGCTCATAAGGATCCTCAGGCTGCCCCATGGAAAGAACCAGGTGGCTAGGATTTGAAGCCTCTGTCGACTGAAAAAATGTACAACCTAAAAGTGGAGAATTATGTTTTATTCAGCGAACAAAACTGAGGACTTAAGCCCAGGACACAGCATCTCAGATTGCTCTGAGGGACCGCTCCAAAGAGCTAAGGGGGGAGCCAGGATATATAAGAGTTTTTGCAACAAAAACCAGGTAATAGAACTGTGCATTAAAGGAAAGCAGACATAGCAAGTTAATGAATATAGATCTTTTCTATGGATGGGAAGATGCAAGAGTCGGCTTATTGCAATCATTCCTTGGATATGCCCCTTAGCTGTCTGGGGTCGGTATCCTGCTTTTCTCCATCCTGAATCTCCTCAGGGTGCACAGCTGGGGGCAGCCGCAGTGTCAGAGGGCTTGATGGCTGCAACATTCTTTGTTTACTGATACGGCAGGTAGCATTTTCCACCCACCCTTCCTTGCAACAGTAACGCAAGTGAGGCATGTAAAAGGTGCATCCTCCAGCCACAGACAAGCCTTCAATGATGCAGCCCCAGCTGACATCTTGGTGGCAACCACGTGAGCCACCCAGCTGAGCTGACCCACCCAGAATTCCTGACCCACAGAAACCACGAGATAATGAGCTTCTCTCTAAGCCAGTAAATTTGGGGCTTGTTTTACGGCAGTAGATAACTAATATAACCAAAACCTGCCAACCAGCAAAATAGTTTGATAATCGTCCTGACAGTATTTTTCTGTGCATATTTATACCCCATTCCCCTCTCCCCTCCCCATATGCTAAATATTGTTTCATGGCTGGACACTTTACACATCTGTCATGGTTTTTCACAGTTATAGAGATCCCAGACGTTATGTTACCTTCCTTTACCAAACCACTCACTTCCTGCCGTTGGAGATTAGGTGATTTACAATTGTTTGCAATTAAAAACAGGCTTGGAATATTACAATAGATTAAAATTTTAGTGCAAGATAGTTCCCTCAGGATAAAGACTATGAGTATAATTGCTACATAAGAGAGGACATACATGCTTAAGTCTTTTAATAAATATTTCCAACTTGTCTTCCAAAAAAAATCTGAGCCAGAAATGTACAAGACTACAGATTTCCTCATATTCTAATCACGTGGGCAGTTTTGGCCCCAAGGGGATATGGGACATATGTCATACGCGAGACTTTTCTCAGGGTCAGTACTAGAGGGAGATGGTGCAAGGGGCGTCTAATGGGTAGAAGGTTGGATGCAGAATGACCCTTCCCCGCAAATTATCCAAAAATATTAATAGCGCCAAGGTTGAGAAATGCTGTCTAACACCTGGGTGTTAATATATCAAAAGTGGTTTGCCATTTGATAGTTGAAAAGTGTTATCTCATTGTTTTAGATTGGATTTTAAAATAAATTTATTTATTTATTACTTTTTTATTTTTGGCTGCGTTGGGTCTTCGTTGCCGCGTGCAGGCTTTCTCTAGTTGTGGCGAGCGGGGGGCTACTCCTCGTTGCAGTGAGTGGGCTTCTCATTGCGGTGGCTTCTCTTTTGCAGAACATGGGCTCTAGGCACACGGGCTTCAGCAGTTGTGGCTGGCGGGCTCAGTAGTTGTGGCTCTCAGGCTCTAGAGCTCAGGCTCAGTAGTTGTGGCACCCGGGCTTTGTTGCTCTGCGGCATGTGGGATCTTTCCAGACCAGGGCTCGAACCCGCGTCCCCTGCATTGGCAGGTGAATCCTTAACCACTGTGCCACCAGGGAAGTCCCTAGATTGTTTTTACTTTTATTTTTTTTTGTTTGTTTCACTTCTAATAAGTGTACATTTTTTTTCACATATTTTCAGTCCCGTTTGGTCACTTGCCTACTCACTGCTTTTCCCTATTTCTTTAATAATGTGCTAGACTTTCAAGGTGGTTGGTATGAGTCCTTAATAAGATGTTGATGCTTTGTTGTACATAGCAAATATTTTCCCCCAGTGGTTCATTAGCTCTTTAATTTTATTTATGGTCTTTAGGGCATGAAGGAGTTTGTTTTTGTTTTTATGTGGTTGAAACCATCAACTTTGAAGTTTCTTCCTTGGCTCTCAGGCTTGGGAGGGCTAACTTCACACTGAGAACTGCTAATTAACCACCTCTATTTTCTTGGTTTCATCTCCTTAGATTTAATTCTTTCATTTATCTGAAATTCATCACACTCTGTGGTGGGAGATGAGCATATAATTCTCTTCTACATCAATAACCAATTGTCCCAATGCCAGCAATTAGGCAGTCTTTGTGTCCCCTCCGAATAGAAATATAAACAGTACGTTTAAACTTCTTAAGAGCCTAAAAACAACATTTGTGAGATCATAGGGATTATGAGGCAATAAGTCACGATTTTCCTTCTGCATTAACTTGTCTTAGTCATGAGGACATGTAATTATAGACATACGCTGAGTGTATTTTACCTGAATTGGTACCCACATGAATGGTTAGGAGTTTAATATTTGGCAGCCACTCCTAAACCAACGCATTTTGCTTTTCTAGTATAAGGTTACTCACGAAAAGGAATCGCTTTGTTCCAAGTAATGCATTGTTTGCTACCATACAGCGTGAACACATAACAACAGAATTTTTTCATATTTCATGGAGTTTTAATCAAAGCTATTTCATGTACCATGGCAGAAATGAAAGCTTTTTCTTCTTGACTCCCATTGCAGAATTTTAATAGCCATATTTAATCTTAATTGAATAAGAAGGAATCCCCTCCCAAATTTACAAGTGTCCTTAGAAAGCGCTGTGGGATCTTGTTCCATTGTTGAGTTTTCTGTCGACTGGACACAAGGCTGGTAAATGCTGCAATAAAAAAGCTTTCATTAAAATAAGGAGGTAACTCGCCAGGTAAACTGTGTCTTATTGCCATTTTTATTTTCTTTATTATGGATTTATGTTTCCGAGTGCAGTTATTTATTCCCTGTTCCCTGGCAACTAGGAATGAGGGGATGCTTGCTTCAGAGAAAAGTGGCCTTTGCCCTGGGAGCTCTTAGTGCGTATGGAGAATGACCCTGTGGAAGATTTACAGCCTGGCCCGAGGAGCCTCATGAGTAATTTGGGCCACATTACACTGTCACTCCCACTGTCTCAGGCTCCCCCGGGACCCACCAGGTCTTCTGCGCTGCTCCATCCTCTGAGGACACAGCTCTCCATGGAGTCCCTCAGCCCCAAGCATGCACGATTTCCTTTCCTCACACCATCTCTCCCCTTCTTTCCTTCTGCCACTTTCCCCCCTCAACTTTGTCTCCTCCCACTCTGAGGAAACATCCTTTGCAACATCAACATAGGTCCAAACACTCCTCTAACCTGTCTCTGCATGGTGGCTCCTGGCAACCATGTTTGCACAGTGGGAGACTTTCTCTGTTGGCCACTGTTGATCAGATCATTGGTAGGTCACTGTCACAAGCCAGACCCACCAGAGAGCTTCCCCACAGGAGTGTCTAGGACCTGTGGATAGGTGTCTTCCATCTGCTGCAGGAGCTGAGCTGCAAAGGAAGGCACATTACAGACAAGGAAGAACTGAACTCACTAGCACAGAGCAGTAGATACAATGCAGAGCTCTTATAGCTGCATTCCATGGAAAACTCCTGGGTATATATATATATATATATTTTTTTTTTTTTTTAATAAATGTACTTATTTATTTATTTATTTATTTTGGGGTGTGTTGGGTCTTTGTTTCTGTGGGAGGGCTTTCTCTAGTTGTGGCGAGCGAGGGCTACTCTTCATCGCGGTGCGCGGGCCTCTTACTGTCGCGGCCTCTCTTGTTGCGGAGCACAGGCTCCAGACGCGCAGGCTCAGTAGTTGTGGCTCACGGGCCTAGTTGCTCCGTGGCATGTGGGATCTTCCCAGACCAGGGCTCGAACCCGTGTCCCCTGCATTGGCAGGCAGATTCTCAACCACTGCGCCACCAGGAAAGCCCATGGGGATATATTTTATATTTACTCAAGTTCTCATGAGATATCTGTTACTTCCATCCAAACATACAAAATTCCCCCACAAAAATCTTCCCATGATAACATGACCAACTTAGCTTACTTATGTGTAGGGATGGTATTAGGATTATTAGAAATAATGATTGAGATTATCATCAAATCTATATTTTGTATAGATTTTCTTGCTGTGTGAAGAGAATATTCCATCATGGTCTAGATGAGGGTTTACGTATATGTTTATTTGAATTGGATAAACTGGACTCCGGTGACTGACTTACAGACATGAAGCTAAATAATGGATAAAAAAATGTAAAGTCTAATAGGTAAAAATAAAATTTAAAAAATCACAAGAAATAATCTGTGGGAAAAAGACAAAGGAACCAGATGAGGATGAGGAACCCTCATATATTCATGGCAGGATTTTTAAATGCTGCAGATGTTTCAGCCATTAAAAAAAAAAAAAGAAGCACTGACACAGGCTACAATATGGACAAACTTTGAAAACATGACACTGGGTGAAAGAAGCCAGATACAAAAGGCCATCATACTATATATGATTCCATTTATATGAAATGTCCAGAATAGGTAAATCTGTAGACACAGAGGTAAATTAGTGGTTGCTGGGAGCTGGGGGTGGGGGAAGTTGAGGGGTGACTGCTAACGGGTATGGGGTTTCTTTTCGGGGTGATGAAAATGTTCTAGAATACATAGTAGTGATGATTGTACAGCCCTCTAAATATGGTAAAAAGCAACAACTTGTACACTTTAACACAATTAAATTTTTTTAATTTAGTTTTTTAACATCTTTATTGGAGTATAATTGCTTTACAATGGCGTGTTGGTTTCTGCTTTATAACAAAGTGAATCAGTTATACATATACACATGTTCCCATATCCCCTCCCTCTTGCGTCTCCCTCCCTATCCCACCCCCCCATCCCACCCCTCTAGGTGGTCACAAAGCACCGAGCTGATCTCCCTGTGCTATGCGGCTGCTTCCCACTAGCTATCTATTTTACGTTTGGTAGCGTATATATGTCCATGCCACTCTCTCACTTCGTCCCAGCTTACCGTCCCCCTCCCCGTGTCCTCAAGTCCATTCTCTACATCTGCGTCTTTATTCCTGTCTTGCCCCTAGGTTCTTCAGAAGCTTTCCTTTTTTTTTTGATTCCACATATATGTAACACGATGAATTTTATGTTATGTAAATGCTATCTCAATTCTGAAACAAAAAAAGAAAGCATCCAAGAAGGAAGAATAAATGTTATTTGCTCATTGGACTGAGCTCGCCGGGATCTCTCCCTGCTCTGGACCCTCCTGCCTGCGGTTCTCCACTGGGATGGCCTGTTTCAAAGTCCCTCCTACGAGAGTCTGCTTTTCATGGTAGACTGAGTGTCAGCTCCTTAAACTCGGAGGCTGTGTCTTGGGTTCAGGGTCCACCAGCACCATGCTAGAGCAAGGCAGTTGGTATCTGTTGATTGACTGATCGTTAAATGACTGATTCCATGAGAGCCATAAATGCCCGGCCACTCTGAGGGGGATGGGAATGTTTAGGCAAAACTGGCAGACAAGAGGGCAGATTCAGGCAGAAGGAGTGGGTTTCCTTGGTAATCAGGGGGTGAATCCAAAGAAGAAGACAGGTTCTTTGGGCTGGAATTAGAAGAAATAGGAGACGTTGAATGAAACAAACTTCTCCCAGATCCAGACAGACACTGAGCTAGGAAAAAGGCTATACTCAGTACTCTCTTCCTTCCAAGACGAAGGAATCTCTGTTAAAGAATGTCAGTATGCTCTGTACCCACAACTCCTTCTCTCCCCAGAGGGGCTCCTCAAGTCTTTAAGTGATAGCTGCAGAAATGACAAGAAAAAAAAAAAGGTATCTCAAGTCTGGGCTTTCATCATAGTCTCCATTCAACCCCCTTAAGAACAGCAGCAGTGGCAAATCATGCACAGAACACACTAAACCCGAAAGAAGTAAGACAATTCTTCGTCCACACCCCCGGCCTCCTACACGGAGCTTGACACAATGGAGATTGCTAGAAGCTTCTGGAAGAGTGACACAAACCCTGAGAGCAGAAGATATAATCAGAAGTGACAAGCGTCCTCAACAAGCTTCTCAAAACTCAACAAGTGAACACGCCTGCATTTTGCCTGCTCTGGATCCATTATTTTAAGATAACACAGCTCTCCCAGTCAAGCCAGGCAGGTTGGGTGGTGCTGACCTCAGCCCTAGTCCTGGGATGGACGTGCGGTCCAGGGATGGTCCATCAAGCATCACACTCCACTGCTTCAGTGATTGGCTGAAGGATGGGCACGTGACCTCACCAGAGCCCATCATACCTCCTCTTAGGTCTTTTGCTGGAGCCACCGGAAGGGCACTAAGAGATTGGGGGGTGGATCTGAGCTGCGCCCTTTGCCATCTGAACACCATGAACGGATAATGCTGCCTGGGAGCAAGGACAACTCAGAAAGAAGACTGGAGAGCTTAGTGGTGAAAAGAGGTCAGTCTATTGTTTGAGCACCTGAATCCAGCCATACCTCCACACCTGAAGCTAACACTTCCTATCAACTTGATGGTTTTATGAACCAAATCCCCCTTTTTGCTTCTGTTAGTTTGAATTGCATTTCTGTCATTTGCAACACAGAGTCCTAACTAATTGACCACCAAATTGCCCACAACATTAAAAACAAAATGGATTGCAGGATCACCAGGTGACATGGTACCCTTTTTCAGAAGTAGTGAGGCACCTCTCCACTGCTGTATTTCTTCATTGGTTCACAAGATAAACTTTCACCTGGTACTTATGATTTGTTAGTTGCTATGGTACCTTCAGAGGAGATGACTAATGGTTAAAACAACAGGATCTGGGATGGCCAGAGCCAGCTGTGAGCTTGGACCTCTTTCTTAGCCCTAGATCACAGTGTTATGGTGGGAATTTAATCAGATCATGTT
The DNA here is from genome assembly GCF_008692025.1 of Phocoena sinus. Lineage (NCBI taxonomy): Eukaryota > Metazoa > Chordata > Mammalia > Artiodactyla > Phocoenidae > Phocoena > Phocoena sinus. The sequence continues at coordinate 87,331,628 of NC_045776.1, forward strand.
TGTATTCCACACAGTAACTTACACATAGTTTACACCGCTTAAATGTTAGCCAGTACTCTTAAAAAGTTCAAAACATGGTTACTGCTCTCAAGCAGCATGCAATCTAGGAAACTTTTCTGCATGAAACAGTTGCAGTTAATTTCCTTGACTAAAAAAAGCCATGTAAGGATTTCAAAGCATCTGTACAATCATTTATCTTAACAAAATCTATGACCGCAAGTGAAAAGAAACCTAGAAAAAAAAAAATTAAGCCAACTGCTAATGAGATACTGTTGTATTTCCTTTAGGGATGGCTAATTGGCTGCTGGCAGCCTTAATCAAGGAGGAGAAAATGACACACAGCCTCCACATAATCAAAGGTCCTCAAAATTAAACAATTCCATGAATAATTCACTCTCAAATCTGTTCCATAGGAATAAAAAATGGAAAACAATGGTCTGTTCTCCAACTGACATCAGACATGCACAGAAAACACCCAAGATATCAAATTAAATAAGCACCATTAATAAATAATTTGAATTGCATTGCCTGATGTGTTGAATAAAGAGCATCTGCATCCCGAAAGCTCAGGGGCCCTCAGCAAAGACAGAAAAGTAGGAAATTCATATTCCATGGGGGGCTGGTTTATATTTTAATAATGTATGACGATAAACACTGCATTTTCCTTTTCTATTTAATTATTATCTAATAACAAAACGTTGGGGCACTAATGGGATTTTCAAAAGTAATTTCTCTTTAATTGCATCCCTTCCATCTGTGCCTCTTATTTTCAAGCAGACAGTTGAATTCAAGCCTTTCCAGGCACCGGGTGTGGTTTCTCCCCCTTCCCCACCATCGTCAATCCCGCACCACTGACCTTGCTTTCAGATCCATCCTGGCTCCGCCCCTACACTCTTCTGCATCGCAGAGGCTTAACCCTTAAATTTTATTTTCCCCGGGGATCCCTGGACACCTGGTTTCTCCCTAGGTTGGCCAACAGGGGCTCAGGTGGCAGGAAAGGTGTCCCCATGGCACCAGTTCTCACCAGGCAGTCTCAGAACTGCCACCTCCCTCCGTGTCCTTCTAGCCCTAGGAGTTCTGATTTCCTCACCATCCTCTGCTTGGCTTTTCCTCTCTGCCAACGATTTTGACAAGTGCCCCAGATCATACCCTCCTGTCAAGTAGCTGTTGTGGACTGTATTCCTGATCAGACACTGACTAAAGTACCCACTGCCCCTGTCCTCTTCTACTCACACTTATCCCCTTATACCGCCTGATGCCTCTCGATCAGAAGATGCTACTTCTTCTTCCCCTGAGACTTGCGTCTCCCCTGAAAACACCACCTTCTGAACAGCCCTCCAGACTGGACCTCTATCCAATGACCCTCAACGGATGTCTTCCATCTCCTGGTTCATGGTGTTCAGAGAGAGAACTTCTGCTGAAGCTCACACAAGCATATTCTCTACCCATCCTGGTGTCTCTTCAATTTTGACCTTTAAGGCAATCTACCAGTTTCATTGAGAACTGGTCCAAGGCACTTTTCTAGCGTTGCTTTGGGGCCACTTCCATCTGGGAGCCTCATGTGATGCTCTGTCCTCTTTTTCCCTTCACATCCTCACATCTTAGAGGTTATGAAGAGGAAACTCATCCCAGCTCTACTGAGTGTGTGATCTTGAGCAGGTAACCTCATATCTCTGAGCCCGGTTTCTTCATTCTTACACCCAATTTTTCCCAAGGTCCTATGATGTACAAGGGCAATAGTAGTAAACAAGATTACATAAACTGTGTCTTACTGCAGTTATATTCTAGCAGAAGAGAGAAGCAGTAATAATTAATTTTCCTTATGTTGCTTCTAAAGATTTAATTATTACTGTGATAATTAATACAAGGGAGAAATATAAGAGCATATCATAAGGGGAGAAAGATATATATATCTTTTTATATATGTAAATATAATATATATAACAATATATAATGTATATTATATATAATATAATAATATAATATAAATATAGTAATTATGATATATATAAAATATCTTTATATATATTTCTTTTATTTTATTTTTTTTCCTGAAGCCACCATCTTCTCCCTTGGTCCTTCCAACCACAATGCTATGAAATTAGAAATCAACTACAAGAAAAAAAATCTGTAAAAAACAAACACATGAAGTCTAAGCCATATGTTACTAAACAACCAATGGATCACTGAAGAAATCAAAGAGGAAATCAAAAAATACTTAGAGACAAATGAAAACAAAAGTACGATGATTCAAATCCCATGGGACGGGCTTCCCTGGTGGCGCAGTGGTTGAGAGTCCGCCTGCCGATGCAGGAGACGCGGGTTCGTGCCCCGGTCCGGGAAGATCCCACGTGCCGCAGAGCGGCTGGGCCCGTGAGCCATGGCCGCTGAGCCTGCGCGTCCCGAGCCTGTGCTCCACAACAGGAGAGGCCACAGCAGTGAGAGGCCCGCGTACCGCAAATCCTATGGGATGTGGCAAAAGCAGTTTTAAGAGAGAAGTTTATAGCAATACATCCTCACCTCAGGAAACAAGAAAAACCTTAAATAAACAACCTGACCTTACACCTAAAGCAACTAGAGAAAGAAGAACAAACAAAACCCAAAGTTAGTAGTATGAAAGAAATCATAAAGATCAGAGCAGAAATAAATGAAATAGAGATGAAGAAAACAATAGAAAAGATCCATGAAACTAAAAGCTGTTTGTTTGAAAAGAAAAACAAAATTGATAAACCTTTAGCCAGACTCATCAGGAAAAAAGGAGAGAGAGGTCAAATCAATAAAATTAGAAATGAGAAAGGAGAAGTTACAACTGACACCACAGAAATACAAAGCATCATCAGAGACTACTACAAGCAAGTATATGCCAATAAAATGGACAACCTAGAAGAAGTGAACACATTCTTAGAAAGGTACAACCTTCCAGGACTGAACCAGGAAGAAACAGAAAATATGAACAGACCAATCACAAGTACTGACAGTGAAACTGTGATTAAAAAACGCCCAGCAGGGCTTCCCTGGTGGCGCAGTGGTTGAGAGTCCGCCTGCCGATGCAGGGGACGCGGGTTCGTGCCCCGCTCCGGGGGGATCCCGCATGCCGCGGAGCGGCTGGGCCCCCGGAGCCTGTGCTCCGCAATGGGAGGGGCCGCAATAGTGAGAGGCCCACGTACCACAAAAAAAAAAAAAAAAAAAAAAAAAAAAAAAAAAAAAAAACGCCCAGCAAACAAAACTTATTGTCACTTATTCGGGTGAAAACAAACTAAGTTCTGTGTATTGTTGCCTATGGCTGAATCGTGCCGCTCTCTGCCCTCAAGCACAGTGATAGCAACACTTAGATCTCCCAATGAACTCGAAGGGCAAGACTGCAAATGTCAGGCTCTCATAATAATTAACATAAAGGCCATTTAACCAATAAATGGGCCACCTTTTCTCCTTTGTATCCAGCAAATAATTCAAGCCAACCATCAATCTTTGGCCCTTTGATGTTCCACTTAGAAATGAGACTTTTACAACCCAACCCAAACGGGCAGGCATAAGGAAAAAGATAATTTATTAAACCGTGTAACTGGAAAGGCTCAGATCTGGCTTTACCCATGGCTTAATCTGAGGTCAGATGATGTCGTGGAAATCTGATTTCTCTCTCTCCCTCTCAGCTGTACTTTGATGCAGACTCCATTCTCCACCAAGCTCTCTCCTCCTGGGGGCACAGTGGTTGCAAGAGTGTCAACCCACAGCCTCCCAAATTCAGGCGAGGTGATCCGGCGTCTTCTGGTGGATCTTACAAAGCCCTGAGCCTCATTCTGATTGGACCTGCTTAGGTCACGTGGCCATGCCTGAGCCAATCAGCACGGTTGGAGGATACTGCGCTTGGCCCCCTGGACCACTCAAACTAAAACTAGAAGGGAAATTGAGGGCTATTGCTAACATTTAGGGGTCAAGAAAGCCAAATCAAAATGATCTCCTCAACCTCAAAAAAGCAGAAAAGTGGAAAATTTCACCATCGTTTCTGCAAAGTTCTTACCTTCTATAAAAATAAGAAGTCACAAGTTAAGCAGGATATATATATACATACACACACACACACACATATACATATATATATATATATATATATATATATATCTCATCATCATCATTAATTCTGGCTCTTACATGACAGGTTGTCACTCTCACTGAACTTCTGTTTGGAGGACAGGCCGTTTGCACTTCTTCAACTCTGACTTCTTCAACTTCAACTTTAAAAAAGCATCACCTGGGCTTCCCTGGTGGCGCAGTGGTTGGGAGTCCGCCTGCCGATGCAGGGGGCGCAGGTTCGTGCCCCGGTCCGGGAAAGATCCCACATGTCGCGGAGCGGCTGGGCCCGTGAGCCATGGCCGCTGAGCCTGAGCGTCCGGAGCCTGTGCTCCGCAGCGGGAGAGGCCACAGCAGTGAGAGGCCCGCGTACCGCAAAAAAAAAAAAGCATCACCTGTTTCTTACTGACCTTTTAACGATGTAAGCAATTAATTCACACAATCTTCTTGACAATTAATCTTACAGACAGGTTCCTGCTTGCTGGAGTTAAAAACAGAACTTCTGAAAAAGAAACAAACGTAATCTTTAATATATGTGTAAGTTCCCCAGACCTCTGTAATAAGACACACCATCTATTCTGACAGGAATTACAGGGGCTGTATTAGTTTGCTAGGGCTGCCATTACAAAGTAACACAAGAACTTAATTTTCTCACATTTCCAGAGGCTGTAAGTCTGAGATCAGGGTGTCAGCAGAGTTCATTTCTTTTGAGACCTCTCTGCTTAGCTGGCCGTCTTCTCCCTGCGTCCTCACATGGTCTTCCTTCTGTTCATGTCTATGTCCTAATTTTCTCTTCCTATAGGACAACAGTCATATCAGATTAGATCACCCGTATGATCTTATCTTACCTTAATTGTCTTTATAAAGACCTTATCTCCAAGTACAGTCACATTCAGTGGTACTGAGAGTTAGGACCTCAACATATGAATTTGGGGAGAGGCACACAATTTAGCCCATAAGAGCGGCTTCACACTGTTGCCGATAAGAACAGTACTCTTTCTGTATAAAGGAAAATGAGATTCATGGTATAAAAAAATCCTATACAGTAAGTCCCCTACATACGAACCTTCAAGTTGCAAGCTTTCAAAGAGGCAAACTTGCGTTCTCATGTCCAATCACCTAAGTTAGTTCACGTGTCTGTGTCTGGCGCACACTGTCGTGTGCTTTCATCCTCTACAAGTGGCTGTGCTCTTGTGTACTTTACTGTACAGTACTGTATAGAGTACAGCAGCACACGACCTTTATTTCGAGCCCAGGATGTCCGGAAACAAGCGTAAAAGCAGCAGTGATGTACCTGGTACTACTGTACATTTCAAGGTCCTGTGCTGTAAGATTAAACATGTTTTCTTTATATTTTGTGTTTGTTTTTTATTAATTTTTTGTGTGAAGAGTATTATAAACCTATTACAGTACAGTACTCTAGAGCCGATTGTGTTAGTTGGGTACCTAGGCTAACTTTGCTGGACTTACGAACGCACTCTTGGAATGGAACTCGTTCCTATGTAGGGGATTTACTGTAGTTGCATATTATTGCCTTTGCCATCAAAACGTGAACACGTTTTAACCATCCTCTCCACAAGGCAGATTGCAAGGGACATAAGGAGATTCAGACTCAGAAGCGTGGAACCTTCAGTAGGGTGTGGGGCCAGCATGGGAAGGACCTGAGTGCACAGCTGTAGCGTGTGTCCGTCCAGCATTGCTCCATCTGTTCTTTTCCTTGGAAGAACCCCCAGCCCCCAGGTGCACGTGGCCTTGGTGAGCCTGTGACACAGGCTAAATGCATCAGATTGTCTCTTCCAGGAGTCTGAATCTTGCGCGCCATGACAACGACGGGAGATAGTGGCGTGGCTCCATGCCCAGGTGCCTGAGATCATGATCGCGGCCCTCCGTCCTCTTAAATCCACCTTCCCTAGCTCTTTTGAGCTGCTTGTAGGACATTATTTGTAACTATGTTGATCCCAAAGCTGTCACACCACGGTAGCTCACTCATGCACCCAAGCCACCTCTGTGTACTTTACACTAGGAGACTCAAAGGGCAGGAAGGAACCACTTAAGAGAAAGGCCGGAAGGGACCTATCTTTTTGTAGGTCTCTGCTGTTTATTGTCTCTGCTGTTTATTCCTGAAAAGCAGCATGGAAAAGGGTCTATGTGGGTCTTCAGAGCACGAGACCTGAGGGGCCCTTCTCCAGCCACAACCCTACGTGTGAGCCTTTGGGCCCATGATAGGTCACTGTAAGGCTTTGATGGACAGGCTCATGGGGGATGCTGCCCTCCCCACACCAGACTTGGTGAACAGCCAGAGTTCTGAGTTTTCTGGAAGGATTGGCATCAAGGACTCAGGTCCCCTGGGCCGGCCATGCTCATGTGACAACCACCTTCCTGGCCGAGGCGTCTGCATGTGGAGGCCTTTTGATGGGTCCCCCGGCTGAGGCACTTTGCTCCGCTCTGGCCCCATATTCTCCCACCCCCAGCCCTTCCTCTCCTCCTCCCCTGGCTCCAAAGACGACCAGCCAGGAGCCTGTGTGGAGGCCTCCTGCACACTGAGCTCATCTACCTGACCCTCGCCCCGTGCCCTTCTGCCGGGAAAAATACAACATTGGGAGCTGGAACGTTTCCGCGTTTGTGTTTTTTCTCTTGCCTGCATTGTCACAGTACATGAATAAAGGCTTCTTCTTGCTGTCAGTTTGGTTCATCGTCCTAAGTGGCCCCCTGGAGCCTCCCGTGGGGGGTCTTCTTCTGACTCTTGCGCAGTTAGCACACCTCCGCCCAGTGGCAGCGACCAAGGCTGTGGTGGCCACTGAGCTCTGAGCACAGGCAGTGGGAGTGATGCTCGGAATCATCAGGAAACATGGCGGACGCTCCTCGCAGAGGTCGCCGGTGGAGGTCCTGGCAGCAAACAGTATTCGGTTATATATCCAGGGTCTTTCTGGATGCAGGGGCTCAAGCCCCTCTCAGTCTTCTGGTCACAGTACTCAGGATCTGAATTCCAGGGAAGCATCTTGAGCCATCCCCCAAAGCCCTGGGAAAGGGCAGTTGTCTGGGTTAGCAATCTGCTGGACGGCATCCCGTGGGACACTGGTTACTTCCCAATGAGGAAATCAGTGTGCTATTTTCCAAAGAGGGCGAATAGATGCTGGACTGCCAAGAATGAAATGTCCAGTGCAGTGAGACATCTACAAAGGAAAAATCCCGGAGCCTGAGCGGGAATGTTCTATAATGGGATTCTCACCCAAAGCCTTGTCCCTCTTAAGCCTGGAATAAATCGGTGGGGATCTAGACCTGTGGGTGCAGGGGGAGACTAAGGTAGATGGGAAGAGGGGAAAGAGCATGTTAGGACTAAAATCATGTCAGGCCATGGGAGCCTGAACCCGCCACTCACAATTATCTCGTGTCTTCCTGGAAACTGTAAGATGAAGTGTTCTCTGGCCTCAGCATGAAGCCCAATCCAGCCTCTGTACACTGACACTGAATTAAATCTTGGAGAGAGAGTTTTGGGTGAAGTAGAAAAGAACTGCTTTATTGCTTTGCCAGGCAAAGAGGACCACAGCGGGCTAATGCCCTCAAAACTGTGTGTCCCGACCCGGACCTGGAGGGGGGTTGTGAGGAGTTTTATAGCAATGGTGCAAAGAGGGCGTGGTCTGCCCGTGGGCATTCTTCTGATTGGTTGGTAGTGACGTAAGTGGGAGTTGACATCATCAACCTTTTGGTTCCTATTGGTCTGGGGTCTACGGGCTTGTGGGCAGCAGACAGTTAACTTCTCCCACCTGACGGGGGTTTCAGTATCTGCAAAACAGATCAAAGGTATTGTTCTGTGTATCCCTTGAGGGGGAACCAGGACCCTGCCCCAAGGCTGCACTATTGTGTCTTGACTACTCCCCCCTTGTCTCGGCAACCCCTCCCTTCCCTAATTAGCAACTGTTTGAACCTGCCCTTTGGAACTCAGGGAAGGTCATGGAGGCTGAATGAAGCCTATTTCCTGTAATCAAGAAACGGGGGACACAGAAAGGCTTCCGTGCCCAGGAGCCCCACAGGGTCCTGCTCGGCTTCAAGGCTTCATGCTGCCTCCTCCCAGAGACATGGGCTTACTGGCTGGTCCTTGTCCAACTCCATCCTCATCCATCACCTCAGCCTCCCATCCCTGGAGACTCTCCTCTTGTCCTCAGGGGCAAGATGGATCCCAAGGCACTCTGTGTGGATACCAAAGTGTCACCCTTTAACTGGACAGACTCCTTGCTTTATTCAGCGCCCATGGCTCCAACTTCTGGAATTCAAGTCACCCTTTAGGGTGTCATGGTGCCTAAGAGCTTAAGCTTCATGGGAGCAGGAACTTGGGTCTGAGTCCTGATTTTACCACTAACTGGCTGTGTGACCCCGAACAAGTTATTTGACATCTCTGAGCTTAGGTTCCTCTTGTACAAAATGGGGATGATAATGAGGCAGGAGATAGATGGGCTCTAGGCTAGATATTTACAACTGGCGTCCTGTTCACACTTTATTGTTCGTACTTCCTGGGGGGAGAAGAAGATGGGCTCCAGGCTGGACATTCATTACCAGCCCCCTGTTTACATTTCCTGAAGCAAGAGACAAACGGGATCCAGGACTACATATTTATGACTGGACTCCTGTCTATATTTCGAGATCTGCACTTCGATATAAGAAACAGCAACAGGAATAGGGTAAATAACCAGACATTGGACATTTTTGTGGCAGGGACGGAGAGGGACTAAACCCTGTTAAAAGATCAAGAGGTCATACATTTCCCATCCTTGGGGCAAGGGAGACACTGCACATGCACAGAAAGGCTCCTTGGGGGTCAAAAAGGAGGGGGCACCACCCCATAATAGGTGATGCTAAGGCCGTCCCATAGGCCTCTGGGCTGGGATCCATCTTGGAAAGAAGCTGCACACGCGTGTTAGGGAGGGTCCTAGGGCAGGGCAGGTGTGGAGAAGGAAACCAGATAATTGGCCAGAGGTGAACAGAGACCCGGAAGACCTGCCCTATATAAGTGACTTAACTGCCTCTTTACTGGGGTCCTCCTCATTAGGGGGGACGCCCACACCCTTGCTCTCCGGGTGTGCATCTCTGCCCTGCTTCTGTCTTAACTAAACAAGCTGTTTCTCGGTGTGCTCTCCCACTTGTTGTTGTGCTGTGTCTCTAATAATAAACTTTGCACCTGTTTTTACAGTTTTGCCTCCATGAGAAATGCATTTTTCACTGGGGGGCAAGAGCCAGGGGGTGTGCTGGCTGGGATTCCTGGTTTTCATCCAGGCTCCCCAGGTTCAAGTCCTGGGCAGGGAATAAAGATCTCGCTTCATGCCACCACTCACTGCTGTCTCTCTGAGATCAATAATAAGTACCTTCCTTAAAGGGCTGCATGAGGATTCGATGAGAAACAGTAAGTTAAATACTTAGCACGTAGTGTTCACTAGGGAGCATTAATTGCTAATGATTTATTGCTATTAGTATTATCCAGTTTGCCTATATCATAGAGCAGTACAATAAAATAATCCACTGCTCTGGTTCACTTTCTTCCCTGGAGGGATTCAAAGAAGTCATCTGGTTCTCAGCAAGGGCTCAGAGGACTTTGAAGGTAAGCAGGGAACTTCCCAGTGGAACCACAAAAGACTTACAGCTTTTCAAGTCAGCTGTAGACTTGCTATCATATATAAACTATAAGTTACAGTAAAAAAAAAAAAACCCCAGTAACGCTTCAGCAAAGAAACACGGATTCTAGACCTGGGAATAAAGAGAGAATCCACGTTGCCCGACTTGGCAATAGATTTACGTTGGAACCGACAAAAATGCCTGAAAAACAAACAGGAGCCCCACGCAGATTTCTGAACTGCGTGCAGCAGACTGCAACCGGCAAAGATAATTCACCAGCATAAAAACAAACATCCATTTTACACTCACACGGCAATGAGGATGTTCTTATTTGCATAATGATGGTGATTTGCATATGATCAAAATTCGCCTGAATGAGTGTGGAGCTCGAAATACATTCAAATATGATACCGTCGGTACAATCTTCTCAAGGATCCCAATTTAATACTATTTATCTAATGAAAGGAAAAAAATAAATATTGGCTGTAACATCCCATTATGCTCAAGAGTTGGTTTTAAATTACACTCAAGTAAGTGAGTGAGTAGCATTTGCCTTTCTTTATGGGCAAAACAAAGACTATTGTCTGTAGGTGAGAATCCTTCCACTTGATATGGAGGCCTTCAGCTACATACACGCAAAATGACCTGCGATAAGCATTTTGCCGCGTGAACGCAATGCCTCCACCGTAGGTTACGCACAAGTCGGGAGCGGAAGATGTGCCTTGAAGTTGAATGTCCTCAAGGGAAGGAAAGGGAAGGGAAATGGATGGGAAGAAAAGGAAAAAAGAAAAGAAAAGAACGGATATCCTTCAGGTGTGTAAAAAGTGCATTACTTCCAAACCTGCAGCACAGATAGAAGCAGAAGTAGAGCTGAAGTGTTTCTAGGCTCCATGTCTTAAGCCCGAATGGTACTGGAAACTACCTTCCATCTGGCTCAGCAAAACAGAGAAACGCAGCGTGGGCCTCTTTGGGTCTGATTGAGCCTCGGAAGTTTTCCACGTGGCTGTCTAAAAGATGCTGTGTGTCCCTCTTTGCTTCCTCCTGCCTCTGCAAGTGGGTGGACAGACCTTCCTTTAATTTCCATTTCCAAGAGAGGGTCTCTGGTGTAAACAGAACCAAAGCAGTATTTGTCTAATGCCCACATGCATACGGCACGAGGCTGGTGAGAGCACGCAATCCGAGCCACCGTCCTTCCCACTCAGACGGAATGTTGCTGACGGTGACGTTCTCTGTACACAGCTGGGGCTGGAGCGGGTGGGGTGGAGGGAAAGGGTGAAGAGTCTCTTCCATGTAACGTATGCCATTCACACCAGTTATCTCTTACTGTTTTTGACTGCAACCGAGAGTAAGAAATAGATCTGATATTGCCTGAAACGTACAGATCTGTGCGCTGCTCCCACGCCCCCCTCCCACACACACATCACAACTGAAACAAGATTTCAGAAAATGATACTTATTCTACTACCTTTATTGCATAAAGCATCTTGTTATTTTCTATCCCACCCTGTCCTGTATTCAATTACTTTACACCCTGCTATGGCATGGCCTCCCCTTCCTTTCTTTTTTTTTAAGTGATGACCTCTACATTAAATTCAACACTCATAAGTGGACTAAAACATTCTAAAAGACAGGTAAAAAAATCTTAGGATTTGTGTGTTAAGGACAGACTAATACACCGTATTCCAAATGTTTCAGGTTCGTTTCTGCTTTCTATTAAACTTCCTTTTTCTTTGCCTTAAACAAAAAGTCAATTCTTTGGACCTATTACCTGTGAATTATTGAACTACTGTGCAAATTCTTATGGGAAAACTAAGGTGTACACTTAGAGAAATGAGACGGTGGCTCAACAAAGGTTATAGAAAAATAAATAAAGAGCTTCTCAACCAGAGCTATGGTACAAGCCTAAGAACTCGTCTCTGGATTTGGGGACTCATTTGAGATTTTATCTTTAAAGGAAGGTGCATTTTGAGCTGATAAATGAGAAATGTTCCTGTCAACTATAGTTTAAATATCTGTATGTAAAGCAAACCTATTGACCTAACCATCTGAAACTACTTAAGGCCATTATTCCCAGGGTGTCAAATTTGTGAGAAGGACGATGCTATTTCTCACTGACCTACCCACGGCAGACATCAATAGTAGATCACATATCAACAGTAGATCACACTACTCCTGGCCTGTGAACCCAGATTAGACTTCAGAATCTCCCTCCCTGGAAGCCTCCACCTGTCAATCTTAGTTGGAAAGGTGGATGAAATGTACATGAACCTCAAGTCTACACAAAGACAAGTGTGAGATCTTTCAAGTAAACATCAGATGGTTGACAAGCCTCTACATAGGTGAATATTTCACTTTTCATCCAGGAGATTCTGGTGTTGATTAATGATGACTAATGTCTGAAATGTCTTTTTTATCGTTTAAGAAAGTGAAACAAAAAATACTGGATTACTGTAAAAGTTCTGGGTGGTAAAGAAAAGACCTTCCTCAAAAATTATTGGCAGTTGTTCAGAGTTATTTTTAAAATTCCTTGCAGCTCTGGTCTTCAATAATTAAATAGTAAATAAAAAATCAAAAGCAGTTGATGATTTTAGTTTCACCAAGTCCTAGCATGGAAAAAATACTGCTTAATAAAGAATGAAGATATTCAGTTACCTCTCTGTATGGATTCAACAAGTATGTATTAAGCATCTACTAGGTTATGTAGATTAGCTGGTTTATATTTATCTTTCTAATGATGGAATGAAGTAGTTAGTTAAAACGTCTATGAAATAATAGATTTTTAGATCTTTTATAAGAATCTTTGGAGAATGTAATAACAAAATGAGCTGCCACCACAAAGATGAGAAGTCACAGAGGCAGAAAATGCAGCTGTGCCCTGTGCAGGGTTTGTTGATATTTGTATCCCCATAGAGACGTATAACCTGGGGAAGGGGACTGAGTTTACCCTGAGATGTCCATTCACAGAACCAACTAGATGCTGCTTTGATTTCTAAGACCAACCACACTGACCAACAAGTGACCAAGAGAGCTGTTCAGACTCCCCCAGGAGGGATTTTTTCCCCCAGTGACATTCTGTTTTATCCATCTTAACCATTGACACACCCAGAAATAACGTTTAACTACATATCTGGGCATCCTGTGGTCCAGTCAAGCTTTATATGTATACGTATATATAATAGATGTATATATTGTGTAGAAAATATATCACATGCAGACAATATATATCATGTATAGAATATATCATACACATAGAATATACATCATATATAGAACATATGTACCATATATAGAATATACATCATATGTAGAATATATGTATCATATGTAGAATATATCGAAGAGAATATATATCATATACATAGAATATATATCATACATAGATTATAATAAATATATATATTCTTTGGAGAACCCTGACTCTGCACCTCCTCTGCCTACAAGGGCGCAGTGACTTCCATCCCATGCGGCATAAAATCCAAATTCCTTACAGTGGGGTCCCCAGGGCCCTGCATAACCCAATCCCATCACCTTGATGACCTCACTTCCCCCACTGGCCCCCTTCCTCACTGCACTGCACCCACACTGGTCTCCCTGCATTCTGTTCTCTCTCTCTGAAAGCCTTTCCCCCCAAACTCTTTCTCACACTCTCCAACTCTTTTATCAAATGCCACCGTATGTGAAATATCCCCAGGACCTAAGAACAGCACCTCACCATGACAGGGGCCTTTCTAATAGGTCCACCATCGCTGTACCCCCGAAATTAACACAATACTGTAAATCAACTATACTCCAATAAAAATTAAATAATAATAATAATAATAGGCCTATTAGGCGATGGCCACTCTTGCATCTTTTGAAGACATCTGGGCAGCCTCTGAGTCACACGCGCCTTCCAAGCCGATGTTTGCAAGTCCGTCATCACAAAGTTCTCTTTTGTATAAGGAGTTGCCTCCTTCTTTAGTCCTTTATTAAAATGAAAATAGTCTGAGCTAACAAATTATTTACCATATTATTTCCTTAACACCTCAGTAAGAAAGATTATGTCAGATAAAGTTTTCTTCTAGCCAGAGAAAGGAAGCTTAAGAGGGAAGTATAAAAACCATCCTTGTCTCTCCCAAAAAGAAAGTGGTACATTGTTTCTTTTTTTTAAATTTAATTTAATTTTTTTATACAGCACGTTCTTATTGATTATCTATTTTATACATGTTAGTGCCTATATGTCAATCCCAATCTCCCAATTCATCCCACCACCACACCCCCCAACATTAAACTATTATTTATTTATTTATTTGGCCGTGCTGGGTCTTAGTTGTGGGATGCTGGATCTAGTTCCCTGACCAGGGATCAAACCCGGGCCCCCTGCATTGGGAGCATGGAGTCTTAACCACTGGACCACCAGGGAAGTCCCAAGAAAGTGGTACATTGTTTCTGTTTCACGGGTTTACATTGAACAGATCCTGAAAAGGGCTCTTAACTTTTCAAGCTCAGCGATTTTAAAATTTGCCAATTTTAGAGTGGATTTTCAGTGCAAATTCTCACTTCAATCATAGCAAAACTTATTGGGTTGGTGTATTTGTTTACTATGGTAGCTGTAACAAATTATCAAAAAGTTGGTGAATCGTCACAGTTCTGGAGGCCAGAAGTTTGAAATCCGTTTCACTGGGTGTCAGCAGGTATTGGCAGGGCTGGTTCCTTCTGAAGGTCCTGGTGGAGAATCCGTTCCCAAACTTTAACAGCTTCTGGAGGATGCCTGCATCCCTTGGTTTGTGGTCCCTACCTTGAATTATTCTAATCTCTTGCATCCATGATCACATCTCTATTTCTGCGGTCAGTCTCCCTCTGCCTCCCTCTGCTAAAGGGACTTGTGATTACATTTCAGACCCACCCAGGTAATTCAGGAAAATCTCTACAGCCCTAAATCCCTAATTTAATCATCTTTGCAAAGTCCCTTTTCCTTCTAAGATAGCTTCCACAAGTTCATGGATAACTTTAGGGGTCGTTATTCACCCTACACAGGGGGATTTTCCTGTGTGTGATAAGGTTGATTTTCACTGACGGTAGTTTTGACACAGATAAAAGACATTAGCTGGACTCGAAAACTGCCGGGAGAGATTGGGGATATTAATTAAATCCAACATGATTCAGGCAAGTCAGGCAAGGTTTAGGGGGTAACTTTCAAACGGAAAGAATTAAGGTGTAACTTTCAAGCGAAGGGTTCAAGGAGTGATTTTTCTTCAGCATCATTCAAAAAAAAAGCGTAGCCTCATTTTTATTTTATTTTCAGCATTGGGATATCATTGGAATTGTTAAATAGGCACCCAAGATAGCTGTCCTGAAAGGGACAGCCATTGTTTGGCAATATCGTTTATTTCTGATACATTCATTTAGAAATCAGTCCCCCTATCTTGCAGTCACAGCTTTTATAAATAGAAAAGCCATGAAAATCTTAATGTAGTTTTAGCATTTCTGGGACCCTTCCTCCAGTGGTCACTTATGTTTCAGGAATAGAAATGAGTACACTAAGAGGTTGCAACAAAACGTAGGTAAATTTAATATACAGATATTTGATAGGGATGGGCTTTTTCAACAAGAGAGCAAAGAGAGAAATCACAAAAGAAAAAATATAGATAGGATAGATTGAATAAAAACTAACTTTTTCTGAATGTCAAGACACACATATGCACACAGAAACACACACACTAATAAGGCAAATGAACACTGGAGTAAATATTTGCATAAGCAAAGGATTAATATTTTAATGTATAAAGAGTGCTTGCAAATCAATAAGTAAGAGGTGATGCCGGTGGTTAGAATTACGGCGATTTTAGGAGAGAGGGTATCCTTATCAGTAAATCTGCAGTTCTATCCTAAGTTGACTATGGTTTTCAATTGCTAATTTTTTTTGGTAATCTCAAATTCATGCTACTTTGGCTTTATTATTATCCATTTAGTTTCCTATTGAGGTTTTTTTAAAAAATACATTTATTTATTTATTTATTTTTGGCTGCGTTGGGTCCTCGTTGCTGCACACAGGCTTTCCCTAGTTGCGGCGAGCGGTGGCTACTCTTCCTTGAGGTGCACGGGCTTCTCATTGTGGTGGCTTCTCTTGTTGTGCAGCACGAGCTCTAGGCGCTTGGGCTTCAGTAGTTGCAGCACGCGGGCTCAGCAGTTGTGGCTCACGGGCTCTAGAGCGCAGGCTCAGTAGTTGTGGTGCACGGGCTTAGTTGCTCTGCGGCATGTGGGATCTTCCTGGGCCAGGGCTCGAACCTGTGTCCCCTGCTTTGGCAGGTGGATTCTTAACCACTGCGCCACCAGGGAAGTCCCTCCTATTGAATTTTGATTGACTTCACCATATGTATTGAAGCATACACAGTTGCATATTTTGGGCTATATTTCTAATAACTAATGTTGGAGCTATGCATACATCCATTTATAACTCATTTATGCATCCTTATTGAGTAGGCTGATGCATGAATGATTTATACTCTCATCCTATCCCAAAATATACTTGTACAGTGGTATTTTATAGGTAATATAGTTCAGTATTATTTAAACAACCTGTGATGTGTTATTGTAAGCTAAATTTAATTAGGTAAAGGCACAAAGGTTGCTTTTTCTTTTTAACTTGTAGTCAGAATAATGTCTAACACTTATACAACACTTACTAAAGTACATCATTTGTTGTGCTTCTTTGATTCTTACAACTCTATCAGGTGGATAATACTATTTTTTTTTTCATTTGAAGGTAAGGAAACTGAAGCACAGAGAGGCTCAGTAACCTACCCAGGGTCACACAGAAAGAAAGTGTCACGATGGAAACCCAAACCAGGCTTTCTAGCTCCAGAGCCTGGACTCTCAACTGTTATGTTATTCTGCCCCTCCTTACAGTTTCATCATAGGTAACCAGGTACCTGAGATCTTGATCATCTCACAAACTCAAATAACACATGGGTCAGTAATGTTCCTCTTCAATTCTTTTTTTTTTTTTTTTCTCTCCCCAGCATGTCTGCTGGAAAGCAGGCATGAGTGAGGAGGTGGACTTACACGTCTTTTGCCTAAATTGGCCCTTTGATCATCAGTGAAGTTCCAGCTCTCAGGGTCCCCAGTGCCCTGCTTCTGGGCAGCCCCGCTGGCTTCCTAGGCTGATGGCCAAATTCCCTCCAGCTCTTCTTTTCTTCTGGAAGGCAGTGGTCCAGTGTCCTCAAGCATTGCTGGAGGAGCCTCAGCGTTCTCAAGAGCTGAGCAATCTACATCATGACATCCGTCCAGTCACGACCTCCTGGTCCCTGAGGGTCACTGTTTCCCGTCTGTGAACCAGAAGGGTCCTCCCTGAATCACCATCTTGGTGCCCTGTGTGCTGATTATTACTTCAGCGGCCAGAGCATCTGTCACCATGAAGATTCACTGAACCCATCCACGGGGACCTTGCAAGTCCACTAACAGGACACCATGCGCTCCCCCAGATGTTCACATCCAGGGTTCTGTCGTCAGGCGGGATGACTTCCGTGTTTATTGGTATAAAAGAGAGCAATCAGCTGAAACCCTGGCACCATCTGGAGGAAAATCGATGTCTCTATATTTAGACCAGACGGAATGCACATGTCTGTGCAAGTACGTGCCAACGTCGTGCTAGACACCCCACTTCTCACTTCCATTATTTACCAACCTGGAGAAACAATGCCTTAAGCCAGACTCTGGGCAAGGTCCTTGTTTATAAGGAATGTAGAAAGCAACCCATAGAAATAATAAGAAGAGTGAAAGCAAACAGCACCCACCAGACATCACTGGAAAACACAGCTTTCATATCCTGCCCTGAGCTCTGTTTTATGGGAGTCCAGCGGCCAGCTTCTACTTCATAAGCAAAGGGCACTATGTACCAGACGTGGTGTCCTCCTGGACCTCATGGTCCTTGCTCACGCTTGAGTCATTAGAGCTCTGTGTCGGTTGCATGGATGCTTAGCTGAATCCCTGGTACTCAGGAGGTGTTTATTAGTTTGTCATTCATTCAGTGCAATGGATATTAACTGTCAGCTGTGAGCAAAAGGCAGTTGGATAAGTGTCTGCAGTGGACAATCGCATTTTCTTCCAGCTTTACTGAGGTATGAATGATAATAAAAATGGTCTGCATTTAGTCTGTACAACACGACGTTACGGTCTACATCGTGACGTGATTACTGCAATCAAGCTATTTGACATATCGATACTTTCACATGGTTACCCTTTTTAGTGCTGAGAATACTTGAGATCTCTTAGTGGAATTTATTAGGCTTTGGAGTTGCAACCAACAGAAAGGAAGTCTGGCTAACTGAAGCAGAAAAGAGATGGAGAGAATCTCGGGTAAAGCATAGGCGCTCTGGGTGCAAGAGCCACACGGCCAGCAATGCTGCCCAAAGTGGTGTTGGGGTTGAGGTGGGAGAAGACATGTGTGTCCCAGCTGCTGTGCAGATGCTGTTCTGCCTGTGTGGCTGGCGTGCTGTCTCTGATCCACAGCAGAACGGAGATCTGCCCATTTTAAACCTCTCTGCCTGGAGAAGCACAGTGCCTCTGAGAGTGCTAACCTCAGCCTTGGGCAAGCCTTCTCCTGATGGTGGCAATGACCAGCTCTTGGGTTACCTCTCCTTTGGAGAATGACGGGCACACATATATTTCCTAACCTCCCCTGCTGCTAGCTATGGCCATATGCCTGAATACTGGCTAAGGAAATGTGGGGAACTGGCATACACACGCCCAGGTGTGCCCTGTAAACACTGCTGTGCTTGGTCATCTTTCTCTGCCTCTGCACTGGCTTATACAGAGGATCTAGAGGAGAGCAGAGCCACAAGATGCAAAGGACTTGGGTCATCACCTTCCAGATAGAAGAGTCCCTGCCAACTCACATTGGGTTGTGACATGAAGGAGAAATAGACTTATTGTGTTAAGACACTGAGATCCTATAGTTTATCTGCTCAATCAGCCATAATATTTACCTTAATTAGCACAGAGATATCATCAGAAGTAGCCCATTCTATATACCAAGAAGTTCATAGGTTTTTGTTCTTTTATTTTTCAACTTACAGATTACCAATGACCTGTAGGTATTCTCCTCAGAGTCTTCTGTGTTTTCCGGATTCTTTATAAAGGAAGTGTTTTCAAATATGGGAAAAATCTTACAAGGTTGGTTATGAAGAATTTGCAGTAATATTCATTTAACAATTCATTCCTGGTACCATATTACTCTGTAATGGAAAAACAAATAATAACCTTTATTAAAATTTTAAAAGGGATAGAAAGAGACCCCCTTCCTCCCACCAAAAGTAATAATATTGGGACACAAGGTACTTGAGCTATTAGGAAATCCATTGAGATTTCAGCAAGAAAATATTAAACTAACATGATGTTGAGACATGGACCGAATAAAAAGTGCTATGATTCTATAAAAAAATATATATATATCCATAAAAATATTATGAATATGTATTAGAACGACTAGTGGCATTTCTGTAATATCCATTGTGAACTGATGGCTTTACTACCATCAATAATCATCAGTAATCATTGTGCACCTGAGTACTCTGTATTTATTATTTATTTAACCTTCACAATGTCATTTAGTTAACCCCCAATCCACTTCCAAATTCCCTTTCTGCTGTTGCTTTCCACTAAGGATGGAAAACCAAATATCCCTTTTCCTACAGCAAAGGGAGGCCTTACAACACAGAACAGACCAATAACATGTAAATAGAAGTTTAGAGGGTAGGGTAGGGTAGAGGCAAGTCTGGTAAAGCTTGCTTTCTTGTTAAAAATTAACATCTTTGGGAGACTTCCCTGGTGGCGCAGTGGTTAAGAATGCAGGGGACATGGGTTTGATCCCTAGTCCGGAAAGATCCCACAGGCTGCGGAGCAACTAAGTTCGTATGCCACAACTACTGAGCCTGGGCTCTAGAGCCGGAGAGTCACAACTACTGAGGCTGAGCGCCACACCTACCGAAGTGTGCACACCTAGAGCTCATGCACCACAATTAGAGAAAGCCCGCGAGCAGCAACGAAGACCCAATGCAGCCAAAAATAAATAAATAAATAAAATAAATTTATTAAAAAAAATTAACACATTTGGGAGAAAGGAAAAGGAAAGGAACAGCACAGCTACCACCATCCCCAGTTCATTCCTGCCTTGACCACTGATATGATGGCAGGAGCTGCAGCAGCCATGCTCATGAGGTAAAGATTGGGGGAATCCTAGGCATAGTCTTTGGACATGACTAAGCCACTGAAATGATACATCAGGACTTCTTCGTTGTGAGAAAAACAACTCCCTACTTGCAAAAATTACTAACAATTCATGCGTTTCTAATTGATATATCTTATCTCCATATTACAGATGAGGAAATTGAGGCAGAGGGAGATTAAGTGGCTTTCCCAAACTAGTGAGCAACTAAGCCAGTGCCAGATCCAGATCTGTTTGAATCCAGAGTCTGTACAATTAATTAACAACCCTACACTATAGAAAGAGTAGAACAGGCAGTCAAGAATATGAGCACCTGTTCAGTCCTGCTTAGGAACGAATTATGTTAACTTAGGTGGAAAAAATATTTGATCACTAGGAACACGTCTTGATCATGAAACAGGAGAAATCCATCAGGTGTGTTTTCATAGCTTGGATGAAATATCCTTCAGGATCATCTATCCTCCCACCTGTCTCTGGATCCATGTGTGCCAGACTTCTCTGCTGATGAATTAGCCTGGGAAGTGGCAGGCAGGATTGTGTGGGGTTCTAGAAAGTTCTAGACCATCAACAAGCGAGCTTTTTGGTGTCGTTGGTGCCTGGCTGTGAGGACTTCGTGCATGTCTCCACCGCTAGATGCTCCCCGGGTGAGCTGACTTTTATCAAAGCTGAGAAGCAAAACTTGCTGGAGGAAACCGCCCACCAACCCCAGGAAGCAAGGCTGTGAGTCCTCCGGGCTGCTGAGCACAGACGAAATAAGGGCAGGCGACAGTTACTAGAGCAGCGCCCTTCTAGAACATTCTGTCAGAGGGTATCGGACAGTAGACACGGAGCCGGTTTTTCCATCCTTGAGTGGAATATGTAATCCAATATCATAAAGATGAAGTGATGTGGTGGGTTTGGGAGAGGTACAGTAACCTTGAAGGCGTTAACGTAGTTCGCTGGCTTCTCTTACGTCTTTTCTTGCCAAAAAAGCTGGAATTCTCAAAGGCACCACAGACTGTTTTGCCTCAGCTCAGATTCCAGAGACAAGGGTGATAGCTGTTGAGTGCAGTGACAGTGGTAGGAGGAGACGTCCTCGTAATCCCTGTCTCCAGGCTCCTCCGACAGGGCTTGCTGGAAACCTTAAATTACTCAGGACTCTTTTCTGCAAGATGGGGAATGTATTGGCTCCTGAAGAAGGGGTGGGCAAGTAACAGCAGGAAGGGCATGAACCCCAGGAAAATCGGAAGTGGGATTTGAAGGACACTTGGACCGTTTCTTCCACGTCCTACCCCTCTCCATGCAAATCAGTTTTAGTCTCTCTCTCTCCAGGGACCTGAATTCTTTGTCCAGTGGGAGATGTGGCCGCCAACAGCTCCCAGGTTTTATGGACACTGGTTCCAGTACCATCAGGGATTCTTTCCCAGTTCCGGGTCTAAATATCCTTCTCTGATGGGCTTCAGTTTGCTGGTAGCCAAGGACTCATCCAACATGGCGGCATGGTGGGACGGCCAGGCGAAGACGTGACCCACTCCTCTGGGACCATATGGTTTAGCAGGTCCCAGTAGGAACTTGTTTCTAGAATAAGGGGAGATGCCGACAGCCAAACAATGTGTCTCTTCATCCCCTGAGGCACGTGACAAGCCTGGTGAGAGTTTTTTCCTTATCCATCTCTGCATCTCGTAACTCAGCTCCTATCTGTCTCTGGGCTGCTCTCACAAGGAACGCTGAGCGTATTCAACCCCAGAGCAAAAAGTGTACAATCTACAATGACAAGCGTTGGCAGCGTGTGTTGATTGAACAATTTCCAGAAAGCCTTGGCCATCTCTTGCGTTAGGAAAAAGAAGTCTTAATCTCACATAGCAAGTCAGAGTGAGAATGACACCTTCAAGTGGCAATGCCATTTTCTTCTCACACTCCCACCATACACACACACTTACATTTGGTTTTCTGATTTGTAGCAGTAGTATTTTTAAATTAAATTTTAATTGCACCGGGAATACCTGTATATATTCTCCTTGTAAGATGCTGAAATTCAAGGATAACACTGAAGTTCTCATCTACTTCTCCCTCAAACCCAGATCCCTTTCCTTCTTCCCCAGAAAGAATCATTCATTCCTGTTTGTTTTGTATCTTCTTGGACTTTTTTCTATGAATTTCTATGCACCTTTTGGAGCTGAATACTTGAGAGGTGTGTGTTTGTTGTGTGTATCAGTGTAGGTTTATCATGAAAAGTCAATAAACTTAGATAACTTTAAAGTACTTTTTTATTCAACAATATATCACGGAAATATTTATTCATCTGTATGTGTAGGTTTGCCACATTCTTTTAAACTACATTTTTCTTACTAATGGACATTTCAGATTGTTTCCAGTTTTCCCCTGTTAACCTATGCTGAAATATATATCTTTGTGTGTGGAAGGGAGAATTTCCCTAGCGGAAATTTCTAAGATGTGGAATTGATGCATGCTTTTAAAATACCAATTTACGCTCCTATCAGTGGTATAAAAAGATACCTGTTTCCGACATACTCACCAACACATGATAATAACAGTCCTTTTAACTTTTTATTATCATTTTCTCAAGTGGCATTTTTATTTATTTATTTTGGCTGCATTGGGTCTTCGTTGCTGCACGCGGGCTTCCTCTAGTTGCAGCGAGCGGGGGTCACTCTTTGTTGCGGTGCGTGGGCTTCTCATTGCGGTGGCTTCTCTTGTTGCAGAGCACGGGCTAGGCGTGCGGTCTTCAGTAGTTGTGGCTCACAGGCTCTAGAGCGAAGGCTCAGTAGTTGTGGCGCACGGCCTTAGTGCTCCGTGGCATGTGAGATCTTCCCGGACCAGGGTTCAAACCTGTGTCTCCTGCATTGGCAGGCGGACTCCCAACCACTGCGCCACCAGGGAAGCCCTCAAGTGGCATTTTTAAAACCTGAAATGTGATCCATGAACGTCGGGTTTGTACATTATAGGCAGCTGATGAGCATTTACAAAACGTGAAGATGGTTTGAGGAAAGCACAGCGTTTTACTAACAAAAGCTGACTTCTAAAATCGAGTGGCTTAATAGTTGTAGGATTTTAGCCATTCACTCACCTTTACAGTTATTAGTAAAATTGACAGTCTTTGTAAATGATATACACGTAGATTCCAAACAAGGGGCATTAAGGAGCTTCATTTTACACACATAATGGAACAACAGCTGCCTCTTTGCCCACAAAAGAACAGTATATTTTAAAGGGTCTTAAAGTCAGAAAAACATTCACAGACTTGATTCCGTAATAGATGGCACTCTGAATGCATGTGTTGGGTAGAAAATCGGACTGGAAGAAGTTTAAAGTCCGTTCCAACTTTGAGAGCCTGCGTGTCTGTGAGTCATTTGGTGATTCTCAATCACAAGGACGACTCATTCATTCAACGAATTTTGATTTCTTTCCTGCCATCTGCCAGCACTGCTCTGGATGTCAGGGAAGGAGGAGAGAACAGAACGGTCACGGCACCTGCACTGAGTGTTAGGATCAAACGTGCAGGCTGTCACGATGGAGAGAGACTGGACGGGGAGTTCAGGACACACAGGAAGGAAGGGAAGGGCACTCAAGCTCAGCAGGTGAGGAGATACCCATTTAGAAAGATTTAAAGGAACTGAATTCTGGGATGAGGTCCTGAGGGAGGGTCTAGAGCCTGTTGCCTGGCCTTCTTCCAGGACAGGGAGGACCATCAACTTGATCTAAAGACAGGGGACTGGATGGAGTGACTTTTTAGCATCCCTTCCAGCTTTGGATTTTTTGAATATCTTTACTGTACAGCAGAAATTAACATAGCATTGTAAATCAACTATACTTCAATTAAAAAAACTGGAAAAAAAGTGTAATGAAAGTCCTAAATAAATAGAAACATATCCTTAAAAAAAACAAAAATTAGCAAATCTTACACCTTAGCTTTTCTCTCTGTGGACCCAGGAGTCCACAACCTGAATGACATGGTCAGCTCAGCGCAAAAGAAACAGGTTTCTGTATGTTTCATGGGTTTATCTAGTTGGGTTTATCTTTAATTTCCTTCTCTATGAGTGATAGTAAAGTACAGTAAGAGCTGGGAGCCAGACTGCCTGGGTTTGAACCCTGGCTCGTTCATACTAGCCAGATGACCTTGGGAAAGTTCCTTGACCTTTCTGGGCCTCAGTTTCCCCATCTGTAAAGTCCTCCTAGATTCAGGAAGAGTAAGCTACTTACCTGTGTAAGGCACTGGATGTCCGACACATGGTAAGCACCTAATATAACCTAGCTAACCTCATCTTGGGGACCCTCCTCCTATGTCCAACACGGCATCAGGGTTCCTTCAGGGGAGTTACACAGAGGGACACAAGGTCCAGGTAGGTTGCCCTTTTTCTTGTGCCCACAGAGGTGGCCTCTCAGATGACGGCTGAGGTGGTGAAGATTTCCCTCCAGGCCCACCCCTGGCACACAACTGTCTTCCCAGGAGTCTGCCCGGGTCTGCCAGGCTCCATCTTCTCTGGGGTCTTGACCCCTTCACATCAATGCCAGGAGGTCCGTATAGCCCTTGGTCTGTGGAAAAGCCCCTCCATGGTCCCTCCTGCTTCTGAAGTGGATAGGACTGTCCCCAAGTTGTCTCTCCACCCTGGGGTATTAATTTGGGGGCAAACCCAATAGGTTTCCCAAGCCATTTCTGCTCTCTCCTCCATCACGTCCTGAGATAATGAATACAGAGCTGACTTTCTGCTGGGGGAGAGCCAGCAGCACCTAGCTGATGCTCCAAAGGGGACACCGGGGAGAGGTCGGTAAAGGGACCATTGACAAAGGTGGAGGCAAGATTACAGGAACCAAACAAAATAGGACACCAGCAAGAAAAAAGCCCGAGGCCACCTCAGGTCCTGCAGGGACAGAGAATCTTCCCTACAGGAGTTGAGGGGATCAGTGGAGGCATGTAGTCCACTGGCAGTGACCCTGCCGGGAAAGAGCTAGGGGAATATTTAACCCTCCCTCTTTCCCTCTGCTCTGTCTTCTGCCAGGCTGTCTCATTAGCCAATACCAACCCTAAGACAACTAAACTTTTGATGCCATTCATGAAATGTAGTCCCCTGAGGCGTAGAGCAGTGCAGAAGAATCTAGAAGGACAAATGGGAAATGTCTAGTTCAACAAGCTTCTGCTCTGATCTGCAGTGACGAACGCTAGGGTCTTCTCTGCAGGAAAGAATTTTCGTCACACTTGATATAACTTCTACACTCAGGGCCAACAGACTGAGGAATTCAATCTCTGCACGCCCCTGACTCCCACTAGCTAAAAGCTGACCAATGAACAATGTATGTGCAGAAAAAATACCAATGTGGTGACAGCTAGTGTTGCCCTCCGTGGTGGAAAAGGGGGAGACACCAAATGCCATCAGATAGAGCGTGCACAATGTCTGAGGGATGGGCTTCCTGTTCACAGGTAGGATCGTATTTAATCATAAGCTGTAGAGAATTTGCTACCCCACATCCGATCCATAAATTATCCCAGTATACTTAAAGAGTCCGGTTCATTGACTTATAATACAGTTCATTTATAAAAACCAAACTTATTTCACAGATGACAGCAGCTGCTTGAAACACTCTCTAAAGCGAAGGTGGGCTACAAATTATCCACTGGTTTCAAGTGAAACAAATTATTCATGAGGAATGCAGCGTCAGCACGAAAGAGGCTCCATATTAATCCCCGACAGGGGCGGTGGGGAGACTGTATCTGTTATCTGATAATTGTTTCAACACTTCAAGATGGGAAAACAACGATTTGATGGGGAAAGGGAAGTGCCAAGGGAGGTGACAGGTCCACAGTAGCAGAGAAATGTCACGCGTAATATATAAAAAAGCGTTTCAGGGCTACTGATTTTCCTCTTTTACAAGAGGTGAAGTGGGTATATCTATAGCTTTGTAACAAGTTATTAGGAATTTCGCGCCGAAAAAGAACACGCTGTTATTATCTTACAGTTGCTGTGGGTGAGGAGTGTAGGCGTGGCTGCGCTGAGTCCTCTGAGAATGTAATCAGGTGCCGTGTGTGTGTGTGTGTGTGTGTGTGTGTGTGTGTGTGTGTGCGCGCGCGCGTGCGCGTTAGGTCTCATCCGACTGCCCGGCAGGGAATGGTCTGTTTCCAAGCTCACCCTGGGTGTCAGCGGATGTTCCTCCTGGCTGCCCTGGGTTCCTTACCTTGCGTGCCCCCAGCAGAGCCACTTGTCATCAAGCCCACAAGAGGATCCTAGCAAGACGAGTGTTACAATACTGTGTTATGTAAACCTGTGCGTCCCATCGCTCGGCTGTCTGCTGTCGGTTAGAAGCAGGTTGCAGTCCCTGCTGCACCCCGACACTTGGGGAGGAGGTCACACGAGATGTGAACATCAGGACGTGTGAGCAGGGGCCCCCTGAAGAATCCACCTCAAGGAGAAAGGCGAAAAAATTACACTGGGGGAGGAAAAGGAAGCCGAGGAGGGAAAAACAGAGTAATAGAGATAAAAGTTGCAAGAAAGTAGCTCAAAAACATGGGTTACTTCTGCATATCTGAGACTCTGGTACAACGTAAAGGAAGAAAACAGCACTCTTAACAAATGCCAGGAAGAAAGCCTCAGCCCTTATTTTATTTAGTGTAAAACAGACCGGCACCAAGCTCTAACCAAAGGAGTTCCCAGCCACTTCGGAGGAAAGAGCTTTTATCTTTTTCTCCCCAAGAAAGCCCAGTCAAATACGGTTTCCCTCACTGGTTTGTATTTGCATCTCAGCTCTCTGAGAGGCACACCAGCTCCATGCAAAGAGACCTGCCCCTCCTAATCTCCTGTAACAGCTGAGTGACCCTGCCCTAGAGGGGTACTCGGGGGGCCTTAGGGTGAGGCTGCTGATGGAAGCATCTAAGCTGTTTTCTGCGGTTCCCATGGAGTTGTCGACAGGGAGGTCCAGCAGCTTGGCGTGGCCCCAGGAGCCCCGCAGCATCGGGCTGGGGACAGAGGAAGAGGACGTGAGGACATAAAATGATATCGTGAATGGCCACGGAAAGCCCAGAGGGGAGAAAGAGCTGGCAGGGCAGAGAGAGCAGGGAATGAAGAAGGGTGGGGCAGGATGACAGAAACCGCACCAGAGTAGAAGAACCCCAGGCGGGAGCTAGCCCCCCCGCCCCACAGCATCCCAGTCTGAGTTACTGATGCAGTAATTCACTGGAAAATGCCCCAGGCTGACCACCCCAGCTCTGCAGGGGCACATCCCCCCAGGATGTCACTCTCCCAACACAGGGATGCTATTTTCTTTTTTTTTCTTTTTAATTTTATTTATTTATCTATTTATTTATTTTTGGCTGCGTTGGGTCTTTGTTGCTGTGTGCGGGCTTTCTCAAGTTGCGGCGAATGGGGGCTACTCTTCGTTGCGGTGCGCGGGCTTCTCATTGCGGTGGCTTCTCTTGTTGTGGAGCACGGGCTCTAGGCGCACGGGTTTCAGTAGTTGTGGCACATGGGCTCAGTAGTTGTGGCTCTCAGGCTCAATAGTTGTGACACATGGGCTCAGTTGCTCTGCGGCATGTGGGATCTTCCTGGACCAGGGCTCAAACCCATGTCCCCTGCACTGGCAGGCAGATTCTTAGCCACTGCGCCACCAGGGAAACCCCTGCTGTTTTCTTTTGAGATCCTTTTCCCTTCTTGACCACTGGTGGTTTTTCAAAAGGGCTTCCCTTTGGGAAGATGACTTCCTGAGAGCTTCCTTTCTCACTGAACCCTGAAAGGAAAATTTGGACATCACTACCCCAAAGCAGGAGCCATGCACCTTTGAGTCGATGTGAAATGATCATATCACAGAGTGAAAATAGTTCTCCTTTGTAAATCCTCTAATAAATTAAATGGCTGAAAGGATAGCTTGGCATCTTGGAGTAAACTCAATAGATGGAACTGCCAACCTGGTCTCTGCATCTCCACCCAGAAATCAGTCATGTTACAAGAGCAGAGAATCACCCACCTCGTTTCAGCAACTTTCTAATCCATTTTGAAAGGTAAAATGTCTTTCATCCTTTGATTCTGGGGGCAACTCGAAAATAAGCATGGAATTCACTACCATGGGTTCCACATGCCCTTGGCAGGGATTTTGGAGCAGGCAAAAAGATTCATGGATCTTCTCTAAGCAATACTGGGAACAGTTGAGTTGGGTGGCTAGGACAGGATATTAATGATTACAAGGCCAGTCTCACACAAGGTAGCTTCTTCGGAGCTCGGAAGGCACATACACATGCCCTATGTCACAAGAGGGGCAAGCACTCAAGTGACCTGATATGGCTCAGCCAACAAGGGTAAAACAGCTCAGAGCTGGGCTCCCCACTGAAGGACATCTTTCAGTCCCCATCATCAGGTCCAGAGAGTAGCCCATTGGCCATTTCATCTGAGCAAGGGCACAATGGAGATGATGGTCTCCAGTGGTGGCCAGGAGGATGACATGAGCTGTCATCGGGGGATAATTTGGTGCCAAGAGGGTGGGTGCTGTAGGCAGAATCAACCCAAGGAACAACATAGGAGCCTCAGAGACCATAGTAAAAAGATGACTTCGTATTGCTTGGCTGCATTCAAATTCAAAGTGCCTAAAGTAATGGTCACTACATTTTTTAAACACTGTGAAAGAAACCCATTTTACAATCTTCCCCCCGTGTCAGCATTGCCCTTCCTGACCTCCTGTGTTCAGGTGGGTCCAAGTTCAGTTCTGACCAAGCACAAGGGCCCGTGGGGACCCTCCAGTCACGGCCACGGTGGGCAGCAGAGTTGGCAACACCATTGATAAGAAGGCCCAGCCTTAATCAGTTTTTATTCCCACTGTGATTTTTACCAAATATGGAGGAAGCCGAGCTCCTCCTGTTACTTCCTTGTCTGAATGAGATGCTCAAGTTCAGAGCTTCTCTTGGAAACGAGCCCTCACTGCATTGACTTACAGGAAAATGGGCTGCGATCCATAACCCCACGATAGGAAATTGAATGACATTAAGGTAATGTCACAGTAAGGGATGCATGGAATAAAATCCATTCAATTATCGCAAGTTCAACTTTAATCTGAGAGAAACTTCTTAATTGCCTCGGCTGGACGGCAGGTAATGGAAAGTTTAAATTGGCTTTGGACTTTTATTTTATTTATTGTGAGATAACTGATTTCCAATATGGGACTTCCTTCAGAGGAACGATAAATTACTCTCTGAAATATAGATTATGCCAATAATGGATGAGCTAGATATAAATGGAACTCCAGCATCTTTGGAATGTACCTTGTGTGCATTTTTCTAGAAATTGGAAGAAAAGAGGGCACTATTGTGGTGAAATAAAACAGTATCGCTGACATATAATTATACACTCTCTAAAAATGAGTGGCCAGTGCTGACTAAACAGAAACGCAGAAGTTGAGGATTCTCAAGAAGTTGAAATCCTCAAACGTTAAAAGAATGACGAAAAACATTAGCCCTTCTTGTTTATAAAATAACCGAGTACCACCACCGAGAATATTAAAGGTCATTCTTTTCTGGGCCCTTTAAGATATCGCAGAGCTAGTCAGGGTCCTGAGAACACTGGGGAGGTCAAGTCAGTAGTTTCCACAAACAGGCACTCGGCATTCACCATTTTATTCTATTTTCTGAAGAAGTACAATGAAAACCCAAAAAGAAAATGTTCTCTAAACAAAGCACCCGTTGTTGTTCCTGTTTGCTCCATGGACGCAGGCAGAATTCATCGGTGGAATGCATTGTTTCTTTATTTGGTTTGAGGGTAACACTTGATGAGTCTTTCTGGACAGAAAAAAAGTGAAGCTCAGATTTTATTCTAGGAATAAGAAGTGGATATAGAGGTGCCAAAATATTTAAAATTTTATTTTCTCCATCCAAAAAAAAGTTTATTGAGTGCCTACTCTATACGTGGGCACTTCTCCACACACTAGGAAAAAAGCAGTGCATGAAATGGACAAAACTGACATCCCATGAAGCTTGTCTCCTAATGGGATGGACAGAGCATTAATGAAAAGATATCATAGTATGTTAAAAGGTGATACATGCTATGTAGAAAAATATGTTGGAAAGGAGGTCAGGGAGTGTTGGGATGAGGGTGGAGGGCTGCAATTTTCGATAAGACGGTCAGGGAAGGTCTTGCTGAGAAGATGACATTCAAGCCAAAATTTTAAGTGGGTGCAGAAGACCATACAGAAATCTGGGGGTATAGATTTTGCAGATAGATGCAGGTGCTCTCAAACTTGGCACTACTGTGGGGACTGTCCTATGCATCATAGAGATCTAGTAGCATTGCTGTCTTCCATCCACTATATCCCAATAGCATCTCTTCCCCGTTCTGACAAAAATATCTCCAGACATGGTAAAATGTCCCTTGGGAGGCAAAATCGCCGTTGACTGAGAGGCAAGGAAGCATGGGCGATGTTTTCCAAGAGCGACAAGGAGGGTGGTTTGCCCAGAGTAGAGTGAACATGAGGGATTCATAGGAGACAAGGTCAATGAGATGATGGAGGGACACCCACCCAAGGTCCCGGGGCCACTCTAGGACGTTGGCTTTTCTTCTGCATGAGATGAAACGTCACTGGGAGCCTTTTAGTGGAAGGACACCCTGATCTGCATTACATTTTAGCTGCGTCACCCGGGCTGCTGTGGAAGTAAACGGTACAGGAACAAGGGTGAAAACAAGCCCAGGGTGGGGATATGAAAAAACTCGAGAGAGGAGGTGAAGGTGGCTTGGAGCACAGCGGTTATATGGCGGAGGAGGTGGGAAGCGGGCAGTTCTCAGACCTAATTTGAAGGAAGAGCTGATGGGAGTTTTGGATGAACATGAATGTGATGCCGATTTCCTTGCGGAGCCTCCGTATCTTTGAATGATCGTTCTGGGTCAGGGGAGACTGATCGTTTGGACTCATGGATCAAAGAGAGTCCCGAGGGACAAGAGGATGAAAGCTCTCGTGTGTGGTAGCTGATTGGAGCCAGCAAAGGCCAGAGGGGCTGTGCGCTGAGGACACATTGGCACGCAGGGGCAGCCGATATCACTTCAAAACCTGACCCCTCACTGCCTCCAAGGCAGAGCTGGACTCAGGCTGCCGTCCCCAAGAAGGGCAAGCTCCGCAGGGTCACAGCTCTGAGGTGCCCCCCATTGAACAGTTAGGTACATCTTAGCAATGCGAAGGAAGAGAGAATCACACATCTCACCTCCCCTGTGATGAGCTCAGTTGTTTGTATCCTCCCCTGAATATACATTCAAATCCTAACCTCTGGTCCCATAAATGTGGCCATATTTGGAAATCTACATTTCAGATGTAATCAAGCTGAGATAAAGTCATACTAGATTAGGGTGGGCCCTCATCCAATGACTATCGTCCTTATAAGAAGAGGACATTTGGATACAGAGACACACACGCAGAGGGGAAAGAGGGCCATGTGAAGAATTAAGTCTTGAGCAGCTATAAGCCAAGGAGTGCCAAAGATGACTGGCCACGACCAGAAGCTGGAAAAGCCAAGGAAGCATTCTCTTCTAGAGCCTTCGGAGGGAGCGAGGCCCCGCTGACACCTTGATTTTGGATGTCAAGCCTCCAGAACTGTGGGAGAATACGTTTCCGTTGTTTTAGGCCCCCCAGTTTGTGGTAATTTGTTACGGCAACCCTAGGGAACTAATACATCTCCTTATCCAGAGAACTAATACAACTCCTTATCCAGTTCCCTAGGGAACTAATACATCTCCTTATCTGGTTTGACAAATTATTGAAGGAAATATGAATTGTCCCCCAGTTAAGTCTCGACCGACACTGCCTTATCTCTCCTCCTTGTTCTTGTAGGCACAGATGTGGGGAGAAATCCAGTAACATCAGAATACATGGAAGATTCCAGAAGACATGCTTCAAGCAATGCACAATGGAAAAAAATTTTTTAAACACCTAGGATATTAAGGTAGAAACTTTGAAGGAGGTGAAGATGATTGGATTATCTAAGAAGAAAAGCTAATGTTTAAGGTAGATAAATCTTTTTAGCTGTACATAGATGAAGCACTGCTGCAGACAAGGGCAGGGATGGACATTCTTCTCCCCACCCTCAGACTCTACCAATAAATAGAGAAAATTACCCAAATCGCAGAAAAATGGATTTAAAACTTTGGCTGTGACAATTACCCAATAGAGATAAAAGTAAGCACCAAACACTTCATTTCCAGAAAATCTATAAAATAAGTGCTCCTTTTTCCCAGGTAGTGGAATTAGAGTGATTTTCATCATTATATTGTGCTTTATATTGTGTGTCTTCCAAAACAATGGACATAGGTTACTTTTATGATCAGAAAAAATGGACACTATAACGTAAGTGGCCCGTCTGCCTCTATTGGGGTACGAGTAGGACTGTGCATCTTGCCCAGCAAGATACTGCCATGAAAGAACCTAAGGGGTTTCCAGAGACTCAGAGCACTCACTGTTGCTTCTTCTCTTATGATGCTGTGCTGGACATCTTCTCTTTGCCCCTCCAGGTCCAAGCTCTACTCTTCTCTGCTTGACGCTGTACCCTTACTTATTGCATCAATGGGCTCCCCTGGACTCTGACTTCCTGTTGGGTTTGGCCAATGGTAGCCAGTTGGTTGGGAAGAATGAATCCAAGGTATCTGTGGTTACAGCTCCCTCCTTACTGTTCACCATGGGTTATCTGTTTCCTCTGCCAAAGACCACAGGTCCCATCAGGAGGCCCTCTCTAAAGCCACACTATTGAGGATCCGGCACACTTCCTTCCCTTGCCCCTCCAGGTATAGGGATAGTAATAACTCCCCCATGTCAAAGGTCCCAAAGTACCACAGCATCCCATACCCTTGTTGGTTTCTCTCCATCTGGGTCTTCTTAACAACTATTTCATATACCTTCTGTTTCCTTCTAGGGCCATGAATAATGCAACATTCATACATTAATTTCATGCATTTTCTAAACCTAGGAAAGGATGAAAAGTTGAGCTTACCCTACCCTACAGGGTTTAGTCCAGCTACGAGGACACGGTTTACATCTCCCTCCTGCCTGGATGCTGCTAGCTTCAGAATTGCCTTAAAGAAGCAAACAGAAGCACACAACAAAGAAACACATTCGGCTTTTAAAATAAACCTTGTTAAATAAAAAGACTTCCAACAAATTCTGTAGCTGGAGGCCTTCTGCCATATTGACAGGCACCAGAAACACCACAGCAGCTGTTTCTGAAGTTTGCAGCCTTTCAAACTTCTAGGGGGCTGGTGGCATGACTGACAGCTCGTCTGCAACCTGGGAGAGGGCAGAGTGTATCCATTTTGCACATTCCAATTCCAAGGACCATCACCAGCAGACTGACAAAAAGGAAAGCAGGAATTAGAGTTGCCCCTTACAGGCAGGTAAATTGGGATGAGAGATTTAGACTGAAGGTTTGGGAAAGGAATCTAATGGTTTAAAGTCCACAAGGCAAGTATACACCACGCATTTGCTTTTTTTTTTCTAATGTACCCAAAATGAGTCATAAGACAGGAGGGTAGCATAGGTAAATATAATAATGACATAAGCAGCTTTGAGTCCAGGGGAATGAGGACACGGTAGAATGTGAGACACTATTGTTCATATCACCTAGTATTTTCTGACCATTAGAAATCTAGACTTCCGTTTCTGGAAAGATGGATTAGATGTACTTTTTCCTATTCCTCTTTCTAAGAACAGCTAAATTGTATGGACATTGCGTATGTAACAAACACAAGGAGACTCTGAATGGTCAAGAGAAGAAGGTAGATTTCACATGGACCTCAAGACCAAGGATCAACACAATGGTCATTTTCCTGGGTTTTCTTTATGTCTCATAGACACCAGGTTGCTTAGTTCTAAAGAAGCTGGCAACAGGAAATGCCAGTGGGTGTAGACAAAAAGACCCCCAGTAAGTCTTCTCTGTTTGGGCAAAGGAACAGAAAAGGGGCAGCCTCCCAAGATAGAAAACCTTCAGACAATTACTACACTGCTCTAGCCACATACCACAGAAAAAATCTGTGGCCTCACTCCCCCCACCACCAGCAAAGGTTGAGTGGAGAGCCTAGATTTCCAGCCTCATCTGGCGGAAATGAGGTGTCCCGATGCCTCTGTTGGATGTCAGAGAAGGCCAAGTGCGGGCCTGGACATCCATAGCTTCCAGGGTCAGCAAGGCCAGCCTCCCCACACTGTCAATGGATGAGCAGCAGTAATGAGGTAGATCTTCCCCTCCTAGAAAAAATGGTATCAGTGGAGGTCTGAATTCCCACCCCCACCCAGCAGTAATGAGGAGCCTTTCCCCCCAGGTGTCAAAGGACATTGAGTGAGGAATCTGGACAGACATGAGGCAATGCTACTTGCCCCCACCCCACTGGAATTCTGTCAGAGGAATCCTACTAAAACAGGAGATTTAAACAAGATCCAGGGGATTCCCTGGTGACGCAGTGGTTGGGAATCCACCTGCTAATGCAGGGGACGTGGGTTTGATCCCTGGTCTGGGAAGATCCCACATGCCGCGGAGCAGCTAATCCTGTGTGCCACGACTACTGAGCCTGCACTCTAGAGTCCATGCACCACAACTACTGAGCCCACGAGCCACAACTGCTGAGCCTGTGTGCCACAACTACTGGGGCCTGCATGCCTAGAGCCCATACTCCGCAACAAGAGAAGCCACCGCAATGAGAAGCCCGCACGCTGCAATGAAGAGTAGCCCCTGCTCGCCGCAACTAGAGAAAGCAACTAGAAAGAAACAAAGACCCAACGCAGCCAAAAATACATAAAAAATAAATAAATTTATTTACAAAAACAAGATTCAGAGTCAGGGCATAATACCTAATTGACCAGATTTCAATAAAAAATCCTTCATCATATAAAGAATTAGGAATACATCAACTTGAATGATGTAGTCCTTTCCACTCAATAGAGGCCAACGTCTAGATGACACAGGATTTTAGAGCAACCATCATAAAAATGCTTCAACAAACAATCACAAACAGACTTGAAACCAATGAAAAATAGAAAACTTCAGCACATAGATATAAAGTCTTAGCAAAGAAGTAGAAGATGTAGAGTAGAACCAAATAGAAACTTTAGAACTGGAAAATAAGTGAAATGTAAAAGCTCAGCCAATGGTCAACTGGAGAATGGATGGGACAGAGGAAGGAATCAATTGACTGTAAAATAGAACAATAGAAATCACCTAATTGAAACAGAGAGAATAATAGACTAAAAACAGAGATAGTGGGACTATAATAAGAGATTTAATATTTGTGTCATTGGAGTTCTAAAGAAGAGAAGAGAGGTGAAGCTGAAACAGTACTCCAGCAAATAATGGCTCAAAATTTCCCCAATTTGTGTCATTGGAGTTCTAGAGAAGAGAGGTGAGGCTGAAACAGTACTCCAGCAAATAATGGCTCAAAATTTCCCCAATCTGGCAAAAACAAAAACAAAAACAAACAAATGAACATCTGGCCAATCTTTTTAGGGTATCATCACTGAAATGAGTCGGTTCAACTATGTCCCACTCCTGTATCACTCTGCAAAGACTCAGATTGCTGAAAGAGAGCGTGATGACACTAGAATGGATGACATGCTCATTGATGGTGAGAGAGACCCTCACACAAGACCACATGTGATAAGGAAGAGCTCATTCTTCAAAAAAGAAATTGGAGTGTGTCTTAGTCCATTAGGGCTACTATAACAAAAATATCATAGAATATCATAATGGCTTAAACCACACATCTATTTCTCACAGTTCTGTAGGCTGGGAGTCCAAGAGCAAGTCACCGGCAGATCATGTGTCTGGTGAGGCCCACTTCCTGGTTCATAGATGCCATCTTCTTGCTGTGTCCTCACCTGGTGGAAGCGATGA
The DNA here is from genome assembly GCF_008692025.1 of Phocoena sinus. Classification (NCBI taxonomy): domain Eukaryota; kingdom Metazoa; phylum Chordata; class Mammalia; order Artiodactyla; family Phocoenidae; genus Phocoena; species Phocoena sinus. The sequence goes on from NC_045776.1 coordinate 87,367,327, forward strand.
GGGAGCTCCTTGGGGTCTCCTTCATAAGAGCACTAATCCCATTCGTGAGGGCTTCACCCTCATGACCTAATCACCTCCAGAGGTCCCACCTCCCAACACCATCACATTAGACGTTGGGATTCCAACATATGAATTTTGGGGGGATCACAAACATTCAGCCCATAAGAGAGAGCTACTGCTCCAAGAACTGGAATGGGTGCTGGTAGGCTCAAGTAGGCTGTCCACACAACTCAGGAAACATGTCAGCGTGACCAGTTACCACTCTGCAAGTGCAGCATTTCAGGTCAACCATAGGTGAGAGATGAACGTGTTCAATAGCTCTACTAGTTGGAAGGACAGGGATTTAATATGAATCAATGACTTTCACAGCTTTGTGTAGCTGTAAGAAAAGGCAAGGAAGAAAAAAAGGAACATCATAAAAACAGGATTGCCTTTTTGCCTGGGCAAGAGTTTTCTGGTGGCATTTGTTAAGAATCCAGTTTGTTGTTCCAGATGCAATACCTAATCTCTTCCACTGTTCAAAGCATCACATGAGTCAAAGATGGAGATAGAGATGGTGTTGGAGACAGAGTTGTTCCTGCAGAGAGATGGAGAGATCCAGAGGCAGAATGCACATCTATTTGTATCTGTCTGTCCAGTTTCCTTCTGGAAACAGGGTCCATGCCCTTGTGGTTGAGATAACCTAAATGAAAAGGCAGTTTGCTCACTGCTGAACCCTCAACAGCCAGAATAGTACCTGGAACTCAAAAAACATTAAAAAAAAAATAAAATTATTATTTATTTATTTATTTTTGGTTGTGTTGGGTCTTTGTTGCTTCACAGGGCTTTCTCTAGTTGCAGCGAGCGGGGGCTACTCTTCGTTGTGGTGTGCGGGCTTCTCATTGCGCTGGCTTCTCTTGTTGTGGAGCATGGGCTCTAGGCACATGGGCTTCAGTAGTTGTGGCGCATGGGCTCAGTAATTGTGGTTCATGGGCTCCAGAGCACAGGCTCAGTAGTTGTGGCGCAAGGGCCTTGTTGCTCCTCAGCATGTGGGATCTTCCCAGACCAGGGATCGAACCCGTGTCCTCTGCATTGGCAGGCAGATTCCCAACGACTGCACTACCAGGGAAGTCCCTCAAAAAACATTTCTTAAATGGTTCCTGAACAAACACCCAGACTGACTACTAGTAGCCCCACATGGACCACTGATTTTTACTTTTATTTCGTTTTCTTTTTTTTCCCCACTTATTAGAGTCTATTTTTTTTTGACTTTTTATTTTATATCAGTGTATAGTTGATTAACAATGTTGTGTTAGTTTCAGGTGTACAGCAAAGTGATTCAGTTATACATATACATGTATCTATCCTCTTCCAAATTCTTTTCCCATTCAGACTGTTACATAACCATTGATTAGATTCTAACAGGTTCCTTTAAACTGGGTATAATGTTTGCGTGGAAATTGAATCAGTACCGTTTTCCTGTTTAAGAGTGGGAAGAGATCTCTCTTGAACTGCTGGTCTCATATTTTAATAACTCTACATGGCTAGAGATTATGAACTTTCTTCTCTTCCACTTTTTCCTTTCTGCTTACATGACTAATGTTATGATAAAATGTGGATCACTGATTTTTAAATCACTCCTCTTTTGCTGTTCTGATGAATCTTAAACTCTATTATAAGGGTCCCACCTTAGAGCCCCTAGAACAAAGATTCTTGCTGTAGTCCTTTCCACAAGTCTACTGACAGCTCTATTAGGGCTTGGTTCAGAAAATAATTACCCACTGTTCCCATCCCTCAGAAACACAAAGAAGTCAATTTGCCTGGTGTCATGGTCCTATTGGGCTGTGACACTCACATTGCCTTTTTCCCCTCTTGAGTGAATCCCTCAATTAGCAAAATGCACCTCTTTGTCGCTGGATTTACATTTATTTTATGAGGTTTGCAGAAGACCTGATGCTGAATCCAGCCTCTGAACAGTGACACTGAATTAAATCTCGGAGACAGAGTTCTGGGTGAATTAGAAAAGAATAGCTTTATTGCTTTGCCAGGCAAAGGGAGCCACAGCTTGCTAATGCCCTCAAAACAATGCGTTCTGACCTGGAAGGGGTAGTGAGGACTTTTATAGCAACGGTTCAAAGAGGGCGTGGTCAGCTCATGGACCTTCTTCTGATTGGTTGGTGGTGAGGTAAGTGGGAGCCGGCATCGTCAACCTTCTGGTTCCTATTGGTCTGGGGTCTAGATGCTTGTGGGCAGCATGCAGTTAACTTCTCCCACCTGGAGGGGGTTTCAATATCTGCAAAATGGCTCAAAGATACTGTTCTGCGCATCCCCTGAGCGGGAACCAGGACCTGCCCCAAGGCTGCATTATTGTCTCCTGACTGCTCCTCCCTGGTCTCTGCATCCCCTCCCTCCCCTGATTAGCAACTGTTTGAACCTGCCCTTTGGAACTCAGGGAAGGTCATGGAGGCTGAATGAAGCCTATTTCCTGTAATCAAGAAATGGGGACACAGAAAGGCTTTTGTGCCCAGGAGCCCCACAGGGTCCTCCTTTGTTTCAGACCCGCAAAGCTGAACTGGTTTAGTCCCTGCCCAATTATGCCAGGGGGCTGCCTGTCTGGCCCCCTGTGCCCAACAGGCCAGCCTTCCTCTGTTCCTTGGTCTCTGGGTCTAGTGTGTTCTATTATGGCCACAGAGATGGGGTCGAGCCATCAGCTGAGGGTGAGGGAGCCCAATCATCTTCCCAGGTGAGCTGAAATTGAGGTCAGGTCTGCACGTGAGATGGAGAATTAGGAAACAGGAAACAGCTGCTGGGTTATGCGGTGGCTTGGGGTGTGGGCAGCTCCCCAAGGTGTCGAAGGGGCCCTGGAGTCCTGCTGACCACTAACAGCCCTGTTCCATCCCAGCCAACAGCCCCGACCGACCTAGCAATTCTCCTCCTTAAAGGCAGATTTTTTTCCCTCTCTGTGGTCATTTTGCCTGTCGGAGCGGTTCTGCTTTTGTGATGCAAAACGGTTCTCCGCTGCCAAATCTAGTCCCTGTCAATTCCTTCCAGCTCAACCAATTTAAGAAATGAAATGAGGAGAATCAAAACAAGGGGAGGAAGAAACGTTTCACGGGAGAAGAGAACAAAACACAAGCATAAACGTGTTTTTCTGGCTGTGTGTGAAGTGGGTGAGACCCTCCTCTCAGTCATTTGAATCCAAACAACACCTCGCTTTCAAGCCCACATTAGCCAGAGTCTGACGAGCCACTGCACTGTGTCTGTTACGTGAAGGCGCTGGGTGTTTGGGAAGGAAAGCATCTTCACATCACTCACCATCCCTGAAATGAGAAAGGTGGGTTTGAGAGGAGATTCCAAAGCCGCAAGAAGCTACTGCAGAAGGGGTCGGTAGCAGCAAATGTAGACAAAGCTAAATCACTCTAGAAAGGAAAGGGGCTAGAAAGACAAAGCTTTGTGTGAGATGGTCCGAGTCCAAGATCTGCAAAAGAAGGTAAACAATTGGCTCTAAATTCAAGAGCAATCACGAGGCAGAGTGGCTAGTTTGCCTGGCACATTCTGTAAGACCCTCGGTGACACGGTGATTTATCAAAAGAAGTACATATTTGGTCTCCTTCCCCATTCCTGGCACAGATCTCCTAAAACTGTTGGAATTTCCTGTGAAGGGAGCAGTAATGGTGTCTTTTGTTATATTAATGAGGTGACTTTTGGAAAGTACCTAAGGTGAGAGGGGGCAGGGCGGGGGGACTCGTTGCCTGTGGAGCTCCCTGTGATAAGAGGGATGGAACTTTCAGTCTCACCCCCCTGACCTCTGGGAAGGGAAGAGGGGCTGGAGGCTGCATCAGTACCAATGACCAATGATTTAATCAATCATGCCTATGTAATAAAGCCTCCATAAAACCCCAGAAAGAACCCCAAAGGGGTGCAGAGAACTTCCAAGTTCTTGAACACCTGTTGATTTGGGGAGAGCGGTGCCCAGAGCTTGGAAACTCCATACCCTTTCCCTATGCCTCGCCCTGTGCATCTCTTCAAACTGGCTATTCCTGAGTTATAGCCTTTTAATCTAGCAAGTAAAATGGTTCTCTGAATTCTGTAAGCCGTCCTAACAAATTAATCAAACCCAAGAAGGAGGTCGAGGAAACCTCGAATGGATAACCTGTTGGTGAGAAACACAGGTGACAACGTGGACTTGCGATTGGCATCTGAAGTTGGAGGGAGGGGAGGTGGTTTCCTAGAACGGAGCCCTCAACCTGTGGGTCTGATGCTGTCTCCTAGTGGATAGATAGTGTCAGAACGGAGTTGAATTGTAGGATACCCAGCTGGTGTCTTGAGAATTGCTCGGTGATGGGGAAAAACCCACACATTGTAATTGGTGTCAGAATCAGACCTTCTATTATTAAGAAAAGGACACCTAGGACATTTTAAAGTGGAGTTTCCAGAAGACAGAATGAAGAATTTCAGTCATTAGAGATTTCCTAGGAATTGCACTTACGAGTTTGGGGATGGTGGGAAGAGGGTCCAAAGGGTCTTGGCTGGAGGATGGGGGTGGGAAGACCAAAAGAATATCTTGCCTCATGTCTCATTCATCTATTTCTCTTTCCTCTGCAGTTTTAAAGAAACCACACTCCGAAGAGAAAGGCAATTCAGAGATAACAACTCAATTTACATGCATTTCCTTTGGGGGGAGGAAGGTGGAAATCCAAACCCAACTGGAAATCATGCGGGAGACCTTACCTGTCAGTATTCTAATAAAAATAACAGACATGGAACTCAAGACAGAAACACATACCAGAGTTTAATGACCAGCCAGCTTCTAGTTACTGGAATATTTCAACTCTGGCTGGAGATCCCCCTTCCCTCCAAAGCACTAAAGACTGAATAAGTAAATAAATATATATTTAAGTTCAAACAAATAAAATTTACTCTCATCTTTGATGAGTCTCGTTTCGGTTCGGGTTAATCCCATTTTTATTTCACTAGCACCACCATCTCTCCAAAGATTCCTCTTCTTCTGTCACATTCAGGATAGAGAAAACAGATATTTTTCTCATCGCATTTTGCCAAATCTCTCATTATTTTGAGAGAACTCCTGAAATAATTATTTCACTTCTCCCACCCAGGCCCCACCTTTCTGAAGGTTGCCTGATTACCAATCATAGAGCAATTTCAAAATCATAATAATGAAACTGTCCTTTTATAGTTTTCTTGGCGATTTTCAGGAGGGTCACTTTGAAATTTCACTTGTTTGGACAAAGCAAAACCAAGTACTACACAAAACTTTCCCCCCAAGTACGTGATCACAGAGGAATGTGTTTTTTTTGAAAATACTACAGCACATACAAGTTAACGGCGGGACCAGGGGACTCCAAGAAATCAATGAGCTGAAATACTGCCAGACAAATTGTGCGCAGACATTAACTATGTACTCAATTATGGATAACACAAACAGCAGCCTCCTCGAGGTTATTAGTGACTGTAATGCTACTACTTTTAATTATGCCTCTGCTGTCTATTCCAGAACACTAACTGTTTAGAAAAGGAATGCATGGAAATTCTTTGTTAATCACCAGTGGGAGATGTACTTGCCCAAATAGTGGATGTAGTTTGTTAATGTGTTTACTTCCCAAGTCTTGAAATCTATTAAGAAACCTGCCTACAGGAAAACTGTCTGACAGCTAACACCAAATTCACTCTAATGGTATTGGAAAGTTTTGTGGTTCCCAATTACCAAGGGCAGAACCTTGCAAGAAAGGGTGGCGGGGTGGGGGGAGGGCAGAGGATGTCGAATCCCTGAATCCATTGCTGGGAGACTATCTACTGAATATTTATATAAATGCATGTCGCTGTGTCAGTGTTAGGGAACTGACAGTCGCTGGGGAAGGGGAATACAGCCACACTGGGACGCTTTCACACCTGAATTCACATCTAAGACTCTTTCATCACTAGTTACATGGAAACAGATGGAGGTGAATAAATCAGTGAAGGCTCACCTATTCAGAACTTGGAGGAGATTTATGTGTGTGTGAGAGGGGGGAGGGGTGAAACAGCAGAAAGGAGGAGCTTGTGGGAAGACGACTTTATTTCTTCAGAGGAATAAGAGAAATGGTCTTTCCTGAAGAGGTAAAAAGAGAATGAGAAATATGTGATGTGACGATTTGATGAGCAAAGCTCCAAGGCATAATTAGGTGCAATGTACAACATGTGGCAGATTGTTTTTTCCAGAGATGGCCTTAAGGATGTTCCCCTCCCACGTGATTGTCTACGCCAGGTCCTCACCACTCGGCACAAGGTGGAGTCTATTTCTTTCCCTTTGGATCCAGCTGGACTTCTGATAGTACAGTGGAAGTGATACTGAGTTTCACAAAAGGCAACTCAGTTGAAATAGCCACATTTGGAGCCCTGAGTCACCATGTAAGAAATCAACTGGCCGCCATGTTGTGAGGAAGACCTGTGTAGGCATGCAGGCAGCCCTCCAAGTCTTCAAGTGTTTCCGACAAGACACCAGACTTGACAGTGAACAAGCCTTCAGACAACTCCAGCTCCTGGCCTAAAAGTCTTCCCATGCGAGGCCCCAGACATCATGGAGCAGAGAAAAGCAATCCGCGTGGCACCCTCTCCAAATTCCTGGCGCACAGAACCCATGAGCATAACAGTTTTGTCTCAAGCTGCTAAGTTTTGCAGAAATTTGCTGCTCAGAAATAGTTACTGGAACACAGGGAGGGAAGGGCCAGGGGTTGTTTTGGAGAACTTCGTAATATATGCTCACTTCTCAGGCCAGTAGATTATAAGCTCAAAATGACAATATTGTAGAGGGAGAGGTAGGAAACATGTTTAAACATTTTTTAACACTTTAAAAGATTCTGAGTGCATTAGGGGAAATTTGAATATGGGCTGAATGTTAGAAGATATCATGAAATTAAAATTATTTTGGTAAAGGGTGATAATTTCATGTATTATGTTTAGGCTGGACGAAATCCATCATTTTTCTTAGGAGATGCCTGTTTAAGGATTAGGAGGTGAAGCAGCCTGCGTCCTGATATCTGTAGCTTTTACTTTCAAGTGGCTCAAAATCGGCAACAAAATTTAGAGAGAAAAGAAAAAGAGAGAGAGAGATGGAAAGAGGGAGGGAGAGAGGTGAAAGCAAATATGGTAAAATGTCAACAATCCTGGACTCTAGATGGGGGGTATTTCGGATGAAAATAAAAAGGGGAGGAGATAAAAAGTGAGAGAGAAGGAAAACTTTCAATTTACCTTTTATAGAATCGTGAGAAGCAAAACAATGAAAAAGATTGTGGAATAGAAGGGAAGAGTAAAGACTCATGGAATTCCTGTTCCTGGTCCCATATGCTGACCAGTTTATTTGGAACCAAGATGACAGGCTTATATTAGTTATATTGATAGCACCAGGAATTTCGCAAAGTAGACAATTAGTTCAATAGCAGTGGTCAAAACAAGGGCAGGACTTTCTCCTCTCACGATTATGCAACTGCAAATTGAAATGCCTACAGGGTCTAGGAAAATACCAAAATTGAGGGAACCCAGAATGTTTAGATAATAATAAATGAAGGCTGATGTTCTGTCTACAGGGGCAGCCTGCACACAGCTCCAGTCCATTGTTGTCATTCAGAGACAGGAGCCAAGTGTGGTCTGATCTTCCAATGTTTTTTTAGAAGGCAGAGATCAGAATTATTATGAGAGAACTTACAATTTTTTTTGACATTACAATACTTTATTGGTAAATTGAAAGTAGAGCTAAAGCATGAGTATGGACTCAGCAGATGAAGTTTTTTTTGCCTTCCTAAATATTAAAAAAAATTTTTTATTGGATTATTGTTGATTTACAATGCTGTGCTAGTTTCAGGTGTACAGCAAAGTGATTCAGTGTGTGTGTGTTGTATATATATATATATATATACTCATTATTTTTCAGATTCTTTTCTCATATAGGTTATCACAGAATATTGAGTAGAGTTCCCTGTGCTATACAGAAGGTCCTTGTTGGTTATTTATTTTATATATACTAGAGTATGTATGTTAATCCCAAGCTCCTGACTTATCCTTCCCCCAACCTTTCCCCTTTGGTAACCGTAAGGTTGTTTTTGATATCTGTAAGTCTGCGTTTTGTAAATAAGTTCAGTTGTATCATTTTTTAAAAAATAGATTCCACACAAAAGTGATATCGTATGGTATTTGTCTTTCTCTGTCTCACTTCACTCAGTATGACAACCTCTAGGTCCATCCACGTTGCCGCAAATGGCATTGTTTGGTTCTTTTTTATGGGTAGGTACTACTCCATTGTATACATGTACCGCATCTTCTTTATCCATTCCTCTGTCGATGGACACTTAGGCTGTTTCCGTGTCTTGGCTGTTGTGAATAGCGCGCTGTGAACGTAGGGGGGCGTGGGTCTTTTCAATACCTTATAATTTTTAAACGCTGAAGATGAATTTACAAATGTAAAAATACAGTGCAGGTCGAATGAAATTCTTCTCCATGTCTTATTCAGTTTGGGACACAGCTAAAGTAAAACCTGTCCAGGCTGACAGGGTGGCTGGTTTGGTGTTGCATCCTGTTGCACTCTTATTATGTTATCTTCCGCCCTGAGGGTGAGAAGGAGCGTGGCTACACGTTCCTGAAGCAAAGTCCCCCGTATACAGGTCCAGGGACTCTCCTCCGTTCCATAACCCCTTCCCGCCAAATGTCCGGGACCTCCTCTGAGGGCATGTCACATCCTGGACCTTTGAAGGGCAAGTTCCCCCACGGTGTAAATTGATCCGGGTCTTAGGGGCAGACAGGTATCGTTGTTGAGTGGTGGGTGAATGATGGATGGAAGGAAGGACGCCGAGGTGCCTGATGGAGAGCAGCTTGCCTGAGGGTGCTGTTTCTAGGTCTGTCTGAGAGGAGGTTTGGACTCATAACTCTGTCTCTCTTGTCACCCCTCTTTGCTCCCTTCTATCCCAGGAAAACATGGTCTATCATAGAACGAACTCTGGATGTAATGCATTGTGTCCATTTTATACCCCGACTCCCCTCAGAGCCCAGGTTCTAAAGTTCAAATTTTTTTCCTGCTGCAACACCAGCTGCATAAACCCCCAACCAAAGACCAAGGTCGAGAAGGAAGAAAACACCGTGAAGAAAAAAAACCACATTAAACATATCGTCCTATATCTTATATTGTATAAACATGAACAGAACAGATAAAGGGAACAAGGGAGTTTGAAAAAGAGAAATATAGAGGAGAGATTCATAAAATTCATAAAGTGAATCCAGAGAAGAGATTAGTCCACAGAAAGACTCCCTGTGATTATTACTTTGGAATGGGCTATCACATTACCTTCAAGCTTCCTGGAATCTACATGAGGTCAGGTTCATGTCAATGCTACTGTCTTTTCTGGATAGAAGTCAGGTTCCAAGCAGGTTGCTGAGTGAAACTCTAGGGATGTAGGATTGGATCATGGGTGTAACTTGCTGAATGCTGCCATTTTTGTTGTTGTGTTGTTTTTCTCTGCTTGGAGAAGAAGGGATGGTGGCCACAATGGTCCTAACCAGGAGTCCGGAGATGAGAGATGGCTTGGTCTCCCTCACCATCTGCTGAAGTTGGGGAGGGAAGGCGCCCGGGCAGGGGTGTGGAGTCATTAGGTATATGGGATGTCTCAGTTCGGTGCCCCAACAAGTTCAACTCTAGACTTACCAATAAACTTCGTGATTGGTATTTGGTGGCTTTGTCCTCTACGAGAACGTGCGGGGCGACAACCGTAATTCACGCAATACTGGCAGATCTGATCTACATGTAGGAGTGGCCCTGCTTGATCAGACATGAAAGTGGCAAGGTTGCCATGCAGTTAGCCCTTCACTCATGGTGCCAGAGTCAACGCACCCTTGACTTGCATTCACAAACCACACAGCTGGTTTCCACGTTCATTTTCAAGTTCTAGCGCTGGCCCAATCATTACAAGATTTTCTTCTCTCTAGGAAACTGCAGACGCGGGGTAGGAAGAGACCTGCCTCTGTGCCTTTCTGACGCTGGGCTTATGGTTACATTTCTCATTAAGCATTTATAAATGTACCTTATGAATTATTAGTTTTAAAAAGAGACACTAGGTTCCATTAAGATAAATACATAGATATTCTTTCTCTTCCATGTTTCATTATGGGTGAAGCAGAGGGTGTGGGCAGCCATGTTGGTGAGGGGGAGGGTGTGGGCGGCCATGTGGTGAGGGGGAGGGTGTGGGCGGCCACGTTGGTGAAGGGAGGTGTGGGTGGCCATGTTGGTGAGGGGAGGGTGTGGGCGGCCATGTGGTGAGGGGGAGGGTGTGGGCGGCCATGTTGGTGAAGGGAGGGTGTGGGCGGCCACTACCTCCTCTGCCCCCTTTTCTCCTTTTCTTACTTGAGACGAAGTTGCTGATGTAGCAGTCTTCTTGCAACCACAGTATCTTTGCTTTAATCATCCTTTTGAGAGAGGAGCATGAGGAGGGGCCTGTAGCTACCATAGTGAAGGCCGTCCAAATGATGATAAAAAGCTCTACAGAAATCATAAAGCTCCCGAGGGCACAGGAAGTACCAAGCGCTCTCTCGCTGAAGGGACTAATAAACCAGTAAATGGCTGACACTGGCTTCATCTCTCCAGCCTGTTTGTTGCACAGATAAAGGAGGAGTTTTGATATTTGCAACAACAGGTGGGAAGCTGCAGCCTAACGGGGCCAGGACAGAGGCTGTGTAGGGTGTCGTGGTCTGTGACACTTAGTGGCTCTACCATGCTTCAAGGAGAGAAAGCCAGCAAACAAAGTTTCTTCTGAGACAGGATTCAGCAGACTTTCTCAGGAAGGGCCAGAAAGTACATGTTTAGGCTTTAAAGGCCATACTGGCTCTGCCACAACTACTCTGACTGCTGTAGCACAAGGACAGCCATAGGTATTAGGTAAATGTGCGTGGCTGGGTTCCAATAAAACTTTATTTACAAATACAGGCAGGGGCCCTGCTGCAGTCTGTTCATAGGTTACTGATTCCTGTTCTGAGGCACCACTAACTTCAAGATGTTTTAGGGAGGCAAAATGTATATTACCAGGTCTCACCCAGCTGGGCTATATTGTATGAAGGGTAGACAATTATTGTCTTTTTTTAATAAAAATTTATTTATTATTTATTAATTTATTTTTGGCTGCATTCGGTCTTCATTGCTGTGAGCAAGCTTTCTCTGGTTGTGGCGAGTGGGGGCTACTCTTGGTTGCAGTGTGTGGCCTTATTGCCGCAGCTTCTCTTGTTGCAGAGCACGGGCTCTAGGCATGGGGGCTTCAGTAGTGGTGGCTCACGGGCTCAGTAGTTGTGGCTCGCGGGCTCAGTAGTTGTGGCACACAGGCTTAGTTACTCCACGGCATGTGGGATCTTCCTGGACCAGGGCTCGAATCCGTGTCCCCTGCATTGGCAGGCAGATTCTCAACCACTGTGCCACCAGGGAAGTCCCAATTATTGTCCTTTTATATCAATTACTGGCCACTAATTCCTTTTTTTTTTTTTTTTTTTTTTTTTTTTTTTTGCGGTACGCGGGCCTCTCACTGTTGTGACCTCTCCCTTTGTGGAGCACAGGCTCCGGACGCGCAGGCTCAGCGGCCATGGCTCACGGACCCAGCCGCTCCGCGGCGTGTGGGATCTTCCCGGACCGGGGCACGAACCCGTGTCCCCTGCCTCGGCAGGCGGACTCTCAACCACTGCGCCACCAGGGAAGCCCACTAATTCCTATTTTGAATGGGCTCACGATGTCGAAGTCTCTAGGGGAAAAAAAAAATTGTAAATTGTTGATTTTCATCACCAATACAAAACCAGATAAGGTCATCAGAATCACAGAGTAGAAAGGTCAGCAATCCAAAAGACTTGAGTCTACATCCTGGTTGTAGAGGGTGGGAACCTCAGACTTTCCAAGTGTTGTTCAGGTACAAGCTGTCCTCCAAATTTCAATGCCTCCATCCTCCCAGGCAGGGTTGCACCCAGCCTGGCTGCTGAAAATAATCTCACTATGACAAACAGGAAATCCTCAGTGGAAGGCAGCCTAGAAGATAGAAGTATAGCTTTTTTGTGTGTTTTCTTCTTCTTTTATAAAATTAGTCAGCCATGTGCCTGTGTGTGTCACGCCATAAGATGGTAATTTATGGGAGAAAAAATGTCACTTTTCGTAATTCAGAGGCTAGAATGATTGCACTGCTCCTCCAAAACATGAATATTCCCAACCATTATACAAGCATAATGGCATTTGACAGATGCCCGGGAAACACCATGGAACCAGAGTCATTTGTCACTGCTGGCATTTCAATTGTCAGAGTCTGGGAGTTCTGCTGGACCTGAACATTTTGCTTCTGATTAGAAACAATAAAATGAAAAGTGCTGTGTTAAAAGAAGTACACGAACCCATAGAAATGTACAAGTATCCTACTTTTTCAAAAATCTACAAGGAAAACCCACATGTGCGTGTAGGATGGTTCCAGTTTGGAGTTTGAATTCTGAAGCCATTTCAAGCGTTGTTCTTGGTGAGCACCTGGCTCCTTTTTGGGTTAGGTGAGGAACATTTTAGGCTATGGTCACTAATGAGTCCAGGAGAGACCCCTTTATAGGCAGGAGACTGATCCTGGGATGTGGGGCTGGAAAGAGCCCTAGTATATCTGTACAGACACTCGGAAAATGGAGGATAGGTGCAAGGAGGAGGAGGAGGCACCATGGTATCACCAAAAGGGTCTTTCCATTTACTATTTCTGTGACCCAGAGAAATTCACTGTGTCTTCATTTTCTCACCGTGGAGGCAGAGGATGTGAAAGGGTTTGAAATTTGCAATGGGATAGATGGATCTATGGGATCAGAATTACTCTCATTGTCCTGTGGGACCTGAGAGGAGTGTGTGGAGTGGGGTGGAGGGGTGTCTGGAGCACTTAGTGATGGTCAGTGTGACACTAGCAACAGGCTGGGAGCTGAGATGCATCATCACCCCTTTCATCATCATCATCTCCATCATCACCTTCTCCATCATTATCACCATCACCATCATCATCATCATCTCCGTCATCACCTTCTCCATCGTTATCTCCATCACCATCATCATCATCATCTCCATCATCACCTTCTCCATCACCATCAACATCATCACCATCACCACCATCATCACCATCTTCATCTTCATCATCCTCCTCAAGGGAGAGAAAGGAGAAAATAGTGAAGCCCAGTTAGAAAATATTGAACCCCAACAGGAACCCAAAGACCAGTTCCAGCTCACAAACATTTTATTTGTTCCATGTAATGTGGCCACCCTATATTAAAAAAAAAAAATAACGCAACATTTTAAAGCTGAGGTTTTTCACATAAAAGCCATAAGTTCTCTTAAAATGGGAAGACTGAACCACCTTGGGCTCTTCCACTGGGAACAATTGACTACAACTGAGAAGTCATTGCCTTCTTTAGAAGAGACATACTCTTTCTAATGCACCACTGTCCTCACCACTCTCTATTACCTAAAGACCGGCAGCTTTAATAATTTATATTACCTGATCTGTTCTTGCAGGTATATGAGTTTGCTGCTCCTACATTTCAAAATTATTTGATTTAGATTTTTTTCCTAATTTGCCAATTTCTCCTTTGAATGGGTGAGTGCTATACATACAAATGGTACTTTTGTGGCTGAATATGCTATTCAGGACCACACACGTGCATATCACGCAGATGTTTGCATCCACGTACATACACTGGGGATCGTCATGGCTTTCCTTTGAACCCACGGGTCTTTGTGGAAGGCAGGCAATATGGGATGGACGAAATCAATTATTCCTCCTGTGAGGATGTTCGTGCCTTTGAACTTTTGGCTACTCCACTGGTTTCACAGGTGGAAAAATCTCATCCTGCGGCCACTGAGAAATCCAGATACCAGAACTGGACTCTAGAATTGAGAGCTTTAGCCAAACTGTTGATTATCCATAAGGCACACCAGCTGATTTAACTTGTCTCTTGGCTGAAAGTATTGGATGGTTAGATGCTGTGACATACAGTCTGAGTCTGCACCCAGGGGACAAAAACCAACCAGGCAGCTGTCACAAAGGCAGGGGTCTGGGAAATGTAAAGGGGTGCTTGGACAGCTGGTGTTTCCATGACAAAACTCACAGGGAAATATGGGCCAAGTCACTTTGTCTCTGCTTCTCTGTTAAGTGAAAACATTGTCCCAATCAAAGGTTCTTACCTGAGAAAGTACATCAAAATGACCCCTTTTCAAAATCTAAATCCAAGTAGTCACTAGGGTGGAGTCATTGTGTTTTTGATTTCAAAACACTTCCTCAGGACTTCCCTGGTGGCGCAGCAGTTAAGAATCTGCCTGCCAACGCAGGGGACACGGGTTCGAGCCCTGGCCCGGGAAGATCCCACATGCCGTGGAGCGGCTGGGCCCATGCACCACAACTACTGAGCCTGAGCTCTAGAGCCCACGAGCTGCAACTACTGAGTCCACGTGCCACAACTACTGAAGCCTGCATGCCTAGAGCCCACGCTCCGCAACGAGAGAAGCCACCGCAATGAGAAGCCCGCGCACTGCAACGAAGAGTAGCCCCCACTCGCCGGAACTAGAGAAAGCCCGCGCAGAGCGACGAAGGCCCGATGCAGCCAAAAATAAATAAATAAATTTAGGAAAACAAGCAAACACTTCCTCAGTGATTCTCAGGCACAATCAAGGTTGAGAAGAATTGAACTAGGTGATTTCTCAACCTTCTTCCATCTCTTAGGTTCTTTAACTCTGTGCTTTTATTTTTTAATCTACAGGTAGAAAAACACACGGGGAAGACTGATGCTCTGCCACTCCTTTGCCATCAGATTCCCAGAAGACTGAGGTCTTAGGATTCTGTGTCCCTTCCTAGTAGAATCTTATCCAGATTCCACGTCAGATCCTCTAATAGTCATTCCTGACCTTACATGCTGCTTGATTCACCAAAGTTCTACCCAGTGTCTTTACAACAGAATCCTACCTGGAAAACCAGTCCCCCCAGCACCTACAGTCTTTCATGGGACCTGAAATGAATCGACTTCCCTCTCTCTCTCTTTGAAGAGTTTCACAGTTATCAATAAGCACTTAACCCTCTATATCTAAAATATTAGAATGTCAATAATGCCTT
The DNA here is from genome assembly GCF_008692025.1 of Phocoena sinus. NCBI lineage: Eukaryota > Metazoa > Chordata > Mammalia > Artiodactyla > Phocoenidae > Phocoena > Phocoena sinus. The sequence goes on from NC_045776.1 coordinate 87,382,434, forward strand.
GTTAAATAAAACACACAGAGAACTTTCTTATTATGTCAAGGTTCGTAAAACTTTACTTGAGGGCTTCCCTGGTGGCGCAGTGGTTGAGAGTCCGCCTGCCGATGCAGGGGAGGCAGGTTCGTGCCCCGGTCCGGGAAGATCCCACATGCCGCGGAGCGGCTGGGCCCGTGAGCCACGGCCGCTGAACCTGCGCGTCCGGAGCCTGTGCTCCGCAACGGGAGAGGCCACAGCAGTGAGAGGCCCGTGTACCGCAAAAACAAAACAAAACAAAAAACAACAAAACTTGAATTGTTAGATCACTGGCACAAAATGATAAAGGAGACTGTGCTGAGTCAAAAGAAAATGGCAATTTTTTTTTAATTGACCTGAAACTTTCTTTCTTCCTTTTTTGAAGGAGTTTGGCCTATTCTCTTCAACATTTTCTTTCATTAAATTAAACTATAGGGACAAAATAATGACCAAAATGAAAAACATGATACGATGAGAGTTAGGAAGGGGATACACAGGCTGATTTAGGACTATTTAATAAGAGGACTTGTCTGGTCTCTGGCTTCTAGGACACACTGTCTGGAAAATCTAATGTGAGAATTAATGATGAGAAGTTGACAAGGAGAAAGGCGAGGCTTGGGTGGGATAGAACACAGGCTGTTTGCCTGTTTGAGCTCAGCCCCGTTCCTACTCTCCTGTGCTCTGCTACATTGGAGGGAGCTAAGAGTCTGAAAACGACATTTCCAGAGTTCCATACCAGCCACTTCCTGTTAGGTTCTGCCAGTGAGAGGTAGTGATGGGAGACCACATAGTAGGAGGAAGAGAAAAACGATTCTCCTTCTGCTTCTTTTCTGCTGCATCTAGAGACAGTACAATAGTGGCATTACAGCCCTGGTCCAGAGAATGTCTCTTGAGATGGGACTTTGAGGGAACCTGGTAAGCATTGTCCAGCATGACCCCTTTGTTTGTTTGTTTTGCAGTCCGCGGGCCTCTCACTGTTGTGGCCTCTCCCGCTGTGGAGCACAGGCTCCGGACGTGCAGGCTCAGCGGCCATGGCTCACGGGCCCAGCCGCTCCACGTCATGTGGGATCTTCCCGGACCGGGGCACGAACCTGCGTCCCCTGCATCGGCAGACGGACTCCCAACCACTGCGCCGCCAGGGAAGCCCCGCTCCCAGCATGACCCCTTTGAATGCTGATTTTATAAGTATCTGAAACAACACTCAAGGCACAAGTGGACATTTTCAAATCAACGATTGGAGAAAGCTCAGTTCCCAGGACCAACCCTCCCACACATTCTATTGCCCTATGTTTGGTTCATTCTGTAGAGCAAAAAAGGAGATATTTCCTGATAGATATCTCAAAATGAAAAAAAAAAAGTATGACTTATATGGACTGGAAATAGCAGATGTGTGTGGAAGAGCTGTTTGGATGGAGAAAAAAAGTGTTAATTTGCCTTGGAATAACTAAAGTTGTAAGATATTAATCATAGAAACAGTTGATTCCATGTGGAGTGGCAGGGCATCAGTCTTCTCTATGTGTTTTTCTACCTGTAGATTAAAAAAGAAAACCGCAGAGTTAAAGAACGTAAGAGATGGAAGAAGTTTTAGAAATCACCTAGTTTAACTTTTCTATTTGTCTGTAATGATGGAGAGGTGTTTAGTCTATAAAATCCTGGTTCTCTCCCTCCTCCTCATCTGTCATTTCGACACAGGCAATCTTTTGGTTGAAAAACATGGGTAGCCAGCAAATAGACGTGTTTATTATTCAAGGGATCTAGATAACTCTAGAACAAGGACGTGTTGGAAGCAACAGAGATGCAGCTGTGTCTCAGAGAAACTGGAATCGAGGACTTGAATCCTGCGGGGGAGATTTATTTTTCGCTGTTGTTGCTTTTCCTTATCTCTATTTTGCGAGCTATGTGTCAGCTTTCTTTGTCATTCTTTCTGCATACCCAATTTCTCCACTCTCTGAGTCCCTTTCCTTCATCTACTGAAAGGTAAAATAAAACAACACACATGTCTGATGTGTGGATTCAATGTGATAATATATGCACAGAGCCAGGCACACAGCAGATGCTCAATAAATGGAACTTGAATTATAAATCTCTTTAATTAATTTATTATTATGTATTATTATTATTACTATTATTTATTGGGGGGGCTATGCTGAGCGGCTTGTGGGATCTTAGTTCCCCAACCAGGGATTGGAACCCAGGTCTTCGGCAGTGAAAGCGCAGAGTCCTAACCACCGGACCACCAGGGAATTCCCATAAATCTCTTTTTAAAAAATTGAATCATTGTTAGAATTATTTTAGTTACAAGGACTGAAAACAGTTCAAACTTCTTTAGAGGTCAGCTAATTGAAAACTCAGTGGATGGATATATTGGTGTCCAGAGCCACTTGATTTAGGGGCTCCAACAATGTCCCTAGAGCTCAGTTTTTCTACGTATCATAGCTCTCTTGTCCCCATATGGGCTTCATCATAAGATTTCACATGGCGGCAAGATGACAGCCAGCAGCTCAAAACCAAAGCCATCCAGGTCAAGTCTGGAGAGAGGTGTGTGGGGTGCTGAGGGGTATGAGTGTGTGTTTCTTTTTCAGTAGTACCGAAAATACCTCAAAACCAAAACAAAATAATTTCATTCAGTGCCGTAGGTTCTAATTTATTGCATTGCTTATCCCTGAACCAATCGCTATCCTCGGGGGACTGTGATGTTCTGGTTGATCAGATCTGAGTCACACGAGGAGCCCTGGAACAGTGGGCGGGGGGTCAGCTCGACCCAGTACACCTGTACTGAGTGTGAGAGAATAAAGGGTGAGTTCCAAAGAGGTAAGTCAAATCCCTCTTCTCTGGAGAAGAGGAATTGAATGGTGGGAAGCCAAACATCTATTAGCTGCCCTAATCAACCCTCCACAAAACGCACCAAAACGCACAACAGAGAGAGTTATATGGATACACATTTTTGTCTACTTAACAATCCCCTCTCTCTACAAACAGTAACTAAGCCATGCCAATAGTGCTCCTCCCACAAACTTTTAATTTTAAAAGGAAGAAAATCCAGTTCCTTTGTCTTGGGATGACTAAAGTTTTAAGATATTTGTCATAGAAACAGTTGATATCCATGTGAGAAACTGGGTATTCAGGAAGAACGACAAAGAGAGCTGACACATAGCTCACGAGGCAGAGACAGGGAAAAGCAACGACAACAAAAATAAATCTCCCCCGCAGGATTCAAGTCCTCGATTCCAGTTTCTCTGAGACACGGCTGCATCTCTGTTGCTTCCATCATGTCCTTGTTCTAGAGATGTCTCTTTCCCTTGAACAATAAACGCATGTATTTGCGGGTTATCCATGTTTTTCAACCAAGAGATTCCCTGTGTCTAAATGAGAGGTGAGAAGGGGGGATAGAACTAAGGTTTTATAGCATAAACACTTCTCCTTCATTACAAACAAATAGAATTGTTATCACTAGCTTCTGCCTTCTGATCCATGTTCACGAAAAGATCGATAAACGCAGGTCACCATGGATCATTTGGAGGTGGTTTGATTTGAATCTTAACCCAGTTTTGAGTTCATGCCATAAACTTCCACGTCTTTAACTTAACCTGTGGGAAAATATATTCAGCACACTCTTTGCTAAGCTTCTCTTTGTAAAAAAGTATTCTCCGTTCAGATGGTGGAACTACTTCTAGTATATTTTTCCTTTTCATTCATTTCAAAATTTAGAGACAGGAGAAATCATCTTATGGTGAACATTTTCTAAGAGTCTGACAAGGGCACACAGTTGAATAACAATCCCCAGAAACAGAACACAGGCGTTCCATCAACGCCATCATGTCCCTTGTGCTGCCCATTTAAAATCAATTCCTCTCCAGCCCCTGGCAAACTCTGATTTTTTTTTTTTTTAACGTGGCTATACATTTTCCTTTCCCAGAAGGTCATATAAATGGAATTCTAAGGACTGTAGCTTTTGTCACCCTGGCACCTTTCACCTTCACAATGCATTTGAAATTTATAGGCTTCTTGTGCATATCAGTTCATTCTTTTTATAACTGAGTAGTATTCCACGGCACAGATGCATCACGGTTAGTTTATCCACCCGTTAGCTGAAGGACGTGAACGTGGAAATAGGAGGCAGATGGATCATTCTGGGGGGATGCTAGCAGCACAGCCTGAGTCTGAGTTTACATGGAGCCACGCACCACAGCTGTGGCTGGATTCGGAAGTGGGCTGGCGGCTGTGAAGCGGACACCAGCGGCTGGCGCGATGCTGGGGCAGACAGTGCTGGTTTCCTACCCTATATCCATCCCTCTCCCCTTTCTTTCTCCCTGCCAGAGCCTGCCAGATACTCGCTGAGAAGGTCAAGTCACTCACGACGTCTCCCATGTACTTGTTTCCCCCGTCTTGGACCTTAGTTGGCCACCGCTGCCCATTCATTTCCTCCAAGGCTATTTATTAATTGGAATGTGCGTAAAGCATTACTGGAGACTCTGGGGGCAAAACAGTGACAAAGAGAGTTTGGGGGTCTGCCCAGGCCAGAGCATTAGGGACATGTAACCAAGCAAGAGGTCGTGACGGTGGGCTCTACGAGCTACTACGGGGCATACAGACATCACAGGACCACCTGTCCTTGCCAGTGACACGGGAAAGACGTTTAAGCTGAGAACTGCAAAACGAAAATAGAGTTTCCGAGAACAGGGTACGGGCCCTGAGGACCCCTGGCCCACTGCCTCCAAACATCCTTTGTTTCCAGAGAGAAACCAAAATGCTTTTAAGGGCAGCATTTCGGGAAGTTGGCGGCCCCATGTGCTGTACTCTTTTGAGAAGCTGAGGAAGCACATTTTATTTCCACGTGAATGATCTGACAACAATCCACCCAACAATTTCTTTTTCTTAAAAACATCGTAACGGGGCTTCCCTGGTGGCGCAGTGGTTGAGAGTCCGCCTGCCGATGCAGGGGACGCGGGTTCGTGCCCCGGTCCGGGAAGATCCCACGTGCCGCGGAGCGGCTGGGCCCGTGAGCCATGGCCGCTGAGCCTGTGCGTCCGGAGCGTGTGTTCCGCAATGGGAGAGGCCACAGCAGTGAGAGGCCCGCGTACCGCAAAAAAAAAAACATCGTAACGGAACTGAGCTCAGGTCGTTACGAAAACTCCACTTGAAGTTTTAACACATTCCAGGCAGCAAGACAAGAATCAGAAACGGCCTTTGTCTGGTTCCCAACACAGGACGGGCTGGGAGGGGGTGATGGTACCCATGACCAGAAGGGCAGGTGTGCGGCTCTCCTGGGGCCACACCTGAGGCCCCAAGTTGTCCGGAGACCAGCACTCCAGATCCTGAGCCATCAAGAGGGCCCACCAGCTGCTACCGCCAAATGTGTGCACTGACTCTGGGAAAAAGCCCAGGCTGACTACTACAGAGCCAGACTGGGGGATCATTTTCAGAGGCAATGAGGAAGCGAAAACCAAGTAGCTACGCAAGGGCATCATTTCTAGAGATGCCTGGGGACTGAAAATACTCTCGGGTGAATAAGAATCCAAGATAATGTGTCATCAGCCACCTAACCGGTACCTGGGGAGACTTCACACGTGCCCAAGCCTCCTGTATACACCCTCCTCCCACCTTGCCAGGCTCAGAAACACAGAGCTCCAGGTTACACTGCTTTAAAAGCCTTTCTGAGCACGCTCTTCATCCCTGCAGTTTGCTAAGCCCTTTTCTGTGGACCATTGTCTCAACCTTGGCAGAGATCCTGTGACTTAGGTCATCACCAGGATGCCCAAACCCCCATTTGCCCCGGGGGTGGTCCCAAGTTTGCACCTGTTCTCTCAGTGTGATTATTAACAGCACTGCCTTTGCCTCTCAGAAGTGTTCCAGTTTGGAAGATAAATTGTATGTCAGTCTAACTATTATCCCATTTTACATAGGAGAATATATGAGAATACAGAGCCCTGGGTTGTATCTAGGAAGCAATGCCCCAAGCTGACAGTGTGCTTTGGGTGGAGAAGTCTTTGGCTCCAGAAATGAGCACCGTCCGCTCGGCATTTCCACCATCCTGGCCACGAGGGTGGCATATAAAGAGGACCAGCCCTGGACTGAAGCCAACCGAGGAAAATGGACCCAAGAGCCTCAGAGGCTTCTGGCACCTCTAGACAGCATCGTCTAGGTCATTAACCCCAGATCTTCGTGGTTAGGTGTGCCATTTAACCCGCCCTACCAGCTTGGTTGGGTTTCTGCATTCGAAAGTAGAAGAGTCAAGAACAATTCATTGATGGATACAGAGAGGACCAGGGGTCACATACTCCACCCCCAGTGCAGGAAAGCATCCTGGGCTTCCATCTTGTCCCCTCTGGGCTGGGGACACTCGCCAGCCCCACGTTCCCCCCTGGTGTCCGTCCGGCCCCCACCCCGCATTGGTGCACTCGGGCTGCTGACTGGGATTTATTTCTAAGGGGGGGAGGAAGCGTGCATACCCTCTCTGGCAGAAGCTGCGGTCTGAGCATCTCACCCTCCGTCCCCCCGCCCTCCTGCACACCGGCCTGCAGATAACGTGGCAGCAGCATTTGAATTCCAAAGACAGCCCAATCAGATCCCTTTCTTGAGGTAATAATGCTTCATTTTCTCCCTTTTTGTGGGAAGGAGATCATCTCCTACACCCTCCTTCCCAGCTAAACACATCATCAAAATTTAACTTCCTGCATCTGTGTGTGATAAATAGGGCTTTGCAGAAAAGGGCTGCAAACCAATATTCATCTCCCTCCTCCCCCCCAAAAAAATAAAAGGACACCAGCCAATCATTTTCTTTTGAATGGAAAAAAGGAAAGGTGATGCAAACAAGCCACAGGAAACTCACGGTTGATCTGCACCCTCCAAGTCACAGGAAAGGGTGGGGAAAAAAAAAAGGGTGGTCATGAAGACCAATGATCAAGTGGCGAGGCAAGAGAAAATGAAGACTTTTTTTTTCCTGAACATCATTTAAATGAAGTAGATCATCTCTATAAACTTTATATAATGACTCCATCAGCTCCTAGAACTATAGAAAGCCCCTCCAGTATCATTTCTTTAAATAGATCACCCACTTGATTTGATTTTTTGCTTCTTCTATAAAATCATTTATTTTACAGGATTGAAAACATATCAATCAGACCCACAGACATAGAAAACAAACTTATGGTTACCAAAGGGGAAAGGTGGGGGAGGGATAAATTAGGAGTTTGGGATTAACAGATACACACGACTATATACAAAATAGATAAACAACAAGGACCTACTGTATAGCACAGGGAACTATCTCAACTACCTGTACACCTGAAACTAACACAGCATTTGTAAACCAACTCAACTCCAATTAAAAACAAAGGAAATAAAAATAGCATATGATACTTGTCTTTCCCCATCTGACTGACTTAGTATGATAATGCCTAGGTCCATCCATGTTGCTACAAATGTCATTTTCATTCTTTTTCATGGCTGAATAATATTTCACTCTATCAATCAATGTGATCCACCATATTAACAAACTGAAGCAGAAAAACCATATGATCATCTCAATAGATGCAGAGAAAGCTTTCGACAAAATTCAACGCCCATTTATGATAAAAACCCTCCAGAAAGTAGGCATAGAGGAAACTTTCCTCAGCATAATAAAGGCCATATATGACAAACCCACAGCCAACATCGTCCTCAATGGTGAAAAACTGAAACCATTTCCCCTAAGATCAGGAACAAGACAAGGTTGCCCACTCTCACCACTCTTATTCAACATAGTTTTGGAAGTTTTAGCCACAGCAATCAGAGAAGAAAAAGAAATAAAAGGAATCCAAATCGAAAAAGAAGAAGTAAGGCTGTCACTGTTTGCAGATGACATGATACTGTACATAGAGAATCCTAAAGAGGCTACCAGAAAACTACTAGAGCTAATCAATGAATTTGGTAAAGTAGCAGGATACAAAATTAATGCACAGACATCTCTTGCTTTCCTATATGCTAATGGTGAAAATCTGAAAGTGAAATTAATAAAACACTCCCATTTACCACTGCAACAAAAAGAATAAGGTATCTAGGAATAGATCTACCTAAGGAGACAAAAGACCTGTATGCAGAAAATTATAAGACACTGATGAAAGAAATTAAAGATGATACAAATAGATGGAGAGATACACCATGTTCTTGGATTGGAAGAATCAACATTGTGAAAATGACTCTACTACCCAATGCAATCTACAGATTCAATGCAATCCCTATCAAACTACCACTGGCATTTTCCACAAAACTAGAAGAAAAAATTTCACAATTTGTATGGAAACACAAAAGACCCCGAATAGCCAAAGCAATCTTGAGAAAGAAAAACGGAGCTGGAGGAATCAGGCTCCCTGACTTCAGACTATACTACAAAGCTACAGTAATCAAGACAGTATGGTACTGGCACAAAAACAGAAATATAGATCAATGGAACAGGATACAAATCCCAGGGATAAACCCATGCACATATGGTCACCTTATCTTTGATAAAGGAGGCAAGAATATACAGTGGAGAAAAGACAGCCTCTTCAATAAGTGGTGCTGGGAAAACTGGACAGCTACCTGTAAAAGAATGAAATTAGAACACTCCCTAACACCATACATGAAAATAAACTCAAAATGGATTAAAGACCTAAATGTAAGGCCAGACACTATAAAACGCTTAGAGGAAAACATAGGAAGAACACTCTATGACATAAATCACAGCAAGATCCTTTTTGACCCACCTCCTAGAGAAATGGAAATAAAAACAAAAATAAACAAATGGGACCTAATGAAACTTAAAAGCTTTTGCATAGCAAAGGAAACCATAAACAAGACGAAAAGACAACCCTCAGAATGGGAGAAAATATTTGCAAATGAAGCAACTGAGAAAGGATTAATCTCCAAAATTTACAAGCAGCTCATGCAGCTCAATGTCAAAAAAACAAACAACCCAATCCAAAAATGGTCAGAAGACCTAAATAGACATTTCTCCAAAGAAGATATACAGATTGCCAACAACACATGAAAGAATGCTCAACATCATTAATCATTAGAGAAATGCAAATCAAAACTACAATGAGATATCATCTCACATCGGTCAGAATGGCCATCATCAAAAAGTTTACAAACAATAAATGCTGGAGAGGGTGTGGAGAAAAGGAAACCCTCTTGCACTGTTGGTGGGAATGTAAATTGATGCAGCCACTGTGGAGAACAGTATGGAGGTTCCTTAAGAAACTAAAAATAGAACTACCATACAACCCAGCAATCCCACTACTGGGCATATACCCTGAGCAAACCGTAATTCAAAAAGAGTCATGTACCACAATGTTCATTGCAGCTCTATTTACAATAGCGAGGACATGGAAGCAACCTAAGTGCCCATCAACAGAAGAATGGATAAAGAAGATGTGGCACATATATACAATGGAATATTACTCAGCCATAAAAAGAAATGAAATTGAGTTATTTGTAGTGAGGTGGGTGGACCTAGAGTCTGTCATACAGAGTGAAGTAAGTCAGAAAGAGCAAAACAAATACCGTATGCTAACACATATATATGGAATAAAAAAAAAACAATGTTCTGAAGAACCTAGGGGCAAGATGGGAATAAAGACACAGACCTACTAGAGAATGGACTTGAGGATACGGGGAGGGAGAAGGGTAAGCTGGGACAAAGTGAGAGAGAGGCATGGACATATATACACTAGCAAACGTAAGGTAGATAGCTAGTGGGAAGCAACCGCATAGCACAGGGAGATAAGTTCGGTGGTTTGTGACCACCTAGAGGGGTGGGATAGGGAGGGAGGGAGGGAGGGAGATGCAAGACGGAAGAGAGATGGGAACATATGTGTATGTATAACTGATTTACTTTGTTATAAAGCAGAAACTAACACACCGTTGTAAAGCAATTATACTCCAATAAAGATGTTAAAAAAAAAAAAAAGAAAAAGAAAAAAAAAGGGCAAAAGCCCCAAAGTGCAACTACTTTCAAGATCTGTCTTTCATCACCTTGACCAAAGCAAGTCACACAGACAAGCCCAGTCAATATAGTGGAGGATTAACCAAGGGCATGGATACAGAGAGGTGTCGTTTATCATTGGTGATTAATATGACAATATAGCACTGTCCTCCCTCTGGTCCCTGTGATTCCTGTTCCTCCTGTAGGCAAAATCTACTTACTTCTCCCAAGACACACACACAAAAAAAAAGAAAAATTCACTGTATTATATATGTACCACATCTTCCTTATCCATCCCTCTGTTGATGGACATTTATGTTGCTTCCATGTCGTGGCTATTGTAAACAGTGCTGCAATGAATATTGGGGTGCATGTATCTTTTCGAATTATGTTTTCTCCAGATTTATGCCCAGGAGTGGGATTGCTGGGTCATATGGTAGCTCTATTTTTAGCTTTTTAAGGAAACTCCATACTGTTCTCCATAGTGGCTGCACCAGCTTACATTCCCACCAACAGTGTAGGAGGGCTCCCTTCTCTCCACACCCTCTCCAACATTTATTGCTTATAGACTTTTTGAAATACAAATGAACTTATTTACAAAACAGAAACAGGCTCACAGACTTCTAAAACAAACTTATGGTTACCAAAGGGAAAAGGTTGGGGGAGGGAAAAATTAGGAGTTTGGGATTAACAGATACACACTGCTATATATAATCAACAAGGACCTACTGTATAGCACAGGGAATTCTACTCAATATTCTGTAATAACCCCATATGGGAAAAGAATCCAAAAATAGAATAGATACATGTATATGTATAACTGAATCACTTTGCCGTACACCTGAAACTAACACAACACTGTAAATCAAATATACTCCAATATAAAATGCAAAAAAGAAAAGAAAACATATCAACAAAGCATTGATCCAAGAGATGAAAGACGTCACCTCCCAGTTCTTCAAAATTGGTGCTATTTACTTATTGAAGAAATGCTGGTAAAAATTCCAAACAGTCCAGAAGCATAGAAAGAAAAAAAAAAAAGAAAGAGACTCTCCCTTCCTCACTTCCGACACCTCCCCCTGTGTCCACCCCCATCTGATTTTTAAGGACTGTTCTATTAGGGGAATCTGGCTCCCATGGCAGTGAACACAGTAATGAAAGCTGAGTCCCGCTGCAGGATGTTTGTGGTCGCGGTGTCACGGGAGCTGATTCAGGAAGAGAAATATGATAGCCCTGGGTAGATGGTGAGGCAGAAATGGCTAGATGTTAAAATCTCTCCTTCCCCTTCCAGTATGAGCCCAGCCGGCTACCACTCCTCCCCGCTAGCCTCTGACACCATGGTCTTGCCAGTGAAGTAGGCCAGCACGTCTGGGGACTGTTTCTCCTCCACCTTCCCTCAGGGGCCTGCTGTCCAGGGCCACCCTTGGTCCCATTGCTGTGAGTTACAAAGCAAACTCCGGCTATGGGAAGCCATAGGGGCCTGCTTGTTACAGGGGTGAGTATGGCCATAGCCCATCAAGGTGCTACCTCTTCCCCAACTACACACACCAGTGGTCCAAGCACAAGCGACTTTTCCTTCAGTCTCTAACAGTACATGAGCAATTTATTTTTAAAAATTCTAAATTTCTGCAAAAATCTTCTCCATGCAGGTGTGCTTAAAAATGACACATCTTGTTACAAAACCACGAAGGTGTTTCTGCCATAAGCAAGAAAAGTGGTAATGGCTCAAAGCTCTGTGTCCTCAAGCCTCAGGCATCCCCTTGGGAATGTGACAGTATGCCCGTGTCAGGCGGGGATCTCCAGAGACATGGAACTAATAGGCGATATCTATATAGATACATATACACAGATAAAAACATATATAAAGTACATGTACATCTGTTACAAATAGAATACCTATATATACTATATATTATATACAGGATACATAGGCTATAATGCATAAATTATATATAGGATACCAAAGAGATAGAGATAAAGACCAAAATCTATAGGGCAGGCCAGCAGGATGGAAACTCAGAATTTCTATGTTACAGTTTTGAGGCAGAGTTTCTTCTTCCCTGGGAAACCTCAGTTTTTGCTCATAAGGCCTTCGACTGACTAGGTGAGGCCCACCCAGAGGATGGAGGGTCATCTCCTTGACTTAAAGTCAACTGCGTAACTGTTAACCACATCCACAAAATACCTGCACATGGAGACTAGCGTTTGACCAAACAACCAGGCACCATAGCCCAGCAAAGCTGACACATCGAAGTAACCATCACGACTCGCCTCACGGCATTGTGGGCTCCTTGGAACGGGTGTGGTGTGAACCGCGTGAAGGTTAACCAGCAGGGTCACTGGACTCTTTGCAGTGGGATTGGGGTGAGGGACGCAAGGTTGGACCAGGATTCACAGTGTGAAGTCCTCAACAGAAACCTCAGTCTTCCTTTGCATGGGACTGGGAAGGATACAGCTCATCAGAGCCTTCTAGACCCGGACAAATGGTCTTCGTGTCTTTGGTTCTTCAGAGCCTGAAGTAAGCTGCTTTGGGCTGGGGCTGGGAAGCAGCAGACCTGGGGAAGACGTGGAGGAGGGAAGGAAGACGATGGTGTCTTGACAAGGTCACTCCTAGGTCAGCTCAAAGTGAAGGAGCTGGGGAAAGAAGGCAGAGGTTGTCAGGTTCATAAACCAGGCATCCGTGAAGGGGTCCGCAGGCCCCGGGAACCCAGAGAGGCAGCAGCTGTGGTGCAATGCTGCCACCCCGTGTCCCGCAAGGGAATTGCTACCACCAGGTTTTCTGAATTCACCCAGCTCGTTCCTTCACCCATCCATCCAGACCTTCTAGGCGAATAGCCCTCCTGAAAGCACAAAGATGCAGCACAAACTAAAAAAAAATGTAATCACCACCCAGGTATCGATAAAGAGACAGCACACCCTGCTATTGTTACATCCAGGATGTCCGCTATCTCTATTGAGCACATAGGTACATGGTTCCAGGCTCTTAGAACGAGTTTCACTTCATCAACACTGCAATCCTGTGATGGTTGAAACAATACCTGTTACAGATGATAAGAGTAGAGCTCAGATGGGCTTCCCTGGTGGCGCAGTGGTTGAGAGTCCGCCTGCCGATTCAGGGGACGCGGGTTCGTGCCGGGGTCCGGGAAGATCCCACATGCCGTGGAGCGGCTGGGCCCGTGAGCCATGGCCGCTGAGCCTGCGCTTCCGGAGCTTGTGCTCCGCGACGGGAGAGGCCACAACAGTGAGAGGCTCGCGTACCCCAAAAAAAAAAAAAAAAAAAAAAAAAAAAAAAAAGAGTAGAGCTCAGAGATGTTACACAACGTACCCTAGACCACACACTTAGACTACAATGAACATAGAATCTGAACTCAAGTCAGCCTGTCCCCCTATGCGGGCTCTCTGTTCTCTATCAGCTTTGTCCAGAAGAAATGTAATGTGAGTGACATATGCAGTTTTAAAATTTCCAGCAGCCACCACCTTTAAACAAGAGAAACAGATGAAATTACTCTTCACTGCACATTTTATTTAAGCCAGTATATCCCTGACATTAGGATTCCAACACATAATCAGTATACAAAATTATTAGAGACATTTTGCCATCTTTGTTTTTGGACCAAGTCGTCCAAATCCGAGCCTTGGTTTTTTGTTCACGGCACATCTCTGTTGGGACCAGCCACGTTTCCGGGGCTCAGTGGCCACGGGGCTGGTGGCATCTACGTTGGACATACTGCTCTGATGATAAAGAGGTATCTGACTCTGATAACACAAAGTTTTCCCTGAGGAAAGCTTTTGTTTCTGTCTTGTTTTTCAGTCTAACCCGTCGTGGTAACAGCAGTTTTGGCCATGGTGGTAGCTAGCTGAGATATGACAGCACCTAGGCCATGAAGATGTTGCATGGGCACCTCACAAATGATCCCATCCTGTGCCCCATTCCCTTGAACTGGGCTTTTCATTGGGATTCCGTTGAACTTACAGACTAATTTGAGAAGATGGTTTGTATCATCTGTCACATGCAGGCCACAGCGTCCCAACCAACACGCATCTCTGTAGTTCTTCAAGGGCAGTGCATCTTTGTAATCACAGCATTTAGCCCAGTGCCTTGCGTATAATTGGCTCTCTATAAATACTTTTGGTCTGAGTTAATTTAGGAGTCTGTGGCCTGAAGCCTAACCTCATCTGATGAGAAGTGGGGATTTCATATCAATCCCTCTACACCTTTGATAACTTACTTCAAGCAGGTTGGCCTCTAGGTGTCTGTCATTCACAGCCTGAGCCTTGAAAATACATCTTACATTAAATAAGCCATCTGAGAGATAAATGAATAGGGAGTCATTTAGGAGATGAAACAGGTAGGGCTGTGGACACTTATCATCTTTTATGAAACGCTTCATCTCTGGGACCGGGGTGGGGAGATGTCTAAGTTTAGAAATGCCAGGACAATTGATCAACTCTAGACGTTGACGTGAGGTGAAATAATGTCGTTACCTTGTAAAATAGAGGATTTTGTTTTCCCTACATCTGTCCATCTATTTTATGGTTGGTTCAGCCCTGCAATAAAATGTGAAGGAATTAGAAAGACTGCTGGATTCCCTGCCCCTGGAATACACTTTCTGAAATAATAGACCATATGATGTGGACGTTAGGTCCCAGTCAAGAAGTTTTTATGCAGATCGTGTATTCCAATAGCTTTCTAGTTCTTGAGCCTGGCCAAGGGATGCTGCCGGCAGCAGGAATGCGATGACAATTAACGTGTGGCCCATTGAGTTATACCTTCAAGCGACCTCATAAATAAGGAGACAAGTCATGACAAGGTTGTCTGCTTCAGGACAGATTTAAAAAGAGACAGAGAAGTTACTCATACCAACATGGATTAAGCACAAAATATTATTCTAAGCGCAAGACATCAGACCAACAAGAGGGTACATATTTTATGATTCCACGTATATAAAAACCTAGAAAAGGCAAATCTAATCTATAGTGAGAGAAAACAGATTGGGAGTGGGTGATGGAGAAGGGATGCAAGAGAACTCTTTGGGGTGATGGAAATGTCCTTCCATGTCTTTGTTAGGGTAGTTACTTGAGTGTATTCATCAATCAAGACTCACGGCACATGAAGAGAGGCTCAACGTCACGAATCATCAGGGAAAAGCAAGTCAACCCCACAATGAGATGTCACCTCACACCTGTCAGAATGGGTATTATCAAAAAGAACACAAATAACAAACTTTGGTGAGGGTGTGGAGAAAAGGGAACCCTCGTACATTGTTAGTGAGCATGTAAGTTGGTGCAGCCACTGTGGAAAACAGTATGGAGGTTTTTCAAAAAACTAAAAATAGAGTCGCCATCTGATCCAGTGATCTCACTCCTGGGCATATATCTGAAAAATACGAAAACACTAATTTGAAAAGATACGTGTACCCCACTGTTCACAGCAGCACTATTTACAATTGCCAAGATGTGGAAGCCACCTAAGTGTCCACCAACATATGAATGGATAAAGAAGATGTGAGGTATATACCGCTCTGGAACATTTTTTCAGTTGTTCGTTTCGCTACTTGGTTGAGGACCACGGATCAGCAAACACTGACAACACAGGTGAAGGGGCTTCAGAAAATAACCAGATTGTTCGCTAGTCTCAATATTTCCGGTAAACGTGTGTTTTATTCTTCCTCTAAATTCCTAGTCTCTGCTTGTACACATGGAAGTCTCAGTCTCTTAGAGACAGATTCATTAGTCTTGGGAACAACTAACTGGTCACCTGGAAGTCAATATGAACTTCCAGGCAGGAGATCAAGGGGGCTGACCATTCATTCATTCACTTGCTCATTATTTCATATTCACTTTGTTCATTAGTTCCTGAGTGCCTGCATGGCTTTCAGCAATTTTATTACAGAAAAGTGAATTTAAATCTATTCTAAACACTTTATATAGATTAATTTATTTAATAGTAGCTGTCTAGTCTCCACATGCAGAAAAAAAACCTTTATGCTCCAGTGAAATACTATTATTCGTCTAGAAGGACATCCTCTAGATTATCTGGTTGAGTCTCTCCTTGAACTATTTTACAACTCTCTAAGTTGTAGCTAATTGGAAGCATTGCAAAAATAATTCTCATAGCAAATCCTACCAGGGATAGAAATTCTATCATGGAAAATCACCTGATACAGTTCCGGCTGACCTCCCATCCCCTGAAAAGAGCATTCATTTCAAGCTTTCTGATCTATAAATGTGTTCTTTGGATTCTCTTTGGAACTGGTTATAATATCTGTCTGGTTCCCTCACTGATTAGTGAGTAGAATAGAATACAATCTGTAACATGCATTCATTTTTTTTTCTGTATGACGGTCATGATTTTACCTTTTGGGAGAATTATCTTTTAACGCATGATATCCTGGGAACCCTAATAATTAGTGGGATGGACAAGGGTACTGACACCCCAAATCATAGGAGATGGAAAACTGGCTTCTTGAGGTACCATCCAAATTCTGGTACAAGGAATTTTTTCTATCTCCGTCCTCCTACACCTCATGTTGTCCTAGTGTCTAGCTCTCTGGGAGTGTGCTCGTCTTGTGACATTGATACTTCCAAGGTAAGGGGTTAGCACTGGGCAACGTTTCTGGACATGGGTGGGGATGATGCCTACGGAATGGTCAACAAGCAAAATTGTGCCTGCTGTCAACAGGAGATCCTCAGCAGACTCTGGGGTGAGGAAGGCTCACATGACAGCTGATGCTGGCACCTGATGGAGGATGGGCGGGCTGCATGGCAGCCTCAGGTCCCCTGTGGTCCCAGGTGGTAGAGACTAAAGTGGGTCACACTGGTCTCTGCCCCTGGCACCTCTGTCCTCGTTCCCAGTCATGTAGGTTCATGGTCTTCCTTCCCACAGCCTGAGAAATGCTTCTGTCTCTGGGAGGAGCAATGAGTGGTGGTCAAGAATTACTTCTCAGATGAGCGGAGAGGGTCAAAAGGCATAAACTTCGGGCTTCCCTGGTGGCGCAGTGGTTGAGAGTCCGCCTGCCGATGCAGGGGACGCGGGTTCGTGCCCCGGTCCGGGAAGATCCCACATGCCGCGGAGCGGCTGGGCCCGTGAGCCATGGCCGCTGAGCCTGCGTGTCCGGAGCTTGTGCTCCGCAACGGGAGAGGCCGCAACAGTGAGAGGCCCGCGTACCGCAAAACAAACAAACAAACAAACAAAAACACAACAGAAACTGCCCTAGTTATTTCAGGCAGAAAGGGGTTTCATGCAGGGAATTGGATGCCTCCGAGAGCATTGCAAGGGAAGGAGTAGCAGACAGGAACCAAGACTTCTAGAGCAATCCATGGACCCGGCCCACGAGGGGGAGGCCCTACCTCGTCCACATTCAGCAGAGGGCGGAGCCAGGACACCCACAGTCAAGCGTCAAGAAGCCGCTTATGTGCCCCATGACTGCCTCGGGACACTTGTGAAATCTGTGAATGTGTACTGGCCACAGATGCACCAAAACAAAACAAAGCAAAGAAAACCCCACCCCGTCCTCCCTCCAATCATGCTTGCCAGTAGAAAGAGCAGAAGCTTCGGGAGGATAGCCTCTTCCCCCAAATGCAGAACCTAATGCACATCCATACTCCTAGCATCAGGGAGCCCGAAAGGCCGTTTTCCAGCCACAGTGCAGGATGCAACGGGTACCGAGTGTCCATCCAAAATACCTACCTCAATACTGACGAAACAAAACGCAAACTGCCTGAGTCCTTGTGAGACGATGCTCAAACAAACACAGGCACTGATATGAGACAGTTTCCTTCCCTCAGCCTCCTCTAAGAAAGCTTCTCAAACTTGCTCTGTGCCCACATTGCAACAGAAGGCTCAGAACCAAACCCGCAAGGTAAGGGACCACAGTGCCTCCCGAGAGTGGTGTCAACAACACCAAATATTCCAGCAAAGAGGCCGATTTCACACCCTTTCCACATGTTTTTTAGCTGAACGGACAAGCTGCAGACCGCACAACCAATCAGAGGTGGAGATTAATTCACACCCCAACATTTTGGATTTAAATTTCTGACTGCCATAATGCATGACTCAGAAGAACATCATGGTAAGTGTGATCATAGATTCGAGCTTAATGTTACAGGCTCTGAAAGAACAGGGTGATAGCCCTAATTTTCAGTCCCACCAATCTGAAAAATGAGGAACTTTTTCCACCCGTGTCCTGGAGTCCAAAGCATCTTATAGATGAACAGTCAGGTTCCAAGCTTGGTAAACAGTTGAGGCTGCTGCCCCCTAGAGGGGTTTTTGGAATAGGAACTCTGACGCCAAAGCAGTTTCCTATCTTATTGGTGACATGAAATTGGATTGTCACAGGCTGCAAATACCTTTGGTTCAGCCTTGGTCAAAATTAAGATTAAAACAATTTCCCACAAGTTTCTAATCACTTGAGACGATAAAAATCAGTTGACACGAGCACTTTTAAAACGCAAAGCTTTTTTTTTTTTAATAAAGAAGGAAGGTTAGTAACTATTTGCTTATTCGTTAAGATAAAATTTAATTTAATTTGGATTTTATCAAGTTTTTTTATTAAGTTACTTAAAAGACAAAGAATTTTCTCTTTCTAGGAAAAGATTTACTTTAACTATTCCATGAAGCATTAACTACTGTCTTTGAGAGTCAATGTCATGATTTTTCATGTGGAAAAAAAAAAGAGTGCCTTATGCACAAAATTTTGTGGGTTTTTTAAACGATTATTTTTTCCAGAACATTCAAGTAGTTTAAAAAGTGCTGAAAAACTGAAAAGCGGGTGTATTACCCGCTTACAAAATTACTTAAGTATGAATATTTTATTTACACCCAAACAGAATTCTTTATCCTTTTACTTTGGTTTAGGTTAATTAAAAACTACTTAAGGTCATCACTTGATCAGGAGAAATTGTCAAGCACGATCATTCTCTTTACTGAAACTGAGACAGGCAAAGAAGAAGCTTCTGAAGACTTTGTTGGTGAGTTTTCGTCCACATTTTTCCTTCTGGCTCAGGTTCCAATATGGCTCTGCATGCATTGGTTCTTATTTGCAGTTTTGGTGTTTTGTTCATCACGGATTTTTTGCATTAATTTAAAAATTTGTCCTTAAAGCTGGGGCCCCAGGACCTGAACTAGGAAAGTCTATTATAGAACCTTATACTGAACAGAA
The DNA here is from genome assembly GCF_008692025.1 of Phocoena sinus. Classification (NCBI taxonomy): domain Eukaryota; kingdom Metazoa; phylum Chordata; class Mammalia; order Artiodactyla; family Phocoenidae; genus Phocoena; species Phocoena sinus. Next base: position 87,401,547 of record NC_045776.1, read on the forward strand.
TTTTTGCAGAAAACTATACTTGATTATTAAACATTATAAGGTTATGATACATTTTTCATAGGAGATTGATTTTTTTTTTCACCAACTTGGTGACCATTAACCTGAGTTGTAACGTCATTGATCTAACACTATTGAAATCAAGCAACATCAAGGCCCTGAACCAATATGGCGGACCAGAAGGACGCGCTCTCAGTCCCTCTTGTGAGAACACCAGAATCACAACTAGCTGCTGGACAATAACTGACAGGAAGACACTGGAACTCACCAAAACAATACCCCACATCCAAACACAAAGGAGAAGCCACAATGAGACGGTAGGAGGGGCGCAATCACAGTAAAATCAAATCCCATAACTGCTGGTGGGTGACTCACAGACTGGAGAACGCTTACACAACAGAAGCCCACCCACTGGAGTGAAGGTTCTGAGCCCCACGTCAGGCTTCCCAACCTGGGGGTCTGGCAATGGGAGGAATTCCTAGAGAATCAGACTTTGAAGCCTAGCGGGATTTGATTGCAGGACTTTGACAGGACTGGGGGAAACAGAGACTCCACTCTTGGAGGGCACACACAAAGTAGTGTGTGCATCGGGACCCAGGGGAAGGAGCAGTGACCCCAGGGGAGACTGAACCAGACCTACCTGCTAGTGTTGAAGGGTCTCCTACAGAGGCGGGGGGTGGCTGTGGCTCACCATGAGGACAAGGACACTGGCAGCAGAAGTTCTGGGAAGTACTCCTTGGCATGAGCCCTCCCAGAGTCTGCCATTAGCCCCAACAAAGAGCCCGGGTAGGCTCCAGAGTTGGGTTGCCTCAGGCCAAACAACCAACAGGGAAGGAACCCAGCCCCACCCATCAGCAGACAAGCAGGTTAAAGTTTTACTGAGATCTGCCCACCAGAGCAACAGCCAGCTCTACCCACCACCAGTCCCTCCCACCAGGAAGCTTGCCCAAGCCTCTTACATAGCCTCATCCACCACAGGGCAGACAGCAGAAGCAAGAAGAACTACAATCCTGCAGCCTGTGGAAGGAAAACCACAATCACAGAAAGACAGACAAGAAGAAAAGGCAGAGGACTATGTACCAGACGAAGGAACAAGATAAAACCCCAGAAAGACAACTAAGTGAAGTGGAGATAGGCAACCTTCCAGAGAAAGGATTCAGAATAATGATAGTGGAGATGATCCAGGACCTCGGAAAAACAATGGAGGCAGAGATCGAGAAGATGCAAGAAATGTTTAACAAAAACCTAGAAGAATTAAAGAACAAACAAACAGAGATGAACAACACAATAACTGAAATGAAAACTACACTAGGAGGAATCCATAGCAGAATAACTGAGGCAGAAGAATGGATAAGTGACCAGGAAGACAGAATGGTGGAATTCACTGCTGCAGAACAGAATAAAGAAAAAAGAATGAAAAGAAATGAAAACAGCCTAAGAGACCTCTGGGACAACATTAGATGCAACAACATTCGCATTATAGTGGTCCCAGATGGAGAAGAGAGAGAGAAAAGACCAGAGAAAATATTTGAAGAGATTATAGTCGAAAACTTCCCTAAAAAAAATGGGAAAGGAAATAGCCACCCAAGTCCAGGAAGTGCAGAAAGTCCCATACAGGATAAACACAAGGAGAAACACGCCGAGACATATAGTAATCAAATTGGCAAAAATTAAAGACAAAGAAAAATTATTGAAAGCAGCAAGGGAAAAACGACAAATAACATACAAGGGAACTCCCATAAGGTTAACAGCTGATTTCTCAGCAGAAACTCTACAAGCCAGAAGGGAGTGGCATGATATACTTAAAGTGATGAAAGGGAAGAACCTACCACCAAGATTACTCTACCCACCAAGGATCTCATTCAGATTCCATGGAGAAATCAAAAGCTTTACAGACAAGCAGAAGCTAAGAGAATTCAGCACCACCAAACCAGCTCTACAACAAATGCTAAAGGAACTTCTCTAAGTGGGAGACACAAGAGAAGAAAAGGACCTACAATAACAAACCCAAAACAGTTCAGAAAATGGTCATAGGAACATACATATTGATAATTACCTTAAACGTGAATGGATTAAATGCTCCAACCAAAAGACACAGGCTTGCTGTATGGATACGAAAACAAGACCTATATATATGCTGTCTACAAGAGACCCACTTCAGACCTAGGGACGTATGCAGACTGAAAGTGAGGGGATGGAAAAAGATATTCCATGCAAATGGAAATCAAAACAAAGCTGGAGTAGCAATACTCGTATCAGATAAAAAAGACTTTAAAATAAAGAATGTTACAAGAGATAAGGAAGGACACTACATAAGGATAAAGGGATCAATCCAAGGAGAAGATACAGCAATTATAAATATATATGCACCCAACATAGGAGCACCTCAAGACATAGGCAACTGCTAACAGCTATAAAAGAGGAAATCCACAGTAAGACAATAATAGTGGGGGACTTTAACACCTCACTTACACCAATGGACAGATCATCCAAGATGAAAATAAATAAGGAAACAGAAGCTTTAAATGACACAATAGACCAGATAGATTAAATTGATATTTATAGGACATTCCATCCCAAAACAACAGATTACACTTTCTTCTCAAGTGCGCATGGAACATTCTCCAGGATAGATCACATCTTGGGTGACAAATCAAGCCTCAGTAAATTTAAGAAAATTGAAATCATATCAAGCATCTTTTCACACCACAACGCTATGAGATTAGAAACGAATTACAGGGAAAAAAAACGTAAGAAACACAAACACACGGAGAGTAAACAATACGTTACTAAATAACCAAGAGATCACGGAGGAAATCAAAAAATACCTAGACAATGAAAACACAATGATCCAAAACCTATGGGATGCAGCAAAAGCAGTTCTAAGAGGGAATTTTATAGCTATACAAGCCTACCTCAAGAAACAAGAAAAATCTCAAATAAACAATCTAATGTTTCACCTAAAGAAACTAGAGAAAGAAGAACAAACAAAACCCAAAATTAGCATAAGGAAAGAAATCATAAAGATCAGAGCAGAAATAAATGAAACAGAAACAAAGAAAACAATAGGAAAGATCAATAAAACTAAAAGCTGGTTCTTTGAGAAGATAAACAAAATTGATAAACCATTAGCCAGACTCATCAAGAAAAACAGGGAGAGTGCTCAAATCAATAAAATTAGAAATGAAAAAGAAGAAGTTACAACAGACACTGCAGAAATACAAAGCATCCTAAGAGACAACTACAAGCAACTCTATGTCAATAAAATGGACAACCTGGAAGAAATGGACAAACTCTTAGAAAGGTATAACCTTCCAAGACTGAACCAGGAAGAAACAGAAAATATGAACAGACCAATCACAAGTAATGAAATTGAAACTGTGATTAAAAATCTAATAAACAAAAGTCCAGGACCAGATGGCTTCACAGGTGAATTCTATCAAACATTTAGAGAAGAGCTAACATCCATCCTTCTCAAACTCTTCCAAAAAATTGCAGAGGAAGGAACACTCCCAAACTCATTCTATGAGGCCACTATCACCCTGATACCAAAACCAGACAAAGATACTACAAAAAAAGAAAATTACAGACCAATATCACTGATGAATATAGATGCAAAAATCCTCAACAGGGCTTCCCTGGTGGCGCAGTGGTTGAGAGCCTGCCTGCCGATGCGGGGGACACGGGTTCGTGCCCCAGTCTGGGAAGATCCCACATGCCACGGAGCGGCTGGGCCCGTGAGCCATGGCCGCTGAGCCTGCGCGTCCGGAGCCTGTGCTCTGCAACGGGAGAGGCCACAGCAGTGAGAGGCCCGTGTACAGCAAAAAAAAAAAAAAAAAAAAAAAAAGATTAAAAAAAAAAATCCTCAACAAAATACTAGAAAACAGAATACAGCAACACATTAAAAGGATCATACACCGTGATCAAGTGGGATTTATCCCAGGGATGCAAGGATTCTTCAATATACGCAAATCAATCAATGTGATACACCATATTAACAAATTGAAGAATAAAAATCATATGATTATCTCAATAGATGCAGAAAAAGCTTTTGACAAAATTCAACACCCATTTATGATAAAAACTATGAAAGTGGGCATAGAGAGAGACTACCGCAACATAATAAAGGCCATATATGAAAAACCCACAACAAACATCATTCTCAATGGTGAAAAACTGAAAGCATTTCCTCTAAGATCAGGAACAAGACAAGGATGTCCACTCTCACCACTATTATTCAACATAGTTTTGGAAGTCCTAGCCATGACAATCAGAGAAGAAAAAGAAATAAAAGGAATACAAATTGGAAAAGAAGTAAAACCGTCCCTGTTTGCAGATGACATACTATACATAGAGAATCCTAAAAATGCCACCAGAAAACTACTAGAGCTAATCAACGAATTTGGTAAAGTTGTAGGATACAAAATTAATGCACAGAAATCTCTTGCATTCCTATACACTAATGATGAAAAATCTGAAAGAGAAATTAAGGAAACACCCCCATTTACCACTGAAACAAAAAGAATAAAATACCTAGGAATAAACCTACCTAGGGAGACAAAAGACCTGTATGCAGAATACTATAAGACACTGATGTAAGAAATTAAAGATGATACCAACAGATGGAGAGACACACCATGTTCTTGGATTGGAAGAATCAATACTGTGAAAATGACTATACTACCCAAAGCAACCTACAGATTCAATGTAATCCCTATCAAATTACCAATGGCATTTTTTACGGAACTAGAACAAAAAGTCTTAAAATTTGTATGGAGACAGAAGAGACCCCGAATAGCCAAAGCAGTCTTGAGGGGAAAAAAAATGGAGCTGGAGGAATCAGACTCCCTGACTTCAGACTATACCACATAGCTACAGTAATCAAGACAGTATGGTACTGACAGAAACATAGATCAGTGGAACAAGATAGAAAGCCCAGAGATAAACCCACGCACCTATGGTCAACTAATCTATGACAAAGGAGGCAAGGATATACAATGGAGAAAAGACAGTCTCTACAGTAAGTGGTGCTGGGAAAACTGGACAGCTACATGCAAAAGAATGAAGTTAAAACACTCCCAACACCATACACAAAAATAAACTCAAAATGGATTAGAGACCTAAATGTAAAACCAGACACTATAAAACTCTTAGAGGAAAACATAGGAAGAACACTCTTTGACATAAATCACAGCAAGATCTTTTTTGATCCACCTTCTAGAGTAATGGAAATAAAAACAAAAATAAACAAATGGGACTTAATGAAACTTAAAATCTTTTGCACAGCAAAGGAAACCATAAACAAGACGAAAAGACAACCCTCAGAATGGGAGAAAATATTTGCAAACGAATCAAGGGACAAAGGATTAATCTCCAAAATATATGAACAGCTCATGCAGCTCAATATTTAAAAAACCAAACAACCCAATCCAAAAATGGGCAGAAGACCTAAATGGACATTTCTCCAAAGAAGACATACAGGTGGCCAAGAGGCACATTAAAGGATGCTCAACATCACTAATTATTAGAGAAATGCAAATCAAAACTACAATGAGGCATCACCCCACACCAGTTAGATGGGCATCATCAGAAAATCTACAAACAACAAATACTGGAGAGGGTGTGGAGAAAAGGGAACCCTCTTGCACTGTTTTTGGGAATATAAATTGTTATAGCCACTATGGAGAACAGTATGGAGGTTCCTTGAAAAAGTAAAAATAGAATTACCATATGACCCAGCAATCCCACTACTGGGCATATACCCAGAGAAAACCATAATTCAAAAAGACACATGCACCCCAATGTTCATTGCAGCACTATTTACAGTAGCCAGGACATGGAAGCAACCTAAATGCCCATCGACAGACGAATGGATAAAGAAGATGTGGTACATATATACGATGGAGTATTACTCAGCCATAAAAAGGAACGAAGTTTGGTCATTTGTAGAGACGTGGTTGGATCTAGAGACTGTCACACAAAGTGAAGTAAGTCAGAAAGAGAAAAGCAAATATAGTATATTAACACATATACGTGGAACCTAGAAAAATGGTACAGATGAATTGGTTTGCAGGGCAGAAATGGAGACACAGATGTAAAGAACAAACGTATGGACACCAAGAGGGGGAAAGCCGTGGCGGGGTGGGGTGATGGTGGGATGAATTGGGCGATTGGGACTGACATGTATACACTGATGTGTATAAAATGGATGTCTAATAAGAACCTGCTGTATAAAAAAATAAAATAAAATTCAAAAATTCAAGAAAAAAAAGCAATAGAATACAAAGGTTAAAGTAAAAGAAACATCCAATATGGAGTCAGTCCTTCTCTATTACGTCAGGACACAGGCTCCTTTTGATTCTGAGCAGTGCCTGAGAGAGTCACCCATGTAATATCAGTAACAGGACAAGGTTGTCTGTTATCACTGCTAATGATGAAGAGTTTTAGAGATTTTCACTAATGCAATAAGAAAGGGAATGAAATAGTCCATATGAGCATTATTAAAGAAGGGAAAATTACCTTTTTGTCAGGTCAGATTGCAAACCTAGTCTCATAGCAAATGATTATTAAAATTACCAATAGAATTTTGAAAGGGGGCTATATACGAGATAAATATACAAAAATCAGTAGCTTTTCTCTGTATTAACAAATGGAGAGATTCACTCCATACTCATAGGTGAAACAACTTATTATAAAAATTTAACTCCTTCTAAAATTAATATATAAGTTTAATGCCCTTCTAATCAGAACGCCAATATGTGTGTGTTTGTGTGCACATGTGTGTGTGCTTAAATCAGGGTTAAATGGCTTTAAAGGTCTACCTTGTTGATTAGGTTGTTTAGATTTCTATGTCTTTGCTCAATTTTTGTCCATTTGATCTGTCTTATACTGAGAATGGTGTGTTAAATTCTCCCTACAGTGTATTTCTCTCCATTTTTCTTTGCTTTTCTACTTTACATAGGAGGAACATTCAGTATCCCCCTCCAAGAATAACTGCTATCTCTACTTTTGACACCATAGATTAATAATTTTCCCTGTTCTGTTCTTAAATAAATGGACTCATCTAGCAAAAAAAAAAAAAAAAAAAAAAAAAGAGAAAAGCAATCAACCAACATCAAAGCTATGTTGATATGGTTACAATTAGGAACATAGCTAACATTCTTCCTTGAAAATATTGATTTTCAGGGAAAATTAACAAGGGGCTCTAACAGAATGTTTTGAAACACAGTAAACAATGTAGATGTTCCATGACAAGAGTTTTGTTACTAATCCAACAACAATAAACAAGTAAAACAGGGCACAGCTGATCAAAGACAGACCCTGGATGCTTTTATTAACATCTTAACATCTTACTGTAATCTGACTCGCTAACAGAATTCACTGAAACTAACATGCTTCTTTTTAGCTATGTGATTTTATCATCTTTTCTTGGTTAGTAAATTAGCTGGCATACAAGATTTCCTACTAAATTATAGTGTATAATATATTCACTTGACAAAAATGTTTCCTTATTAAAGCCCTTCAAAATGGCCTTCAATTATGTATAGTAAAGATGACAATTTTCCCCTAAAAATGTTCCTTGTAGCCCTGGGACCCATCAGAAGTGGCCGGGCTTCTTCGGAAATAGAGCGGATGGCCTGATGCACCTAAGGGAGCCTTGGATTGATTCTGGGGCTGTATCACAGTCCCAAGGAGTGTGCAGCCATGCAAACATGCAGCCTTTTGCCCTGACCTCCCTCACAGCCGATTTTCTGAATCTGAGAGGTCAAGGCTTTCTATTATTTTTTGACATTAAAATATATTTAATATTCTCAGAGGGATAAGAGAGGATGTTGACTCCATCGAACAAGAATGAGCTGTTATGGAAAAGAATTAGAAATCATGAATAAAATATTTAATCATCAAAATTAAAAAAAAAAAATCAAAAGACAATGAGGAACAGAATAGATACAGATTCAGAGAAAATTACTGAGTGGGAAAATCAGGCGAAGGTTCTTCCCCAAAACACAAGAGTAGAGACAAAGAGTCCTGGCAAAAGCAGCATAGGCTGTTAGTATCCACTATTGGCAAGGTTTTAGAGAGTCTGGCGTTCGCAAATATTTTTAATGGGAGTATAAATGATTAAGTTTTTCTTATGAGGCTTTTTCTAGATTTCTTGCCATGTGAAGGCTTTCTATTATTATTATTATTATTATTTTTTGTGGTACGCGGGCCTCTCACTGTGGTGGCCCCTCCCGTTGCGGAGCACAGGCTCCGGACGCGCAGGCCCAGCGGCCACGGCTCATGGGTCCAGCCGCTCCGCGGCATGTGGGATCTTCCCGGACCGGGGCACGACCCCGTGTCCCCTGCATCGGCAGGCGGACTCTCAACCACTGCGCCACCAGGGAAGCGCTATTATTTTTATTACATTTTTATCGTGCTAGTTCTGTCTTGATGTTCCTGGCCATCAGAAGCTTCTGAATAGTAAGTATACCATTTAAACACCTGCTTTTTCTGGGTCATCCCTAAATCTGATCATCATGCACTCCAAGTCTTTGATTAAATGGTTCAACAGAAGTAGACGAGGGCCAGATCGTGGTGTTCCTACAGCAAACACTGCCCTCAGGTGAATCTTCATCCAGTAACTGAGCAGATAAGAATCCATCTCCTAAATGCATCCTCTCACTTGCTGAAGTTCAGATACATAGAGCTGAGGTATTCTCAGATCAAGAAATTCATCTCCAAAAGGAAATAAAATTGGTTTTTGCGGGGGGGGGGGGGGCTTGCTCTTGGTAAATGTAAAAAAAACTTCACCGTTTTCTGTTTGAGGGCTCACAAACCAGGTAACTACGCTTCCTTATTAGTCAAGAATATTTCAGTTATGGATGACAGAGACCACATAAAAAGGGCTTAAGAATAAAAGGAAGTTATAGGATTGAAAACTCTAGGGGTAAGTCTGGCTTCAGGCATGGCTAGATCAAGGGGCTCAGAAATAGTCAGCAGGACCCAGTCTGTCCCGAGCTTTCTTTTCTGCTTTCACATATGTTGACTTCATTAATAGGCAGTTTCACTCTGTTTGGGAGCACGATGGCACCCAGGATCTCCAGGATTCATTATATTAGCTATCATTCCAGTGGGAAAAGAGTCCTACAAAGACTAGGAGTAGAGGCCCCTTGGCCTGACCACCCAGCTTGTATCAGTGGTCTACTCCTGGGCCAATCCCTGTTGCTACCCATGGCAATGATCTGATCGGCCAGGCCCGGGTCAAGTGGCACCTGCACAGCCGAGAGGTGGGGTGAAAACCATGCAGCCCAAAATGAACAGAGAGTGAGGTTTCCAAAGAATATCACCAAGGGCGTGAAGCGCCCTCCACGCAGTCAGCCCCAGACGACTTGGCCCACTAGGGGGCTCCACTGGGGTCTCCACTTGGGCTGAGCTCCCAATGCCGGGAAGCTATTCAATGGGGGAGGGGACTAGGGGAGCGCAGAAGGCACGGCACACACAAAGGCCCGGGGGTTGAAAGGAGCCCGGCAGACTCAGGGAACAAAAGGGGAGACAGACAGTGGGAACTGGGCCACCCAGCCCGCGGGGACGGGTAAAGGGAATTGGGATCTCAGGTTGCTGGAACAGGTGAATCAACAACGGAAGAGTCAGAGGTCTTATTCAGAGCCGGGGAGGGCTGGGAAGGTGAGCTCCCTTCAAAGGAGGGAAAGCAGCTCTTTCTCCTTGCCTCCCTGCCTGGGGGCTGAGTCTGTTAGGGCAGAAGGGGCATCTGACAGTCCCGCCAGCGGGCCCAGGCTTTCACTGGGGAAGTTAATGGCACCTGTACCTCCAGACTTTGAGCCAGAGGGGACCCTCCCCAAAAAGGTCCCAGTGTTGACTCATTAATAGACTGAGAGGAATGGCCGCGCCCCCCCTGGAAGGAATGGGGAGCAGAGAATGCGGAAGAAGCTGGTGGGAGGGGGCAGGTTGAGAGAGTCAATCAAAAACCTGGCAGCAAAGAGGTGAGTGTCTGGCCAGCATAGCACCGGGTCCCAGACATCCATCCGGCTGAGACCCTGGGGACCCCTCCCCCCCCGCAAACCAGGCATCCCCCCCAGGTCCTGCGTTCCAGGCTTCCAGCCCCAGAAGCAACCCTGAAATACGTCCCCCTGTTTCACACTCACCATATTCATTCTCGTAAAGGAAAACACCAGCCCATGTTTGGTTCATGTCGGAAACTTACTCTTCCTCTGTTGTAACCAGAGTTGGCTAAGGATTCAGGAGTTTGGTGAAAATGAACAGAAGAATTCAATGAGAGTTAATTGTCTCTAGTGGAATTTATAATAAATCGGATCTTATATTTTTATTCTTTGTAAGTTGTGTGCTACACACTTGTTTCATCAGTAAAAATTATGATATATGTATATAATGTGTGTATACATGTTATATATATGTGTGTGTACACATACATTTCACCCCAGAGAGCCTGTTATTAAACCTTTTCAAGCAAGAATACTGCACAAGACCCTCTACCTTCGTGGAATTCATGGAATTTTCATTCTGGTGTCAAACACCAGGGTGGCAGCATAGGGAGGATGGAAGAGAATTCAGTCTAAAGAAAAATAGGTGGATGTGAGCCGTGATGGGGGAGGTCAGGGAGGAAAAGCATTTAGTGTCAGATGCCCCCACCTGCCCCCCGCCAGAGAAGTCACCCTGACTCTGCAGTCCACCTAACAGTGCAAGCTTGGGCAACTACTGGATCTCCCTAAGACTCAGTTTCCTCATCTGTAAAATGGGAACATAGCGTAATCACTCGGAGTCGTCATGGAGATGCATAGTCACTAAAACGTAATTCCTGAGAGCCTGACCCTGAGCTCAGCCCAGTAGGTGCACTCATCTCATTGACTCTTCCAATATCCCTAGAAACCACCTGTCCATTTTGAATGGGGAAACTGAGGCAGAGGGAGGCTAGGACAATGCGTCTCCACGGCACAGAGCTGCTACAGAGAGGACTTAGGCTCTGAGAGCACAGAGTCAGCACCCACACCCCAGATCTCTGTGCTCAGCTGCCTAGGAAGACGCCCAGCTCAGAAAACGTCCAATAAACGTTACAGGCCAGCTCACTTTCTCTGGACTCTGTCACCTGCCTCTTAAACCCTAAATCCACAAAAGTGTAAATAAATGTGGCTCATTGGCATTCCAAGAAGGCGCCCGCAGCCCTCTGCGAGAGCCCACAGCAGGAGGAAGAGGATTTTCCCATCAGGCATAGCAGGGAGAGCATCCCTGGCCTCGGCCTCCGGCAGTGTCCCCGGATCGCCACCAGGGGGCGGCATTTGCACGAGTTACACCAAGGCTGGTACAACAGAAACTCCTAAAGTTGAAGCTTGCTTCCTTTGTTCCCTGCACAAGACTCTAGAAGCTCACCAGACCCTGGTGCGCCATGCCCCACACCGTGACCCCTGACAAGTTCCTTTAGTCCCTTGTGGATGCATCTGTCCCCGCCCTCAGAGGTCTCCTCCACACTCGCATCTCACACCCGCCCAACAGCTGGCTCCAAAGGAAGACTCAGGGCCTGCTGTCCAGGGTCACAGATGCCAAAGAGAAGCGTCCGCCCAAGGGCCAGACACGGCTTAGAAAGTAAGACCTGGAGGGGCGGTTGTTAGGAGATCATGCATGCACACACGGACCCCCCATGTACACACATGTGCACATGTACATGCATGCAGACACATGCACGCACACACTCTTACGGGTGCACACACACATGTAAACACACTTGCACGCATGAACGCACATATACACACTTGCACACTTTCCAGGTATGCACGTGCATATGCGTACGCATGCGGACACGTGTACACAACGCACACACGCACACGACCTCCTAAACAGCAGGCAGCATCTCCAGGGTTGAATAAACATTTGCTGAGCGAGCAAAGACACGCACGGGGTCACTGTGGGTGCTTCCTCTCCTTCCCAGGGCCTTTGAACCCACCGTTTCCTGGCTTGTTTACTACCTTCTCACCTGGCAAATTCCACTTAGACCAGCTCTGGCAACGGGGGCTCTGCAGGGTGCACTGGCCCACAGATACGTTTAGTGTGGTCCCCTGCGTGCTAACAGTTGTGTGTGTTGTCAACAATTACAAGCTGGGAGATTTCATACACACTCACAAAAGTCCTGTGATCTGGGAGAATCACAGACCTGGCGAGGTGAGCTGGTATTTCTACAACCCAGCAGCGGAGCCAGCCAAGCAGAGGCTGTCTCTTGGGACGGGGGTGTGTGTGTGGGGGGGGGGGTCACCCTTTCCCACAGGGCAAGTGCCCTTTGTCACACTGGACTTCGTCAGTCACCTGCTTGATGCCGGCAGGCTTTTGAATTTGCAGCTCCTGATTTCCACTTTACTTCCTCTTCCAGGAAGACTGTCGTGAACCCCTACTCCAGTGAGCTTTGTTTGTTTTTTTTTTCTTCCATCAGAGAGAAGATTTGTTTATACAGGCCAACCTCGGAGATACCACTGCATATTTGCTTCCAGGCCACTGCCTAAAGAGAGTCACACGTTTTTTGGTTTCCCGGTGTGTATAAAAGTTATATTTATACTGGACTATAGTCTATTAACTGTGTAACAGCCTTACGTCTAAAAAGCAATGCACATATCTCAATTTAAAAAATCCCTTGTTGCTAAAAAATGCTAACCATCCTCTGAGCCTTCAAAAAGTTGTAGTAACCACATCACAGATCATGGAAGTTTAAAATATTGAATCACCAAAATGTGACACAGAGACACAAAGTGAGCAAAAGCTATAGGAAAGATGGCACCGAAAAGCACCCGGTGCAGGGTGGTCACAGACCTTCAATTTGCAAAAAACACGTTATCTGTGAAATGCCCTAAAAGGAGGTCTGCCTGTATTTCCTTTCATTTTCTATAAAAAGGACTGATGTAGCCGAGGTCTACTATAGTATCAGTCCCCTGCCTACCTGTCTTCCGCTTCCCTTCAGGGACCTGGTGAAGTAAAGGGATGGCCTATTCACAGCAGAGAACATCCCTGGGGTGCCTACACTTCCCAGGCTCTGTTCTAAGTTCTTTCCGAATTCCCAGTTTACATAGAAGGGGACGGGTGCAGAGAGGTTAAGTGACCTGGCAGGGCCAGGGGTCAAACCGAGGCCACACAGGCTCTGAGCCGCTGCCTCAACTTGCTGTATACCGACCGCAGGTGGACCTGGGGCTACAGGTAGGCAAGGCGGGTGTAACTCTCATGCAGGGCTCAGATCTACCTAATCATGCCCTGATTTCTCCTGTCTTGAGCAATCCAGCTCTTCCTGTCCTGAGTGCTTCCTGGGAGCAGGTAACACTTGCATCCTGACTCTTCTCCAAGGCCTCTGGGTGCATCCTCTACAGGCCACATCATCTGATGGGACGCGATCCCTTGCATTCACCCCACTGGCACAATCCGACACCCCCTGGGGTGCCAAGACCCGGCCTGAACGGGGTGCCCCCTGTGTTTCTCTTTCCAAGGACCCTGCAGGGGCATCACAGGGAGCTTAGTTCACCTGCCCATTGAAAGGGACTCATAGGAATCACCCAGGAAGCCATGCCCAGATGGTGCTTCTCTCTGGACCACCTTCCTTCCATCTGCCCTGTGCTGCCTACCCACCCTGCCCTTGACACTGGAATGAAAATTCCAGAAGGGCAGGGGATCTCATCTAGTACTTTGCCGGTGAATAGCTAACAAACAGCTCTCTGGGGGAAAAGGTGTGTATACATCTAAGTGTCATATAAATTTTACTACTATAATTACAGTTTATAAAGAATAATACCATTTACAGAGAAATTAAATTATATTAATAATTTATTTATATTTAATAATAGATAAATAAATTAAATAACACAATTTATAAAGCATACAATTTACAGAGAATAACAAAATAGTCCTCTATAATTATAGTTTATAAAAAATAATACCATTTACAGAGAAATTAAATTATATTAATAATTTATTTATATTTAATAATAGATGAGTAACAAATTAAATAACACAATTTACAAAGCACACAATTTACAGAGAATAACAAAATAGTCCTCTTGATTGTAAGCGCCATAGAACAAGCTGGTTTTCACAGAATAATGTAGCCTGTTTTTGCTGAACGCTGGAATCCTTAGCTAACCTGTGTTTGCCATTGATCTAATCCCACGAACATTGGCTGATGTTTTTGTTGACGTTCAGGAGGAAGAATATAAAGCAACGAAGATGCTGAAACAAAGTTCCGATGCCAGAACTTCACTAGTCTGTCAACAGCAAATCTTTGCTGAATCAGATCATCATTTTCAAACCCGAGAAGAATATTTCCTTGATATTTTGGTACTCTTCTCAATGTAAATGTATTTGTAAACTTAACCTGCATGATTAACACTTTTCTCTGTTATGTTCTTAAGTCTAGACAACCAACAAAACAATGAATGAGCCCTGATTCATAGTCTTTGCCAGTGACTGTGGTGTAAATACTCCCACCAGGGCCAATTTCAGCCTAACCGCTGAGACATCACCGAATGAGAATTAGGAAGAGGCCCTCGATAGCACAGCATTCGTTTTATTTATTTACTTACTTACTTATTTATTTTTGGCTGTGTTGGGTCTTCGTTGCCAGTTGTGGTGAGTAGGGGCTGCTCCTTGTTGAGGTGCGTGGGCTTCTCATTGTGGTGGCTTCTCTTGTTGCAGAGCTCGGGCTCTAGGCACGCGGGCTTCAGTAGTTGTGGCTCATGGGCTTAGTCACTCTGCGGCATGTGGGATCTTCCCGGACCAGGACTCGAACTCGTGTCCCCTGCATTGGCAGGTGGATTCTTAACCACTGCGCCACCAGGGACGTCCAGCATCGGTTTTAATCTCACCACATGGATTCAATGGACGGAAATCCCCTGGAGAGAGCAGATAATAGGAAAATGTAAACTAGTTAATAGGAACTAGGAAGTTTGGGTGTTGAGCCCCTTCACTGACAATATAATTTATTTAATTGTAAGTTGATACCATTTTTTTAAAAAAGTAAGGACTGTGTTTTAAATGGAGTGCAAAATTCCTGAAAATGTAGCTGTTGGCTCTTGGAACCACTCTGTAAGGGCTCCAGTGCCCCCCGGGGTGGGCTTGTGCTGCATCCCTGGCCCCTGACCATCATCTCTTGCATGGTACGCACTCCGTAAAAGCTTGGTCGTTCTGGGCATCCTGGAACCAGAGCGTGCAATGTGAGTCCACATGCCTCAAAACCCATCCTTCCCTCGAAGCTCAGAGAACATTCCTGCAGGAAGAAGACCCACAAAATAATCTCCTCCTGTACTTAAAAAAAAAGATCCACAGGAAACCAAGGGTGCACTGGGGCTACTGGAGAAGATGAAGAACCCCCATCCCAACTGGGGCAACTTCACTATTGTCCACTTCCTTTACTGGAGTTCTAGGCGGAAAGACACATGCACACATACATGCAGACATATGTACATGTGTGCACATACATGCTCACACATATACACACACGCACACAGGTGCTCAAATGCGCGCGCGCGCACACACACACACACACACACACACACAATACTGATTTGTCCACCAGCTGGGAACACACAGGCTCAGAAGCAGCTAGAGCTCAAGTTTTCATCTTCCCCGGGAACCTGGTCTCCGCCCCACTCCCCCTGTCTCTCTCTCCGGAGCTGTGATCTCCACGTTCTCTGCATCTCTGAACCCCCAAATCCCTGACAGCTGATGCTCCCCATTGCTGCCTGCATTTCAACTGCCTGCAGAGCTCACAGTTAATAAGAAACGCGTGGAAGTGTGGGGTGGATGTGATTCCAGCTCACATCTGTGATGGGTGGTCTACCCACGAGGGCATCTGTTGTTGCCAGGGTGGAATGCGGGGGCAGAGAAGGGATGAGGGCCAGGGAAGATGAAGGGCCTGGCATCCTTAGGAGAAAAATAACTCTCGTGTTATCCCCTGAAGTAACCAGCATGACCTTCTTATCAGCATTTCTGAGTAGTGATGCTGTTAAGGGCGTTGGGCATGCATGCCTTTCTGTCTTACCCCTGCCTTGGGCTGAAGCAAGCAATGCACGAAGGCTGGAATTTCTAAGGCCTGGATTCCTCCAGGTAGTGAATGACCCGGACTCTGGAACAAGGCAGATTAGGGGCAGGAGAGAAGCAACGCCCATCAGCCACGGGTCTGTGGGCAGGAATTCGTGGCTGAGGTCTGCGCTCCCATGGAAGGGACAGACATGGGTCCAACGACGGCTCCAGCCTCCCTGGAAGCTGGCAGAGAAGCTTCCAAGGGCTTCGTGAAAAAGGCAGGAAGTTCAAGATCCTTTTAATGAGTTTACTCAGCTTTTGGAATATCAAGTATTTGTTTTCCTAAGACTGGAAAGAAAGGGTCAACAGCTGGCTCCATCCTGGGCAGCCCAGCTGGCTTGTCCTCAATTTGCCTGGGCCTCCAAAGAGCTCACTGTCATCAAAGGCCTCTCGCACCTGAGGCCCCATCACCCGCTGCCTGAGACACAGGGCTTGGTAATCCACTCAAATCCCCAGGCCAAACACTGGCACCAAACAGCCCTGCCCCAATGTCGCTTTGAACTTCCATCCCGGGAGGCGTTCTGGTTTAAGCAGGACGGTCTTTGAAGAGGAAGTCCCTGTCTTCTGTGAGCCGGAGGGGAGGACGGGCCTGGGCAGGGCTGAGGTGCGGATTTGCCCAGCCGGCCCTCCATCCTCCGTGGCGTGTCCTGCATCCTCCAGCGGCTACCCACCGGCCTTCCCAGGGCTGCTCTATCCCTTTAAGGGCTTCTGTAATGTTGAATTTTGACACACTTTCAGACTTATGGAAAAATTGCAAGAGTAAAGAGTAGTACACAGGATTCCTGGATACCCTTTATTCAGATACCCTACATCTTAACATCTTACTATATTTGTTCTCTCTCTTTCCATATATACACACATGCACATATATACATATATGTATAATTTTCCCTTTATCTTTCAAAAAATTAATCTCTAATGATACAATTAAACTCATTCTCCTTAAAAAAAGCAGACACGGGCTTCCCTGGTGGCGCAGTGCTTGAGAGTCCGCCTGCCGATGCGGGGGACGCGGGTTCGTGCCCCGGTCCGGGAGGATCCCACGTGCCGCGGAGCGGCTGGGCCCGTGAGCCATGGCCGCTGAGCCTGCGCGTCCGGAGCCTGTGCTCCGCAACGGGAGAAGCCACAACAGTGAGAGGCCCGCGTACCGCAAAAAAAAGCAAACACGTTCCAGGCCCAGGTAACATCCTGCCTGGCCACACCCCCTTCCCACTTGGTCCTCCTGCCATCCTCCACAAAGGACCTTTCCCTCTGCATGCGGGCCATGCACGGGACTGGAACCATGCTGTTTGTCTTCCTGTACCGTGTTTTCCATCACTCCACACCGTGTTTTTCTATACCCTGTACCGTGTTTTGTTCACTCAATGATTTATCTCAGAGATCTTGCCAAATTCGTACGTAAAGTCTACTTCATTCTTTCTTAACTGGTGCCATTTTTTTTTCTCATCAGATTGGCCAAAAAATTAAAGTTTGATACTATCAAGTATGAGGGAATGTGTTTGGGAGGCGTTCTCATTGGTGGGAGTGTAAATTAGCAGAGAGGCTTTAGGGCAACTTGGCAAACCTACTGCAATTCAAAATGCGTCTGCTGTCTGACCCGCGATTGCAGCTCTCTGGATCTAAGGATAGATGGGGGCTCAGGCACATAGGGGCACGCAGCAGGGCTCACCCACAGCCTGGCTGCATGCCAGCTTAGAAGCTGGGGGATGACGGAGGAGATCATGCCCAAGGTGGTTCTCAGCCCTGGCAGCCCATGAGAACCCCATGCAGGTGCTTTCACAAACAGCCATACTCAGGCTACATCCCCAGTGATTCAGTTTCATTTAGTTTGGGGTGGGATTCGGGCATCAATATTATTTAAACCTCCTAGGTGATTCTGCTGTTCAGCCAGGATGGGGAACCACCACTCTGATAATTGTGGTAAAATGGTGATGATGGTGATGGTGGTGGTGATGGTGGTGATGATGGTGATGGTGATGATGGTAATGGTGGTGATGATGGTGATGGTGATGGTGGTGATGGTGATGGTGGTGATGATGGTGATGGTGATGATGGTGATGGTGGTGATGATGGTGGTGATGGTGGTGATGGTGATGGTGGTGATGGTGATGGTGGTGATGATGGTGATGATGATGGTGATGATGGTGGTGATGGTGGTGATGATGGTGATGGTGATGATGGTGATGATGGTGGTGATGGTGATGATGGTGATGGTGATGATGGTGGTGATGGTGATGATGATGGTGATGGTGATGATGGTGATGATGATGGTGATGGTGATGATGGTGATGGTGGTGATGATGGTGGTGATGGTGGTGATGGTGATGGTGGTGATGGTGATGGTGGTGATGATGGTGATGATGGTGATGGTGGTGATGATGGTGATGATGGTGATGGTGGTGATGGTGATGGTGATAGTGATCCCTCCTGACCTCTGGTTGGTAGCCAGCCCAAGTGGTACCTTCTTTATGTGACTAGAACTAGGGGTGACTTCTGAAACCCACCTTCCTGATGGTGGGAGGGGTGGCAGTCTCCTGGTAGGCCAGCACTGCAGCACTGGGGGAGCCCACCCACCAGGCCTTCCAATGACTTTGCAAGAACCTAATCCCCTGTGTTCAATCCCTTCCTGCTCACGATAACTGGAACAGTTTCCGTTCCCTACGACCGAATCTGGACTAATAAGCTTCCTCTCCCACCACCCACCACGTCTCAGCCTTACTGACACAGGTCTCACCCTTTCTGCAGTAACACGGCGTTTGCCCAGTGCAGGCCTGTGTTACTCCTTCCTGGAAATTCTATAACAGCAGTCTTTGGAGTCACCTTGCCCCTGGCTCTCCACATTATACTTCCAGCCCCTGCGAGGCCTCGAAAATCCCATATGTTCCTCCTCTGGTTGGGTTCACAGCTGCTGAGGAAGAGAATACTTGAAAATATTTAAACATTTAAAGAGTTGACTTATCGCCAAAACCCACAACTGACGTTTGTTATCACCTGTTGGGCTTCGTCTTAAGAGCTTAGGGTACGTTAATTCATTGTTTTGTTCTAACAACCTTTTGAGGTAGGTACAAGTATGATCCCCACTTCTTATGAGGAGTCTGAGAAACAGAAGTGATAAGTGATGGGACTTCACGTGTATTTAAGGGAGAGGTGGGTCTAGGAGTCAAGATCAGGCCTTGTCACAGCAAAGAAAGGAATTCATTTTATATCACGGTCCACACACATCAAATGAAGCAGACATCTCATTAACTGACACACTTAGCTTGTATTTTGCACTAGGATATTTTCTGATTGATCCTTTTCTATCTTATTGATTTTATTCTAATCCATTTTGTCCAATTCTGTTCTATTCAGTACAATCTATTCTGTTAATGTGCCATAGACTCTGATACTGTCTGTTCTATTCCAACTTTATTCCATCCTCCTCTTCCATTCTTTCCTTCTTAACTGGGATTCTAAGAGAAGTAAGCCCTGGCCCCAGCCATCCACTGTACATAAATAATTAACTTCCCCTAGGCACCTCCAAGGGTACTAGTTATGTTCCATCCTTGAGAGAGTTGAGGAAATGTTTGCAGATCATTTTCGATGATCAAATAAGAAAGACTGGTTTGGAGTCTAAAGTGACTTCACACCGCTACTGGGTCACTCATTCCATCTGCCCTTCAGCCTCTTAGGTATGTAACAGAGTCCCACCCAGGCAGGGCTAACATGTCAATACACCTCAGGTTTTTGCAGCCCTGTTAGAGCATGTGTTTGCTTTTTTTTTTTTAACATACCCGGAGTTCCCCAAATTGATTGGCCCCCATCTCTGTCAACCTCCAAGGTGCTGACCCCTCCCTCAACATTTTCCATGGCTCCCTGCTTCTCACAGAGTAAAATGCAGTCTCCATATTTTGATGTGTAGGACCCTTCATGGCTCAGCTTCTAGCTGCCCCCGTTGCCACTGCCATTCCTCCTCTCTGTCCCCTGACCACACTGCTGCTTCCTCCAGGCTTCCCTCAGGGACTGCACCTGGCGTTCCATGTCCGGCTCTGGCAGCCCTTCTCTCCACACCTTTTATGCCCCAGGTTACTCCCCAGGGGGAAGGGGTGGCTGTTTGTCTGTCCTTCTGAAGCCATTTAAGCATCATCCCGAGGCCGTGTGAGGCAGAGCTGGTGCTGGGCACTGGAGATGCTGCAATGAAAAAACAAGTCCTGGTCTTGATGCTCACGGAGCTCAGTCTCATTAAAGAATATTCATGATCGATAACATCTTTATGTGGCACTTATTAGGTGTCAAATATTGCTCACAACACTTTACAAACATGTGCTCACTGAATGAGGGCCGAGGCACAGAGAGGGTGAGTCATTTGCCAAAGGCCACACAGCTTTTGAGTGGTCAAGCTGCAACTGAACTCCTGCTGTCAAGCTCCACAGCTCATTCTCTGAAACATTTAGTTAAAAACCAGAGTCTGCACACAAAGGAGAAGTACAGAGACAATCCCAGGATCTTGACATGGTCTGTGTACTCAGGAGAGGATTTTCTCTGTCTGTACTCTGCCCCAGGTGGATTCTGTCCAAATTTATTTACTGATGACTCCAAATTTATTTCTCAGACCCATTTATGCAGGTGCCTCCTTGATATTCCCGCTGAGATGCCTAATCGGCCCCTCAAACTTTACCCATCACCCCCAAACTCATCTTCCCCATGCTCATCCCCCTCCTCCACCCTCATCCTAGAACCAACAGCCTGGTCCTTCCCGTAGCTCGGCCCCCAAGTCCCAGCATCGTCCACCTCGCCTCCCTCTTGCATGCACGTGGGACCCATCAGCAGGATTACACCCGGCATCCCACATACCTGCCTTCTGCTAGCACTGGTCCAGCCTCAGGGCCTCTCGTCAGACTCTGCCCAAGTCCTAACTGGGCTCCCAGCTTCCTTTCTCAGTTTCTTTCCAACACAGCAGCTACAGGTTCCTACTAGGATGCAAATCAGAAAATGCCACTCCTCTGCTCAAAACCCTTCCAGGCTCTAGCAAACACACGCACGTGCGTGTTCACAGCATCACTATTCACAGTAGACAAAAGATGGAAACAGCCCGTGTCCCTCTACAGATGAATGAATAAGCACTCGGTATGTGCCCACGGTGGAATATTATTTGGCCATAAAAAAGGAACAAGTGACTGATTCATTCGACAACATGGATGAACCTCAAAGCCATTTTGCTAATGAAAGCACCCAGTCTCAAAGGGTCACCTATTATATGAAGCCATTGGTATGAAATGTCCAGAATGGATGAATCCATAGAGACAGACAGCAGGTTGATGGTGGTCAGCGTCTGGGGGAAGAGGAATGGGGTGTGTGCAGGGTTTCCCTTTAAGGCGATGGAAATATTCTGGAACTTGAGAGAGTGGTGGTTGTGTGACATTGCGAATATACTACATATCAATGAATTGTTTACTTTAAGATGGCTAATTTCATATTATGTGAATCTCACCTCAATAAATTATTATTTAAAAAACTCTCAATAGCAGAAACTAACACACCATTGTAAAGCAATTATACTCCAGTAAAGATGTTAAAAGAAAATTAAAAATAAATAAATAATAAATAAATAAATAAAAAGTAAATAAATACCACTCAATGGCTCACTATTGACCTCAGAGAAAAGTTCAAGTCCTGGCAGTGCTCCCAGGCTCTGGACCTCGGCCTCACTGCCCTTACCTCTTGCTCTGGGCCCTTGTCCACTCCTGGATCCCTCCAGGTAGTGACACCTAAAGGCCCTCTACCCTGCTTCTGCCACAGTGGCCTCCACTCCTCCAACAGGCCAGGCATGCTCCCTGCCCAGGGCTTTTCATTTCTCTTCCATTTTTGTGGACTCTCTTGTCTGAGCACCTACTTACGGCTCCTCTCGCCTCCGGTGGGTCTGTACTTGTGTCTTGCCTTCTCTGACCACTGTATTTAAAGTGGCAGCTTCCCATGTGGTGCTCCCGTATGCTCCATGCCTTAGTCCCCAACACCCTCCTCGTCAGCACACAGCTCTTTCCTTACCACTCCTGGTGACAGTCTCCTCCACCCGAAGAGTGCTTCTGTGAGGGTAGAGATTTTTGTCTCGGATTTTTGTTTTTGCTTGTGTTCATTGCTGTATTCCCAGCATTTAGTTCGGGGCTGGGCAGGCCTTCTCTGTAGAGGTTAAGATAATAAATATTTTCGGCGATTCAGACCCACATGGTTTCTGCTGCAGCTACTCCATTCTATGGCAGTAGCTCCAAAGCACCCACAGACAGTGTATAAATGAAGGAGCTTGGCTGTATGCTAATGAAACTTTATTTGTAGACACTGAAATTTGAATTTCATATAATTTTCATACAACACGAAATATTCTCCTTCCTTTGACTTTTTTTCCCCAACTAGTTAAAAATGGAAAAATAATTCTTAGCTGGTGGGCCATGTGGAAACATGTAGCCATCTGAATTTAGCCCTCAGGCCATAGTTTGCTGACCCCTGATCTAAAACAGAGACTGGCACATAGTAGGTGCTCAATAAATATTTGATGAATGAGTGAATGAACAAATGAGTGAAGTGACTTTTGGTTTCAGGTGTGAGGGATAAGGAGGATTAACCAGGTAAGGATGAGAGAGAACCAGTGAGATGGAGGGAACAGGATGGGAAAAGTGCTGATACAGAAAGGAAAGCAGCTCATTCCAGAGCTTGAGGAAGCTCAGGGTGGCTGGAGTAGAGAAAGCTGAGTGCCGAGGATGAGGGTAGAGAGGTAGCAGGGCCTTGGCGTCCCTTTGTTCGTGGCCGTTGTCACAGTGGGTCTGGGTAGTGATGACTAATGCTGATCCAGAGTTTACCTGTGCCAGGTACACTTATGCATTCCTCGACAATCACTTTGTCCTCCCAGCCCTCCAGTGAGGCAGGCACCATTCTTATCCTCAGTAGACAAATGTAGTAATTGAGGCACAGAGAAGTTAGGTCAAGTGCCCAAGGTCACACAGATTGTAAGCAGCTGAGCTAGGATTCAAACCCAGGCAGTCTGCCTCCAGAGCCATTCTCCCAAGTGCTGGGGTCTCACAGACGAGTAGGATCGCCATAGTTAACAGATAAAATATAGGACCCACCGTTAAATACAAATTTCAGGTAAACAAGGCATAGTATTTTAGTATAAGTATGTCCCGTACGCTATTTGGGACCTACTTATGCTAAAATTATTTCCATTGTTTATCTGAAATTCAAATTTAACCAGATGTTGTGTATTTCATCTGGCAATTCTATGGCACAGCCTGAGGCGAGCAGAGCTCAGTAAGTGCTGAGCATATGAGGACGGGACTCTCTCTTGTCAGTCTGGCCCGTTGTGCTCCCAAGGGTGCCAGCAGTGGAAAGTGCGGGCATCCAAAGTGTGGGGCGGCAGGATCACATTTAATGACCTAGGAGATGCTTAGCGAAAAGGAGCAAAGCTGGAGACGGGGGACCGTACAGAGAGCCCTCGGACGCCGCACCTACTTGCGGGCACCCTGGCTGAGAGTCAGACACCCTGGTCCCTCTGGAATTCTCCACGATGGGCCACTTCTCGCACTCAGGGTGAGAATCAGAGGCCGCTTGGTGACCTGCACAGAACCGGGCAACAGGCCAGAGGGGCACAGCCCACCCGCCCTCCAGCTGTCTATCGGGTACAGTAGCTGCTAATTCAGAGGAAAACTCACGCTGGGCAGCTCAGGTCTTCATCACGGAGACAAGGAAGAATGCTTCTCTGCTGCTTCTTTCTCTCCTGCTACAAAGAGGGCTGAGGGCAGTGGGTGAGCTGCGGTCACTACCCAGAACACTGGCGGGCTGTCCCAGCTCACCGGGCTTCTGGATTAAAAGTTATGGGGGACAGAGGCGACCTTTGTGAACCTTCAAGGCAACAGACGTCTCTTCTGGGAGCAGAGCCTTTGTTAATGAACGTATCAATGCACTCCTTGAATCCACCCTATTCCACTGGCTAATAAGAACACTTTTTGCCCAAACTTACAACTGTTGAACAGTGTTGGGGAAAGAGTGTCAGGTGTTGCCTGGGGAAGTGGCAAGCTATCACTTCCAGTGTTTTCCCATCACGAGGACCCTGGTGATAAGTTTGGGCCCTGGGTTTTGAGAGGGCTGCTAGGAAGCCAGCGTTTATGTAGACCGAAGTGGCTTAAACCTTGAAAAAGCTGGAAACTATTATGTGTATCTGTGGGAACCAGGCAGGTGCGTGACTCAAGTGGACTTGATGTGTTACAATAGGGATTAGTGAGGCCCCATCTAAAAGGGGAGGTCATTGGTGAAAGTATGCCAGCTCTTCCAACTTTTCAAGTTGGAAATCTAGATGTTTTACAATGTAAATTCTCCTAAATTGTAAATTTTGTCAACTATATTTTTAAAGAAAGCAATGTATGGGACTTCCCTGGTGGTCCAGTGGTGAAGACTCCACGTTTCCATTGCAGGGGGCGTGGGTTCGATCCCTGGAGGGGGAACTAAGATCCCGCATGCTGTACGGCGTGGCCAAAAAAAAAAAAAAAAAAAAAAAATTAAAAAGCAATGTAATATCATATGGGAAAACAGAATGCATCTGTGGGCCAGATTTGACCTAGGGACTGCTAGCTTGTGATTTTTTATTCAATTATACTGCTGTCTCTGGGTATAGCAAGAGCCATGACTACAATTCAATGGTGTGTAGGGAGATGTGAGAAGCCGTGGATAATAGCACGCACACACACACACACACAGGTGCACACAATGAGAAAAGTTGGGTTGGAGAAATTTTATTCAAAATTGAGCAATCAGAAAATCTAGAAGGAAGGTATTATATTCCAGAGTCCATGATTAACCCTAACTGCAGGCTAACTTGTAATGAGCACTTACTGTGTGCCAGGCTGGACCCTTCAGATTTTATATGCACCCATCCCATCCTGAGGAACATCCTGAAAGGTAAGCGCTGTTATTCTCAGCCTCCTTTTGAAGATGGGGAAACTGATTTAGATTTTCACTGGCCAGGCACCTCCATCCACTTCTTGGAAGTGCGGAGGGAGGGAGGAGTTGCTGAGAAACTCACACGGGGGATGTTCTGATCCAAAGGATGTTACTGTCTCCCTCCGTGAAAGGCACTGACCCGGCCCAGGGCACCCTGAATGTCAGCGCATGTGACACCCACATCCTCTCCTTCCACGAACTTCTGAAAGCTGGTTGTGTACGTTTCCAAACGTGTTTAGGCCAGCTGTATCCGTTGCTGTCAGCGCACGGTTTAATAAAACGTAATCTCAACTGGTGAAATGTGAACGCAAAACTGTTTCTGTGAAAAATACTTGGCATACCTTGGAAAAATTTAATCAAAGCAGGTCGCCAAAAAAATGGTCTTCAAAGTCAATGTGGACCAGACAACTGAAATCTTTGGGTGATAAATCACGAAATGCATAAAAGAATCCTGGGCTTGGGTTGTTCCTGAGATGCCTTTGTGACCTCACTGCACTTTACAGAGACACATGTGCCTTCTGGACATGGTTTTGCAACAAAGAAAGTGGAGCGCCTGTCAGAAGGGTCCTGCTGAAGAACTCATTCCTGCCCTGAACTATTAGCAAATAAATGCACATTTCCTTTCTTTGCTGAGCCGCATGGCTTGTGGGATCTTCGTTTCCTGACCAGGGATCGAACCCACACCCCCTGCAGTGGAAGTGTGGAGTCTTAACCACTGGACTGCCAGGGAAGTCCCACATTCCATATTTTTAAGTTAAAAGAAAATATTTTTGTCTCTGTGTGTTAACTCATTATCACTGTTCTAAAGTCATCGGTTACTTTCCAAAGTTTCCACAACTGAGATAATGTGATTCTGATGTGGGCGACATAAATTACTTTTGAAATTCACGAAGTCTACATTCCGGCAGACCTCGTTTTATTGCCCTTCCCAGATACTGAGTGTCTATAAATTGAATGTTTGTGGCAACCCTGCATCAAGCTTGTTGGTGCCACTTTCCCAACAGCATTTGCATACTTCATGTCTCTGTGTCACATTTTGGCAATTCTCACTTTTCAAATTTTTTCATTATTATTATATGTGTTATGGTGATCTGTGATCAGTGATCTTTGACGTGACCGTTGCAAAAAGATTATGACTTACTGAAGGCGCAGAGTATAGCTAGCATTTTTTTAGCAAAAAAAGATTTTTAAATTAAGGTGTGAACATTTTTTAAGACATAATGCTATTACACCCTTCACAGACTACAGTATAGTGTAAACACAACTTTTATATGCACTAGGACACCAAAAAATTTGTGACTCGTCTTATTGCGGTATTTGCTTTATTGCGGGGGTCTGGAATGGAACCTGTAATATCTCCAAGGTCTGCCTGTTTAAGCAAAAAGGAGGCTCCTTGATCTTCTGTCAACAGTGCACAGTGGGAGAATTTACTGCATAACTGGGTTTCTGTTACTGCATCATTTCGTCCCCTCTTCTCCCATGTACCTTTTCACTGCATCGTTTTCATCCTCCTGGTTTCCCCACCTAGCCAGCTCCGCCTGCGTGCCTTTCACCCACCCACCTGCACAGTTGGCTTGTGATCAGGACACAAGATGCATCTAGGCAATACGTACTGATTTGAAGAGCAAATGCTCAGTTTGCAAGGAAAAACCCTCTGCCCCAACTGAATCTCATTAGAAACACAGAAAGGGGCAAGTTGGCTAACTGTTTTCTCAGATATCCTCTGGGGGGAACTGTCTCAAAGAATATTAACTAAATCCACAACTTTTTTTTAATTTAATTTTTATTTCATATTGGAGCCGAGTTGATTTACAATGTTATGTTCGCTTCAGGTGTACAGCAAAGTGATTCAGTTATACACATACATTCTTTTTTTTTTTTTTTTTTTTTTTTGCGGTACGCGGGCCTCTCACTGTTGTGGCCTCTCCCGTTGCGGAGCACAGGCTCCGGACGCGCAGGCTCAGCGGCCATGGCTCACGGGCCCAGCCGCTCCGCGGCACGTGGGATCTTCCCGGACCGGGACACGAACCCGCATCCCCTGCGTCGGCCAGGCGGACTCTCAACCACTGCGCCACCAGGGAAGCCCTATATCCATTCTTTTAAAAATTCTTTTCCCATTTACTTTACTACAGAATACTGAGTAGAGTTCCCTGTGCTCTACAGTAGGTCCTTGTTGATTATCTATTTTATATAGAATAGTGTGTATATGTTAATCCCAACCTCCTAATTTATCCCTCCCCCAACCTTTCCCCTTTGGTAACCATAAGTTTGTTTTTGAAGTCTGTGAGTCTTTTGTAAATAAGTTCCTTTGTATTTCAAAAAGTCTATAAACAACAAATGCTGGAGAGGGTGTGGGAAAAGGGAACCCTCCTACACTGTTGGTGGGAATGTAAATTGAAGCAGCCACTATGGAGAACAGTACGGAGGTTCCTTAAAAAGCTAAAAATAGAGCTACCATATGATCTGGCAATCCCACTCCTGGGCATAAACCCTGAGAAAACCATAATTTGAAGAGATTCATGCACCCCAATATTCACGGCAGCACTGTTTACAATAGCCAAGACATGGAAGCCCCCTGAATGTCCATCAGCAGAGGAATGGATAGAGAAGATGTGCTATATATATATAACACAATGGAATATTATTCAGCCATAAAAAAGAATGAAAATATCGTTTACAGCAACATGGACCGACCTAGAGATTATCATACGAAGTAAGTCAGACCGAGAAAGACAAATACCATATGATATCACTGATATGTAGACTCTAAAAATATCACACAACCTTCTTCAGTGTTAGCCTGGGAACATATCACCTGCCAGTCATCTGGGACAACATTCCAATGTCCATCTTCAGACTTCAAAAGTCCTCCCTTTGGATCTTGCTGTGGACTCAGGTGGCACTTGGGACCATAGTGATTCAGATACACAGAGCAAATAATGATATATTCTAGGAAAATCCGGGAGGGGTCCCCACTTTTTCTTTCTGCTCTCTGTCCTGCTGATCAAGATGTGGGTAACCTGACTTTTCCAGCCAAACAAGCTTGAGATGAACGTAGCTCAGACGCCACAGTCCAAAACAACCTAAAGACAGTTTTTAAAGAAATACATAGACGAAAATTTCATTAAGAATGAGATTGAGCACAAAACCAGAAATATAGATCACTGGAACAGGATAGAAAGCCCAGAGATAAACCCACACACATATGGTCACCTTATCTTTGATAAAGGAGGCAAGAATATACACTGGAGAAAAGACAGCCTCTTCAGTAAGTGGTGCTGGGAAAACTGGATGGCTACATGTAAAAGAATGAAACTAGAACACTCCCTAACACCACACACGAAAATAAACTCAAAATGGATTAAAGACCTAAGTGTAAGACTGGACACTATAAAACTCTTAGAGGAAAATATAGGCAGAACACCTCATGACATAAATCACAGCAAGATCCTTTTTGACCCACCTCCCAGAGAAATGGAAATAAAAACAAAAATAAACACATGGGGCCTAATGAAACTTAAAAGCTTTTGCACAGCAAAGGAAACCATAAACAAGATGAAAAAACAACCCTTAGAATGGGAGAAAATATTTTCAAACAGAGCAACTGACAAAGGATTAATTTCCAAAATTTACAAGCGGCTCATGCAGCTCAGTAACAAAAAAACAAACAACCCAATCCAGAAATGGGCAGAAGACCTAAATAGACATTTCTCCAAAGAAGATATACAGACTGCCAACAAACACATGAAAGGATGCTCAACATCATTAATCATTAGAGAAATGAAAATCAAAACTACAATGAGATATCATCTCACACCAGTCAGAATGGCCATCATCAAAAAATCTACAAACAATAAATGCTGGAGAGGGTGTGGAGAAAAGGAAACCCTCTTGCACTGTTGGTGGGAATGTAAATTGATGCAGCCACTGTGGAGAACAGTATGGAGGTTCCTTAAGAAACTAAAAATAGAACTATCATACAACCCAGCAATCCCACTACTGGGCATATACCCTGAGCAAACTGTAATTCAAAAAGAGTCATGTACCACAATGTTCATTGCAGCTCTATTTACAATAGCCAGGACATGGAAGCAACCTAAGTGTCCATCGACAGATGAATGGATAAAGAAGACGTGGCACATATATACAATGGAATATTACTCAGCCATAAAAAAGAAAGGAAATTGAGTTATTTGTAGTGAGGTGGATGGACCTAAAGTCTGTCAGACACAGTGAAGTAAGTCAGAAAGGGAAAAAACAAATACCGTATGCTAACACATATATATGGAATGTAAAAAAGAAAAATCGTTCTGAAGAAACTAGAGGCAGAAGAGTAATAAAGAGGCAGATGTAAAGAATGGACTTGAGGACACGGGGAGGGGGAAGGGTAAGCTGGGACAAAGTGAGAGAGTGGCATGGACATATATACACTACCAAACGTAAGGTAGATAGCTAGTGGGAAGCAGCCACAGAGCACAGGGAGATCAGCTCAGTGCTCTGTGACCACCTAGAGGGGTGGGATAGGGAGGGTGGGAGGGAGACGCAAGAGGGAGGGGATATGGGAATATATGTATGCATATAGCTGACTCACTCTGTTATATAGCAGAAACTAACACACCATTGTAAAGCAGTTATACTCCAATAAAGATGTTAAAAAATAAATAGATAAATAAATAAACAAAAAGAATGAGATTAAGAACATCCAAATCAAAAGGGTTCAGGGTGGTAAAAATCAAGGGGAGACATAAAAGTCTGTCATTTCTACGGCGCCTTTGTGCCAGTTAGGAAAACACACCCCTCGGGGCTGATTCAGCCACTCTGATGTGAGGGTTAGCTAGTGAACTGTGGTAGGTCTGGATTAGAAGGAAGTACCCCTTCTCCAGTTTCCTTGACTAGTGCCCTTATGCAGTGTGCAACCTGCCCAACGGTACATAGCAGCCCTGAGTAATAGGAATTTCAGCTTCCTCTTCCAGCTCATGGAGCTTTGTGAAATCAGGGTCACCTGAAAGTCCCCTCTTCCCTGGTGGCTCCACAACCTCAGAGGTCCCTTAGAGTCACTGAGATTCAGAATGTCTGGATGGTAGGCCCAGCCCTGCCTGTCCTGTTCAGGTTTCACGTTGAAGCCACAGTTATAAACATGGGACAACACTGGAAGTTCTCCTTTGCTCTGAATTCTCTAGTCTTTTATTTTCAGGGTTTTTTTTTTTTTTTCTGATTAAAATATTAAGAAAGAACCCGACATAGGTTCAACTCATCGTTTTATTTCAATCACCAAGTTATTGATCAAAATGAAAAAAGAGCTTCACACAAAATAAAAGAGTTCGATTACTGCTGTGTCTGTGGCAGACAGGATGGAGAGAAAATAAACCAATGTACGGGACTCGGAGGCAGTGGTGTCCTCCAAACGGCTCACACAAGCTCACAGAAGCCAAATGTTAAATTTTTAGGAATTTTGTGAGCCGGCTGACAGCACGTTGGCAGCTTGAACTCGGCCGCGGTCGGAGTATCTGCACTGCAGGAATCGGCAAGTGCTTCCAAGGAGGGTGCTTGTTTTGCCAGCCCATCCCTGACTCAGGGTCAGAATACAGGCTGAGGGTCAGAATGCCTAGGTCCTGGTTTCGGTTGTGCCATGAAGTAGTCATGGGGCAGCTCTCCTTCGTCATGTTTAAGATGGGAAGAAAAGTCATTGACATTCCCTGCAACACAGAATTGCCGTCAGAAGCCAATCAGAGGCGGCTCTTTGTTTGTTCATTTTTTGTTTTAACTTAAAAGATGTATAGAAAGGAGGGTAGGGGATATGTGTTTTGAAAGAGGTGTCCCCAGAAAGTCTGAGAGTGAGCCCCCAAACCCTGGAACTTCTCAAGACAAACCCGATTTCTCTGGCTGCAACACGGCCCGTCTGCACTGCTGCCTGGACATCCAGGCACACGCTGCCCTGCCTTCCTTCTGCTCCCGCTGAGGCCCCGTCCCTGAGGGCTAATTAAAGCAGAGGTTCTCAGACACCGTCAGCCAAACCGAGCAGCGTCAGCGGCTTGGAAGGACCCGGGATGGAGGTGACCTTGGCGGATCTCCAGCCACAGGGTCCTGGGTTTGGTTCACCCTCCCCAACCTGTTTCTTTTTGTTTTTTTTTTTTTGCGGTACGCGGGCCTCTCACCGTTGTGGCCTCTCCCGCTGCGGAGCACAGGCTCCGGACGCGCAGGCTCAGCGGCCATGGCTCACGGGCCCAGCCGCTCCGCGGCATGTGGGATCTTCCCGGACTGGGGCACGAACCCGCGTCCCCTGCATCGGCAGGCGGGCTCTCAACCGCTGCGCCACCAGGGAAGCCCCCAACCTGTTTCTTTATCTTCAAGACGGGAAAGGATGACCTAAGTCAGCATGCCTGTCGTCCAGAGCACGCGGTGCGTGTCACGGAGCGCACTGCACCCCTGGCGGCTCTGGGATGCGGTCTGGTTTGGAGGAGGGCCTGCTCCATCCGGCTCCTCCATTTCCACTGAAAGCCCTCGGCCGGCATCCTCTGTCTCTTGGTTTTAATTCTGAGAAGTTGGCAGTTTTGAGGCTGGAAAGGAAGGTGAGGAAATGCTACCTTTTATCATCCCAGTGATGGCTCACGGAACAGAGCTTACGGAGACACTGAGGCATGGGGGGTGGGTAGGTGAGGAGGGAGGTGGTAACCCACCACCTGCCTCAGGGAAGGGGCCCACCCACAGGGAGGGGACCCGGCCCAGGGATTCTGCCGG
This sequence comes from Phocoena sinus, assembly GCF_008692025.1. NCBI lineage: Eukaryota > Metazoa > Chordata > Mammalia > Artiodactyla > Phocoenidae > Phocoena > Phocoena sinus. The sequence goes on from NC_045776.1 coordinate 87,433,308, forward strand.
CACGCCCGCCTCTTAGAATGATTGAGCTCCATGGTTAGGGTGACTGCACCCCAGAGTCAGCCCCTCACAGGAGCAAACAGAGCTTCAAGCTCCCACAAGCCCCCTGAGGGTCCCCTGCAGCCACGCCCCCCGAGATGACCACTGTTCTGACTCTGTCACCATGAGTCGTCCCCACCCGTGAACTTTGCACCAGTGGAAGCACACAGGACATTCTTTCGCTTCCGGCTTCGTTTCCCAGACTTGGTGTGAGTGAGATTCATCCACGCGTGTCGGCAGCTGAGGACCTCAGTCTCCCCGCCCTTTGTGCAGACACACCGCAATTGATCTACCCATTCTAATTCCCTATGGGTATCTGTGTCGTTTCCAGGTGGCGCTCGGATGTATACGTCTGTCGGGGCTGCCTAACAGAGAACCACAGGCTGGGTGCCACAGACAGGGGCCAAAATTTGTTTTCTCACAGTTCTGGAGACCAGAAGAGCCAGATGAAGCTGTTAGCGGGGTTGATGTCTCCCGAGGATATGAGGGAGAGTCTGACCCTGGCCGCCTCCTTGGCTTGTAGACAGCCGTCTTCTCCCTGTGTCTTACATCATTTCCTCACTGTCACTGTCAAAGGTCACTGTCCCTATCTCTGCATGCAAATTTCCCCGTATTATAAGGACCCCGGTCATATTGCATTAGCGTCCACAGTAATGACCCCACTTAGCTTGATTCCCGCTGTACAGACCCTGTCTCCAAATCAGATCACGTTCCGAGATTCTGAGGGTTGTGATTTCAACATATAAATTTGGGGGGTGGGGAACACGACAGGCCTCTCGCAAATCAGATGGCCACGGGTCCTTGTAGCTTTTCTCTGGTGAACATATATGTGCCCTTTTGTTGGGTGGTGAGTCTGTTTTGAGTTGAAAATCGTGGTTGTTTCCATTTTAAAAGAAGCTTTAAAAGGTGTCCACTCCACCTAGGATGCAAGGCTATAAACCTGGGGGCTCAAGGAGAGGCCAAAGCCTTAACCCACAGACGCTGGGTCACACAGATGCTTGGAAAATTCTGGGCTGCAGAGCTTTGCATCTGATTGGGCATGAAATCCTTTAAAAAGAGCTAAAATGTATTGAGTGCTGGCTAGGGGGTAGGCACTGTGCTAAGTGCTTTACACCCAGTAGCTCCCTGTCTGTCTGGAGACCGATGAAGACACTGAAGGTCAGAGAGGCTAAGCACCATGCCTGAGGTCACACAGCAGGGGAGCGGCAGAGCAAAGACTTGAACTCGGGTCTGTCTAACTCTAAGCCTGTGCCCTTAACCTTGGCCATGATGTCCTTACTTCCACAGGTAGCAGGAAACTGACTGCAAGAAAAGAACACCCAACTCAAAAAGGCATAAGTAGTTGTATACTTATTATTTCACATTATAAAAGACCACAAGCAGACTCAGGGTTGGTCGTCTCAGTGGAGCAGGAACCACCAGGTTCTCTGCATCGTCCTCAGCGTGTTGGCTTCTATCCTCAGATTTGCCAGATGAGGTCGCAAGATGGCAGCTCCAAGAAGCATCACCCCAACCAACATCTTCTGAAGGTCTGAAGGGGAGAGGTCCACCTGTGGGTGTAGGAACCTGACCCCGTGGTCTGGCGAGTCCATGGCAAGTCCATGGCTTTGAACCCAGGTGGCCTGCATCCAGGGCCACCCTTTCAACACTAACCCTAACATATGGCTCATGTTAACACAGTGTTTCCTTAACCAGTTCTGTTTTCAACCAGAATCATAACATCTCATAGTGATATCATGCACGCATTTGTCTAAAATATGGTTTGTGCAATAAGTGATAATTCCACAGAATTACTGGCCCAACTGGCACAAAAGATGCCCCGTGAAAACCAGACTCTCTGAGTTCAAACCCAGATTTGAAACTCCCTGGCTGGGTGACGTGGGAAAGCACTGAAGCCGTCTGTATTGTATTTCCCTTATCTCTAAAAGGAGCATAAGCTCACGCACGCCCCGCCAACCTCAGAACTCAGCCGAGAACCTCAAGCGTGACAAGGCACAGGGTCACGCTGGAGAGCTCAGGCCAGCTTTCCAGGGCTGGTCACTGCAGTGACTAACGCTGCCCTACTTCCACTTAGCGTTGGGAGATGAATGAAAGCCACACACCGCCCCCCCCACCCATAAAGGAGAGAATCTGAATTTACTCCACATCACGTTTAGTGACAGCAAATGTTGCAGTATAAAGAATGGTTTATTTGGATTAAGTGTTTCTCCTGTCCCAGGCACTGGGACAAATTAACCTTGATTATTTTGTAGTCACCCTTTGGAACGCATGAAGACGATTGGCTGTATTTTTCAGTTTTGTACTAATAGCAGGCATATGTAGACACCAGTGACTGTCTGTAGTTTAAAATCTGACAGTAGCTTTGCTCAGATTATAAATCATGGCTTGAGAAGTCATCTTCTCCTTGTAGGAAGGTCAAACACCATATTATTTTTGTTATCTTCAAATTTAGCTTTAAAAATAATTTTAAAAATTAACTTCAGCAAAAGAAAGTGCTTAATGAGTATTATGTTCTGCGGCTTACCTTCCCTCAAGACCTCCTCCCATCTTCCCAATTCACACTGGTCGGTGTGTGCAAACTTGTCATCAATATCACGTCGTGAACTGCAAGACCCTTGAATTCAGATGGGTCTTGGCCAGCCTGAGAAAACTTCAGAAGGGGTGGAAAGCAGCGGGATGTCCTTCTCAGAGTGGCCACTGGGACCCGTGTCTGACCCTAGAAGGTCCGGCTGCAGGTCACAGCTGCAGAAGGTGTGGGAGCCCATGTGGTGTCCAGGAGACGCCAGGCTGTGCTGGGTGAGAGAGATGAGCCCTGGTCCAACTGCAGCGTGGGGCACGGCGCCTTCAGGGCTGCTCCATCTCAGACCTTTCGGTGGAGACCTCAGGGATCTCTGATTTTCAGCACGGTCGTGACAGTCACCCGCAATGCTTCCCAACAGGGATGGAGGTCTGCCCTGGAAAGAAAGCGATAGACAATTAATGAACCCTCACTTTGTGCCGGGCACTGTGCTGAGAGCTTCAGATGGACTGTTTTCTTTATTTTTAAAATTAATTATTATTGGAGTAGAGTTGCTTTACAATGTGTTAGTTTCTGCTGTGCAGCAATGTGAATCAGTTATACGTATACATATACCCTTCTTTTTAGATTCCCTTCCCATTTAGGTCGCCACAGAGCACTAAGTAGGGTTCCCAGTAGGTTCTCATCAGTTATCTATTTTATACATAGTAGTCTATATATGTCGATCCCAATCTCCCAATTCATTCCATCCCCTCCTTTCCCCCTTGGTAACCATAAGTTTGTTCTCTATATCTTTGACTCTATCTCTGCTTGGCAAGTAAGTTCTAGAGGTACTATCTTAAAGCTATTCCCCATAAAAACCCTGCAGATGTTATTATCCCTGTTTTAGTGGCAAGAGGGCCCCCCAAAGGCAGGGATAGGTGGTGAGTGGGCACACCACAGTAAAGAGTGTCAGAGGTGTCAGAGAGCAGCTAAGGCTGGGGGCGGTCCCATACATCTAGAGGTGGGGTATTGGTTATCCACTGTTTTGGAACAAGTCACCCCAAAACCTAGCAGCTTAAAATAGCAAGCCTGTATCGTTTGTTTCTGTGGTTGAGAAATGTGGGCATCTGGTGCAGGGGTCCCCAAGGCTGGCCGCAGTCCTCTAAGGGAGGGCTGGAGGGCCCGTCTCCAAGGCGATGTGCTGGCATGGCTGTTGGCAGGAGGCCTCAGTTCCTTGCCTTGTGGGCTTCTCCAAAGGGCTGCTTACATGTCCTCATGAAGTGGCATCTGGCCTCTCCTGGAGACAGTGATCTAAGATACAGCAGGGAGAAAGGCAGAGTGCCTCCGGGGACCTGGTCTCAGGAGACACACCCTATCACTTCTGCTACTTTTTTATTCCTTAGAAGTGAACCTCTAAGCCTCTCCCACCCTCAAGGGAGAGGAGTTAGTTTCCACCTCTTGAAAGGTGGAATGTCAAACAGTTTGAGGACCTGTTATAAAACCACCCAAGATCTTTTTAGGGAGTGGTACCCACAGTAGCAAGTGGGCGTGACGGGCTGACGAAACACGAGTAGCCACTCCTGCAGAGACCCCCTTTCCCTGGAGTCACGTGGGCACACACGTGTCCACACACAGGTGTGGTCGACACACTGGACACACACCCCGAGTGACCGTGCACCGTGTTCCCTCTCCTCTTCTTTGCGCTCTGAGCGGCTTCTGATTCTTCTTGCTCAACACATCAGCGCTGCTATGACCACTTGGTAGCGTGAAGACAAACTCAGGATCCGTTCAAATGCTCAGACGATGCTCTCACTGGGGGATGTGATCCAATCACAGCAGCACAAATATTTCTTATGTCATCGGAGAATCCCAGGACAGAAACAGGCCCACTGAGCTGGGGGCGGGATGCACCCCTCTTTAGTGGGAGAGCTGACAGGGGTGTCTCAGAGACCTTTCTCAGGGCCCTTAATTGTCTCTTTTCCGTGTCTGCTCTGCAGAAGGTGCCGGACGATGTGTCCCCTGAGTAGACTTCTAGAGTCTTCTGGAACAGGTGCTTCTGAGTCGACAGAAAACCTGCTGTGCACCTGTTATGAGCAATGAGAACTAAGGATAAGGGACCGAACGTAGCAGTGCCCACGAGTGCTGAGAGCGCTGCCCTGGATGGGATGGCGGGGAAGGCCTCCAGTGGAGGTGATGTGGGTGACGGGTTGTGCAAAGGCCCACGTGCAGTCGGCACAGAGCTGTGGGCTAAGAACCAGGTGGGGGCAGCAGCAGGAGCAGAGAGGAGCCCGTGGCACAGCTGGGGCCTCGGGGGTGTTGGAAACATGGTGGGAACCCCTGAGGGGCCGGGGGAGCAGGACTTGCAGGTGGTTTTGGAAGAATCGCTCTAGTCTTGGGTGGAACAGCGAGTGTGGAGGGAGGATGGGGGAAGGGGTATGAGTGAGGAGTCCTGTGGTCCAGGGAGGAGGTGATGGGGGCTGACGTAGGATTGGGAGCTGATTCAGAGGGAGAGATTCCGGGTGTGGCCCTGACCCACAGATAAGTAGGGGAAGTTCTTGGAAGGCAAAGCAGAGCTGTTTTATTTATTTTTTTTTAAAAATTCAAATTTAAATTAAAAATGTTTTTTGTATTGAAGTATTTTTTGTATTATTTTGACTTACAATCATGCAGGTGTACAGCAAAGTGATTCATATATAATATATGTAGTGCATATATGTATTCTTTTCCATTATAGGTAATTACAAAGATATTGAATATAGTTCCCTGTGCTAGTACAGTAGGTCCTTGTTGGTTATCTATTTTATCTATTTTATATATAGTAGTGTGTATCTGTTACTCCCCAATTCTCAATTTATCTCCTGACCACGCTTTTTCCTTTGGTAACTCTAAGTTTGTTTCTATGTCTGTGAGTCTGTTTCTGTTTGTAGATAAGTTCATTTTGCATCCTTTTCTTTAGATTCCACAAATAAGTGATATCACATGGTATTTGTCTTTCTCTGTCTGACTTGCTTCACTTAGTATCATAATCTCTGGTTGCATCCATGTTGCTGCAAATGACATGATTTCATTCTTCTTCATGGCTGAGTAGTATTCTGTTGTGTATATGTACCACATATTCTTCTTTTCAGCAAAAAATAACTAAATTTATTGTCTCCAATAAAGTATAGGGTAAACCTGGTTTTGGGCAAAACTGAATGTAAAATTCAAATCCTTTCTTCAGAGTGTTCTCTCTCTCTCTCTCACACTGTTTCAAGCATCTTAAGTTATGGGACAGGAAATATGACAAGAGCTGTACCTCGTGGCGTCTCGTTCATTCCTCCCCATAACCCTAGGAGCTCTGCCCTGTCATCACGCCCATTTCCCAGATGAGGACACTGAGACTTAGAGGGGTTACGTGACTTGCCCAAGGCGACAAAGCAGGAGGTAGCAGAGCTGAGGTCTCTTAGGGAACAATATGCAAGCTTTAAAAAGAAATTAAAAGATGCACCACCATTCTACTTATTAACAGAATGTGACAAAATTTGCCTAAAATCGACATAGGTGAAGCGGTATTCCTTCTCCACGTGTTATGGCATAAATGCAGTATAAACTCCATTTTTCTCATTTTAAAACAGTGTCCTAGTAAGACAACATTGTAAATCAACTATACTTCAATAAAATAAGTTAAAAACAAACAAACAAAAAAGCATCTTACGGTCAGCCAAATAAAAGATGAGAGTCCATTCAAAGGCTCCACTCGAATTTTCTGAGACTGTGTTTTGTTTTCTCTCATAATACTTCATATCCCCGGTAAAGCAGACCTGCTATAAAATCACCCTATTGCTTCTGTTCCTGACTATACTATAAAAGTGATGTCCATTCACCCGAGGAATAATCACTAGTAACAGTCTGATAGATTCCTTCTCATCTCTCTTACCCCCAGAGTTTATGTAAATGCTAGCTTGTGCATGTGTAACTAAAAAAATATTATAATTCATGTCCAGTGAGAAGCATATCTTAAAGAAGAGAGAAGTTGTCTTGTCAACACGAGGAGATGCAAGGGTCCCGGCTGTTCCCAGATAAAGGCAGTCCCAGAGCCCCTTGGAATGCCAATACAGTCCCGCCGGCCACACCACACTTCCCGGAGGCTCAGCGACAATTTCCTCTCCTCTTTGACCAGATGACATTATCATCCACTCAGCCTTTTTGTTTTGCTTTGTTATAGACTGTTTTTGAAAGTCTCCAGACTTCCTGTAGACTTGTTTGTTTTCTAAGCTTTTCTTGTCCACTGTCCTTTCCCTTAACTATGTAGATCCAGGCAACACTCACTCTCAACGGATCCCCTACCTCTGGTTTTATTTAACGAGGAGCTAGGTCTATGTGAGGCAAAACGAAGATAAAAAGACGATTGTGATGGTGACGATGACATCGATGACGGCAGATAATCCATTTTCAAACATGTTTGTATGCCAGTTGCAGTGTTTAGAGGTTTCCATGTGTTCAGTCACTCAACGCTCATCACTATGGCCATTTTTCAAATGAAGAAACTGAGACAAGCCATTTGCCTGAGGTCACACAGTTGGTAAGAATCAAGTGCTACTCTCTTTGATTCTAAAATGTTCCTAATCACTTATAAATGTTGCCTCCAGGGGGATAAAGGAAAAAAGAGATAGATAAAGAAAAAGGAGAAAAACAAAGAAAAATGAGGGAAGATGACAGACACGTAGGTGAAGGATGCCTCTTGGGCAAGACAACCATAAAACCGTGAGGTTTCATCTTTGTTCAAAAGCTGATTGTGTGGATGGTCAAGGAAGTTGTCTCATAAACCAGGCAGTTATGCAGCAAAATTAGAGTGTGAACAAACGCCAAAAGAATGTATGACTAAAGTTACCATGAAGAGAGATCAGTAAGAGTGTGGGTTGGAGAGGGAAGGCTTCTTGAGGAGGTGGCTGTGAAGCTTTGGAAGATGTAGAGGTCTTAGAAGAATTACCATTCTTTGATACCCTTCCCATGGAGAGAGGCAGTCTCTGTTATTTCCCCTTGGATCCGGGCTGGCTTGTCACTGCTTCACCCCATGGAGTACAACAGAAGTGACCCCTGAGGCTGGGTCCCCAGAGGCCATGCAGCTTCCCCCTTCATTCCCTGGAGCATAATCTGTGGACCCCCCAGCTGCCACGTCAACAGCTCAGCTACCCTGGGATTCCCACACTGGACACTCTGATGGATGGTCCCAGCTAAGCCCAGCTCTGCTGAAGCTTTTAGAGCAAGATGTTTTGCAATCCAGCAGAGTATCAGTAACCAGCTTAGCAAAATACAATGCAGAAAGCAAGCCACTATTTGAAAATATTATTTCTGGATTATTTGTTCTCACAGAGTTGGGTTCAGAGAGATGGAAGAGAATTAAGTATTAGAGCTAATTATTGTCACTCAACTTACTAGGAGTTTATTTTTTCCAGTGTTATAAGGATTCTGGAGGCAGTCTACCCTAACTGCTCTAGGGACCAAGTTCTTCTTCTCTCTTTGCTCCATTGTATTTATTTGTGACTTTTGCCCTTATGGTTGCAAGGTGACTGAGCATTGCAACCACATTCCAGAAGGTGAAAGGTTAAGGTCAACAGGCAGAGCCAGATCAGCCTACACCCCTTAGAAGAGTTTTCCTGGAAGCCCCACCCACTAATATCTGCTTCAATCTCATTGGTCAGGATGGGTCCCATGACCATCCCTGGCCCAGAGGGATTCTGGGAAATTGAGTTCTTTAGGCACATGGTGCCTTCCAAACAAATTGGGTTCCTGCTAGTGAGGGAGAAGAGGAAACTGAATATTGTTGACCAGTCCTCTGAAATTGTGCCCCCTGGATTGTGCCCCAGAAGATGTTAAGCCTCACAGGTGGTGGGAATCGGGAGGCGCTGGGAAGCTACCAAAAGTCATTAAAAGTAATTTGGTTCCAGGTAACAGTTATGCCCCACCTGCGTGGCTTTCTTCCCATCCACCCAAGACAGCTCTGGGCACCTGCCCTGTTGCTCTGGGAGTGGGGTCCAGGAGGCCCTGGGGGAAGAAACTGGCGGGACAGAGAGTGATGGCAGAAGCCTAGAGTGATGATGAAATTCTGAACATGAGGTTTATAATCCTCTTGCACAGGTACGAGGTCAGGTAGAGGTGAGGAGAGAGTCAGGGACGAAGATTTCAGTGGACATCTCCATGGGTCACCACAATGGGTCCTACTTCTCCTGGGCTCAGCCATCATCCCTGAGCGTGTACACCACAAACCCCCACTAGGGGTTGCAAATGTAAATGCCTCCCGGGGCTGACCTGGTAACATTATTGAGTGTATAGCCTGGGCTTGCCGTGGGGGGAAGGAAAGCCCTGCCTAAAGAGGGTGCTGTTACCCAGCCCCTGCCAAGAATCACCATGAGACAATGAAGATGTGAAGTAGCAAAATCCTGGATTTTTTTTCAAGGAAAGGAGGAAGTCAATTCATTTACTTTACATTTCCTGGTCTTTAAATTACGGCAATTTAAACAATTCAAGCACTGTGAAAGTCAAACAAACATCTGAGGACAAATCTGGTCCACCTGCCACCAGCAGATAACCTCCCACTCAACATCCATCTTGATTTAGGAGATACATGCCCTGGAATATGCTTCCTCCTGCAGGACTGAAGTTTTTTGTTTTGTTTTGCTTTGTTTTACTATTTCATGTTCTGATTGCCCCTTATATGTTCCCTACTGGTTTTACTTTGAAGCAAAAATGTCTTATATATGTGTCACCTTTGTGCTTTTAAAAGGCTTTAATATCTTTCATCGCATTCAGCCTTCAAAAACCTGGAGGTAGACTGGGCCATTCCATTTGCAAATAAAAAGTAAGCAACTTTAGATAACTCTTGCTAATTGCAAGATCCGTGTTTAAAACCAAAGATTCTGTCTGTTCCTGAGAGTATTCTAAGACTTGTAACTCTAGATCCTTTCTACTCAACCACACCAAATTTCCATTTCTGGGATTTATTCTCATGAAACAGACCAAAGAAGACCCAGGGAGTACTTGAGAATGATACACAGATATGGATAGAATTCCCCAGCACGTTTTCTGCTGGCATGACATATTATCAAGTTGGGTCAATCCAAATTCCTCAGAGTTCAGCCTCCATGTCAGTGAGCATTCTCTTTTTGTTGCTTATAGCAACATCTTTGTCTCATTAAAGCAAAGGATCATGTACTGGAATTCTACAAGGGAGCTCCCATCAGTAATGGGAGGGCTGGAGGGCTAGACTTGGAAAAAGAGAGTAGCTCTAGGGACCTCCATAGCAGGAAGAGCTTGGAGGTCTCATAAGTTGCCACTGGAATTAATCTGCTTAAGTTCATTAAAAAAACAAACAAAAAAGCAAAACACTTTTTTTTCTGTCCAGGCAAATGTCACTCCAATTTAAAACCCATGGGAGAAAAGTCTGCTGCCTATCACCGCTGGAACTTTGATGACCTGTTGGAAAAGATTTGGGACTGTCTGAAACTAGTTGAGCATTTACACCAAACCCAAAGGCCAGTTAGTTGGCCAGATTACACATCCCCAGTTGTGCTGCCTTACTCTGGGACCATGGTGGAGGATTTCTGCATGACGATTCACAAAAATCTTATCAAAGAGTTTAAATACACCCTTGTGTGGGGTCTCTCTGTGAAACACAGTCCTCAAAAAGTGGGTAAAGACCATATGCTGGGGGACGAGGATGTCATTCAGACTGTGACGAAGTGACACCGTCCCCTTCCCCACCTGCCGGGCCAACCATAGCAGCTTTCTCCATGATCGAACACCTGACTCCAAGCCTTTCCTGGCCTTGGCAGCCACTGGATCACGATACAGGGGCGGGAGAGGGAGGCACCCAAATTGGAACTTCATTTGTCCTAACTTGGTGTCACCTTGTATGTTGAGCTGCATAAAAGACCTGGTTGGCCAAAAAAAAGAAAAGAAAAGGAGGAAAAGTCCATTTGGCCAAGTTTGGATCACACGCCCATGCCTTGTTTAGAAGAGGCCAGACGACTTGATGTACAGACCCACTAAGACCGCACACTGAGGGTAGAATTCCTTAAGAGGCTGCTTTCTGAAGTCCATTCTCCCCTCCTCCTTCCGGGAAGAGATCTAGTTTGGCATCCCCCAGCCTCTTTTGCAACTAGATGTAACCACGTTCCTCCGTCCTGGCCAGAAGGATGTGAGCAAAGGTGACCCCATCTGGCCCAGGAAACGTCTCACTTGCTCTTGCCAGGCTCTCTCCACCCATCAGCTCGCTGGAATGGTGGCTGCTAAAGGTGATCATGGAAGCTGAGGGTTAAAGGTGGTGGAGTCGAGCTTAGCCTGGGTCCCTGAGTGACCACCTGGAACGCAGTGCCCCACCCTCCACTGCCTTGTGCATAAATAAGACATAAACTTTATCAGGTTGAGTGATGGATTCTGTGGTCTTTTAGCTACAGCAGTTTGGTCTCTCTTAACCTATAAATGCTATTACCCAAATAAGGGTAAGTGGTCTTTTGGTGGTCAAAAAACAAGAAGCATCCCCTGTATTCACAGAGAAGGAATTAAAAGGAACCTGGAAACTCATGTGCCTGGCGTGAAAGTATCATCCCCTCTTTTTTTCAACATGTTAGGAAGAATTTGGCCAATTTGGGGAATTAGAATAACCCAGCTTCTCAAGTGCCATCTGTACCAGGTCACATGTAACTTGGACACTCCCCAGAGAGCCTCCAAGGAGCCGCATACAGAGATCACTGGGTCCTCTCCCATCCCCCAGCTGGTCTGTGGATTCTCATAAATCCTGATCAGCAGGGCTGGTCTCACTGCTAAGCATTCTGATTTTCCTCTCCGCCCCTGGCACGTTTTTCTGCCTAATCCAGTGATAACAGAAGCTAGAGGATTTACCCACCTTCTTCCCTGCCCTTGAGGTTACTGAAAAAACATAACTCATAAACCTGGCCTCACTGGGGGCCTGACACTGTGACACAGAGACACAAGATCTTTTTTGAGCACTTGTGGGAAAATCAGAGAGAGAAACGGCTGGCCCATGCAAGCATTCCAAGCCCAAACACAATAATGAATTTTGCACACATCAGTGGGTTCTGACTCTGTTGCCAATTAAACCCTCCGTGGGGGGCAGGCAGTCCACTTAATCTTCACTGCCAAAGACACAATCCCCCCAAATACCACAGGGGTGGGGGTGGGCGGAGGGGTGGAAACTCTATTACAAAGACGACCCCAAATCCTACCCTATTTCTCTGAAGTTTTCCTCATTCTTTTTCAGTCTACTCATCCCTGACCCTGCCCATCGGTAAGGAATGACCAGATACGTGGAAGGGGAGTAAGTCCCCCCACTGACCTGTATTATCAGAAGTAGGAGTCTGTGTACTTAAGGTGCCAGGAAAAGAGTGGTCCAGCTACCCAAAGGGTGAGTGTTTTTGCTCAATATGAATTCAAAGGGAGCTTCTGAAACGAAAATGAAGGGGATGTGGGAGTTACATAAGTTGTGGTATGAAATTCTGCCAGTAGTGTCACTCAGAATCAAGAGGTGTTTGCGTTTTCATTCCTTCTTTTTTTCTTTTTAAAAGAAAAACCCCCAAGGGGTTATAAAATCAAATTTATATTTAAAATAATCTTTAAAAACTCAGCTTAAAAGAAAAACTGGCCCCAAATGTAATGATTAAGCTGGAGCCAAATGACAGCCTGGGAGAAGCCCCCCTTTGGAAACAGGGCCTCCTGGGTTCAAGCGCATCGATGCCCCACAGTTCGCTCTTTATACTGGCGAAGCAGTGGCTGCCTGGGGCCTCAGGTTTCTAGGCCTTGTTTTGTAAAACAAAAACAGTGATTTAAAGAGACTGTAAAGTTTCTGGCACATAGTAGGAGCTTATTCAATGTTAGCTATTACTACTATGAGCAGGGGTGTTTAAACAGAGCTTAACTTGCATTTCCTGTAGGGACTTAATTAACTTCTTGGCTTTTAAAGAAATGTTTACGGTTGGCCTGGAAGAGTCTGGTAGAAAAGAAATAAATGCTAACCAGCCTTTGTATTTACACACGCAGAAGAATTTTTGTACAAACTACTTTGTTTCTCATTGCAACTCTGAAGCGGCTAGAACTGGTATCCACTCCATTTTCTCTATATTTTACAGAGGAGAATATATATCAGAATATATATTATATATATATAATTATATATATATAACATATCTGAGAATATATATTACATATATATAATATATCTGATTATATATCAGCTATATTAGGTATATGTGATTTTATACATTATACTTAATATATAATCAGTTTTCTCCTCTGTAAAATATATTTTATGCATTATATGTGAGTATATATGGATATCTATGTATACACGTTATATGTGTATATATGTGTGTTTGCATGTGTATCATGTATATATGTGTACATGTGTGTTTACGTGTGTATGCATGTATTGGATATATATGCATGGATATGCGCGTTTGTATGTGATCCTGTGTGTGTACAGGTGCACGTGTGTGTATACTCACATACACACCGAAGTCAGGCAGATGACAGTAGGTAGTGGTGACTGTTTACTCGCTGAACACAGAGTATTTGAGCTGAAATGGAAAGAATGAGCAGAACTGGCCCAAGAAAGTGTTTTTAAACGGGAACAAAAACCACGGAAGACACACAAGTGATAGGACCAAATTAAAAACTCTGTACAACTCTCCTGGCCGCAAACAAACGAGAAGCTAGAACAGGAAGAAAGTACTTGCAGAGTATATCACAGGCAAAGGGTCCTTAGCCTGGGGAGCCCGTGGCACATTCAGGGGGAGACGCACAGCAGGAGATCCGAGGAGAAGGGGCCCTGGGAGTCAGGAAGAGCTGGGTGGTGGCTGCAGTCACGGACAGGAGAGGTGTGCAGAGAGTGGGGAACCGGGCCAGAGCAGAGCCTGGAGGACTCTGCCCTGGAAGGGAGAGGTGGGGAGAAGAGGAGGGAGTGAGGCAGCAGGCGGGGGGGTGGTAAAGTGGGGAAACCAGGGAGCAGAGGTGAGTGGGAAGGGACCAGTGGAGGTGGAGGGTAGCGAGCCAGGCTCAGGGGAAGTCACCTCCCAGGGCAGTCACAGTGGGGATAGGAGAAACGTGGGGCTGCCGTGTTGGGGGAAGCTTTCTTTGTTGCCAGGGGTAGGTTTTGTTTTGTTTTCAGTGATGCAGGAGGCTTAACCTCTTCCTATTCCGGAAGGAAGGAAGGAGATGGGCCTGGGGACCAAAGCCCAGGAGCCTCGGCCATCAGCCCAAACCTTGGTCTCTTTCTACAGAAAGATGTGGTCTCCATGAGAAGCTCTTCTCACAAGACCAAAGCAGCGGGCCCCGCAACAGACCGTGAAGCCAACTTACCTTTCTGGGGGAAGGAACAGGGACGCCACGGACCTGCTGAGACACAGGCTAACCCAACAGCCACCCTGATGGGCCCTTAGTCCCTGCCGGTCAGATTTGCGGCTGGAAAGAAATGCTGGCCAAGTGATGGGAAAGCTACGAGATTCCACAAAGAGAATTTGGGAAGATGTAGATCCTGAAGCTTGGCCTGTGCCTGGCAGGACCTCAGGGCATGCTGAAGGGGATGGTATCTGGCAGACCTCAGCATTAACAGAGTTTAGACATGCCTGTTCTGTTCAAACTACTTATGTTAACGCTACGTCAATATACTTTTAAAAATCAAAGCAACACCGTGGCTAAGGAAAGGCAGGACGGTGGTGTGGCTGAGCGCCAGCCCAAGGCCACACCACCGGGTTCCAGACCTGGGCTCTGCCCCTGCAGCTGTGCGGGTCCGTGGTGAGAACTTACCTTCTCTCTTCTTGCCTTTCCCATCATTGAAATGCAGTTACCTCACAGAGCTCTTGTGGGGCTTAAACAAATTCCTACACTTGAAGCACTTAGCACAGAGCTTTGGCATAAATAATAGCTACTCAGAAAACAGTAAACACCATAAGGGCCTCGGAGGACTCCTCTGACCATCGCCCTTAATATGGTACTCCGCCCTTTCCCGTGGGAAACCATACTTGCCCGTTTCACGGGTATTCCTCTAAACCCTTTTCAACTGATTTTCATGAATATATGGACAAGAATATGACCTGGTAGATTTCCATTTTTACATGATGGCATCATATCCCATAAATCAATATGATGGTTTTTTTTTTTTTTTTTTTTTTTTTTTTGCGGTACGTGGGCCTCTCACTGTCGTGGCCCCTCCCGTTGCGGAGCACAGGCTCCGGACGCGCAGGCTCAGCGGCCATGGCTCACGGCCCCAGCCGCTCCGCGGCACGTGGGATCTTCCCGGACCGGGGCACGCACCCGCGTCCCCCGCATCGGCAGGCGGACTCTCAACCGCTGCGCCACCGGGGAAGCCCTGATGGTTGTTTTGGCTCGGTAGCGTGTCTTAGAGAGCAGTCCACGGACTAACGTGTGGGTCTGAGTGACTTTCTGGGTTTTTTTTCCCTAAATGACTTCCTTTAGTCACGGTAATCCACCATATGACTGTACCTGAGTTGAGCCATCTTTGGTCACCTGGGTCGATTCCTGTTCGTCATCATTACAGATAATATGTCTGTAATATCCTTGTTCCAGACTTTAAAAATTATGAAACATTCCAACATGGAAAAATGTGACAATAAGATAGCAAAACTCATGGCCCCTGCCCCTAGATTCAACCATTATCACCATTTTATCCCAGTAGCTTCATCCATCCCTTTTCCTCTGGTCTCCTCCCTCCCTCCCCCTCCCCCTTCCTTTCTCCCTTATTTGCGATATAACAGTTTAAAGCAAATCCCTGACTTCATGTCATTTTGCCCCTGATCTCTATCCCTAAAAAGGAACATGTCCATTCATTTAAAGTGATGGCGATGGGGTGAGGGTAGTTTCAAGAGAGAGAACCCCATTTCTCACCCTGGGAGACAGGCCACTTGGCTGTAGGTGCTCCAACACTGTTCGGCGGGGTGAAAGGTGCCTTGCAGGTGAGAAGTGCCGTTTTCGTGATCACTGCTGGAGAACGTTCCTGAAAATGCAGGAGGAAAGTCCTCTCCTGACTTTTCGGGTCTCACATTGCACCATAGTTGTTACAGATGTTTCAGAAATCGGGACTTACAGGCCACCTGCGTGCTCTTGGTATATTCTGGGTCTCCTCCGGTGTCAGCTGAGTTTGGTAAATCCCTGCCGATCCTACAGCACCTTCCAGCACCCATGGAAGTGGCTCCCATGGATTTGGTGGGGATGAGCCGGGCACCGGTGGTGTTCAGTATGCAGACGTGCCCTCCTTGCTCATTGATGGGAGGAACCCTGTTATCACTACCGCCATTCCCCGTGTTTAAAGCAAGCTAAAAAAATATGGCAGTCAGACACCTGGGGCACTGTCGGATGGAGGGATCCGGCGTCAGCTGGCGGGGCCCCCTGGTTGATGGCAGTCACTGCTGGGTGAGAGCTGGGCCATCTCCCTTCGCAAGAAGTCTGAGGTCAGCAGCGCTGATACCCTCGGCATCAAAGCTCTAGAACATCTCAAAGAGTCGGGACACAGGGCGGGTGCCCGGCCCAGTCGCCCACCTGCAGGGGCCTGTCAATCATCGTCTGGGCAAGGATGCTCCCTCCTCTGTCTGCAGGTTCCAGAGGCCGACTGAGTGGGTTCGGATCCAACTTCTCAGGCACCTCGTGTTCTTAGCCTGACCGTGTCCAGAGCAGAGCTAGCAGGGAACACTCTCCCAATGTCGCTCGTTAGTCACCTGCTTAGGGTGGTGGTGTCGGGGACACGTGAGGAGGCAGCTTCCCTGGACAAGGATTCTTTGCCACCACCCAGAGGCTGCGGGGCAATGGCTGCCCCTTGGATCCACTAGAACCGGGCCAGCGCAAGGCCGGCCTCTCTGGCTGAAGCAGACGGAAACGCCAGAACACAGCAGGCCCAGGCCCAGATGTCTGAGGCTCTGGGAGCTGCTAAATACCAGGCGTCCTTCGATGTGTCCGCTCTTCCCAGGTGAGTGGGAAAAGCAAGGACGCTTCCTCTACCCCACCTCTCCACTGCCCACCCTCTTCCCTGAATTTTCCAGTATCGTGGAGCTCCCCCGGGAAGGGCTGAGCAATAACTCCACTGCCTGCCTTCCCACGAAGCGGCCCGCGTTTCCTGCCACCCCCATCCAAAGCCGCTGCTTTGCACATCTCCATCTGAAAAAAGGTAAAAAAGGAAAGCCATCGAGGAAGATAACGGGCTACACAATGCCGTGCGTCCAGGGCCCGCCCGCGTTCAAAGCCCGTTTGCTCGATTTTACGTGCGTTTCCTGCGCCCCTCACACCCTCCTCCTCGCTTTGTCTTTAATGTCCGAGCTGCAGAGATTCGCGGGGATGGATTATAACTTTCTTCCGAGGTGAGATCAAAGGGTCTGGGAGAGGTCTGCTTGACTTTTTCTGACAAAGCAAACTTCCCAGCGTCCGTTCCGGCCTCTCGACGGGCAGGGCGGCTATGAGGATGCTGCAGACTTGCCTGACTTTCCGGGTGGGGTTTTCAGCCCCTGCCCTCCCAGAGGTAACAGTTGAGCTCTAGAAACGCAGGGGCCCGGGTCTGGACGCTGAAGATACACCAGCAAAGGGGGCAGGCCTACGCTGGTTCACACCCCACCTGGCAGCACACCTGGAGCGTGATGTCATGCTGTTGGGACGGAGCCCAGAGCCTCCCCGCGTACCCAGGTGGGGTTTTGCCTTCTTGAAACAAACGTGTATGAATCCCACCTGCACCGCTTGAGGAGTTTTTCCACGGGGACATCCCCAGTGTCCCCAGCACCCTGCTCTGTGTTCAGAAGTTGAGATGATCTGTCCTCCTTTGGAAGCTGCCTTTGACTCCCTACCTGTTTCCTGGGGCTTTAAGTAAAATTTTCCCTGGTTTGTGACTTCAGCGCTGTGGGACAGCAATAAAAGTGGCTGTGCTTTCTTTTTTTTTTTTTAATTTTTATTTTATATTGAACTACAGTTGATTTACACTGTTGTGTTAGTTTCAGGTGTACAGCAAAGTGATTTAGTTATACATATACGTGTATCTATTATTTTTCAAGTTCCTTTCCCATGTAGGTCATTAAAGAGTATTGGGCAGAGTTCCCTGTGCTACACGGCAGGTCCTTGTTGGTTACCTATTTTATATACAGTGGTGTGTAGCGGCTGTGTTCTCTTCTTCCAGAGAGTTTTCTGTCCGTCTCCAAGCTTAGTTCCAGAGGCCCTGGGAAGGAGTGTGTGTGTCTGTATGTGTGTCGTTATGTGTGTCTGTATACAAGTCTTTTATAAGTGTGCATGTGTTTGTGTGTGTTTATGTGTACACGTGTGCGTGTAAGAAGAAGGCAGCTTTTGCCCTCATTCTGTTTAGAGTCAGACTTTGTGGAAAGTGATTGCTTTTTCAATCACAATCCAGGCCCTTGGAGTCCAAACTGCAGTCAATGCCCTTGTTTTGACTTTCTCTGCCCCCAACAGGCCGATCAGCAGAGGGAAGAAAAGACAGATAGAACCTCCTAAGGCTTTCTTTAGCACCTCCTCTTTCAGCAAGGCTGTCTGCCCCGTTAGCTGACCAGCATCCGTCTGGATTCCTTTGGTCCGGGCAGTGGCTCCTGATCACAGCCAGGAAAACAATAAGGCCCTGAGTTGAATTGTTAGGGGTCCGGGGCCCCCGGGTGGGACCGACTCCCTCCTAGCAGGGCCCTGACTTACGCTGGGCCCTCAGACCCAGATTCTGGCTTTCACAGGCACTGCATCCAGCAAGGGTCCACACGGGTGAAAACCCTTCAAAGATTTGCCAGATTTTCCCGTAAGGCTCTGTAATTGTTACCGACCAGGGTTCTTGGCCCCCTTAATCAATAGAAATTGATCAGAGGCCAGACAAGAAATTCAGGCCAGGCTTTACTGGGGCCCCTGCTGCAGCAGCGGGGAGCGGGAACCAGTAACAGGTTCCCTTGCTTGCCTGCTCCATGATTGGGGTGCCAGCTGGTTCCTTATATGGGGTCAGGGTAGGGGTGTGCTGGGAGGTTAGGCTGGAGGCGTGGCTTAGGTGGTCTGCCCACCCCTTTGGTGGTGTTGAGTGCAGGGGGCCTGTGCGGTGCCCTACTTTTGCCCCCGACCCCCTGCTTTTGCACCTGGCTCTTCAGAAGTGGCAGTTGGATTTTTTTTTTTGGTCTTTTGTATCTTTTTGTCTATAATTTGCCCCAACTGCACATGCATGCAATTATTTTTAGTCCCATATAATTTCTTTGTATTTTGCTGCTCAAGGAGAGGTTTGCCCAGGTGCAAGCCCTGCGGCAAAGGGTCCCAGGTCCCAGGTCCCAGCCTGTCTCATAATGGTAGAAAATCGGCACGGGGAGCTTGTGTTAGTGGGTGCCTGTGTCATGTGCATCTCCTCACTGACCTTCATCCTAACCTGGAAAGAAGGGGCGATGATCCCATTGTGTGGACAAGAGTCTTGAGGCTCAGAGAGGTGAAGGGAACTGGGCAAGGTGCACCAGTTTTCACGGAAGGCCATGCAAAGCTGCTCAGCATTACTGGTCATCAGAGAAACACACACGCAACCCACGCCGGGGCAACCTCTTCACAGCAGCCCAAAGTGAGAACAACCGAAAATCCATCCACTGATGCCACAATAAAGCAAATGTGGTCTCTCCGTGCAGTGGACCGTTATCAGCCACGAAAGGAAGGGAATGCAAATGCCTGCTGCAGTGTGGACTGCCCTCAGTGAAAGAAGGCGAACACAGAGAGAGACACACTGTGTGATTCTGTGTGTGTGAAATGTCCACGACGGGCAAGTGCATGGACACGGGAAGCAGAGTGGTGGTGGCCAGGGGCTAGGGCAAGAGGAATGGGGGTGACTGATGAAGGGGTACAGGGCTTCCTGCGGGGGGATGAAAACGTTTTGGAGCTAGACAGATGTGGGCTTAGCACAACACTGTGAGTGTACTGACTGCCACAGAATTGTACACAATTAAATGTTTAATTTTATGTATGTAGTGTGAATTTTACCCAAGAAAAAAATATATAACTAAAAAAAACAGAAACAAAAACAGAAAATTACTGAGATGTGCCTACTCACACACAAGGATGGTTAAAATGATGGACAGCACCAAATACTGGTGAGATGTGGGGCGGCTGGACGTCAGGGGCATCTTGGACGGGCGTTTCGGACAGTGTGACTGCTGTAGTGGAGTGCTAGGGCTGCTGTGACAGAGGCCACGGGCCGAAGAGCTTCAACAACAGAAAAGTACTTTCCGGAGGCCAGGAGTCCAAGACCGAGGTGTCGGCAGAGCTGATCCCTTCCAAAGGGAAGGATCAGCTCCAGGCTTCTCTCGTTGGCTTGCAGACAGCTGTCTTCTCTCTCCGTGTCTTCATGTCATCTTCTCTCTGGACGTGTCAGTGTCCAAAACCCTCTTGTTATGAGGACCCTCGTCACGTTGGATTAGGGTCCCCCCGCCATATGACCTCATCCGAACTTCCTTACCTTTGTAAAGCTCCCACCCGCCCAGTACAGTCAGTACTTCATCATATGAATCCTTGAGGGGACCCGATTCAGCCTGTAATAGCTACTCTGAGAAACTGCTTGGCAAGTTCTTAAAACGTTAAACATACACTTACCATACCACCTACTAGTTCTGATCTAAGTATTTACCCCAAGAGAAGTGAAAACATATGTCTCCGCGAAGGCTTACGTATAAATGTCAAAGCAGTTCTATTCACAGTGTTCCCAAACTGGAAACCAATGTCCACTAACAGCTGAATAGACATAATTCGCGGTATGGTTATAAGTGGAACAGAACTCAGAAGACGGAAGGGCTACAGGTGGTTCATTCGGCGACATGGATGAACCTCCAAAAGGATTAACTTGCTTGCTTTAGGTCCTTCCTTTAGGTCCAGACATTTACAAAATGTTTTTTGCGGGGGGTCAGAAAATGGAAAGACTAGAACTAGTTGAACATGTGTCTCTTAGAAGATGAGAATCTGCTCAGGGGATTAGAGTTATCTTTTTCTTTCTGATTTGCCAGTACTGAACCTCAAGATGGCCTTTGTACTCAGAACGAAAACATCTTCTAGTAAAGACCTCGAGCAGGATGGAGAAGATCTGAGCTCTCCAGGGTCATGTGGCTGTGAGAACAGCAATCTAGTAGAGGGCCTTAACGGGGAAGGAGGAATGGCAGCTATCGATCAAAAGAAACAGGCGAAAAGGCTCCGTGATTTAAACGGCCGTGGATACTTGCAATGAAACCACTGGGGAGAGATGTCGGTGCAATGCTGTAATTTAAATGAGAGCTGGTCCCTGGTCCTTGAAGAGTTTTCTTCTCCAGTAGGAGCCTCCCATGATACCATGGTTTCATTTAATTTATGTGTGTTGCTGGTGAGAGGACACAGAAGGCTGACAGGTTATAACGCAGACACGTCGTGGGGGGGAGACCGAGAAACTGTTTCCATGGATGAGGGGGCACAAACCTGAAGCCAGATGCCAGGGTGATGAACAGGTAGAAATGCTGTCATTCCAACTGCTATCAAAGGTTGGGTCGTTAAAAACTGGGGGTTGTGTTGAGAATGGAGAGCTTCTTCCCTGAATGCTCAAGCCAGATCTAAAGTTTGTGTGTCCACCCTCTTACCTCCTGGACCCTGTGCATGCCAGCCCCCTGCCCCCTGCTCCCACCTTTTCCCGTCACGGAAAAAGGTAAAGTGCATTGCATTGTAAAGTGTCAAGTGTAAATACCAGGGTGTTTTGAGGATCAAGTGAAATAACAAGCAGGAAAGTGCCTGGCGGCGACAGGTCCCAGTTAATGCTGCTGGAATACTCGTCTGGGAGGGAGACGGAGTAGGGTCTGGTCTCACAAGGGTTGAGTCCCACCTCTGACATTTCCAAGCTGGATGGCTTTGTCTCCCGGTTGAAGAAATGGGTGTAATAGTAGCACCTGCTTCCGTGGGTGGTGGAGATTAAGTGAGTCGGCTGGGCTCATTTCCAACAGACGGGAGTCTGGTGCATCCCAGCAGCAATGCATGAGTGCTACTGCCTTGGCCGTGAAAGACAGTGAGAACTGTGAAGGATTCAATGAGAAGAATTCCTAATTCCTGAGCACCTCCTATGTGTCTGGTTGGCCCTAAGCACTGACCATACCCCATCTATGCAGCCCTCAACCCGGTCCCCTGAATGCAGGTGATCCTACACCTTGGGAGGAAACCAAGCCACAGAGAGGCCAAGTGACCTCCATGAGCCTTTCTGGACAGTTGGTGACAGAACCAGAATTCAAACCAGGGATGCTGTGACTCCAGGACAACTTACCATGCGGTTTTCAGTGAAGGGAGACCCCATCAGGCAGAACATCTAGGAAAAATGTTGTAGGCGTAGGAATTGATCTGAACCCAGATTCTGCTGTTTGGGACAATTAATTGTGCCCTGCTCCCCCGGAATCTGTCTCCCCAGCTGGAAAACAAACTGGTCATTCACCCCAAACTGATTTACATCTGTGCACCGCTGTGTGTAATAGACAAGGAAGAAAAGTCAGTTTCTTAAGGAAATGTTTAATATGAGAATAATTGCATTTAGGGGCAATGGGTATCACCACCAGCACACTAGAATTCTCTTCGTCTACTACGGAGATCTCTGCAGATTTACCTCTGGGCCAATAATTCAAACCCAAGGAACTATTCGAATGCGTTCATCCCCTTCCTTCCTTCCTATCTCCTACCTGCTCCTCCCAAACGCACACATCCTTAGAAACACATCCCAAATCATTTTGCCCGCCCTGATATACCCCTACCGACCCTTATGCACGTTTCCCATAGCAACAGTTTGAAGACAGAAAACTTTTAATTATGCCGCATTCAAGTGGAGAGCCCTTTAAGTCATCATCTCTCGCGCTTTCTTTTCATGCAAATATGATTCTGGGTTCCGTGGGCGGTCTTGATTTTTAAGAACTCCAGATGTTCAAAGGAAGGAATCATCATGCTTTCTCTCTAAGTGCCTTAATGGAAAGTTTGCGTCTAGCATGTTTCAAAGTCCCCCAAAGAGAAGCTTTCATACTCGAGAGCAAAGTAACTGAGTTCAAAACTTTTATTAATAATGGAAAAGGCTTGTGTGACACACAGAAGCTAGAATAATACCGGGAAATCAGAGGGGACTTTGCTTTACCAAAGAGCCTCCAGAATAAAAGTTGGTCTTGATTGGAGGGAAGGAGGGAGGGGGCTGAGCGGGGTGGGGTGGGTGGCGTCTGCATGGAGAAGGAGGTCAATGTCTTTCTCTCCCTAGAACGCTAGTTCTTATCCAACTTTGAGACCGGGGGCTGCCAGTGCTGTCCTGGGAAGTGCCTGGGGGCTTTAAAAGAACACTTGTGGGTATCGTTTTGTTTTTTTTAACATCTTTATTGGGGTATAATTGCTTTACAATGGTGTGTTAGTTTCTGCTTTATAACAAAGTGAATCAGTTATACATATACATATATCCCCATATCCCCTCCCTCTTGCATCTCCCTCCCTCCCACCCTCCCTATCCCACCCCTCCAGGCGGTCACAGAGCACCGAGCTGATCTCCCTGTGCTACGCGGCTGCTTCCCACTAGCTGTCTACCTTACGTTTGGTAGTGTATCGGTTTTTGGTCCAGCTCTGCCGACCTCCCCTCTGGGGGCTTGCCCCTCGAAAGTGAATACTCGAGGGGCAGGGGTGGTGGAAAGGAAAGTTTGCTTTATTTTGGAGGCCAGCAACCTGGGTGGGGAGGCGGGAAGGCGGACTCGGTCCAAAGGCCGACTCCCCTCTGACAATCAGGGGGCAAGAGCTTTGAAAGGAGAGTTTCAGGGGTGCACAGGCTGAGGGAGGGGCTCCACGCAGACACAGCACAGGCAGCTCCGACAGGCTCCTTGAACTTGGTCATGCGGTGGTCTGATCGGCGTCATCTTGATGGTTCTTAAGTACAGTTAATCCTTAGTCGCAGGGTCAGTTTTGTTCCCATTTCCTTGAGGCCAGTTCTCAGAATGGTGGCAGCTTGTGTCATGGCTACAGTCTGGTCATCACGTAGTTGACGTCTTCCACCTGGTGGGAGTTTCAGTATCTATAAAACAGCTCACAGGACACGGCTCAGAATATTATAGCCATGAAAGGGGAGCTAAAGGTCCTTGACTTTATCTAATGGCTAAAGTATTATTATTTTGTCCTGTTTGCTTTTCCTTGCTTCTCTATTTTCTCACTTTTCTGATTAAACTTATTCTTTGGCTAAAATTTTTCTACAGACAAAAGGCAGGCTGAGGACATGGGTGGTGTGGGGAGGGGGGAGAGTCATAGGGTCCTGCTCTGTTTCGTGTCTGGTTTTGGAAAATGTGGCATGTTCGATTTCACTTTGGATGCTTCTAAATAAGAGGTCAGTTAACTGACCTTGGTGAAGTTTATTGAGTTATTGAAGTTAACTCAGTAACTGCATTAATGCACATCACTCTCCTCGTTTCCCCTCCTCACCCTCCAAGTATCTGTGTTCTAAGGATTATTTTCTTAAGTCTCTGCAAGTAGGAAACAAAAAGAACCTCAATTATTGTGTTGTTTCCTTTATTTGGTGCGCCTGCTTGCAGAAATTCAGGTATAGTCATGATTCTGTTTGATTTTTTTTTTTTTTTTTGCAGTGCGCGGGCCTCTCACTGTCGTGGCCTCTCCCGTTGCGGAGCACAGGCTCCGGACGCGCAGGCTCGGCGGCCATGGCTCATGGGCCCAGCCGCTCCGCGGCATGTGGGATCCTCCAGGACCGGGGCACGAACCCGCGTCCCCTGCATCGGCAGGCGGACTCTCAACCACTGCGCCACCAGGGAAGCCCTGAAACTTAAAAGCTTTTGCACAGCAAAGGAAACCATAAACAAGACAAAAAGACAGCCCTTAGAATGGGAGAAAATATTTGCAAAAAGAGCAACTGACAAAGGATTAATATACAGGCAGCTCATGCAGCTCAATATCAAAAAACCCACAAAACCCAATACAAAAATGGGCAGAAGATCTAAATAGACATTTCTCCGTAGAAGATATACAGACTGCCAACAAACACATGAAAGGATGCTCAACATCATTAATTATTACAGAAATGCAAATCAAAACTACAATGAGGTATCACCTCACACCGGTCAGAATGGTCATCATCAAAAAATCTACAAACAATAAATGCTGGAGAGGGTGGGAGGAAAGGGAACCCTCTTGCACTGTTGGTGGGAATGTAAATTGATACAGCCACTATGGAGAACAGTATGGAAGTTCTTTAAAAAACTAAAAGTAGAACTACCATATGACCCAGCAATCCCACTCCTGGGCATATACCCTGAGAAAACCATAATTCAAAAAGTGTCATGTACCACAATGTTCATTGCAGCACTATTTTCAATAGCCAGGTCATGGAAACATCCTAAATGCCCATCAACAGATGAATGGATAAAGAAGATGTGGCCCAAATATACAATGGAATATTACTCAGCCATAAAAAAGGAACGAAATTGGGTCATTTGTAGAGATATGGATGCACCTAGAGACTGTCACACAGAGTGAAGTTAGTCAGAAAGAGAAAAACAAATACCGTATGTTAACACACATATATGGAATCTAAAAAAAAAAAAAAAAAAAGGTCCTGATGAACCTAGGGGCAGGACAGGAATAAAGACGCACATGTAGAGAATGGACCTGAGGATATGGCGAGGGGGAAAGGTAAGCTGGGACGAAGTGAGAGAGTGGCATGGACATATATACACTACCAAATGTAAAATAGATAGCTAGTGGGAAGCAGCCACAGAGCACAGGGAGATCAGCTCGGTGCTTTGTGACCACCTAGAGGGGTGGGATAGGGAGGGTGGGAGGGAGGGAGACACGAGAGGGAAGAGATATGGGAACATATGTATATGTATAACGGATTCATTTTGTTATAAAGCAGAAATTAACACACCATTGTAAAGCAATTATCCTCCAACAAAGATATTAAAAAACAAGAAATTCCTATATTTGGTAGCAGATTTTTTTGGAAGATTATATATATATATGTATATTATTCCTATGGGTGCTCCAAATGGAATCCAGCCAGGGAGAGGACAATTACTCAGCCCTCCCAGTCTTTGCCTACTATGCATTTTTGTTTTGTTTTGTTTCAGCCGTGCCATGAGGCATAAGGGATCCTAGTTCCCTGACCAGGGCTCGAACCTGTGGCCCCCCATTGTAGAAGTGCAGAGCCCCAAACACTGGCCCGCCAGGGAACCCCCAATCCTAAGCAATTCTTGTGTAAATAGGATAGGTAGCCTTTTTAAATCTTAACTTTTCATTAAAGTGTAACACACAAGGAAGGGTCAAAATCGTGAATGTGTTACCCAAAGAATTTTCTCGAAGAGAAGGCACCTTTGTAACCAACACCATACCCATAGAGAGAATTTTGCCATCTTCCCAGAAGCTCCCCTGAGGTCCAGTCACTATGCCGCTCACAGGCTGACCGCATTTGTCACTGGTATCGAGCCCTGGATGCTGCCAAAAATGCTTCCAAAGCGCTTTTACCAACTCACACTCTCCCAGTGGGAGTCAGAGTGTGTTTTCCCACACCTTCCCCGGCCCTGGCTACAGCCAAGCTTTTCAGTCATTGCCGACCCAAGAGATCAAAAATCATAGGTGAATATCATCTTAGTTTGGACTTTTAGAATTATTAGTAAAGCTAAGCCTTTGTTTGCTTGTGTTTATTGGCCTTTTTCTGGGACACACCTGTATTGCTGTCTCGTGACAACAGGAAAAAAAGAAAAGAAAAAGAAAAACAAACATCTGGTCTACACATCGGGATCTGGCTGAATAAACTATGGGAATATACTGGCAAGAGATGACCCTGCAGTTACTTGAAAAGAATGAGGTACAACTATAATTGCTCTACAGAATTATCACCCGGATATAAATGTAATGAGGAAGGCAAGAAACCAAAGCTTGTATGATAGGATCCAACCTTGGTTCGATTTTTTTTAAAAGTATGTGTATCACAGAATTCTGGACGAATATTCCAGAAATCATTGACAGTGGCTATCTCTGTCCAGTGAGACTGAGAAGAAGATGGGAGAAGATTTTTAGCCTTTAATTTCTTCTTCTTTTTTTTTTTTTTGGCGGTACGCGGGCCTCTCACTGCTGTGGCCTCTCCTGTTGCGGAGCACAGGCTCCGGACGCGCAGGCTCAGCGGCCATGGCTCACGGGCATGTGGGATCTTCCCGGACCGGGGCACGAACCCGTGTCCCCCGCATCGGCAGGCGGTCTCCCAACCACTGCACCACCAGGGAAGCTCTAATTTCTTCTTAAATAAACATTTTATTTGGAAAGGTTTTGATTTACAGAAAATATGTAAAGATAGTACAGAGAGGCTATGAACTTAAAACTGTTCTAAAAACAAAAGTGCCCTTATTTTGTGAAAAGTAGTACAGAGAGTTCCTGTATGTTCCTCGCCCAGATCCATACCCGGCACGTCTGTCAACGCTAAAACACCAGCTCCGGGATGTTCCTGTCCCCCAAACTCCATGCTCTCCTTGGATCTCACCAGTATCCCCATTAATATCCCTCTTCTGCCCCAGCATCCCATCCGGTCCCACACTGGATGCAGTCCTCAGATTGCCTCACCCTCTGCTCATCACGGGCATTTCAATCTTTCCTGCTTTTCCAGGACCTTCGCTGATGGGGAGGAGAAGCACTGATCAGGAATGTTATAAAATGTGCCCCAGTTAGGGTTTGTCAGATGGTTTTCTCTTGATGAGACTGGGTGTGGGGAGAATGCTGCAGAGATGACGTGCTCTCCCGTTTGCACCACATCAGGGATATAGGACATCCACTTGGTACCCTGGCGATGGCAACCTTGACACCTGTGGTGCCTCCATGTCAAGGTACTGCTTGTCCCTTCTGCATCCTCTCCTTAGAAATGAGTCTCTATTGGATTCCACAGATAAGTGATATCACATGCTTTTTGTCTTTCTCTGTCTGACTTATTTCACTTAGTATGATCATCTCTAGGTCCTTCCATGTTGCTGCAAATGGCATTATTTCGTTCTTTTTTTTTTAATTGAAGTATAATTGATTTACAATGTCATGCCAATCTCTGCTGAACAGCAAAGTGACTCAGTTATACACATATAGACATTCTTTTTTTTTCATATTCTTTTCTATTATGGTTTATCACAGGATATTGAATAGAGTTCCCTGTGCTCTACAATAGGACCCTGTTGTTTATCCATTCTAAATGTAATAGTTTGCATCTACCAACCCCAAACTCCCAGTCCATCACTCTCCCTCCCCCGTCCCCCTTGGCAACCACAAGTCTGTTCTCTATTTCCATGTTTCTGTTTTGCAGATAGGTGCATTTGTGCCGTATTTTAGATTCCACATATAAGTGATATCATACATATTTGTCTGACTTACTTCACTTAGTGTGATAATCTCTAGTTGCATCCACGTTGCTGTATATGGCATGATTTCATTCTTTTTTATGGCTGAGTAATATTCCATTGTATACATGTACCACATCTTCTTTATCCATTCCTCTGTCAATAGACATTTAGGTTGTTTCCATGTCTCGGCTATTGTGAATAGTGCTGCTATGAACACTGGGGTGCATGGATCTTTTCAAATTATGGTTTTCTCTGGATATATGCCCAGGAGTGGGATTGCTGGATCCTATGGTAGCTCTCTTTTTAGTTTTTTAAGGAACCTCCATACTGCTCTCTATAGTGGTTTTACTTATAAAAATGAACTTTTTTTTAACAAAACAGAAACAGACTCACAGATCTCAAAATCCAACGTATGGTTACCAGAGGGGAAATGTGGGGAGAAGCGATAAATTAGGAGATGGGGAGTAACATATACGTGTTACGATATATAAAACTGATAACTAACAAGGACCTACTGTACAGCACAGGGAACTTTACTCAATATTCTATAATAACTTATATGGGAAAAGTATCTGAAAAAGAATGTGTATATATATATATATATATATATATATATATATATATATATATATAACTGATTCACTTGCTGTACACCTGAAACTAACACAACATTGTGAATCAACTATACTCCAATAAAAAAAATAGAGTTAAAATTTTAAAATAAAATATTTATTAAGCAAAAAAGAAAGAAAGAAAGAAAGAAATGAGTCTCTAAGTGCAGCCCGCCCTCCAGGGGTGGGGCCGGGGGCCGGAAAGTCTCCCCTCCCAGAGGGGGAAGATCCACACATTGTATTTGCCATTTTTCTTTTACCTTGAAGCCCTTCTGTAGCATCTTCAACCTGTGCACATACACCTTCCATAATTTAAAAATATAGTTCCTGGGGCTTCCCTGGTGGCGCAGTGGTTGAGAGTCCGCCTGCCGATGCAGGGGACACGGGTTTGTGCCCCGGTCCGGGAAGATCCCACGTGCCGTGGAACGGCTGGGCCCGTGAGCCATGGCCACTGGGCCTGCGCGTCCGGAGCCTGTGCTCCGCAACGGGAGAGGCCACAACAGTGAGAGGCCCGCGTACCACAAAAAAAAAAAAAAAAAAAAAAAAAAAAAAAAAAAAATATATATATATATATATATATATATACAGTTCCTGAAACAAATGGGAGTTGCTGATTAAAAATCAAGGGTAGGTCTCCTTCATATTTTGCCAAAAGCAAATATTTTGTTCTCCGGGAAAGAAAACACGCGCAGTTCACTTCCCGATCCTGGGCAGGGGAGATCACGATGACTCCACCTCTGTCTCGAGGAGGTAGGTGTCCAAGATGAAGGACACTTTGAGCCAAGACCCCAGCCCTGGGCCAGAGGAGGCTGCCAGTGTTCCGGGACCTGCTGCTGGGGCCACGTGTTGAATGGGGAAGGGGGGAGGACGAGCGGAGCAGAGGCGCTGTCAGAAGCACGCAAGAAACCAGAAACTCATTAGCTGCAACCTCAGCTGTGACCTTTGCCCCGCATGTGACCTTGAAAAAGCCTCTTAGCTTCCATGGCCACTTCCGTGGGGATCAAGTGAGCATTCCGAGTCCTGCCTGCCTGCGTGGAAAATATCTTTTGATGACTGATTAGCTAATGCTTGGAAACAGCGCCGGCGCTAGAAGCCAGGTCCCAAGAAAGTGCTAAGCAGTGTTATTAAGGGATCAAACAGGAGGGCTTTTGTGTGTGATGCCAAGATGATTTTGTTAAATTATGAAACTTGCTTTGATAAACTGCCTGGAGGTGCCATCTGTGACATGCTTAATGTTTTTTTTTCCCACTTCCCTGAACTTATTGAATTATTTGTACACAATTTATTTTACTTTCATAGGGCATTAAATTACTCTGAGACCTTGAAATATTTTACAGCCAATTCAAGGGATCTAGAGGCTGTCAGGAGAGTTTTTGATGAATTTCTGTCTTTAGGAGATGAAAGGGGGGGGAGGATACTGCAAATTGGGCGGGGGGACTCATGGTGTGGAAAAGGAGCTTTCAACTCTGTTCAGCGTGGGTCCTTTAAATTCACAGCTGCTGCTGAAATGTTTTTATAAACTACAGCAAGGAATTGGAGTGCATTTCGTCATCTCCGTATCTTAACCAGAAACATTGATTGAAACCTTTTATTATAGGAAATTTGAAATATGTATATAAATAGAAAGAATATAATGAATCCGTGTCTGTATCATACAGCGTCCGTGACCATCAATGCAGGACCAACCTTGTGTTTTTGCTACCCTTTCTCACTCCATCAGTCCCATGGGTTATTTTGAAGCCAAGTCCAGATATCACAGCGTTTCATCTGAAAATAAAAAAAACCATTTTTTAGTTGGATAAAAGAGTTGTAGCCACTTCCTCTGGGATGTGCTAACTGTGACATTAAAAAAAGCCCTGCTTCCCTGGTGGCGTGGTGGCTGGGAGTCCGCCTGCCGATGCAGCGGACAGGGTTCGTGCCCCGGTCCAGGAAGATTCCCACATGCCGTGGAGCGGCTGGACCCGTGAGCCATGGCCACTGAGCCTGCGCGTCCGGAGCCTGTGCTCCGCAACGGGAGAGGCCACAACAGTGAGAGGCCTGCGTACCGCAAAAAAAAAAAAAAAAAAAAAAGCCCTGGTCTGTCCCTGGAAGACAGTTGAAACCACTATGAACACTTATTTTCGTTCTTGTGACACTGAAGCAGCTCAGTGGCTGGAAGAATCCAAGCATTAAAAGGGCACCATGGTCCAGGCTGCTCAGCTTGAAGGAAGGGTTGTCCAGACAGGTGGGAGAATCCCTGGACATGTCTACCTCACTCCCACATCTAAGCCCCGGCCCTGGGAAAGCGAGCAGAAATGTTTGTCTTGGATCACATGTGACATCACAGAGCTGGGCCTCCCTGCTTGGCTGTGCTAACCCATGACCCCTCTTTCTTCAACATCTTCTTGCAAAGCAGCCTCCTCTACCTTTCCTCGACTGTGTCTTTCAGAAGCTACTAGCAGTACATTGCCCCAAGTATCACAGCTCTCAAACGTTTCTGTATCTCAGGATCTCCTGGGCAGCTTGTTAAACATTTTATTATCATATACACCCTACTTGGTATAAAATGGATAAACAACACGGACCCAGTGTATAGCACAGGGAACTCTACGCGATATTTTATAATGACCTATAAGGGAAAAGAATCTGAAAAGAGAAAGAAAAAAATATATATGTATGTGTAACTGAAATCACTTTGCTGTACACCTGAAATTAACACAGCACTGTAAATCAGCTATACTTCAATTAAAAAAAAATCTTACCTACTCTCACACTTCACTGATGGAAGTGTACATGAATGATGGAACCTACAGGAAGTGCAACTAGGCTGAAACTATCACAATTTTGAAATGCTCATATCATTTGACACTTAAAGAGGACTGTGTCTTAGGAGGACTTGCCCATGTGTGAATGACATCCATGTGGCATATTTCTCACAGTCCAAGACTGAAAGCAACCTGCATGGCCTATGACATAATAACATAAGTGAGCGCCCATCCACACGGGGCAATATGGTGCAGGCATTCAAAAGAATAAAGACCGGGCTTCCCTGGTGGCGCAGTGGTTGGGAGTCCGCCTGCCGATGCAGGGGACGCGGGTTCGTGCCCCGGTCCGGGAAGATCCCACATGCCGCGAGCGTCTGGCCCCGTGAGCCATGGCCACTGAGCCTGCGCGTCTGGAGCCTGTGCTCCGCAGCGGGAGAGGCCATAGCGTTGAGAGGCCCGCGTACTGCAAAAAACAAACAAACAAAAAAAGAATAAGGACCATTCTCCGAGATGTATGGTTAAGTGAAAGATCCAAGGTGCAGAACTGCAGAAATTGAATGTTGCCATTTGAGAAGGGAAAATAGAATATATGTGCATGTATTTCTGTGTAGATACAGATACACAGAGATGGATACTTATACATCTATTATACTTTCACAAAGGAGATCAAACATTTATACACATAGATTGTACATGCATATGTTTTATATATACATGCTTGCATATGCTCATATCTACTTTTGTTTAAAAATATGCATGTAGATGCCCAAAATATCTCTTCAAAAATGCCCAAGAAATAGCAACAATGTCCAGTTCCTTCTGAGGACGGGAACTCGGTGGCAGGTATCAGGGATGGGCAAGAGGAAGACTTATTTTTCACTTCATATTCTCCAGTCCTGATGAGTTTTGCACCCTAAACATTCATTACCTTTTCAAAAAGATAAATAAATAATTTGTTCAGTGAAGCTGCTTGGACCCCTCTCCAGATCTACCGAAGCAGAAGCTTCAACTGTGGGACCCAGGAACTCATATTTTGAGCAAACCTGCTCTGGGTATCTTTTTTTTTTTTTTTTTTTTTTTTGCGGTATGCGGGCCTCTCACTGTTGTGGCCTCTCCCGTTGCGGAGCACAGGCTCCGGACGTGCAGGCTCAGCGGCCATGGCTCACGGGCCTAGCCGCTCCACGGCATGTGGGATCCTCCCAGACCGGGGCACGAACCCGTGTCCCCTGCATCGGCAGGCAGACTCTCAACCACTGCGCCACCAGGAAAGCCCTGCTCTGGGTATCTTGATGCACTCTGGTGCTGAGGATCTCTACCCTCCAGCTCTGCCCTTTTGATCTGGATTAATCTGCACTTATGGCGTGTGCAACACAAGACCTTTTCAAGTGGGTATGCTTTGTCTCCCCAATTACTTAAGCTTCTGAGGGCAGGGGCTGATTTTTACATCCACGCATGGAAGATAGGAAAGCTTCGAAATGCACTGACTTCAGTAAGTGGCCAAAATGCAGAAAGACAATAGCCTGATACTCAAATCAGTTCTTGGACTGTGCATGGTAGACAAGAGATGACTGCTACTCCCCGCATCGCGAGATGAAATTAAATTCCCTTTCTCTTGAATATCAGGTAGCCTCGCTGACTTGCTTCCTCAGTAGAATATGGTAGAAGTAACGAGACTTCTGGAACTACATGGTATGAAGCCTTGCAACTTGGAGCACTCGTTCCGGAGGAAGCCAGCCCCTATGTCATAAGTCAAGCTACCGTGAGACCACTGTGCTCTGAAGAAGCCCAAGAAGCTCCTGCAGAGAGACCTGCAAGCCGGCAACCCCCGTCGAGCTTCCGATCAATAGGCAAAGCCAGCCTGCCACCCATGTGGGGTGAGTGAGCCTCTCAGGACTGGACCCTCCAGCCCTGACTGAGTTGTTGCAGCCAACACTGGGTGGAGCTGAGACAACCCAGTCCCACCGTGTTCCACCCAAACTGCAGATTCTTGAGCCAAACAAATGCTCGCTGTTGTTGTTTTTTAACCCTAGGCTTTGGGGGTAGTTTGTTGTTCAATAATAGATAAATGGAATATTCTACGTACGTGAGGCAGTTGTATGCAAGTGTTGTAGGATGCTATTTGGATCAAAAGGTTCTCTTGACTCTAACTGATGAATAATTGCTCCCATTTTTGAACATTTACCATATGCCAGCCTGTATGCCAAGTACTCTCATTAAAACCTATAATTACCCTATTTTCCAGGGTTTATGGATAAGATAGGAAGACAAATGCAAAGCACGCGACCAACAGGGACGTTTGTCCGGCCCTCCCCTCTCCTTGAAACAGGTTCCTCAATCATACAGATGCAGCAGCGTGTGACCAGTAACCGTGTTGGGATAACATGGGTTGTCATCTAGACAAGAGCTGATTGAACCAGGAAGGGATGTTTTACCTAAGCTGGACTAGAGTCCCTCCCCTGGGAATCGGGAAGTGGACCTAAGAGATTGTCGACTCGATCTGACGTGAAAATGGGAGAGAACTGAGTGGCTTTGGCATCAAGTAGACTAAGAAGTGATGAGGGTCTGAACTGCGGCAGACATGCCCGGGTACCACTGAGATAAGACAGGGCACAAACGTCCCCATAGCGATCCTGGCCTGAGGTCCAGCTGGTCTGGAGGCACAGCTGCATATGTCCTCTTGGGTTTCCCCAGGAGAGTTTGCATTCTTTGCTTTTGCTGGCTCTAACTGGTTTCTGGGGTGCTTTTTTGTTTGTTTGTTTGTGGGTTGTTTTTTTTTTTTCTGGCTGCACTGTGCGGTTTGCAGGATCTTACTTCCCCAACCGGGGACTGAACCCATGCCTTCGGCAGTGAAAGTATGGAGTCCTGACCACAGGACCACCAGGGAATTCCCAGGTTTCTGTTGGTTTTGATGAAAATAAATATGATGTGGTTCAAAGAGGGTCATTTTCCTAAGGTCCCAAGCATCACAGCTCTCAAACTTTCCTGTGCGCCAGGATCTCCTCGGCAGCTGGTTAAAAGCCTTGCCGGCTCTCACACATCACTGATGGAAGTATCCATTAATGCTGCTGCCCATAAGGAGTGCAGTTAGGCTGAAACTATCACAGTTTTGAAATGTGCGTACCATTGACCCTGAAAGAGGACTGTGTCTTAGGAAGACTTGGCCATGTGTGAGTGACATCCATGTGGCGTATTTCTCAGAGCCAACAACTGAAAGCCATCTACATGGCCTGTGACATAATAACATAAGTGAGGGCCCATCCAGGGAATTCCCTGGCGGTCCAGTGGTTAGGACTCCGAGCTTCCACTGCAGGGGGCGCAGGTTCGATCCCTGGTCGGGGAATTAAGATCCCATAAGCCGCACGGCACGGCAAAAAACAAACAAAAGAGTGAGGGCCCATCCACACTGTGCAGTACAGCGCCGACATTCAAAAGAATGAGGACCATTCTCCAAAGTGTGTGGTGAAGTGAAAGACCCAAGGTGCAGAACTGCAGGGATAGAATGTTGCCACTTGGGGAGGGAAAATAGAATATATGTGCATGTATTTCTGTGTAGATACAGACGTATGGAGATATGGACTTGTATATCTAAGTTCATAAAGGAGACCAAACATATTTATACACATAGATTAAACACACACACACACACACACACACACACACACACACACACATTTTAAGACACATCGTCACACATGCAAATGGGAAAGTCAAGGTGGAAACCCCGCTCTGTGCTCCTGACTCCTTAGGGGCTGGTAAACCTTCTCCTCCTCTCTCTACGACTTAATGAAATGTCAGCCAAACTAAAGCCTCCACAACTGCACTCTTGCCTCTCCTTTGGCTCTAGAAGTGCAGCCCTCTCTCCGTCCATCCAGCTGATTTTTGGATAATCATTTTCGAGTAAGTTGCAGACACCAGTGTCCTCCACCCCTAAACAGGGCAGTACGCAACCTTCCCTAATCTTCTACTCCAAAACCTTGCCGCACGCATGCCCGTGACTTGGCATTTACCAAACTTGCTGATTTATCCAGCCGGGTGAGTGGTAGGAATTTGTAACCAACACACAATTAAGAGGAGATGCGGTTACTGCCCCAGAGCTTTCTTATACCACATTTTATTACAAAAATGTTAAACATACAGAAAAGTGGAAAGGCTCACACAACCAATATCTGTGTACCCACTACCTGGTTCCCACTATTAATATTTTCCTAGGTTGGTTTATCACATCTCTCCAGTGATTCTACGCACCATTAGCACGTCTTTTTAAACTTTGCTTGTATTTTAGAAGTTCTGTGTTATACAGGTAACCCACCCACGGTACTACACTCTTTTCCTCTTTTCCCTCTAGGGAAAGCTCTTATTAGTTACCAGATCTCTAACATGAAACATGCGGTTAAGAGAAAGTAGTCTCAAAAAGAAAGAAAACAGAAAAAAGAAAAAAAAAAGAGAGAGAAAATAGTCTCGTGATTGTTTCCCTGCCTTCCCGTGTCTGATGTCTGCATCTCCAGACTGACAGAGATTAATGGGCAGTTAACCTCGCGTCGTCTTCTCTCTGCTTCATGCTCTGCAAGTTTTATTTTTTCAAGCAGTTGTAAACTTTTGGGGATCTGATACACCCAGTGGATCTTAGCAGGGCTGAGTGAAGAGAAGAGGAAGGGGGAAGTCAAAAGGAGAGTTATAAATGTTGATAATAGTACTAAGATGTATTTAGCAATGACCGTGTCTCGCTCTACACCAGGCCCTTTGCACATGCGATCTTTTCCAATCTGTTCAATCCCGTCAACAGTTCTGTGAGACGTACACCACGAGCAGTGAGCCCTCTTTAGGCGATGTTTCTCAGTTGGGTACCCAAAGCCCAGTTTAGGAATTTTCATAAAAATGAACTCTTAGGGATGGGTCTAGCTTTGGAAAGAATAACAGAATATCCATTGTGCACTTGCTACGTTCCAGCCGCTGGCTGAACACACAGCGTTGTGCTGAGTTGACTTTTGTGATGCTCCGAGGGAAGTCTTATTATTTCCCCTCATTTTATACATGAGGAAAGTGAGTTACAAAGAATCAAGAGTAAATCTCTCTAGAGAGCAAATGTTTCAGAAATGGGCTATCTACAGGTCAAATTTATTCAGTTTCTGAGTTTGAAGAGCCCAGGAATTTCATCACTTAGTTCAGCTGACACACACTGATGAAGGGCTTCCCTTGTACCAGGGGCCGGGGTCGGGAAGCTAAATGATGTACGGCCTTACACGCCCTCGTTGGCATTTACTCCAACTACACGGATCCATCAATATTCCACTCACGCACTGCATGATTGGCCTCTAGAAGGAGAACCAGACAGATGGTCCAGAACCGTGGGATACATAATCAAATGATTATCGTTGGGGTGATTCGTTACACAGGAGAAGGTGAGCGGGGCTGCGGCTCTGGGGGAAGAAATCAGCAGATCGGGCAGAGGCGGGAGCTGAGCTGCAGTGCCGTCACTCAGAGCCTGCGCCACCTCTCCGGGGCCCTGAGGCTGGGATGGCCCTGCATGTTGTCCCAAACTGGGGCACAGGGCATGCCTGCGGGTCCCGGCATTTTCACCAGATGCCCGCTGGCCCTGTGGAACTGCAGCGTGACCTTTTGCCGGGAGCTCTCTGTAGCCTGGAGATTGCAGGGCGATCGCTGGGAGGGGCCTGATGCGGAGCTGTCAGTCACCAGAGGGGGAGGAGGGCGTTCGTCAAGAAAGCGTGGAGTGCAGTGCTGCCGGGTCCCCTGAGGCTCCAGGCACTCGGGACGGCTCTGACTTCTTTTCGGCTGCACTGTCAGGTCCGTGCAGACCAGTGGTTACGTGATGAAGGGTCCTCGTTGTGGAAAGGACCTGGTAGATCCTCAAAGCTAAACAGAGGCCACATGACCCAGCAGTGCCACTCCTGGGTGCGCCCAGAAGAAATGAAACCATGCTCTGCACAGAAACACTGAGCCCCTCTGTCCACAGTGGCCCAAACGTGGAAGCAACCCCAGTGTCCCTTCGCCGACGACACGATGCACAATGTGGCCTGTGCACACGACGGAACTCGACTCAGCCATGAAAAGGGATGAAGCACCGACGCCCCGGCACCGTGGATGAGCTTTGAAAACCTCGTGCCCAGGGAGGGAAGCTGGCTCAAGAGGGCATTATCGCATGAGTCCTTTTTTTTTTTTTTTTTTTTGCGGTACGCGGGCCTCTCACTGTTGTGGCCTCCCCCGTTGCGGAGCACAGGCTCCGGACGCGCAGGCTCAGCGGCCATGGCTCACGGGCCCAGCCGCTCCGCGGCAATGTGGGATCTTCCCGGACCGGGGCGCGAACCCGTGTCCCCTCCATCGGCAGGCGGACTCCCAACCACTGCGCCACCAGGGAAGCCCTCGCAGGAGTCCTTTTACGTGAAATGTGCAGAATAAGCGAGTCCACAGAGATGGAAGTGAATTAGTGGTTTCCAGGGGCCAGGGATGGGGGCGTGACTGCTCATGGGTAGGAGTTTTCTTTTGGGGATGATGGCAATGTTCTAACCTGAGATAGTGGTGATGGTTGGACAATTCTGTGAATATAGTGAAAACCACTGAATTTTACACGTTTAAACCTGTAAAGATATGGATTCTCTCTCTCTATGTGTACATATAGATATTTAATATTTTTATATAGATTATATGTTTATATTTATATATATCGTATACGTTTATATATTTAGAAAATATATATTACATATATTTATCAATGAAAGTCTTCGAGGCAGAAGGTAGGGGCTGAAAGCCTGACTCTGCTTGTGACTGTGTGACTGTGAGTAAGTTTCTCGACCTCTCTGGGCCTCTGTTTCTTCATCTGCAAAGTGGGGGCAATAACTGGGCTCCCACAGGGAGCCCAGAAGTGAAGGGGTCTGTGTGCAGGCCGTGCTCAGCCCAACGATGGGCGTGTAGTATGCGACCCATAAGTGTTCACTGTTGCTACCTACCCCATGTCCCTTCCCGCCAGTCCCCGCTCAACCCCGTCATCTGGACCTGGACCGCTGCAGACACCTCCTCCCATATGCATCTTCCAGCTCCCATTTCGCCGGGGAGGGTCTGCTCTGCGGGCGCCCATCCCGCCTTCATGCACAGAGGTTGGAGCTGCGCCCAAGCCCGAGTCCCCGGCCCTGCCACCTACTAGCTGCACCTCCTGGGTCAGAGCCAGCTTCTTTCTTGAGCCAACTTTTGCTCAGGTGTGAATGGGAATCATAAAAATAAATAGCATAGAGGGTTATCGATATCATAATTAATAGGTATAAAGCAAGTCCCGAGAATGAGCGTGATGGGGAGTCAATGTTGAACGTTTGCCATGATGGTTACTGTTAACTTTCTCCTCTCCTTTCCCTCTTCCTGGACCGGCTTGCCATCCACATTCAAAGTTCAACAAGCCTGGCAGGAGGGCTTCTAGGTGCCAGGGACGACCCCTTTTCACTTCACCCTCACTATAACGCCGTTTGAGAGATGAAGAAGCTGAAGCCCAGAGAGCTTCAGTCACCGCCTCAGGGTCACACAGCTGGTGGGGGCCAACTCCAGGTCCGCCGGCCTGAAGCCTGTGCTATCTCCACCACACACCAGTGTCTTCTAAGTGATGATATGCACCTCTGTTGGCTCACAAAGAGATTTTAGGTGTAATGCAGGTAGACTTTAGCACAGAAAGGCTACTGTATTTATGTATATTTTATTAATAAGAAAAATATTTACATTTACCTCCAAGTGGTCATTTCACAGGTATTTTTGCTTATCTTGAAGCCAAGATGGAAAGTCAGTCGATTTTTTTTTAAGTTACAGTAAATAAGTTTTACTTTGAGTTTAAGTAAATAATATTGGAGATAGTAAGTGCCAAAAAAAAAAAAAAAAATGTAAAGGCATTTCTGTCCCTTTCCCCACACACTGAACTCACAATAGGGGTCTGACGTTTCCGCCTGGAAGCGTTTCCTGC
Organism: Phocoena sinus; assembly: GCF_008692025.1. NCBI lineage: Eukaryota > Metazoa > Chordata > Mammalia > Artiodactyla > Phocoenidae > Phocoena > Phocoena sinus. The sequence continues at coordinate 87,472,490 of NC_045776.1, forward strand.
TTACAGCAGTTACCCTGCACACAGCACATGACTTTTTGTGCAACAAAAGTCTATCTAACAATTGTGCAAAAGACCAGAAGGAAATACGTGGGGGGAGGGGGGGTGGCGGGGGCCTGGTGGAAATTGGCATTTCCATCCCAACTGGAACCAAAGCAAATGTGACTCACTTCGGTGCATCAAGTGATATTTTAAAATCTCAAACACAGAAACCATCTGAAAAGATTCTGCCTCTGGGTTTCATCCGGAAGAGCAGGAAGCAGCCTCGCATCAGAAGTCAAGGCTTTTCCTATTTATTCTCCATCACCGTGCGATGCTGTGGTGCTTCTTCAGCCCCAGCTGGAAGTCCAGCTCTGTCCCTTCTGTCTGTCCTCACCTGCGGCATCATTTCCCAGCCCCTCGGTGAACGGGAGGGGAAGGCAATTAGGGGACAACCAAAGGTGTGGGGGGAAGTGTGTCACCAGGACGCCCTGCCAGCCCATCCTGCCATCCGGGTTTCTCGATGATGGCCGGGTAGCCCTGGTTAAAGTGTGGTCACATTTTACCTCAAAGCCTCCTTTTGGGGTGGGTGGTAGGTGAGTTTCTTCAAGACAATTTCTAACGTCCTGTGACCAGGCCACTGAATTCTAACATTCTGCTCTGCAAGTGACCTTTAAGCACTGTCTTGCAACTAAACCAGCAATGAATAATACTAATAATAATGATAGCTGTTAGGTATCCAGCTCGGTGCCAGGGATGAGGTGAGCATTTTTCCAGCGTTCCCTCTTCAATTCTCACTCCAGTCTTAGAAGAAAGGATGAAGGTCCCCTTTAGGACCTGGAGAAAGTAACTTTCTCCAGTTCACAAACCTGGCCTGAGGCAGAGCCAGGATTTGAACCCACAGCCAGGAAGGCCCCTGCAGGCGGGGTTTTGGGGAGCTCAGCTCCATCCCTGGGCCTCACACAGCACTCAGTGAATACTTGGTCAATGAACGCATGTCGGACTCTGGCACATCTCCTGATGCAGAGGTTCTCGGAGACGAGCCATTATTAAATGAAAAACCCCCAAATAAGGAAGGAAGATGATATGGGATGCTTCCCAGGGCGTGGCTCAGCTCTGAATGTGCCGGCGAGCCCAGCAGGAAAGGTTATCAGTTCTCAGTCCACCCCCGGGTGCAGCTGACCGCATCCTAAGTCCATCAATCGTCACCACACGGCCCCGTCCTCGGCAGCCCCAGCTCCTTCTGTGCCGGCCAAGCAGGGATGCCCTGGGCTGTGGCCTCCCGCAGAGGAGGGGTCGGCTGGCCCTGGGAGCTGCGCATCGCTTCACACGTCCATCCTTGTGTGAGCGGCTCTCGCGGACCCGCTGGCGCCTTTCTTGTGCGCAGCAGGGGTGAGGCGGTGATGAGAAGCTTGTGCGCTTCAAAGAGCAGGCGGGCGGACAGGGCTGCCCTTTCCGCGGCTCCCTCCCAGCTCCCAGCTCCACGCAGGGCTGGTCCCCAGGCCGGGCAGAGCCTCTGAGCCCCCACGGGGCTGTAGACCCCAAGCCAAGGTCCCGGAGGCCCGGCCTCGGTCCTGGGGTCCCCCCTGGCTGCTGCTCTTTTCTCCCCCTAGAAACTCGCTCTAAGATGCTGGGGAAATGCGGGGGGAGGGGGAGGGGGAGGCTGGGGCCCATCTCACCCTCAGGGGTCAGCAGAGAGCATTGCCTCTCACTGTCAGGACTCCATCACTTTTTAAGAAAGGAAGCCTGGGGCAAACAAGGCCTCGGACCGGCAGTGCCATCTTTTATTATTCTGAACTCAAAAGAATGGCACAGTTGCAATAAATGTGGCCAACCCAGAGCATCAGGACTTCTCCAGAAAAATAAAGGCATTTCCTCGGGAAACTAGGAAATCCACCTTGGGCCTAATGCGAGTCATTTGCCCTTTATAACGCAGAGGTTGCATTCTGTTACGGCTGCCTACCTGCACCTGGTGGAATGTCCTAGGCATGATTGCACTGCCTGTAAGGTCACCGCAGACTTGATCTTAAAAGTACTGCCTCCCGGTCAGTACTGAGTACTGAGTACTGAGCTCGGCCTGGTAGAATGCGCCTTCCTTCCTTCCTACGGGCGTGTCTGGGGGCTGCAGAAGGACCCCATGCGGAGGCTGTGGGTAGGCTGGAGGTCTTTTCTGGAAGCGAGCTCAGGCCAGGCTGAGGGGAACGGCGAGGGGGTGGGGGACTCCGTGAATCTACCCAGCCAGGCCAGCCCCGGTCTCCATGACTACAGAGAACGTTCTAGAAAAGCAAGGGCGATGTTCACCTCAGGGCAGGAGGCCTGGTGAGCAAGCCGCCCATCAAACTTCTCATGTTGTGGGTTCCACGTGAACAAGAGTGGAAATTCCCAGGAACCCCTCGGGGGTCTGTGACCTCCAGCACTGTGATGGGGGGAGCAGGGGCTTGGGCGTCCGGCAGAGATGGGTCCCCTCCCTACCAGCCTCCTAAGGTTTGTGTGCCTGTGTGTGTGTGCGTGTGTGTGTGTGTGTTGTTTGTTTGTTTTGAATCCTCCAGAAAACTGTGGTTTTCCAGGTAGCTTCAATTAAACCTCGGGCGCCTTACTTCAAGCACTTACACTGCTGATATTTCAAAGGCCTGATGCTCTGGCTTGGCTGCTGTTTGATTTTGCAGGATCCCTGATGAAGAGCATGGGTTTGGGACTGCAGTGAGTCCCCTACACACGAACCTACAAGTTGCGAACTATCAAAGATGCAGACCTGGGCTTCCCTGGTGGCGCAGTGGTTGAGAGTCCGCCTGCCGATGCAGGGGACGCGGGTTCGTGCCCCGGTCCGGGAAGATCCCACATGCCGCGGAGCGGCTGGGCCCGTGAGCCATGGCCGCTGAGCCTGCGCGTCCGGAGCCTGTGCTCCTCTACGGGAGAGGCCACAACAGTGAGAGGACCGCGTACCGTAGGAAAAAAAAAAAGATGCAAACCTGCGTGCGCATGTCCAATCACGTAAGCTAGTTCACGTGTCTGGCGTACATGGTCACGTGCGGGCGTCCTCTGCAAGCGGTTGTGCTTTTGTGTCCTTTACTGTACAGACCACAGCAGTACAGCATCCTTATAGATAGACTTGAATCCAGCAAGGAACCAGCACTTGAGCCGTCCGCGTCGGGCGTGAGTGCAATTGCAGCTCGCCCTCCGTCTGCTATGGCTGACGGTCCTTCAGCTCTGCCATCTCCCACCTCCTCTCCCTCCTCCAGTCAGTAACTCTTCCTGCCTGTTCACGCGATGCCAGCCCCCGTGTGCCAGCTGTTGTACGGTACTACTGTTCTCTTCAAGGTCCTGTACTGTAAGATCAAGAATGTTTTCTTTATTTTTTGTGTTTGTTTTGTATGTAGTATTTGTGTGAAAAGGATTGTAAACCTATTACAGCACAGTCCTGTAGACCCGATTGTGTTAGTTGGGTACCTAGGCTGACTTTGCTGGACTTACGAATGTGCTCTCGGGATGGAACTCGTTCGTCCGTAGGGGACTTGCTGTATTTCTGAACAGCAAACGAGATCCTCCAGGACCTTTAGACTCTGCAAGCCTGGCCTCACGGCTCCAGCGGGGGCCGAGGGGACGGACCCCTGCAGGGCAGGCCAGGCCAGGCCCACTCTCTTCTCCTGCCCCTTGGCCTAGACACCCAGGCCCTGCCCGAAATCTAGGACGCATCCCTTCAGGCACTAAGGGAGCAGGTCAGGAGCAGGTGCTTGCCGGTGGGAGATGCAGGAAAACTCCCCTTTCTAGCGGGCTGTTTGGGTTTAGGTTCTTGAGTCTGTGTGGTTCCCCCAGAAGATGTCCATGTCTTGATCCCTAGAACCTGTGTCTCTGGGGAAGAAGGCATTGCTGGCGTGGTGGGTCAGGGTTGGGGAGATTACCTGGGTCAGGTCACCAGGGGCATAAAGAGATGGGCAAGAAGGTGGGGAGAGGAGGTAGCTGTGATGCAGAAGCAAGAGATGAGAGTCATTCCAGGAGGGGTGGGCAGCCAAGGGATGCAGGTGGCGGCCTCCAGAGCTGCGAAAGGTGAGGGAAGATTCTCCCCCAGAGTAGCCTCTGGAGGGACGCACCTCCGCCCACACCTTGATTTTATTGTATGGTAGTTTTAAAAAATTTTATGGGAGTATAGTTATATATACAATGGAGTATAGTATATATTTACAATGTTGTGTTACTTTCAGGTGGACAGCAAAGTGAATCAGTTATACATACACATATATCCACTCTTTTTTCGATTCTTTCCACATATAGGTCATTACAGGTCATTACGTAGTTCCCTGTGCTATGCAGTAGGTCCTTATTAGTTACCTATTTTATATATAGTAGTGTGTGTATGTCAACCCCGATCTCCCAGTTTATCTCTCCCTGCCCCTTACCCCCTGGTAACCATAAGTTTGTTTTCTACGTCCATGACTCTATTTCTGTTTTATAGATAAGTTCGTTTGTACCCTATTTTTCAGATTTCACATGCAAGTAATATCATATATTTGTCTTTCTCTGTCTGACTTACTTCACTCAGTATGACCATCTCTAGGTCCATCCATGTTGCTGCAAATGGCCTTATTTCATTCTTTTTTATGGCTGAGTAATATTCCATGGTATATATATGTACCACATCTTATTTATCCTTTCATCCATCCATCGGTGGACATTTAGGTTGCTTCCATGTCCTGGCTATTGTAAATAGTGCTGCAATGAACACTGGGTGCATGTATCTTTTCGAATTATGGTTTTCTCCAGATATATGCCCAGGAGTGGGATTGCAAGATCATACAGTAGCTCTGTATTCAGTTTTTTAAGGAATCTCTGTACTGTTCTCCATAGTGGCTGCACCAACTTACATTCCCACCAACAGTGCGAGAGGGTTCCCTTTTCTCCACACCCTCTCCAGCACTTATTGTTTGTAGATTTTTTGATGATGGCCGTGCTGACCGGTGTGACACCTTAATTTTAGCCCGGCAAGACTTGTATCTGACTTTGGGCCCCCAGAGCTGTAAGACAGCAGAGTTGTGCTGTTGAAGCCTCCAGGCTTGTGGATGCTTGTCCGTCAGCCCGAGCAGACTGATGTAGACAAAGCCCCGTCCCACCCTGACCTTGACCCTGCTCAGTGACGGACAGCCCAGAGGGCCCTGCCCTCCTTCCGTGAGGGTCCACCTGGAAAGCAATTAGCAGATGCAGCCTCAGGGCTCTACAAGCAGGAATTCTTATCCATCCCCAAAGCAGCCACAGCTTTGGACCCCAAGAAACCGGGATCCGGAGACGAGGGGTCTCCAGCAGGGCATCCAAGCCCATCTCTGCCACACTCAACCCCCCCAGCAAACCCACTTCGGGCTCACTCCCCACCCCCCCATCCAGTGGGCGGTCTTCTGGACGTGCTGCCCTCCAGCAGAACTAGTCAAGAAGATTACAGGGCAGGCCATGCAAGAGGATTCCTTGGTTTGTTGGGAGAAACCAGGGGAAAATACCCTGGCCCCAGTTCCCCAAACTTTCCTTTGATTTTTTTTCTTTTTCTTTTTTTTCTTGTAAAGTGTCTTCATCACAGATTTCCGGATGCGTCGTCACTGGTGGCTCACACAACAAGTCCTGGCAAAAAGCAAAGCCTTACTTCTCATTGGGCTGGAGGAAGTTTGAGCTATGCCCACCCCGCCACCCAGATGCACGAAGGAATAAACTCCCCCAGCCCAATTAACGAGCAGGGCCTGGGATGAAAGGAATTCCAGCCTCTTGACAAACTGTACTTCTCATTTTCACAGAAAAGTCACAAGATGGAACTTGCCGTCCGGTTGGCTTGGGGAGGGGGTTAGAAATGTGGGCGGCAGGAGGCTTACAACGGATGCGGGGCCTGGGGCATCCCTGCTGGGGTCCCGAGCTGCCCATCTTCGCTCTGTTACCTGCCCCGTGGGCTCCCGGCTCACACATCCAGCCCACTCCACGCAGCAAGGCGGCTGCAGGATGGCAGGGGCGACAGGTCTGTAGCTCTTTGCAAATTCGGTCACGTCATGTGTGAGGCGGGGCTGACACCACCACCAACTTGTGGGCTGTGAGCGGGTTCGAAGGGGCATCCACGTGGAATGCAGCATCGGGCAGGAGGGTGCTCTCGGGAATGGCAGTGCTGTTGGCATCTGTGTCGTGGTTCCTTACTCCCCATCGGGACCATCCCCCGCCATGCCGCCCTCCTGGACCAGGAAAACTAGCCCCCACACTCCCTCCTTGTAGAGTTCCCCGAGGCCCAGGGGAGAGCTGGCCACACAGCAGGTGCTCAAGAATGGTTCCTTTCTTTGATGCTGTCTGGCTGCTGGGGTTTCTTTTTTGATGTGGGATCTGCACTGCACGCCCCCGGGTGTGAGTGCAGGGGTGGGTGGCCGTCCCTGTTAGAGTCTACTTGCTGAAACGGGCTGGGGCCTGAGACTGTGCTCCTTACACACTCTGTCACACACACTCACACACTTACACATGCACTCACATGCTTACACGCACATCTTTTCACACAATCCCACATTCGTTCACAACAGGTACTCACATTCACACACTCACACACCCCCAACCCTTGTCTGCACACATGTACACTCTCCCGCTCACACCACTTAATGCTCACATACAGTATGCAGACTCGCCCACACGCTCACACCCATCTTCGCAGGACCAGATGCCTGGCCTCTCCAGCTGTGCCCAGGGCCTGGCTGGGGGAGGGGCCATCGAGCTGGCTGTGGAACATTCCTCAAGACAGGAGGCCTGGCCCAGGGAAATTCCATCCCCTCCAGGCCCGCTGACCCTGCCCTTCTTTCCCTGGAGGCCTGACCTCGTGCCAGGGACGCTGCCCACAGGCTGGGCCAGGGACACCATTCTTTCCCCAGGGGCCTGGGGACACATTTGCTGCCCACAGAACTGGCCCTTGCAGATGTGACACCCGGTCTGGAAAGCCAAGCACGGCCCCATGAGGCTTCCACGCCTGGCACGCCTGGGATTCCTCCCGTGCCCTTCCCAGCACCATGGGTCAGGTCCCAACTGGGAGCCCCAATGTATTCACAACCGCTTCTCACGGACGCTCCCGGAAAGTGCAGCCCATCCTTGCGGAGGCCCTAGTCATCCTCTCCACATGCACTGCTGACCTCTCCAGGGCCTTGATGGGAGTGTGTAAGCGGGGGCCTGCCCGGAACCCCCCAGCCCCACCTCACACTAGTCAGTGCACCTGGGGCCACAGCCGCTGGAGGCTGAACCGGGGTGAACCCCGGAGCCTGGTGACAAGCTGGTCACCCAAGGGCGGGTCCTGTAATTCTGCAGCTGCTCCTGAGGCTGAAAGACATTCCAAGGAGGGGGAGTCCTCCAGGCACCACGTGGCACATGCCGTTTCCCCAGCCTCGCTGGAGTTCCCATCAGATCCAGGGTCTGCAGGGGGCTGGGGACCAATTCTCTCAACAAGCCCTATGTGAGCCAGCTTCCTCGGGGCTGGGGTTGTTCAGAGGGGGGCAGTGACGGAAGGTGCACCAAGCGCTCCCCCAGCCCACAGCTATTTCTGAGCGGCCTCCTTAACAGTGATCTCCATGGAAACAGCCCAGATATCCATCAACGGATGAGTGGAGACACAAATGTGGCCCCTCCATACAATGGAATATTATCCAGCCCTATAAAGAGACAAAGTATTGCATGCTACAGCATGGTGTTCTTGAGTACTTAGCCTCAAAAACGCTAGGCTAAGTGAAGGAAGCCAGATACCCAAAGTCACGTATTGTATGATTCTATTTATAGGAAATTGACCAGAAGAGGTAAATCCATTGAGACGGAAAGCAGAGTGTTTGTTACCAGGCTCTGGGAGGAGGGAGGGATGGGGGGTGATGACTAACAGATACTGGGTCTCCTTTTGGGCTGATGATAATGTTTGGAACTAGATAGAGGTGGTGTTTGCACAACATTGTAGATGTTCTAAGTGCCACTGAATTGTACTCTTTAAAATGATTTATTTGGTCACACGCATTTTACCTCGATTTTTAAAAAATGTGATCTCTGGTTTATAAAAGGCTAGTTAATATTTCAAAAGACACATGTGACAACCAGAAAGTCCCTTTGATCTGTGGCCCAAACGCTTAGAAGTCAGGAGCTCTGCCAATCATGGGAATTTCATAAATAGCCGGGCATTGGTTTTACTTGGAAAATTGGACCAAACTGCTTGGTTATTAGCTTAGTTATGTGCTACATGCAAAGGGTCAGACACCTCTAACTCACAATTTCAGTTGAGTGGGGGAAATGAAGCCCCCAAGTCCTAAACTAGTATGTTAAGACAAAACCCCCTAGCCATGCTTTTCCAGTGGGCCCTTGGTGAGGGGCATCTAGTCTTCCCTGTGACAGAAGAGGAGAAAGTGACCACCCCAGATGGTGGTGTGAAGGGCAGGGGGGTGGGAGTCCATGGGCTGGGAATAATCAAGAAGAAAATGGGAAATGGAGTCGTTTGACTTGTGCAAGGTTTTCCTGTTGTGTATCTATTGAATGTCTTCAGGCAGCAGAATTTTTCTGGGTGCTGGGAGAAAAATTAAGTATAATAGTCACCGTGGCCCCAGCAATAATAATAACACTAATAATAATAATACCTTTTATGAGGCTGTCACACGTGTCAGCTTATGCAGTAGCTGGTATGACATTGGGCAACCAGTGAATCCCTCTGCATCTGCATGTCCACGTCTGTACAACAGGACAAATAATAGTGTTCACCTCGTGATGCTGTCATAAATATTAAACTAAGGCTCAACAACAAATCTTCCATTTTTTAACAAAAGGTTCAACTCACATTGATTGTCAAGCATTAATGTCATCTGGGTCCAGTTCCACAGTGCCGATAGGAGAGACATACGTTACTTTCATACGATACACAATATTTCTGAAGAGTGTCACCTGCATTTCTTAAAGTGATGGTACAGTCACTAGTCTTAAGAAGTTTGCAAAGCTATCCAGGAGGTTGGACTGTGTACATGAACAAAGAGATAATACAAAACAAAATAGTGCAAAACAAAGGAGATAATACCACAAAAATCATAAAATGCTCTAATAAAAATTATGCTGTCTATTTCCAATGCGGTCTTGGGAAGGCCAGTTCTAGATTACTGTCCCACGCTGAATTTAAAATGTCTACTGAAATGAAGATTAGCTAGTGGTTCTAAAGGAAAGATGAAAAGATTCCCACAGGCAATGGCATAATGTTGGAGTGTGAGAGGATAGAAAATCCTAATAAAAGGAAGCGATAACATCAGGAAGCATAAATCCACTTTCTATTATTTCAGCCGTGTGGCTGACAGGGCCTTGGTGCTCCAGAGAGGAGTCAGGCCAGAGCCTCTGTGGTAGGAGAGCCAACTTCAGGGCATTAGGCCACCAGAGACCTCCCAGCCCCACATAATATCAATCAGCGAGAGCTCTCACAGGGATCTCCATCTCAATGCTAAGACCCAGCTCCACTCAACGACAAGCAAGTTCCAGTGCTGGACACCCGATGCCAAGCAACTAGCAAGACAGGAACACAACCCCACTCATTAGAAGAAAGGCTGCCTAAAATCATAATAAGTTCACAGACACCCCAAAACACACCACTGGACGTGGTCCTTCCCACCAGAAAGACAAGATCCAGCCTCATCCACCAGAACACAGGCACCAATTCCCCTCCACCAGGAAGCCTACACAACCCACTGAACCAACCTTACCCACTGGGAGCAGAAACCAAAAACAATGGGAACTACGAAACTGCAGTCTGTGAAAAGGAGACCCCCCAAACACAGTAAGTTAAGCAAAATGAGAAGACAGAGAAACACACAGCAGTTGAAGGAACAAGGTAAAAACCCACCAGACCAAACAAATGAAGAAGAAATAGGTAGTGTACCCAAAAAAGGGTTCAGAGTAATGATAGTAAAAATGACTGAAATCTTGGAAATAGAATGGAGAAAATACAAGAAATGTTTAACAAGGATCTAGAAGAACTAAGGAGAAAAAAACAATGATGAACAACACAAAAAATGAAAATAAAAATTCTCTAGAAGGAATCAGTAGCAGAATAACTGAAGTCAAACAACGGATAAGTGACCTGGAAGGTAAAATAGTGGAAATAACTATCACAGAGCAGAATAAAGAAAAAAGAATGAAAAGAATTGAGGACAGTCTCAGAGGCCTCTGGGACAACATTAAATGCACCAACATTCGAATTATAGGGGTCCCAGAAGAAGAAGAGAAAAATAAAGGGACTGAGAAAACATTTGAAGAGATTACAGTTGAAATTTTCCCTAATATGGAAAAGGAAATAGTCAAGTCCAGGAAGCCCAGAGAGTCCCATACAGGATAAATCCAAGGAGAAACACACCAAGACATATTAATCAGACTATCAAAAATTAAATACACAGAAAAATATTAAAAGCAGCAAGGGAAAAGCAACAAATAACATACAAGGGAATCCCTATAAGGTTAACAGCTGATCTTTCACTTGCAGAAACTCTGCAAGCCAGAAGGGTGTGACAGGACATATTTAAAGTGACAAAAGAGAAAAACCTACAACCAAGACTACTCTACCCAGCAAGGATCTCATTCAGAGTCAATGGAGAAATTAAAATCTTTATGGACAAGCAAAAGCTAAGAGAATTCAGCACCACCAAGCCAGCTTTACAACAAAGGCTAAAGGAACTTCTCTAGGCAGGAAACACAAGAGAAGGAAAAGACCTACAATAACAAACCCAAAACAATTAAAATGGTCATAGGAACATACATATCGATAATTACCTTAAATGTAAATGGATTAAATGCTCCAAACAAAAGACACAGACTGCCTGAATGGATACAAAAACAAGACCCGTATATGTGCTGTCTACAAGAGACCCACTACAGACCAAGGGACACATACAGACTGAAAATGAGGGAATGGAAAAAGATATTCCATACAAATGGAGATCAAAAGAAAGCTGGAGTAGCAATTCTCATATCAGACAAAATAGACTTTAAAATAAAGACTATTATAAGAGACAAAGAAGGACACTACATAATGCTCAAGGAATCAATCCAAGAAGAAGATATAACAATTGTAAGTATTTATGCACCCAACATAGGAGCACCTCAATACATAAGGCAAATGCGAACAGCCATAAAAGGAGAAATCCACAGTAACACAATCATAGTAGGGGATTTTAATATCCCACTTTCACCAATGGACAGATCATCCAAAATGAAAATAAATAAGGAAACACGAGCTTTAAATGACACATTAAACAAGATGGGCTTAATGGATATTTATAGGACATTCCATCCAAAAACAACAGAATACATTTTCTTCTCAAGTGCTCATGGAGCACTCACCAGGATAGATCATATCTTGGGTCACAAATCAAGCCTTGGTAAATTTAAGAAAATTGAAATCATATCAAGTATCTTTTCGCTATGAGGCTAGATATCAATTCCAGGAAAAAAAACTGTAAAAAATACAAACACATGGAAGCTAAACAATACACTAAATAACCAAGAGATCATGAAGAAATCAAAGAGGAAATTTAAAAAATACCTAGGAACAAATGACAATGAAAACACAATGACCCAAAACCTATGGGATGCAGCAAAAGCAGTTCAAAGGGGGAATTATATAGTAATACAACCCTACCTTAAGAAACAAGAGAAATCTCATATAAACAACCTAACCTTAAACCTAAAGCAATTAGAGAAAAAGAACGACAACCAAAAAAACCCCCAAAGTTAGCAGAAGGAAAGAAATCATGAAGATCATATCAGAAATAAATGAAGGAAATGGTAGAAAAGATCAATAAAACTAAAAGCTGCTTCTTTTTTTTTTTTTTTTTTTTTTTTGCGGTACGCGGGCCTCTCACCATTGCGGCCTCTCCCATTGCGGAGCACAGACTCCGGACGTGCAGGCTCAGCGGCCACGGCTCACAGGCCCAGCCGCTCCGCCGCATGTGGGATCTTCCCAGACCGGGGCATGAACCCGTGTCCCCTGCATCGGCAGGCGGACTCTCAACCACTGCGCCACCAGGGAAGCCCTAAAAGCTGCTTCTTTGAGAAGATAAACAAAATTGATAAACCATTATCCAGACTCATCAGGGAAAAAAAAGGGAGAACACTCAAATCAATAGATTTAGAAATAAAAAAGGAGAAGTAATAACTGACACTGCAGAAATACAAAGGATCATGAGAGATTACTACAAGCAACTCTATGCCAATAAAATGGACAACCTGGAAGAGATGGACACATTCTTAGAAAAGCACAACCTTCCGAGACTGAACCAGGAAAAAATAGAAAATAAAGAGACCAATCACAAGCACTGAAATTGAAACTGTGATTTAAAATCTTCCAACAAACAAAAGCCCAGGACCAGATGGCTTCACAGGCGAATTCTATCAAACATTTAGAGAAGAGCTAACACCTATCCTTCTCAAACTCTTCCAAAATATATCAGAGGGAGGAACACTCCCAAACTCATTCTATGAGGCCGACATCACCCTGATACCAAAACCAGACAAAGATGTCACAAAGAAAGAAAACTACAGGCCAATATCACTGATGAACATAGATGCAAAAATCCTCAACAAAATACTAGCAAACAGAATCCAACAGCACATTAAAAGGATCATACACCATGATCAAGTGGGGTTTATCCCAGGAATGCAAGGACTCTTCAATATACGCAAATCAATCAATGTGATACACCACATTAACAAACTGAAGGAGAAAAACCATGATCATCTCAATAGATGCAGAAAAAGCTTTTGACAAAATTCAACACCCATTTATGATAAAACCCTCCAGAAAGTAGGCATAGAGGGAACTTACCTCAACGTAATAAAGGCCATATATGACAAACCCACAGCCAACATTGTTCTCAATGGTAAAAAACTGAAACAATTTCCACTAAGATCAGGAACAAGACAGGTTGTCCACTCTCACCCGTATTATTCAACATAGTTTTGTAAGTTTTAGCCACAGCAATCAGAGAAGAAAAGCAAATAAAAGAAATTCAAATCGGAAAACAAGTAAAACTGTCAGTGTTTGCAGATGACATGATACTAAACATAGAGAGTCCCAAAGATGCTACCAGAAAACTACTAGAGCTAATCAATGAATTTGTTAAAATAGCAGAATACAAAATTAATGCACAGAAATCTCTTGCATCCCTATACACCAATGATGAAAAATCTGAAAGAGAAATTAAGGAAACACTGCCATGTACCACTGCAACAAAAAGAATAAAATACCTAGGAATTAACCTACCTAAGCAGACAAAGGACCTGTATGCAGAAAACTATAAGACACTGATGAAAGAAATTAAAGATGAGGCAAACAGATGGAGAGATATACCATGTTCTTGGATTGGAAGAATCAACATTGTGAAAATGACTAAACTACTCAAAGCAATCTACAGATTCAGTGCAATCCCTAGCAAATTACCAATGGAATTTTTCAGAGAACTAGAACAAAAAATTTCACAATTTGTATGGAAGCACAAAAGACCCCGAAGAGCCAAAGCAACCTTGAGAAAGAAAAGCAGAGCTAGAGGAATCAGGCTCCCTGACTTCAGACTATACTACAAAGCTACAGTAATCAAGACAGCATGGCACTGGCACAAAAACAGAAATATAGATCAATGGAACAGCATAGAAAGCCCAGAGATAAACCCATACACATATGGTCACCTTATCTTTGATAAAGGAGTCAAGAATATACAGTGGAGAAAAGACAGCCTCTTCAATAAGTGGTGCTGGGAAAACTGGACAGCTATATGTGAAAGAATGAAATTAGAACACACCTTAACACCGTATACAAAAACAGACTCAAAATGGATTAAAGACCTAAATGTAAGGCCAGACACTATAAAACGCTTAGAGGGAAACATATCCAGAAGACTCTATGACATAAATCACAGCAAGATCCTTTCTGACCCATCTTCTGGAGAAAGGGAAATAGAAACAAAAATAAACACATGGGACCTAATGAAACTTAAAAGCTTTTGCACAGCAAAGGAAACCATGAACAAGACAAAAAGACAACCCTCAGAATGGGAGAAAATATTTGCAAATGAAACAACTGACAAAGGATTAATTTCCAAAATATACAAGCAGCCCATGCAGCTCAATAATAAAAAAACAAACAACCCAATCCAGAAATGGGCAGAAGATCTAAATAGACATTTTTCCGAAGATATACACATTGCCAACAAACACATGAAAAGAATCTCAACATCACTAATCATTAGAGAAATGCAAATCAAAAGTACAATAAGGTACCACCTTATACTGGTCAGAATGGCCATCATCAAAAAGTCTACAAACAATAACTGCTGGACAGGGTGTGGAGAAAGGGAACCCTCTTGCACTGTTGGTGGGAATGTAAATTGATACAGCCACTATGGAGAACAGTGTGGAGGTTCCTTAAAAAACTACAAATAGAACTACCATACGACCCAGCAATCCCACTACTGGGCATATACCCTGGGAAACCATAATTCAAAAAGAATCATGTACCACAATGTTCACTGCAGCTCTATTTACAATAGCCAGGACATGGAAGCAACCTAAGTGTCCATCGACAGACGAATGGATAAAGAAGATGTGGCACATATAGACAATGGAATATTACTCAGCCATAAAAAGAAACGAAATTGAGTTATTTGTAGTGAGGTGGATTGATCTGCAGTCTGTCATACAGAGTGAAGTAAGTCAAAAAGAGAAAAGGAAATACCGTCTGCTAACACATATATATGGAATCTAAAAAGAAAAAAATGTTCTGAAGAACCTAGGGCAAGACAGGAATAAAGACGCAGACGTAGAGAATGGACTTGAGGACACGGGGAGGGGGAAGGGGAAGCTGGGACAAAGTGAGAGAGTGGCATTGACATATATACACTACCAAACGTAAAATAGATAGCTAGTGGGAAGCAGCCGCGTAGCACAGGGAGATCAGCTCGGTGCTTTGTGACCACCTAGAGGGGTGGGATAGGGAGGGTGGGAGGGAGACGCAAGAGGGAGGAGATATGGGGATATATGTATATGTATATGTATAGCTGATTCACTTTGTTATAAAGCAGAAACTAACACAACATTGTAAAGCAATTATACTCCAATAAAGTTGTTTAAAAAATAAAATAAAATAAAATGTCTCCTGAAAGTAGAAAAGGGAGGGTGGAGGGTGGAGGAAGAAATTTTGGACAGAGACCAGGAGCAGGCCTCTGAAAAGACACAACAAAGGGGAGGATTTTTTTTTTTTTTTTTTTTTTGCGGTATGCGGGCCTCTCACTGTTGCGGCCCCTCCCGTTGCGGAGCACAGGCTCCGGATGCGCAGGCTCAGCCGCCATGGCTCACGGGCCCAGCCGCTCCGCAGCATATGGGATCCTCCCGGACCGGGGCACGAACCCGTGTCCCCTGCATCGGCAGGCGGACTCTCAACCACTGCGCCACCAGGGAAGCCCCAAAGGGGAGGATTTGAAGGCTCTCAGGAAGGCTGTAAAACTGTGCACCCTGCAGACCTGGCTGAGGTTATGAAATGCCCTCTGGGCAGAAAGGACCCTAGACCGAGAACTTGCCAGCCTTAACCAGGAGGGAATAGTTAGAGCAGCATGGATAAGAAAGACACATAGGAAAAAGCAAAAAAAAAAAGTCATCTTCATCACCATCATCACTATCACCACCATCGTCACCACCCTCACCATCAGCGTCATCACCATTAACATCAGCATCGCCAGCAACGTCAGCATTTCCTGAGCACTTGCTTGGTTCCAGACACTGCAAAAATGCTCCATGTGCATTATTTCATTTAATCCTCCCAACAGCCTTATGTTGTAGTTCTACAATGACCCCATTTAACAGATGAGAAAACTGAGGCTCAGGGAAGCTAACAACTTGCCCAAGATCAGACACTGGGAGTGGCGGGATCAGGATTTGGTAGAAGCTGGGTGTTGTAACCACATGTAGCCACTGTAAGTGTTGAATGATCAAGCCCCGTGCAAGGGAAGCTGGGGTTGTGTCCATGCCTCCTGGCAGGGGGTATGTTTTGCTGGGGATAATTACCATATGTGATTCTGCCAGCTCACTGCATTTTACTAATTCTAAGACACGTGTTTTTCATATATTAACATCTTTGAAGTTGGGATGGTATGTCATAGTTTGGTCTTAGATGACATATAATAATGGAATCAGTGGTGTCTTCAACTCAATGAAAAGTGAGGGCTTAAGTTCCCAGAAGGAATGTTTCGTTTTTATGGCAGATGCTGATTGTGTTGTTGTTACCATTAGAGTTAAACATGAAAAAGAAAAAGCAACTCCTCGATTAGATGTATATGTAAACGATCTGTTGTTGTGTAACAAGTAATCACAGAAGTTAGCAGCTTACAACAACCTTTGTGTTTTACCTTGCAATTTTGTGGGACCAGAATTCCACAGGGCTCATCTGGGTGACTTTCTCTTCCACTCGGCACGGACAGAGTTTCCTCGGAGGTATTTACCTATGGGAAGGGCTGTTCCTGAGGGCCCAAATGACGTCACTCACTCGTGGACAGGGTTGGCTGTAAGGCTCAGCTAAGCTAGCAGCATTGACCAGAGCACTGCCTGTGGCCTCTCTAACATGTCGGCCTCAAAGTAGAAGGGCATCTTCCATGGTGGCTGAAAGCATATGTTCCGAGACCCCAAGGCAGAGCTGCAAGGCCTTGGATGGAGTAGCCTTGGAAGGCATGTGGCATCTCTCTGATTCCGCGTGGGAGAGACGTTCATGAGGGCGCGGGTGTTGGGAGGTGAGGATTGGACGCCATCTTGGAAGCTGGCTCCCAACCCAGGCATGAATAAGGTCTCCTTCACCATCCACTCGATTCACTCGATGGCTGTTATCGGACACCTACTATCTGTCAGCCACTGTCCTCAGCAACAAATAAACAAGAGGCGCACGGTTCTGTTCTCACAGCAGTGACCCTGCAACAGGAGGTGGGGTGGAGAAGAGGCAGAAATATAGCAAGTAAAACATCAATAGGCTAGTTGGGAGTAGTGACCCCCATTTTAAAGGAAGACCTAGAGGGAGTTCCCTGGCGGTCCACTGGTTAGGACTCCACATTCCCACTCGCGTGGTCCGGGTTCAATCTCTGGCTGGGGAACTCAGGTCCCACAAGCCATGTGGTGCAGCCTGAAAGAGACAGAAAGACCTAGATAAAGCATGGAAATATGGTTGATCTGAATGATGAACAGGAAGTGATTCTCTGGGGGAAGAGCATTTGGGGTGAAGGGAACAGCACGTGCAAAGGCTGTAGGGTAGAATGGAGCTCAGGTTCTCAAGGGACAGAGGACAGGCCTGTGAGGGGTGGCACGTGGGGAGATGGGGTGAGCAGCTAAAAGAGCTTAAGAGGTAGGGAGGCCAGACCGGGGCGGGAGGGCGTTGGAGACCACGATAGACGGTGTGGGCTTTATTCCAAGTGGGACTGAGACAAGGACTTGCCCCAAAGCAGGAGTCACTGGGTAGCTGGGTTTTGTGTGGCTTGCAACTAGCTGGGTACAAGCAGGGGTGAGGTGATTCAGCAAGACCAGCCTGCCCTTAGCACAACCACAACACAGGGGAGGCGCGTCTGCTGCACCTACACACCTCCCAGGCCCTCCCTGACGCCTCAGGCGGCTCCCTCCTGGGGCTTGCCACTCCTGCCCACACGTGGGTCATGCATCTCACAGCCATACCAGGAAACCACGTGCAGGGCTTGGCCAGCCAGACAGGGAGAAAAAGGTGCTGATTGAAGTTGATGACAAGAAAGCCTCACCCAAGAGAAGGCTCTAAGGCTCAGCCTGGGAAGGATTCCTCCAGTCTCTCTGTGTTATTTTGCACGTGTCTTTCGAAAAATCAAAGGAGAAAAGCGACTCTTGTTTTGGCTGTCAGCGAGGAGCCCCAGGGTTGCACATAAGTACAGGGGAAGCAGTTCAGTTTTTAGAGTTCTAAACACATCAGACCTTCAATCGTGGGACATCTGAACCTGTTGTTTCACCAAGCTTTCTTGATTTGATTTGATTTTTTTACTTTTTCATAACCCCTTTAGTCCTCCCCAAAGAGTGCAGTATACAATCGGTGCATAATAAATGCTTGAATAATAATTGTGTTAGGCAGAACAATGTCCTCCCCGCCCCACACTCCTGAAAGATATCCGCATCCTAAACCTTGGAAGCGGTGGCTGTGTTACCTTCCAGGGTAAGAGGGACTCAGCAGATGTGATTAAAGTTAAGGATCTTGAGGGGAAATTGTCCTGGACTATTCAGGTGGGTCCAATCTAATCATATGGATACTTAAAAATGAAGACCCTTTTCCAGCTGTGATCACAGAGACGTGATGACAGAAGAAGTGTCAGAGAGGTGAGACATCAATGACTTTGAAGATGGAGGAAGGGGCTGTGCGCCAAGGAATGCGGGAGTCTCTAGGAGCTGGAAAAGGGAAGGAATGGATTCTCCCCCTAGAACGTCCAGAAGGAACACAGCTCTACCAACACCTTGATTTTAGTCCAGTGAAATGCATTTTGGACTTCTGACCTTCAGAGCTATAAGAGAATAAAAATTGGGGCTGTTTTAAGCCACTAAATTTGTGGTAATTTGTTAGGGCAGCCATAGAATCTTTTCCAGGAATTCTAACTCACACCTCTTTCTTCTGTTCTGTGGCAAGATGCACCTTCTCTTGGAAGGTATATTCTACTATTTTTGAGATGGGATAGGTTTTAGCCAGGACTTTTTCACTTACGAGCCCCTGAGACCCAACTCAAAATGGCTTAAGAAACAAAAAAAAGGAGTGTATTGACTCATTTAAATGGAAAGTTAAGAGTCTGAGGCATGGTTAGATTTAAAGGCTATCATCAAGAAGATTTGGTGGTATATTTCTACAATGGAATATTACTCAGCCATAAAAAGGAATGAAAGAATGCCATTTGCAGCAACATATGGGTGGACCTAGAGATGATCATACTAAGTGAAGTACGTCGGACAGAGAAAGACAAATATCATATGATATCGCTTCTATGTGGAATCTAAAAACAAATGATACAAATGAACTTATTTACAAACCAGAAACAGACTCATAGACGTAGAAAACAAACGTATGGTTACCAAAAGGGAAAGGTGCAGGGAAGGGATAAGTTAGGACGTTAGGATTAACATATATACACTAATGTACATAAAACAGATAATCAGCAAGGACCTACTGTATAGTACAGGAACAATATTTTGGAATAATCTATAAGGGAAAAGAATCTGAAAAAATATATACGTATATGCATAACTGAATCACTTTGCTGTACACCTGAAACTCACACAGCACTGTCAATCAACTCTACTCCAATAAGTAAATGAATAAGCAAATCTCCCAGCCCTGCCCTCTTCCACACGTCCTCACTCTCAGCGTGTAGTTTCCCCACAGCATCCCTAACTTAGAGTCCCCAGCTGACAACCTCTCTGCTTCAAGACCAGTGGAAACAAAACATTCTCTCTCTCACCTGTGTGAACAGAAGTTCTCAGCTTGATGGTTACTGGCCAGGATTGGGTCACATGACTATCCCTGAACCAATCAAACGGCCAAAGAGATACAGTGCTCTGATTGGCCAGGTGTGATACCCACAAGCATCCCAGCAGACAGCGAATGATGGAGGTTGTAAATAAGGAGAGAGGGTTCCTCAAAATTTCGGAGACTGTTACCCAAAGATGGAGAAATGGATGCTGAGTGTCAAAACAATGTCTACTACAGGAATACTGGGCATTCACTGGTTTACTAGAAAACCAACTGGTTCAGCACTGTGGCCCCTTCCATGAAACAGTGTTTAGGGGATATTGGGGCACCGTTTGCAGAAACCATCCTTTCAGTGAACCCTCAGATCCACCCTTCCCGGTCACTCCAGCAAGAGACGAGGACACTGTCATGGACGCTTTATTCCCATGTGAAAGTTTACCTCTGGGTCTGGTCACGGGCACTTAACCTTGGGTCTTTTCCAGTTTCTCTACAGTTTCCCATCCTGCAGCTGCCCTCCTGGAATCCCTTCTGGTTGTCTTCTGTCATGCTGGGACTAGGAATATTCACTCGTGTTTGTTTTCACAGAGTTTTCAAACTTGAGTCTTGGCCTTAAACCAGGGAAATAAGAAGCTTTTTCCATCCGCCCACCACCATCCCAAACTGGCTTCCGGAAAAGCCCTGGGAACATTGTGGGCAGGAATTCTGATGAGCCAGAGAGAAGGGTATCCCAGTTGAAGCTTCCAAACAAGCTAGGCTTCCTTGCCAGCCCTTAGCACCTGCCCGCCGTGGTTGGGCTCCATGTCTATTGCCCAGGAGAAATCCTGCTTTCCTGTGAGTGGGGATTTATCCTCTCCCAGCTACCCTGGTACCTTGTCAGATGCTCAGCAATGGCTCCAAATGTGGAGATCCCATGGGAACATAGAGCCCAGGGCCCGGGCCTCTCCTCTTTCCCACAAGTCTCTGTGATGCCAACCCCACCTTCAAGGTCCGACACTGCAGCTCTGAAGGCCAAAGTACATTCACCCCAGGATGTCAGTCCTTCAGTGCAGCAACAGAGAGCGAGTCACAGCTAATTCTGCTTCGGCCACGCTCAATTGGCAGAGCCAGACCAAAATATTTTGGGCTAATTCATTTGGCGAGAGCATCAAAGCCCAGAGAAGATTGAGTCCAAGTTTTCTCCTCTTTTAAAAATAAAATAAAACAGAGACAAAAACAAATCCTGGCATGAAGAGTAGCGAAACTCTGATTACCTTTCATCTTCTGTGTTTGCTAGAACAGAGGTGCCATGAGGGTGTGACTCCTGTCTGGTTTTCCTCGCCAGCATACTCCCTGCACCGAACATCATCCCTGGCACACAGTAGGTGCTCAAGAAGTGTTCGCTGGATGGAGTGCTGGTTACTATTGCTAGATAAGAAACCACTTGAAACTTAACAGTGGAAGACAACCGTGTGACTATACCCGTGAGTCTGTGGGTTAAGAATTTGGATAGGGCACAACAGGGATGGCTTGTCTTTGCTCTGCAGCATCTGAGGTCTCAGCTTTGAAGACCCAAGTTTGGGGGTGACTCGATGGCTTGGAGCCTGGAGTCACCTGGAGGTCTCTTCACTCACGTACTTGGCATTTGCTTTCCGTCGGTTGGGACTTGGCTGGGCTGCCAGACACAACACCTACATGGGCCTCTCCATGTGGTCTTAACACATGGGTAGCTTGGTCTTCCTCACAGCATGGCAGCGTCTTCAAAAGAACCAGGAGGAAGTAGTGTCACCTTTTGTGACTTATTCTCAGAAGTCTGGTAGCATCACTTCTGTAGTCACCAGCCTGCTCAAATTCTAGGGGAAGGAACATAGATTTCTCCTCCTGATGTGAGAGTTGGGGTCAACGTCACACGTGAGAAGAGCACGTGAGATGGACGGTGACGTTGCAGCCATTTTGTGACATATGGTCTGCCACAGACGGTGAATGGGTGAGACTCCGATAGGCTAGTCAGTCAAGGTATCTTTGCAGTGACATGCTCCACCCCATTCCAGGTGTTTTAAAGTAGTCGTAGGCACCATAAAATAGCCTTAAACACCACTAAAAGTGGACAGATTGAGCTCAGATTCAGAGTTGGATTAAAAGCATCTTCCTGGAGAAAACAGCATATCAACCTGGGTGGTAACAGTGCTTGGGTTAAAAGTGAAGCCAGACCCATGTCCACATCCCAGTCATGATATTGTGCTGTAGTTTTGTCAGATGTTATCATTATGGAGGAGACTGGGTAAAGATACACCAGCTATCTCTGTGTTATTTTTTATGACGCTCCAATTATTTCAACAAAAATTTCAGTTAGAAGAATGTAAAGCCAGGCTCTTGGGATTCAAATCCCGATTCTCTCACTAATCAGCTGGGTCCATGCACACCCACAACTTAATATATCTGTGCCTAGTTTCTCACCTGTAAGATGGGGCCAACAACAGTAGAGACTCCCCGTAATAGGATAAAATGCCTTCCTATTGGATCCACAGGCATTCAAGACAACATAAGTATTCTGAACGATTGGAAAGAGAAAGCTAATGACTACCCCGGAAAGATCACCACGCCAGCATTTTCGCCCCAGAGACCTGCTGGACAGTTGTCTGTTCGCTGACTGACGTTGGCTGCAGGCGTTGCCTGGGACATCAGTAAAAAGAGCCAGGGCGAAAAAAACATAGCAAGTGTTTAAAATACCTGGTCATTGGCCGAGGAGTCAAGACACACACGACCCCAAAGAACGACTTGACCGAGAACCTGTGTGCTGACCGTTTCCCAGACGCTGAAAGGCCTGTGCACGGAAAAGGGAAAATCCAAGCTCAGAATCTGGAGGGTCACGCCCTGCACCAAGCTCCGTGGCTCTGGTCTCATATTTAGTTCTTCGAACAGCCTATAAAACACTATGATGATAGATTGATAGATTAGCTCGTGAAGGCTCAGAGAGGCTGCCATTTGCCTAAGGCCACACAGCTCAGAAGTGGAGCAAACCACGGCTGGAAGCCAGTTGGCTGTCTCCGAAGTCTGTTTTCTTCTGCTACTCCTTCCCCTAGGCCTGCTGCCAGAATCAGAGACAATCCCCTCGGCACTCTGCACACCACGCTCCGCCCCGCTCCCGAGGGGCCTTGTTGTTAACTCCCGTGCCTGCATTTTTGCCCACAGACGTGCTCACGTGGGAGCGTCTCCCCCTGCCAGGTGCAGCAACGTAAGCAATGCTGTGACTGACGGCAGCAGAGCTCCTCCAGCCCCACCCCCAGAGCTCCGCCGGGGCCAGCTGTGCCTGACCGTCGCACACGTGCCGGTGAGGGCGACCCCAGAAAAGCAGCCAGGAGGGCTCTGCAGCTAGACCACGTGTATTTAAATCCCAGCGGGACGGCCGTGGCCTCAGCTTCTCCATCTGTAAAGCAGGCATCACAAGAATGCCAACATCACGGGACCCTTTGGAGGATGAAATGAGGTGATACCTGCACAGAACTTTGGGCTCCCCAGAGAGACATCTAGATAAAGTGAGCAAAAGAAAGGGACCAAAAGCATCAAATTCAATGGCACGTCTTCCCTGCACCTTCCTGGGGTGTCCACCTTATGCGGGGAGGGGATTCTAAAGCCTTTTCAGGACCCTCCCAAACAAAAGTGGAGGAGTATGTTTGTTCTCAGATCCCATCTGCACCCTCTCCACCCTGCTGGGCATCAAAGCAAGCTTCACGTCCGGGCTCCCTTGCCATCTTGCTTAGGGTAGATTCAAACAGAGGGAGACTGACCAAGGTAGGCAGAAGCGGGGAGCACAGCCAGAGGAGGCAGCGTCTCGCCCCCGCTCCCTCTGCTCTGGTACATGTGGCTTTTCCTCCATGGCTCCAGCCCCCACTGAGGGTCCCTCCTCCTGGGTCCCGCTCCTGCTGGTGCAAGCCCCGGCCTCCGGTTTAGCTCCGGTTGGCTTCCCAGGTCAGGCGACACCGTCTTCTCCTGCTGTCCCTGCGGCCCACGCGGGCGGTGGCTCTCTGCCCCTGCTGCTCTCTGGGCGCTGACATGCCCCGTTGGGAAGCTGCAGGATCCTGTGGGGCAGGGATGGAATTTGAAGCCAGGCATCTGTGTGAAGGCAAGACCCGCAGGTCTTGGACAACAGCATCCCTGACCCAACGAGCCTCTGCCCCGCAAACCCCAGATACTCTTGGTAGTGGGTTGAACGGTGTCTCCCCCAAATGCATGTTCACTCCAGAAGGTGACCTCATTTGGAATAAGGGTCTCTGCAGACGTCATGAAGGTAAGGACCGAATGAGATCACACTGGATCAGGGTGGGCCCTCCATTCAATGATGGGTGTCCTTAAAGAAGAGGACAAACAGAGACACGTGATGACAAAGGTAGAGACCGGGATGAAGATTCTACCAGCCCAGGAACGCCAAGGACCGCCGGCCACCCCAGGAGTTGGGGAAACAAGGGACAGACGCCCCCAGAGGCTCCACGAGGAGCCAGCCCTTCTGACACCTCGGTTTCAGACGTCTGGCCTCCAGATCCGTGACACCCGCAGGCCCTTCATCTGGGATTCGACTCCACTGGCCGCTCCCCCAACTGGGCGCCCCTGGGAGGTGGGTTCTCCACGAGGCCCAGGTACAAAGTGCACAGTTGCCCTTTAAATACATTAAAAGAGATCCTGTGAAGAGTAAAAAAAAATAAACCCGATGAACAAGATAAGACTTCAACTTGGACTTGAAAGATGGGGGAAGAACAAGACGAAGCCGGGCCCGGGCAGAATCCACGCAGCTCAGCTCCCGCTGCCTCAGGCCATTAAACCACCGGCGATCCCGGGAAAACAGCTCAGCAAGGCAGGCCCCTCCCGTGTGGACGTCTGGGGCCTGTGCCTGCCCAGGCCCAGCCGTCCCCGTGGCAACGGCAGACACTGGTCAGGGCAGGCAGAGCTGTGGCCCACCGGCAACCCCAGGACTGAACACACTCACATTGAGGGCTGATGGGGGACGGGCTGGGGTGGCAGGGGTGTGTGTGTGTGTGTCTGTGGGCATGTGTGTGTGCAGGTGTGCATGTGTGTGAATATGTGTGTGTGCGTGCACGCGTGTGTATACATGTGTGATGTGTGCACACGTGCATGTTTGTGTGTGTGATGTGTGTGTCAGTGTGTGTGTGTGTGTGTATGGGAGGGTCTGTTCCTTCCATCCAGTGGCTCTGCCATCCCCTGGGGCTCTGAGACCCCCGCTGGGTCCTCCATGCCTGGCTCACAGATAAAGAAAGAGAGACGACATCCAGCAGAACTGGAGAGTTTGCAGGGGCCGCCCTGGAAACATGACGTCACCTCCTTCCAATGCCATTGGCCACACTGGGTCATGTGGCCACGTTCAACTACAAGGGGACCAAGAAAGGTCCCATTCTGCATCCCGAGAGGAAGGGGAACGGGCCTGGGGATCACACGGCACTGCCTCCCCGCCCAGCTCTGACGTCTGCATTCTCAGTGCGTGTTTCATGTGGGGACAGCCTCCTGCCCTCCCTTATCCCACCCCTCTAGGTGGTCACAAAGCACTGAGCTGATCTCCCTGTGCTATGCAGCTGCTTCCCACCAGCTATCTATTTTACATTTGGTAGTGTATATATGACCATGCCACTGTCTCACTTTGTCCCAGCTTACCCTTCCTCCTCCCCGTGTCCCCAAGCCCATTCTCCACATCTGCGTCTTTATATGTTACAGTCTTGAAGCAGGATTTCTTCCTCAGGAAACCTCAGTGTTTGCTCTTAAGGCTGTCAGCTAATTGGATAAGGACCACCCACATCCCGAAGGATAATTTCCCGAACTTAAAGTCACCCGATTGTGGATGCTGACTACAGCCATGAAATGCCTTCACAGCAACACCGCAAGATTAGGGTTTGATGAAACTGCCTCACCAAGTAGACACATAAACCTGACCATCACATGCTGCGGTTTTCAGATGAGAAGTTAGAGGCTCAGAGAAGTCACCACCCTGCCCAAGGTCACAGAGCTAGTGATCAGTGGAGCAGACTGGGCGGCCACGTCTTTGGATCTCCGTTGCCTGTGCTTTAAAACCAGCAAAGTGTCAACCACTTCAACTTCTTTATTGTTTTGGCCACGCCGCGTGGCATGAGGGATCCTAGTTCCCCGACCAGGGATGGAACCTGCGCCCCCTGCAGTGGAAGCGCGGAGTCCCAACCACTGGAGCGCCGGGGATGTCCCTCAACCACCTCAACTTCTGTTGACCTGAGTCGCAGGCGTGGGCCACAAGGGGGACCCCAATCTTGAGCGGGACCTAGGAAGGCAGAGCATCCACCATCAAGCACGCCCTGCTGCCAAGAACTCTGTCCTCCTGCCTGAGAAGTTTTTCCGTGCAAGGGGATGGATGGGATGGTGACCCCTAGGAGACCCCAGCGGTACCCCAGCCCTATCCTAGCTTTGCAGACCACCCAGAAATTTCTCCACTGCCTCTTCTCCTGAGCCCTCCTGCCACACCTAACCCAGCCCAGGCTAATGGAGAAGTTTCCAGCAAAATACCATCTCATAATCCTTTTAAGAGGGGCCCTCGCAGAAGTAGGCATGCAACAACACTTAGCTCTCAAAAGCAATCTAAGAGGAAAAGCATCTGTCCCTACATATTCCACAGACCCTCCCGCGGGGTCCCAGGGACGGTCATATTGTTTCCAGTTGTGTTTATGGTAAACTCAGGGCCATAAAATGCCTTTGTCGTCCTCGTAAGAGACAGAAGGAGTCTTAGGAGATAAATTTTCATTTCCAGGTGGTGGATTGAAACAGAAAAACATGAAGTGGCTCAGGACAGACCATTTTCCCCTCCAAGCCAGAGATTAAAAATTGAAAAGCATTAGGTTAAGATGGAAAGGAAAAGAGATATTTTGCAAATTGAGTGTATACAGCCCGAGGAAAGGGCTGGGGGTTGAGCCCACGGAATGTTGAAAACTCTCCAAACACAGGCAAGAGGGGTGGGTCAGAAAGGCTGATGTGCAGATTCTGGGTTGCAAAGAATATAGCAGAGGCCCTCCTAACTGTCAAAGGGAGATGGAGGTGTTTTTGAGGGGCCGGCTACCAGCCCCGGGGGTAGCTGCCTTGGGGCTCTGGGCATCACTTGGCTCCGTGCCCTTGGGTCAGCGTCTCCACCACTCTGGTGTTACCTCATCTCACCCCTGGAAACCTGTCCATCCAGATAGGGGACTGGGATGGCATGGGGCTCGAGCCCTCCCACATTCTCAGCACAACCCCAAAACTGGGTGAACAGCCAGCTTGCACTCTGCACGGGGAACAGAAACCAGAACCAAGCTTGCCTCGTGTGCACCCCACACCAGAACCCAAAAGTCAACCTCCTGTTGGCCCAGAGCCCCAATCACCAAGCGTTTCAGGGAGAACAAAACCACAGCTAGGTTGAGTTTTCTAAAATGGTGTAAATATGGTACTGAAGATAAAATGTTACATTGAGAAGTAAAAAACTGGAAATGATCTTAACGTCCAATACCGGGGGAATTCATGAAACATTGTGACACAATGGAGTGTGGACTGGCCATCACAGTGATCTTTTAAAGGGATATTTCAAGATAGGGAAAGATTCTCGTGGTATCTTATTGAGTGAACAATAAGGCAGGTTATGAAAAGTAGGTACAGTAAGATTGCACTTACAGAATCATACATAATTGCGGTAGGCAGCCTTTCCAAAAAAAACACCCCACACCAAAAAAGACTGCAAGGCTCTGCCTGAAACAACAAAAGCATGGGGGTCTCCAGGGGGTGGATTCCGGTTTTGACTTTAATCTTTTTGCCTGTGTTTTATGTTTTACACACTTTATCTACGAACATGTGCTCATTCTGTGATCAGAAAGTAAGTTTTTATTATTATTTTTAAGACAGCTTTGTAAAAGGGATTTCTGGGAAGGATCAAATTTCAGAGGACAGTGTGGTTGGGACCGGTTTCATGATAGCTCTGTTAGTGACGCCCGGCCCCCTCCCAAGGGCACGGCCAAGGCCACCCGTGGTCTGGATTCCTGCCAACATCATCAGAACCTCATCCTGTCACCCCACGGCTCTGCCTACCACCCCTCCTTCCTGTGACATCAGCACCACCGGGCAGGCAAGGCCGAGGACACAGTGGTTGAGTGACAGGGGAAGGGTCGTATCTGTGTCTTTGCTGGCACTTGTGGACCCAGTGGACCAATGAGGGCCCAAAGCCCTGAGTCCCAGAGGTGGACCAAGCCATTCAGGGCGCCCCTGCTGCCGTGGGTTCTCAGCCACACAGCCGAGGGGGTCATCGGCTTCCACAGCTACATCATGCAAACCGTCCGTGTTCTTCTTCTTAACCTGTAACAGCTCAGAAGTCACACTCCGACTAGCCCCTTCGAGGGCTCTTTCCTCCCACCCAGCACCACGTGAATGATGAAGGTCACAGGCTCTGAGGCAGTGGGCACAGGCTCTGCCCCCGTGGCTCTCGGTGACCTCGAGCAGGTTGCTTAACCTCCCCGGCCTCAGTTTTCAGGGCTGTAAAATGGGGATAGTAATGTCTGATCTACCTCTGGCACTGGTGGCGAGGATTAGAGGATGTAAAAACACAAAGGAAGTGCTGGGGCAGTGTTGATATTATCAAAACTGAGGATGATTTCCACATAGAGCTGGCCAAGAGTTCTTCACACCATCTGTCCATCCATCCAAGCTCTGGCCTGGGCACCACAGAAAGGGGAAAAAATACTGAGAGAGCAAGGAAATTCTTGTCTCCAAGTAGGAAACGTCTTCAGAGGTCCGAGTCAGAGAGAACAGGACAGCGCTGGCCACACTCAACAGCGTGACCCTGATTGGAGGAGAGATGAGGGGGAGGGGACAGTCAGCCAAGGCTGGCAGGACCGGGTGCAGCGGTGTCACCGATGAGACAGCAACGTCTCCGTGCTGGTGTCTGAGGACAGACATTTTTTTGGTTTTGTTTTTTTGTTTTATGCTTTTTTTTTTAACATCTTTTTTGGAGTATAATTGCTTTACAATGGTGTGTTAGTTTCTGCTTTATAACAAAGTTTAGCAGTTATACATATACATATGTTCCCATATCTCTTCCCTCTTGCGTCTCCCTCCTTCCCACCCTATTCCACGCCTCTATGTGGTCAAAAAGCACCGAGCTGCTACGGGGCTGCTTCCCACTAGCTAACTATTTTACGTTTGGTAGTGTATATATGTCCATGCCACTCTCTCACTTTGTCACAGCTTACCCTTCCCCCTCCCCGTGTCCTCAAGTCCATTCTCTAGTAGGTCTCTGTCTTTATTCCCGTCTTGCCCTTAGGTTCTTCATGACCATTTTTTTTCTTAGATTCCATATATATGTGTTAGCATATGGTATTTGTTTTTCCCTTTCTGACTTACTTCACTCTGTCTGACAGACTGTAGGTCCATCCACCTCACTACAAATAACTCAAATTCATTTCCTTTTATGGCTGAGTAATATTCCATTGTATATATGTGCCACATCTTCTTTATCCATTCATCTGCTGATGGACACTTGGGTTGCTTCCATGTCCTGGCTATTGTAAATAGAGCTGCAATGAACATTGTGGTACATGACTCTTTTTGAATTATGGTTTTCTCAGGGTATATGCCCAGTAGTGGGATTGCTGGGTCGTATGGTAGTTCTATTTGTAGTTTTTTAAGGAACCTCCATACTGTTCTCCATAGTGGCTGTATCAGTTTACATTCCCACCAACAGTGCAAGAGGGCTCCCTTTTCTCCACACCCTCTCTAGCATTTATTGTTTCTAGATTTTTTGATGATGGCCATTCTGACTGGTGTGAGATGATATCTCATTGTAGTTTTGATTTGCATCTCTCTAATGATTAATGATGTTGAGCATTCTTTCATGTGTTTGTTGGCAGTCTGTATATCTTCTTTGGAGAAATGTCTATTTAGGTCTTCTGCCCATTTTTGGATTGGGTTGTATGTTTTTTTTTGATATTGAGCTGCATGAGCTGCTTGTAAATTTTGGAGATTAATCCTTTGTCAGTTGCTTCATTTGCAAATATTTTCTCCCATTCTGAGGGTTGTCTTTTCATCTTGTTTATGACTCCCTTTGCTGTGCAAAAGCTTTTAAGTTTCATTAGGTCCCATTTGTTTATTTTTGTTTTTATTTCCATTTCTCTAGGAGGTGGGTCAAAAAGGATCTTGCTGTGATTTATGTCATAAAGTGTTCTGCCTATGTTTTCCTCTAAGAGTTTGATAGTGTCTGACCTTACATTTAGGTCTTTAACCCACTTTGAGTTTACTATTGTGTATGGTGTTAGGGAATGTTCTAATTTCATACTTTAACATGTAGCTGTCCAGTTTTCCCAGCACCACTTATTGAAGAGGCTGTCTTTTCTCCATTGTATATTCTTGCCTCCTTTATCAAAGATAAGGTGACCATATGTGCGTGGGTTTAGTTCTGGGCTTTATATCCTGTTCCATTGATCTATATTTCTGTTTTTGTGCCAGTACCATACTGTCTTGGTTACTGTAGCTTTGTAGTATAGTCTGAAGTCCGGGAGCCTGATTCCTCCAGCTCCGTTTTTCTTCTTCAAGATTGCTTTAGCTATTCGGGGTCTTTTGTGTTTCTATACAAATTGTGAAATTTTTTGTTCTGGCTCTGTGAAAAATGTCAGTGTTAATTTGCTAGGGATTGCACTGAATCTGTAGATTGCTTTGAGTAGTATAGTCATTTTCACAATGTTGAGTCTTCCAATCCAAGAACATGGTATATCTCTCCATCTATTTGTATCATCTTTAATTTCTTTCATCAGTGTCTTATAATTTTCTGCATACAGGTCTTTTGTCTCCTTAGGTAGGTTTATTCCTAGATATTTTATTCTTTTTGTTGCAATCATAAATGGGAGTGTTTTCTTAATTTCACTTTCAGATTTTTCATCATTAGTGTATAGGAATGCTAGAGATTTCTGTGCATTAATTTTGTATCCTGCAACTTTACCAAATTCATTGATTAGCTCTAGTAGTCTTCTGGTAGCAGCTTTAGGATTCTCTATGTACAGCATCATGTCATCTGCAAACAGTGACAGCCCTACTTCTTCTTTTCCAATTTGGATTCCTTTTATTTCTTTTTCATCTCTGATTGCTGTGGCTAAAACTTCCAAAACTATGTTGAATAATTGTGGTGAGAGTGGCCAACCTTGTCTTGTTCCTGATCTTAGTGGAAATGGTTTCAGTTTTTCACCACTGAGGACTATGTTGGCTGTGGGTTTGTCATATATGGCCTTTATTATGTTGAGATAAGTTCCCTCTATGCCTACTTTCCGGAGGATTTTTATCATAAATGGGTGTTGAATTTTGTCGAAAGCTTTCTCTGCATCTATTGAGATGATCATATGGTTTTTCTCCTTCAATTTGTTAATATGGTGTATCACATTGATTGATTTGCATATATTGAAGAATCCTTGCATTCCTGGGATAAACCCCACTTGATCATGGTGTATGATCTTTTTAATGTGCTGTTGGATTCTGTTTGCTGGTATTTTGTTGAGGATTTTTGCATCTATGTTCATCAGTGATATTGGCCTGTAGTTACCTTTCTTTGTGACATCTTTGTCTGGTTTCGGTATCAGGGTGATAGTGGCCTCTTAGAATGAGTTGGGAGTGTTCCTCCCTCTGATATATTTTGGAAGAGTTTGAGAAGAATAGGTGTTAGCTCTTCTCTAAATGTTTGATAGAATTCGCCTGTGAAACCATCTGGTCCTGGGCTTTTTGTTTGTTGGAAGACTTTTAATCACAGTTTCAATATCAGTCCTTGTGATTGGTCTGTTCATTTTTTCTATTTCTTCCTGGCTCAGTCTCGGAAGGTTGTGCATTTCTAAGAATTTGTCCATTTCTTCCAGGTTTTCCATTTTTATTGGCATAGAGTTTCTTGTAGTAATCTCTCATGATCCTTTGTATTTCTGCAGTGTCAGTTGTTACTTCTCCTTTTTCATTTCTAATTCTATTGATTTGAGTCTTCTCACTTTTTTTCTTGATGAGTTTGGCTAATGGTTTATCAATTTTGTTTATCTTCTGAAAGAACCAGCTTTTACTTTTATTGATCTTTGCTTTCATTTCTTATTCATTTATTTCTGATCTAATCTTGATGCCTTCTTCCTTCTGCTAACTTTGGGGTTTTTTTGTTCTTCTTTCTCTAATTGCTTTAGGTAGTAAGCTTAGGTTGTTTATTTGAGATGTTTCTTGTTTCATAAGGTAGAATTGTATCGCTATATACTTCCCTCTTAGAACTGCTTTTGCTGCATCCCATAGGTTTTATGTTGTTGTGTGTTCATTGTCATTTGTTTCTATGTATTTTTTGATTTCCTCTTTGATTCCTTCAGTGATCTCTTGGTTATTACGTAGTGTATTGTTTAGCCTCCATGTGTTTGTATTTTTTACAGATTTTTTCCTGTAATTGATATCTAGTCTCATAGCATTGTGGTCTGAAAAGATACTTGATACGATTTCAATTTCTTAAATTTACCAAGGCTTGATTTGTGACCCAAGTTATGATCTATCCTGGAGAATGTTCCATGAGTACTTGAGAAGAACGTGTATTCTGTTGTTTTGGATGGAATGTCCTATAAAATCAATTAAGTCCATCTTGTTTAATGTGTCATTTAAATCTTGTGTTTCCTTACTTATTTTCATCTTGGATGATCTGTCCATTGGTGAATGTGGGGTGTTAAAGTCCCCTACTATGATTGTGTTACTGTTGATTTCCCCTTTTATGGCTGTTAGCATTTGCCTTATGTATTGAGGTGCTCTTACGTTGGGTGCACAAATACTTACAATTGTTATATCTTCTTCTTGGATCGATCCCTTGATCATTATGTAGTGTCCTTCTTTGTCTCTTGTAATATTCTTTATTTTATAGTCGATTTTTTCTGATATGAGAATTGTTACTCCAGCTTTCTTTTGATTTCCATTTGCATGGAAGATCTTTTTCCAACCCCTCACTTTCAGTCTGTATGTGTCCCTAGGTCTGAAGTTGGTCTCTTGTAGACGCATATATACGGGTCTTGTTTTTGTATCCATTCAACCCAGTCTATGTCTTTTGGTTGGAGCATTTAATCCATTTACATTTAAGGTAATTATCGATATGTATGTTCCTATGACCATTTTCTTAATTGTTTGGGTTTGTTATTGTAGGTCTTTTCCTTCTCTTGTGTTTCCTGCCTAGAGAAGTTCCTTTAGCCTTTGTTGTAAAGCTGGTTTGGTGGTGCTGAATTCTCTTAGCTTTTGCTTGTCTGTAAAGGTTTTAATTTCTCCATCAAATCTGAATGAGATATTTGCTGGGTAGGGCAATCTTGGTTGTAGGTTTTTCTCTTTCATCACTTTAAATATGTCCTGCCAGTCCCTTCTGGCTTGCAGAGCTTCTGCTGAAATATCAGCTGTTAACCTTGTGGGGATTCCCTTGTGTGTTATTTGTTGTTTTTCCCTTGCTGCTTTTAATAGTTTTTCTTTGTATTTAATTTTTGACAGCTTGATTAGTATGTGTCTTGGCATGCTTCTCCTTGGATTTTCCTGTATGGGACTCTCTGTGCTTCCTGGACTTGATTAACTATTTCCTTTCTCATATTAGGGAAGTTTTCAACTATAATCTATTCAAATATTTTCTCAGTCCCCTTTCTTTTTCTCTTCTTCTTCTGGGACCCCTATAATTCAATGTTGGTGCGTCTAATGTTGTCCCAGAGGTCTCAGACTGTCCTCAGTTCTTTTCATTCTTTTTTCTTTATTCTGTTCCACAGCAGTGAATTCCACCATTCTGTCTTCCAGGTCACTTACCCGTTCTTCTGCCTCAGTTATTCTGCTATTGATCCCTTCTAGAGTATTTTAATTTCATTTATTGTGTTGTTTATCATTGTTTGTTTCATCTTTAGTTCTTCTAGGTCCTTGTTAAATGTTTCTTGCATTTTGTCTATTCTATTTCCAGATTCTGGATCATGTTTACTACCATTATTCCGAATTCTTTTTCAGGTAGACTGCCTATTTCCTCTTCATTTGTTAGGTCTGGTGGGTTTTTATCTTGCTCCTTCATCTGCTGTGTGTTTTTCTGTCTTCTCATTTTGCTTAAATTACTGCTGTTTGGGTCTCCTTTTTGCAGGCTGCAGGTTTGTAGTTCCGTTGTTTTTGGTGTCTGCTCCCGGTGGCTAAGGTTGGTTCAGTGGGTTGTGTAGGCTTCCTGGTGGAGGGGACTAGTGCCTCTGTTCAGGTGGATGGGGCTAGATCTTGTCTTTCTGGTGGGCAGGTCCACGTCTGGTGGGTGTTTTGGGGTGTCCTGTGCCTTATTATTATTTTAGCAGCCTCTGTTCTAATGGATGCAGTTGTGTTTCCTGTCTTGCTAGTGTTTGGCATAGGGTGTCCAGCACTGGAGCTTGCTGGTCGTTGAGTGGGGCTGGTTTCTTGACGTTGAGTGGAGATCTCTGGGAAATTTTCGCCGTTTGATATTACGTGGAGCTGGGAGGGTCTCTTGTGGACCAGTGTCCTGAAGTTGGCTCTCCCACCTCAGAGGCACAGCACTGACTCCTGGCTGCAGAACCAAAAGCCTTCCTCCACACAGCTCAGAATAAAGGGAGAAAAAGTAGAAAGAAAGAAGGTAAAATAAATAAAGTAAAATAAAATAATTATTAAGAAAAAAATTTTTAAGTAAAAAGAAAACAAACAAAAACGGACGGAACCCTAGGACAAATGGTAAAAGCAAAGCTATACAGACAAAATCTCCACAGAAGCATACACATACACACTCACAAAAAGAGGAAAAGGGGAAAAAATCTAAATCTTGCTCTCAAGTCCACCTCCTGAATTTGGGATGATTCGTTGTCTATTCAGGTATTCCACAGATGCAGGTACATCAGGTGGTTGTGGAGCTTTAATCCGCTGCCTCCTGAGGCTGCTGGGAGAGATTTCCCTTTCTCTTCTTTGTTCGCACAGCTGGGGGGCTCAGTTTTGGATTTGGCCCCCGCCTCTGTGTGTAGGTAGCCGGAGGGCGTCTGTTCTTCTCTCAGACAGGACAGGGTTAAAAGGAGCCGCTGATCTGGAGGCTCTGGCTCACTCAGGCCGGGGGGAGGAGGGGCACGGAGTGCGGGGCGGGCCTGCGGTGCAGAGGCCGGCGTGGACGTTGCCCCAGCCTGAAGGCGCGCCGTGCGTGCTCCCGGGGGAGTTGTCCTGGATCCCGGGACCCTGGCAGTGGCGGGCTGCACAGGCTCCGGGAAGGGAGGTGTGGAGAGTGACCTGTGCTCGCACACAGGCTTCTTGGTGGCGGCAGCAGGCGTCCCATGCCCGGTCTCGGGGGTCCCGGCGCCTGATAGCCGCGGCTCCGGCCCGTGAAGCTTTTTAATTAAGCGCAGTCGCCTCTGTGGCACCATCACTGTGCCCCTTCCCCCCATAGGTGACTTAATGGGGACCGCGGACAGTAACCTCCTTATTGAGGTCCTTCGACAACGCCAGCCTGAGGCCCAGGGTCCTGCCTTCTCCTTTGATCTGGGTACAGGGACCAGCAGAGCACAGCCCCCGGGGCCTTAGGGCCCTGCGGAGAAGACAGGAAGACCTCCAGCTTGTTCACCAACCAACCTCCCTGTGTCCGTGGGCCCCTCCCTCTTCCACGGACGGGCCTCCTGCTGGCCTTCTCAGCCCCAAGTCCAAACCCACCACCAGCCCTCAAACAGCCGGCCCCCGCGGGGCAGGAAGGTCACCCGTCTGGGCCCGTGCAGCGCTGGAGAGCCCTGGCTGGTGAGGGGGGGTCGGCTCAGAGGCGGGCTGGAGAATTATGCTGCTTCGGGCGAAGTGCCCGTGGCTCCGTGCGTTTGAGACGTCCATCGCCACGGTGGCATCTGAGTTGAAACGTCGGAAGATAACGGGGCATCCGCTTCCGAAACTCAGCAGCCCTGGGCCCACAGCCCTTACAGGGGAAAGGCCTGGAGATTTAGAGAAGCTCTCAGCCTGTCTGAGTCAGGCCAGGCCAGCCGTCCTCCGAGGCCGCCGCAAAACAGCTGTTGGTGTTGGCAGAGCTGCCTGTATCCATTAGCCCGATGACTACCCTGGCTTTAGCTTGGAGCCTGAGCCAAAAGCAAATCTCAATGAGAACACTTCCCACAAGTCCTAAGCCAGCCACCCCGTGGAGCTTCCCAAACAGTCATTAAGCTTCCCAACTCCCGCTCTGTACATATATTATGCCCACTTCACACGCGGCAAACTGAGGCAGAGACCTCCACTGGCTCAGATTTGGGGACTGGGCTGTCACCAAGTGATCTTGTCTCATTGTCTAGCCTAGAAGCAGGGGGTCATCCTGATGAACTGGGACATATTCCCCCAAGCCTTGGATCTGGGTCAGCCATCGCCTGCCCGTGGCCCCAAGGCCACACCCAAATGAAAGTAGCAGCAGCACGGGGCCCACAGAGAACTGGACCCCAGGGGTCCTGTCGACGGGGACAGTGACCTCTGTCTCCAGCCAGATCTGGAGATTTCTTGAGACTCTGAAAGTGCGGTATTTCTGTGAAAATATGGCAATGTTGTAAAGTTCCTAATCAATTAAAATTTCTTTAAAACACTGCACAGGCCAAATAAATCATGTGTGTGGAGTGGGTTTAGGAACACATCTGGACCGTTTACCTAGATCAGCATAGTCTGACGGAAATGTGATGTGAGCCACATATGTGATTCTACATGTTCTAGTTGCCACTTGAAAAACGTAAAGGTAGGGAGTTCTCCCTGGTGGCCTAGTGGTTAGGATTCCAGGCTTTCGCTGCCGTGGCCCAGGTTCAATCCCTGGTCGGGGAACGGAGATCCTGCAAGTTGCACGGCGAGGCCAAAAAATAAGTTAAAAAAATAAAAATAATAAAACGCAAAGGTAAATTACAGTTAATTGTGATAATATCTTCTGTCTAACCCAATAATCCAAAATATTATCAGCGCAATGTGCATCGGTATAAGGACTACTAAGGAGATGCTTAAGTCTTTGAAATTCTGGGAGACTCTTCCCTTAGAGCACGTCTTCATTCGTACTCGAGCTATCTCAAGAGAGGGCAATTCGGACAAGCTCCCATGGGATCTGGGGCTGCCCAGTGGGACAGGGATGCATCTCTGCTCCCCAAACGTGCTACAAAGCTTTGAGACCCCGTGCCTTTGTGTGTGCTGTTCCCTCCACCTCGCATGCCCTTCCCCCTTTCTCAGTCTTTGGGATTCCTACCCACCTTTCTAAGACTGTTGAAATGTTGCCTTTTCTGGAAACCCCTCTCGTATCTTCCAAAGCAAAACCAAATCATCCTTGCCTTTATCCTACCAGCCCTTCTCTAGAAGACTCGTCATGCAGTCCTGAACTTTCACGTGTGTCCTCTCTTTCCTGCCACTACTAGTTATCAGAGCACTCAGTATGTAGTGCCGCAGTCTACCCAGGTGGGGTCTAAGTGAACTGCACCCCTAGGGCTGTGTGGTGCACAAAGCCGTGTAAGTGATGGAGTGTTCTTTGTATCAGATACTGCCGTTCGCCTTTACATGTGTACCGTTGCCCTGAGTCCTACTATTACTTTGCTGTTAAGAAAACCGGGGCTCGGAGAGGTGAAGCAGCTTGCCCAAGGTCACAGAGCACTTACGCGGTAGAACTAGACTCCAAACCCGGGGATCTGGTCCAACTATGTGAGGCCACTTGGGAATTCCTGAATGGTGACAGGGAACAGGACTTCGTATAGTCTAGCACCGTGGGCTGGCACTCAGAATGTGTCATGTGCTTACTGAGTAAGAACTGCAGGAAGATGCACTCCGGGTATCGGTGCCCAGAACTTTGCCTTCCAGGCTTGTTCTTGTCTTCCACATTCAGGACAGATGGTCACCTCTTAAGAGACCATCCCTGACCACCCCATCAAAGCAGTCACCCTCCCGCCACTCAGAGGGCTCCAAATATATCACAGAGTTAGGACAATCAAAGTGCAGTAAGACTGGAAAATCTGCCCCATAGACACAGGCAAATAGAATCACGTGTCCCTGTGATGACCCCTCTGCTCTGAGAGGCAGCAAAGGCTTTCTCCAAAGGTCCAGATAATAATACTTTCCACCTTTCAGTCTGGACAGCCTGTTGCAATGACTCAACCCTCATTGTCTTGGGAAAATAGCCATCTGCAAAATGTCAAGGAGTGGGTGTGTTTCGATAAAACTTTATTTACAAAAGCAGGCATTGGGTGGATCTCAGGGACGTCGTTGCCAACTCCTGCTTCGTTTAAGGAAAGAGTTGTCATATAAATAAAAGAACCAGCAGACAGCTAGCACTGTGTTTAAACATTATCCTGAAATATAGGGCAGAGGGCATTTTACGTAGAGGATTTGTTCACAAAGATCTTGCCTTTTGTAAATCTGCTGCATAATTCAGGCTAATTTTTGCAAAGAAGTACATATCAAGAAGGGCCTTGTCAGTATTTCTAGCTCAAAGGGGACAGAGCTGCAGCCATAAATACAGTCCTGTTGGCTTAGGCCTGCCGGGTTTCACATGATCTGATTTTTTCAATTGAATTTAAAATTGGGGTGTAGGTACTGCTATGTATAAAATAGATAACCAACGAGGACCTACTGTATAGCACAGGGAAACTCTACTCAATATTTTGTAATAACTTTATCAGGGGAAAGAATCTGAAAAAGAATAGCTATATATGTATGTATAACTGAATCACTTTGCTGTACACCTGAAACTAACACAACATTGTAAATCAACTATACTTCAATAAAATAATAAAATAAAATAAAACTGGGGTGTAGGTGACATTTTTTCCAATTTTGTTTTAGTGAAACTCTATTCATATTTGTCGTACCAACCTAGCTGAAATTCACATAATGTGAATTTACACAAAAGGCAGCCACCTTTTGGTGGCATCTGCCTCCCCCACTGGCCATAATCTCCCCAAGAGCAAAATGTCATCTTCCCACCCACCCCTTTCCTCCAAGTGGGGGTCCCGTGCTTGCTGCGTGGCAGACACTCAACACACACACACACACACACACACACACGCACACACCCATGATCCGAACGGAGGATCTGTTTTACCTCTAAGAGCAAATCAGGAAGGAATAAGCTTCAACTACAGCTGTGGCGATTTCAGGGAGATACCAGCGCTTTCTGATTACAAAGAATGTTAAACGCTGCAGCTTCCGGTGGTTCTGCAGTCTTTCTCTCGGGAAACTCTTTGTGTGTTTGTTTGTTTTGTAACAGCCATTCATGTTGGATGGCATAGAGACCCGACCTGGCAGGAAGCAGAAGGAGGGAGCAGGAAATATTCCCGATATCCTTCCAAACTTAGCATCTAGGATCTGAAAATTCCTTCTCTACAAAGTATGGCCTGTGCCTTTTTTTGCATACCCTGCACCAAGCACTTAAAATTCACATGTCACCGTGGCCTCGTAGCTTTAATAAACCACATCAAACGCATTTTGCAATGATGCTTCTTCCTCTATGAAACCTGAAGCCGTAAGTGGACCTGCTATTAGGCTGGTAATTAAGCCGCTCCCTGGGCCCAGTGGATATGCATTCAACCTGCCAAAAGATGATGCAACGCATGCCTTCCTCAGTGGGATCCTCAGGGCCCGACTCCCGTGTTCCCCCAGATACCTCGCTCCAACTCTGTGTGCAGCCAGGGAGGTACCAGCGTGTGAAACTCGGTTTCAACCACAAAACCCAACTGACCGCAGCAAGCAGCTCACCAAAGAGCCACGGGGTGACCAAAAAGACGGCTTCCCACTGTTCTCCCTGAGGAAAATGCAGCCACTGCAGTCAAAATGCTGTCTCCCTCAGCTCACTGCCTTGGCTGTCCTCGGAGACACCAAAACAGACCCTACAGATGCCTGTCCAACCCCTGTTATTCTCTCCCCTGCCGATGAGGTCTGGCTCTGCTTGGGTACCTGCCCTCCCCAGGGCTCCAGGGCTGCATCCCTGTTGGTCCATGCCAATCACAGGGCTCTTATTGCCCCAGCCTCTGTCAAAGCATTGCCCTTTAAAATCCCAGATAGAGGGAACTTCTCTGGTTTAAGCCAGTTCCAGTTGAGTTTTGTCACTTGCTAATGAGACTCCTAACTAATGCAATGAAAAACAAATGCTCTAATACTAACAGACACTAACGTTGATGGGTGCCCCATGCTAGATACCGTGATAAGCTGTTTTCATAAATTCTTTCATGTAACCCTCTCCATAACCTTTTGAGGACATAGCTCCCATATTACAGGTAAGGAGCAGACGTTCAGAAAGATTTAGTAAGCTATCTAAGGCTGTCTACAAGGTAGGCATCAGCATTTGTGTGAAGTAGGAAAGGATGACCCCTCTCAGCAGAGGGCACACAATTCGGTGGAATGAGATTTCAGGATGTTTCTGCAAATTGGAAGAAGGGGCAGGCACAGGCCCAGGCCAGGGAGCATGGTTTAGGAGTGAGGTAGCGGGGGCTGGATTGCAGCCCCCATAGCTAAGTGCCTTTGTGTGGGTCATGTCTGCACACCTGAACAGAGTACAACTGATGACCCCACTCCGATGTCACGCCACCAAGCCTGGAATCTCCATCCATCTGACCCCAAAGCTTCTTGACCAGCGTATTAGTTGGGGGCCAACCAGAGAAACAGAACCTACAGTAGGAGATAGAGAGAGAGGTTTATTGCAAGGTATCAGCCTACGTGATTTTGAGGGCTGCTGGCTGGGCAAACTTGAAATCCACAGAGCAGGCTGGAAACCTTAGTTCTCTTATGATTTTTCACCTCTTTGTACAAGGCCCACTCACATTATTGAGGATAACCTCCTTTACTTAAACTCAACTGATGTGGATGTTAATGACCTCTACTAAATACCTTCCCAGTAATACCTGGATGCAGGTTTCATTGAAAAACCTAAGTGTCCATCATCGGATGAATGGATAAAGAAGATGCGGCACATATATACAATGGAATATCACTCAGCCATAAAAAGAAACGAAATTGAGCTATTTGTAATGAGGTGGGTGGACCTAGGGTCTGTCATACAGAGTGAAGTAAGTCAGAAAGAGAAAGACAAATACCGTATGCTAACACATATATATGGAATTTAAGGGGAAAAAATGTCATGAAGAACCTAGGGGTAAGACAGGAATAAAGACACAGACCTACTAGAGGACGGACTTGAGGATATGGGGAGGGGGAAGGGTAAGCTGTGACAAAGTGAGAGAGTGACATGGACATATATACACTACCAAACGTAAAACAGATAGCTAGTGGGAAGCAGCCGCATAGCACAGGGAGATCAGCTCGGTGCTTTGTGACCACCTAGGGAGGGGGATAGGGTGGGTGGGAGGGAGGGAGACGCAAGAGGGAAGAGATATGGGAACATATGTATATGTATAACTGATTCACTTTGTTATAAAGCAGAAACTAACACACCATTGTAAAGCAATTATACCCCAATAAAGATGTTAAAAAAAAAAAAGAAGAAAAGAAAAAAGCTGGAGACAATGGCCTGGCCAAGTGGACACATCACGCTGACCGTCACAACCACCTGTGATCGCTGCTCTTCTCACCGTGTCACAGGTGTTAGGCTGGAAGGGTCTCTGGTCATCTCTCTCCATCTGTAGGGGTGGCCCAGACCTGCCTGGTTCCCCCTTCGTGTCCCAGCGTGACTAGTTGTATGGTACGTTAATCACATATAAATCAAACCCTGCTAGCTTTTTGACCCTCCTGCAGGATCTGTAAAATCTGCCCTTTCCTTTCTATCCCACCTCCTAAGCTCTGGCATCTTCTGCTTCTACCGTCAGAGGCTGAAGGGCAGCGGAAGGGAGTGGCTTCAGGGTCTGCCTGAGGTCTTCGGGTTGCATGAGTGACTTAACCTCTTTGAACTTTAGTTTCCTTCTCCGTAGAGCGGAGATAACGATAGTCCCAACTAGGTGGGGCTCTAGCAAGGATGCAAAAAATGACAAAATTCCTAAAGGGCTGAGAACAGTGCCTGGCTGGGGGCAAGTGTTCAATAAACGAGAGATCACCATGGTGATCAGGACGCTGAGGATGCACCTCTGGTTCCCTCACTTCCTCCTGGTCCAGGCAGCATCTCTCCAGCCATAGTCCTTGTGATGTAGCCGCCCAGAGTCTTCCGTCACACAGGGGCATCCTAGGACGGACCCATCCATCTCTCTGCCTGTATACACGGGACGGAACAGGAGACGGTTCCTCAACGTCTTGAAATTATTTTCGATTTGTAATTATTACCTAGTCTTTCAGGAATGAAGGGAAATAAATATTTTCTAATATTCAAGGAACAAAAAAAGGGTGAGGCTCCTCTTTCAGCTGCAACCTCGGGGATTTTGAGAGGGCACGACCTTTTGTGTAGGATGTCAGTGTGGAAAAAAGTCAGCCACAGAATCATTGAAAGGACATGCATTGGGCATGGTTCTTGGTCCTGGGAATGCAGAGAGGATCGAGTTTGGAAGTTCAGCTTGAAAATTAGACTTTGAATACACATATAGATTTATATATCTGTTTTTAGATTATATAATTAGATTATGTTAATACATGTATATTAGACAGAAAGAGAGAGAGAAGGGGAAAGACATTGTCAGAAGAGAGAATCTTTATTCTTCGAGTTACCATTCTTAGCTACAAAACAGTCACAAAGACCTTCCCAAGTGTTATATTATGAAAAAAAAGAGGGTGAAATGCATGCAGGGACAGCAAAACTATCTTCCCTACCCTATTCTGGGCCTTAAAGAAAAATGGGATTTTGCATTTGAATTGTCATTTACAAGGAGGAGAGCCGGAGCAGGTGATCTGAAGGAGTTTCTTTTCTGGAAGTGAAATTCACAAGAGAAACGAACTGTTTCTGAAAGCAGCAGAAATTCATCACTGCGCTTCAGATCTAGGCTGGAGGTAAAGGGGAAGCAGCCGTCCTGGAAAGGGATCTGCGGCGCTGAGAG
The DNA here is from genome assembly GCF_008692025.1 of Phocoena sinus. Lineage (NCBI taxonomy): Eukaryota > Metazoa > Chordata > Mammalia > Artiodactyla > Phocoenidae > Phocoena > Phocoena sinus. The sequence goes on from NC_045776.1 coordinate 87,514,850, forward strand.
TGGTTCCAGCAGGAGGATAGGGACTCCGCAGCTGTGTTGTGAGGCCCACCCCCATCTTTGCTTCCAACTTGTCAGCTGCTTATTCCTGGTTAAATTCAAGGAAGAAGAGGGAAGCTATAAGTGTAGCAGTTGGACTGGAAAGAAAAAGACTCGTAAATGATGCTATCGGCAGACTATCTTGCCTTCTAACCAATGAAGATAAATGAAGAAATTAACAAAGAAAAGTCAAAAGGCGACTGACCAGAGTTTATACACTGGTTAATCCCAGTGCCAGACACAGTTCGAAGCACTTTGAGTTGTCTCACTTAATCCTGCCCCAGACCTTATAAAGGAGGTGTTGGTATTATCCTCATTTTATAACAAAGTTCAGAGAGGTTAAGTAACTGGCCTGAGATCACACAGCCGAGGCCAGGGGTAAACCAACACAGGAAACTCACACGTGGTCTTTCCTCTACCTTTTCCTCACCATTTGTGACCCTGAAGAATCCCTTCAAACACAAGAAAGCAGAACATCAAAATGATCAGAAAGTGGCAGATGCCTCCCGGTCCAGGAGGAAAGGCAAAAAGCCATAAACCAGGCCTTTGTCCTTCTACTGGCTGCTGAAATGATACCAAAACAGGGGCCCTTTCTGAGAGTCCGCCCTGAGTTCCTGCACACCTCCTATCCAGGGGCAGGCAGGGCAGTGGAGGGAGCTCGGAGCCCACTGGCTGGTTTTGAATCCTGACTCTGCCCAACAGCCATGTGGTCTTGGCAAGTTACTCAGACTCCCGAGCTTCGGTTCCTCATCTGGAGGTGGGAATCTCCCTGGACCTGCTTCACGGGGTCACGTGAAAGGCTTAGAACAGTGCCTGGCATGGGTCAAATGCTCAATCAAGGTTTACTCTGGTTAGCACTTTAATTATTGACTTATAATTATATAAGGCTTATATTATTGGCTTATATTATTTCAGGCCTAACACTGTCATTGCCCAAACCCCTGCTCACAAATGTCACGCCCTGTTGCATCCTTGACGGTGCTCTCAGCTTCCACGGACACTGTACTGCGACCACCATGACAGCTGCGGTGAACCCTGCACTTGTTAGCATTGCTCTAAATGCTCCGCGTGTATCACAGCACAATCCTCCCCGTGCCCTGTGAGGCTGGAACCCACTGCTGCCCATTTTTCAGATGAGAAAACTGAGGCATGGAGACAGGAAGGAACTCTCCCTAGGTCATGAGGCTAGAACATGGGCAGGGGATTAAGACCCAGATCCTACATAGTCACCACCACGGGTTAGAGCTGCCCCTGGTTTTGGCAAAGCGGTTTCAAACTCAACAGGGCAAAACTGGAGTTTGGTCCTTTTCCCCTTCTTCTTCAGGCAGGACCAGGCTTGTGGGTGTATCCGCTCTGTCCCTGAAGGGAAGGTTTCCCCATCTAATCCGCCCCCCTCACCTGTGCAGGGGCAGTGGCCTCTGGAGGGGGTGGTACTGACCTCTTTCTTAGCATCCCATCTCAGGACAGGCAATGAAAAAGGGTCCCAGGGCGGAGGCGCAAAGCAGAAAGGAAACAAACAGATGGGAAGGTGAGTAATTAAATCAATATACATCCAACAGCCAAGGCCAGGGGGGGGGGGGGGGGGGGGGGGGGGGGGGGGGGGGGGGGGGGGGGGGGGGGGGGGGGAAGGGGGGGGGGGGGGGGGGGGGGGGGGGGGGGGGGGGGGGGGGGGGGGGGGGGGGGGGGGGGGGGGGGGGGGGGGGGGGGGGGGGGGGGGGGGGGGGGGGGGGGGGGGGGGGGGGGGGGGGGGGGGGGGGGAAGGGGAAGGAAAGCAATCCCATCCAAAACTGAAGTCTGAGCTCCCATCATGTGTGTTCATTTCCAAAAGGCTGTTTCTTAAAGCTGTTTGGAATATAAATGCAAAACAAAATAAAACACACCCCCCCATCCCTGCAACACACACACGCACGCATACACACAAGGATGCCCTTTTGTTTCATTTTTCTGGAATTCTGATTTTTCTTCCCATAGAATTCTCCTCCCGCCCCCCAAAGCAGCTCCGTACAGAATTACAGGTTTAAGTACTTTGATGGGGCCGGTTCTGTCAGAGGTGAAGGGTCAATTTGTTTGTATTTTAGAGCAGACGTGTGCTAAGCCTTCCTATATTTTAAACAGATAATGTCCTTGTAATTTGGAAGCACTTACATCGAAGGCCGGCTTTGTCCCCTTTTTCAGCGTGTGTGTCGCTCTCGCCCGTCTCTGTTGAGATGAAAAAGAAATACTGTATCTTTAAATTAGGAGGCGCCGGATAATGAATCTTGGGCAGTGAAAAGGCTAATGCCATGTGGAGGAGAAGGAGTTTAATCTAATTTAGTTGGAGGGTGTCTGTCTGCGGTGTTGTTTTTGGAGTGTGGGAATAGAGGGGAAAGCTGTCCCCTTGAATGGTCGCTCCATCGCCAGAAGCAGTGGGGAGCCGCGTAGACGCCAGTGATCCAAAGCCGGGCCTTGAAAGGGGGATTAGAGACATGCTCTGATTTGCAATTCACACTAATGCACCCCGTGGAACCTTTGGTAATATTTCAAACCACGTTTCAAGGGAAGTGGCCTTAAAACCGCTGTCTAAATTGTGCTGGGGAGACAGAGTGCCCTCCAGTCATCCGTTTTATGATGTGGACGCTTTGCTGTTTGTTTCTCATCGCCCCACCCCCACCTCAACCTCTTCCGACTAGTGTTTTTAGGTGGAATTAAAACTTCTGTGCCCCCTGAATCTGCTGCAGCTTGCTTGGCTTCTCGGGTGGTACACGCTGTGTGTTTTCTTTAGTAAAGCATCCCTTCAGATGACCAAAGGTATTTTCCTTGGAGAAAAATGTGGGGCGGTAGGGTGGGGGGAAAGGGCACGCTTGCTTGGTTAGAAAGCAGAATTCTCCATGCCTGCTGTTTTTTTTTGGTTGTTGTTTTTTTAAAAAAAATCTGATAATAAGTGTCTGCAGAAACGTAACCCAAGAGGAGGTCAGGGAAAATGGCGCCTTTTGGTATCAGAGATCGCTCTGCATGTCGGGCAATTATGAGCATCTCGTTCTTACTTGAAAGGAGAATCGGAACCGCGCTGATGAAATACAAATATTGATGATAGTAGGAGATAAAAGAAGTAACACCACGCTCACTTCATGGGATCATCAAACATCAATGTGCCAAGAGAGATGCTCCGAGCAACTGTTCCTGGAAAACACAGATAACCTGAACACTTTTCTACCTTCAACTTTATTAATACCCTTCTCCTTTCCTAAACTCTGCTGATATGCTACGAGTTCACTCTTGCAATTAGCCTGTAACGCCTAAGTCTATGGTCCAATTTCTTTCTATTGCTGAAAGAGTTAGTACTTTTTTATCTGAAAGAGATTACTGTGAGTTTTCTCAAATCTCATTTCAGAAAGATCTCACACAGTGCTTATAATTTCCACTGACTATAACACCGTAAGAGGAGATACAACTTTGATTTTTAGCAATATCTGTGTCAAAGTGTTTTCTACTTCGGACCTCACTAGAACGAGATGAAACTCTGCCTCTCTCTCAATTCCCTCCCATCCAAAAATATTTAGTTTTTCCATCAAATATTGCCTGACTCCTGAAATCATATTCCCATTCAAAAACCTTATACTTTTCTGGGCAAACATTTGCAAGAACTTGAAGGTAGTTAATGTTTAAGAGTGTCTCTCCCATATATATATTTTTAGGCAGTTGGGGTGAAACATATATATATATACAAATATATATATATATATTCCTTGTCCCTGCATGTTATTTGAAATCATGTTTAATTATAAAGTTTCATTAAAAACCTTTGCTCAAAATTTTAGAGGCCTAATAAGATTTCCATTAATTTAAACATATCGCTATTCCCACGACAGCCCCAAATGCTTTCTTTTCCCTCTTTCATCCATGGTTAAATATGTAAATAAAATGTCTAAAGTCATTCTTCAAAGAAGACAAAAGAAAAAAAGAGCCTGAGGGGAGAGACAGCCATAAAATTCCTCCCAATTCTCCATAACATTTGCCAGAGGGGGGCCAGTTGCCAGCCCGGGCTGAGCAGCAGGGAACCCGCTGCTTCTTAGAATCACACATCTCAAATCCCACACACAGGAAAATAAAATAAAATAAAATATCTTTTCAGCTGGAGCCATCAAAAGACCCTTTTCATTTATTAGTTACAGAGTTATCTTGCAGTTGGTGATTTCTCAGAGCCCTCATTTTTCTATCATAATGTCTATTTGTTGGTTTCCATCTCAGCTGGGCAGAGCGAAGCACTTCTGCAGACATTTTTTCTAAAAAACGAGAGAAGAAAGCAATCTGAAGTGGTTGTAGTGAAAATAATGGGTCTGAACATGGCCGAATTAAAACAGCACAGAAAAGATCAATTAGGCGGCACTTTCTCAAATAGCTATCACCCCACTCCCGGTGTTTGGCACTGCCCCTGACTCTCTCACATTTATACTTTCAGAGCTTCTGAGGGAAGGAAAGGAAAAGGAAAAGAAGGAAAATGATGTCCAAGGAAGGATCTTGGCAAGGAAAATTCTAGAAAAGCCAAGGGATGTCCACTGAATCTTTTTTAATGGAAAGGTTTGGAAAATAGCTCACTAGACTCAAGAAATAGATACACACGCACAAAAAAACGCCCATCCCCAAACAAACAAACTATCATAAGAAAACTGGCAGCCTTTGAAAAAGCATCTCGGCAAACAATCCAGTTGAAGGCGGTTGTTCTGACTCTGCCTTAGCGTTTACCTCGACCACCTTTTTCTCCACTTTCTTCCTCACCCGAACCTCTTCCAACACCTCACACTGAGATCCAGGGACACTGATTCAGTGCCCGGTGCAATTCCCAGCCTCATTCGTCTCAGTGTTTGCTGGATGGATGGATGCATGGATGATGCATGGATGCATGGATGCATGGATGGATGGATGGATGGATGAATGGAAAGAAGGAAGGAAGGAAGGAAGGAAGGAAGGAAAGAAGGAAGGAAGGAAGGAAGGAAGGTGGATATGTGAGCTCTCCCAAGTTTACTAGATGTAAAATCTTACGACTTGTTTCAAATAAAAGCCAATACTCTAAAAAGCCTTCTCAGAGGAAGTGCCCCACTTCTGCCCCCGCCGACAAGAAGCTTCCTAGCAGTAGTGTTTCCTTCTTCGGCGCTTCCTAGAAATAGCCGGGGACCCGCAGCGCCCGCCGCTCCTGCAAAGCCCCCGGGGGGGGGGGGGACGGGGGGCGGCAAGACCGGGGACCCCCCGCACCGACTCTCAGGGATGTCTGGACACACGGTACACCCCTGCAGAGGGCTAACCCCAGAAAGGCAGGAGGACAAAGGAGGCCCCGATCCGCAGGGCCCGCTCCTCTGACCTCTCCTCCACCCGGGAAAGTCCTCCAACTGCCCCCGCTATGCGTGATCCTGGGAGTTTCCGAAAAACTTTTAAGAGATCTTGATCTCGAGAGCAGCTAAGAGGAGAGAGGCCCGGCCACCCCTAGGGATCCTGTTTACTGAAGGGTTAATACGGGCAGCCAGGTGACGCGACTGGCAAGTTGTCTGGAGGTGGGGCGTGGGGCGTGCGTGGCCGAAGTGACTTCGTCCCCAGTTGGCGCCCCCCATCCGAGGGGGGTGATCTAAGGGCACTGGGCCAGGGCGCTCCCTCCGCACCTTTTAAGAGAACTGAGAGGCACGGGCGCCTCCCCTTGCCCGGGGAGTTGGGGACCCTCGGAGCGAGCTGACTCAGCGCCCGCCCACCTCCCACCCCCAACGCCGCAGCATCCCGCGGGTCTGCAGCCCAGGAGGGAGCAGTCGGGCAAATCACTGGCCAAATAATATAAATACCCGACGAGCGAATGACTTCCTATAATAAATAAACCCAGCCGCCTAGAAGAAAATCAGCAGCCCTGCCTGGCGCGAGGCCCCTCAACTCCGCGGCTCTGTCGGGGGCAGGGGTCCCTCTGCTACACGCCAAGCCCCCCACGGCCCGAGGCGGGGGTTGGGACCTAAAGAGCCCCAGGAAGCTGCCCACCCCTCCCCCTCCCCCCTCCCCGCCTTCTCCGCGGAGACCGCGGAGGAGCGGCCCTAAAATCTGGATTCCCAGAGCCCTGCCCCCCCGGCCCTTAGCTCTACTCTTTGAAATTTCAAAGAGACCCCTCCCCGGAGCCGGAGACCCGACGCAGGCCTGGTAACTCCGCAGCCTCGGGAAGATGCGAGCAGGTTTACAAGCTAAGGGGCCACTTTATGGCCGAGGCCATAAAACGCAAATCCCACCTCGCTTTGAAAGCGCCCTCCGCCCGGGACCCACCATAAAAAACCAGGGGCGACGCGCCCCCAGCCTCGGCCGCGGACCAGCCCGCCCCTCCTCCGGCCAGGCTCCGAACTCCCAGTCACCCCGGCGTCCTTGGGCTGCGGGGGACGAGGCCGGGGGCTCCCCGGGAAAGGGGGCGCAGGCGGGGAGGCGACGGGAGGCCAAGTTGGAGGCCGGCGCAGAGGGCGAACGAGCGGCGGGAGGGACGCACGGGAGGGCGGCGGAGCGGGGCCGGGGGCCGGGGCCGGGGGCCGGGGGGCGGCGGCGGGAGCGGGCGGCCCGGAGCTGCGCTTCTCATGCAAAGCAGCGGCGGGGCGGGGCGGGGCGCGCGGCCCGGGGGCGGGGGCCTGTCCACCGCACGGCCGTTTCCCCCTTTGCCTTTTCGCTCGTCGGCTCCGGCCGGGACCAGATTCTCCGAAAGGCTGCGGGCCGGGCCGGGCAGAGGCCGGCGCGGGGAGGGCGGAGCTGCCGCCAGCCGCCGGCCCCCGTGCGCCCGCGCCGCCCGCCCCCTGCGCGCGCTCCCACGAGAGGCCCCAAAGTTGGCGGCGGCGGCGGCGGCCCGCGCGCCGAGAGCTCCGGGGGTCCTGTCGCTTCCGGTATTGTTCGCAAACTTTGCTCGTCTCCCTCCGCGGCCTCACCTCGGCGGAGGCGGCGCGCGGAGAGCGGGGCCGGGGGCGCTCCGTGCGCATCGCTCGGGCTGAGCTGGGCGGGCATGGGCGGGGGCCCGAGCGGGGACGAGGAGCCGGAGCCGGCAGCCCGAGCCCCGGAGCGGAGGCTCTGAGGGCGGCCGACCTCCCCAGCGGGGGACACCTCCGACGCCACCATGCAGCGCCCGGGCCCCCGCCTGTGGCTGGTCCTTCAGGTGATGGGCTCGTGCGCCGCCATCAGCTCCATGGACATGGAGCGTCCGGGCGACGGCAAGTGCCAGCCCATCGAGATCCCGATGTGCAAGGACATTGGCTACAACATGACCCGCATGCCCAACCTGATGGGCCACGAGAACCAGCGCGAGGCCGCCATCCAGCTGCACGAGTTCGCGCCGCTGGGTGAGTACGGCTGCCACGGCCACCTCCGCTTCTTCCTGTGCTCCCTGTACGCGCCCATGTGACACCGAGCAAGTCTCCACCCCCATCCCCGCCTGCCGGGTCATGTGCGCGCAGGCCCGGCTCAAGTGCTCCCCGATCATGGAGCAGTTCAACTTCAAGTGGCCCGACTCGCTGGACTGCAGCAAACTCCCCAACAAGAACGACCCCCAATACCTGTGCATGGAGGCGCCCAACAACGGCTCGGACGAGCCCGCGCGGGGCTCGGGCATGTTCCCGCCGCTCTTCCGGCCGCAGCGGCCGCACAGCGCGCAGGAGAACCAGCTGAAGGACGGGGGGCCCGGGCGCGCCGGCTGCGACAACCCGGGCAAGTTCCGCCACGTGGAGAAGAGCGCGTCGTGCGCGCCGCTCTGCACGCCGGGCGTGGACGTCTACTGGAGCCGCGACGACAAGCACTTCGCCGTGGTCTGGCTGGCCGTCTGGTCCGTGCTCTGCTTCTTCTCCAGCGCCTTCACCGTGCTCACCTTCCTCATCGACCCGGCGCGCTTCAGGTACCCCGAGCGCCCCATCATCTTCCTCTCCATGTGCTACTGCGTCTACTCGGTGGGCTACATCATCCGCCTTCTTCGCGGGCGCCGAGAGCGTCGCCTGCGACCGGGACAGCGGGCAGCTGTACGTCATCCAGGAGGGGCTTGAGAGCACGGGCTGCACCCTGGTCTTCCTGGTTCTCTACTACTTCGGCATGGCCAGTTCCCTGTGGTGGGTGATTCTCACGCTCACCTGGTTTCTGGCTGCGGGCAAGAAGTGGGGCCACGAGGCCATCGAGGCCAACAGCAGCTACTTCCACCTGGCCGCCTGGGCCATCCCGGCCGTGAAGACCATCCTAATCCTGGTGATGCGCAGGGTCGCGGGGGACGAGCTGACCGGCGTCTGCTACGTGGGGAGCATGGACGTCAACGCCCTCACCGGCTTCGTCCTCATCCCGCTGGCCTGTTACCTCATCATCGGCACTTCCTTTATCCTCTCGGGCTTCGTGGCCCTTTTCCACATCCGGAGGGTGATGAAAAACGGGTGGGGAGAACACGGACAAACTGGAAAAGCTCATGGTGAGGATAGGGGTCTTCTCCGTGCTCTACACGGTGCCGGCCACCTGTGTGATTGCCTGTTACTTTTACGAACGCCTCAACGTGGAGTACTGGAAAATCCTGGCCACGGAGCACAAGTGCAAAATGAACAACCAGACTAAAACCTGGACTGCCTGATGGCCGCCTCCATCCCCGCGGTGGAGATCTTCATGGTGAAGATTTTCATGCTGTTGGTGGTGGGCATCACCAGTGGCATGTGGGTCTGGACATCCAAGACGCTGCAGTCCTGGCAGAACGTTTGCAGCCGCAGGTTCAAGAAAAAGAGCCGAAGAAAACCGGCCAGCGTGATCACCAGCAGTGGAATTTACAAAAAAGCCCAGCATCCCCCAAAAACCCATCTCGGGAAATATGAAATCCCTGCCCAGCCTCCCACCTGCGTGTGAATGGCACTTGGAGGGAAGGCCGGAGCGGAAAACTTTCCCAGGGAGGATACAGTGGCAGAGTCAGAGCCAAAACATGGTGCTTTTCCTCCGTTGGTTGGTTGGTTGCTTGTTTTGTTTTGTTTTTTCTTTTTTTTTTTTTAAATAAAAGTAAAAGGAAAAAAATAAAAAGCTTTTACCCTGAAATTCAGGATGCTGTGATAACACTGAAAGTCAAACATGTACTTAAAGGGTTTTGTTTTGTTTTTGTTTTCAGTGAAGGAGAACCCTCCCAGTTAAGTAGCCTCTTGTGTAACTAATTTGTGGTAACATAGTTGATTCAGGCCCCAGAAGAAAACTTTTGTTTAGAACCTTCCATAAATATACATCTGTGTGTTTGAGTTGGCTTTGCTATCCATTTACAAATCAGAGAAGAAGATAACTTCTTTGCAAATTAAAGAGCCTCTGCTTGAGTTTCAAAAAGGGAGAAAGAGAGAGAGTCACTGTCCGGCAGGGGAGCCCAGGGCCACCCTCAGGAAGGCTGCGTGTAGACAGCAACCTCTGTGCCAACAGGAAGAAAGAGAAAGCCTGACAACTCAGCACCCTCCAGTGGATTTGGAGTCACTTAAAAGAGACTCCAACCTCCACAAATGGTCTTTCTCCGACATAGAAACTTCCACCAGACCTAATATTGGTCAATGCCAGCGATGTTCAATACATTTTTTTTCTCTTTACGTGAAAATCAAAAGAGAAACAAGTATTTTGCTGTACATAAAGACAACAAAAGAAATCTCCTAACAAAAGAACTAAGAGGCCCAGCCCTCAGAACCCCTTTAGTTTTACAGTTCGTGGCTTTTTAATGGAAACCAAGCCAATGTGACACACGTTTGGACTGATTTGCGGAAGGTGGGTGGAGAGGGGGGAAGGATCCTTCAAAAGTGCCAAAGGGCTCATTGACTCTTTCTATTGTTAAACAAATGGTCTCCATGAATAGACCCGGGAAGCCATCTACCAACCTTGGAGTTTATTCTCCTCACCAGGAAACGCCAGGAAAGAGTGGTCCTGCTGGTGTCTATCTGTAATATATGATATTTTTCATGCTTCACTATTTTTATTAAAAATAAAAGATGTTCTTTAGTTTGGCGCTGGTCCCTTGTGCGTTGTTAGGTGACCCTTCTCAGTGCGCGGAGAGAACAGAGAAAACTTTCTCCCTCTGTTTGCTTTTCAAGCAAATCCTGCGTGTGCATCTCTCTCTAGAGGTCATCGGTTATCTATGTGAAATGGCAAATGGACGGATTCCAAGTGGGTGCAGGATGATTTAATCTCAGGCTTCCTCCATGCAGGAAGCGGCTATGGTTGGAAGTTGTCTCTGAGTGGCAGGATACGAGGGCCCGGTTTTAGCGCAGTTCATTAAGGAGCATCTTGGGTACCAAGCGTGGACACACTCGTACCCCTGGACTAGGGTCCGGAGAATGGATCCAGCCAATTAGGAGAATTAAGTCAGAGTAGGGCCCAGTTGACCTGCTGGGGTCAAATTGTACTGAGATAGAATGGTATACAACCGTCCGAAGGATGCTGGCTTTACAGCAACTCCTGGACACATTTACAAATCAGACTGTAGATGTGGACAGGATAGACTATCTGCCGAGGGTGCAGTGTCATTAAGGAGAAGCTCATCAGCTTTACACACCCTCGTACTCGCTTCTTCTCCCGTGTTTGCTGTCTGAGTTGTGTAGCTGTAGACCTGAAGTGGGCCTGGGTTCCTCTTGTCAGAGGCACCGCTAAACTCAAGTTCTAACCCAAGGGCACCGTTCGGACCAACTGCCCTGGGGATCTGATAGCACAAGCCGAGCCATCCGTGGGTCATCCTGATGCCAAGGTCCCAGGTTGAACAAAGAGCTCTTAAGAATTTTGAGCATGGATGAAACACTTGTTAAGGATGGACAGAAGCCTGAAGGACAGGGCAGCCTGTTTCCTGCAGGTGGTATTTAGGAATTAAGCCTGAGGACCCAGGCTACCCTTGCATCAATGACGCCAGAATTGAACAATGGTATCAATCTTTTTTTTTTTTTTTTTTTTAGGGGGGCTCGGAGGGGGGTTTGCTGTAGCATACAGGAGCAGGGAACTTGGATGATTTGGAACCAAGTTTGAGAAACAGCAACTAGGTAGGTCAGGTTAATTTAAGGTTAAATCCAGAATAGCCTTCAGTGCATTAAAAAAGAAAAAACGTTTAAAAACAAAAATGCCCACAAATAGAAGAAACCTATTCGTCGATTGTTCCCATCTAGCCCCCGAAAAGACTAAAGATATTTACGTACATGTGTATGTATGTCACGTACGCTTTCTGTAACTCCTAGGAAAAATAAAAAGGACATTTTGGAATGGAGCTTGGAGAAGTCGAGGACAGTAACTGTCAGAGCACTGCGGTGAGAGTCCAAGCTGGGTACGAGCTCAGAATACTCAGTTCCATTAGACTAATTGGCGGTTTCGGGTCTGCCCGTGTTCAGGTACATAGGCTTTCGACGGTGGTTCCAAGGGAAATCAAGGCATCCACAAGAGCCTTTGCTGTTGTCTAGAACAGCGGGTCCCCAACCTTTTTGGCACCAGGGACAGGTTTTGTGGAAGACGATTTTCCACGCATGGGGGTAGGGGGCGGGGGCGTGCTTCAGGCGGTCATGCGTGTGAGTGACAGGGAGCCGCTCACCTCCTGCTGTGTGGCCCGGTTCCTAACAGGCCACGGAGCCCTGGTTTAGAACGTGCAGGATTTCCAAAAGGACTGTTGACTTCCTTCGTTTTGGAGATTTCCCCGCACCAAAGGCTGCGTGCGGCCTTTAGCTCCAGGAAAATGGAAACCTGCCTTGGGTGACAGATCGGAGGGTTGAGGTCCTGGTAAGAAGAAGCTCAAGCCCTTGATGGGCCAAGGTCACGCTGCTGTCCACAGCTGTCGGTTCATTCTTTGATTCATTCCGTTATCCACACACAGGTATCCACCACCCAGTATATATGCCTGGGAAACAGAGAAGCAGGCTTTGGCTTCAAGAAGGTCACAGCCTGGTAGAGGAAACCTGCATAGCTATAAGGGGCGCTTGGGCACGACACATCTTATATGTACTTATATTCTGAGTCAGGGACACATCCCAGGGGTGGCTCGAAATTCACAGAAGGCAAAAGACTCCACGCGTATAATTTCACTGCAGGGTGAAATTGAAGCTACGCGTTGATGGCTGAGTTATACACAGGGAATAGAAAACTGCATGAGGACCTAGGCTATGCCCAGCACCTCAGAGTCGTAATAATAACTACAACAATGATAGTCATAGTGTAGCAGACCTTTCAGAACACTTCCTGTGTGCTGAGTGCTTGACGGTGTTGTGTCATTTAATTATCAGGACAATCCATCCAGGTAGGTACTCTTATCAGCCCCACTTTATATATGAAGACCTGGAGGCACAGAGAGGTTACGTAAACTCCCAGCGTCACACAGCAAGTAATTAGAGCCGAAATAGGAACCTGGTAGTATGATAATAGATCGCAGTTCCGTACGTAATTGTTGAATGAATGAATGATAGCTTAGCCCTTTTTGTTTTTTTTTTTAGCTTAGCACTTTGTACCAGCTACTACGCTAAGCCCTTTACATGCATTCATTCAATTCTCTAGCAAATTTTGGTAGAGCTATTCTTATCCCCCGTATTATAGATGAGGAAATTAGAGCACAGAGAAGTCAAGTCACTTGCCCAAGGCCACAGGGTAGCAGGCAGGGAGCCCAGAATGTGAACCCTGGCTCTGTGCCTCCAAACCTGCCCCTCTGACCACTAGGCCCTCCTGCCTCTCTCGGTGCTTCTGAGGACTTTACGTGGATCAAGTCATTTCGTCTTCACAGCAGCCCTCCGTGCCTTTGCTGCCAGCAAAAGAGGCTCAGGATCACGTTGGCAAAGTACAAAGCTCCCTTCGCCAGCATGGGAGAATGGAAAAGCAGGGGGTGTGACAAACCGCCTTTCTGCACTAGTCCTGAAATTGAGCTGAGGACATAGCAGTGGGGATGAGGAGAGGGTGGATGAGAGGCACTTAGAAGGGAGGCAGCAGGGCTTTCGCTTTACGCAGAGAAGGAGCAAGAGGAAGAGGATGGTCAGGGAGGACCGTGTTTCTGACGTGGGTGGTCAGGGGACCCGCGTGAATGTCACCGGGACAGGAGGAGATAAACAGAAGAGAGTGGAGCGAGGCGTGTGATGAAGGAGGAAAGATGAACGCGGTGTAGACACTTTGTGTTTGGGCGTATCTGATACCTCCATGTGGACAAGGCTGTGATGGGGGTATCACACAGGTGGGTGTCCAGAGATGGTCAGGGCTGCAGGAGAGATTAGTCAGGTGGGTGGGGGTCTCTCCAGGGACAGAGGAGGGAGGAGGACAGAGTGCAGTCAAGCCTTGACTTAACCACTCAGGCTCCAATTCATTTTTATAGTAAAAGGATTGTAGGAGATGATGGAAATGGTCTCATCCAGAGTCAGAACATGTGATCCAAGTAGAGATAAGGGGGAGTTAGGGAACTGAGGCCTGAGACCCCCTCCTCTCTTACCCGCCCGTGCCAGGGGCCCTGCCTCTTTCTCTTTAACCCTTGGGCCACCCAAGCAAAATGAACGTGAGCCCCACAGGCTGGCATTCTTTAATCCTCGCACCTTCTGAGCTGCTGCTCCAAGACCAAAAAGCAGAAAACAAAAATCAACAAGTATTATCGAGGCAATAGATATGATCCTATTTACCGTATTATTTTTTAGAAGAGAGAGAGAGAAACGCAGAAAGGAATAACAGATCGGAGTGCAAATTGGCATCTTACACTTAAAGGATGTGGAGCTATAACACAGTTTAGGATTGAACATTATCTGGCTCCAACTATGCCCTGGTGTCCAGTCTGACTCAGCCCCTGGGGAAGTCGCTTTACCCTGGGCAAAGCTGCTGCAACTTTAATCCATAAAATGGAGGTGATAGTGGACCCCCTCCCTGGGCTGTCACTCCCTAGGTGCCCGGTGGTTTTAATAGCTCTCTATGCATTAATCCGTCCATTCCTCACCACAGTCCAGGAGATGCGAGATTCAATAAAATCAAATGCGCAAAGTGCTTGGAAGATCGTTGGCATCGAGTTCGTCTCAATAAACACTATTATTATGTTTATTTCCCCTCCCCAGAAAGTTCAACCCGGCACGCTAATAAGTAATGATCTTTAAAGAGAATGAGTTTTTGTTTTGTTTTTCTTAGAGAAACACTTTTTCCAATGCCCGTGTTCAGGTTCCACAGAATACCCGCTGATCTTTCAAGTTTAAAAGGCAGGCACAGTGCCTCTGCAGCGGTGGAAAATATTCTCTGTCTTTCTCTTTGAACACATTCACATCATAGCCGACTTCCCAGGAAATCAGACCTCACGCGCGGACGACGCCTCTGTACGCAAATGGATAAGATGGCTGTAACGTGGAGATGGAGAAAAACGGCCAGACTTCAGGGAAACTCGCTGAACACACTCCGGCAACATAGGTGGAGTGTTTTTTAATGTTTTTATTAAGAGTGTGAAGGCCAAGCTGGAGGGAGGAGGGAAGGAGATGCGTTTGAAATCTGCAAAGACTAAGTTTCAGTTGCCGAGGTTGTAATTGGGGACTTAAACAGTCCCACCCCTACGAAGATGATGCTGTTAATATCCTGCACAATGGCCACAGCCCAGTCGGACTTTTCCAGAGTCACTGAGTTTCACTTTGTTATTTTAAGACATTTTTGGGGGGGGGCGGGGTACCAGGCTGGCATTCAGGGGGCTTCGGATTATAGGAGGGGATTCATTAAGATCCATGCTTGGAACACACCCACCTCCATCCCACCCAAAGGAAGTTTTGCAGTCGGTGGCTTCAGGGGTTCTGTAATGGTGGGAGAGGATGTTCTCAGGGGGTCTCTGACGACAGGTGGTGTCTCAAAACAGATGTCCCCAAAGGGAGCAATTTGTGGCATTTTAGGGGACTATTTGCACTAAAAAAACAAAACAAAAAAACCCCTTAAAAACCTATTCTAACACAGTTTTCAATAGTTTAGGCAGAACTACAAAGTCATCAACCTGACAGATGATAAATCAGTGTCTGCTTTAAAAGGTGGGAGCCGGTGATTATGAGGTGCAGGTGCCGACTTTGATCAGAAGTGACAAGCCCTGGGGTTGGGGCCACTCTTCTCCCCTCCTCACCCCAGGGCAGAGCAGCCCCTGTGTACCTTCCAGGGCCACCCCTCTCGTAAAACAGTTGGATTTTGTTGGCTTTGAGTAAAGATACTTCATTTGCAAGGTGATTTTCTTCCTGCAGCCCGTCTGAAGCCATAGTCCTGAAGCTGTGTCGATATCATGTAGGTTTCATTGGCTTCCAGGCCCATAGCAGATGGCTTCAATTTGAACTAAATTCAGAAATAGTTTTGGCCAAACTGAAATATTGTTGTTGTTGTTGTTTTTTCTGAAAGGGACTTTCTTTAAAAATTGAGAAAATAAAATCCACACACGGCATAAAGAGAACATGAGAGAGATTTGTGAGGAGTTTGTACTTCCGATTTTGCTATCATGGTGACACAGGTTGATGCGGACCAAACAAAAACAATATGGAGGATAGAAAAAACCAATTATAAAGTTTGCCATTCTTTTATGGGTGTCATGATTGCAACCCTTTTTTCAGTCAACAAAACCCAATATGCAGCAATGCTCAGAGTACTGGGTCACATCTCTTGCGTAAACAGAGGATATTAGAAAAAACAGGAGAGCATCAAACAAAGTTAGATGTATCATTTTTACTTTCAACCCACCTCTCCCTTCTAAAGGTTTTATTCTTACCAAGGCAAAATTTTCCCACGTGTCCCAGGGGATGAACCAAAATTATCAAT
Organism: Phocoena sinus; assembly: GCF_008692025.1. Classification (NCBI taxonomy): domain Eukaryota; kingdom Metazoa; phylum Chordata; class Mammalia; order Artiodactyla; family Phocoenidae; genus Phocoena; species Phocoena sinus. The sequence continues at coordinate 87,530,594 of NC_045776.1, forward strand.
ACTAAATCAGGTAAAATAATCCCACTGGATTAGGGGTGTGCATGTCACTCAGACCAGTAAGTGAGATGTAAGATAAGTTCTCCTGGTGGGATAGAAGAATGGGAATGTGCAGGTGGAAGTCAGGGAAGATTCAAGGAAAGATTTTCCTAGATGATAAAAAGGCAGATGTTGAGGAAGCCTGTCGTTTTCCTCACAGAATGTGGAGTGTGAAAGCCGTATGTGGAGCTACTGCAATCATTTTGTGACCATGAGGCAATAAACTCAATATTCAAGCCCACACTCCGAGGGACGGTAGGTGCAAAACAAGAGCCAACTTTTTGATGACTCATTGAGCTACTGCACTTCCAGGCGTCTTGTTATTCAAGGTAATTAACTGCCTATATCCTCTGAACGTCAGCAAGTTTGGTGTTCTGTGACTTGCAGGAAAATATATCTGTTAGAACCAAATAGTCCACTGCTTCCCAAACCTTAATGTGCAACAAATCACCTGGAGCTTTCACTAAAATGCAGATCCTGATTCCATAGGTCTGGGTGGGACCCAAGATTCTGCATGTGTAATAAGCTCCCAGGTGAGGCTGACGTTGCTGACTTTCCTGACCCTACTACGATCTACTAATAACCGCCACTTGGGTGTCCTATCTTGGACTAGCTCTCAGTTTTGTTTTGTTTTTTAAATGGCAGTGCCACACTTCTTTTTTAAAAAAATTAATTTGTTTTTGCCTGCATCGGGTCTTTCGTTGCTGCGCGCGGGCTCTCTCTAGTTGCAGCCAGCGGGGGCTACTCTTCGTTGAGGTGTGCAGGCTTCTCACCGAGGTGGCTTCTCATGTTGCGGAGCACGGGCTCTAGGCGTGCGGGCTTCAGTAGCTGTGGCTCACGGGCTCTAGAGCTCAGGCTCAGTACTTGTGGCACACGGGGCTTAGTTGCTCCACGGCATGTGGGAACTTCCCGGACCAGGGCTCGAACCCATGTCCCCTGCATTGACAGGTGGATTCTTAACCACTACACCACCAGGGAAGCCCTAGCTCTCAGTTTTAAGACATGTCTTATATTGAGTCAAAATCTGCTTCTTATGACTATTTCCTACTAGTTCTACTTTTATGACAGTGGTCCTCCTATAACACATCTGATGCATTTTCCATATGAGAGCACCTTATATCTTTGAAGTTGGGTGTTATGTGCTCTCTGCATCTATTTGGATTCTTAAAACTGCTGCCCAAATAACTTGGTTCTCCCTTTGCCTGACTGTCCTCAGAGTCCTTGGTCTAAGCCCTTGCTAAGGAAGATGCCCACAAGTGGATGCAATTCTCCAGGAATTGTTTGGCAAGGATACGATAGAGTGGGATCATTGGACACCCACAGCAAATATTATACATAATAATGGGGCACTAGACGCCTTTTCATCAGAGCTGGGACAGAACAAGGCTGTCAACTATGATTCGATGTTACCCTGGCCGTGCTAGAACATGCAGTAAAGCAAGAGGTGAGACAAGGTAAAATCATTGGCAAGTGATTGAAAGGAGAATTAGCCAAAAGTGGAATTGATGAGAATTGATAAGGAGACTTAGACAAAACAGATCTACAAAAATCAGTAGCTTCCTTATATACCATCAGTAGCCAGTTGAAATAGAAACAAAATAAAAGACCACCTTTACAATAGCTACAAAAACCATAGGTACTATATATAAAATAGGTAACCAACAAAGACCTATTGTATAGCACAGGGAACTATACTCAATATTCTGTAAGAACCTATAAGGGAAAAGAATCTGAAAAAAATATATATATATATATATTTCACTTTGCTGTACACCTGAAACTAAGACAACATTGTAAATCAACTCTTAAATTTTTGAAAAAAATGTAGGCAGACTACCTAGAAATAAACTTAACAACATGCAAACTTTTTGAAAAAACTGTTGCTATCTTACTAAAAAGCATAAGTAATTGGAAAAATTATGCCATGTACCTGGTAATATGTCAATTATCCGCCAAATTAATTCCTAAATATAATGCAATTCCAATTTTAAAAGCTGTAATTTTGGAGCTCTACAAAATGGTAGGAAATCCATCGTATTTGAACAAATACCCAAGGGGGGAAAACCTGTAAAAGTGATGAGCAAGGGCAAAATCTATTCGATAGTGAGAGCACTTTAAATCTACAGTAACTAAAACATTAAACATCAGGCATTAAAACAGACAAATTAATGGAGCAAAATATGGTGACCAGAAAGAATTGCAACTGAATTTGGAAATTTATTTCAAATAAATAAGAAAGAATGGATTATTCAATCACTAGTGTTGAGGCTTGTTTTAGATTTGGGGATATTTTTATATTAAACCTTTACCTCATGCCTTTTATCAAAATACATTTTGGATTGTTAAAAGATTTACATTTATAAGATTTAAATGTAAAAATAAGATAACCAGTAGGGGAAAAAAAATGTTCTCTAAAATCTTCATTCAGTAGAAAGGAAAGGCAGGTGAATACTTTTATAAACTTATCAAGAAGCAGTTTTTCTGGGTTTCCCTGGTGGCGCAGTGGTTGAGAGTCCGCCTGCCGAGGCAGGGGACGCGGGTTCGTGACCCAATCGGCGAGGATCCTACATGCCGCGGAGCGGCTCAGCCCGTGAGCCATGGCTGCTGAGCCTGCGCGTCCGGAGCCTGTGCTCCGCAACGGGAGAGGCCACAAAAAAAAAAAAAAAAAAAAAGAAGCAGTTTACTTAGCATGACATCATAGCCAAACTATTTTTAAAAGTCATGATTTGGCTACATAAAAATATTAAAATTCTGTATGGCAAAAAGTTAATGAAAAATTTAAAGATGGAAAATCTCCATTACAAAAAAAGCAAAAACTGTAGTTTCCTGTCTGGGTCTGTGTGTCACCAATTCAAATTACAAGAAATACTACTCACCCATAAATCTGTGGAAAGATATTTAACCTCACTCACGGTAATCACAGGATACATGTGTAAAAACAAGATTTTTGCCTAACAGATTGGTACTTTTTTTAAAGGCTGTTAATATCTAGATTTGGCTTGGGTGTGGAGAAACGGGCTCCTCATACCATGCTAGTGCAAATATAAAATGGATCATCCTTTCTAGAGAGCAAATGCAACATGTAGCCAACATTTAATATATATATATATATATCTTCTGACCCAGCAATTCTACTTCTATTAAATGTGTTGAAACTCAGGAACAGCCTAAATGTACACCAGCAGGCTGACTGTTCAATTACAGTAAATTCTTAGAAAATTATGTAGTCATTAAAGCAATTACGTAGAACCATGTTATTAACATGGGAAAACGGCGACCACATTTTACTAAGGCTGCTAACGTCAGCCAGGATGGACCAGCACAGCCCTCTGGTTATTTACGTTTGGCATGTTTTCAGATTTGTTCATACCTCTGCCATATCAGTTGTTAAACCTTTTGAATATCATCCCTGTTATAAGTTGACAAAGCAGGTTATATAATGCATTCTGTGTAGTAGCATTTCAGTTTTTGAAAAATGTGTGTATGTACCTGGAAAGGCATAAAACGTTTACAAAGGATGTTTGGTGCAATTTATGGATAATCTTTACCTTCTTCTTTATACTTTCTCAATTTCAGTTTTTGTCAATAAACATGTATTAGGTAGATAGGTGATAGACAGATAGATAGATATTGTAGATAGATTAGATAGCTAGATAGATAGATAGAATGTTAGATGAGAGATGGATGGATGGAGAGAAAGATGAGAGAGAGATTGCAGAGCAATAAAAAATAGTGGAATAGGGCTTCCCTGGTGGCGCAGTGGTTGAGAGTCCGCCTGCCGTTGCAGGGGACGCGGGTTCGTGCCCGGGTCCGGGAAGATCCCACGTGCCGCGGAGCAGCTGCGCCCGTGAGCCATGGCCGCTGGGCCTGCGCGTCCGGAGCCTGTGCCTCCACAACGGGAGAGGCCACGGCAGTGAGAGGCCCGTGTACCGCAAAAAAAAAAAAAAAAAAAAAAAAAAAAAAATAGTGGAATAACGAGGTCCGACTGTATAGCACAGGGAACTATATTTAATATCCTGTGATAAACAATAATGGAAAGAATATTTGAAAAAAGAATGTATATAAATATATATATATCTGAATCACTTTGCTGTACACCAGAAATTAACACAACATTGTAAATCAAATATACTTCAATAAAATAAATTTTAAAAAATAATATTTTTGATGCAAAAACGTGGGATAATCGCCTACTTTCTTCTAGATCAGGGGATGCAGATTAAATATCTATAGGGGCTATAGGAAGACAGTGCGTGAAACAGTTAGTATCAGACAATAGACAAGGAGTGTTATAGGGACTATGGGATCTATGTCTAAAAGGGAACCTACAACTAAGTTCCAGACCATTGTTGCCATTGAAGATTTGAGAGCTTGGTGTTAATAGAAATTCCGATTTTTCTTTATTTTTTAATTTTTTTTTATTTGCAGTACGCGGGCCTCTCACTGTTGTGGCCTCTCCCGTTGCGGAGCACAGGCTCCGGACGCACAGGCTCAGCGGCCATGGCTCACGGGCCCAGTCGCTCCGCGGCACGTGGGATCTTCCCGGACCGGGGCACGAATCCGCGTCCCTTGCATCGGCAGGCGGACTCTCAACCACTGCGCCACCAGGGAAGCCCTAGCACGCTGATTTTTAACTCAAGGTTTTATCCTTGAAAGAGGCAGCTTAGGAGCGATTTTGTCAACCGTGCTGACAGGTTTGGACTCCGGGTCTGTTCACCAGGCCGGTGAGGGACATTTTTTGTGGGCTGAGTTTGTTTACTTCTGGAAAAACTTGGCTTCCTGTTTCTAAGGGGGAACAGGTTTAAAAGGCCTCATAAAGAAGGGCTCTGAGCCTCTAAACATCCAATGGCTCTTAGAGAGCAACACTTGATGAGTTAAGTGTAAAGGAATCGGCAACATAAGGGTTGAATTTCCTCGCAGATACACAAAGGTTATAAATTAAGGGGGGAAGAGTCATGTCAAAACATGTTCCAGCTCGGAGCCAGAACTGAAAACATTTGGAAATTGATTTGGAGATGGTGGAGGGACCCGTGTCCTATCTCAGGACATCCTTCCTGGTTTGTAAGATTTACTTATTTTTTACAGAAACTGCAGAGGAGTTTCAGACACAGGGGTGGTTCTCGTGTAAATCACCAAGGTTTTTCGATTTGTTTTTTCTTCCTGAAAGATAGTCCTGCATGGGGACGCTAAACATTCTTGATTTGTGTTGGTTTTAATTGAGGTTTCAAAGAAAGGACTGTAGTTTTATAGCTTTCAGTGTGTTTCTTATTTAGATTAAGACCTCAGGAAGCGTAAGGCTCATTAAATTCAGGGCTCTATCAGAGTGACTACGTGGCCTTTCTTTCACCTGTTGTCAGGAGATTTATTCATCGACAACCTTTACATTTGATTGTGGGTAGAGGAGATTCTCTCACTTGGCACGTGAACGAAGTAGAAGTAGAAACCCCAAGACTGAGGGGGTAGATGCACACGAAAAGAGAGATGTGGGAATTTCTGCTTGAGACAATATTCCTGGGAAATGTTTAATGATCTAGGACTGCAAAGACATGAACACACTATTTTTTTCTTTTAAGATTTTTTATTTTAAAAAAACTTTGAAAATCTCACTGTTATGAAAAATGGATATGCTACTGCTGTCCAAAGTGGACTTTTTAAGCACATACATGTCTAGCGTGTTTACATAATTTCTTGAATTCATTTACAAAGGGTGGTGAGCTCTGAGCAGAGGAAAACAAAGCCAGGATACCAAGGGGTCCACAGCAGAGACATTTGTTTCCCTCCCATCTTTAAAAAATAAAATTGGCAAGAAGAGTGTTTCCTAAGCCCACTCCACCTACTAATTATGTCGCACCACCAGCTCCGCTCAGCAGAGACCAGAAAGACTGGTCACCAGGACCTGAAAAACAGCATAGACTTGTCCTCCTAAACCACCTTCGGCCAAGGTGCCGGCCGGCAAGATGTTCGCAGTTCCTAGAACTGCCTGTTATTTCCTATTCACAGGGATGCCTAGCAAGGATGACACAGGGCACAGACGTTGTCACGAGTGCAGCTGAGTTCCTTAAAGTGGCAGGTAATTATTTGTCACCGGCTGGGTACCTTTGTCATGCTTGGTGCTGTAAATATAAGAAGACTAGGGACTTCCCTGCCAGTCCAGTGGTTTAAGGCAGTGCACTTGCACTGCAGGGGGCATGGATTCAATCCCTGGTCGGGGAAATAAGATCCTGCATGCCTCGTGGCACGGCCAAAAAAACACACACAAAAACACAAAAACCAAGAAGAATGGAAGGAACCACAGGTGATGTATTCATCCATCACTAACGCTATCTGGGTTATTTGGGAAGGTCCAAGTCCCTCTAAGGACCCCTCCCACACACACACATTCTCTGCTGCTTCTCCATTTGCTCCTTCAGATTCACTCTCCTCCCTCTCTTTTCCCTGGGAGGCTGACCCCTGCTCTCTGTGTCTCCCAAGGCTCCCTTGACCTCTGGGTTGGGTCACTTTTGGCCAATGGGAGAGCGGAGGATGGGAGACGGGGTGTGCCTAGGTCCAGGGTATTTCCTCCTGATCCTGGCAGTGGAGGGATTCCTTGCCCTACAGCCCCCACTCCTGTCTGGCTGCGGGTCCTCTTCAGGGCTCCATCCATTGCAGGGTTCCCCTTGCTCACCTCTCCTCTGCCCCATCAGACCAGAGGCTTCATGGAACCCCTCTTGGCGGTTCTCTCAGGGCCCTGCCCATTCACTTTTTGTTCTTTGAAGCATCGCCACACTTCCATCAAGAATCCCTCCTTGGCTTCCCTGGTGGCGAGGTGGTTGAGAGCCCGCCTGCCGATGCAGGGGACACGGGTTCGTGCCCCGGTCCGGGAAGATCCCACATGCCGCGGAGCGGCTGGGCCCGTGAGCCATGGCCGCTGAGCCTGCGCGTCCGGAGCCTGTGCTCCGCACTGGGAGAGGCCACAGCAGTGAGAGGCCCGCGTACTGCAAAAAAAAAAAAAAGGAATCCCTCCTTTAAACTCTCCCCAGGTAAACCCCTCTCTTAGCTCAGGTTGCTATAACAAAATACAATAAATTGGCTGGCTTCAGCACAGACATTTATTTCTCACAGTTCTGGAGGCGGAAGTCCATGGTCAGGATGCCAGCGGATTTAGGTGCAGGTGACGACACTCTTCCTGGCTTATGGATGGCTGCCCTCTGGCTGTATCCTCACCCAGCCTTTCCTCTGTGTGTGCAGAAATCTCTCTGTTTTCTCTTCTCATAAAGGCACTAATCCCATCCTGGGGGCTCCACCTTCATGACCTCATCTCAACTGAATCACCTCCCAAAGGGCCCTCCTCCAAATACCATCACATTCGGGATTAGGCTTTAACATGTGTATTTTGGGGCGACAGGAACATTCAGCTCCATAACATCCTCTGAGTGCCATCCGTTTTCTTCAGAAGCTTTACTGAACCACGTCTCCTTGCCATGTAAGAATTTAATTCATTTCCACATTCATTGAATATCTATCTGTGGGTAGGCATGGGAGAAAAAAGGCAAAGCTTACAACTGAATGTGCATTAGGGTTATAAAGTGTTTGAAAACCATGATCTCCTTCCGTTCCCACAGATGTATGGTGTTATCCCCATTTTACAGGAGCGGAAAATGAGGATTCAAGAAAAGAAGGAGAAAGAAAGGACACAAATAACAGAGCAGTCACTGGTCGCCTAAGAGCTCCTGGCATGGGCTAAATCGGCTCAGTCAATATGCAGAATTTTTTTGAGACAGCAAATACACAGTAGAAAACAGTGAGTGGCGAGAACTGGGGAGCCCTTCCCAGAAGTCAAGATGAGAACAAGCATTTGGTTCAGGCAGTAAATGGAACTGCAGTGTCATCTCCTAAATACAGCGTCGGCAGCAGTTGCATTGGGGCTGCTTGCAGTTTGCACCCTGATGATTTCAAGGCTTGTGCCCTGGAGGTGGAGACGGTACTCCCTGCCAGGAGGCGTCTGTGTTCCCCTGAGGTTTCACCTCTCAGAGGGGTCTGCAGCCATCCGCACCTGCCCTGCAGAGCCCCAGGTATGTGACTGCAGAGGTCAGGCTCTCCCCAGCTCTGCAGCTCGGGGGGGGACACCTGGTCACAGTGGTGGTCGTGTTGATGGATCTCCTGGAATTCCTGGGTGACCCGATTTGTCCCACTGCACACTTGCTTCCCTCCTTGCTTCACTTTTAGGTGGATTTTTCTTTAAATAATTATTGAGGCGAAATTTACAGAACAGAAAATGAAGCACTGGAAGTGTACACGTCAGTGGCATTCACTGCGCTGTACAGCCATCACCTCTATCAAGTTCCAAAACATTTCCGTCACCCCCCAAAGAAAAGCCTTTCTATTAAGCAGTCGCCCCCATTCCTTCCCACCACCCCCACCTCCTGGCAACCACCCATCTACTTCCTGTCTCTGTGGTTTAATCAATCCCGATATTTCACATAAATGTAATCGTTATAACATGGGGCCTTTTGTGCCTGGCTTCTTTCACTTAGCATTATGTTTCCAAGGTTCATCCATGGCGATCAGAATTTCCTTCCTTTCAAGGCTGAATAACGTTCTAAGTATGGACGGGCCACCTTTGTGTATCCGTTCACCAGTTGGTGGACACTTGTGTCGTTTCCACTTTGGGGATACTGTGAATAGTATGGCTGTGAGCATTTGCGTACGAGTTTCTGTGTGGACGTGTGTTTTCGTTTCTTGTTAGGTTGATATTTTAATCCAGTCGGACGGTAGGTTTGTTTCGTGTAGAGATTAGATGGTTCCAGGGAGAAAGTTTGCAAAGAGGAGGGAAACATTTCTCTTACTTTGGGACAGATGGGCTATGATAGAAAACCATGCTCTCCCACGCTGGCTGGGCCCCTCCTGCTCCTCTGGGGTCTTTCTAGCCCCTCTGATTGGCAGCCCCGTGTCATGGAGTGTCATTCCCCCCAGACCCTGAGCTCCACCGGGTGCTCACACGCTCATCGAGACCAGCCACACTCCTCCCTGCAGAGCTCGAGGGCATGAGGCCGCCATGGATCCCAATACGTGACAACTGTCATCACCCTTCTCTCACTCCTGCCTTAAACCCAAGTCTGTGCCCTTGCCTAAGGTGGATCCCCCATGTGTTCCCTCAATCCCAGCCCCTCCTGTGTTTCTCACGGTTCATTTCTTTCATTTCCCCGTCCCAAACGTAATGAATAAACTCCCCTGTAATGTTTTGAATTGGATCCTTCAGAAGACACGTCTGAGTCCTGACCTCTGGTTCTGGGAACGTGGCCTTATTGAGAAAAAAGGTCTTCTCAGATGTAATCAAGGATCTTGGGATGTGATCATTCTGAATTTAAGATGTGCGCTCAGTCCAATGACAGGCGTCTTTATAAGAGAAAGGAGGGGACTTCCCGGGCGGTCCAGTGGTTAGGACTCTGCGCTCTCACCGCCGAGGTTCCTGGCTTGATCCCTGGTCGGGGAACTAAGCTCCCTCCCCGCCAAAAAAAAAAGAGAAAAGAGTGGGAGATTTGAGACACAGAAACACGGGGCAGAGGACCAGGTGAAGATGGAGGCTGAGATTGGAGTGATGTGGACACCAGTCCGAGGAGCCTGGCATCACCAGGAGCCGGAGGAGGGAGGAAGGAGGTCCGTGGACAGAGCACAGCCCCTCCCACACCTTGGCCTCAAACTTCTGAACAGTGAGAGAACGAACTTCTCTTATTTTAAGCCATCGACTGGCGCTCATTTGTTACGGTAGCCCCGGGAGGCGAAAACCAAAGTATGTTTAACGAGTGGCTGTGACGACACAGATGCTCGAGTCGCCCGGGCTGAGTCCAGACCCCGCCTCCTGGTATCCACGGGCTGCATGGCCTCGGGCGAGTCATCGCACGTTCGCCGGGCTCACTGGAAAATGAGGACGCGTGGCCGTGCTTCTCGGGGCAGTGAGGACCGCAGTCCGTGCACCTGTCCGGAGCATCGCCTGTGACTCAGGGCCAGGGAGACTGGCAGCTGCGGTTCACCCCTGCCGTCTCAGTCCGCGAATGGTACATCCTTATCCAAACCCAAACCCTTGGCCACCATTTTTAAAATTCGAGTATCACTGATTTACAACGCTGTGTTAATTTCTGCTGTACAGCAAAGCGATTCTGTTATACATACATACATATATATATATATTCTTTTTTATATTCTTTTCCATGATGGAAAAGAATATCACAGGATATTGAATGTAGTTCTCTATGCTATACAGTAGGACCTTGTTGTTTACCCATCCTGTATATACTAGTTTGCATCTGCTAACCCCAACCTCCCACTCCATTCCTCCCCTAACCTCCTCCCCCTTGGCAACCACCAGTCTGTTCTCTACGTCCGTGAGTCTGTTTCTGTTTCATAGACAGGTTCATTTGTGTCGTATTTTAGATTCCACATATAAGTGATAACACACGGTATGTGTCTTTCTCTGTCTGACTTACTTCGCTTAGTGTGATCATCTCTAGGTCCATCCATGTTGCTGCACGTGGCATTGTTTCATTCTTTGTTATGGCTGAGTAGTGTCCCGTTGTACACACGTACCACATCTTCTTTATCCTTGGCACCATCTTGAATCCCTCCTTCCCTGTCCCTGTATCCAAGGAATATCTGTTCGGCAGTGGTCTGTAAGAGCGCTCTCCTGCTCTGCTTTTCCGTGATCCACGAGCCGATTTTTTCCACCCCCACCCCCCATCTGGACCAGTGTAGTTGCCTCCAGATTGGTCCTGGTCGCCAGTATTCTCTCCCGCCCCAGTGCGTGCGATGGAATTTGCCGCTCAGGGATTTCTGTAAAGGCAGTGAGTGTGGCCGTCCCCCAAGTTCTGCCTCCCATGGAAGGCACGACCCCATGTCTTCTTTTGGCTTAGGAAATGTGAAATCTGGGCTTCCCTGGTGGCGCAGTGGTTGAGAGTCCGCCTGCCGATGCAGGGGACGCGGGTTCGTGTCCCGGCCCGGGAAGATCCCACGTGCCGCGGAGCGGCTGGGCCCGTGAGCCATGGCCGCTGAGCCTGCGCGTCCGGAGTCTGTGCTCCGCAACGGGAGAGGCCACAACAGCGAGAGGCCCACGTACGGCAAAAAAAAAAAAAAAAAATGTGAAGTCTGTGGGTACAATGATCTGAACAGGGTGAAGAGTGGGGCTCAGAGAAGCACCCTGGGATGGGCACAGAGCCTCCAGGCGGTGCCCAGTGCACCTGGGACGGTCCCAGGGGACACCTTTCCTGTCTTCCCCCCCCAGCCCTCCCAATGGCAAGTCACTCTGGGGACGAAGGGCTTTCGCCGTGTCAGCCAGCTGTAGCCACTTCAGAGACACAGCAGAAGCAGGACAGCGTCAGGAGGTAATGGGTGATGATGACCTGCTCCCAGGCCGGCCACCCTAAACCCTCTCTCCACGCCGCAGTCCCTCTGGGAGCAGAGTGTGGAGTCTTGTCACGTGACATCAAACAAACCAGTCACCAGGGTCCTGTGGCTTCAGGATTTAGGCTCTGAAATGCAGGGCATGTGCCGCCTGTGTTTGTCTCGGGGTTATCACGTGTCTGCATCTTCTGGAGAGATCGCAGGGGGCTCTGCCTGCCTGGTCCCGCCCTGGTTGTCTGCAGTCTGGAGGGGGGGCGGGCTAGAGGGGGGGCTGCACCTGCTGAGGGTCCGTTGATGGATGTGGTCCACCCCGCTCCTCCCTTTTTCCTGGACACAGGGGGCAACCTTGCTGATTGAAGGCACGTAACACGGAGGTTCGGTTGCTCCAGAATCAAGGAGGCAGAGCTGTTTCTCCAGTGACGTCATCTTCCAATGGACTGCGTCCCGAATTCCAGATGAAACGCAGCAGACAGAGCCGGGCCCTTCCCCCTCCCCACCCCGTCCACCCCTCGTGCTGACTCAGGCGTTTGGGGACAAGCAGGCAGAAACCACTGCCCCCGGGCCTGGAATGAAACACCGGCTTCAGAAGGCTCAACAGATGTTTGCTGGAACCTGGCTGCTCAACCCCACCCCCCTCCGAGCTCGTCCAGGGTCGTCCCGGCCAATGCCTGGCCCGCTGGCCACGGAGCAGAGTCTGGGGGACATCTGACCGTCCTGCGTCCAGGAGAGCAGAGACGGCGACCTTACGTCATTTGTCATGATTTTCAAAAATCCCATTCTGCTGGCCAAGCCTACCCGGCTGCCATCCCCAGGCTGAGCCGGGTCAGAAAGGACAGGAAGCTCTTTGGGCTTCTGTAGTGGGAAGTAGGTCTCCAAGACAAGCTCTCAAGAAGGCTGAGGGATGCTTTCTTAGGAAAAGAGGGCTGGATGGTGGTATCCCCTCCCCACGAGAGGGCAAACCTCAGCAGTGCGGCACAGCACATCCTGGGAGACACGTAGGCGTGGGCTGGCCCTAACTGGGCCACGGTGGTATTTTCCTCTCTCTGTGATGCCAGGCTCCACCTGAGAAGCCCTGTATGATCCATGCGTCTATGGGTGTCTCCCCTCCCCCTCCACACCTCCCCTGCCTGGCCTGCCTTCAGGGGTCTCTGCAGAGGGCAGCCCGAGTTCAAGCAGCTGGGGCCTCGGGTGGGTCCATATCTGGTAAGAGACGGGGCCTCGACACAGGCTGGCCTTACATCCTGGGAATAGGCAAGCCAGTCCCCTAAGAGAGCGATGGGAGCCCTCTCCCCTGCTCCGGCTCAGACTACAGCCCAGCAAAAGACACCAACCTGGGGACTCTGACCTTGACGCAGCCTTCCCAAGTGCAGGAAGCCGGGCACCAGACACCCGATCCAGCTTCAGGCAGACAAACAATGCTACGTCCTGAGCACGCGCTTCTCTCCCCAGTGGCATAAGTCACCGCAGAGATTTCCTCTCTGACTGGTGCCGGGATACCTAATAGGCCGACTAATGACGTGTCTGAGATGCCAAAAAAGTAGGGCCGCCAAAAATGCAACTTTAAGAGTCTGATATTTCAAAGGGAGCATTAAAGACCAGTCTGCATGGGAAATCCTGGACATTTGCTGGACCTTTACTTACCTTTTGTTTTGAACTGTGTCCAGGGGCAGGGGGTTACTGTAATGTTTCCCAGCAGTAGACATCTCTGAAAACCTACCCAGCCTGGCTCACCAAGAGAAGGGCCGGTGAGACTTCACAGCATGACACTTGAAGCTGATACCAAACTTTTTCTGTTCTCCCCTCGTTGGGGCAAAATTAGAAATTACTTTGTTGTGGTTCTTTGCTCTCCGCTGGTGAAAATTCATTTGGGTAAGTTTCCACTGATGTTTAGTTTTCCTGCCGCTGAGACCATCCACTGACTTAGACCCTTGGTTCTCAAAGTGTGGTCACTGGGCTGGCAGCATCAGCATTGCCCAGGGAATTGGGTGGAAATATAGAGCAAGCCTCACCCCAGACCCACCAAATCAAAGTATTGGGAATCACTGACTTAAGTAAAATAAATCGAGAAATCAGACCACTGTATCTCACAAGGATAGCATCCCTCCAGTACACACAGGCCACTCACTTCTTCCTAGGGGGATCCCAACCACCCTGGTAGAGGGGCTGGTAAAAGAGGAAGCCGATAATAATTGCATGGAAAGTTTTTATTAAAATGTGTTACAGTTTTTAATGAATTTGGCTAGTACTGAGAGCTTTACTTTATTCTTCCTGAAGAACCTGTACATTTATTGAGGTCCTTTTTAGATGAGCCTCAGAAAAATATTTTAGTTTTCTTCCTGGTTTTATACATTATTCCTGGAAAGCAAAATAAGAACAACAAATATGTAAAGGGTGTGTGTGTATTTTTAAGTATATTTAGAAATGTTTGGGTTTCTTGTATCATCGATTTGTTTCTTTTACTTCGATTTATTTCACCTTTTTACTTTAATTATTTTTCATATTTACATTTATTCCTCATTTTATTGTATTATATTCCTTGGAGATATGTGTGTGTATAAATCATTTTGATATATTATTTGTTACCTTTGTTAGATTCTTGATTTAAATGGGTGTCTCTGTTTTGCTCTTTTTCTCTGAAGTATTCTTTCTTTTTGAAAATATTGAACTAATTGGGGATTAGTAAAACTTCCCGTGAGATCAGCTTTGGACATATCCAATACATTTTAATATTTCATGTTTTTGTCATTATTCTTCTTATGTCTCTAGTTGAAATGCTGTTTCCTCTATTCCTCAAGAGACTTTTTTTTTTTTTTTTTTTTTTTTTTGTGGTACGCGGGCCTCTCACTGTCGTGGCCTCTCCCGTTGCGGAGCACAGGCTCCGGACGCGCAGGCTCAGCGGCCATGGCTCACAGGCCCAGCCGCTCCGCATGTGGGATCTTCCTGGACCGGGGCACGAACCCGTGTCCCCTGCATCGGCAGGCGGACTCTCAACCACTGCGCCACCAGGGAAGCCCTCAAGAGACTTTTAGAAGGTACATTTTTATTGTTAGAAAACTGGGTTTCTTATTTAAACCTTTATAATTCCTCTTGCATTCTGGTCAGAAAACATGGCCAATGTCAACACTTTTTGAAGGTATTAAAGCTTCTTCGTGCCCAGTTGTTGTTTCATCATTGGTCTACAGGTACATGAGTAAAGGGTCTATTTCCTGGGGGACGTAGAGTTATGGCAGTGAGTTGTGGTCAGTCTTAGCTAGCATTAAGTGTTGGATGTTTCCTCTTTTCCCCGTCTTCTAGAATTTAATTGGGAAGTCTGGGGGAGTCACAGGGGGTTACTGCCAGTGCTATTTTGAACAAGAGGGTCAGCAGAAGGGAGACGAAGGGCCTTGCTGCTGGGATGGGTTGATGCATCTAAGTAACACCTTAATTGGAAAATGGGGGGAGGAGGAACGAAATAGTATTAATAGTCACACATTTGTCTCATCAGTGTAGCTATTGTTACTTAAATACCTACAGCCGTGCCATGTTGTCGTCTGAGGCAGTGACTTTATGTAGTAGGTGGGCAGGAACTGTCTTCATCCAAGGAGGCATTTCACGGGGAAGCTGTGGGCAGAGAAATCTCCACCTGCTCTAAAGGAGAAAGTCAGACACGACTGATCGTGTGTGTGTGCGCGTGTGTGGGTTGTGTATGTGTCTACACGGGCTGTGATATAGTGAACAGAGAAAAGCAAATCCAAGGAGTTTCTGGAGACTCTTGACTTACAGTAACACTTCTCAAACTTTGGGTCTCAAGACCTGTTTATACACTTAATAATTACTGAGGACCCCAGAGAGCTTTTGTGCATGTAGGCTATATTGTATACCTTGTTGGAAATTAAAACTGACAGTTGTTAAAATAATTATTTATTCATTTAAAAATAACAATAATAAAACCATTGCATGCTAACAAAAATAACATTTTGTTTTACAAAAAAACATTTTTTTTACAAAAAATGTCATGTCAACCCTTCTCTACCATGTGTGTGTCATGAACACGTTGTGTGGTTTCAGAAATAAAGCAAGACGCGGCCAGAGGCCCCAGATCATATGCATCCAACCAACAAGTGCCTGCTGACTATACTTTCCTGGGAGTAAAGCAGAATTATCCAGGGCCGTTCTTAGTTTTTTTCTATATTTTAGTTAGGATGGAGGCAAAGCTGCAATAAGAGGCAGAAGTATACTGACTGATGAACATTTAATTTATTTCTGCCACTTGTAGAGTCACAGAGGTGGGTGGCCCAGGGTGGGCAGGTCTGTCTGCTCCATGAGCTTATCCAGTGACCCAGGTTCCTTCCGTCTCATGGCTCTTCCAATCCCTAGAGCTTCACCCACATCTGCCCAGTAGCAGCTGTTTCACCAGCACCCCATGGGTGCTCAGCCCGCCGGAAGGGGAAGAGGCATAAAGGATGAGCAGTTAGAGCCCTTCCTCAATACCAGATGGCTCCAGAGCTGCACACGCCACCCCATGTGCAGACTCTCCCTAAGTGTTCACTTCAAACCCAGTAGGATCTATTTCTACAAAGAAATAGGGAATCAGGGAAGAACGGATTCTTGGGAGCCTCTGCCACATCCTGAGGCCTTTGCAATTTTAGTCATTCTGCCTTTGGCCTTTTGCCCTGGGTCCCAGGAACCCATCCCAGTGGTAGGCAAGGTTTAATCAATATAGGCATTTGTTTCTGAGAGAGGCAACTCATTTACTGAGTGCCTTAGTGGGTTCAGGCTGCTACAACTAATTACCATGGGCTGTGTAGGTTAAACTAGAAATATTTATCTCTCACAGTTCTAGAGTCTGGGAGCCCAAGATCAGGGTGCCGGTACTGTTGGGTTCTGGGTGAGAGCCACGTCTCACTGTGTCCTCACTTGACAGGGAAAGCAAGCTGGCTCTTCTTTTAGGGCACTAATCCCATTCATGGGGGCTCCACCCGCATGACCTGATCGTCTCCTGAAGGCCCCTTCTCCTAATACCATCTCACTGGGGATTAGATTTCAACACCGAGTGTTGGGGGGACACAAAGCTGTGCTTAGCAACATTCCTTTTGAGGTGACTTTCTTGATCAAGAAAGGTGGCTTCTGGTGGAACAAGGCTCTTTTAGAAGATTTTCCCCATTTGGTCTGGTTTGGTTGGACTTTTTTTGGTTTCCATATTTGGTCTCTGAGACCTTTGACCTGCCGTGCCTAAAATCTCCATTCTCGTGTGGTCGCCTCCTTGTGAACCAACACAATATGCCATCTCCAAACAGGGCAAAGCAAAAACAGAACAAGACAATAACCCAACCCCTGCATAATCACATCGGAGAACACCGAGCGTGGTCTCGGTCAGCTCATGTTCCGATTTGTCATGTGGCCTAACCAGTATTTCATTGCCAGGAGCCGCCTCGGAGTGTCTGAATGGACAGGCAACTGCACACAATGAAAGCGGCTCCTTAGAGCTATTTTTGCCACAAGGAGTCTGCAGGAGGCAGCAGTGCGTTCATCCTGACCCACTTCCCTCGGTCCCCTCCCAGGTGCACGCACAGCCAGAAGACATCATTGGAAAGGATTTCCCATCAGCACCTCACTGGCTTCCCCTCTTCCCCTGACTGCCTGGGATGGAGAGGCTGCCTGGCTTCTATTAGGTTATTAGACAGCCTTCCTAAAAGTAAGGAACGGGACGTAGGGACACTGGGTGCTTTAGTCTTGCTAACCCTGCTGGCTCCTGCAGAGGTATATCTCCATTTACGTCTGAATCCCGTTTCCCCGTCTCACATCTATGACCTCAGCTCCACACCTTCACTGAAAGGCTAGTTTTAGGAAGGAAGATGCAGAATAATTTTGGGCAATGGGTTAAAGTGCTGAGAAGGAGGGAAGAGGAGAGAAAAGCATGAGAAGAAAGAAATAGTGCTCAGGAAATAGTTCCACACTCTTTTCTAGAAACAGAGGCAACCTCAGAGGATTTAGAGCATGAAACTTAGGCATGCAGCACAAAAACTAACAATCTCTTAGAAAATCCGTTGTTTAGGAAGTCCGATAAAGTACAGAGCCTCCGAAAACCAAAGGAGCATTAAGATGTTATATAGCCCATGCCGCCGTCTTTGAACAAAAACTTGTCCCTCCTCAAAATACAGCTGCTTCCAGGAAATACTCCAAGGGCAGGAGTCTATAACTTATCTCGGTCAGGTGCTCATTTCTTGAGACCATATTGTTGATAAGCTCTTCCAAATGTATATTTCCCCTGTTCTGATTATAGTTTGTGATGATAACAAAGGACCACTCCTAATCCGTTATTTCACCAGCTTTAAGGTGGTTAATTAGGTCTCCAGACGCACCCTGTTAGATACTTCCCAAACTTTTCCAATCAAAGGGCTACTTTAGTACAGCAAAAGATGCCTCCCTGCCTCACACTGCCATGAAATAATAATCATTAACTGGAAATCTATTGCTCTTGATAAATGAGTACTTTATTAAATATCATAAATTTGATATTTGATACGACATTTATTAGAAATTATAAATAAAACGTTATTTCATGCCAGCACTGGAGTGTAGAAATTACTGTAAACATTATCTTGTCAAAGGAGCTAACATAGTAAGATGATAAATTGGGTTGATTCATACTCCATCTGAAGGACGGTCCCACTGCTATGTCACCCACGCCTTTAGTTATCCCACTGGAAATTTTATTTCAGAACCACACACCAACCCCTTCATAATCATGTCGGAGAACACCGAGCGTGGTCTCAGCAGTAATTCCTAGAAAACTGTTCTCCAAAAGTACTTGCATACGGGCACATAGGTGTAAGGACAAAGATGTTCATTGCATTCTTTTTGTAATTGCAAATAAAATAAAATAAAAAAGAAACCAGATGTTCACACGTGGTTAACGAACGTATTTCATATTTCGGATGAGTATGGAGCCATGAAAAGAACAGCTAAGGTTTACAGAACCTCACAGAAAAGTCTCCAAGACATATATTTCGTGGAAAAAAGCACGGAGCCGACAAGCGAGTAAACCATGATCGTACTAGTACAAAAATAGACGTGTGTGTTCACTTACTTGCGTGAATATTGGGTTGAGGAAATGACAGCACACACAGAAATCTTAATACTGGTAACTTTATGGCACAGGGAGTGACAGTGAATCTGTGTGGGCATAAGCTGTGTAAAGAGGGGCTTTGTGTCTTCTCCTCTGTATTTTCTTCTGTTTTTGTTTTTGGTTTCATATTAATGATACAAAAATACAAATTTATAAATGGTGGGAAAACCAATAGTCTTTAACAACAACAAAAAAACCTTCAGAATAATTGAGGAAATTGAACACAGTCTGGGTATTTATTAATGAATTACTGATCATTTTGTTGAATATGACAGTGGTATTGTGGTATATTTCAAAAAAAAATTCTTATCTGTTTGTTAGAAATACATAAGCATGTGCAGATAAAGTGGTACATGTGGCTTTAAAAAGTCTCTCTCTGAAAAGGAGCCCTCCTACACTGTTGGTGGGAATGTAAACTGGTACAGCCACTGTGGGGAACAGTATGGAGGTTCCTCAAAAAACAAAAAATAGAGTTACCATATGATCCAGCAATCCCACTCCTGGGCATATATCCAGAGAAAACCATAATTCAAAAAGACACACGCACCCCTATGTTCACTGCAGCACTATTTACAATAGCCAAGACGTGGAAGCGACCTGAATGTCCATCAACAGATGGACAAGAATGAAATAATGCCATTTACAGCAACGTGGATGGACCCAGGGGTTACATACTAAGTGAAGTAAGTCAGACAGAGAAAGACAAATATCATATACTGTTTATATGTAGAATCTAAAAAAAAAAAGATACAAATGAACTTATATACAAAATGGAAATAGACTCACAGATGTAGAAAACAAACTTACGGTTACCAAAGGGGAAAAGGGGGGAGGGATGAATTAGGAGTTTGGGATTAACATATACACGCTGCTATATATAAAAGAGATAGGGGCTTCCCTGGTGGCGCAGTGGTTGAGAGTCCGCCTGCCGATGCGGGGGACGCGGGTTCGTGCCCCGGTCTGGGAGGATCCCACATGCCGCGGAGCGGCTGGGCCCGTGGGCCATGGCCGCTGGGCCTGCGCGTCCGGAGCCTGTGCTCCGCGGCGGGAGAGGCCACAGCGGTGAGAGGCCCGCGTACCGCAAAAAAAAAAAAAAAAAAAAAAAAAAAAAAGAGATAAACAACAAGGACTTACTGTACAGCACAGGGAGCTCGGCTCAATATTCTGTGATAACCTATACGAGAAAAGAAGCTGAAAAAGAATATATATGTATAACTGAATCACTTTGCTATACACCTGAAACTAATACAACACTGTAAATCAACTATACTTCAAAAAAAAGTGAAAAACATTAAAACTCTCTCTATATATATACATACATATATACATATGTAACATGTATATAATCTACAAAATGTACATAAAATATATATTATATAAAATTTGCAACTATTAAATAAGTATTTTCAAGATGACCAAATACAGAAACAAACAGAATGCTATGCAATTTTATCCTGAGAAGGGGCAGAATTACAAGAGCTTCCAGGAGCCAGGCAGGTGGTGACAAAGAGGAGCTATCAGGTATGAGGTCACAGCGGGTGGAGGGGTCCCCGCTCCATTCCCAGGGCCAGGTCCACCTCAGAGCCAGCCTCCGGGTCCACCTGGGAATTCCGGCCCCACATGGTCAAACCTTCTGAGTTCTCAAAAGAAAGTCGACGTCCAGACACTGGGGTCTGACTCAGGGGAGGCTGCGAGGGGCTTGGGCTGCCAAACTGAAGGCAGCATCACTCTGGGGGCTACCCCACCCTCACAGACCTCAGACTGAGTCCCACTCAGTGATGTTCCAGGCTTCCGCTCGCCCCCAAATCAGGCCCTGTCCAGGCAGGGTATTTACTTCCTAATACGTAAATACTGAAGATGAATACAATTCTGTGTGTGTGTGTGTGTGTGTGTGTGTGTGTGTGAGTCTGTATATGTGTGTGTGTATATCCCTGTGTATGCATATATGTGTGTATATATATATGTGTGTATGTATGTGTGCGTATGTGTGTATATGTATATGCGTGTATGTATGAGTGTATCTGTGTATGTGTGCACCTGTGTATGTGTATATGTGTGTATGTGTATATGCGTGTAGGCGTGTGTATACGTATACGTGAGTATATGTATATGTGCATGCGTGTGTACGTGTGTATATGTATGTGTGCTTATGCGGGTGTATATGTGTGTATGCGGGTGTATATGTATATGTGTGCTTATGCGGGTGTATATGTGCGTATGTGTGTGTATATGTATGTGTGTGTGTGACTTGTGTGGTGAAGGAGACCGTCTCTGAGGGCAGTAGAAGACCAGAGTGACTTCTCAGCTAAAAGAGTCCCTGTGAAGGGGCTCTTCCCTCCCACAGGGAATGAGACCCAACAGCAAGTGGCCGGGTACTCAGGACCAAGCAGGTGGTTAAAATTTTGCCCAGAGCTCCTATAACCAGTGGCCAGAGGGAAAGGTCACTTCCGACCACTTCGAGGTTGGTCTGCACTCATCTCGTCTCTCTAAATGTGTCCTTTGCAAATATTCTGTTCAACAGAAGTGTTTCTTACCCCAGAGACAGCTACCCCATCCAAGTCACTCATGTTTGAACCCCCTTACTGGGTATAAATGCCTTTATAATTTTTTTTTTAATATAAACTGGGGACATGGTCCCAACACTTGAAACACTTTCTGTTACCTCTTCTACGATCTGAAACCTGAACCATCTAGGCCTTGTCGGATAAACCTCAGAGGAGAAAGGCACCTTCAGTTTGGAAAGAGACGTGGCCTTCGAGTGGACCCAGTGGGAAATTACAACCCTGGATGAGTGCAGGCATGTGGGGCTGTGGGCCCTGCGGGGCACAGAGGTGCACTGGGACCATGATACAGGAATACCACATCCCATGCTGGCCAAGGGGCTGGTTTGCCATCGTTCAAGACTCAGTTTCCTGAGTGCACGGGACAGGCACCGTTCTAGGCACGGAAGATGCCACTGTGAACAAGACAGAAAAGGTCGTCCTTTTTATCGTGGGGATTTTAATCTAATAGGGCTGCAGAAAATACACGTGGAAAATACAAGTCCACAAGGAAATAAGCTAGATCATCCCAGGAGGCACTCAAAGAAACTGAAACAGTCTCGTGTGAGGGGAAGTGATGAAAGGCTGGACCCAGGGCAGAGTCAGAGATCTGGGGGTGGAGGGGAGAAACGGTCCAGTGCTCGGCCCTTCCTAGTAACTCCAGGCTGAATCCCCGCTCATTTGGGTCACTGCCACGTATGTCATCGACAAGGAAAGTTTCTCTAGTACACGGGATGCAGGATCCATAACAAAAATCCCCTTTGCACTCACCCCTTCTTCCCTTTGCTCTCTGATTTTTTATTTCCACCCTCATTTCTCTCCTTAACTTGCTCAGCTAACTTGCTTCCGTGCTTGTCTTCTGCATGAAAAAGATTCGGGCTTATGTTGCTTGCTGTGTTTGGGGCAAAGTGGTGAGAACAACGTACCTTGGGATGGATGTCCACGTAAGTTGAGCAGGTGATTGTGTTCGATTCTGTAACACTGGAGCAATAAAAAAAATCTGCCTCATGCAAAACGAAGGGGCTTTTAGAGGCTCAAGCAGGTGGCTTCCCTTTTTCTTTAACTTTAGGCTTGGAAAATGCTGGGGGAGGGGCGCCTTTGGAAAGGTGGGGAAGCCTTTTACTTCAGGTTTGCCCGAGTAAGAGGTTCCCGCGGAGACACTTGAAAGCCCGACAGACACGTCTGAATTTATAATACACCCTTGAAGTGTTCATTCATAATCCTGAAGGGATTTTCAAAGCCATGAAGAGGATGGATGACTTTTGACCAGCTCACGTGTTGGGGAGTGTGTCTGCGAGGCTCTCAGTGCAATGGTATTAAACAGATTTGGGGGAAAAGGGCAGCCCTAGCTATGAATACTGAAAACTCCCTGGCACTTAATTTGATTCAGATACTTAGGGTGTGCCGTCTGTGGGGTACAGATTTAAAGAGGGCAAGAATACTCCAAGACGCATGTGACTCAGTTCCTTATCTGAGTTGGAAGGAGCATCGGATAATCTTTGCATTCTCTCTGTCTGTGTATGTGGCCCCTGCTATGTCCAGAGCTCTCTGCTGAGCGCTGGTGTCCAAGAGCTTCCCCCCCCCCACACCTCCCCGGGGAGTGGAGAGGAAGATGCATACTAGTAAGAATGCTGATAACTGCCTCTTACAAGGGCTGCCATGTGGCGGGCTCCGCTGGAAGTGGCTTACTTACGTTACGTCATATAAACAGATCATTACAAAAGAACAAGGTGTGTGAATGGTAGGAATATGAGTGAGGTATTATGGAAACATCAAAGAGGAATTCCAGGGCTTCCCTGGTGGCGCAGGGGTCGAGAATCCGCCTGCCGATGTAGGGGTCGCGGGGTCGTGCCCCGGTCCGGGAAGATCCCACGTGCCGCGGAGTTCCTGGGCCCGTGAGTCATGGCCGCTGAGTCTGCACGTCCGGAGTCTGTGCTCCGCAACGGGAGAGGCCACAACAGTGAGAGGCCCGCGTACCGCAAAAAAAAAAAAAAAAAAAAAAAAAAGAGGAATTCCAGGTTGGGGTGAGTGTGGGAGGAGCCGATTCTTGAGGGAAAAGGAAAAGGATGGAAAGGAGTAAGTAATTCTAAGAGGAAATTCATTCCACAAACATTCACTCAAAAGGTTATTGAGCCTCTATTATGTGCCATGTGCAGTTGTAGACCCTGGGGATAATGAGTGAACAAAACCTGCTATCATGAAGCTTACATTTGTGGACGGGTGGCATCAATGACCAGATGGTATGTAAACTACAGAATTTGTTACTGATGAGTGCTAAAATAACAAGGAAAAAACAGGAAAAACAAGGCTGGGGTGTCCCCTTTTTAAATAAGGTTGCAAGGACAGTTGTCACTGAGCAGGTGGGATTGGAGTAAAACCCTAGAGGAGGTGATGAGGTGAATCGTAGGAATGTCAGGGAGAGGAGGGCTGCAGATAGCAGACCAGACAGTGCAAAGGTCCTGAGGCAGGGACTGCCTGGTGAATCCAACAAAAACAGGCAAGAATGCAGAATGAACGTGGGAAGAGGGATGGAAGAGGAAGTTATAGACAGGATGGGGGATCCACTCTACTGAGCTGTAGTGACCACTGAAAATTCTTTGGTTTGCTTTGAGGGAGGTGGGAATGGTTGAGGTTCCATGAGCAGATATTCCTGGCGGGATTGGCTGGCCAATTAGATGTAGGATTTGAGAGAATGAGAGATGTGGAGAATGATTCCAGGGTTTGGGGGGGTGAGCCAACAGAAGGCTGGGATTGCCTTATGTTGCCATGGGGGAGACTGAAGGAGTGACGGGTCTGAGGGTCAGGGCAGGCACTTAAGAGAGTTCATTCTGTACAGACCAAGCCACGGGGATAAAGCAAAGCAGCCAGGAGTCACGCAGTGTGTGCGTGGAGGGCCACAGCCCCTGGAAATCACAAGAGCAGCCGTGGGATGGGTGAGGTCAGAGGTGCTATTCCATCCATCCCAGCTTTGAGTGTTGCTGGGCAGGTCTGGCAGGTCTGGCAAGGACTCAGGGACGCTGCTGAGAATCTGTGTGTCATCCCATCTACGACGGCATCAGTGGTAAGACCTGTCACTATTTTAGGTTCCTTTAAGAAAGAAATGATGCCAACACTTAAATTATGGTCTGAATACTGTGTTATCACGTAGAATGTGCATTTTGTGTACAATACATGCATATGAAAGGCACTCTTTCAGACTTATTTACATGTAGAGATTCATATCATCCCTCTCCATGTGCATGCAGAAAAGGAAGACGCAGACAAAGTTGGCGAGGGTGTTTGCGCACTTTGTCACATTCAGAGTTCAGCTCCACTTCGTCACATTCAGAGTTCAGCTCCACCGAAACGTTTTGAGACCAAACCATCAATTTCCAGGTTTTCCCACACACCTGGTAACCACGTGTGACTGGGGGCAGTGGATGAGGCTGCCTTTCCGGAAAGAGTTCTCGACGATGGTCTCTGCTTTTTCCCCAAACCACTGATAGCCATTCTGCAAGTGTTAAAGCTTTGTAAGTACTTGCTTCTCTAGGACAGACCAGGAATAGCAAATACATCACTGTTGCAGCTGGACACAATCGACTGTAAGATATCCTGAGATCAGAGTTGTTAAAATACAAAAAGTACACATTATGGAAGCAATGGCATATGGTTGGATCCAATGCGATGAGAGGGTCCAGACTAGGAAGGGGAAAAAGAGAACTCAGAAGAAATGGATGTCATGAAACAGGTCTTGAAGTTGTGATCTGGCTAAGTGCAGTAATGCTCAGCCACAGACCTTCGCAAATCCCGGTGACCAGCAAGCGTTCGTGGCTCACACATCTGGGGTGGTCCGTGGCCAGGTGACTCTGGGGGGTTCTGCCAGGCTGGCTCACGTGGGTGGGCTGGGTGTTGGCTGATGTGGGCTGGCCTTGGTTCCACGTGTTTTTCACTGTCCGGCAGCCTAGCTCAGGCTTGTGCCCTCATGGTCAGGACCACCAGGGAGACCCAGTGGAGACGCACAAGGTCTCCTGAGGCTTGGAAGTAACACACTATCACTTGTACCACATTCTATGGTCCAGAACAAGTCCTGGGGCCAGCCTAGACTCAAGAGGCAGAGAAATCGACTCTGCCTATTTCATGAGAGGCACTGAACATTCACATGACAAAGGGAGTGGATACAAAGCTGAAGAAGATTGGGAGCCATCATCCCCATATATCACTATAAGGTTGAAGAGAACTTGTACTTGGAATAACATCGCGACAAGTGCAGGGTAGAAGGACGCAGTCAGACTCAACAAGGTTCTGGGGTGAGATTATTCCAGGTGCTGCTAAGATGAGGGTGTGTCCCTTGGTGTGGGTGACTGAAGCAAAGTGGACTTAAAGGGGAGTCAAAAATCTCTAGCTGTGACTGTTGGAAGGGTTGTCTTCTTGGAAGGTTAAGTCTCCTGGGATTGTGGTAGGATACAGGGTGGAGAGTGTATTAGTTTCCTGCAGCTGCTGTAACAAAGTACTACATGCTGGGTGGCTTAGAACAAGAGAAATTTATTCTCTCACAGTGCTGGAGCCCAGAAGTCCCAAATCAAGGCGTCAGCAGTGCCGTGCTTCCTCTGAAGGCTCACAAAAAGGGTCTGTTCCGTGCCTTTCTCCTGGCTTTTGGTGGTGGCCGGAAATCCTTGGCTTGTAGATGTATCACTCTAATCTCTGTCTCCATCTTTACATGCTGTTATCCTCTCTGCGTCGTGGTGCCTCTGTCCTCTTCTCACAAGGACACCTGTCACACTGAATTTAGGTCCCGCCCTAATGCACTAACTCATCATAACAAATTATATCTGCAAAACATTATTTCCAAATAAGACTGCATTCTAAGATTCTGGCTGGACGTGAATTGGGTGGGGGGGACATTATCCAACCCAGTGCAGAGAGGAAGACTGAGTCAGTTCTCCAAATCGTGAGTGAGAGGGAGGGATGGAACAGGAGGTTGGTAGATGACAGAGACGTGAGAGGAAGAAAGTAGTACAGCCAGATGGTGTAGGCCAGATGCTAGGGGGCCTCGGGCTTGGTGATGTCACAGATCCCCTCTAGTCACTGGCTCAGCCTGGACATCCAATTAAAATGCTCCATTCCCTCCATCCCATCACCTTGGTAAGCTCAAGATGCTCCAGGGCGCTGGGGCTGGCTGGGTCTCTGCTGCCACCCCTCTGTGTCCACTCCGATCCTTGCTCTCTGAACACTCATAGGATCGTTGCTTCTGACCTTCCCTTGATTCCTGGGCCATCCTTGCCCAGATACAGGGTCTAGCCCAGCACCCCTTGGCAGAGCCCCAGGCACACTTACTGCTCAGGAGAGAATATTACACATCAAAGGAGTATGAAATTTCACACGAGAGGAGAGGAGAAATGGTCCGGAATTGACGATGGAGACCAGGGAGATGTTCATTCCCAGCTGTCCCTGGATTGAGAGTCGGAACAAATGATGACATCTGAGGACACAGCTCCCTCATCTGTGAATGCTACGGTCTGGTTTAGAAGACCGACCATTAAGGGTACTTTTATAGCTAACATTCTATCAGTTTAAAAGCAGGAGTGGGCAAGGGAGGCATGGGACAGGCATTTCTGATTCCTTGTCTGTCTTTACAAAGAGTATTTTTCCCACGACGGCTTTAATTACTCACCTCTTCTGTGGAAGTAGCTCTCAAATCTACAGTCTGCAGGCAGTAACTCGGTTTAATGAATTCTACTGGAAAGAGAACACAGCTAGTATAGCATAGATGTTTTAAATTCCTCTGTAATTCAGTTTCCATTTTATTGGCACGCCAGTATCACTAGTTTTGTATATACAGGTTGTGGGCAGAATAATGAAATTATGGCCCCCTCCCAAAGATGTCCATGTCTTGACCACAGAACCTGTGGATATGTTAGGTTATGTGACAAAGGGGAATTATGGTAGCAGATGGAATTAAGGTAGAAAGCATCTGACCTGAAATAGAGCATTCTGTATTCTCCAGGTGAGACCAGTGTGATCACTCAGGGCCAATCTGACTCTATGTACACCTCCATCCACTTTTCCCAACCCTTTATTCTTTTATTCATAAATATTTCAGAGCGTATCTCTAAAAGATAAGGATCCTTTCTTTGACATAACTATGATACCACTGTCTTAAGATAACAATAAGTCCTTGATATCATCAAAAATCCACTCAGTGTTCAAATCTCCACCTGCCTCCCCTATATCATGCGTCGTCCAACCACATCTCTATGGTTTTATTTTCTAATATTATGTGTTTTGGTTTGAATTAGCAGCTGAAATATCTCCTCACATGGCTGCTGGTTCCAGTATCTCTAAAGTGTCTTTTAATCCCTACAGCCTCCCTCCACCTTTTTTTTTTCCTTTAATATTTATGGAAATACTATTTTGTTTCTTTTTATGGCTGAGTAATATTCCATTGTATATATGTTCCACATCTTCTTTATCCATTCATCTGCTGATGGACATTTAGGTTGCTTCCATCTCCGGGCTATTGTAAATAGAGCTGCAATGAACATTTTCATACATGACTCTTTATGAATTATGGTTTTCTCAGGGTATATGTCCAGCTGAGTTATTTGTAGTGAGGTGGATGGACCTAGGGCCTGTCATACAGAGTGAAGTAAGTCAGGAAGAGAAAAACAAATACCGTATGCTAACACATATATATGGAATCTAAGAAAAAAAAAAAAGGTCATGAAGAACCTAGGGGTAAGACGGGAACAAAGACACAAACCTACTAGAGAATGGACTTGAGGATATGGGGAGGGGGAAGGGTAAGCTGTGACAAAGTGAGAGAGTGACATGGACATATATACACTACCAAACGTAAAACAGATAGCTAGTGGGAAGCAGCCGCATAGCACAGGGAGATCAGCTCGGTACTTTGTGACCACCTAGAGGGGTGGGATAGGGAGGGTGGGAGGGAGGGAGATGCAAGAGGGAAGAGATATGGGAACATATGTATATGTATAACGGATTCACTTTGTTATGAAGCAGAAACCAACACACCATTGTAAAGTAATTATACTCCAATAAAGATGTTAAAAAAAAAAAAAAGATAAACTAGTTTCTTTCATCCCACAGTGCTTCCTAGTTTGGCTTTTACCAATTACGTCTTCGTGGTACCCGTTTAATAATTTTCTCTGTCTTTTGTGTTTTCTGTAAACTGGGAGTCAGATCGACAGGCTTGATGAGTTCTGATTTGAATTTTTGGCAAGAAAACGACCCAGGGCATGTTGTTCCAGCAGGAGATCAAAGTCCAGCTGTCCTTCCTTGAATGATGTCAGGAGACACCATGTGCAACGCCGGGTCCATTATTTCAACAGGGGTTGCGGAATGTTAACAATCTGTTCTTTCTTCTTCCTCTGTTTGGCAGAATAACTCTACAAAGAGAAGATTCCCTTCAACTGCTCTTTGGTTATTCATGGCCAACCTTCTTAGAATTGTTTTTTCATGAACAGACATCACCAACAAACTTAAGATTTGCTGTATGTGTGGAGACTGAGGGCTCCATGTGTTGAAGACTCATAGCGCTGGCTTCCTGACGAATTCCACCAATACGTCACTCATCGTCATTGGGTCATTGGTTGGGGACTGGGAGATAGCGGATAAGGGGATGACCACTGTCCCTTTGAAAGGTCCTCTGCCTCCAGAGTTTTTCTTCCTTAAGACTCCTGAACTTTTCCATATTGGCTTGTGTTGAAGTGTGTCCCTCCTCCCCCCAAATTCATGTGTTGAAGTCCTGCCAGATGAGGTCACACGGGTGAGGCTTAATCCAATATGTCTGTCCTCCTTATGAAGAGGAGACATTTGGACACAGACACACACATGAGGAAGGTCACGTGACAGGAAGGCAGAGTTTGGAATGATGTATCTACAAGCCAAGGAATGCCAAAGGTTGCCAGCAACCACCTGGAGCTGTGACAAAGGCAAGGGACAGATTCTCCCTCAGAGTCCTAAGGGACCGGACCCCAGCACAGTTAATTCATGGCAGTGTGTATGGACAAGATAAGCTATACCTACAACTCTCTGCCCACTTCTCCTCACGCACCCTTGTTGCATCTCCTGCTTATATAGCATTTTGCATCTACACAGCATTCACTCAACAATATTAATCCAACAAATATTTATGGAGATCTTAGGTGATGCTACTGAATGATGAAGTCAAGCCTGTCCCCTGCCTCCATGCTGCTCACAGAATGCTTGGGAAAATAGGCACATAAATAAGTATATGCCATGGGCACTCATGACTCACGCATTTTCATGTGAGCGTGAGGAAAGGACAATGCACCGGGTCTGGGATGCAAGGTTTGGAGATTTGAATGGGGGAAGGCTGAGAAGAGGGAGGGGGTGAGACTCCAGAGTCTGCAGCCCAGGTGCTTGGAGAGACAGAGGTACCAGCCCCCAAGATGGAACTACAAGAGGAAGAAGGGTTCAGATTCAGACTTGTTGGGCTGTAGTGCCTGAAGGATCTCCAGGTGGAGAGCTCTAGCAGACACCTCCATAAATGAATCCGCAACTCCAGGGAACAGGCTGGGTGAAGCTCTGGAATGAGGCCCCTTGAGCCAAGGATGGAACCCTGGGGACAAAAACCTCTTAAGAGCATTCTTTTAACTTAAGAATATATTAAGGCGGGGGTGGGGTGGGGGTGGGGGGGTGGGGTGGGGGGGTGGGGGGACGGTATTCAGATGATTCAAAGACTTCCCTGTGGTTTCATGTGTCAACTTGTAATCCGTTAAGGGGGAGAATATTAAGTAAAACCCCCGTAGTCTCAACAGAGCTCCTGAAATTGGAAGAGGAGCCAGCAGTGATTACTTTTTCTGCATGAGCTGCCTAGTTTTGCTTTTTGTTTCTCCCGTATTCCTTTTTTTTTTTTTTTTTTTTTCCTCCCGTATTCCTTTCCAATACTGGGACAGGAGTAAATTTGGTAGCAGCCGTGGGCACACCACCAAGCCAAAACCACCAGCAGGAGAGCAGTGGAGGAAGAAAGAACATGGGCTTTGCAAGTAAACAGGACTGAATTATCATTCCATTCCCATCACTTACGAGCTCAGTTTCCACATTTGCAAAATGGAAATAATCACAGGGACTTCATGGCCTCATAAAGAGCGTTACATTAGACTAGGTTATGCCTAGCTCCAAATCATTCCTTCTCCTCCTATTTATATAACCACCCTTACCACATTATATATATTTTTTTCCTTTACCAAAATAGGGACTAAGAATACAAGGGTCTGTGAAGGCGAAAAGTGGTCTGAGGTATTTGCTGACGTCCAAAATACCAAGCTCCCAAATGAAAGAGCAAAAGGAACCCTCTTCATCTTGTGTCAATCAGAAAAAAAAACCCTAAATTTTCATCAGAGGACATCATCTTGCTTTGTGGCTCAAAAGTCCCAGATTGTGTGGATGGCGTTTGTGTCCATATCGTAGTTTCTAGATCCACTTAGAAATGCTTCAGATAAAGTTCTCAGGAAGCAAGGAAAGTGGAGGCGTAGTTTCTATTCTCACAGCTAAATATATTGTGCCTAATAGGAGAAATATGTTTAACATATGCGAGCTGAAGCATGGCTCCCCATTTGTCCACTTAGCTCTTTTGCGGAAATCCCTGAATTCTAGCAAATTCTCCAGGAAAGACTGGTCATGGTGGAGGAGAAAGCACGTTCCTGGCTTTGGGTTTTTGTGGGGGATTTTTTGGTGGTGGCAGAATGAGACGTGTTGGAGAAGCACAGCACATGTGAGTGTGTAATAGGGAAGAACAGCTCTGACTCCATATTAGATCCGCTCTGTTGCCTGTGCCGAGTCGTGCTGGCTCCGCCCCTTTTGCAAAAGAATGTTTCCTTTAGCCCGAAATATACAGGAGAGCCCATTCTCAGGGCTCTGACCTTTAAGAGTTGATTCATATAGAGAGAAAAAGTTGCAGAACAGAGAAGAATACTTGTTTTATTGGAGGTTTACAGGAACATATGACATGACCTACGTGCACAGCTGAGAGAACAAAGGATTCCCGACACCAAGAAGTTAGCAGCGACCAACCACAGCCCTGCCCACACCTGGCCTTGAAAAGTGTTTTGCTGAAACCCTTCGAGGAGTTTGAGATTTTTTTTAGGCATGAGCCAGGGCCCTGCAATAAACCTTTCTCTGCTCCAGACTCTGACGTTTCGGTTTGTTTGGCCTCACTGTGTGTCGGGCACACGAACTTGGGTTTGTTGACAAGCGTAGTTGGGAGAGGGGATGAAAGGGCTGAGATGGCCCGAGCAGCGCGGCTTGGTTGATAGGAAGGTAAAAGGCCCCGTAAAAGTCCAGTTGCCTGAAAATAGTTGATAAAACTCTGTAGTACGTGATGTCATGCTGTAAACATGCAGACCTCTGTAAACATTCAACACGGATAGAAGAGAAGTCCAACGTTTTATTTGGAGCCTGCTAATTAAATTTAACCCTCCTTCAGGACTGGAATATGTGGGAGGGGTCCTGCTTTGTCAGAATCAAAGCAGGTGTCCCGAGTTTGGAGGCTGTCTCTGCTTCCTGCACACTTGCAGTGATGGGCAGGCAGTGAGGCTCTTGATGGAGTCCAGGGAGGATATACTGAGTAGAACATCCCACAGCCGGTAAATAGAGCATCTGAAGAGAGTTGCAGTCTGGGACTGGCCCAGTGGGCCCGTGGCTGCCGGGAGGGACACGGGGAGAGAATTCTGTGGGCAGAGTCTGCATGTATTGGACGTCCCTTCCAGACTCCAAGCATTCAGCCGGCTGAACCCTCTCTGGGAAGGACTCCTTCCAAGGTGGGAACCACAGGGCTGTATTATAAATGGTGCCTGTTTAAAATAAAATGCAACCTCCACCAAGGGGTTCCTACCTGAGCTGGCATGTGCAGCGAGGGTGACCATTCACCCTGGTTTGCCTGGAACACGGGACCTTTGGTACCCGAACCTGGCAAGTCACCCTACCTGGGACCACCTGTCCTGTGCACTGCCCTCACACACTGGGGGCTTTGGGCACGTTTCTGGAACACTGGCCCTTGCTCCTCCCTCTGTCTAGAACGCTCTCGCCCCCCAGTCTTCGAGTAGCAACCTGGTTGTTGTCATCCAGGTCTCAGTTCAAAAGTCACCTCCTCTGTGAAGCCCTCCTGGACGCCCCCACCCCCTCCTCGCTTTACTTTCATCATAGCAGTTGGTTATCTCTACCGGGAACGACTTCATTTAGGTGTTTGTTTACTTGTTTAATGTCTCTGTAATCCTCTAGGAGGTGAGCTCTTTGAATACTCAATGAATGAATGAAAAGAATAAATGAAAACATAAATCGGAAGTAGTATTTTGGCTGGTATTGAAGCGAGGGGAAGGGACGAGGGGAAGAAAGAATCGAAGAAACCCCAAGCCCTCAAAAGCACAGGTTTCCTTCGTCCCCACTGGTACCCTGCACACGCAGGCAGGCCCACAAGTGTAATTGCACGAAAGCGGGCTGGCAGTCATGCATGGGGGGTGGGGGGGATGGTGTTTTTAAGTGTGTGCATTTCCTGTTTGTGCCAGGGCAGCTCTTCTTCTGACTGCAGGCTCTCGGTTTACAGTTTCACCGTCTTCCTAGCTCTTAATGCTATTACATCTTTATTTCACAACCGGGCTTTTTGAGATTTATATCCACCCGATGGCATTTTTCACCACCACCACCACCCCCTTTCTGTTCTGCTCCCTCCTGCTGGCAAACCCATCCCTGCCCCCCTGGTCTCTCCCACTCTGCCCATCTGACCCATCACCTCTTCATTTGCTCCATTTCCTCCTTTTCTCCAAAGATAACTTGGGCTCTAAAATGTAGGTCTCAGACCCAAAATTTGCTTAGGTTTAAAAAATTTTTATCAGTATTTCTTTTTCCTTTTTAAATAGGCTTTTTTTTTTTTTAAGAGCAGTTTTAGGTTCACAGCGAAATTGAAGGGAGGATCTACAGATTTCCCGTATCCTCCCTGCCCCACCCATGCGCAGCCTCCCATTATCAACATCCCCACTGGAGTGGTGTTTGTTACAACTGATGAACCTACAGTGATACGTCATCGTGGCCCAGAGTCGTAGTTTACATCAGAGCTCACACTTGGTGTTGGTTGCTCTGTGGGCTTTGAAAAAATGTGTAATGACATGTATCCACCATTATAATATCACACAGAGTAGTTTCACTGCCCTAAGAATCCACTCCTCTCTGCCTATTCATTCCTCCCCTCTAACCCCCGGCAACCACAGATGTTTTTACTGTCTCCGTAGCTCTGCCTTTCCCAGCACGTTGTATAGTTGGAATCATACAGTACATAGTAGTCTTTTCAGATTGGCTTCTCACACTTTGTAACATGCATTTAAGGATTCCCCATGGTTTTTCATGGATTGGTCCTTTCTTTTCTGTTTTTTTTTTTTTTTTTTTTTTTTCTTGGTACGCGGGCCTCTCACTGCTGTGGCCTCTCCTGTTGTGGAGCACAGGCTCCGGACGCACCGGCCCAGCGGCCATGGCTCACGGGCCCAGCCGCTCCGCGGCAATGTGGAATCTTCCCGGACCGGGGCACGAACCCGTGTCCCCTGCATCGACAGGCGGACTCTCAACCACTGCGCCACCAGGGAAGCCCGGATTGGTCCTTTTTGATTTTCTCCCTATACCGTTTGTCCTCTCATAGAGCATCTAGATAACTCAGCAACCCGGATGGGGTACAAACAGACTGCTCAATCCAAAGAAGTGAAGGAAGAATCCTGGAGCTTCAGAGTCTGAACCAAAAGGATGTTTTGGGAACTTCCATCCTCTCCCAGGTCCTCACTGGATGAGCCTCCGTCCCCAGATTCTCGTCTCACTCACAGTCACCCCCCAGCAACCCATCAAGTCCCATAAAAATATCAAACGAGAAAGTAAAATTTCTCTCTGTTTTTCAAAAGCAAATCTTTAACGAATGGTCTTTGATCCACAAATGTAATTAGCATTAGAATTGGAGATGGAAAGGATATTTGTCTAAAAGCATTAATTTAATTCCTGGCCCAGTTTTTTTTTTGCTTTTTTGTCTTATCAGTGCTCTAATTCTAGCAGTGCCTGTGGCAGAATCAGAAATCAGAGGGAAAGGACAAGTGGGTCTTCACACAGCAAGAACACAAGTAAAAATTACATTGAAAATATTTTCCAAATCAAGACAGATGGGGGGACGCAGGGAAGTGAGTTGATCTTGATTGGCAGCCCCAACTTGCTCCCAACATATGAGTGACTGAGCCGTGTAACTGTCTTCATACTCCCTGCTCATATTCAACAAGTTCGAAAATAGAGCAAGGAGGATGCTGAGGACAGAAACTTCAAGCTATTGTCCGTTGGCCCCCAAAACCATGTGCCCCCAGGTTGCTTTGGCTGGAATTTTCGGAGTCACTTTGATTTATCATCTAGAGTTTACAGGCCATTATCTTACAGCCCAGGTTGTAAAGTTCCAATGAGGATTGGGGGAATGGAAGATGCTTTATATTATTTAAAGTGGAAATACACATGTGAATTTAAAATTCAATTCTTCTAGTCACCTGCTGTATCACCAAATATCACAGACATTTATTTTTTACTTTTGGCTGCGTTGGGTCTTCGTTGCTGCACGCGGGCTTTCTCTAGTTGCGGCGAGCGGGGGCTACTCTTCGTTGCGGTGCGTGGGCTTCTCATTGTGGTGGCTTCTCTTGTTGTGGAGCACGGGCTCTAGGCGCTCGGCTTCCGTAGTTGTGGCTCACGGGCTCTAGAGCGCAGGCTCAGTAGTTGTGGCGCACAGTTGCTCCATGGCATGTGGGGTCTTCCCGGATCAGGGCTCGAACCCGTGTCCCCTGCATCGGCAGGTGGATTCTTAACCACTGCACCACCAGGGAAGTCCTCACAGACATTTATTGTCTCACAGTTCTAGGAAGTCCAAGGTCGAGGTGTGGGCAGGGCTGTTTCCTCTGAGGCCTCTCCCCTGGGCTTGCGTGGCAGCCTTCTTGCTGTGTCCTCCCGTGGTGGTTCCTCTGTGATCACCCACCCCTCCTGCCTCCCCCTCTCATAGGGACACCAAGGACATTGGATTAGGGTCCAGCTTAACAACCTCCTTTTAACTTAATCACCTCTTTAAAGAACCTCTCTCCAAATACGGCTGCATTCTGGGCTCCTGGGGGTTGGGACAAATGAATTTTCAACCCATAACATCCGCCCAGCCGAGCATCCTTCAAGGCCCAAGTACGCGTCTCACCAGTAGGAAAACCCATTTCTGTCTCTGACTCATGAGTCCTCTTTGTGAACCTAAGTTCATACGGTATAGGGGGAAATGCAGAGCGTTCACAGCCAGCAGAGAAGCCAGAAGCCACCCAAATTAAGCCACCCATCCTCTGCCCATCTCAGATAACCGACCGCTCCCTAGAAGCTGGAGTATGTGAATTATCCCATGTATTTACACCCAGTTTTCCTTCGCTCCTTAGAATGTACTGCAAAGCCTGCAGTTCAGCCCTCATCATGCTGATGTCTCTCTCCTTTGGCTAGAGGATTAACGGTTTTTTAAAGGTTAATAACTTGTAGGTGTTTCTCCACTCCCTTGATGGTGTTGTGTCATCTTCCATCTTTTTTCATTTCCTAAGGAGGAAAATAACTTTGGCGGAACAAAGGCTGAGTGACTGAGCCAAAGGCGGCCCTCAGAACTGTATCAAAGCCCCACCGAGTGGGAATAATTACTCAGGCTCAGCTGGGGGTGCCCGTGACACCATCTGAGCACGAGGATCTCTCACGCCTTTCAACGAGGAGAAATTAAAAAGAAAACACAGGAGAAATTCTGGGGAGCGGCCAGCTATTCAGAGACAGCCGAGGCTGGTGGTGGTCACCTTCCCCCGAGAGTTCCCCACGGGCCCTGTCGCATCAGCTCTAAATGGTGTTTTTTAAAAATTGTAACATGAGAAAGAAAAAGGGCAAAATCTTCCTCTATCTTCCATCTTGAAGTCAGAAAATCCAAAAGGTTGACTGATGAGGACATTGTGGGTTAGTTGGAAAACTTTCCTTCTTTAATAATTGGTCAGGTAGCTCTTCAGAAAAGTCGGCTCTGATTCAACTTTTATTTCAAAAAAATGTATAAACTTGTGTAAGAGGACAGCTTGAAGCCCTCTCTGGAAGTCATGGGGTCCAACTCCAGCCCCCGGCTAGACCCTGTATTAATTTGCCGGCCGGTACTTCGACCAGGGGATGGGTTATGTAAGTCCCCACATCAGGTCGTGCTCGAAGGCGAATGATGTCACATCCCTCCATCCTTTGAAATCTCTGTCCGAGGGGCTGCACCCTTAGAAGAGCACAAGATGTGAGCAGGGACCCTTAGATAGAGACCTGGGGTGTCACACTGGGTGAGGGCGAGGGCCAGAGTGTCTGTGTGTGTGCATGAGTGTTTGTATGAGCAAGTGAGTGTGTGCACGTGTGCACACAGTGTGTGGGAGTGAATGCGCGCGTGTGTGTGTGCACACGTGGGTGCATGTGTCTGAGAGTGTGGCACACATGCATATATGTGTGTGTCTGAGAGTGTATGCACACGCGTGTGTATGAGAGTGTTGCATGCATGCATCTATATGTGTGTATGAGAGTGTACGCACACGTGTGTATATGCACGTGTGTGTGAGAGCGTGTGCATAGGCATGTGTGTACGAGTGTGTGCGTGCATGTGTGTATATGAGTGTGCACGCACGCATGTGTGTGTGAGAGAGCGTGTGCACGTAAGTGTGCATAGGCATGTGTGTGAGAGAGTGTGTGTGTACGGTGTGCCTTCCACCTCCACCATCACTCTGGACCTGACGGTCTCAGCGCGGGTGGACCCGACGGCCTTGTCGGGACCCGACGGCCTTGTCGGTGACAGCTCATCTCCTCTTCCGGGGGCTGGTGATGAGCAGCTAGCGAGCAGAGGCCGGTCTCTCTTCCTCGTGCTTTGTTCATGTGGATAATGACCCTATCGCTCATGGAAATGAGTCCCACCCGCCTCTCGGATTCCCACTCCTCTGGAGATCAAAAGCCCTGCGTAGTGGGCTGCACAAAATGGCAGGGGAACTGGGATGAAAGTCACAGGGAAGAGCCTGGGGAACGGCTGGACGGCGGACCTGCTCTGGGGCAGCGACGTAACGCCTTGCTAAAGCTGTCCCTGGTCACTGCCCTTAGAGATCCGGTCAAACAGCCGACTGCCAGCATGACGAGAGAGGGCTCGCAAGCTTGAAGGGTGGACGGTCTGACCTGCATGCAGAGAGAGGGAAAGGCGTTTCCGTCCCAGGAGGAGGCACCCCGTTCTGCAGGAGGGGCGCCCCCTGGGGTTGCGCATCCCCAACCTGGGGGCCACGCAGTCGCCAACGTCCAGCATCTCCATTCAAAGCTGAGCAGCGAGCGCCCTCTATCGCACGGCTATCTGAACTGCCAGAATACAAAAATAGAGATCTCTGGATATTTCGTAATCCCTAAAGAATAACAAAATACGGTCCTCGTTCTGATAAAGACAGGTGAGGGGCAGTCAGGGAATACGTGGAACGAAGCATCTTTTCCTTTTCACACGCAGCCTTTGTAGCCAATGTAGACAAACCCAAGGCAACTAGAGAAATGGTGGATTACGTGGGCAGGAGAAAATGAAGCGAGAATTCCTTCAGCCAACGCTTCTAGTCTTTGCCTACTTGTGGAAGGCGCTGGATGAGCCCCTGTGGCCCATCCTAGGTTCTGCTTTCTGCCTTTTGAAGTGATCTAATGGCAAGGCTCACCGCACGAAGGCAGGTCTCAGGTGGTACTTCAGAAGGGGGCTTCCTGCGGAGGTCGGGGTCGTGATAAAGAGCAAAGCCCACGCAGTTGTGAGCTTAGGACCTGCGCGGGATGAAGACTTCCTTTCTGGAATAAACAAGTTGATGGCTCTCCTCCCGCGTCCCTTCGGCTGCCAGTCTGCTTAGATTTTCTGTAACAGAAATAGTCCGTGCAGGGCACGTGTTCGCTAAGGCTGGTAGAACCGTTTTCCAAATGAGTTGAGTACCAGGGGAAAAAGTGCTCTCCATTGTCGAAAAGAAATGGTTGGTAGGGCTTTCATTTTTTTTTTTTTTTTTTCCTTCAAAAAAAGCAGTAGCTACTTTCAAAGTCAGGAGAGGCAATTTTTTTTTTAACACAAAGAAAGAAATAGTCACAGCGGGGTGTTGCCTCACTCTGTCCCTTTAACATTCCAGCTTCAGGAGATGCTATTAATTTTCTCCTTTCTCTTCTGGCACGAGGTTGTGAAAAAGGCCCATGGAGCTTGCAAATCTCCAGGCAAATTATCTTAAGAGGGCTTCCCACGCTGGATAGGGAAGGGGGAGGAATTCCTTCACCAGCTGCCCCCTGCCCCAGGCGCTGGGCACCCCAGTTCCACCCCAGGGGTGACTGGTGACCACATGGCCCGAATCCTGCTACCTCCCCCCTACAAGAGCAAATGATAAGTTCTGTGTCTGCTTTGCCCCAAGAGGCAGGGATGTGCCACGCGGAAGCAGGTCAAAGTGCCGAACATCAAGCCACCATCCTGCCTAGCTACCCACCCTCTGCCAGGAATGTAAACTGCTGTAATGCGCTGCTCACCTTTGCCCCCTGCCAGCCTCACGGCTCCTCCCTTCAAAGGATGCTCTTCACGGGGAAAACGCTTTATGGAGAAAACAATGGCCATCGCCACACAATTATTTTAGAAGCTCGGCATTGTATTTTAACGGAGGGCAGACGGCCTGGCTGAAGTCTGGAGGGCTTTCAAGATTGAGATCTAAATCCCAAGGTTTAGAAATACGCACGTCAGAAGTATAATCAGCCCAACATACGAAGCCTATTCTTTGCTCCTTGAAATATATTAAATTAAAGACCGAGTCGCGGTTTGACAACTCACCTCACCGTTTTCAGATAAAGATGACAAAATCCCAGTGCTAATGAAGCCTTTTTTTTTTGAGAGTTGGATTACACGGATGGTTATCTTATAGCTCTTTGAGCCTTCAAACAACAGGCACTTTGAAATGTCGGCTGTGCCAGGAGAGAAGGCTGTTGACCTCTCTGTACAGGGATTTCTCTTCTGAATTTCACATCCTAACCCTTTCCTTGGTGAAGTATAATATGAAGATGCTACATGTCAGCCTTGCAAAGAGGAACATGGAGGACAGCCCAGAGCAGGGCAAGTGAACGGTGCAGAATCAGAGGTACCAGTGGGCTCAGTCCCGACATCACCTGAAGCTCAAACACGTCATTGGGGAAAATGTTAATTCAACAGGAGGGTTACAACGATAACCACAGTAGCACACCGTACAAAATGGGATCCCACAACTCAAAGAACCCACTTGTCACCTAAAAGAAAGCATCCAAGGCTAGCCTCCAAAGTAGGAAGAGATTTTGAATGATTGAGTAAAAGAATGAAGGAATGCATAGAAAACACAAGTGAAACCAGGGATCTTCTCCCTTGAAGCCAGAAAGAAGCACGTTTTAGATCAAACCTTTTGAAGGATTTTGCTCTCCCAGTTCTATTTTAAAAGATTATCTATAGAAGTTGGAACAAATGCTTCTTTTTCTCTTAAAAATTTCCATCAGAATTCTGGAATGGGAAGTGGCATGTCACTGTTTTTAACTCTCAGAAGTTCCTCACGAAAATATACAGAGAGATAGGAGAACCAAAGGCTCATGGTAAAATCTACAATAAAACTGATGATGAGAAAAGCCCCACGAACCTCAGAATACACACGGGAAGTACACGTGGGAGGGGGCAGACCACCAAGAACTACTATACGTGTCAGCCGCCGTGCAGGAGACAGAGAAAGAATGGGACATCTGATGGACCTGAGGGTTTCCAAAGAAACTGGAAATCTTGGAGGACTAACTAAGACAAGAAGCTGAAACTGAGAGGGATTTTGCTCCAAGAGTAGGTGAGTTCAAGGGGTCCAAGTGTTACCGAACTCAGGTCCAGCTGCTAACTGCTCAAAAGCCAATCATTTGAGAGGCAAATGTCAAATACAAAGGAAAGGTGCTTTGAAACTTGGCAACCTGGGGAGAAGGTGGACTCGTGTCCTGAGACCAACTCTGAAGATTCTGCTCAGCCATGACAGTTTTTAAAAGGAAAAAGGGGGCTTCCCTGGTGGCGCAGTGGTTGAGAGTCCGCCTGCCGATGCAGGGGACACGGGTTCGTGCCCCAGTCCGGGAGGATCCCACATGCCGCGGAGCGGCTGGGCCCGTGAGCCATGGCTGCTGAGCCTGCACGTCCGGAGCCTGTGCTCTGCAATGGGAGAGGCCGTAACAGTGAGAGGCCCGCGTACCGCAAAAAAAAAAAAAAAAAAAAAAAAAAGGAAAACGGGAGGAAAATCTCAGGGAATCGTAGAGGCAGGAGGGTGGGTTCTGCATCCTCTTCTGTTGTGTGCAGACTGGCTGACTCTTTCTTCAGATGTCATTTTGCCCACGTGATCCCCTGCAGGATTACCAAGGGAACTGCTGGGGGTAGAGAGCTAGTCTTGTTTAACTACTTAATTCTTCATTCTGACTTCTTTTAATCTAGGAAGAGAATCAACAGGTTAGGCAAGGCACGGCGTGCATTCGGGAGAGAACACGTCAGAGTTCGGTTAAATTGCCTAGGGATCTCATTCCTATAATTAGGTTCTTTTAAGGTCAAAGGGGAACAGAAATGCACAGACAGGAAAGAGGCAAACGAGCTGCTTTTACGAGGAAGGTCGGAAGGGACAGAATCACACTGGACCCCACGAGCTCTTGGCACTTAGAACTCCCCTACTGGTCAAAGCTTTACACCAAGAAGAAACTTCTGGAAATAGAATCCAAACTGGGGGCACTGGGACACTAGAGAGAAAATGAAGAGGGATCCAACAAAAAGTGTGCTGGAGAACAGGAGGCATGTCATCTCAGAAAGTAGGCTGCCGTATAGTTAAGAACAGAAAAAAGAGCTCGGTAACTTGGCGCGCAGAAGAGGGGCTCCCAAACATGCCTCCTCAAATTTTAAGAAAACTATGTTCCCGTGACACTGAGCAATAGAAGGGATTGGGATTAAATCCTATACACCGTTCATATAAACAAAGACAGAAGAGGCAGAAAAGCAACCCTACGGACAGTGAAAGCACAGCGTAAGTCAGAAGAGAGTACGGCTCTTTTAAAATCAAATGACGCAAGACTTTTAGAAAAGAACAGAATAACTCCTCAGAAATGAGATGAGAGAGTTTAGGAAAGAATTATAAAAAAAGGCAATGTTGGGCTTCCCTGGTGGCGCAGTGGTTGAGAGTCCGCCTGCCGATGCAGGGGACACGGGTTCGTGCCCCGGTCCGGGAGGATCCCACATGCCGCGTAGTGGCTGGGCCCGTGAGCCATGGCCGCTGAGCCTGCGCGTCCGGAGCCTGTGCTCCGCAACGGGAGAGGCCGCGACAGTGAGAGGCCCGCGTACCGCAAAAAAAAAAAAAAAAGGCAATGTTGTTTTAGTAACGAAAACTGTACTAGAAGGAACACAGAGTGAATAAATACATCAGAATGCCTTGACGGACGTGGAAGTGGAAAGGAGGACGTTTTTGAAAATTAAAACGGAATGAAAGAATATTTAAGAAAAAAGATTTTCGAGAAAGTGACAAATTTAGAAGGCAGGTAAAGCAGATGCAATCAGCATAAAATTTAAGTCCCCAAAGAAGAAAATCCAAGCAAGGGAAGAGGGTCAATACTACAATTATGAGGCAACAAAAACATTCATGAGATAGAAGAAAATAAATGAAGTGGTGTATTGAGAGCACACGTCCCTTATTTGAGAAATTGGCCCCAGAACATGAAGTCACTTGTAAAGAAAAGTTAAATTGTCATCAAATTTTTAAATGCCAACGTTCCTTGTTCAAGAAGAGGAAATGTAATCCAAGGGTTTCATATCTCACCCATCGACTTTTCAGGAATAAAGGTTGCCATCAAATTGTTGTCACCCTGTAAGACCTCAGGGAATACCACTCCGCTGACTCCTTCTTGAGAATCTATGAGTACAGCTTCAGACAACCAAAATGATTAGAGAGATGTCAGTGTAACTGGTGTGACCTATAAACGTGTTTATTTGTAGGTGAGACTAATTAAGGGTCACAAGAAAGTCTAGTGTGTAATCACTGCTCGTGCGGACAAAGTTAACAGAGGACACCTGTGCAAATCAGGAAGTGGATGGGAGAGCAAAGACAAAAGGGTTTCACTCTCTTCAGTGGAGGTGGTGTTTGCTTCGTTTCTCTGAGACTCACGTGTGTGATGTGGGATAAAACAAATAATTACGTGATACACTTATCTGGGATTGAGAACCAGGGTCATCTCTGTGGAAGGTAAGTGAGACAATGTAAAATAGAACATGTTAAGTTAAAAACCTATAGTCCTGAATTTGAACTGGACGGATCAGTATGAACGCAGGAGAGAGTTTTTTGCTTTGCAGAGCTAGATGTGGAAACATACAGTTCCTAACTCTGTCCATTGAAAAGGACTAGAATTAATGAACAGACTCATAGAGATGAGCACCCTTAGTGTCCAGATTGTGGTTTCCAGGATGGGGGCAAGGTAAGTAAGAATGAGCCTGGAAGGTCTTGTCATTCTAGTCGGCAATGAAGGTATGAAAGTCTTCTAGAGTTAAGTAAAAATATCTCAAAAACCAACTTGAAGAAATCCCCACTAACTAAAGGTGAGAGAAGTTGAACATTAATAAGAAAAATAAGTGCAATGAATTGAAACCTATTATGCATGTTTAAATCTGTGAGTTCATAACGGTGCTCTGAAAATAGAATCGGTTGTCTTTGAATGTTAAACTAACTCATTATTTTGAAAATAAGTAGCAAAAGAGGAAGAAGACAGTACCATATGAATTGTCCTGTAGGAGACGTATCACTAGATAATCAAATAATAGATGAGGAAAATTGCCTTCTTATGAAATGATTCCTGCTAATAAAGAAAAAATAGTAGAATTAAAATATCATCATTGTGCTACTTCTAATAAATGAATGGTTCTCGGCACCGAGGATCCATGTCTGCTAACGTCAAAAAAAGGAGACAATCCGTTATCACGTTTCCTGATGGATAACCACCACGCCACCTCTGAAGTAGTCTTACTGGAAAAAAAAAAAAAAAATTGAACCGGAACCTTATTACGTTTATATATTCAACTACTCACTTACAGGAAATACAAAGAACAGGAGAACGTGTTAGATCACACCACAGGGGTGCTTTCAGGAATATTCCAACCATGGGAGTAAAACACGTCAAACAACTTGGTTTCTTCCGCAGATAAATTACATTGAAAAGAAAAAAGGAATAAAAGAGAAATCTATAGGTTTTTAAAAAAAGACTTAAAAGACATATTAAAATGGACAAAACCAAGCTACGGTGTTTAGAGATGCACACTAGAGTGATAAAACTATAAAGGGAAGTCAGGAAGTGGTTATCACGTGATCAAGGTGGTGGTGGTTTCCAGAGTGGAAGAAGGGGCTGTGAGTGGGCCAGTGCGTACAGACCCTCGTGGGACGGGTGGGGGACAGGGGAAGGGGGAGGCAGCAAAGTTCTATTTCTTGTCCTGCATGGTAGCTACAAGGTTTCAGTTATAATATTTTATTAGGCTACATGTTTTCTTCACGTAATGTTCTGTGTCTATTCTATATTGTATACTACGCTGTAGACGATAAAAAGG
This sequence comes from Phocoena sinus, assembly GCF_008692025.1. Classification (NCBI taxonomy): domain Eukaryota; kingdom Metazoa; phylum Chordata; class Mammalia; order Artiodactyla; family Phocoenidae; genus Phocoena; species Phocoena sinus. The sequence goes on from NC_045776.1 coordinate 87,574,284, forward strand.
AAAAAAATTCACATAACAAACAAACATGTTCAAATTTATTCTGCAAATTCTAAAACTGCACTTGAAAAACATCCTGGGATTCTCTATTGATAATACCCTTGGGATGTGTTTAAAAAGAGACCATTTTGCTAGTGAAGATGGTGAAAAAGGAAATCTAAATGAAGAAATATAGTGTGAATAGTGCTGTAAGTTGTGAAGTGGTAAAAGGTAAGGAGTGTGTGTGTGTGTGTGTGTGTGTGTGTGAGATCAGTCTGGTGAAAGCCCCCAGTAAGAAAGAACAATTAACTACTCTGCTGTACGTATGTCTAGTCTCAAGGCAATTTATTTATTTAAGGTGCTTTGATCAGAAGTATTATCGCATGAGCATATCTGATGAGCCTGGCTTCCTGATGTACAGGGCAAGAGCTGTTATTGTCAAGTACAAATGTAAAGGTCCGGCAGCTTCATTTACTAAAGGAAGAACTCTTTATTTAAGTCAATATATAAACAGCTTTGGGAATAAAAGTATAAATAGGAATAAAATCTGTGAATGTAGATGAATAAGAGTGAATAAGGGCTATGAATATTAATCAGGGCATTTCCAAGACTAGCTATGGGACCTTCAGCCAGTTTTTTCCTTCGTCTTACCTGTAAAATGGGACACGAGTACCAACCGTGAAAGGACATTTTGAGCATTCAATGAGATGGTACATTTCCAGATGCATGGTAGATATTCTTTGAAAAAGCCTCCTAGTGATTCTGAGGCATGTTACTGGAAAAAAAGATGAGCTGGAGGGAAAATAAATTTCTACCTGGAGATAGATTCAGGGCTGTTGTATTAGTGCAGGCAACAGGGTGGTCCAGGTGCAGGAGGTGAAAGAGACAAGACTTGACATCCAAGCGGATAGGATTGGGAGCCACTGACAACAAAAATGACCCAAGAGGAATCAGACTTGGGTCACGGGAGAGTGAATTTAATAGTAGACTTGTTACATTTGACATACCTAAATACCACTTAGAATGTGACATTCCGGAAGCGCTTGGGAAGTAGCATTGGCTCAGAAGACAGGCTGGGGTGCAGTAACAGAGTTCAGTGTGGTAGCAACTCCAGGAGCAGATGCGATCCTCAGGAGTGGTCTGCAGAAGAAAGACGCAGCAGACTGACCAAGAACGGGACTCAGGGCAGATGTGTCTGGGGACAGGAGGGACGGAAAAGGAGTAGCAGCCAGATGGGCAGAAGGATAATCTCCCAGAAATCAAAGAAAGGAAGAATTTTAAGAGGTGGGTCATCACAGTGTCAAAAGCTCCTAGGAAATCCTATAGGATGAGAACTGAAGTTACACATGACATTTGATCATCAGAAGGTCAAAGGGGACCTTCAAAACATGCATTTAAGGAAACTCTAATTTGAAAGGATACATGCGCCCCTATATTCACAGCAGCGCTATTTACAATAGCCAAGACATGGAAGCAACTTAAATGTCCATCGACAGATGAATGATAAAGAGGATGTAGAAAATAGAAGATGTGGTACATATATACAATGGAATATTACTCAGCCAAAAAAAGAACAAAACATTGCCATTTTCAGCAACATGGATGGACCTAGAGATGATCACACTAAGTGAAGTAAATCAGACAGAGGAAGACAAATACCATATGATGTCATTGATATGTGGAATCTAAAATACGATGCAAATGAACTTAGTTACAAAGCAGAAACAGACTCACAGACATAGAAAAACTATGGTTACCAAAGGCAGGTGGGGAAATAAATTAGGAGTTTGAGATTAGCAGATACAAACTACTATATATAAAATAGATAAACCACAAGGTCCTGCTGTATAGACAGGGAACTATATTCAATATCTTGTAATAAACTATAATGAAAAAATATATATATGTACAACTGAATCACTTTGCTGTATACCAGAAACCAACACAACATTGTAAATCAACTATACCTCAATAAAAAAATTTAAAAGTCCTGCAAAATCTCAAAAAGAAAAAAAACAAACCCACATCAATTTAATTAGAGGACACTGGGGATGGAAACCAGGCTTGTTATGGGTTGAGGAGTGAACAGGAGAATGGGCATTTGGGCTGCCCTAGGTGGAGGGTAGTACCAGCTTGAAAGGAAGCAGCAAGGAGGGAAGAGTTTATTTAGCTCAGAAGCAGGTGGAGGTACATTCGGTGCCTGAAGGGAAGCAAGGGCGTAAACAGAAGAGCATCAGTGGGGGGATAACACGAGGAAGGAAGAGGTATTTTGTTTTTCTCCAAAGAAGAGATGGGTACCACTGTAGAAGTGTTTATAACCAGAGGATGGGGAAGTAGGGGGGCATTTTGGCTTGATGATCTGTATTTTCCCTGCGAAGGAGAAAGTAGAAATAATGGATTTTGTGGGTGGCCAATTTGTACAAATTGGGAGCAGCCACCCGGAAACACACAGAGAAATGGTGTCTTATGAATCCATCTTTAGGGTGAGCTATATGTGTTCTTTCTTAGAAGATGGGGGTGGGTATTTTGGCCCCTGAGGTCCATTTTTACCTGCTGATTTGGGGAAATGCCTTTTAAGAACTCTGGAGAAAACAGGATTAAAGAAAATGGGGCTGGTACTGTGAGGGCCTATGGCCCTGGGGTGTTTGGTGCTTTATGGACGTAACTAAAAATTCCACTTCTGAAAATATGCCAACGCTAAACTCAGGAAAAAGAAAACGCATTTGTTGACAAAACTGACTGTTAGACACTTTAATTTGGAAAATATTTTGGAGTAGGGATTTCCTTTCTGGTCCCTTAAGAGGTAATAGAGACAGATCTGAAACATCTTCCCCCATGTTCTGAAACAAGGCTGAAATGCTTTCATCGTTAATTGGATTGTGGTTGGGTTAACAAAGAATGCATTTTGGTTCTCTCTCTCTCTCTCTCTCTCTCTCTCTCTCTCACCGTGTGTGTGTGTGTGTGTGTGTGTGTGTTTGTGTGTGTGTGTGTGTGTTTGCATGCATGTGCACGCACGCTTTCTTCTCTCTTCTCTCTCTTTCGAAAAGGCATATGGCCCAACTTTATTATTCATTAGACATTTTGCTTCATCCATTAACTTTGCTCATAAAATGTTTCTGAGATTCTAAAAGGAGACGAACACATGCATTCTCCCCATTCCCCTCCCCTACCTCCTTTTCTTCCTTTCCGGGATCACAGCTTCCTTTCACTTCAGTCCTGTTTGCAATCCTTCCTCCTTTTGACTCTGCACATCTTTGCAGCTACGGTGTCTAGAAAAGGGAAAGCATTCCAAGCTGAATTCAACTCAGCCTACAGATTTTAGCGTTTAACCGCTTCTGGGACAGCAAAAAAAAAAGAGTCAGGAGAGGGTAAAAGATGAGTGAGATGAGAAATAGATGGTCCCACAGCAAAGAGGAGAAGGGAGGTTGAAGGAGGACCATACTCCGGTTTTGACTCTTTTCTGCTGGAGAAACAGGTGGGTCTAAGGGCCAGAGACAAACACCTACTACATTCTGGGGGAATCTAAATAGGTCAGGTGGAGGAGGTGGCAGAAACAGAGTCGTGAAGGTGATGAGCTTTTTCATTTCAGAGCACTAAGCAGAAAAGAACCATTCAGACAGGTAACATCCACCTATGAAGATATCTTATTAATAGGATTGTCCTGGAGGGATGCGAAAGGACAGGTCATCCCCACCAAACCTGAAGGCTATTATGAAATCAGGACTCTTCCAGTCCAGGCTGTGGTCTGGCCATATTTTATATTTCATCTGCACCAAATCATCTTTGTGTGTATAGAATTTCTGCCCCCAAAACATTCCCATGAAAACCTAGAGATCAGACAGAATCAAGTGACAAAGTGTAAAGTGAAAGTCACCTGCCCAGACAATTGTCACCTTGGTGCCTTTATTTCTACTCCCTAATGGTCACTCCTCTGAACAGATTGCACATATCTTTCCAGAAACGTCCTATGCATGTGTGAGAAGGTATATAATATGGATATCCTTTCTTTTTTTAAATTAAAGTGTTGTTGATTTACAATATTGTGTTAATTTCTGCTGTACAGCAAAGTGACTCAGTTATACATATGTATGTATAACTGATCCACTTGGGAGTTATTATCAAGAGTCCAGAAGAAAAAGAAAATAATATATTATTTTAAATTACAAAGTTTTACCTACGTATGTGGGTAAAACTTATCCAATATCCATCCATCCATTGACACATCTATCAATCATCCGTCTGTCTATCCATCCATCCATCCGTCCATCAATCAGTCAGTCATCTATCTATTCGTCCATGCATCCATCAACACATCTATCAATCATCTCTCTATCCATCCATCCATCCATCCATCCATCCATCCATCAATCACCTATCTATATAATTGAAATGACAGAGAATTCAACAGTGCTCACTTCCACTGCCACCCACTGGTCCAGGCTGCCTTTATCTCTCACCTCAATTATTACAGAAACTCTCTGACTGGTTTCGCTGCTTCTGCTCTTACTAACTCCCTCAGTTTATTGCCCATACAGCAGCCAGAGTGACCCCATAAAAGCCAAAGTCATCACTCCTCTCCTCTGACCCTTCTAGGAATTTCTCACCTCACTGGGAATAGAAGCTGAAGTCCCTAAGACTTCTCTGAGGCCTTTTGTGGTCCTGGTCCTCCTACCTCTTCAACTTCATCTCCTGCTCTAGTCTCCACACATCCTCAATGGTCCATGTTTGCCCTACCTCGGGGCCTTTGAATTTGCTGTTCCCTCAGCCTGGGATGCTCTTCCTTCTGACAGCCACTTAGCTCCTTCCCTTTCCTCCTAAGCTCTCTGCTCAAATGCACTAGGTCTCTTCTGGAATCACTGTCCAAAGTTCCAGCCTGTAACCCCAGCACTCCCTATCTTCCTTCATTGCTTTATTCTTTCCATACCCTTGTCACCATCTAACACACTGTATATGTTAACTCTTGATCTTATTTAACCCCTGTGTCCACCCACTAGAAGGTTAGCTTAGGAAGGCAGCCCTTTTTGCTGTGTCTTGTTCACCACTGTGTCCTCAGCATTGGCAACAGTGTTGGCACATAGTAGGTGCACAGTAAATAGTTTTTGAATGAAATGAATGGATGAAATTATAATTTATAAATTGGGTTTATAAACAAAGTGAAGTCATGATAATAGATTAGAAGTTTCTCTTTTTAGGATAAAATAGAGATGGTGCCTTCAATGGACTTTTGTGAGCTTAGCACCCCAGTGTGCTGAAAAACCAAATAAAGAAATGTCCTATTCCTTTACGTACTGTCTTCTTTTTAAAATATCATCAAGAATCCTGTTACTTGGGGAAGCTGGAAAGTTCAAACACTTTGATCGGGATCCGTTCATTGATTTTTCAGGAAGAATTTTAGGTGGGACTTTTGACTGTGTTTTACGTACCTGATTAGAAAGCAAAGGCTCTCCCACCTAAATTTCTGTTTTGAAAGCCTAGATCTCTATGTAGATGCTCACAGAGGTGTATTCTGCTGACTTCAGAGGGTTCATCCAAGGATCAGGTCTTGTTCATTTGGAAGGGAACAGCATCTAAAGGATTTTGAGATTCACTCCCACTTCTTGGCTAAATTAATTTTAGAGTCAGCCCTCTCTAGTCTTGAAGGTGGGAGATGTCTTCCTGCATCTTGACTTAGAGCTATTCTTAGCTGGGGCATAGTATGGGCACCTTTGAGCAGAATCCTATATTTTTCACTGTGCAGATTGCTGTGGTCATGGGGTAACGACCCAGGTTTTCTCATCCTCTTTGGGCTCTTTCCTCTTCCTGGGAAATCGTCAAACAATCCCTGAGAGTCAATTACTATTATTATTCCCAACCTACAGATAAAGACAATAAAGTTCAGGGAGTGTAAGTAACATGCACAAGGTCATATGCTAAAAAGTACTGGAGATCTTGAGGTGTGTGTGTGTTTGTTTTAACGCATAGTCATATTTTAAAAGAAACTGGCGAAATCACCATTTGGCAGACACTGCAGTAATGATCGTTTCAGACAAGAATCATCAACGGATGCTAAAATTAGTGGGTGAAAGTTTGATGAGAAACAGCATTATTCAGGTAGTTTCAAAGTACCCTCCTCACAAGATACTTATTCCTTACAAAGGGAAAAATAGTAACTTTACAGGAGAGAAATCTGGTCGACCCCATCTTAGAGTTGCGTTATTCATCCATCCAGCATTTACTCCCTGACGCAGAGGACGTAAAGTTGAATAAACCACTATCCTTGACTGAGAAGTCACCGAGAGTAACAGTCAATCATCTCTATCTTTCTTCTGCTGTAAAGGATGTTTGAGGTCAAGGCAACTTTTATTACTTGTTGAAAAGATTAAAAGAGTAAGTGTGAAGGGTGGGGGCCAATGCTTATAGGATGAGGTTGTATAATGAACATGTTGTATGTCTCTACTCCCACCAGGCACGAGTCGGTAACCTGGAGAGAAAATCCAGTGAAGTCGTGTTTATGTCAAGTCCTTTTTCTGTGAAGAGTTAAGCGAACAATGCTTCTCCATTAAGCCAAGAACTGTCCTTCCACAGAATGCACGCATTCACAAAGAATTCCATATTTCTCCCACCTATAAAATGTAAAGATTAATAACAAGGACTACGTTTTAATTATCTCTGTGTCTTGACGACATTGCACATGGTATTTGGTGTACTATAGACTCCATGACTATTTTTGAATGAATTGATTGATAAAATCATAGGTGTTCCCTTAATTTTGAATCTCAGCTTCTTAATAACAACTCTTGTTGTGGTGGGAATGTAGATATCAGCCATTATTTAGGATAATAAAATGATGTAGTAAAGTTGAATCCGAGTAATCGATTTTTATTTAAAAATGCACAGAAAGGGGCTTCCTTATACTAGATAGTTAAAATAGAGCAAGACGCTTTTCAACTGTGTTCTAGGAAACCAAAAGATGTTTTGGAGGACACCAAGTCATCCTGTCTGGGTATTTCACTAGTGGAATTAAGTCTCCATACTTTAAGTGTTTTGAAAGCCTAGTTTCCAGCCCAGTTTCTTCCCGCCTTCTATCTTCGGGTTACCTTCTCAGGCTTAGATTGTGCTCTTCTGCAGCATTCATTTGTAAACAGCTCCTAAGCGCTGACTCACTTATTTATCGAGTTAATGCTTACTGAATGCCCACTCTGCCTCAGGCGTGTACTGGGCTCTGTGGGAAACCTTAGTAAAACCAGGTGAACCTGCTCACGGGAAGCTTAAAGTCAGGAGGAGGAAACAGACGTTGGACAAGCGATGGCAAATGTGGGCATCGGTCCAGGCAGGAGGCACAGGAAACGCCTGGGGAGACATCCAGTCACTGCTCCCCAAGGGACTCAGGGATTCCTCCTGGGTAAAGAAATGAACAATAATCATGGCAATAGGAGGAGATACCCAGCTATATGCCATTTACAAGCGACACCGTATAGATATAAAATGTGTGAAAACAAAAGAATATAATAAGAGTGTAATATTAATATTAGACAAGTAAATTCTCAGGGAGAGTCCAGAGAAGAAAACGGTAACCTTAGATTATCAAAGGTATAATTAGTAAGAAAATGTGACAACCACAAAATCTTAAGCCCCAGAAGTTATGGGCCAATCTTGCACGTGAATATAAATACAAATTTCCTAGATAAGTGTTAGCATCCTGGGTCAGCAACACGTTAAAAGGGTAACACATCATGCCAAAGTTGAGTTTATCCCCGAAGTCTTTAAAATGGTGAAAGAAATAAAAGAAGGAACTAGAAAACCAGAAACGAATAGGACACTTTTTGTTTGTTTGTTTTTTAGAAAAGTATAGATTTGCAAAAGAAGCCCATAGAGATTCTAAGGTGAAAAAATACAGTGATTGAACCAAAACACTTCATGGATGGATTGAAGAGCAGATCGGATTCAGCTGAAGAAGGAATTATGGAACTGGAAGATAGAGCTGAGGACATACCCACAATACACCATGGAGATAAAGGGATGGGAAATGTAAGAGAGAAGTAGAGTTGTAGGATCTGCAGGCACATATACAAGTCTGGTACTTAGTCTGATGTGACTTTCCGTTCTTTTATATGGCTCTGATCTCCCATCTGCCCTTTTTCTCATTCCAACCTCTTTGCACCTCATAGCTTTCTATGTGCTGTTCCCTGTGCCTGGGTCTCTTTTCTCCTGACTCTTCACAGGAATCATTTCCATTTTGCAGGTGGCGTCTGCTCAAATACCACTTAATTCACCCAAAAAATATCTGCTGTGTACCTACTGTGGTCCAGGCACTATGGATACAGATCCAGAGAGCGTCCTTGTTCTCATGAAGCTTGCATTGAAGATCTGGAGGTGGGGTGGGGAACAGATAATACACAGGATGTAAATTAAGAAGTACGGTTTAATTTGTGAGGAGTGAATGAAGCAAATAAAACAGGGCCTTTTCAGGGAGGCTTTCCTTGCCCATCTGATCTAATGTGGCCCCACTACTCTCTAAAACATTAGCCAATTTACTACATCTATTGAATAATATCTTAATACCTGATAATTCAGCTCCCTGAGAGCAGAGACCTCAGCCCTCTGTCCGTGGCTGTATCCCCAGTACTAAGAATACACTATGTGCTGGTCCAACAAAGGAACTTTCAAACCAGTAAATGACTTTCTGGCTCTCAGATGCAAGTGCTGGCTTCATGTGGCTACATTTTAGCCCAAGCATCTCTTGAGTCATCCATCTCCCACCACCGGCCCCCAACATGGCCAGTGTGGTGCTGGTAAATGTTTAACAACCAACTCTTCAGAGAAACAAAGCAACAGCAAAAATAAGTAAATTTTAAAATAACCTTGATTTACAACGTTTGCCAGTTTCCATGGTTTAAGCACTCCCACCTTGGTCAATTTCAAGACACCAACAGGACATCACCAATTAGGGTTAGAAAGAGATACACTGCAGCCCTGCATCAGGTAGCACTCCCTCCCTAGGGATAAACCAGATGTAATTAACCTCAAGAACATACGTCATAGTAAACTACAGCAAAATAATTAGGAACTGATAAACGTTGAGGATTTATCACCTTTGTTTCTAATATACTTTATGTAATTGTCTATATAAAATTAAGTTTTTAATAATGGCTACATTTAACAACTGGCTTACAAAATTCCTGAAAAGTATCGATCGGTTCTCACGAGCCAGCATATTCCATCACACCACTGCCTAATGCTGAGAATTACCAGAAATTTAAGAGAGTTGAAGAGAAGAAGCCAGGTTGTTAACCCTTGTATGGCTTAATATCAAACCACACGAAGCATCTCCATTCACTGACACAATGAAGGGCAAAGACATGTTTTAGTACAGAGGAGGGGTGCAATATGCCATTTGATTGTATTAATGGAACCCAAATGGAACCCAACGGAACCCAAAACCTCCTTTTGTGAGCCCCATTCTTGCAGAATCTGAAATAAATGGGTTCCGTGCTCCAGAATCCCAGCTAATTCAGCTAATAGGAATGCAAACATTGATCTAAACTGAGGCCCAAGAATGGTCTCTTACATCTTCCTCGCCCCGGGGGTGGCGGGGGGGATGAATGGGAAAGATTACTTGAGGATTATAATTGCTTAAAATAGGTTGTGATGTAAAAATCTAATCCCGCCTCCTCTTCAGTAGTAAAGTTCTACAGACAGAGAAATTATGCTTAATGCCAGTGTCTCGAAGGTAAAAAGAAAATTCTGTTCTCCCTTTGGGGGATGAGAAAGGACATCTTTTTAGAGCTGTCAGAATTCACAAGCCATAATAAATTATTCTTTTTCATTACTGATTTATTAAGCAGGCTGCTTGGTGTAAAGGCAGAAAATTTCTGTTTAATTTTCAGAGTATTAGACTACTGTGATTCCTGATCTGAAATCAACTTGAGTTATTAAAATAAGGGAATGTACTTAACATCATGCATTAGGGTTTGTCTTTACTAAATTCTTCCGAGCGCAGGGTTTAAGCATTTATGTAATATGGTCATTGTTTGGCTGGACGCAAGGCATCAGCCGTGTTCTTGGGACAGTCTCTATCAGGTGTGAACACCTCAAGACTCTGCTCTCACAATGACTGACAGGTAGATCACCTATAAAATACTAAAAGTGTGTCTGGAAATCCCAAGCCAAAGAGTCCTAGGAGCCAAAGAATTCTCATTTTCACTGGAATTAGAATTGTTTTTAATGACAAGCGATCGACGAAAACGTTAGAATCATGTAGCTAGAATTTGGGTAAATGTAGGATGTTTCAGAAAACTTTCAAATGCATGCATAAAATTATAATTATGTGAGCAATGTGTGAAACCATGGGAATCAAAATTTATTCTGTTTCCGTGTATACGTCGCCTCTGCTGATGAGATGGTCTCAGACTGAAATTTCTTCCTTCCACTCACAGATCTTATATAAAACAGCATTCACCAAGCTCTTACTAAGGAATGCTCCAGCCCACCAGGAGGTTTTGAAATATCCTGGGGAAGACAGCTGTGTATAGGAGGTCCAGATGACATACGAGCTGTACAGGGCAGGTGTGGGGAGGCGGTGAGGAATCAGTGACCCATACCCCCTGGGAGCCTCTGCTGGTTCTCACTCACCAGGTGCATCGCAGCTGTCTTTATGGATTTTGTGGAATTTACCTGAAATGGAAATTATAAATAAATCTGGTAGCTTATTATTTTTTTTTTTTTTTGTGGTGTGTGGGCCTCTCACTGTTGTGGCCTCTCCCGTTGCGGAACACAGGCTCCGGATGCGCAGGCTCAGCGGCCACGGCTCACCGGCCCAGCCGCTCTGTGGCATGTGGGGTCTTCCCGGACCGGGGCACGAACCCGCGTCCCCTGCGTTGGCAGGCGGACTCCCAACCGCTGTGCCACCAGGGAAGCCCTGGTAGCTTATTGCCTTTTACAATGAGATATAACTGTATTTTACTGAACTGGCAGAATGACTGAGTAAAAGGGTACTATCCTATTCCAGATAGTATAATTTCTAGATTGTTCTACCAGGACTCATTTTATAATCCACCTCTAAATTTGCAGAAACTGGTCAGGTATAAACTAAGTGTATGATTGTATCCAACTGAATGAACTTGGGACTTTTAACCACGTTTTAAATATTTCCTTTGGGTATGCACGAGAATATTCACCTTTCCCTGATTTAGTTGGCCAAACTGTAGAGACCATTCCTGGCATTCTTTATGGTGCTCTGCTCTTGAAACAAACTTTAAACATGATGCTTTTTAAAAATTGAAGTAGAGTTGATTTACAATGTTGTGTTAATTTCTGCTGTACAGCAAAGTGATTCTGCTATATGATAAAGAAGATGTGGTATATATATATATATATATATATATACATATATATATACACACACACACACACACACACACACACACAGTGGAATACTACTCAGCCATAAAAAAGAATGAAATTTGCAGCAACATGGATGGAACCAAATGATGCTTTTTATTACAAGGGCCACACTGAAGACACATACTCATTCTCTATGAATAGGGGGACTCTGTCTCGATCACTGTGGATCACTCACCACCTAGAAGCATGCCTGGCACACAGGGGACATTCAAGAAGTAAACACTGGGCTTCCCTGGTGGCACAGTGGTTAAGAATCTGCCTGCCAATACAGGGGACACGGTTTCGATCCCCGGTCCGGAAAGATCCCACATGCCGCAGAGCAACTAAGCCCGCTACTGAGCCTGCGCTCTAGAGCCCGTGAGCCACAACTACTGAGCCTGCGTGTCACAACTACTGAAGCCCGTGCGCCTAGAGCCCGTGCTCCGCAACAAGAGGAGCCACCGCAACAAGAAGCCCGCGCACTGCAACGAAGAGTAGCCCCCGCTCGCCGCAATTAGAGAAAGCCCGCATACAGCGATGAAGACCCAAAGCAGCCAAAAAAAAAAAAAAAAAGTAAACACTGAGTGAACAAGGCCATCTGGGCGCCCAGTTTCCTGCAACGTGCACTCAGCAGAAGGAATTGACTCATCCACAAATAAATTAATTCAGGTAAAGTTAAATGCTTTGAAAAGAATAAAATGGGGATGAAGGGATAGAGAGGAACACCATGCCAGACGATTGGGTGAGTGAGGAGGTGCGTACATGGATCCTTGAGCGCTGCGCTTGGCCGAGGCCCAGCTGACCAAAAGGGCCGGTCTTTGAAGAGGGATAGAGACAGCAACCAACATGGCGCCCGGGGGAGAGTGATGGTCCAGCAGAGTGCATGAGAGTTGGGCAGGGGCCAGGCCGTGCAGGGCTCTGCAGCCACCCACTAAGGAGTTTGGATTTCCTTCTAAGAGAACTAAGGAGCCACTGAGGGCTTAAGCAAGACAGTGACGTGAGCTTAATTTTAGAAGGATCCCACTGGCGGCAGAGTTAGGAGGGCCAGAGGATAGGAAAGGGAAGGCAGGAGACCCTGAGACTCAGACTGTCCTCCAGGCAAGAGACGAGCCAGCCAGAACTTGAGCGGGAGTGGACAGGAATAGCAGTGGTGTCCTTGGGACATATTTTGGAGGTTGAAACAACACATCTTCCCGACTGGCTGGATATGGGTGAGAGGGAGGGGAAGAGTTAGTGTCAAGAATGACCCCTACATCTTGGGGACATAACACGTGGATGGACTTGCCATGCCATCACATGAGGAAGACAGAGAAAAGAGCAAGGTTCGGGAAGGGGTGGATAAGGACGGAGGAATCCCCTGCCTATGGGATGATTCTGTGCTTGTACTTTTCTGCCTCTGACCAGCACGATTCCCTGGGCCCGGGACGGGTAACCACCGCATCAGTCCGTGGCCGGCCTCCCAAGATGGTGCCAAGAAACACAACACTGAATCTCCAAGGAAAGAGAGAATTTCCCTGCCAAGGAATTCCAGGCCATTTCAGAGGAGGTGAGGTTTGTTTGAATAAAACCCAGTCCTCCCGGGTTGCCACCATCTGTCTGTTCCCCAGGAGCTCCGCCTCCGTGGACACCTGGATGCTTTGGTCTTGGAGTAGGTGGTCCAGTTTGCAGATGGCGGAGAAGGGGTAGGAGTTGTATTCACAAAACCCAGCGATCCAGAAAACCATTGTGAGGCAGGATTTTCAGTTTCAACGAGGGTGGGGGGGAATTAAAGGTCGGTGAGGGGGGTGGGAGAAGAAGCAGAAACAAAAATAACAAGGCCATTAATCTTTCATTAAGTTAAAGGGATGAAAAGGAACTGCTTTAAAGTATCATTCTTCCCTTGCACCACAAGCATGTTGCCCCCTGCTGACTTCAAAGGCCCTGACGAGAAGTTGGTTAATGTTGTTGGCACAGTATCAGGCCGTGGTTTACTTTTGCTTAAGTATGATCTTTTTTTTTTCCTTTTCAACAAAGAAAGCGTCAGGGTCGGGCACTCTGATGGGAGGAGGCCCACCACGTAAACGATGCCTTTGTGCTGCGTGCAGAGGCCTTCCGAGGTTGGCTCTGCCGACACGTGCTGTTTGCACACTGTCTGTCACAGACCCGAAAAACTACCACACACATACACACAAAGGACTGCCAGAAAGAGCACAGAGAATAAGACCATTGTCCTTGTTCATTCTCTGCTTCCTGCCTCTGGAGAGTCAGGCCTGTTCCCCAACTCGGCATCTGGGCTCCTGGTGGCCTTGATGGAGATGCAGTCTGCAAGAAAGCAAGCCAACAAGCCCCACTGCTTTTCAGCCCAGCGTCTCTCACCTGTTCGGGGGCTGCGGGGAGGGATCTTTGCTGCTTTGGGAGGCTGTGTTTTTCTCCAAGGTAGCGCCGTTTATACTGAAAACGAAGCTAATTGGCGGTGAGTGGCAGGGTTTCGTGGTCAGGCCCTGGCTCTGTGCTGTAGTTGCTGAGTGTTTAGGGCAAGCTGTCCTGCCTGGCAAGTGCGAATGCCCTGGAGCAGCAAGAGAATGAGGAGGGGGTGTCGGGAGGGTCTGATGACCTGCTGGAAGACTCCATTGCTGGAAGCCCACCAGAGGGCTCCTGCGATGTGAGGAAGTTGTTTCCAGGCCCTTTTCTTTTTGTTTTCATGGGAAAGGCAGGGAGGGCATGAAGGAAACCAGTTGCTTGCCTTTTTTTTTTTTTTTTGTGGTACGCGGGTCTCTCACCGCTGTGGCCTCTCCCGCTGCGGAGCACAGGCTCCGGACGCGCAGGCTCAGCGGCCGTGGCTCACGGGCCCAGCCGCTCCGCGGCACGTGGGATCTTCCCGGACCGGGGCACGAACCCGCGTCCCCTGCATCGGCAGGCGGACCCTCAACCACTGCGCCACCAGGGAAGCCCCTTTTTTTTTTTTTTTTTTTTGTTGGCTTGTCTTTTAAGAAAGATTCTGCAAATTTGATTCGCTAAGTGCAATGTTTGTTGGGTGCCATCGCAGGTAAGCGTTAAGTCTTTCAGTCCCAGAGAGGGAGAGGTGACCAGTGGTCCCAGTTTTCCCAGAACTGCCTGGAATACACAGAATTAACAGTCTCTGCAATCCTCGACTTTTGCTTTTTGAAGCACCTTCCCCCCAGGCAATGGATCTCGGAGTCAGATTAAGCCGGGTGGGATCCTGGCTCTGTCCTCACTCCTTGTGAGCTGCCGAGCAGGCTCCCCACACGCCAGCCCTGCTCTCCACTTGGTAAAGGGACAGTAACTGTCCCCAGCGTGACCGTGAGGATGGATGGGGACAGAGTGCATGAAAACAGCCGGCACCTACACGGGGTTCAGCGAGTGTGGCTGGTTCCCGCCATCAGCACAAACATCGACTGCACCTGCCGAATGCCCATGTGAAAGGGCATAGCCCGTGTTAGCTCTGCCCCCAAATATTGACTTTAGAAAGGGGAGGGAGGGGATGGTTTGTTCTTTAAAAGTACCACACATAGAGGCTTAAATAGGATTTCATAACAGCTCCCCTCTGCATAGATAACCAAAGAGGGCACCGTGGGGAAGCAGAAATAAGCTATGGGGGAAGGGAGGGGTGGAACAAAGGTCGATCCCACCATGCGGGCTAGGGATGCAGCATCGGAGCCCTCGGCCACTTGGGAACCACATGCGGCAGGCTCCGAGCAGGGCTTTTGTGAACAACAGAGGCCAGGGCGCCTGCGCCCAGCATCCACTCAGGGTGAGCGGTTCACGTCATCAGCACTTTTAATAAGAGAGCTGACCCAACTCAGGCCCTTTGGAGCAGAGAGCTCCTAATTTGGAGTTACACGGGAGGTCTGGATTATTATCATTAAAAAAAAAAATTTTAAACTTTTTTAATTGAAATTTTTTTTAATTAAAAAAAATTTTTTTTAATTGTAAAATTTTTATTGGGGGGATTATTAACAGCAGCACGGTGAGGAGTCCTGATCTGCTAGGTCCCTTTTTTCCCGCTGGCATCCCTGACCAGCGTATCCTCACATGTACGGCTTTGCCGTTGGGATTTTCAGGGCAGAATCAGAATCTGAATGGGGACTCTCTGCCCCGGTGAGTTCTGACCCACTGCTAACTTTCTGCACTGGATCGAGCCCTGGTTGGCCTTTAAAGGCACTCCAGCTGTCCTTGTGTCTTTGCCTGGTGTCTTCCTCCTTCAGCTGTGTCCGAGTGCTGTGTCCTCACCTAGATCAGGTGGTCGGTAAACATTTGATGTATCGGGCTTCAGCAGGACAGTCTACCTGGGGCAGAATGCAAACAACCAACAGCAATAGGCAGGTGGGTAGAAAAATGGATATGGGTGTGGGTATGGGCATTGGCATGAGTATAGATACGAGTATGGGTATTGATATGGATATGGTTATGGGTGTAGATATGGGTCTGCCTACAGATACAGGTATGTGTATTGATAAGGGTATGTGTATTGGGTACGTGTATGAGTATGGATGTCGATACAGATATATAGATATAGGCATAGGTACAGATACAGATATATGGATAGAGATATAGATACAGATGTAGATATAGCATGTTTTTTTTCAAAACAGGCCACTGGTGGAGAGTCAATAGCATTTCAAAGCTCGGGGGATGCTGATGAGAAAGGCATTTGGAAAGCACTGAGCATTTGAGCATTTTATAAATAAGCGATTCTAACGCTGCTAGTAAAATAGGCATTTTTTAAAAACCAACTTTCTTAACTGCCGGTTAACTTCTCTTCCTTTCAGTTTGGAGAATGGAAGTATTTCCCAGCCCATAGTGTCTGTAAAATAATCGCCGAAATACCTAATTCCCCACCCCTAGTCCCGGACACTATAATTCAAACATGAGCATCTAGGTCTATATTCACATCTGTGTGTCTGTCGGGATAGGCTAGGTCAATTGCACTAATAAACAACTGCAAGACCAAAGTGATGAAAGAAACCAGGTTTCTGGGTCGCTCAGGCTCCGAGCCCATCATGGATCTCTGGGGGTCCTGCTTGTGTTGTCCCCAGTCGGGGTGCAGGTTAGCAGGGCAGCTGAAGCATCCATCACACAGAAAAAGGCGATGTGATGGGACCTGAAGGTGACCCAGGGCCTGGGAATGACCCACACTGTTTCTATTCAACACTCAAAGGTCAGAACTAGACACGGTCCCACCCAGCTGCCGGGGTAGGGGGGGTCAGGAAGTGCAGTCATACCCATATGTAGCATCCGGTGTACCAGCCTCAAGATTTGGAATACTACCAATATCCAAACACCACCAGCACTCCTAAATGACTCCAAAGTCATTTCTCCAGGCTGAACCTCTTCCCCGAACTCCAGACTCACATATCCAACTGCCTTCTTAACATCTCCATTTGGATATCTAAAACATATCTCAAGGGTAACATTCCAAAACCCAAACCTCTGGTATTTCTCTCCAAACATGCTCCTCCCACAATATTCCTCCATTCAGCGGATGGTAATTCTATTCTTCTAGTTAGTTGTTCAGACCAAAACTCTTCAGCTCATCCTCGACACATCCCTTTCTCTCAAAACCCACACCTAAACGATCAGCAAGTCCTGTAAGCTCTCTCCTCAAAATACCCAGGACCTGGCCTTCCACTGCCCCTGGCCTACTCTGAGACACCATCTCTCTTGCCCAGATTATTGCAATAGCCTCCAAACCAATCTCTCTGTCTCCATCCTTGTAAATCTTCAGTCTAATTCCTGACATGGCAACAAGATGGTCCCTTAAAAGATAAGTCAGTCCAGCACCTCTGCTCCAGCCTGCCAAAGGCTTCCCATGATAAATCAGAGTGAAGGATTTTGTGTTGACAATGACCTTCGAGGCTCTCCGTATTCTGGTCGCCTGTTACCTTCATAACACTATGTGCTCTGTCCCCCGCCACTCACTCCTCTGTAGCCACACTCTTCTTTACACCCAGCAGGCACTCGTCCACCCAGAGGCTCTGCGTGTCCTGTTTCCTTTGCCTGGGGTCTTCCTCCTTCAGCTGTGTCTGAGTGCTGTGTCCTCACCTAGATCAGATGGTCGGTAAACATTTGATGAATCCAAGAATGAATGAATGAGCGAAGGTTTATATTCGCTAGTTGAAGCCTGGGCCATAGAAGGTGCAAATTAAGAGTCAGCGTTAAAACTACTAAATCTTTCGAGAAGCGGTATGTATTCGCCACCATCCCCTAGAAGGGGGACAAGCGATTGTACCACATGAGGGCAAACTCTGATGGAGAGGAGATGAGTATGGAGCACAGGCGGCTCAGGGGCTGTGCACAGACTACTAAACGATTTTATCCCCAACTATCCCCCAGTTTTACGTGGGCACGTGACCACCCACCTAGAGACGCTATTTTGCGGCTCTTCCTGCAGCTTCGTGTGGCCAGAAGCTAAATTCAGATCGATGGATGTGAGCAGAAGAGGTGGAGGCAATTTCCGGGTTCTAACCTTCCGAGGAGAGCCGGCGGACGGGAGGCTAGTGCAACCAGCTTGGCCCCGGGAGAGAAGGCATGTGTCCAGGTCAGCAGAGCCCTGTCCACCCCAGACTGCCTCTCTGCACTGAATGGTGAGAGAAAGAAGCTTTGTTCTTGTCTCTCGTTTGAACCGGTCTATCTTGCGGTCCCTTTGTGATTTTGCAGTTAAACCTATACCCTTAACTGTATTAATACAGAGCTAGGGGTAGGGCCAGGGTTGGCCTTTTAATGACAGTGGCAGATAAAGAATGAGGGTCACCAAGGGGGAAATCACGGCCTAGGAAAGTGGACATTGTCCCCTAAAGTGTGCTGAGAGATATTTTATCAAGCGCACATATTTTCAGAACAATTAAGAGACCATGGTCTTTATGTCAGCAGAAAATAAGGAGGCAGTACATTGAAATTTGGGGGAAGATAGCCTTATAAGAGTTTTAGCACAAGCTTTCCTTCACCTAGTTTCCTCGACTGGCCCCAGGTTTTACATGAGAAAGGCCTTTGGAAGGCAGAACAAAGGAACTGTATGCCTTTAACCTGTGCATTTACGTATTTATATACTTAAACATTTTCCCCTTTACCCCATAGCCCACGTTACTAACTTCAGATGTTTGTCCATTTCAGAATTTCATAGATCTGAAAATTGAAAATCCTACATATCTTTGTTTCCTGGTCTGGTCACTATATTCTAGAATAATATCTTCCCCGTTATCGAAAAAGCATTTCTTTGAAACTGTCTCCTTGGAGAGTTGGCTTACACATGAAGGACTGTGCTCATACCTACCGGGCTGGGAGAGGCATTAGGGTACAGAAGTGATATTGCATTAAAGTAGTACAGGAGAGTGGGGCGTCCTGAAAATCACAGAATCAAAGGGAAATGATCCAATATTTCAAACAAAATCATGTCTCGTGTATTTCTGCTCCATTACAATAGGGTAAGTTAGATCTAGTCTTACAGAGGCTGCTATCTTAGACGTGGAACTCTGTAAGTGCTTGAAATGTCTTCTATTTTATTACATATACAAAGGAGCTCTTTAATACAGCTACTGTCTGTGACACGGAAGTCATATCTCAATTTTCTTTTTCAACTAAAACCACTCTAAACTGGAAAGCTATCCCACTACTGAAGAAGTTATCTCCCCAGTATTCCCCACAGGTGAATAGGCAATACACCTTATCCTTTTTTAAAAAGGAAACTGTTCATTGGCTAAATTACCCAAATAGTCAGATGTGAGTTGCATATTTTTATGAGTTTTAATATCTTCAAAATATTTTTTGGTCAAAACTTAAATCTGCAAAGTAAGCGTTTTCTCTAAAATTAAAAAGTAAGCCCTTTGTAATTATAAATAGCTTTCCCCCCTCTCTTTGTTAAGCTTTGAAGAAATTTAAATGATTAATGGTTTTAGAAAGTAAACTTTCTGGGATGTAATTGCTTTTTAATAATTTATCAATAAGCAGACCATCATAAAGGCTCACTACCTGCTCCGTAAAAACAAATCTAAAGTTAATGAACCAAAAAAATGTTGCAAATCCAAGACCAAGTTTATAAGACACATGACAGATTTATCCTTATAAATGACTAGTTTTATGCCCACACTCTGATGATCATGGCTTTGGTAGTCCTCAAGTATATCAATACAGGAAGTAACATGCAACAGCTTTCGAGAGCTGGCTATAAAAACATGGTGTGGAATCTCAGCCTTTTCATATTCATTCAACGTATGCTTGTTGAGAATCTGCTATGTGTTGGCAATAACACTGTCTCTGTTCTCATGAAATTAACAATCAAATGAGACCGACCATGAATAAACATGTATAAGAGATCTGACGGTCCTGCACTAGATCCTTTTTTACTGGAGGAAGCACAGGGCATCATGGGACTGTATAAAAGGGTACCTTGATTGTGATGTTGGGAAGATTTACCACAGAAATGACATCTAAACAGATTCCTGAAGAATACGTATGAATTTTCCAAACTAAAATTAGAAGTTACTTTCACCACACCGAGCAGAGGAAACAGCTTGAGAAGCAAGAGAGAAGGGCAATTTCCAGGGACTGAAAAAATCTTGGTGTGGCTGGAGTGTAGACCATGAACCAGGGATGATGTTAGAGAAACCAGCAGGGGACAGGCGATAAAAAACTGAGCACGCCCATGGGGATGGAGGAGCGACTGCTGTGAGAGAGGTATTTGGGTGTTGGGATAGATAGAACTAGACGCTTGGTTAGACAGACGGGGGGTTAGGGGAAGAACGGAGAATGACACAGATTTCTGGATGGACGAAGACAGGGAACCCAGGGGAGGGAGGGCTGGTAGGGAGAAAGTGAGTTCCAGTTTGAATCTGTTGAGTTAAGGTGTCTGGAGATCTCTAAGAGAAGATATACAGTTCCCAACTGGACACATGACTCCATAGCTCAGAGACCTAAAAGTCAGTGAATTGAGTGCCATCGCCAGATGGGATGGTGCCCAATGTAATGAGAGACAAGCTTGCTTCATTTGCTAGCCAGGGAACCCAAGAGGATCCTTTGTCATCTCATCATTTAAAGGCTCAAAAGATTCTGAGATGGGAGACTGTAAAATGAGACAAGACAAAAGTGATGGAACCACGAAGGTAGACAACCTCTAGCAGACGCGCAAAGAAAAATGAGTCAGCAAAAGGAACTTGGAAGGTAACCAAAATCTAGGAAGCGGCACCTAGAAAGAAGGGATAGATTGGACACCAGGGAGCAGGAGGAACAGGGACCAAGGGTCATCCATCAGGTAAGAACAGGGACAGGACAGCAGGGAGGAAGGAAAGCAGGTGGGATGAAAAAGGAGGAGGAAAATCTACCTTGCTTCTCGAGGAGTTTGCTGTGTGGGGAGAAGAGATTGTGCCAAAGGGAAACTGTATCGCAGGAGTGTTTTGTTTTTTATTGCTTTGTTTCATTGTGTTTTAAGACAGGAGGGACTATACGTCTTTCAACTTACGTCTGTGAGATTCCACAGGTGAAGGTATTTTACACATGCATTTCCTGTCCACTGCATTTTAGATCATAGTTACTCTACAGAGCCCCTCAATGAACTTATACCTCTCAGTGTGGAAACTCATCTTTAACCATCCAGGTTAAGTTACTACAAAACCCTACCCAGGAATATCCAGGCAGACAAGGCATCAACTCACTCACCCTTGTCCCTGTGCGTGTTGCCGCTATTCAGTTTTTCTTGCTTTTTACCTGTATTTTGTTAGAAACAGGCTTTGTCGACGCCCCATTAGAACCATAGAAAACAAGCTTTGTAAGAAATCTTGAAAGTTAATCTTCTCCGACCTGTATATCCTTCATGTAACCCCATCAAGGAGCCCCCCAACCTCAGCCTGAAAATCTCTGGCGACTAGCTAGTCACAATTTCCAGAAGCAGCCTGCTCTGTCTTGGAGCACTTATGACTTCCAGAAAGTTCTCCATTACATGGAGTTCAAACTGGTCTCCTGACAAGTTTCTTCTGCTTGGGAATGATGAGTAGAAATTTTCATGTCAAACTTGATAGGTTCCAATTCCTGCTCTGCCAGTAACGAGTCATGTGACTTGGGCAAGAAACTTGACGTCAGCTGCCTCGGTCCATTCATCTGTAGAATGGGCGTGAATGTCAGAACCAGCATCACAGGACTTTTGCTCAGAGGAATCCAGGTGGTCCACGCAAAGAGTCTGGACCTGAGCTCAATAAATGTCAACCATTTAACAGTTAGTTTAAATGTTAATTAAAAATTCTTTTTTAATCAAATAGTCTTGATTTGCCCTAACCTTTGAAATACTTCAAGGAGACTTATGTCAACTCTGCCTGTTTCACTTTTAAATTCCGTGAGTTTCTTCACATCTTCTCATCTGACACAGCTTGACATGCCTTCACCATCCTGCTGCCTTTCCTCCGGACACCGGTTTATTTATATCCCCTAAATCCAGTTTATTTATACCCCTCCCCTCAGAGAGAGCAAGGGCCTGGAATAGGATCAAATACTCCAGGATGGTATGTCCTGAGCAAAATGGAGAGAGCTTATCACTTCCTTTTTTCTTTATGCTGAAGTACTATGAAGGGCACCCGAGGTGCCGTTAGCTTTCGTTGTTGTTATGGTCACGGCACACAGCTGATGCCTGTGGGACTCGGTACTGAGTACACTGTAATCCCCGAGCATTCGCACACGTGCTGTGCCTGTCCCAGGTGGAATACAGGGCAAACTGAGGCAAGTCCTAGCTCCATCCCACCAGCTGTGTGATGGTGAGCGCACTTTCTGTGCCTTAATTTCATCATGTATAAAATGGTATAATTATACTTTTCTCCGTATATATGCCCAGGAGTGGGATTTCAGGATCATATGGTAAGTCTGTGATGATGCAATCCCACTCCTGGGCGTATATCCAGAGAAAACTATAATTCGAAATGATGCATGCACCCCAATGTTCATTGCAGCACTATTTACAATAGCCAGGACATGAAAGCAACCTAAGTGCCCATCGACAGATGAATGGATAAAGATGTGGTACATATATACACAATGGAATATTACTCAGCCATAAAAAAGAATGAAATAAACATAATGCCATTTGCAGCAACAGGGATGGACCCAGAGATGATCATACTAAGTGAAGTAAGCCAGAAAGAGAAAGACAGATACCATACGATATCGCTTACATGTGGAATCTAAAATATGATACAAATGAACTTCTTTACAAAACAGAATGAGACTCACAGACACAGAAAACAAACTGTGGTTACTAAAGGGGGGTGGGCAGACAAACTAGGAGTTTTAGATTAGCAGATACATGCTACTATCTATAAGACAGGTAAACAACAAGGACCCACTCGATAGCACAGGGAACTCTACTCGATATGTTGTGATAACCTATAAGGGAAAAGAATCTGAAAAAGAATTTATGTATATAAATATATACACGCTGTACACCTGAAACTAGCACGACATTGTAAATCAACTCTACTTCAATAAAACTCTTTTTTAAATGGCATGATGATATCACAGAGGCCGTTGAGATTGAGAAGGGCTAATACATGCCAGTTCTTGGCAGTGTGCCCAGCAAACAGTAAGCCCGGCACAAATGTTAGCTATTATTGTTGCCCTTTAAATTAGGTTTTCTATCCCACGTGTAGGATGTTACAGAATTCTGCCCTAACGCGTGTTTCAAAAACACAAATTCGTTCCCACGCGACTGCTGTATTAGGGGACAATTTGAACATAACACAGAACTCGTATTTGCTCAGGGGCGATCTCGTCTTTGAGAAATGCTAGGGGAACACAGAAAACTGCAGGCAGCCGAATCAGGCATGGAGAAGACACACAACGCACACACGCACACACATCAAACACCCACCGGCGACCCCAGCTCTCTGAGGTTTCGTGAGGCGCTCCTGACCTACCGGCTGACATCTCTTCCTTCGATTTCAGGGAACCCTTTCCACCATTTCATGATAACTCACCAGTTACCATGCTTCCGAGGCCACAGGCAAACGTCAGTTCTTTTACCAGGTAAAGTGCCACAGTCATTGTAGTATTGATGTATTTTTTAACCGTTTAACATGCATAAAACCATGCTGGCATTTTTACTCTGTTCTTATTTTTTTTTAAGTGTCACTGACGAAGTTTTTGAGTGCTGTGTCCCAACCCCATTTTTCTAGTAAACCATGTGATTTTTCATAGCACCGTGATTTCTCGCCAGGCATAGGACACATTTACAGCAGAACTGCCTATAATTCTCTCTGCTAAGTTTTGCAGACTCTCAAAACCTTCAGAACCCGATTCTGCTATTCATGACATTTGCTATTTCCAGCCTTCGTGTTGTGCATATGCATTTGATGTGAATATAACACAAAATATCTGTAAATCATCGAAGGGAGAGGCTCTATGCTGGGGGAGAACCTGACAAAAAAATGAAACAGGCATTTCCTGCGGGAGAAAGTATCTTCAGGACAATAATGAAGCTTAAAGAATGTTATCAATCACATAAGCTATTCTCCAATTTAGCTTTAAGAAGGAAAATCTGAAATCCTCAAGCCCTGTGGGACTGTGGACTCGACGGCTCATGGGGAAGCATCTAGTCCAAATCTCTTTGCTCGAGGTGAGTCAGCGTGGCTCTGGGAAACGTATGCCTTGCCAAGTTCGCCCAGCTTTACTGGTAGTGATGGAGCCAAGTTTCACGGCTGTTCTTACGATCCCAGGCTGACTCCCAGTTACATGTTGTACAACTTTATGTCCTTGTAATAACGCGACAGCTTATCCCAAACCAGACCTGCCCATTACCGCAAGGATGGTTTCGTATAGTAGGCAGCTTCTGAGACTCTGTGGGGAGCAAGAGAGGTGACAGCCTTCAGAAGAGGACACACAGCCTGATGCTGCTAACTGGGCAGCCACATCCCTGCCCACGCCATCCGTCGGGGGTGGGGCAGTCGCCCCAAGACGGAGCAAATGCTGGCATTATAACCTCAGACCGATAAAATGAGGACAAACCCAGCTCCTCCAAGTAAATCTCCTCAATTTCTTCCCCTGTAAAATGGCTTCATCCTTTTCTGTGTGGTACGCGGGCGTCTCACTGCTGTGGCCTCTCCCGTTGCGGAGCACAGGCTCCGGACGCGCAGGCTCAGCGGCCATGGCTCACGGGCCCAGCCGCTCCGCGGCACGTGGGATCTTCCCGCACCGGGGCACGAACCCGCGTCCCCTACATCGGCAGGCGGACTCTCAACCACTGCGCCACCAGGGAAGCCCTGGGTTCGTTCTTTTTGAATCACTGGCTTGAATTGTTCATTCATTCGCTTGTTTGTTTGCTTAGAAGAGGTAATGCCTGCACAAGGCACAGATTTTAAAGGTATTAAAGCATATACAAGGAAAAACAGATCACCTTTCATTTGTACGCATGCTCTGTTGGTGTTGCTTATCAAACGGTAGAATAAAATCAGACACAATGACCTCAGTCACTTTCTATAAGCATACTCCTGCTGTTACTGGAATAATTCGGATTAATGCTATGTTTATACCATCAGAGTTAGTTAATTGATTAATCTGTTTATAAATCTATTAATAGAACTTGTAGGGGGCCTCAGCATAATATCCTAGCCATTCATGTACTTGTTTCCTGATTCATTAATTTAGCTCTTCACTTATCTCTGGGAAAGCTCCTGGCGTGAATTATCCATTCATTCATTCGTTTGTTTGATTACAAGAGGTAGCGTACACACAAAGCATATGATTTAAAAGGCATTAAAGGGTGCACAGTGCATAATAGATCAGTTTTCCTCCCCTGTTTCCCCTTCATAATTTTTACCAGATGAGAATTTTGTGTTCCTTTCAGGATGGTTCCTGCATTCACAGCTGTGTGTGTGTGTGTATGTATTAGAGAGAGAGAGAGAGATACAATATACTGTATATACATGTCCCAGTGGTCTCACCTGGGGTGGCTCTGCCTCTCAGTGACATTTGACAATGTATGGAGACATTGTTCATTGTCACAACAGTAAGTGGGCTGTCGTTGGCATCTGATGGGTAAGAGACCCGGATGACGCTCAGCACCCACAATGCACAGGACTCCCCCCAACAAAGGATGGTCTGACCCAACATGGCAGGAGTGCTGAGGTTAAGAATATCCAGCTTTTCTCACACCGGTCAGCATGGCCGTCATCAAAAAATCTACAAACAGTAAATGCTGGAGAGGGTATGGAAACAAGGGAACCCTCTTGCACTGTTGGTGGGAATGTAAATTGGTGCAGCCACTATGGAGAACAGTATGGAGGTTCCTTAAAAAACTAAAAATAGGACTACCATACGACCCAGCAATCCCACTCCTGGGCATATACCCTGAGAAAACCATAATTCAGAAAGAGTCATGTACCACAATGTTCACTGCAGCTCTATTTACAATAGCCAGGACATGGAAGCAACCTAAGTGTCCATCAACAGATGAATGGATAAAGAAGATGTGGCACATATATACTATGGAATATTACTCAGCCATAAAAAGAAACGAAATTGAACTATTTGTAATGAGGTGGATGGACCTAGAGACTGTCATTCAGAGTGAAGTAAGTCAAAAAGAGAAAAACAAATACCGTATGCTAACACATGTATATGGACTCTAAAAAAAGAAGAAAAAATGGTCAGAAGAACCTAGGAGTAAGATGGGAATAAAGACACAGACCTACTAGAGCATGGACTTGAGGATCTGGGGAGGGGGAAGGGTAAGCTGTGACAAAGTGAGAGAGTGGCATGGACATATATACACTACCAAACGTAAGGTAGATAGATAGCTAGTGGGAAGCAGCCGCATAGCACAGGGAGATCAGCTCGGTGCTTTGTGACCACCTAGAGGGGCGGGATAGGGAGGGTGGGAGGGAGGGAGACGCAAGAGGGAAGAGATATGGGAACATATGTATATGTATAACTGATTCACTTTGTTATACAGCAGCAACTAACACACCATTGTAAAGCAATTATACTCCAAAAAAGATGTTAAAAAAAAAGAAGATCCAGATTTTATTATTATTTTTTATTTTTATTTTTACTTCCCAAGCTATTTTGACTATTGTTCGTCAGGCAATTTAGCCACAGGTTTCCTTGGAGTGTGGAGAGAAGCAAGTTTTAAAGTCGCTGGAGAAGAGAAGCTTAATTTTGTTTTTGGACACCCAGCATCTGGCAGAGAGCACGGCTGTCAGTGAGTATACTTTGAATGCATAGATGATTAATTTGCTGTGGGTGGAGACGTTTGAAATAAAATAAAATAAAATATAAAATAAAAAAATATCCCGTAAGCTGCGCTTTCTTCAAATCTGAAATACCCACTTGCTCCGGAGCATCGATTAGAATTTGACTGAAGTGCCACAGAGGAGGTTCCAGCTCTAGAATTCTTTGGACCCTGAGAAAACAATGTGGGTTCCAAAGGAAAATTTCTATTTTGGAAACAAAGTTTGGAGAAATTAGCTGCCTCATTGAAGCCCCCGTTCCTTCACCTGTCCTCATTTACAAAGACAAGTTATTAAAATAAACAGAAAGCTTGCCTGACTTTTTAAATGATGAGGCCAGCCACCCTCCATAAAAACGTTAGAACATACATCACTGAGAAGGTAGAAGGTGTTTCAACTTCATCAAAAGCCTTGAAAAGGAGGACATCTTTTGTATCTGCGCTTTCGAAAGTTTTTCAGGGCTGATATTTATTTTAAATCAGAACAACTTACAAAGCGAACCTCCTTTACAAACGGCGTTGGATGGAGCCATCCTAGAGATGACCTCTATCATTCGAGGCTGGACGGAAATATTATTTTTATAGAAAAAAAGAAGGATCTCTTTAATCAGCTTTAAAAAAACATTGTGAACAGTCACTCCTCTTATTTAAAAGTTTAACTTTACTTTCATCAATTTATAATCAGAGTTCCTCTGGTATGTTTGATTCCTGACAAACAAGGATAAAAGTCTTGCTCCCCCATTGCTAATGAGATGATAAAACAGCAGGGATCAAGTTTTTAATTACTACAGGCAATGCGCTGGAGAGGTACCGATGATATTTTCTATTGCATGTCTAAATTGTAACTTCAGGCTCATGACAGTCCTGCTGTGCTCCACTGCCTTTGATGATCACTCGTTTTTGTCTCCTGAGAGCACACAAAAATTTCTGAGCTAGGATCCTGGGGGGCTGGTAATTATTGGTGTAACCTGGTGCAGGTTCCCCTCTTCAACCAGGATGCTCAGTGAGGATCCAGGATCTTAATGCAGGCTTTTATCCCGAAAGGGAAATTGGACATTTGAAATATCTGTGAACTTTCCTACTCAAATGATACCCATTCTCATTCTACCAGCGTGGGCTTTCCATTAATAATAAAATGTTTAATTGAATCGGGAGATTTCTAGTACGTACATTTTCCTTTCTTTTCCAAGTCATGCTTGAAATTTTTTCAAAAACCTTATTTTCGTACGCTTTTTGTATGTGTCACCGTAAGCTCTTTCAACGCCTTTCTGACAGTGTTCTCTTTGTTACTGCAGACAGTTGATAATTGACATTTTTAATGGTGTCATTTGGGATCAAGTGTGTGTCACACCAAGGTCACATGCTCTTATCCTGATGGAAATGGATTCCATTAATTCTCAGTTTCACAAGACACACACACACACACACACACACACACACACACACACACACACACACACATCCCTCTGAACGGCCATAGTACTTGACAAATAAAGCTTGCTTTATTTTTAGCTATGAAAACTAGAGCAGGGAATTAATCTGACTTGGGAATAATCACGAACCCAATCTGAATCCAACTAACCAGCTCATCAATCAGCTACTCAGATGGTCAAATAACTGACCTCTGATCACTGAAGTCGTTTCTAAACTGTAAAGTAAGACTGAGTGTCAGAATCACAAGCACTGACTGGATCTACCAAGTGGTTTAAACTTCTAAGATTTTGAACCATAAAGATAAACATGCAGCCTCAGCTCCTACATTGGGAAAAGCCCACAAATGAAAAGAGATTTACAAATAATAAATGTAAGTGGACCTTATTTTGGTCCAACACCTCTCAGAATCAAAATGAACCATGTCCATTAGAATTCCTATTTTTATCAATATGACTTACTTTGGCCTTTAAAACTATCATATATGTGAAACGTAAAGGCCAGATACTTGCAGTTTATTTTCTTCTCAACAAAGAGCAGTTTAAAACGTTCTGATTGTGTAATTTATATGGAATACGGTATTCATCTTGCTTGTATGAGCCAGGATGGACCAAGTGTTGAAACGAACAGTGCAGAGCCTCAGGGGCTGAATACAGTAGATGTTTGTTTGTTTCTCTTTTTTTCTGGAGTTTGTAATTTAAAAATTTTTATTGGAATATAGTTGATTTACAGTGGGTTAGCTTCAGGTGTACAGCAAAGTGAATCAGTTGTACATATGCATATATCCACTCTTTTTAAAATTCTTTTCCCACATAGGTCATTCCAGAGGACTGAGTAGGGTTCCCTGTATTATACAGTAGGTCCTTATTAGTTATCTATTTTATATATGGTAGTGTGTATATGTCAATCCCAATCTCCCAATTTATCCCTCCTCCCCTTTCCCCCTGGTAACCATAGATTGTTTTCTACACCTGTGACTCTCTGTTTTGTAAATAACCCATTTGTACCCTTTTTTTAGATTCCACATATGAGCGATATCACACGATCTTTGTCCTTCTCTGTCTGACTTGATTAGTATGACAATCTCTAGTATGACAACCATCCATGTTGCTGCAAATGGTATTGTTTTGTTCTATTTTATGGCTGAGTAATCTTTCATCGTGTATTTGTACGAAGACGTTTGCTTCTTGTTTGTGGACGTCCATGTGGATGGGCCTGGCTGGGCAGTGTTCCTGGGCTGTTGTCCCCAGGACCAGTTCCTCCCATCCAGTAATGTTCCCATCTTCTCAGAGGGCAGAGCGCGATGCTGGAATCTTTGTACTGGCTGGCAACAGAGGAGGGGCCAGTCTGAAGACGTCCCGTGGGCCTTAGGAGCCATGCCAAGAAGTGGTGGTTTTACTTTGCCTCCATTCCATGGATCAGAAGGGGTAGCAAGGCGTCACTCAGGTGTAAATGGGCCCAGCAAGAAAATGAACTGGTTTGGCAAGCAAACTTAAGGGACTTTTCTGCATTAATTATGGTGATACTTTACCTGTGGTAGGATGCTTCATAGCTGTTGAGAGTTTGACACTAACTCATTTCATCTTCAGAGTCTTGGAAATTATCTGTTATTACTTGCAGATACGAAAACTGAGGTTCAAAAATATTCATTTTCTTGCTAGAGGTCAGACAGCTGCTAAGAGCTAGAACCAAACGCTGGTTTTCTTACTTCTCTTCTCCTTTGATATTTGGTATAACATTTGCTCACCTTGATTTAGGAAGTCTATTGTTCTTTAGAAATAGTTATTATAAGGCAATCAAAGATTCAGATAAACGGTATCAAAAGACATTTAATCCCCTGCATAACATAGCTTGTTGTGAAATAGACCATAAAATTCTAGTAATCTAAGCTACAGGAATCATTCTCGTTTTTAATGTTCTAGTCATTCACGTAATATGAAGACTACAAAATTTGGTAAAATGTGTACACAGAGAAAATAAGTAACCCCAGCTATGGAAGTGATGTATCTTGAAAGTTTGTTTACAGATCTTATGCTATTTAGGACCATATCAGTCTTAACTAGTGCGTGGCTAACCTTTGCATAATTCTAGAGACTGTGGTGCAGTTAAACCTTCATATTCCTTTCATGATGTTAGGCGGACCAGAGAACAAGGGGTAGATATTTAAAGTAAAATAATGATCTAACATAATGGTCAGAATTATTCGTACAGCTGACTAAGGTGGTAGAAACATGAGTGGAGACTCTTTCTGAGAGTTTTTTCCTCTGGAAACTCGTAGGTCAGAGCCCTGTAATTAGTCAAACTGCTCAGCTATGACAGTATTTTTAGCAAAACGTTTATGAAACAATTTAGCTTTGGGGCAGGTAGGAAGGTTAAAGCAGGTCATTGCTGGGACCGTTCAAAACCGGGGTTGAAACCGTGAATGCCCCAGGGTGTAGTTGTGACGCCAATCATCGAAGACATAGACTGACTCCTGAAGAACGCCAGCCACCGTACTCAGAATCCCACGCACGTTATCTCGAGAACACACAACAAAAAGGCAAGGTAATAGTATTATTCCTCTCCTCTTTCTTCGCGTCAAAGACACACGAAGGGAAAATGACAGGTAGAGCCTTATCTCAGGTCAGATCTGGCTGGTTCCAAAGGCTCTATTGGGCTTATCGAAATTTACAGTACACCTCTCAGCAGGAGAGACAACCCTGCCATGTGTCTCAGAGTGGCCGTACAGCCCAGTGGTTAGGGGTGTTGGCAATGGTGCCAGACCTCTGGGTTCAATTCCCCCCAGCCTCCTGGCCGGATTACTTAACTCTTCAGGGCGTCAGTTTGCCTGTTTGCAGAGTGGGGGTGATAATATCTCGTTGTGTGGATTAAATGGGGATGATGCACATGCCAGGTACAGAGGAACCAGGCTGGCTGTTAACTATTATGCCTCCCAGCTCGCCAAAGTTCACCAGGAGATCATGAGTCACTTCAGGGGTGTGTTCAAAGCACCAACACCAGCTTGCACATCGGTCCTTGGAAATCTGAGGAAATCACTTCATCATTTATGGACTCACGTTTTCAGCAGCAGGCAGTGTCCTCATCCGTCCTCTAAATAAAGATCGACTTTGTTCACAGCGACAGATATAAGCAGTCCACTCCTATCGAGATGTCGGTCGGGACCAAAGTCGACCTACGACGTCAGAAAGGAAAGCTCTTCCCAGTAGGGTTCACATTCACTTATCTGGGCAGGTTCTCTTGAGCCCCTTCCCGTGTACCAGACCCTGTACCCGTCATCAGGAGCCTGGTGACCTCACAGCCAGCAGAGATGGCAGAAGCAATTGGAAAGATGTCTGCCTCACATACGTGGATTTGGGTAGAAGCTCATTTCGTATACGGTTAATGCCGAGACACCCATACCTGGTCCCCGTCACCCTTCTGTGCATTTAATCCACGCAGGGCTCGATTTGAACAGGAGTGAATTCAGGGCAATGGTTCTGAACTTGCCGAATTTGAGGCACGGGAGAGAATCACATCCTTGGTGTAATTTCCTGATTCCCTCTCCCCACCCTGACTATAAAGGTTGCTGTCTGGCTCACATGCTAAGTCCCCTCCTCTATAACCCACCTCCATCCCCTCCACTGGAAGGTGGTTGAGGCTGTAACGTGGGACTTGGGCATGAAACCATTTCCAAGCCAGGAGGCCATCGGTTTAAAAATGTTAAAAAGTACTGATTTCCATGAAATATAAGCTATGAAATTGAAGGTATCAATAAGCCACTTAGTACATAAAAATTATTATACCTGGCTACATTATAAAGTTCTCTACCATCTCTAAGGATGACAGGAAAACATCTTCTTTATTTGATTTCTTTTTGTAACACAAAGTTGACTAAGTAGGTACTCCCAACCATCATATTCGTCCTCAAGAGGAAACCGTTTAAAATATCTTTTGAAATATCGTCAATGGTGTGATGGCTAGTGTTGCCAGCCAGTTGACTGGGCTAAAGGATGCCCAGAGAGCTGGTAAAACATTATTTCTGAATGTGTCTGAGAAGTGTTTTTGCAAGACATTAGCAGTTGAATGGTAGACTGAGTAGAGATCCCTCACCCACATGGGCAGGCATCATCCAATCCTTTGGGGGCTTGAATAGAACCGCCCCCCCCCAAAAAAAGGCGAAGGAAAGATGAATTCTTGCTCTCACTTCTTGAGCTGGGATGTCCATCTTCTCCTGCCCTTGAACTTCGGAGGTCCTGGGTCTTGGGCCTTGGACTCTAGGACTTAAACCAGCATCCTTCCGCCCACCCCCAACCGGCTTCTCAGGTCTTCATTCTCAGACTGGAAGAGACACCATAGGCTCCTCTTATCCCCAGGTCTTTGGACTCAGACTGAATAATACCACCAGATTTCCTGGGTCTCCAGCTTGCAGACAGCTAATTGTGGGACTTCTCAGCCATAACCACATAAGCCATTTCCTATTTTATATATACCTCCTATCAGTTCTGTTTCTCTGGAAAAACCTGACTAACATTTATGGTTTACAACATAGCCAGCCCAATGTCCTACATTTGGTCAGAGCTGCATTATGACTCATGGGTGCTAAACACTTTTGCCTTCATGGCCTCTTTCTTCCATTAAAAAACTGATAATATTTATGATTGTACTGGTTTAAAGGCTAATGTAATCCAGGCCAGATTCTATTCATTTTTTCCTTCTGATTTTAAAAGAAATTAAAATATTTCTGTGGGCTTCTAAAGGAGTCAGGGGTCTTGTGCCTACGGTACATATGGCTCAGTCCACTCTGTATCTGGCCCTTAAATATTAGATAGTAAACATTGTCGCTGAAAGTAATAGCCCTCCAGAATTAGAATGTTTAATAGTTAAAGACCTGAGTTAGTCATTACCTGCCTGTAATAAAATAAATGCTTTTCTAGAGCTTACTGGTTGCCAGGCATTTTTCTAAGTGCTTTTATATTTGCAAAGTCTTTTAACGGTTGGAGCTACGTTATGAGGTGGTTGCCATCAGCATTATGGTCACCATCACCACCACCAGCCTCACCAGTGCCACCACCTCCACCATCATCATCACCACCTCGGCGATCGTCACCACCTCCACCATCATCACCACCACCATCATCACCACCACCATCATCATCACCATCACCATCATCTTCATTTCTATCATCATCTCCATTTTACAGGGACGTAGAGTGACTTGTCCAGGGTCACACACGCATTAGTGGCAATGAGGTGGTTTAAGCACAGGCCACGTGACTGCAAAGTTCACACTTTGAACCTCTCTGCCACACCACCTCTCACTCGCCTACTGCTTGGTAGAAACAGCCAAAGTAGACTTATTATTAATATCTTCTTACTGTAAAGTATGAATATTTAACAGAAAGACATTGCATGCAAAAATAAACAAGGAAAATACCTCAGCCATTGGGTTATGATCAAGAATTTTTCACTTTAATGAGAAGTTTAAAATATATGCAGAACGTTTTGTAGAAAATATTATTTTAATAAATATCGACTTTATCTGTGTTCTTTTTTGTACTATCTTGTTAGACTTACGGCAAAATACAGACATAATTTTTCCTGCTTTTTACTCCTTAAGGTTATTTTTATGTAGTGTTCTCCTATAATAATATAGCTGCTCTACAAGAAAATCTGAATATTTATATCGTTTTCAATCTTTTAAAACTATTTTATTGAAGCATAGTTGATTTACAATGTTGTGCTAATTACTGCTGTACAGCAAAGTGATTCAGTTGTGCATATATATTCTTTTTCATGTTCTTTTCCGTTGTGGTTTATCACAGGATATTGAATAGAGTTCCCTGTGCTCTACAGTAGGACCTTGTTGTTCATATTCAATCGTATTGATAAGCCATAATTTCCCTGAGCTTTCCCCAGTTCTTTTCCAATTGATCACCATTATAAATACTCAGGCTATAAATACTCTGGATAAAATATTTTGAGATGAGTGGTTTCCTGGGTTATATTCCACAGAGTGGGATTTTTAGGTCAAACATTTTTAGGTCAGATTTTTAGCTGCTTTCACATATTTCCTTCTGAGGGTGTTGATTTAAGTTTTCTAGCATGTGGAATATACAATTTAAAATGACTTTTAAAATGTAATTACATCAGTTAGGATGCCTTCAGCTACAAGTAACAGAAGACTATTCAAGATGACTTAACAAGACATTTGAAGGGAAAAATGGTATCAGATATCCATCGGAACCCCAATTTTTCCCACCTCTCCCTCTGCCATCCTTTATATGATTGTTCGTCCTTTTAAACTGACTCTCATCGGGGTCCCAAGATGGCTGCCAGAGGTCCAAAAGCAGAGCAAGGGTTTGGGGGGGAAGCATGGCGTCTGGTTGTCATCACCAGCAGCCTCTATAGCAACAGTTTAGGTGAAAGATCGTTGGTGCTCAGGCCAGAGTGGGAGCAGTGAAGGAGTAGTCCAATTCCAGAAATTTTATTTTTTTGACCGCACCGCGCAGCATGCGGGATCTTAGTTCCCCGACCAGGGATGGAACCCGCGCCCCCTGCAGTGGAAGCGTGGAGTCCTAACCACTGGACCACCAGGGAATTCCCTCTAGAAATGTTTTGCAGACAAAACTGAGAGAATTTTCTGATGGTTGGATGTGGGTTGTACGGGGGAGGCATTGAGTAGGATTCCGAGATGGAGTTGGTCCACCCGGGCCCCTAAGGAAAGACCAGCAGGGCAGATTGTTACATGAGAAAACAAAAGTCCCAGACAGCACCTCTCTATGGATGTGTTTACACAGATCTAGGCAAATAGATAGAAACATATACGGAGGCAGATGACAGAGCAATGACTGCCATTACCCTTGGGAAGAAAACTTGGACGTGGGTGTGGGAGGAGGGAGGGAGATGAAGGACTTAGAGTTTTTACACGGTATATTTTGCTCACATGTTTTGCTGCAAACATTAATTCTTCCGCTACCTATGTAATGTTTGAAACAATTTCCAGAAATTAAAATTTCAGAGTATGCATAATAAAAAAATAGAGAGCAATTCTAGGGTGAAGATGAGCTTTATACTATGATGCTATTGGAGTACTTTTTTAAAGGACACATCTGCAGAGACAGACAGATATATGGCCAGAGATGATC
This sequence comes from Phocoena sinus, assembly GCF_008692025.1. Lineage (NCBI taxonomy): Eukaryota > Metazoa > Chordata > Mammalia > Artiodactyla > Phocoenidae > Phocoena > Phocoena sinus. Next base: position 87,609,372 of record NC_045776.1, read on the forward strand.
TCTGGGAAAGCCCAGAAGAAACTGGTAAGAGGACAGCCTCAAGGCAGGGGAAGCAGAAAGTTCCAGGTCTGGGGTGAAATGAAAACTTCCTTATACTTGGTACCATTTCAGTGTGCACATATTAGCTATTTAAAGTTAATTACTTAAATGTTAAAATAAAAGATAGAAAAATGTACATGCCCAAGTAATAAATTAACACACATAAAACAAAAATGAAACCATCCTAAGAAAGGTTAAGTTCCTGTGGTCACTATCATTTCTTGAGATTGGTTTTAGGTGAAGTCTGAGTGAAAAGGTGAATAGAATATGTAGTTGGGGAAAGTTTCCATGAGCCTAAGAGATTCTATAATCTCTCTTTTTTTTTTTTTTTAAGCTATACACAGGCCTTTCACTGTTGTGGCCTCTCCCGTTGCAGAGCACAGGCTCCGGACGCGCAGGCTCAGCGGCCATGGCTCACGGGCCCAGCTGCTCCGCGGCATGTGGGATCTTCCCGGACCAGGGCACGAACCCGTGTCCCCTGCATCGGCAGGCGGACTCTCAAACACTGCGCCACCAGGGAAGCCCTATAATCTCTCATTTTAAGGCATGGTAGAAATTGATTTGGATAGCTCAATTCCTAAGTTAAAAGAGGAAATGGACTAATTCAGAAAGCATCCACTCAACAAAGATCAGTAGATATTTACTGAGCTATGGTGCTGAGTTAGGCATTTGATTGCTTTCTAAGGGGAAAGAGGTAACACTAAGTTATTTTGGTCGAAAATAGAAAGAAAACACTTCAAGTAACAACAGTGACAACAAAAACACCAGTGGTTTCCATAACTTGGAAAACAATTTGTGTTGTTCAGGATACAACTCTTTGCCTACAAAAGGACAGCAGAGGATCTAGTAATCGTTATTACTTGGTGGGCTTGTGATTTCCGAATATGTTTAAATGTTTGCCTCTTTGACTGGTTAGAAGCGCTACCGTCGGTCTACTTGCGTTTGGCTTCTCTTCTTATGAAATCACAGATTAATCCTCCCGTTTCCCTTCAGCATTACTGAGAGCAGCTATGTAAGAGATGAGAAGGAAAACTATGGTTTGGTAAGAATTGCCACAAAACTACAGCAGTGCTGGTGAATGAAGGAATCGGGGCGAACACCAAATGATTCACATTTCAACAGTCTGAGATCCTTTAGAAGCAAACTTGTGTGCCAACGGCCCAAAAGCAAACATGGAAAAATCCATCTCACGATAAGGGGAGGGAAAGGGTTAAGCTGTTGACAAGATCTTGGCTTTCCTTCCAGATTGGACTGCGGTTTGTATGACATCAACACCTTCTGAATGGCAGATTAGTCAACAATTTCAAAAAAATATTAAATTATCTAGTTAGCAAAAGGTCTGGCGTGCAGACACGGGTCAATCTACCCCAGGACTAGGAAGATGAAAGCGCTTTTCCCGGCCGTTTGCAGTGGAGTTAGCACATTACTCCTATCTCTCCATGCCCGCCCGATATTCACACATAGTGATGCCCTGGAGACAAACGCTAGGCCATGTGCTTTCCCCCTGCTATGTTAAAAATGCTTTTCTGTTTTTTCAAGCGTGCTTCCGTGAAAGGGGGCACATCTGTTTTAAGTCCTCTTTTATGAAAATTACTAAGCTTCCTCAGTGTGCTTATCTTTTAATTTTGAAATTCTTTGTAGCAATAACTTGAGAAAATAACCAACCATATTTCTGGTCCCTTTACAAAATAAAGGGTTGGAGGCGGGGAGGAAAAAAAGAAAGCACGAACGAGCCATTTTAGAGCTTTGAACTCCCTCTTCTAATCCTTCCCCTTTAGGCCTGGGTGGAAAGGGCCCCCTCATTTGCGTTTAGAATGGCTGAGTCCCGCCTTGATGGCTGTTGGCTCGGTCCCCCAGCCAGACCCAGGCTTATTCATCAACTCCCCGGCAGGGGGGAGCGCTTCTCACGCCAGCGCTTAGCCGCCAAAGTTCAGCTTCCCTTTATAAGCTTCTTTATTCCTCCCTTCGTCCACCCAAAACCATTTTTTACAAAGTTTCTCACCCTTTCCCTCCCTCCGGAGGGGTTCCTTGAATGGACAGGACGCTGGGTCACTGTTTAATACCTCAGCCTCCCACCCCCAGCATTTTTGTTTTGAATAGCACATAATAGACAGGGGTTTATTGGCCATATGGCTTTCTGCTTTTAAACTGGGGTTTAAGGCTCAGACATAATCAGCGATGCAGCAGAGGGTTGGATCCAAAACCTTGAGATTCCTCTTCTGGACTTCAGGTACCAATTCTTTTCCTTGCTTTTGCTCTAAGCAGTGATTCAAGGAGAGGTTGGAGCGCACGGTGGGAAATAGGACAGGACATGAGTCAGGCAATTAAAGAAGAGATGGGGCATCCTGTAGGTGTCTGTTCTGTGGCTGACCCACTTCTCGGCTTCAGTTTGATGACTGTCTGCAAGAGGCACAGTGAAATTCTCAGTTTTCCTCCCTGTCAGGTGAGGCTGATGACATGATAATACATCCAACAGTCTTATGACCGTCTTATCATCCAAAGCAAGGGATTCCTGAACAGCCAGAAAGTTTTCCTGCATGCTCTGTTGAGAGGCTGAAGATAAAACAAGAGGAAATAAGAGGTAATTGAGCGCTTCTTGTCCGCCCACTTAGCAAGCCCAAACACCTCCGTCCCGGAAGCCCTGGATCGCGTTGCAATATTCACGTCCACGACATTGACTTGGAAGTTTCCTGGCTCCTTGACCACGTAAGGCAGGAGATGTTGGTCCCATTTAGAGGAATTCTATGGCGTTTGATGTTTTCCTCCTCCCATACAACGTCAGGGTCTTTCCATCCTTATCTTGGCGGAAAGGGTCAAAAATAGAAATGAAATCTAAAATTATTAGTTCTGCTAGGTGAGCCGCTCTGATGACCAGTATTTGAACGCGACTGGTGGTAACTTGTGGCTTCCGCTCGCAGCACTTACTTTGCTTCATCATAGGATGTCGGATGTTAAATTTATACACTATTTAGAAAATGAACTGAGTCAAAAAACCTTGCTCACCATAAATAGCTATTTATTGTGCACCTACTATGTACAAGAAACCTCTAGGCTAGGCACTCAGGAGAAATGCAAATCAATAGAGAGATGGTTTCTGAAGACTCCAAATCTAACAACAAGGACCTACTGTAAAGCACAGGGAACTCTATTCAATATCTTGCAATAACCTATAATGGAAAACAATCTGAAAAAGAATACGTATATAACTGAATCACTCTGCTGTACACCTAAAACGTTGTAAATCAACTGTACTTAAATGAAAAAAGACTCCAAATCTAGTTGGAGAGAGGAGGTCTGTAAAAAGAAAAAGTACAAGCCCTAATTCAGGATATTATTTGATCAATGTCAAAAAGAGGTTCAGGAGGGTTTCCCTGGTGGCGCAGTGGTTGAGAGTCCGCCTGCCGATGCAAGGGACACGGGTGCGTGCCCCGGTCCGGGAAGATCCCACGTGCCGCGGAGCGGCTGGGCCCGTGAGCTGTGGCCGCTGAGCCTGCGCGCCCGGAGCCTGTGCTCCGCAACGGGAGAGGCCACAACAGTGAGAGGCCCGCGTACCGCAAAAAAAAAAAAAAAAAAAAAAAAAGAGGTTCAGGAGCATTTATTTGGAAAATAATGCACAATGTTTTTCTTGGTTCTGGGAATATAATAATAAATAAGACATGCAACATTTCTGGTGTCATGCAGGCTACATACTAACTGGGGAGGAGAGTGAGGATAGACAGTAAACATGCAAATAAATAAAACAATAATTTCAGATAGGGGTACAAACGATGAAAGAAATAGAGCGGTGTAATGAGCTGGGGGGTGGTAGGTGATACTGCCGCCACTTCCGGGAAGGTAACACTGAAGCTGGGGTCAGCCAGATGAGGAAGTAGAGCCAGCAAGGTAGGAAAGTCAGCCAGCCAGGTGAGGAAGGTAAAGCTGGGAACAAGCTAGAAGAAGAGAAGAGGCAAGGAGGTTGGAGAGAGGCAAGGGCTGGATCATCTAAGGCTGGCTTTTGCATGCTTTGCTGTGCATATGAATTGCTTGGAGACCTTGGCCAGATGTGGATCCTGATTCAGGAGACGTGTGTTTCAGGGAGGGTGAGATTCTGCATTTCTAGGAAAGTGATGTGATGTTCCCCCTCCAACCACACTCAGAGTAGCAAGGACCAGAGCCTTGGTCTTCCACCTGGACAGAGAGCGTTCACAAGCCACGGGTGACTGTGATGAGCATCCCGGCTGGGCTAAGTGTGAGGGTTTTATTGTCTCTGCCACTGGAAGGGCTAAGAGCCACCCACTGGCCTCCAGAGAAGGTTTTCAGGGGTAGACCAGAAGTCTAGTTTGAGCTAGACCATGACAGGTATCACGTTCAAAGACGTCCATTTGAAATGGATAGAATGCATAACCCAGGTTTCTCAACGTATGCATTATTAACATTTTGGACCACATGACGCTTTGCCTTGGGGGCTGTCTTTGTATGGTAGGATGCTCTCAGCATCCCTGACCTCTATCCACTAGATGCTAGTAGAACGTCCCCTCTAGTCCAGAAATAAGTAGAAATGTCTCCAGACATTGCCAAATGTCCCCTGGTGGGGAGATAGACCCCAGTTGAGACTGGCATGAACAAAGATGAAGAGTCAAAGGTACACCCATCATCTGACCGATGTTCAATAAATATTTGTGGTTAACTGTTCTGGAAAGCAGTGAGCTTTGGGAGTTAGTCCCCCTCTCTGAAGGCAGGTGAAACACATGTTTAGGGCATCAGCAAAAGCAAAAAAATTTAAAAGAAAAAAAATTGACATTGAAAAAGGAAAAAGGGCTCCCAAGTAGACAACGTGGGAAGAATCAGAATTCTGCTAGTCTTCTTTATACTGGTTTTATGCTTTCATAGTTCCTTATTTGAAAGGATGAGCTACACGCAACAACAGGGGTTCATTCAACAACGTTGAGGCCAGACACAGAAGTAAATCATGTTCGAATCCATGTACGTGAAGTTGGAGAACAGGCAAAAGGAATCTGGGGTTTTTGAAGTCAGATCTGTGATTCCCCCGGTGGGGAGGGGGTACTGACTGGGATGGGGCCCAAGGGAGTCTTCTGGGTGCTGGAAATATTTGCTGTCTGGAGCTGGGTGGAGGTTATATGAAAGCATACAGATGTAAAATTCACTGAGTTGAACCCTTGAGATCTGTGCCCGTGATGTATGGTATATGTACATAGAAGACCTCCTTTTTACTGAGCTTAGAACCCCTCAAGGTATTTCCCAATCTGACCCAGGGAACACCTGGTTTATTTCCGGCTGGATGAAAAGAGCTGTGCCATATGTTTGTGAGCTGGGTGCAGAGCTTGGTGGAGGAGCCTCACGGTGAAAAGGCAAGTGTCAAGACAGGCAAAACTGTCCGACGCATGAGGGTGGCTGGACTTCTGCTGGGGAAATACAATGCACTCTTCCAGCCACTGGGATGTCTTGCCCCAAACAGGCTCGGAGGAGATATGTCCTCAAATCCTCTCCCTGGCAGAGAGCAGCTGACCGCAAAAATTAGGTTCTTGGCATCAAAAAATAGAGATGGATTGATGGATAAATAGACACATGGAAAGACAGGGAGATTGAGGATTTTGCAGATCGAGCCTTAACGTTAATTGTAGCATCTAGGACGTAGGCACTGGGTGTCCACTCTACAATTCTTCCCATTATTCTGCATGTTGGAAACGTTTCATAATGAAATTTTGGAGAAAAAAGTCAGACCCCTTTTCTTTCTGTTTCTGCCAAGCTAAAACAGCCTGAGAGCTTACATAATGGAGCAGATGTCATTTTAAGGCTCCATTATCATTTTTAAACCGTTGTTAAAATCATTAGCAATGAGGTGATTTAGGGACGTAATCTAGAACAAAATATCCAAATACATTTCTGGAAATACATTTGTTTTTCATGAGGAGATGCTTTCTCAAGAAAAGGCTTTTTCTATCTCCTTGGGGGCAATATATATAATTCTTTGAAATTCAGTTGTCTAGAAGAAACGGCGTCTCCTTCCTAAAGATGCCCAATTAAGGATGAAATGAACTGCTGTTTTCTTTCCTTGCACAACTTTGTTATAAATAGCTGAGTTGGGATGAGACCCCTGTGCTGTAGCCGCTGGGAGCCTGTGAGGTCATTGGTGAGAGTGAAAAGAAGCTGACTGCCCTCAGGTGTTGGGGGACTCTGTCCCCTTGGGAGGGGGATTTAACAAAGGAATACATTTCAAAGGAGACACTGTGTTTTCCACTCTTTTTCTGAAGTGTTTTCAAACACATTCCCAGCTCAAAATTCTTAGAAGTAAGAAAAGGAGGCAGCTATCAGACGACCCCTGAAGCAGCTGACAATTCAGAGAGAAAGAAATAGGGTCAGATTTGAGAGACGAGAATCCCAGTACATTCCCACCGTAGGAGGGCTTGATTTATTTTTGCTCCACCCACTGGGGTCTCAACTTTGAAATGCTCAGTACAAAAGATTTTTACTAATGCCCTACTTGCATGCATTCTCTTCTAAAATGCGACACGTCTTACTTCCATCTTATCCCAAGCCGGCGCACGGCATCTTCATTATAAAAGGATGTTGCATCCGCTTAAACTCACACACCTCTGGAAGGTGACAGAGAAGGTAAATTATAAAACAGGTTTGTTTCTTTTTCAATGGGTGTGTGTGACGTGTAAAGCAGTACACACATCTCTATTAAAAGAAATCAAACATTTTTAAGGTAAAAAGTAAGATTTCCCCCACCTCTGATCTTTTCTCCCTTCTGTCTCTTTCTCTGGAGATAGCGGTTGGGTGTGAATATTTTAGGATGTGTAGGAAGAGAAATTAGCTAAACTGGATTTTACGCATGTGCATGTGACTATTTTAAAAGAAAGTTTATAGGGCTAATGTAATGGAAAGCATTTTTATTTTATTTTTTATTTTTTTTTGCGGTATGCGGGCCTCTCACTGTTGTGGCCTCTCCCGTTGCGGAGCACAGGCTCAGCGGCCATGGCTCACGGGCCCAGCCGCTCCGCGGCATGTGGGATCTTCCCGGACCGGGGCACGAACCCACGTCCCCTGCATCGGCAGGCAGACTCTCAACCACTGCGCCACCAGGGAAGCCCATTTTTAAATTTTTATTTATTTATTTTTGGCTGCTTTGGGTCTTCATTGCTGTGTGCGGGCTTTCTCTAGTTGCGGCGGGTGGGCGCTACTCTTCGTTGCGGTGCGCGGGCCTCTCATTGCGGTGGCTTCTCTCCTTGCGGAGCACAGGCTCTAGGCGCGCAGGCTTGAGTAGTTTTAGCACCCGGGCTCAGTAGTTGCAGCGCATGGGCTTAGCTGCTCCGCGACATGTGGGATCTTCCTGGACCAGGGCTCAAACCTGTGTCCCCTGCATTGGCAGGCGGATTCTTAACCACTGCACCACCATTGAAGTCCCAATGTAATGGAAAGCATTTAAATTAGGTTTTGGCATGAAAAATACCTCTTGTTCGTGATTCATCCTCAGACTCCTGGGTCTTACAAAGGGGTAGAGATGATGCCTGATAGGTTTTCAATTTAACTGGTCTTTACTCGCTTACATTTTGTTAATCAGTTAAATTTTTCATAATTTAAATATATTTAAATCTTATTTTCATTTATAATATTTAAAATCATATGTACAGTTTATACAGTCTATATAATATAGGTTTTACATGGTATAGTATGTAACATTGTTCTATACTATATATGAGTACTATTATATTATTAAATAATCTATTATTATATATAGTAAAGATGATTTGTGATGTTACTAACATTATCAAGCCAAAAAATAACCTAAAATATTCAGACTTAGGATTTCTAATTACCGATGTTTATAGCCACCAAGGTAAGGCAATCTTTTTTGACAATGAGATGATCTCAAACTTTTACTTTGAAAAAACCCAAATAATATTCCTCCAGTGTTAAACTTTTTGCATCAGCAAGATGTCAACTTGCGGGACAGGTGTAACTCGGTCACTAGGGTTACCCAAACACCACCACCCAGTGTGGTTGCCCATTTTCCTAGAATAATTGGAACAGAGACCTATGCTTGACCCGGCGCCTTGAATTTCCACCAAGTGTCCAAAGCCTCCACCCCAGTATGTCAGTCGTGGGAGCTCGGACTTCATTTCTGGAAATTCTCTGTCAGAGAATCAGACGCTCCGATTGGCAGTAGTGTGAAAGCCAGCATCACCTGTTACCCTTTCTGTTGTCCTGGAGAAAACTGAAACGGAATAGTTTTGATTCTTGCACTGTGTTTGGCTGAGATGGGAAGCACACTGCCAGGAAGATGAACGCTGACATGCGTGTGTTACAGTTTATTAAAAACATCTACCTAGTTTGATGCTCCCTATGTTTCTGTATTTTTCCACTAGTCCACTCCAGCTAGCATTTCTGTGGCATTCACGATATGGTCGTGCTTGACATTGATGGTACCTCGACCCTTATCCAAACTCCTTAGATATGTATTGAAACTGGGGTAGCATATCGTAATAACAGTAATATCTCTACTGTGGCATTCTGTGTGTTCACACTGTGTAGTATCCGTAAGGCTATAGAGAGCCTCAGTTCTTGTTGCCAATGTAGGGTTTCTATGTGGATTTAGGCAAAGAAAGAATTATGGGTTTGGATTAACTCATTTAACTCTTAGAACAGCCCTATGCGATAGATACCATTTCCACTCAGTGGATAGAGAAATTGAGGCACTAAGAGAGTAAGTTATTTGCCTGAGGGCACATGGCTGATGAGTGGTAAGGCTGGGATGTGAACCCAGGCGGCCAGTTCCAGGCTACATGGTCTTAACCACTATACCACACTGCCCGGCACTTTACATATATTGTTATCTGTGAAAAAACCAGAAAACAAAAAAACCCCAGAGAATTACCATATGACCCAGCAATCCCACTCCTGGGCATATATCTGGACAAAACTATAATTCAAGAAGATACACACACCCCCATGTTCATAGCAGCACTATTCACAACAACCAAGACATGGAAACAACCTGAATGTCCATCGATAGGTGAATGGATAAAGAAGATGTGGTACATACATACAGTGGAATACTACTCAGCCATTGAAAAGAATGAAATAATGCTATTTGTAGCAATATAGATGCAACTAGAGATTGTCATACTAAGTCAGACAGAGAAAGACAAATATCATATGATATCACTTATATGTAGAATCTAAAATATGACACAAATGAACCTATCTATGAAAGAGGAACAGACTCACAGACCTAGAGAACAGACTTGTGGTTGCCAAGGTGGAGGGGGTTGGGGGAGGGATGGACTGGGAGTTTGGGGTTAGCAGATGCAAACTATGACATGTAGAATGGATAAACAACAAGGTCCTATCATACAGCACAGGGAACTATATTCAATATCCTGTGATAAACCACAATGGAAAAGAATATGAAATATATATATATATATATATATATACACACACAACATTGTAAATCAACTGTACTTCAATAAAAAAAATAACAAAAGCACAACAACAACAAAAAGAAAACCCTGCGTCTTCAGGTCTTTATTTTAATGAGCATCACATTACATTGTTCTGTGCAGTTTTTGTCAAGCTGTTACATTCACCCAGACATATATGAATGCAAATGTCATGTAATGTGAATATAGTGGAAAGAAAAACTCGATGGCGAAATGACATATTAGACTTTAGAATCTCTCACCTCAATGTGTATGAACGCCAATCAATTTGTCCTTTGAATTCAAAAGTACATTCATGGCCGTGTTGTTGTAGATGAGCCTGGGCGACAACCATGTCCGGGTAACTAAAAGGATTTTGTAACACACACACACACACACACACACACACACACACACACACACGCACACACAAACTATTCTCTGCAGATTCCTAAAAGAGAGAGCCTGGGTCCAAATTCTGCTCTAATGTGAACCCACATGTTCTTGAGTTATCTATACAGTATTTCTATGCCTCAGTTTTCTCCTCTGTGAAATTGGACTAGTACAGGTATCTAGATCATTGATTTAATGATCACACAGCGTTTTCTCCATGGCTTTGACGTCTGCACCTCAGTCACTTTCGGAGAACTGACTACAGCCGTATGCCTGGCTTCATGGGAATGTGCCTTCCTCCAGTTTATTCAACCCTGGAAGCAGGACCATGGGAAGTGAGACAGAGATTTCCTGTCCAGGTGCAGGCTGCCCTTTCACCTCCAAGCTCACACCGCCAGACCACAGCCAGTGGGCAGTCAAGGACCCCTCCTGCCGTCCTCTCATTGTTTCTTTTTGTCCTTCTCTCTTGAGATAAGGACTCTGGGGGCATAGGAAACATGCCACATTCGAGGGTAAATGAGGAAATTCTGTAAACCTCCCCAGGACCCTAATGATGAATCCTAAAACCAATAATCTGCTTTTAAATGTGTTCCCCTAAGAGCAAACACTGCCTGACCTGTAAGAGCCAGGTCGCTGCCAGCAGATTGGCCGGCAACACCGTCACCCAGTTCAGACAGGCAAGTTGCGTTCCACGAACTCGGAGCGAGTTCTTACTGAAAACAGTTTAACAATTTCAAAATCTTCTGCATTCTAAATTGGGGAGGAGGGTCGTTAAAATACTAGTGTCACTGCTCCTGCTAGCAGTCATATTGGACACTGGATTAATCATTTGGAATAAGTAGAAATGGCATCGCTCAACTGACATTTCTTTACCAGGAAAAGCTTATTTTTAGCAGTTTTCTGTACCACTGGAAGCTTACACTATTCATTTGTGATCCCTTTGGGCTCCTGTATCAGTCAGGATGGTCTAGGTTATGCTGCAGTAACAAATAAGCCCCGATTCTTAAAGAATGCCATAAAAGAACAAGAGTTTATGTCTTATTCTTGTTGTGAGTCCATTGGGAGTTGGCTGCAGCCATACCAGAACCTGGTAGCGCAGCCCTCATCTGCGCTGGAGAGGGGTCTCTAAAGCAGAGAGGAAGAGGAAAAACACAGGGGACCAAGCCTGATGTGAACGCTCTCTGCAGGAAGTTTCATGTGTCTCCTCTACACTTCATTGATGAAAGCCTGTCACAGGGCTGCTCTCGATCTCTAAGGAGTGAAGAAGTACCTCCTACCACGTGCAGAAGAAGGAACGTGAAAGCATGGGGTGAATAGCACAGATCGTCACGTAGTTATCCTGCATGTTCAGAACCCCTGGCTGAGGTCTGAGGAATACCCCACTTGATGCAGCAAGGACCCACCTCCCACTATGGATGCCAACAATGGCAGATACACGTGTCCCCAGACTCTCCTGCAGGTAGGTGACCCAGGCTCTGACAATCAGGGATATCCACCAGAGATTTGGGATCTGCTGCTAGCGTTGCAGAGAAGGAGCGATTGCATGCAACCCACACTGACAGATAGGAACAGGGCAGCAGTAGCATCCAGCCTCCAGAGGCCGTGCTGGTGCTGATATCATCAGGACACACGGCAGCATCCATGCCTAGTGATGGTTTCAGCTCTGCAGCGGAACCTGCACTGTGCCCCTGCCCATGGACCTCTAAGCCTCATGCTTTGGCTGTCCTAGAAATTCTAGTTGCTATCAATATCCTTTTTAAAAAACTGGGGTAAGATACAAATAACATATACCATCTAAACCACTCAGTGGCATTAAGTACATTCCCATTGTCACGCAACTATCGCCACCATCCATCTCCAGAACTCTTTTCATCTTGCAAAACTCTATACCTATTAAACAATGACTCTCCCGTTCTCCATTCCTCTAGCCCCTGGCAACCACCATTCTCCTTTCTGTCTCTGTGGATTTGCCAATATCCTCTTAGTAAATCCCTTTTCTGCTTAAATTATCCCAAGTGACTTCTGGCGCTTAGAGTGAAGAACTTGAGCGGTATTGACTGTAAGTGCCCAGAGGGCAGTGGTTATATCCCTGTCCTTTTTGTTTCCTCACTGCCTGGTAGACAATTGTTGAGCTGAACAGTGGAAATGATTAGAAGCCCATCATTTCAAAATGAGGCTGCTCAAACAGGACGCTGAATAATCCACTTCAATGCTGAACACATAGCTTTTATGTTCTGCCTGTAGGATTAAAAAGAAAAATCCTTTTTTTTTTCAATCAAGAAAGGCAAAGTGAACAGTTAATAAGCATTTGGTTTTCTGAAGAGATGATACATGAGAAATAGAGAATGTATGTCCTTGTGATGTATTGATGCTTTTAAGGGACTTCAAAATAAATCTAGTTGGCATAATAATCAGGAATGTGGGTATGAACAGCTGGTGTATTGCCTCATTCGAGCTATTGCTGTCAGATTCCACACCGGCTTCACAACTATTGAATCTGCAGGGAAATGTCATTTGATCTGAGATGCATTCTTTTTTAAAGAGGTTCAAACATCCAATAGAATCAATCCAACAACTAAAGAAAAAATGGGAAGGAATACTGAATGTGCCATTCAACAGAAATCCCTAAAAAGAAAGAGGGAGAGAGAAAGAACCTGCTGTAGATTGAAATATGTCCCCCCAAATTCCTATGTTGAAGCCCTACTTCCCAACGCGATGGTGTTTAGAGTTGGGGTCTTTGGGAAGTAATTAGGGTTGGATTAGGTCATGAGGGTGGGGCCCTCATGATGGGATTAATGCCCTTTTGGAAGAAGAAACACCAGCGAACTTGCTCACTCTGTCTCTCCACCATGTGAAGAACCAGCAAGAAACTGGCCATCTGCAAGCTAGGAAGAGAGTTCTCACCAGAAACTGACCATGCTGGCACCTTGGTCTTGGACTTCCAGCTTCCAGAACTATTGTTTACAACCCCCAGCCTCTCGTATTTTGTTATGGCAGCTTGAGCTAAGAACCTTTCTATATATGTTTTCTGATAATGAATCAGAAGGCTAACCATGGGGGCCATACATGACATTGAAGGAGTTCTACACCTTGGTCTATTGATACCTTGGGCAGGACAGTTGGTGGCCGTGGACGAGAGTCAACCCAACCTGTAGACTAGCTCTTGTCCAGGGAGTGTCTCCAGAACAGTGTAGCTGTTGGGGGATTTCTTTCCTTCCTGATCACCTGAGAAGGTAGCATTTTTCTCACAGGTGGAAATCATTTGTCCATTCAAGATACATTTATTGTGCCAAGCATTGCCCTAAGGGCTAGGCATGTAGCAGCGACAAATCAAAGCAGGTTCCTACTCGGGAAGCTTGCACGTATGTATTTGGGTTGCCCAAAAAGTGCCTTTGGTTTTTAAGTAAAAATAAAAGACACGTTTTTCATTTTCACCAAGAACTTTATCGAAAAACATATTTACCCTTTTGTTCCACTACCTTCTGACATTTTTCAGGCAACTTCATAATTCCATCTTCCCAAAACTTTTTATCTTTTTGAGCGAAGAACTGTTCCAGGCGCCTTTTACAGTCTTCCAGTGAATTGAAAATTTTTCCATTAAGAGAATTTTATAAAACCTAAATAAATGGAAATCCAAAGGTGCAACGTCTGGTGAATACAGCAGATGAATCACAACTTCCCGGCCAAGCTGTAACTGTTTTTACCTGGTCATCAAAGAAACATGCGGTCTTGCGTTATCCTGATGGAAGATTATGCGTTTTCTGTTGATAATTCCGGACGCTTTCCGTCGAGTGCTGCTTTCAGTTGGTCTAATTGGAAGCAGTACTTGTTGAAATTAACCGTTTGGTTTTCTGGAAGGAACTCATAATAGAGGACTCCCTTCCAATCCCACCATATACACAACATGACCTTCTTTGGTTGAAGACCGGCCTTTGGTGTGGTGCCTGTTTGTTCATTTCACTTGCCCCACGATCTCTTCCATTCCACATTATTGTACAGTATCCACTTTTCGTTGCCTGTCACCATTTGTTTTAAAATGGAATGTTTTCATTACATTGAAGTAGATGATCACATGCAGAAATACGGTCAAGAAGGTTTTTTTCGCTTAAATTACGTGGAACCCAAACATCAAAGTGATGAACATAACCAAGTTGGTGCAAGTGATTTTCAGTGCTTGATTTGGACATTTTGAGTATGTTGGCTATCTCCCGCGTGATATAACGTTGATTGTTCTCAGTTAATGTCTCAATTTGATCGCTATCAATTTCAACTCGTCTACCCGACCATGGAGCATCATCCAGCGAGAAATCTCAAGCACGAAACTTCGCAAACCACTTTTGACACGTTCGCTGAGTCACAGCACCTTCTCCATACACTGCACAAACCTTTTTTTTTTTGTGCAATTCGGTTGTTTTTGCCTTTCTTGAAATAATAAAGCATAATATGCCAAAAATGTTGCTTTTTTCCTTCCATCTTCAATATTAAAATGGCTACAAAAAATTCACCAATTTTGATAAGTCTTTTATTAAATGCATGCTGACATGACAGCTGTCACATACAACCTAACAAAATTGTTTCAAATTGGACTTCCCTGGTGGTGCAGTGGTTAAGAATCTGCCTGCCAATGCAGGGGACATGGGTTCGATCCCTGGTCTGGGAAGATCCCACATGACGCCCATTCACCACAACTACTGAGCCTGCGCTTTGCAGCCCGAGAGCCACAACTACTGAAGCCGAGCGCCTAGAGCCCGTGCTCTGCAACAAAGAGTAGTCCCCACTTGGCCGCAACTAGGGAAAGCCTGTGTGCAGCAACGAAGACCCAATGCAGCCAAAAATAAATAAATAAAAAAATTGCTTCAAATGAAGTTAAAGACAACTGAGTGCTATTAGAGCCATATTACGGACAAAACCGCATGAACCTTTTGGCCAACCCAAGTGAAAAGTCGAGATACGTGTTATGGAAAATATTTAGCTGCGAGGGGAAAGAGAAGGACAGAAGGGCGTTATTTTAACTGGGCCGTCAGGGAGGCCACTCTGTGGAGGCATCACTTGAGTGATGTATCAGTGTAGGTCCAGTCAAGCCACAGAAACTGCAGCAGGCACTTCCGCAGGTGGGATTCGATACAGGAAATGGGTAACATAGCAGGGGTTGGGGGCTGACAAAAGTCAAAGGTACATGGAGGAACCCAGCAGTTGCAACTGCAGAAGCCACTGCCATGCTAGGACTGGGGACCAAGAGAGCAAGGTTGGGGTGATCAGCACCCAGAAACTCAGAAGAGGGGGCGCTGCCCAGCTGGTGCAGGTATATCAGGAGCCTGCAGGAGGGACTCTGCTGCTGGAACACGTGGGGCCGCCTCTGGGAGTACAGAAGAATTTCCGGTAAACCAACTGCTTCTGTGGGGATGAAGGGTCCCCAGCTGGATGAAGTGCCATGGCTGGGGGAGTCTGACCATGACAGCAAGCAAGCAGGGAGGAACAGGCTCGTCTTCCTTCTGGCCACCTCCCTCTAGCGCTGACCCCCTTCCCCTCACTGGCTGAACCAGCTGGCAAAGGAGAAACACGCTCGAAAGGGTCCCAGCCCTGGCATCACTGGGCAGAGCGTGGCAGGAGTGTTTGCAGCTGATTGAGGATGGCTCCGTAACCAGCATGAGCAGAGATCTAGATGAAGTGAGAGAATGGGCCATGTTGATGCCTGGGGATAAAATATTTCAGACGGCGCAAGACCCAGAGAGGGGAGTACACCTGGTGCCTTCAAGGAACGGCTCGTGTGGCGTGACCAGGGGTTACTTCTCTATTTTCCTTATATGATGGCTCACGTTTGCCAGGTAGAAATGCAAAGTCATATTTCCTTCTTTATTCCCCAAGTAAATTAGCTGAGTCCCGCTATTGTCTGATTCTCTAAAGAGTTTCTTAGAACCTGTCATTAAGCAATTATTATACTAGTCGCCTACATTTTATGGCCCTCCTGAAGATGCTAAACACTAGGTAGGTGTAGGTTATTATTTTTTTTTAATGTCAAAAAGTTATAGAGACCGATACTGCCATAAGCGCTCAGTTTCTAATTTATCTCTCATCTGGGATCTTCTTTCTCTCTCCTGCCTGGTACAGATGCAAGTCCAGACCAGTGGCAGCCATCTTGCCACCATGAGGTAACCATGGAGATGAAAGTCACTCTCTAAGGATGAAGGAGCCGGAAGATGAACAAAGGCTCAGGAACAAGTTAAATCATGGAGTTGAAGCGTCACCTTGGCTTTCCTCTCTCTTGACTTCTTGCTATCTGACCAAATAGATGATTGTTGATATTTTAACTCAGTAAAGTTTGAAACTGGTTTGTTAGCTACTAAGAAAGAAAAGTCCTGCCAGATAAAGTAAGGCACAAAGAGTTCATGATAATCTCCTGTGACACATGAAATGGTTGTATCATCTCCTCTTGGCTGTGAAACTCCTGTCATCTCTTCAGACAGATTTGCAATCCCTTTTGCCACGAGCTGCACTGCTTGGCATGTGGTAGCCAAGCCTTTTGCTCTTGTCTCCGCTTCATCTCTGTGTGGGTGTCTTCTTTACTTGGATCCCTGAAAGCACTTGGATGTTGCTTGGGAAGAAAAATGTGGACCTGGAGTCCTTCCTCTAAGACAAATATTTGTGATATCATATCTAGTCTCACTTTCCAAAGCCAAGTCATAGTGTTTCGTCGATAGCATTTCTACCACCGCGAAACCCAACACAGGGAGAGTGCTGACAACATGCAGTAGTCAATGCAGTAGTAAAAGGATGAACAGCTGCAACCATGTTTGAGCCCAGGCAGGAATAATGACAACTATGTCACAACTGCCACCTGCCCCCTCCCCTCCCCTCAATTCCAAGACACCCTTGAGAACAGAGCAAGTGTAGATTTCACGGATGACAAATGTGTCTTAGAATCAATGAAATACAGACCAAGTCCTTAATAAAGGTTGCTGTAATCATTGAAATTGTTATTTTACCACCACTGAGGGCAGTTGTGTGAATATTTCATGACTGAATTTGAGATATGCTTGAAAAGGAAAAGCCAAGAGTGGGTCTTTAAAAATCTAACTGTTAGATTAATTTGGTTTTTTTCTTTGTAGAGGCACTTTGTTATTTTTTTAAACTGAAGTATAGTTGATTTACAATGTTGTGTTAATTTCAGGTGTACAGCAAAGTGAATCAGTTATACATGTATCTGTTCTTTTTCAGATTTTTTTCCCTTATAGGTTATTACAAAATACTGAGTAGAGTTCCCTGTGCTATACAGTAGGTCCTTGTTATTTCTCTATTTTATAGATAGTAATGTGTGTATGTTGATCCCAAACTCCTAATTTATCCCTCCCTCCCTTTCCCCTTCGGTAACCATAAGTTTGTTTTCTTTTTTTATATAAAATTATTTTTTTTATTGGAGTAGAGTTGATTTACAATGTTGTGTTAGTTTCTTCTGTCCAGCAAAGTGAATCAGTTATACATACACATATATCCACTCTTTTTTAGATTCTTTTCCCATATAGCTCATTACAGAGTATTGAGTAGAGTTCCCTGTGCTCTACAGTACGTCCTCATAAGTCTGTTTTCTATGTCTGTGGGTCTAATTCATTTTAAATTAGCATTCATACCCCCAAAATTGGGCGTGGGGGTATTTGAGTAGGGTAAACAATGTAACCATGGGTAAACCCATCAACGAAATTACCAAACGCATGAGAAAACATTTCAGCTGGTTACGTGGATTCTGTGGAATTTGGTTTTGAGGACAGGGCCAGGGCCACCTGCATCTCCATCCTGTGACCCTGTCACTCATCTCCTGTTCACTTCTGCCCCCGCGTGCTCAGTGACCAGCTCTGAGGTCCCTCCGCCGAGACCCTGACTGTCCATCCAGGCTTTCCCTCCTGTCCCCCTCCTTTGTGTTGCTGCCCAGGTCTTCCTGCATCCACGTCGTCTTCCCTGAATCACACACCCTGCGTGGCTGTCTGCTGCTCCCAGCAC
The DNA here is from genome assembly GCF_008692025.1 of Phocoena sinus. NCBI lineage: Eukaryota > Metazoa > Chordata > Mammalia > Artiodactyla > Phocoenidae > Phocoena > Phocoena sinus. The sequence goes on from NC_045776.1 coordinate 87,627,221, forward strand.
CACCACTCCACACCCGCGTGGGATGAGCAGTTCGACCCTGCCCAGCACCCCCACTGTATCCTGCCCCCCCCCCCCGCCCCCCGCTCTGGGCCCTGCCCACCTGCCTCCCTCTAGCTCCTCTGTGGACTGTGGTCCGTCCTCTCCCATACGTGCAGTGCCCTCGGGGGACCTGTGCTGCTTCTCCCCCTCCCCCTGGGGCCATGCTTATTCATCCTTGAAATCAGCGTTTTTCAAACATTTCTGACCACAGGTTTTGGTCAGAGAAGCACTTGATGTCATAATTGTATAGCATTTGACCTATACATCTATCACTCTGACGTGCCCTCTGATATTATGATATTTTTCATTCTGTTTTATTTATCTTGATAAAAAGTGCGCGTTGCAACCCATGAAATTCACTTCCTGAGTCACTGTGAGTCACAAGGGGCAGCCGTAGATGGTGTGTCTCACAGCCCAGGCGACATTTCCCAGCGAAGCCCTGCCCGGTTCCTCAGGCTTGGCTGTGCTTCTGTCACGTTGATTCTCATTCCTCTGGAAAGTTTCCCTTTATATCGCCTGTCACAGGGCCTGGTTACATGTGAGTGTGTGTGTGTGTGTGTGTGTGTGTGTGTGTGTGTGTGTACTTGTGCATGTCTGTGTGTCCGTGTGTGTATGTCTATGTGTGCATGTATGTATGTATACGCATGTGTGTATGTGTGTGCCAATGCAGGTATGTGTGTGCTTGTATGCATGCATGTGTGTGTTTATACATGTGTGTGTGATTATTTCATGGATGTCTATACTCCCCACTTAGACAATAGTCTCTGTCAAAGCAGAGATGGTGCCTACTTTTTCCATCATCTATTAGGAGAGACCCCCGTGGAAGTCCCTTCACGGGGACTTCCACCCCACGCCCCTTTCATTCGCTGATCTTCCTATCATCAGAGGCAGGGGACATCAACAGACTGAGACTTTGGTCCCTTTTTCCTGGGTCACTTAGAGCAAGTTCTGTGTGTCCCTGTCCGCTGTAAACTGTGTGTCTAGGTGAAGGAGGAGAACAGAGGACAGGGGACAATTCCCAGGTCATTGCTCCCAAGAGAGTCAGCAGCTAGACTGAGCCAGCGCCTACCCCAGTGCCAGCACAGCCTGAGACACCGTTCAGTCCGGTGACTTCCAGAGCACCTGGCACAGAGAAAACATTCAAGAAATACCATCTAACTTGCTCTCTGATTTTTATCATTTCCTTCCTTCTGCAGACTTTAGGTTTTGTTTGTTCTTTTTCTCATTCTTTTAAGTAGTAGGTTAGGTTGTTTATTTGATATTTTTCTTATTTTTTGGAGGAAGGTCTATATCCTATTCAACGTGCTATGATAAACCATAACGGAAAAGAATGTAAAAAAAAGAATGTATATATATGTATCACTGAATCACTTTGCTGTACAGCACTAATGAACACAACATTGTAAATCAACTCTAGTTCAGTAAAAAAGAATAGGGACTTCCCTGGTGGTCCAGTGGTTAAGACTTTGCCTTCCAGTGCAGGGGTTGCAGGTTCGATCCCTGGTCGGGGAGCTAAGATTCCTCGCGGCCAAAAAACCAAAACAGAGAACAGAAGCAGTATTGTAACAAATTCAATAGAGACTTTAAAATGGTCCACATCAAAAAACAATTTTTTTCAAAAAACAGAAAAGAAATTAAAAAAAAAGAAATAATGTCCAAGAGTTGCATAACTGGTATGTTAAATGCTACATCAGGAATATCACTGCTGTGAATGGATACTCCAAAAAAAGGTAATTTAAAAAAATGTATTAATGAAAAAAAAAAGACTTCTGGGAGGACGGCTGACTATGGCATGGAGTTAGCATGAGAGGTTTTTTGAACCCACTGGATACTGGTCCAAGCCACCTGCAATCCCCACCTGGACAGTAACAATGGCCTCCCCTCCTGACTGGCCTCCCTGCATCCCTGCCCTCCCCCCAACCCTCACTCACTCTCTTCTCAGTACAGTGGCCCTCTGTGTTCTTGCTTTCACTCAGCTTCGGAGCCAAAGTCCCCACTCAGCCGCAAGGCCCTGCCGGCTCTGTCTTCCCCTTCTGAGGGCAGCACCCACACTCCCTCGTCCCCTCCACTCATCCCCAGTGCCCGCTGGGGGGGCTCCAAACCCCCTTCTGCCTGGAGTTTTTTGCATTTGCTCTGCCCTCTGGCAACCGCGTGGCTGGATTGGAAAGCTATTTAAGGAGGTTCCGTAGCTCGGACTTGGCTATGAGGTGAGAGTGAAAAGCTGCTCTGCCCCACGCGTGGGGTGGAGCGTGCAGGGCCTTTTTCTGCAGTGGCACCACTGGACGAGGCCCAGGTTGGGCGGGGTAAGACCGTGACTTCAGTTCTGAACGTGTTGAAGTTGAGATACCTGTGAGTCATCCAAAAAGAGACAGCAAGGAAGCAGACAGATATTCAACGACCTGACAATCAGAGGAGTGGTCTGGAGGAGAGATGTGAATTCACATCTGTTTACTTACGTTACCTCCATGTGGGCGTTAAGTGAAGCCAGGTGGGTGGATGAGATGAGAAAGAGTGTAGTGAGGTGGCCAAGGACCAGCCTTGAAGAACTGTGACGGAGAGTGACCTTGAAGAACAGGGTGAGCTTACAGAGGAGTGGGGAGAGAGGCCCGGGGTGGGATGCCGAATCAGAGTGGAGGGTGGATGAAGGAGGACATGGCCAGGGGGAGGGAAGCAGCAGACCTGTTTCACAAGCTTCCCCATCTTAGGTGGAGATGGACAGTGCCCAGTTCCTAAGGTTGTCTCAGGAAGTAAATGAAACATGACATACGCTAAGGGTTAGCATCACGTGTGGCACATATCAGAGGCTCTTACATGGAGATGGTTCTTCTGATGGGGATGTTCCCTAGGAATAGTGTAGCTATTCATCCCAGTTTGCCCAGAACAGTCCTGGCTGACACCTGCGGTCCTGGTGTCATTGTGAACAGTACCAAAGATCATTCTCCAAAGATCCCCATTTGGCCTGTAAATGATATGTTCACCCCACCTATGATGTGGACCGTTAGGAGCACAAGGATAGCACAGCTTAGATGAGCTACAAAATAAGCCCCAACAGGAGGATCCCATAGAGAGCCTGCTTCAGGACCAAGAGTATCGAGTCAGGCTCCCAAATGAGACAGTCCCAGTTATTCACGCAATAAAATAAATAAAATCCAATGTCAAATAAAATCCAACGTCAAGGTTTTAAAAACAGATGACATTTTTTAGCCTAAAACCACCTACAGGTATTTTCACATTTAAATAGCCTTGTAAATGAAATTCCATTGTGAAATGCAGCTTTAATAGTCTAGCCTTGAAGAAAAAATATTCTATCATGGAGATTTCTTTCCACTCGTAAATGAGACATGCCTTTATGGAGCATGCAGACTTTTTATTTTTAATTTATATTCCTTTGATAAATAGCTATCTATGGTGACGAATATTCTATCCCTTCCTCCAGAGCCTCAGAGATCACATCCTTTTCACAGGATGCGATGTTATAGATCATCTCACACTGATTGATTAATTCTCAACCAGAGGTATTAAAAAAGATTTATAGTATGTGAGAAGCATAAAATTCTTTAAAAAGAGCCTTTGATGTTTACAAACAAAAATATTTCATCGCTGAGAGGTAATTTTTTTTAAAGTTGAGATACTAGGACATGTTTAAAAGAGGAGAGAAAACGAAGATGAGAGTGACAGCATTATTCATTTAAAAATAATTTGTTACATTTTTTAAAGAAATGCAAAAAAAGGAGACCCCCCCCCCCCCCCCGCTGAGGACACCCCACCGGAAAATAAACACAACTGACCCAACTTAGAAGGATATAAATTGTGTGGTAAAGTGACAGTAATATGGGTTGATTCTCAAGGGAAATTCCAAGACGGCCAAATAATTTTGTTAAAATATAGATTTTTTGTTTTACAAAGATCTTGGCAAGATCTGAAGAAAATAAACTATTCTCAAGGATCTAGAATCTTAAAAATAAATTTATTGGGCTATCACCCACAGGCAATAAAATTCAGCCTTTTTAAGTTTACGATTCAGTGGGGTTTAGTATACTCACAGAGCTGTGCAACCATCACCACTATCTAATTTTAGAACATTTTCATCAGCACCGAGAGAATTCGTATAACCATTAGCCACACGTCCTTCTATGTCTCCCCAGGCCTAGGTATCCATTAACTTACTTTCCGTCTTTATGGCTTTGCCTAGTCAAGACATTTCATATAAGTGGAATCATGTACTATGTGGTCTTTTACTCCTGGCTTCTCTCACTTAGTGGAATGTTTTCAAGGTTCATCCATATTGTAACAGGTATCAGTATTCCCTTCCTTTTTTTTTTTTTTTTTTAGTTTTGTGTAGTTTATTTCTTTCATATCATGTCTTAACTTTCAAAACTTAAAGGGACAATACTTTAAAGATATTCTTAGATTTAATTATTTTTTTGGATTTCATTTTATTTTTTATACAGCAGGTTCTTATTAGTTATCTATTTTATACATATTAGTGTATACATGTCAATCCCAATCTCCCAATTCATCTTCCCCCCCACCCCCGGTTTCCCGCCTTGGTGTCCATATGTTTGTTCTCTACATCTGTGTCTCTATTTCTGCCTTGAAAACCGGGTCATCTGTACCATTCTTCTAGATTCCATATATGTGCGTTAATATATGATATTTGTTTTTCTCTTTCTGAGTTACTTCACTCTGTATGACAGTCTCTAGGTCCATCCACATTTCTACAAATGACCCATTTTTGTTCCTTTTTATGGCTGAGTAATATTCCATTGTACATATGGGCCACATCTTCTTTATCCATTCATCTGTTGATGGGTATTTAGGTTGTTTCCATGACCTGGCTATTGTAAATAGTGCTGTGATGAACATAGGGGTGCATGTGTCTTTTTGAATTATGGTTTTCTCAGGGTATATGCCCAGTAGTGGGATTGCTGGGTCATATTGTAATTCTGTTTTTAGATTTTTTTTTTTTTTTTGCAGTACGCAGGCCCCTCACTGCCATGGCCTCTCCCGCCACAGAGCACAGGCTCCAGAAGCGCAGGCCCAACGGCCACAGCTCACAGGCCCGGCTGCTCCGCGGCACGTGCAATCCTCCCAGACCGGGGCATGAACCCGCGTCCCCTGCATCGGCAGGCGGACTCCCAACAACTGCGCCACCAGGGAAGCCCCAATTTTAGTTTTTTAAGGAACCTCCATACTGTTCTCCATAGTGGCTGTATCGATTTACATTCCCACCAACAGTGCAAGAGGGTTCCCTTTGTTTATAGATTTTCTGATGATGCCATTATGTTGAGGTAGTTTCCCTCTATGCACACTTTCTGGAGAGTTTTTATCATAAATGGGTGTTGAATTTTGTCAAAAGCTTTTTCTGCATCTATTGAGATGATCATATGGTTTTTATTCTTCAGTTTGTTAACAAGGTTTATCACATTGATTGATTTGCATATACTGAAGAATCCTTGCATCCCTGGGATAAATCCCACTTGATCATGGTGTATGATCCTTTTAATGTGATGTTGGATTCTGTTTGCTAGTATTTTGTTGAGGATTTTTGCATCTATATTCATCAGTGATAGTGGTCTGTAATTTTCTTTTTTTTGTAGTATCTTTGTCTGGTTTTGGTATCAGGGTGATGGTGGCCTTGTAGAATGAGTTTGGAAGTGTTCCTTCCTCTGCAGTTTTTTGGAAGAGTTTGAGAAGGTGTTAGCTCTTCTGTAAATGTTTGATAGAATTCACCTGTGAAGCCATCTGGTCCTGGAATTTTGTTTGTTGGAAGATTTTTAATCAGTTTCAATTTCATTACTTGTGGTTCATCTGTTCATATCTTCTATTTCTTCCTGGTTCAGTCTTGGAAGGTTAGACCTTTCTAAGAATTTGTCCATTTCTTCCAGGTTGTCCATTTTATTGGCATAGGGTTGCTTGTAGTAGTCTCTGAGAATGCTTTGTATTTCTGTGGTGTCCATTGTAACTTCTTTCTCATTTCTAATTTTATTGATTTGAGTCCTCTCTCTCTCTGTTTCTTGATGAGTCTGGCTAATGGTTTATCAATTTTATTTATCTTCTCAAAGAGCCAGCTTTTAGTTTTACTGACCTTTGCTATTGTTTCCTTGGTTTCTATTTCATTTATTTCTGCTCTGATCTTAATGATTTCTTTCCTTCTACTAACTTTGGGTTTTCTTTATTCTTTCTCTAGATCCTTTAGGTGTAAGGTTAGATTGAGATTTTTCTTATTTCTTGAGGTAGGATTGTATTGCTATAAACTTGCCTCTTAGAACTGCTTTGCTGTATTGCATAGGTTTTGGATCTTCGTGCTTTCCTTATCATTTGTCTCAAGGTATTTTTTGATTTCCTCTTTGATTTCTTCAGTGATCTCTTGGTTACTTAGTAACGTATTGTTTAGCCTCCATGTGTTTGTGTTTGTTATGGTTTTTTCCCTGTAATTGATTTCTAATCTCATAGTCTTGTGGTCAGAAAAGATGCTTGATATGCTTTCAATTTTCTTAAATTTACCAAGGCTTGATTTAGGACCCATGTTGTGATCTATCCTGGAGAATGTTCTGTGTGCACTTGAAAAGAAAGTGTAATCTGCTCTTTTCGGATGGAATGTCCTATAAATATCAATTAAATCTATCTGGTCTGTTGTGTCATTTAAAGCTTCTGTTTCCTTATTTATATTCATTTTGGATGATCTGTCCATTGGTGTAAGTGAGGTGTTAAAGTCCCCCACTATTATTGTCTTACTGTGGATTTCCTCTTTTATAGCTGTGAGCAGTTGCCTTATGGATTGAGGTGCTCCTATGTTGGGTGCATAAATATTTATAATTGTTACATCTTCTTCTTGGATTGATCCCTTGATCATTATGTAGTGTCCTTCCTTGTCTCTTGTAATGTTCTTTATTTTAAAGTCTCTTTTATCTGATATGAGTATTGCTACTCCAGCTTTCTTTTGATTTCCATTTGCATGGAAAAACTTTCTCTATCCCCTCAATTTAAGTCTGTATGTGACCCTAGGTCTGAAGTGAGTCTCTTGTAGACAGCATATATATGGGTCTTGTTTTTGTATCCATTCAGCGAGACTGTGTCTTTTGGTTGGAGCATTTAATCCATTTACATTTAAGGTAGCTATTGATATGTGTGCTCCTATTACCATTTTCTTAATTATTTTGGGTTTGTTTTTGTAGGTCCTTTTCTTGTCTTGTGTTTCGCACTTAGAGAAGTTCCTTTAACATTTGTTGTAGAGCTGGTTTGGTGATGCTGAATTCTCTTAGTTTTTGCTTATCTGTAAAGCTTTTGATTTCTCCATGGAATCTGAATGAGATCCTTGGTGGGTAGAGTAATCTTGGCGGTAGGTTCTTCCCTTTCATCACTTTAAATATATCACACCACTCCCTTCTGGCTTGTAGAGTTTCTGCTGAGAAATCAGCTGTTAACCTTATGGGAGTCCCCTTGTATGTTATTTGTCGTTTTTCCCTTGCTGCTTTCAATAATTTTTCTTTGTCTTTAATTTTTGCCAATTTGATTACTATGTGTCTTGGCGTCTTTCTCCTTGGGTTTATCCTGCCTGGGACTCTCTGTGCTTCCTGGACTTGGGTAGCTATTTCCTTTCCCATGTTAGGGAAGTTTTTGACTGTAATCTCTTCAAATATTTTCTTGGGTCCTTTCTCTCTCTCTTCTCCTTCTGGGACCCCTATAAAGTGAATGTTGGTGTGTTTAATGTTGTCCCAGAGGTCTCTTAGGCTGTCTCCATTTCTTTTCATTCTTTTTTCTATTCCACAACAGTGAATTCCACCATTCTGTCTTCCAGGTCACTTATCCGTTCTTCTGCCTCAGTTATTCTGCTATTGATTCCTTCTAGTGTAGTTTTCATTTCAGTAATTGTATTGTCATTTTTGTTTGTTTGTTCTTTAACTCTTCTAGGTCTTTTTAAACATTTCTTGCGTCTTCTCGATCTCTGCCTCCATTCTTTTTCCGAGGTCCTGGATCATCTTCACTATCATTATGCTGAATTCTTTTTCTGGGAGGTTGTCTATCTCCACTTCATTTAGTTGCTTTTCTGGGGTTTTATCTTGTTCCTTCGTCTGGTACATAGCCCTCTGCCTTTTCATCTTGTCTGTCTTTCTGTGAATGTGGTTTTTGTTCCACAGGCTGCAGGATTTGTAGTTCTTCTTGCTTCTGCTGTCTGCCCTCTGGTGGATCTCCCTTCCTTTTTATGACTGAGTAATACTCCATTTTATAGATATACCACATTTTGTTTATTCATTTGTCCATTGATGAACATTTGGGTTGTTTCCACTTTTGGGCTATTTGGTACAAGTTTTGAACTGAACATAAATTTTCAATTCTCTTTCAGAATGTATCCTCTCACAATTCAGGAGTCCGGAAGTCTGAAATCAAGGTGTCGGCAGGGCCAGGGTCCCTCCAGAGGCTCTAGGGGAGGACCCTTCCTTGCCTTTTCCAGAGGCTGGTGGCCACCAGCATCCTGTGTTCCTTGGCTCATGACTGTATCCCTCCAATCTCTGCCTGTCTCTTCCCACAGCTTTTCTTTCTGTGTGTCTCTCTGTTCTTTCTTCCTGTGATAAGGACACCAGTCCCCACCACCACCCCCAAATCTAGGATGATTTCATCTCAAGATCTTCAACTGTGTAAATCTGCAAAGACTCTATTTCCAAATAAGGTCACATTCTGAGATTGTGTGTGGATACAAATTGTGTGTGTGTGTGTTGGGGGTGCGGATATTACTTGATCCGCTAGGTGGCATCACCCAGGCCTCCTGTCTGACTGCTTTTGAGTTGGGTTCAGTCGATGGGGCACCAGCCAGAAACCAGCGGGCAGGAGGAGATTAGGGTGGGGTGTTTCTTTCTACAGCCTCTCATCTCTGCATCCTAGGGGTTTGGCAGTGGCTGTGTCCCCGCCCACCTGCACTTCCTCCGACCAAGCCCACCTCAAAGGCTCTGAGCCCCAGTGGACCCTGCCTCTCTCCCCCTCTTGCTCCTGAAGGTCTGGGGTGGTAACACTCTGTACTGTTTTGTGCCCCTCGGTGGGCCCCTCTCTTCTGCTGTTTCCCTTAACCCTAGGAACCTTTGTAGGAACTCCCTTTGCCAAAATATCCTCCAATGAACATCTGAACCAAAGAAATTCTTTTCCCGCTGAGACCCTGACTGATACAAACATTATATTTACTTACTTTTCCCAGAGGAAGAGATAAAGATCATCCTTACTGGGATGAGTGACTTTTTTCACTTTATCTACAAAATAGCAAAACGTGAGTGTGCTGTGCTCAGCTCTGCACTCTAGCGATACTTCTAAATTAGAGTTAGCTCTAAAAAAGGGGAGTCTTTTTTAAATTTTTATTTTATATTGGAGTATAGTTGATTAAAAATGTTGTGTTAGTTTCAGGTGTACAGAAAAGTGATTCCGCTATACATATACATGTATCTATTCTTTTTCAAATTTTTTCCCATTTAGGTTAACACAGAATATTCGGCAGAGTTCCCTGTGCTATACAATAGGTCCTTATTGATTATCCACTTTAAATATAGCAATGTGTATATGTCAATCCCAAACTCCCAATCTATCCCTCCACCCACCATTCCCCCCGATAACCATAAGTTTGTTCTCTATGTCTGTGAGTTTGTTTCATTTGTATCATATTTTTAGATTCCACCTGTAAGTGATATCATATGATATTTGTTTTTCTCTGTCTGACTTACTTCACTTAGTATGATAATCTCCAGGTCCATCAATGTTGCTGCAAATGGCATTATTTCATTCTTTTTCATGGCTGAGTAGTATTCCATTGTATATATGTACCACATCTTCTTTATCCATCTGTCGATGGATGCTTAGGTTGCTTCCATGTCTTGGCTATTGTAAATAGAGCTGCAATGAACACTGGGGTGCATGTATATTTTCAAACCATGTTTTTCTCTGGGTATATGCCCAAGAGTGGGATCGCTGGATCATATGGTAGCTCTATTTTCAGTTTTTTTAAGGAACCTCCATACGATTCTCCATCATGGCTGCACCAATTTACATTCCCACCCACAGCGTAGGAGCATTCTAAAGAAAGGGGTCTTAAAGGACAGATGTTTTAGTTAAATCAGCGATGATTTTCACTCTCTTCCCAAGCTGTTTAGTTCTTCAGTGTCTCTCCCATCCTGGGCACTCTCTTCCCCCTCAATCCTTTGGGTTTGCTTAGCAAGCACTGTTGGTGTCCTGTTTGATAATATTCCTCTGAGGAACCAATCCTACAAACCACCCCTTTACTGCCACTTTCTGCCATGCTCACTGGGCCTGGAAAAGGGAAGGAGCCCTGTGATTCCAGTTGTGAGGCCTGGCTGCCAGAGACCGGAGCACACCCATCTGGGAGACACGGATTCATTTCTGAAGGAAGAGGGTCTTCTATTTATAACCCCCTATGGGAGTTAAGTGAGGAAATAGCCTTGCCTGAACCAACAGACCGACCGATACCGTCTCTCCCAGAAAAGTCATTTCAGAGAAACACAGCTGAGAACAAGGACCTCTAGAAAGGGGGCTGTTCATTACATGTAGACAGTATGATACTGGCCAAACAGTTCCTCAGAATGACTGGGTAAATAATTCATATGTATGCTGTTTGCTCTTATATGCCACTTTTTTTTTTCATTTTAAATGTACTCTGACCTTTTCACAAGCCAGTAAGGATCCTTTTGTGACTTACAGATAATTATTGCACAGATTTCCATTCAATGTCTGTTATTAATTAGCCAGTCACTTCTCATTGGGCATCTGACTTGTTTGCAGATTTTCAATACTACGGGTAGTGCTGTAACATCTTTGTTACCTGTACATCTTTGAGCTTATTTTTGGCTGTTTCCTTAAGCCAAGTTTCTCATGGTAGAATTCATATGTCAAAGGTTTGCATGCTTTTAATTTTGATATACTTTGCCTAAATACCCTCTGGAAAGACTGTGCTAATGTAGATTCTCACTAATGAACTATTATCTTTCGAGACTTTGCAGTGTGATGAGTATAAAATGAAATACCTTTGTTTTTGCATTTCTTTGATTACTAGTGAAAGTTACTATTTTTTTGATATTATTATTATTAGGCATCTGAGTGAATATCTATTCTTTTTTTTTTTTTTTTTTTTTTGCGGTACACGGGCCTCTCACTGTTGTGGCCTCTCCCGCTGCGGAACACAGGCTCCGGACGCGCAGGCTCAGCGGCCATGGCTCAGGGGCCCAGCCGCTCCGCGGCATGTGGGATCTTCCCGGACCGGGGCACGAACCCGTGTCCCCTGCATCGGCAGGCGGACTCTCAACCACTGTGCCACCAGGGAAGCCCTGAGTGAATATCTATTCTTTACCCAGCTTTTCTATCGGGCATATCAGCTATACTTTGTTGATTAATAAGAAGTGTTTATATTTTCAAAATTTTAAACCTTGATCAGAAATATTTTTCCTTGTGAGTCATTTGAGTTTTCAGTTTGCTCTTAAAATTCTTTAATTTTATGGAAAAGTTTAAATGTTTATGTGATCATGTATATCAATTTTTTCTTGATATCCTTTGAGAGAATTGCCTTTTTTATCCTTGGAAAAGTATTCTTCCCCATGGAAACACAGGTATATTCATGTAATATTGTGTCCTAGTATTTCCTCGGTTTCATTTTTTACATTTAAATATTCAGACCATCTAAAATGTGTTTAGAGAAAGTTATAAATTGGGGATTTCCATGAATTAATGTTGTTCTAGATGGTTATCTAATTGTGCCAAAACAAGTTATTAAGTAATTCACCCCTTACCTCTGATTTGAAATGCTATCTTTATCCTTATTTGGTCTTGATCTTGTGCTTAACTTTGTATCCTGTTCCAATGACTATTCATAACCTTGCCAGCCCCCCTCTATCTTAGTTACTAAAATTTAAAAAAAAATCTCTATCTCCATCTATCTATCTATCTATCTACCTATCTATCTATCTATCTATCAAATCAGTGACATAAGTTCTTCCTTGTTATACTTTTGCAAAACACACTTAACTTTGTAACAGTCTGTAAGTAATATGGACCTACTGTATAGCACAGGGAACTCTACTCAATACTCTGTAATGGCCTATAAGGGAAAAGAATCTAAAAAAAGAGTGGGTATATGTATATGCATAACTGATTCACTTTGCTGTACAGCAGAAACTAACACAACATTGTAAATCAACTATACTCCAATAAAAATTAAAAGAAATAGAATAAATAAATAATTTTGTATCAGTCTGGGTATAATCAGGAGACAGAAACTGCACCATGATTTAAAGAAGGAAAGTTTAATATGAAGAATCATGTAATTATGATAAAACATTGACTCTAAGATACAGAGTACCTTAGCACTGCAAGAGAATGGGCAAGGAAGGACACATCAGAAGGTCCCCCTTAGCCTGGGCTCAGATCTCACCGGAGAGAGTGCAGGGGGAGCTCTTTGGATGACAGAGAGGTTGCCTGGTTTGCAGAAGTTGCGAGGCCAGTCACTGGGGTGGCAGGAAGCCCCCTGCTGAGGCACAGGTGAGTCCCAGCCGGTGCCCAGGTACACGGCATGCAGAGAGAGGGAGATGCCAGTACAGGCAGGAGACTGGAGCCCACGGTGTCTATGCCAATGGTTGTGGGAGCTGATTGCTAGGTTGGGCCAGGGTTCATGGGTGCTGAGGAACCATGTGTTCTGGGGGCATGGCCGAAGCAGAATGTCACTACCCATTACGCCTTGTGGCATGTTATTCTTCTATATGCAGGTTAGAATCATTTTTATCTAGTCCCCAAATTTATCCCATTGGAATTGAATTAAATATTTTCATTATTTTAGAGAAATTGATGTCCTTGTAATTCTCAGTATTCTTGTCCCGGAATACATATTTCTGTCCATTATTTTTATAGCCATCAGCAAAAATTCAGGGTTTCTTCTTGTATATTGTTTATTCCTTTCAGTCTCTTCCATTTTGCTACTTATATCTCATTTCTATTTCTTGTCTTCTTGCATTAGCTAAAGCATGATCAAATATGAATAGTGATATTTAAAATCTTTGATTCTGATCCTATGGGAATGTCTTCACCTTAGTTTAAGGTTAATATTCATTATCATGTCAAGGACGTATCTCGCTGTCCCTATAGCTTCCTCTGTGTTCTATCAAATGCCTCTCTAACATTTATCGAGCTGATCAAGTGGTTTTCCTTCTTTTACCCATTTCATGTGATGAATTACATTAATAAGTTTCTAAATAATGAGCTGTCCTTGTTTCATCCAATTCAGACTTAATCGGCCATGGGGCATTATCTTTCAGCTTAGTACTGATTTTGATTTTCTAATATTTTGTTTGGGATTTAGAGATCTTTCCCTGTAAAGGGGAATAATCTCTATTTTCTTTCTTGAACTGTTAGGTTTGGGAATTGGGATTAGGCTGGTTTGTGAAGCAATCTGGGAAGGAGTCCATCTTTTTCTACGTGTGTAGACGAATGAGTTTTCAAGTTTTGGAATCTGAACTCCACAGTCTTTCCTATCATTCCCTCTTCCCAATCCCTGTGCACCCTTGTGCTTCTGATCCATGTCACCTCAGATTCCTAAGCAGCGTCTCTCAGCCTCCAGTCTCTGCCCCTGCAAAACTCACTGTAGGTGTTACGCTTCAAAACCCGGCCCCAGACCCCATGCCTTCAGTCACCAACCTGCACGAGGATCCTGTGTCCAGCAGTGAGTTTCAACTGCCTGACCACAAACCTTGGCCCTACCACTTGCTGTGTGACCAAAAGCAAGTTATATAACCTCTCTGTGCCTCTTTCCCGATTTGTAAAAGAGAATGATAGTAACCCCTTTGCGTTCATTTCCTGTGGGTTTATTGCGGAGAGATGAACACAGAAATTACAAGTGAGCATCACTGCTGTTGGACAGTGTTGCTTGATGACTCGAATTTTTTAAATTGAGCTTGTATTTTGTATATTTTTGTTTTTCCCATTTCACTTTTCTGGGAATTTATTTTTATCCTGTTTTACAAAAGTGGCAGTCTGTTGCCCATTGGCAGTAAACACTTACACAATGTTCCCCCACTACTGATAGTGTGGGAAGACTACTTTAAAGAGCCTGGGCACTTCACCTCTCCGGAAACTCCAGAGTCCTGTGGATCACGCTTGAGACAAAGTCAAGACCAGCAGGGCTGTGCTCACACTGCTTGCCCATCGTATGTGAAATACGTCACATTTAAAGGATCTTTTTAGGTATCTAACATCCTCAACACCAAACTGAGGCTTAGAAATTTATTTGCATAAACCACATGAGGGCTCAGATCTGTGAAGCAGCAAAGACAATTCAAATGTGGAGCTCTCAAGTGCTGAAACACACACTCTTGCCATGTGACTGGTGAACTTGGCGGGGGGGGCGTGGAGGATGGACAGGAAACAGGGTGGAGATGGGAGATGATCTGTCTTGATGACGGATGAGCAGATGCCGCTCTCTCCATCGCCAGCCTTCTTCTCCAGGCACAATTAGATAGATTCCTAATCTAGGCACAGTGAACCCACAAGTGCCCTTTTTTACAAAACCAGGGCACTATCTCAAATATTAAGTAAGAATCAAGAGGTGTTGAGCCATTCCGTCAGCCCGTAAAAGCACCAGAATGATGGTAGTTAGAAAAAGCAACCTTTCAAACCTTATCCAGGGTGCCAGTCATCTTTTTATATATATATTTTTAAAAATGACAAAATGTAGCTCCAAGATCCAATATTTCAGATGCTCCGATTCATCCTGGCTGCAAGACAATATTTTCTCCAGCATAAGCCTGTCTGCGGATTAAAGGCAAACATTTCAAAAATTATTCTGTAGCTTAAGAAAACATACTTCAACAATTACTGTTTCCTTTTCCATGTAACCAAATTCACTGTACATTACAACTTTAAAGCTGAGATCTAAGGTTTTGATCAGCCCTTTAATCCTGCCTGTGGCTTCGAGTCCTTCCTGCTCTTTATGAGAAGGGCTCCAGGCCAGCAGCTGTCTGTGAACTAAAAAAAAAAAAAAAAAAAAAAAAAAAAAAGGAGAAAAAGAGGGGAAAAGAAGAGGAAGAACTTAGCTGACTGGGAACAAAGTTCTAAGGCATTAAAAAAGGTTAAGCCACGGCATTTAAAAGTCTGACACTTGAAGAAGACGTAACTTAATGACATGACTCCACCTCTGTGCTCTTCAGAGGGCTTTAGGTCAAATGAAATCACGAAAGAGAGAAGTGGCATTGAATCTCCTTCTTGTCCAGTAAGTTGAAAACATTTTCCGTACCAGGACCACCTAACATCGTTTTCAGAAATTGAATCTGCTTTTGTCTTTATTTGGTATGCCACGTTCCAGATTTACCCAACTTTTCTTTTTTTTCTTCATTCATTGCTCTTCCTCTAGGTCAGCTTAGTTTCACTCCTGTATATTAAGACGATGCCATCATGGGGGGCGGGGCGGGGGATGGAACCCAACAAGATTGCTGAAATCGTAGCTCATGATTCAATGCAGATGCTACATGAAACACGGATTTGTGCACAGGCATTTGAATTATGACTCATAACTTACTGCTACGTGACCTCGAGCAAGTTGATTTATCTCTCTGGGCTCTCCACGCCACCATCAGTAAACTGGTCCCAGGAATATCTACCTTGCAGGATGACTAGGAAAACGAAGTGAGATGAGAAAGGTCCAGTGCCTACACCACCACCTAGCACTCAGGTTTTGCTCATGACACGTGTTGTATAGACCAGGGCTCCATGCTTCAAAGTGCAGCTGCCAAGTTCATTGTCACTCAGGCAAAAAGTTGCCTTAGAAGTTCCATAGAGAAGGAGACTTACAGAGCCAGACCCTCTTAGAAAAAAAGAAAATGCCCTGATTCTACATCTGTCCCTCAAAATCTACCTTAGGGAGCCAGGAGACTTTAGTGTCAATTGTACCAGCTGAAAGAGGAAGTTCAGGTTCAAGGGTGTCCTGAGAAGTCTCTCCCTTTCCTTTTCCTTATTCCCCTCTCACTTTCACATCATTTGCATATTCATCAGAAATGTCGATTTCCTGCTCAGGATCTTCGAGAATGGATTTAACACAAAATCTGAGACCCTGCTGTCTCCCAATAAAAATCAAGTGAGTAACAGGATTACGGTTCTGAAACAACTCCTGACATCCTAATGCCAGCCTGGTCCTGTTATATGTTCCAGATTTTCTTAAATAGGTCCAGGCCGTGTCAAAACACGGCAGCATGTAAAGATTCTCAAATGAAGGTCAACCCGACCCTTAGCAGCTTGGGAAGGTCTTCCATTCCTGCACCTTCAGCTCAAGTCATCATATCTTACAAATCACACAAAGAGGTGGTGTTCAGACCCCTTCAAAAGTCCATTTCTATTTACCTGAGCTAACGCCTCCTGGTAAAGCTGAATAAACCAGATGCTCGCTGGATTCTGCTAATATAGATGTAACTTAAAATAGAAAAAAGAAAAGGCAGACTTTTCCTCTCACCCTCTCCTGCCCTGTAAGTCCTTCCTGTACAAATCCACTGACGGCCCCATCTCCCCAGAGCTCCCGACTACACGCGTTAACAGCTGTCTACCCAAGCTATTCCGGTCTCCCCAGGCATCTCTTTTCCTGTTTATACTTGTACATCAAATGTGCCTTTGGAAAATTCCCTGATTTCTTTTGTCCTGTTTTCTTTGTTCTGTTTCCATTTGGAAGTGACATGTAAGGGAAATGGTTATTTCAACAACTGGGGATGATGGAAAAAGCCATAAGAGTAGGCAAAAGAAAACACACACACATACACATACAGACACACACACATACATACATACACACATACAGACATACAAACACATACACACACATACATGCACGCACACGGAGGCTATGAGAAAGCAAATCTCCAGTTCAAGGCTTCCTAAGTAAGTACTGTCTGCTTCTCCTTATATAGGATCAGGTATGATAAGGTGTGGACTCCTTTCAGAGGAAGTTTGTACAAAATGACATAAGAGCATAAGCTTCCCTGGAACTTTCAGCTTCAAAACTACTTTGTTTCTGCAGATAAACAAGGTCCTACTTTATAGCACAGGGAACTACATTCCCTGTGATTACAGGGATTGTGATGTGATTACAGAATATTGAGCCTAAATGGGAAAAGAACTTGAAAAAGAATAGATACATGTGTATGTATAACTGAATCACTTTGCTGTACACCTGAAACGGACACAACTTTGTTAATCAACTATACTCCAATATAAAACATAAATTAAAAAAATAAAAGGTGAAAGAAACATTTAAAAAATCCTGTAATGGAAAAGAATATGAAGACGAATGTATATGTATATATAACTAAAGCACTTTGCTGTATACCAGAAACTAACACAACCTTGTAAATCAACAATACTTCAAACAATCAATCAATAAAAATAACTGCAGTTAATTATTTAGCATTTAACCTTTAAGACCTTAATATTTTAACAATGTTTTATCCTTATAAAAATATACCCTTTTGTTTCGTAAAAAAAACCTAGTTTGTTTCTGATTATCACCAGGCGAACCTAAATACCAGGCTGTTGGATGCTTCCAAATACCCCTTGACTTCCGGTCTCTTTGTCCCACAAGAAGACCTGGGTTCACAGCATGCAGACAGTAGTGATGCTAAAAGATGAACGACTTGGCAGTGGAGGGAGGGGTTCATCCTCATCAAAGTCACCCCAGGGACTTCCCTGGTGGCGCAGTGATTAAGACTCCGTGCTCCCAAAGCAGGGGGCCTGGCTGGGTTCGATCCCTGGTCAGGGAATTCGATCCTGCATGCATTCCACAACCAAGAGTTCACATGCCACAACTAAGGAGCCCGCATGTGGCAACTAAGGAGCCCGTCTGCTGCAGCTAAGACAGGGCGCAACCAAATAAACAAACAAATAAACAAATATTTTTAAAGAAAAAGTCACCCCAAATGAGCACTAACACTGAAGCTTTTACTTTTTAGGGCTTTTGCTTCCTATGCACGGGGACAGCCCCACTGCCCCCAAACACGTGGCCATCCCTGATCCCAAGGAAAACGGGGAGCTGTCACCTTTTGCTCCAGCGCTGTGACAGTTGAAATCCCTAAGAACATTCGCAGACATTTATTTTAATTGGTAGAGTTTAACAGATTAGGGAGAGGCCAGGAGAAGACAACCTGGAACACTTCCAAACTAAAGATAATCCATATTGTAAATGTAACTTTGGGGAGTGGCGTTTAAAATCCTTAATATTTCATGAAAGTGATACTGGTGCTAACAGGTTTGGTTTTGATTAAACTTCCCAGCCCTGCACCTCTCTTCCCTCTCCCGTGGCAGGGCACTTAAAGAATATTGTAAAGAAGGCTTTGATAATCTTTCTGTTTATCTTTGCGACAAAGCTGAGCTCAGATGATTCACAAATCATATTTCTGCGGCTTTAGCCCCCCTGACCCCCGCGAGAGCTCGGCAGGCTACTATATAATAAAATTCCCCACTGTGAGGAGAGGAAACCAGTGCAAGTTCAGTGCTAATCAGGAGAGGGCATGCCTTGCATAACTGTGCTCTGTTTTGATGAAATATTCATCTATATTGATATTGAAGCAATAAAAATTAGGGTTGAAAAGTTCCATAACCTCTTTGTGAGCTCAGTCCCGACACGTTAAATGTCATCCTTTCCAAGGGTCACCGAGATCGTGATTTGGTGGGATCGGTTCCTGACCTTGACAATGAAAACTAACCCACAATTGAAACCTTTTGATCCACTAGGGTAACGTCAGTTGCATATACAGTCTGATTTTCTTTTTAATGGAAAGAAGCTGCTGTTTTTATCATTTTCAAAGGAATGTATGTCCACAAAAACTCAAATGATGCAACAAAATGTGCATGGTAGAAAATAAAAATGGTGCATGCTGCCAGCACCCAGAGGATCTAACCTTCCAGGCTTAGAGACTCACATGCAACACACACACACACACACACACACACACACACACACACACACACACACACACTCACAGGATATAGTTCTAAACGTATGGAGAGAAAGGGAAAGAGATAAAGGAGAGTAAAGAGCAGAAGGGAGATATACTAAAGAGAGGTTATCTTACACGGAACTAGCTTTTACCAGTAACGATGAATTGTGTACGTTTTTTGCATGTAACAACTCCGTAGGTTACTACCCTCCATGCCGTAACTTATTCAAGCATCCTCCACTAAAGGCCATTTCTGTTAGCTGTCGCTTGTTCTCTTCATGGAGCCTGCATTTCAAGGACGTTTGTTCTTTATGGTTTTTAGGTAGAGGTGGTTCACACCAAACTCTTCTCGGAGCACATGAGGAAAAGTCATGTTTGAACAGAACGATCAGTTATCTCATTCTCAGCTGTTACCAGCTTAGTGTGTAGGAATCGTTCCCTTAGTTTTTTAGGTCAGATCTCCTCAAGGAACCAAAAGGATTGGCATAGAGAAGAAATGAGCCTGATCTAAAAGAGAAGAATAATGACAAGAATGAATGAGGCCGGATTTGGGAACCACTCTCAGAGCCTAGCAGGAGTTGTATATATAAGTACTGTAAGTATATCGATAGAATGTACGTCTATAAAATTGGTGTATTTTGTATATGTTAATAACATTGTCAACCATCTTCTTCATTACGGTCTCATATACCTCTAAAGTGTTTCATTTTTTAAAACTGTGCCAAACCCCAAATCCAGCCATTTGTCTTGGGAAGCAAGGAACACACAAGCAACATTAATTACTTTATGTGAATCTACAAATATCTTTTCTTTGTATTAATAGAATCACGCAGAACTTAATGCCCATCATCTATTACACTGAGAATTGTGTCAACATGGTTGTAATGTCTGGATGTGCTGGGCACTGAAATATGCGTGTATTTATTTAAGCAGATAAATACAAACACATGTTCGAGCTCTTTGTGCTCAAAAGGATGTATCGCTTAGCAATTGAGAGCATGCGCTTTAGGCTCAAAGAGACACAGACTCAAACATCTCCAGCTGCTAAATATATGTCTTTGGACACCTTATTTCTTGGTCTGTAAAGCAGAGATAGTAACACTGCTTACCTGGCAGAGGACTGCTGAGAAGTAAATGAATAATGTTCTTAAACCACTGAGCATAGTGCCTGATGCAAAGCAAACATCCAATAAAAAATGCCATAGGTAGGGCTTCCCCGGTGGCACAGTGGTTGAGAGTCCACCTGCCGATGCAGGGGACGCGGGTTCGTGCCCCGGTCCGGGAAGATCCCAAGTGCCGCGGAGCGGCTGGGCCCGTGAGCCATGGCCGCTGAGCCTGCGCGTCCGGAGGCTGTGCTCCGCAACGGGAGAGGCCACAACAAGTGAGAGGCCCGCGTACCGCAAAAAAAACCAAAACAAAACCAGAAAAATACCATATGATATGATGGTGACGATGAAAGCATATTTTTTTTTTTTTTTTTTTCAGTATGCGGGCCTCTCACTGCTGTGGCCTCTCCCGCTGCGGAGCACAGGCTCAGCGGCCATGGCTCACGGGTCCAGCCGCTCCGCGGCATGTGGGATCCTCCCGGACCGGGGCACGAACCCGTGTCCCCTGCATCGGCAGGCGGACTCTCAACCACTGCGCCACCGGGGAAGCCCCATGATGAAAGCATATTTTAAGTGGAAGCCAATGATCATAAATTCTGGACACGCTGAAAGATTTTCAGGTGAGCAGTGCCATGGTCCATCATGTATGATCTAAATGGACTAAAGTAAAACATGTATTGGAGTGACACGTCCTTCTTTCAGATGGAAAAATTAAACCTTATAAAGATGTCAGTTTCCCCCAAATGAACATGTAGGTTTCTTCCATCACCAATCACAGTAGGACTTTTCCAGGAGCTTGATGGTGGTAGTAGCATCTTTACTAGTCATGGCTGTCCTTTAATGAGAGCTCAGGATATACCAGATACTGTACATTTCTCTACATTATCTCATTTAATCTCCACCACAGCTTTGTTGGGGTACCATACCATTTGCCCATTTAAAGTGTAAAATTCAATGGTTTTTAGTGTATTCAGAGTTGCGAGATCCCCACAAGTTTAGAACATTTTCATTATCCCCCAAACGAACCTTGCATACATTAATGGTCGCTCCCAATTTTACCTCGACCTATTGAGCCCTAATAGATAATCTCATTTCTGTCTCTATAGATTTGCATATTCTGGACATTAATATAAATAGAATGCTACGATTTGTTGTCCTTTGTGATTGGCTTCCTTCATTTAGCATCACGTTTTCAAGGTACATCCACAAAGTAACCTGTGTCTACGCTTCATTCTTCATATTCCCAGATAATAGTACATTGTCTGGATAGACCACATTTTGTTTATCCATGCATCTATTGATGGACAGTTAGGTTGTTTCCACTTTTTGAGTTTTGTAAATAATGCTGTTATGAGTATTCCCATACATGTTTTTGTGTGGACATTTTTTTATTTCTCCTAGGTTTAAATCTAAGAGTAGGATTGCTGGGCCATGGATCCCTCCATGTTTGGCCTATTGAGGGAATTTCAGACTCTTCCAACACAGCTGCACAATTTACGTTCCTGTCAGCAGTGTATGAGGGGACCTATCTCTTCACATCCTCATGAACACTTGTCTTGTCTATTATAATCATCCCAGCGACTGTGAAGTGGTATCTACATCTCATTGTGAATTTGATTTGAATTTTCTTGATGACTAGTAATACTGAGTATCTTTTATAGGCTTATTGGCCATTTCTAAGTGTTTTCTCTGTATCTTCTTTGTCCATTTTAAATTAGATTATTTGTCTTTTTATTACTGAGTTGTAGGAGTTCTTTATATATTCTAGATACCACTCCTTTATCAAAAATACAATTTATAAATATTTTCTTTCATTCCGTGAGCTGTTTTTTTTAACTTTCTTGATGGTGTCCTTTTTTACATAAATTAATTTTATTTATTTATTTTTGGCTGCATTAGGTCTTCGTTGCTGCACGTGGGCTTTCTCTAGTTGTGGCAAGCGAGGGCTACTCTTTGTTGCAGTACACGGGCTTCTCATTGCGGTGGCTTCTCTTGTTGTGGAGCACGGGATCTAAGTACATGGGCTTCAGTAGTTGTAGCACGTGGGCTCAGTAGCTGTGGCTCATGGGCTCTAGAGTGCAGGCCTCAGTAGTTGTGGCTCGCGGGCTCAGTAGCTCTGCGGCACGTGGGATCTTCCTGGACCAGGGCTCGAACCCGTGTCCCCTGCATTGGCAGGCGGATTCTTAACCACTGCGCCACCAGGGAAGCCCTTGATGGTGTCCTCTGAAGCGAATTTTTTTTTTTAAATTTTGATGAAATTCAATTTGTCTATTTTTAATTGTGTTTGTGTTTTTGGTGTCATAGCTAAGAAACCATGGCTTACTCCAAAGTCAGGAAGATTTACTCCTATGTTTTTTCTTAGATTTTATAGTTTTAGCTCTTACATTTAGGTCTTTAATCCAATTTGAGTTAACTTTTGTAAGCTGTGTGAGATAGGGGTCTAATTTCATTCTTTTGCATGTGGCTATCCAATTATCCTAGCATCATTTGTTGAAAAAACTATGCTTTCCTCATTGTATTGTCTTGTTAACCTTCTCAAAAATCAGTTGACTATATATGTAAGCGTTTATTGCTGAATTCTCAATTCTATTTCATTGGTCAATGTCTATCCTAGCATCAGTAAAACAATGTCTCGATTATCGCAGCTTTGTTGTAAAATTCGAAATCAGGAATTATAAGTGCACCAACTTTGTTCTACATTCTCAAGACTGTTTTGCCTACTTGGGGTCTCTTGCATTTTCACGTAAGTTTTAGGGTTGGCTTGTCAATTTGTGCAAAGAAGACAGTTGGGATCTTAATGGGGATGGTGTTGACTCTGTAGATCCATCGGGGGGTATTTTCATCTTAACAATATAAGTCTTCTGATCCATGAACATTGCACGCCCTTCCATTTTTCTTTAGATCTTCTTTCAAAAACTATAATACTTTTTAGTTTTCAGAGTATGTATTTTGTACTTCTTTTGTTAAGTTATTCCTAATTATTTTACCCTTTTTGATGCTGGTGTAAACAGAATTGTTTTTTAAATTTCATTTTTGGTTTGTTCATTGCTGGTATATAGAAATACAACTGTTTTTTTGTGTATCGATATTGTATCCCATCACTGTGCTGAACTTGTTTACTAGTTCTAATAGTTTTTGCTGGATTTTCTATATACAAGATCATGTCATTTGCAAATAGAGATAGTCTTACTACTTTCTTTCCAATCTGGAGCTTTTTGTTTCCTTTTATTGCCTCATTACCCTGACTAGAACTTCTACCACGTTGCTGAACAGAAATCGTGAGAGCAGAATCCCTATCTTGTTCCTGATCCTAGAAGGAAAGCAGTCTTTCACCATTAAATCTCATATTAAATTCCCTTTATCAGATTAAAGAAGTTCCTTTCCATTGCTAGTTTGTTGAGTGTTCTATCATGAAAGAATATTGAATTCTGTCAAGTGCTTTTTCTCCATATATTAAGATGACCCTGTGTTTTTGGTTCTTTAATCTATGGATGTGGTATATGACATTCATTGATCTGTGGACGTTAAATCTGCCTTGCATCCCTGGAATAAATCCCACTTGGTCGTGGCATATAATCTTTCTTATGTGCCCTGGATTCAGTTTGCTAGTACTGAGGATTTTTATACCTATTTCATAAAGAATATTGGTCTATATTTTTCTTGTGATAGCTCTGATTGATTTTGCTATCAAGGTAGTGCTGGCTTCATTAAAAACACACACACACACAAAAACCTCGGCAAATGTTCCTTCCTATTTTGTTTCAAGTTTGTGAAGAATTTATATTAATTCTTCTTTAGGTGTGTGGTTAAATTAACCAGTAAGGAAAATAAAGCAAGTGGGTAAAATGTTTCATCAGATATTAAAATACATTAGAAAACAATAGTAATTAAAACAGTTTAGAACGGACACAGCTTTATATACAGTTTATTGGAAGAGATTCAATAACCTGGAATACACACTGACATATATTTATTAATATATGATTGTAGTGGTTGGAGCAGATATTGTCCCTGGCCTAACCAGCATCCCCAATACCCTTTTCTCCCTGCCTAACAGAACCTGAATTTGTTCAAGACTGTACCCACCTCCACCCCACCCCCATTGGGCTATGGACCTCAGACTGGCCTGATCTTAGGGAAATGTCACATCCTTGCTAACAATTTGTTCATAAAAACATGTGTCACACATTTCTGGCCAATGAGACATGAAGGAAGGTTGCCACTACCTCTGAAGTGATGGGTCTTCAAGATTACACAACCACTGTGTCCCAAGACCTCCTTGAATTATCATCCTGGGATTTCCCTTAACTATTATCCTATCTGGAACTTTCTCTTTCTTGGTTCATCCCTTTGTTGTTTTGGTGAAACACATTCTGCAGTGGCTTCTTGAGAAAGGGAAGTAAATTATTAATTCCCTGCATTTCTCAAATGTCTTCATTTTATCCTTAAACTTGATCCATGGAGAGAGTTAGTAGAACATTCTAGGTTGGAAATCACTCTCCCTTGGGATGTGGAAGACATTCTTCCCTGACTTCTAGCTTTCAGCATTGCTATTAAATAGTCTGATGTTATTTTGATGAAAGCAGTCCTTGATTTGTGATCTCTTTTTCTTCCCTATAGATACTTTCTTTTCATCCCTGATGCTACTGTCTTCTGCATCTTACTACTTGAGAGATTTAACATCTTATTGGCCATTTTAATGCTCCTTTCTGAAATATCTATTCATATCCTTTTCTTGCTGTTCTAATGGATTGAAGAGTTCTTCATATGTTATAGCTGTGAACACTTTATCTGTCATCTGTGTTCCAGATTGTTGTCCCGAAATGTCATTTGTCCATGTGCTTTATTCATGGTACCCTTTGCTGTACAAAATCTTACATTCTTAAATATATATATATATATATATATATATATATATATATACACACACACACACACACACACGCATACTTATACATACATAGTCTCTGGGTTTTCTAAGTTATAAAGACCTCCTTAACCCATAGGCTGTAACTCGCAGTTTCGCAAGTTTTCTTCAAATATTTGTATTGTTTATTTTTTGCGTGTAAATCTTTAGTCCATCAGTAATTTGGTTTTGTATACACTGTAAGCTAGAAAGGCAATGGGGTTTCCTCTGGAATCTGTGTTGGTTGTGTCAACCATTTATTTAAAAACCTTTCTCTTACCAAATTAAAGAATCACCTTTGCTCTATCAAATTCCATTTATACTGGGATCTATTTCTTATCATCCATTATTCTCACGGGTCTATTTGTCAATTCCAATGTCAATACCATATTGTTTGGAATCAGGTCTTCATACTTGGTAAGAAAAGCTACTGCCTTTTTTTAATGAGAGCTATTCTAATTTATCCTCCCATACAAATAATAAGACCATTAAAAAAATCTCCCCAATACAAGATTTAATTTGAAAACTTTCAATTTATAAATTAATTTAGAGGAAATGACATTTTAAATTTTCTTCCCATCCTAGAACGTGATATGGTCTTCTATTTATTCAGATCTTTTTTTTTTTTATGCCCTTCAATGTGACTTTATAGTTTCTGCATGTAGATCCTACATTTTTTGCTGAATGATAAAACCCAGCACTGGAGAGGATGCAGTGAAACTTACATCTACTTGGCTAGTGGCAATGAAAAGTAGCCCAATCAACTCTTTTTGAAAAGCAATTTTACAATATACAAAGGGCCCTAAAAAAAATGAACATTTGATTGGGAGAGAATACATGGATTAGAGAATTTATCCTAAAGGTATTTCTAAAAGAAAGAAAAAACTACATGTGGGGTGAGACATTGTTTACAATGTTGAAAATTTAGAATCAATATAAAGATTAAGTCAAAAGGAGATAGTTTTTCAACTTATGACAAGCCCACTTAATAGAGTTTTTCAACTTATGACAAGCCCACTTAATAGCATGTCATTAAAATGGCATGTGAAATTTACATAACAGGATCGTTATATGATAAGAGGGAAATGGGATATAAAATTCAATGCATAGCTACAACTGAAAGAAACATACATATAATCATAGGGGAAAGCACAGATTAGAATACACCAAAATGTTAAACGCATTATTGGTTTCTTGAGATGATAGATGAGCTTTTCCTACTATTTTCCAAACTTTCAAAACATTTTATTTTTAAAATCATTAGGTGTTACAAATCAAGATTGTAATGGAAGAGTAACAGGTTTGATTGGAGGAGGGAAGGAATTTTGGAATGTTTTCTTTAAAAGGCAATTTGACTAATTTTAAACATACATAGCAACAAGGATAAACTGCTAACGATGAGTTTACAAATAGAGGTTCACCTTAAACAGATAAAAGTAATGTACTAGAAGCAGTTTATATGCGATACATGATGCAGTTTGAGAACAGTTTTCGCTCTTAAGCAGGTTAAATCTGCCTCTGTAACCTTGCTCACACCATTGCTTTGCATCTGACACCCTCCTTGAAGTTCAAAGATAAACTTCAACCCAATTAAGACTACCTTATCTCTGGTTCTTATTAACAAAACTTAACATAGCAAAGATTTCTCATGCATCATCACTTACCACATGAATAAGGTTTTGTGTTCATTAAAGCAAAACCAAAGTACTGTAACTTTGTCTACCTGTAACTCTGATTTATAGGTCCCCATTCTCAGCCCAGCACTATACGAGGAATGGTTTTAGGCGTTTTAAGTATATTATCTCATTTAATCCCCTTTGGTAACCATAAGTTTGTTTTCTACTTCTGTGAGTCTATTTCCGTTTTGTAAATAAGCTCATTTGCGTCATTTTTTTTAGATCCCACATATCAGTGATATCATATGATATTTGCATTTCTCTGTCTGACTTACTTCACTTAGTATGTTAATCTCTATGTCCATCCATGTTACTGCAAATGGCATGATTTCACTCTTTTGTATTGAACCACTAGTTTTGTGAGCTTCTAACGGTGGCAGCAAATGGTGGCAGTAAGGGAGGGCTTAGCTACCCCCATAATCTATCAAGCATGACCCAAGCCAGCTCGTGTACATCTAAAACTTAATCGCAGCAGTGTGCTTGCCATGCAGACGAGCTTCCAGACAAGGGCCCCAGTCCCCTTCGCCTCCGTGTGTCCCATTGTCCCTCCTAAATAGAAATGCTATTGGTGTCACTAGTATAGGCTGGGCACTTAGGATGCAAAAATACCCAGTGTATTTGGGCTTCCCTGGTGGTGCAGTGGTTGGGAGTCCACCTGCCGATGCAGGGGACACGGGTTCGTGCCCCGGTCCGGGAAGATCCCACATGCCGCGGAGCGGCTGGGCCCGTGAGCCATGGCCGCTGAGCCTGTGCATCCGGAGCCTGTGCTCCGCAATGGGAGTGGCCACAACAGTGAGAGCCCCACGTACCGCAAAAACAACAACAACAACAACAAAAAACCCAGTGTGGTCAGCCTAGCCCACAGCCAGAGTAGAGCTAGGGATTCATTAGGGTCCAAAACATCCTGAAAATGTGTGGGAAATTGCATGCACATTCACGTATATACATGTGTGTTTCTAAAACCAGGTCCACAACTTCCGGATTTCCAAAGGTTTACAACCACTGATCTCATATACTCTATGCAAGGTCTGTCTACTGCTAAAGTCCAAGCTCTGCTCAACATATGGTACAAATCGCCCCTAACTTACACTTTCAGTGTAATTCTCTATGACCCTTCTGACCAATGTAAGAAGAAATCCTCACCACGTACATTTCTTCACAATAGATCAGTGACGCCTCAGGTCACAGAGCTCCAGCTAACTGATCATGATTGTGTAGCAAGCAAAACTGTAAGTGTTTGGTTTTTGCTCTTTGAATTGAAGAGAAGATGGATGAAATGAAGAGAAGATGGATGCAATTTCAAAGGCACCAATATGTAAATAATTAATAGTATAGATTGGGTTGGCCCATCATGACCTGAATCATTTCTGCCTCTGCTACTGGTCAGTTCATATGCTGGACCATTTCCAAGAGAGACGTAGTTATACTCGTTAGAAACGCAGGGAGAAACATAGGGAGAACCTGAAATTTCTACCAACAAATTTAATTGTGTGTATGTAATTTTATTATTGTTATTCGAGACAATCTGAAGCTTTTTCTGCATGATGTTTTTCAAAGTATTCTCTCACGCGGGGGCTCCACATACCACAGATGCTGAAACGTGACAATTTTTCCTAACATACAAAGTAACCTGGATATCAGTGGAGGTGGACGTTCAGCTTTATTCGGAATAGAGATTAATGAGCAGTGGATGAATATAACAAGAGCATATATTTTAGGGTAGTTGTTTACTTCAAAATAGTCACCCTTGAGGTTTACCAAGATAGGCAACATGTTTGTCAAAATGGGATGTTTTCCCAACTAAATTCTAAATTTCATTTCTGCTTCAAAATTTACTCAAAAACGTAACTTGGATCCCCAAATTTGATCTTATCTACTGACATGAGAATCAATTAGAAAGCCTTCTGAAGTTTGAAATCCCTGCAATCGACAGGCGCAGTTCAATTCTATAGGTTCATTGTTCAGGCTTGGAGCTGGGACTGCTCACATGTAAGTTCCTTGCGAGCAATGACCCACGTCTTGGGGTGGGAGCATCTTGACTTAGGGTGTCTTTGGCGGCAAGATCAGCTTGAAATCCCTGATTCAACTGGCTTCAGCCCTAAAGAAGAGCTCTCTCGCGTTGTGTTGCTTGGAGTCACGGCAGCTCTGGACATCATCTACTTCAAAGTCTGGAGCCAGGATGGATCATCTCTTTGTTATGCCTTCTTTTTTTTTTTAGTGACCCCAGCTGACAGCCTCTCATGGGTCTTTGGCCAGAATTGTTCCACATGCCAACGTCCAAAAGCATTCACTGGCAAAGGTTTGGGAGCCATCATAAGTAGCTGAGACTAATATAAAACGAAACCCAAGTTGCTGGGGGAGGGGTTATGAGAGCAAGGAGGTGGGAAATGGCCCTTGGGAGTCCCAGGTATGAGGAAATTGCACTGAATCTAGTTTGAGAGTAACACAGCCAGTTGTTACTGCCACTTCCAAACAAAACAGCACAGCCCAAAACAAAAAACCCACAGCTATTAGCAAAAGGAAAAAAAAAAAAAGTTCAGAGAGAAGGACACGTTATTTGAAGGAGAAATAAACACACGTGTTAGAGAACTTAGAAGCCAACAGCAAGTGACTTACACCCTCCGGCTGACTTCTGAAAGGCACATGACAATGGAAATGAGTATGGTGTCTAAAGGCTTTCAGTAAAGCCAAACATTGTCAGCTGGGCTCATTTATTCAAGAAACATTTCCTGAGTTCCTACGCTTGCGGGAACTGGGCGACGTGAAGTTGAGCGACTCGGGGATTCTGTCATCAGTGAGCGTTCAAAATAATGAAGGAAACTAACATCCATGCACTTCATTGACAGTACAGAGTGGTGAGCGTGATCCTGGATACATCACAGAGACGAAGGGCTCCGGATAGGAAGATGCTAATCCACAGCGGAGAAAAATTAGGAAAAGACACCTGGGAGGCGCGCCTCGGAGCCGTTTTGAAGTTCATTGCCACAGGAAGTCAGAGTTGGGTCGTGGGAGAGCAGTGGGAAGGGACAGAGCTGGACAAGCAGCCAGAGGGCAGGTACACCAGGCTGCAGATGTGGACCTCAGCTTGCAGCTCAGTGGCCTCCAAACACGCAGCCATAACAGCAAAACTTGGAGCATGTGTTTATTTATAATATACCATTACACATGTTTACAATATAGCACTATATTAGGCACATGATAAAATACACTCCAAAATAAAGATCAAAAATTAAAATCTGGATAAAATATACTCCAAAATAAAGATCGCCTTTCATCTTAAAGATGAAATTTTTATTTAATAAAAGCTTTTTATCACTGAAATAATTATTATTAATAATAACACTTTTCAGGAGAGCAATGTGATTGTCACATCTGAATATTTCAGCATTTAGGACTGCCAAGAGCTTGCACCATGAATAGAAGTATTAGCTCTACGACGCTCTTGTTGTTTCCTTATGTTTGCATGTTTTTTCTATTGTTGTTTTTGGCTTCTTTTATTCAACATCATTTTTTTAAACAACTTTATTGGAGTACAATTGCTTTACAATGGTGTGTTAGTTTCTGCTTTATAACAAAGTGAATCAGCTATACATATACATATGTCCCCATATCTCCTCCCTCTTGCTTCTCCCTCCCACCCTCGCTATCCCACCCCTCTAGATGGTCACAAAGCACCCAGCTGATCTTCCTGTGCTATGCGGCTGCTTCCCACTAGCTATCTGTTTTACATTTGGTAGTGTATATATGTCAATGCCACTCTCTCACTTTGTCCCAGCTTACCCATCCCCCTCCCTGTGTCCTCAAGTCCATTCTCTACATCTGCATCTTTATTCCTGTCCTGCCTCTAGGTTCATCAGAACCTTTTTTTTTTTTTAGATTCCATATATATGTGTTAGCATACGGTATTTGTTTTTCTCTTTCTGACTTACTTCACTCTGTATGACAGACTCTAGGTCCACCCACCTCACTACAAATAACTCAATTTCATTTCTTTTTATGGCTGAGTAATATTCCATTGTATATACGTGCCACATCTTCTTTATCCATTCATCTGTCAATGGACACTTAGGATGTTCCCATGTCCTGGCTATTGTAAACAGAGCTGCAATGAACATTTTGGTACATGACTCTTTTTGAATGATGGTTTTCTCAGGGTATATGTCCAGTAGTGGGATTGCTGGGTCATATGGTAGTTCTAGTTTTAGTTTTTTAAGGAACCTCCATACTGTTCTCCATAGTGGCTGTATCAATTTACATTCCCACCAACAGTGCAGGAGGGTTCCCTTTTCTCCACACCCTCTCCAGCATTTATTGTTTGTAGATTTTTTGATGATGGCCATTGTGACCGGTGTGAGGTGATACCTCATTGTAGTTTTGATTTGCATTTCTCTAATGATTAGTAATGTTGAGCATCCTTTCATGGGTGTGTTGGCAATCTGTATATCTTCTTTGGAGAAATGTCTACTTAGGTCTTCTGCCCATTTTTGGATTGGGTTGTATGTTTCTTTGATATTGAGCTTCATGAGCTGCTTGTATATTTTGGAAATTAATCCTTTGTCAGCTGCTTCATTTTCAAATATCTTCTCCCATTCTGAGGGCTGTCTTTTCATCTTTTTTATGGTTTCCTTTGCTGTGCAAAAGCTTTTAAGTGTCATTAGGTCCCACTTGTTTATTTTTGTTTTTATTTCCATTTCTCTAGGAAGTGGGTCAAAAAGGATCTTGCTGTGATTTATGTCATGGAGTGTTCTGCCTGTTTTCTTTCTTTGTGATATCTTTGGTTTTGGTATCAGGGTGATGGTGGCCTCGTAGAATGAGTTTGGGAGTGTTCCCCCCTCTGCTATATTTTGGAAGAGTTTGAGAAGGATAGGTGTTAGCTCTTCTCTAAATGTTTGATAGAATTTGCCTGTGAAGCCATCTGGTCCTGGGCTTTTGTTTGTTGGAAGATTTTTAATCACAGTCTCAATTTCAGTGCTTGTAATTGGTCTGTTTATATTTTCTATTTTTTCCTGGTTCAGTCTCAGAAGGTTGTGCTTTTCTAAGAATTTTTCCGTTTCTTCCAGATTTCCATTTTATTGGCATATAGTTTTCCTCTAAGAGTTTGATAGTGTCTGGCCTTACACTTAGGTCTTTAATCCATTTTGAGGTTATTTTTGTGTATGGTGTTAGGGAGTGTTCTAATTTCATTCTTTTACATGTAGCTGTCCAGTTTTCCCAGCACCACTTATTGAAGAGGCTGTCCTTACTCCACTGTATATTCTTGACTCCTTTATTAAAGATAAGGTGACCATATGTGCATGGGTTTATCTCTGGGCTTTCTATCCTGTTCCATTGATCTATATTTCTGTTTTTGTGCCAGTACCATACTGTCTTGATTACTGTAGCTTTGTAGTATAGTCTGAAGTCAGGGAGCCTGATTCCTCCAGCTCCATTTTTTGTTCTCAAGATTGCTTTGGCTATTCAGGGTCTTTTGTGTTTCCATACAAATTGTGAAATTTTTTGTTCTAGTTCTGTGAAAAATGCCATTGGTAGTTTGATAGGGATTGCATTGAATCTGTAGATTGCTTTTGGTAGTAGAGTCATTTTCACAATGTTGATTCTTCCAATCCAAGAACATGGTATATCTCTCCATCTGTTTGCATCATCTTTAATTTCTTTCATCAGCGTCTTACAGTTTTCTGCATACAGGTCTTTTGTCTCCTTACATAGGTTTATTCCTAGGTATTTTATTCTTTTTGTTGCAGTGGTAAATGGAAGTGTTTCTTTAGTTTCTCTTTCAGGTTTTTCATCAGTAGTCTATAGGAATGTAAGAGATTTCTGTGCATTAATTTTGCATCCTGATACTTTCCCAAATTCTTTGATTAGCTCTAGTAGTTTTCTGGTAGCCTCTTTAGGATTCTCTATGTATAGTATCATGTCATCTGCAAACAGTGACAGCTTTACTTCTTCTTTTCCGATTTGGATTGCTTTTATCTCCTTTTCTTCTCTGATTGCTGTGGCTAAAACTTCCAAAACTCTGTTGAATAAGAGTGGTGAGAGTGGGCAACCTTGTCTTGTTCCTGATCTTAGTGGAAATGCTTTCCGTTTTTCACCATTGAGGACAATGTTGGCTGTGGGTTTGTCATATATGGCCTTTATTATGTTGAGATAAGTTCCCTCTATGCCTACTTTCCGTAGGATTTTATAATAAATGGGTGTTGAATTTTGTAGAAAGATTTTTCTGCATCTACTGAGATGATCATATGGTTTTTCTCCTTCAATTTGTTAATATGGTGTATCACGTTGATTGATTTGCGTATATTGAAGAATTCTTGCATTCCTGGGATAAACCCCACTTGATCATGGTGTATGATCCTTTTAATGTGCTGTTGGATTCTGTTTGCTAGTATTATGTTGAGGATTTTTGCATCTATGTTCATCAGTGATATTGGCCTATAGTTTTCTTTCTTTGTGACATCCTTGTCTGGTTTTGGTATCAGGGTGGTGGTGGCCTCGTAGAATGAGTTTGGGAGTGTTCCTCCCTCTGCTATTTTTTGGAAGAGTTTGAGAAGGGTAGGTGTTAGCTCTTCTCTAAATGTTTGATAGAATTCGCCCGTGAAGCCATCTGGTGCTGAGCTTTTGTTTTTTGGAAGATTTTAAATCACAGTCTCAATTTCAGTGCTTGTGATTGGTCTCTTTATATTTTCTATTTCTTGCTGGTTCAGTCTCAGAAGGTTGAGCTTCTCTAAGAATGTGTCCATTTCTTCCAGGTTGTCCATTTTATTGGCATATAGTTGCTTATAGTAATCTCTCATGATCCTTCATGTTTGCATTTTTCATTGGGTTTTTTTTTTTACCACCCATGGTTTCTTTGCAGTAATCTTTTCAAGCTGCTTTTGCAATTCGTGAGGGTTGGTTCAGAGAGAGTTGGAAAATGTAACCCGAGCCGCTGCCCGCCAGGCCACACACAAGCTGCAGCCCATCAAAATAGTCTGACAACAGGCGGGAGATGGGATATCTGTCACCCCCTGCATATGGTGCCTCACGTAGCGATACAGCACCCCAGAGGGCACCAGTGTCCTACATCTTAAACATCTTAAACACCCCAGAGGGCACCATCTACATCTTAAACATTATTAAAGTTTAATTTCTCTTTTTATTAAAGAAAATTATAAGTAGAAGCTCTTTCCTTACCTCCTACAGCTGTTCTGCACATCCTGCTTACAAGACCACTGCCAAAGCCACTGAAGACAGGATTAGTTCAGATAGAGTGACTGCTACTAGAATGTACTAATACAAAGCTCAGGAGCTGAACAGGCTTGACACAGACTTCATGATGCTGAAGAGATCATTTGATGTCATGGTACCCCAAAAGAGTGAGACACCCCAAAACACTGAGGAAGGTGGTAAGCTTAACCCCTTAGACCACTGGTTAGTCCATGGTTCTCAAACTATGTGGTGAATCGGAATCAACTGGCAGCCTGGTTAAACATAAATTTCTGGCCCCCCCACCCAGCGTTCCTGATTCAACAGATGTAGGGTGAGATCCAAGAACTTGCGTTCCTAACAGGTTCCAGGTGAGGCTGATACTGCTGACCTGGGGGCCATATGTTGAGAATCTTGGTCCTCATTGATATTTAGGAGACGGGCAGAAGAAGAAACTCGCATGAATCATACAAAGAAAGACCAGCCAGCGCTTCCCTGGTGGCGTAGTGCTTAAGAATCCGCCTGCCAACACAGGAGACACAGGTTCGAACCCTGGTCCGGGAAGATCGCACAAGCCGTGGAACAACTAAGCCCGTGCGCCACAAGTACTGAGCCTGTGTTCTAGAGA
Source organism: Phocoena sinus (assembly GCF_008692025.1). Classification (NCBI taxonomy): domain Eukaryota; kingdom Metazoa; phylum Chordata; class Mammalia; order Artiodactyla; family Phocoenidae; genus Phocoena; species Phocoena sinus. The sequence goes on from NC_045776.1 coordinate 87,661,711, forward strand.
ATGTGAGCCACAACTACCAAGCCCGCGTGCCACAACTACTGAAGCTCGCGTGCCTAAAGCCCGTGCTCCGCAACAAGAGAAGCCACCGCAATGAGAAGCCCGCACACCACAACGAAGAGTAGCCCCCGCTCGCCATAACTAGAGAAAGCCCGCGCGCAGCCACGAAGACCCAACGTAGCCAAAAATAAAATAAAAAATAAATAAATTTATAAAAAAAAAAAAAAAAGAAAGAAAGAAAGACCAGCCAGAGTGGAGGAAGAGAACCCAGATCAGAGGTGGGATGTTGTCAGGATAGATGGAGCCAGCATCCCTCTCAAAAGGTACCGAGAAGACAGGTTGGTCTGACAGGTGTCCACTGGATTCGGAAACAAGGTCTCTTAGAGAATCTAAATCATACTGTGGGAGGGTAAGAAGTGGACGGGAGGCGATGGGCCAGAAAGAACAGTTCTTTCAAGGAGTCGGACTAGGAAAAGGGGAAAGAGAAAGGAGTAGCGATAGGGGTTTCTTTTCTTTTGCTTTTTTTTTTTTTGCTGTACGCGGCCCTCTCACTGTTGTGGCCTCTCCCATTGCAGAGCACAGGCTCCGGACACGCAGGCTCAGCGGCCATGCCTCACGGGCCCAGCCGCTCTGCGGCATGTGGGATCTTCCCGGACCGGGGCACGAACCCCTGTCCCCTGCCTCGGCAGGCAGACTCTCAACCACTGCACCACCAGGGAAGCTCTGTTTTGCTTGGCTCTTAAGATGAGGAAGACTCACGCCAAGGAGAAAGCCCCAGTAGAGAGGAGAGCTGAGGATAAAAGTGAGGACTTGTGATAGAGAGAAATCTTGGAGACAGCAGGAAGGGGGATCCAGAGCACAGACGAAAGGGTTCAGCTGGATGAGGCTGATGGAAGTCTGACACTCAGCGCTCATGGCAATGACCTCACCTTCCTTGGAGCAGTAGAAAGGCCAGTGGGGTAAGGACTGTGTGGGGGGCTTGTGGAGACTGTGAAGGTTCGTGACAGCCCAGAGTGGGGAGGCAGGTGGAATTAACCAGGAGGAAGGGGAACACGATGGTCAGTGACGATGCCGAGCTGAAATCCCTACTGTTGGAAGAAGGACCACAGAGCAGAGATGCTGAGGGCATGGCGGCAACAGTGGGAGGAGTGATTGCACCAGGGTCTGGCTAATGTTGGAGTAAAGGGCGGGACTGTGGATTGAACTCATTCATTCATTTATTCATTCATTCATTATTTAGTTAACGGAGATTCTTACAAAGCTTGTTGGGTGCTAAGCACCGCTGTGGAAATTGGGAATATCCATGTGGATGCAGCACATTCCCTGATCTCATGGAGATTTTATTCTATCAGGCTAGACAATAATAAATAAGCTGGTAATGTCAGGAAACAAATGACCTTGACAACCAATAGAGCAGGGTGTAGTGGGTAGGATAATGTGCCCTAAAAATCCGTGGCCATCAGGAACCTCAGAATGTGACCTTATTTGGAAATAGGATCTTTAATTAATTTGTTAAGCATCTCGAGATGAAATCATCCTGGATTTAGGGTGAGCTCTAAATCCAGTGACTGGTATCCTTCTAACAAGAGGAGAGGACACAGGGACACAATCAAGGAAGTCAAATGAAGACAGAGAGCAGAGACTGGAGCAAGGTAGCCAGAAGCCAGGGAGCATGTGGGGCCACCAGATGCTGGAAGAGGCAAAGACGGATTCCTCCCTAGAGCCTTCAGAGAGCATGGCCCTGACAACTGACACCTTGATTTCAGACTTATGGCCTCCAGAACTGGGAGACAATAAATTTCTCTGTTTTTAAGCCACCAAGTCCGTGGTAATTTGTTACAGAGTCCTAGGACCTGATATGCAGCGTGAGGGTTAGAGTGATGGGAGGTGGGTAGAGGGACACTCAGGGAAGGGCCCTGGGAGTAGGGGACATTTGTATGGAAAGCAGTGACAATCTAGGGGAGAGAGCTTCCAAACAGAGAAATAGGAAGTGCAAAGGCCCTGTGGTAGCAGATGAAGGAATGGACTGGAGAGTGTCCATGTGGGGAGGGGGGCCCTGTGGATGGGTATTCAGGGAAGGGCCCTCTGAGGATGGGGCATGTGAACAAAGACCTGGATGGGAGAGGAAGCCAGTCCCTCCTGGAGGCAGGTGCCCCTAACAGAAGGAAGAACCAGGTTAGAGCCCCAAGCAAGACTGAGCTCGGCATGTCTGGCCCCAAAGGCCAGTGTGGCTGGGTGAGGTTGTTTGCAGAGGTAAGTGGGGGACGTCTTGCGGGCTGGGGGCTACTGGTACTGACTCTGACCGAGAAACTTGCTGGGGTTTAAAGCTGGGCAGTTAGAAAATTTTTTAACCATTTGGGGGAGCCTGGAAGCAAAGATGAGACCACCGAGGGCACTGTTCCCACGCCAGCACCTCTCAGCCGTAAGTGGCAACAGAATCACGAGGAAGGCTTGTTAATGCAGAGCCCCGGGCACCGTCCCAAGAGATCCCGGTTCAGCAGGTCTGTGCAGGGCATGCCTGAAAATCTGCATTTTGTACAAACTCACAGGTGGAGCTGCTAGTCCACAGACGGCACTGTGAGAAGTGCTGGTCCAGGCCAACGCCCCCTTTTCTAGAGTGGAGGAAACTCAGAGAGCTTAAGTGGTGCCCAGGGCCACTCCTTACAACAGAATCGGGCCAGTTTTGTAGACCCAGGTCAGTGCTCTCTTTTCCCGACCCCAAAACATCCCACCTGTGGCCAGACTGTGATATTCAGAGTTTCATTAATAATTTGAATGTAGAAAACAGATAAACTCTGGCCTCACCCATCGCCCTCCCTTACAGTAAATATCCCCAGGTATTCAGTGTGTGTGTGTGTGTGTGTGCCACGCATGTGTGCATGCGTGTGCCTGCGTGTGCTTGTGTGTGTGCGTATGTGCTCGTTGTGTGTACATGTGTGTGTGCGCACGTGTGTGTGTGTACCTTGGGGCACACACCCACCTTTCCATTCTGCTCCTCTGGGTAGGTCAGGTACCTAAGGAGGTGAGAAGCTGGACAGTTCTGTAATTCAACAGAACCAGATCAGAACCAAGATAAATATGAAGGGAGGGGGCAATTGCTTTAGAAAATTACAGTTGAAGAATTCACGGTAACTTGCTCTGAGTTTTTTTTCTTTTTCAAAGGCTTCATCTATCACTTTACCTACAAAATCTGGATTATGATTTTAAAGAGGTTTTGCCATCTTGGAATGAAAGGAACTAGGTCAAAAAGTGCTCTGATTATGTGGTTTTCGGCTTTAAAAATTTCAGAAGCTGATGGGTTACAGAATACGGTCGACAAAACTCCTGCATGTGGCACTCAGGACTCACAATGATTGACCAGCTTTCTTTTGACCCAGCAGTTTCTGACATACCTGCCACCATCAACCAAGACCATATTTACCAATCTGTACCTAAACTAACTTGGGACTTTTCTGTCTGTTTCTCTCATTGTGTTTCCTTCTACTGGAAAGCTCTTCAGAGCAGCTGTCATAAACTTAATGGCCGTGGGCTGAATAGGAATCCACAAAGGTTTCTGCTTCTCCGTAAAAACATTAGACCCATCCTTTGGTGGATGAATGGATAAACAAAAGGTGGTCTATCTATACCATGTAATATTATTCAGCCATAAAAAGGAATGAAGCGCTGACACGTTCTACTACACGGATGAACCTTGCAAACATGCTGCTGAGTGAAACAAATGTACTAAATGCCAATGAATTCTTCACTGTGAAATGGTTAATGTTATGTTAATTTCCCCTCAACGAAACAAAACAAACAACCACAATGAAATCTCATTAGACCCAGCAAATCTGGCACCTCATTCCTCTTGGTAAGGACGGCCTGGGACCCAGAAGTCACCGACCTTTTCAGGTACTGTTGTTTAGGCTCTCGTTTGCTACAGCTGCTGCTTCTGCTCGGTGACCGGCCCACCTCTGATGTGTATTCCAGGTGGTCTGGCCTTAGCATCATCAACAAGAAGACAGAGTGTATTTTATTCACAGCAGCTAGCAGGGTGCATCCAGCAGTCAGGATGTTCAGTTTTTGTTACTCAACTTCTAGAACCTGGTCTGTCCCTTCAGCGGCATCACCTGTCACTCCCCTACATGTCCCATCACTCCTGCTGGACCAACTGCAATTCCCTAACCACACTCTGTCCGTACTTTCCCCATGGCTCCCTGCAAACCCCATTCAAGACTTTAACAGCGTCGTTTCCACGAAGAATCTTCCAACCCACCCTCCCTCCAAGCACTCAGAACATTTTTTGTACTCTGCTCACTTTCAGTGTTGATTCGCCCCCTTGACCCAGCTCCTGGGAGGAGAACCTACATCCGTTCCGTTTCCAGTTTCCAGAAGCAGACACATACATCGCTGTTCCCCAAACGGATGCCACTGGGGTCCTGGTCGTGCTGTCAACATAGAAACTTAAAAGAAACAAAATTTCCCAACCCTTCTCTCTCTGAGCTTTTCTTTTTAAGTTTTAGGTGAGCTTTGTGAGATGTGATGTTTGCAGCATCAGAAGAATGATGGGCTTTGCCTCCATCTGCTGTCTCACTTCTTTAGAAAACAGTTTCATACATTGCACACACCAAGATGCTCAGTGGTATTTCAGACAAGCACTGTATCTTCAGCAGTTCCAAGAAGTATTAGGCATATAGAGAAAATAAAGAGGGAAAAGTGTCAATTCTGCCCTCTAACGTCCATTTGCGATATTTTTCTCCCTTACTTTGAGTTGAGGCTGTAAAGATATATTTCTTGTTCTACTGCGCCATCTGCTGGCAAAACTTCACAGAACATCTTTCTACTAAGATTTTACGTCCTCCCTGGGAAAGTTAAAGTTCATATTGTATTCCAAATTGAGCCCTTAAAAAACAAAAAAAAGGTGAAAACCTTTGTGAGGCCATTTCTCCCTCCAAACTACTCCTCGCTTCAAGTGTCTTACCTTTTCTCATGAATTCTTTTTTTTTTACATCTTTATTGGAGTATAATTGCTTTACAATGGTGTGTTCGTTTCTGCTTTATAACAAAGTGAATCAGTTATACATATACATATATCCCCATATCACCTCCCTCTTGCGTCTCCCTCCCACCCTCCCTATCCCACCCCTCTAGGTGGTCATAAAGCACCGAGCTGATCTCGCTGTGCTATGCAGCTACTTCCCACTAGCTATCTATTTTACGTTTGGTAGTGTATATATGTCCATGCCACTCTCTCACTTTGTCACAGCTTACCCTTCCCCCTCCCCATTCTTTAAGCATCGGAGGTGTCAGGATCACAGAGCTTGCCCCACATTTCTCAAACTTCTCTGAGGATAAGAATCACTTGGTGTTACTTGTTGAAAGAAAATTCCTTGCTGCCAGCCCAAACCTACAGAATCAGGGTTACCTGGGAATGTGTGTGTTTTCAGAAGTTCCCCCAGTGGATTTTTTAATAATCAAGCTACTGTGGGAAACACTGAAATCTAGCCTGTTCCTTTCAGCTCACGGATGAGACTGCAGCCCTCTCCAACCCCCGCCTCCACCGAAGTATACCCTCTTAATGAATAAGAAACAATATTTTTGCTGTATAAACGCCCCATTAAAGCCAGTCCCTAGACGCACTACCCCTACCCCCCATTATAAAGAAGTTATTGAATTATTACTGGACTTCACTAGTCACCTGGTCACCAACCGTCCCACTTCCCAGCCTGACAAATAATTCCGTTCTATTTTACAATATTTACAGTAGCTTTAACTGTGTTGATTTTTGCCCAGTGAGGAAATGAACTCCTGTTAAGGGCATCTAGCTAGCTCAGTGCCTCTGCTATCAGCGCAGACGCTGGACCACCTGCATCAGCGCCTTCTGCAGTTTGTCAGGGATGCAAATTAGTGGGTTCCACCTATGGAACCTGCTGACTCAGAGTCTCTAGCGGAGGCAGCGGCGCGATCTGTGGTTTAACCAGCCCTCCAGGTGACCCTGATGCAGGGCAAGTTTGAGAACCACTGTCATCCACAGGAACACGCATGCCCTCAGCACCCAGATTTGTTGATGTGGAAAGTTAAATGCGTAGGTACACACCCACTGGCATTCTGGCTCTAGAATGCAGTTTTACTTCTTTGGGGGCAAAATTCAAATCTCATTTTCTTATTTGGTAAATGAGGTACCTTATCTTTTAAGGGGTCAGCCCAAAATTGAGTCCTTTTTTTTTTTTTTTTTAAACAGTAGGCCTCAAAACACACACTTGGTCACAATTTCACGGTTTACCGAGGGCATGCTGAGTGCACAGACCTGCTCCACGAGCAGGAACGAGCCAAGCACACCTCAATCCTCGTCCACACCTTGTCATAGATGCTCCAGGTACAGCGGGAGGCTCGGGAAGGAGTGGGCGGGGCCTGGCGAGGCAGGGGCGGAGCCTGGGCGGGGCTCATCTGGCCCTGCCTCTGCCTGTGCCCCACTGAAACCGCCATTCGCGCAGCAGCCAATCAGCGCGCAGCGCGGGCCGCCACCCGCCTCGCCGTTAGCTGGGTGTCACGTGCAGGGCAGTTTACCCCTTGAAGTCAGTGTCCATCCGCCCAGAAAAAGAGGACCCCGCCCACTTCCGTCGGCTCCCGCGCCACGCAATCGCCCACAGCGGACGGCGAGGTGAGAGCGGGCGGCGCGGCTCCGTGGTGCCGAGAGGTGCCGGGGTCCGTTTGGTCCCGCGTCGGGGCGCCAAGTCTCAAGTCCCGGCGCGGAGGGATCCGGCGTGAGATAACCGTTGGCAGCGCGGCGACAACTGTTAGTGCGGCTGGGGCGTTGGCGAGGCGGCGCGTCCTGTGAGGGCCTTGCTGCGGACTGGCACGGCGGTTCCTCTCCCGCTCCAGCCTGTGGGCCTGGTGAGGCCGCGGCCCTGCGGAGGGGTGGCCTCCACCGTGCGGTCGCTCAGCCCATCGGCGGCCCGGACTGCGGTGGCCTCTGCCCTCCTTGGGCGTGGGTGGGGGGCGGGGTGGCCGGGCGGGCTGGGGGGCAGCGGCGAGCGGCTGCGCTTTTGGGGTGGACGCTAGTGTCCTTGCCCCCGGGGTGGACGTCGGCTTGACCCGGACGTCCTTTGTAGCTGGTGCGGTACCTTTGAGCACCAGCTGGGTTTCTCACTTCCAGGTGGTGGGGTAGCTTGTGGTCCAGCCTGGGGGATGCTGAGGTGGGGAGGACGCAGCTGAGCCCCGCACCTGTGCAGCGGGTGGCATGGGGTGGTCCTGCCCGTCCCGGCTTTGATGCCGTGGGTAGCGTCCTCCGGGGTCCTCGGGCTCAGCGATCAGCAGAAGCCCCTGCAGCCAGCTGAGCGCGAGCTTCTGGCTCAGGGCGGGGCGTGGGACCCCCGTCCCGTTCGCGTTGGCATCACGTTGCGGGTGTTGCCCGTCAGGGATCACGCTTTGAGAACACTGCTGCACTGGTTAAAAGGAACTCGCTCTTGGGGCGGCAGTGGAGCTCATTACTCGGTTTTTCACACACACTCAGTCACTGCTTGGTTGCCAGCTCTGGGCTTAGGTGCGCGGGACTACCCTGATGAGCCGCCAGGTGTGGAGGAGCTCTTGAAGTGTGTGTGAGGGAGGGAGGGAGGGGGAGGCTGATCACCCGTGCCGTGCGGTTGGTGTAATCCGCGTGCACACAGCTTGGTCCTTAAAGGATAAGCTGGATTCTTCCGTTTTAGAGAGGCTGAGTGGAGGAAAGGCACGTTTGCTAGAGTCTAAGGCAGAGGCCTCCGACTTTGATTCTGTCCCCCAGTAAGAGAGCAGAATGTATGCCAGTGTGCTCAGCGTGTGAGTTATGTGTGTATAGCCGTGGTCATGGTCTGCATAGTACAAATACAGAATACTTTCTAATGGTATGAAAAAAATCGGATATGCTGGCGCCTCCGCAGGTCATATCGTGGGAACCTTGGGGAGTTGCTCGACTTGGGTTGGTTTTTACAGTACGGTGAGCTAATGTTATTTTTCGTCCTTTAGAACATGCTAGGAAGTCAGAGAGGTCTTTGAAGAGACAAAGTGGAGAGTGTCGTTAGATTTGTCTTTCTAGGAAGCTTGCCGTGGAACAAAAACTTTCAGAAGCTGAGAAAACAGACAAAAAAGATATCCTGACTTAAAGCAGAGTGATCTCAACTGTAAATAACGTCATACCGCGCCCCTCTTTGGAAGCTGCAGTCGTCTCACCTTGAATTGAACGTCAAATCCAAGCTCATTACACTTGAGTCACACTAGGCGTCTTTCCTTTCTGCAGACAAGCCGAGCTGTCAGCCCTTAGTCACGGGTTTTTCCCTCTTGTCCGAAGAGTGGCACCACCTACCTTCCAGTTCCTAGTCCTCCAGTGTTAGCTTCATCGCAGACAGACCTCTTCAGTGTGTAACTTAGCTTCTGCTTTCCTCTTTGTAAGAACATGCTCCTTAGTTCCTTTGTTAGACTTGAGAATTTGTAGTTTATCTGCCTTTTCCACCGGGGCTCACATGGGTGGAATTCTCATGGTGTGCCAGGTATTTTGTGAGCCTTTATGTGTGTTCTCATCGAGCCGCACAATTGACCTGTGTGGTGTAGGTTATTATAACTGTTTTACAAATAAAGACGTGAGTTTGGGGTTATGGGATTTGCTCAAGGTCACTTACATGAAGGAGTGGCGTTCAGACAGTCTAGCTGTGAGGTCTCTCCCGGTGATGACCTGATGATACTGCTTTCTACCCTGTGGTTGGGAGTGACTGGGTGGGGAACCTCTATACATAGTACTAACAACACATTTGATGCCTGACACAGATCCTGGCTCACATTAGGTACTCACTCATTACACATGGTGGTGTTGGGTGTTGAAGAAATGGAGAGAATTGCTGATCAGATGTGGTAGGCGTAGTAAAGGAGTAGTCTAGAGACGAATGACTCAGTCGATTTTCTTTAGAGACGAAGTGGATGCCCCTCACCAAGAATGAAATTATGGGACATAAATGATGTGGTAGAAAAGATTAAGCTACACATGGAATTGTGGGAAGATCCTGGAAGATACAGTAACGTATGTATAAGGATTATGTAAAGAGCCTGGCATAAAACTTGCCATTGGTGCCCTCTTTCATGGTAGGTTACACATCCAGATGTGAAAGAAAGAACTAGTCACCAGCACCTTCCGTCTCTTAACGGTTTTATCCTCCTAAATCTCTTTGTAATAAATAATCCAATTGAAAAACGAAATAGGTCTTCCACTTCAGTGCCACCACCCAGCACGGGAGCACTTGAGTTCATCGAAGGTGGGGATATTGCCTGACTGTATGTTAAGAGGTTAGAAAAGTATGGGATTACCCAGGAGCTTATTTTAGAATCTCAACCAAATCCGTTTAAAGGTAACGTTGTAGAAACACTCAAATATAACAGTGAACATTGAGTATTGTCTTCATGATTATTTCCTCTCAAGAAAAAGAAGAATGACTGGGAGAGCCAGAGCGAGAGCAAGAGGAAGGGCTCGCGGTCAGGAGGCGGTGCAGTGCGTGGGCGCCGCTGCCGTGAGTGCTTTCCCCTGTCCACTGCCGAGGCGTCTTAGAACACAGTGTTCTTAATCCTTCCTCAGCTTGCACTGGCAAAAAGGAGGTTAAGAACCGTGTCCTGTGAAGGGATAAGGGCTGAACCAGGAAGCTGACGTTCTGTGTCCTGTGGATATTGGAAGCTGGTGCTTGCCTTCAGTTGGCGGCCCTTCTTGAAGAAATTTCTTTCTGAGGATAAAATATTTGATTACTGATTTAGATCGGTTTTGGTTAAATGCCCGGACTTGTTTGAGTCGTTATTGCCTCTGATACCTGTGACCTTTTGACGTGAAAAGAATGCTCTTCTTCGTTTGCATATAACCGCAGAGTCAGCAGCCTGGTTACATTCAGCCTAGACTGCAGCCGCCACCAGACGAGGGGGAGTTAGGTGCCCGCGGACGACAGAGAGGAACAGTAGGAGCGACAGCCAAGCCACAAGGTGAAGGGAGAGTGAAGGGGCTGCGTGCGTGCGTGTGTGTGTGCGCGCGCGCGCACTGGCAGCGTTAGATGTGCATGGCGACCAAAGCTCTGTACAAGGAGAAAGGACCCCCAGCAGTCCTTGAAAGTGTAGCCGCATCTCCCGCAAACCGTGCAGCCTGCCCTTGAGTGCAGGACCACAGGATTGCTTTCCTCCCTGGAAATGAACTCCAGCCTACCAGAGCGCCACACTTGCTGTTCCAAAGCAAATTCTAAACTGATTATAATTGGCTCATTATGCATTAATCATTTTAGAACATTCTCTTGGCATCTTTAGTGACTTCAAAGCTGTACCAACTTTTACATTTGTAACTTTGACTTAGAAAACGTATTTTCACATGTGTTGTTTTGGTTCATCCTGTTTCTCAGTTGCAAAAGCTGAGGTCAGAGTTGTGGCAGCCAGTAGAGTCAGACGCCCGTTCTGGTTCCAGAGCGTGTGCTCGTTCACTGCACTGCTGCGGAAACTAATTAATTGGATGCTTGGTGTAAGATTCTTCTACAGTTATTAAGTTTGCTTTTGGTATAGGAAAAGCAGACCCATGTATACATAGGGAGAATTAATATCGTCACATTGGCTTTTAAACCCTGGATTCACTCCCATATTAAGTTTCCTGTATATCGTTACAGCAGTGTTAGCTATAGTCGTCATGTTGTGTATTTTATCTCTAGTACTTATTTATCTTATGACTGCAGGTTTGTACTTTCAGACACTTTCCTCCAATTCTCCCTTCCCTACCCTCTGCCTCTGGTAACAAGTCTGATCTCTGTTTCTGTGAGTTTGGTTTGGGGTTGTTTTTTGTTTGTTTGTTTTTAGGTTCCACATGTAAGCAAGATCATACAGTATTTGTCTTTCTGTCTGACTGATTTCACTTAGGATAATGCCCTCAGGGCCCATCCATGTTGTCACAAGTGGTCGGGTTTCCTGTTTTTATTATTTCCTGAATAATAATCCATTATATATATGCACCACAAACTCTTTTATCCATTCATCCATCAATGGACAACTGAAGTTGTTTCCATGTCCTGGCTATTGTCAGTAATGCTGCTACCAACATGGGGGTGCAGATATCTTTTTGAGTATTTTCATTTCCTTTGGATATATTTCCAGAAGTGGGATTGCTGGATCATATGGTGGTCCTATTTTTAATTTTTAAGGAGCCTCCATACTGTTTTCCATAGTGGCTGCACCAATTTAAAATGCCACCAGCAGTGCACAGGGATTCTCTTTTCTCCTCATCCACGCCAGCCTTTGTTATGTTGTCCTTTTGATGGTGGCCATTCCGACAGGCGTGAGGTGACAGCTCATTGTGGGTTTAATTTGCATTTCCCTAAATGACTAGTGCTGCTGAGCATCTTTTCCTGTGCCTGTTAGTCTTTCACGTGTCGTCTTTGGAGAAATGTCTGTTCAGGTCTTTTGCCTGTTTTTTAAATTGGCTTATTTGGTGTTTTGCTATTGAGTTGTATGAGTTCTTCATATATTTTGGATATTAACCCCTTATCATATGTAAAGTTTGCAAATATTTTTCCCATTCTGCAGGTTGTATTTTCACTTGTTGACGATTTCTTTTGCCGTCCAGAAGTTTTTTATAGTCCCACCTGTTTATCAACTATTCTGTTGTTTGTGCTTTAGGTGTCATGTCTTAAAAAAAAAAAAAAAATCATTACCAAGATCCCGTGTCAAGGAGCTTTTCGTTTTGTTTGTTTTGTTCCAGGAGTTTAATGGTTTCAGGTCTTACATTTAAGTCTTTAATGTATTTCAAGTTAATTTTTGTAAGTGGTGTAAGATAGGGGTCCAGTTTCATTCTTTTACATGTGAATATCCAATTATCCCAGCACCCTTTATTGAAGAGGCTTTTTTTTTAACATCTTTATTGGAGTATAATTGCTTTACAGTGTTGTGTTAGTTTCTGCTCTGCAACAAAGTGAATCAGCTATACGTATACATATATTCCCATATCCCCATATCCCCTTCCCCTTGCGTCTCCCTCCCTCACACCAGTCAGAATGGTCATCATCAAAAAATCTACAAACAGTAAATGCTGGAGAGGGTGTGGAGAAAAGGGAACCCTCTTGCACTGTTGATGGGAATGTAAATTGATATAGACACTATGGAGAACAGTATGGAGGTTCCTTAAAAAACTAAAAATAGAACTACCATATGACCCAGCAATCCCACTCCTGGGCACATACCCCGAAGAAAAACAATAATTCAAAGAGACTGTCTTTTTTTCCATTGAATATTATTGGTTCCTTTGTCAGATATGAGTTGACCACGTATTCCTGGGCTCTTGATTCTGTTCCATTGGTCTATGTGTCTGCTTTTGTGCCGGTATCATACTGTTTTGATTACTGTACCTTTATAGTAATAGCTTGAAATCAGGAAATGTGATGCCTCTTGCTTTGTTCTTCACAGTTCTTTGAAACTTAGAATATTTGACATGTTCAGCTGTGTTCAACAGAGCAAAATTTCATTGAATTAAAACTCTGGGCAAAAAGATGCGCTGAAGCTGTTTTTTTAAAAAACATATCCTTATTATTGTAGCATTAAAATGCAAATAAAATTTCTGGAAACACTTAAATTCTAAACATTCTTTGTATTGATCTTCACTAATACTTTTTTAACAGTTCTCATGAATTTAAATTTAATTCTGTGAAACTTAGTTTCCTACCTATGAAAAGGTATATATTGCATCTTTATAGATGAGGGCCACTGTGAAGATCAAGAGATACTCAGGGTCACAAATACAAGGCCTGACTTTACCGCCTTTCACTGGTCTTGTAAGTATCATATCTGAGAAGTGCTTCTCACAGTAAATGTTTAATATCTACTATGTTTTAGAAATTAAAATGCCGACCTTAACAGATTTATCGTTAATGAGCCTTGTTTAAGACCTCGATTTTTCACTGTGTGAAGGGGGATAGGGTTCCATTGCAGGACTCTTAAATGGAACAGCAGCATGATCGATGGGATTCGTGTTTTTAATAAAGCGCTCCTGCAGCTGCCTGGAAGGGGAATTAGCAAGGTTTCCAGTTGTATCCATTTGAAATGTGCCATCTTTCTAGATTGACAGTTAATCAAGTTTTGGCTAAAATGTTAATAATAGCGGTGCTATATGTAGAGAGGGGAGCAAACTTCATCATTGTTTATATTCAGAAACTTGCAATCAGGTTTTCACATCCAGAACGGATACTTTTTTAAGAGAAACTCAATACCTGACCTTTGTTAATGTAATTAATCCATGGATACCTTAAGCTGAAAGACTTTGGGATAAAAAGTTCACTAAGGGAGACAAATATAAACAGTTGCATATTAAAAGACTTTTAAAATGGAGCCCCTGAAAGTCATGAGGCACAAGAACCAACATATTTAGCAGGACCTTTAAAGCGCCTTATAAACGAAGTTCTCATTTAAAACTTACTACATCCTGTAAAATTTATTATAATCAATTTTTCAGGTGAAGAAATTGAAGCTCACGTTAAAATAACATATGTTTTGTTGAAGCTGTGTTACTTCTCCTCCAGAAGCTGGCAGTTCTGGGCTAGTTCTGGCATTTGTGGTCAGAAGAGAACTGGGCTCTCATCTCTTTGTTCTCTCCACCCAAGTCCATGACCTCCGTCATTAAGACTTATGTTTTGTTCAGAATGTCTGCTTGAGCTCCCTCCTGCCATCACATCCAGATTCCAGGCAAGATTGGCAGCTAGGGGCCTGGACAACAGAAAAGCCAGCTGTTGACACCCCTATGGCGCTTTCCCAGACATTTCATCCAGTAATTTCTGCATAAGTTTCTTAGGCCCTCCTTACCTGCAAGGAAGGTAGAAATTCTAGTCTTTTAGCTGTATTACTCCCCACATAAACTTTTAAAATAAGAATGAAAGATTGGTTATTGGGTAGTCAGTAGTCTCTGCTACACAAGATAACATGCCTATTAACTAAAAGCTAGAACTTAACACTTGACTACAAAGCCCATGTTCATTCTTTGGCCCACATCATACTATTGATATGAGATACTTCATAATATATTTCATGCATATTAAAGGACTTAATAATTTAGGATATTTTAGCCACAGCTTTACAAGTAAGCATGAATTGATGGTTAACCTATCCCAGTAGATGTGTATCATGGCACGGGATATACACAGGCCCATCCCATCTGCTCTGCTGGTCCGTAAGGGAAACTTAGTGAGGAAATTACATTTTAGACTTAACGTTTTCTAATTCAGGTTGCACATTTAAATCATATGAACTACCAATTCCTACAGCTATAATTACATCATAAAAATTGTGAAAAATACTGACATTAAGGGCCCACGGGTGTTATCAGACCTAGAGACAGAAAAATAATTACCCAGTCAATACACATGTGCTCCTAAGTTCTTGAATCACTCCAGTTGTCTTGATCTTGTAAAGGTATACATGTCTTGTGAAGGAGCTGAGTTTGCCTAGGGCAGTGACAAGAGGCTCACAGAAGAGGTTATGGCTGAGAAGTTGTTCTCTCCTTTGGCTGGCAGCTACCTGAAGCATTCTGATGGGATTGTTATACTCTATCTTTAGCACCTCAGGAGCCTTTGGGTTTCAGGTAGTAGAGTACTTTGGGAATCGTCATTCTTTATTTCATGCTGCATGTTACTTAGATGTATAATTTTCTTCTTTTTTTCCTTTTTTATTTTTTCTTTTAAGAGCTCCAGATATCTGCTGGATTTCACGAGTTATCATTAGCAGACAGAGGAGGTCGTCGTAGAGACTTTCATGATCTTGGTGTGAATACAAGACAGAACCTAGATCATGTAAAGAATCAAAACAGGTAGGTTAATTATTAAGAGTACAGTTTTCAAGTACAGAGGACGGTGATTGAAGCACTTTAATTTCGGTATTTATTTGTACGATGCATTCCTAGGGTGAAGGAGCACATTGGTCAAGGATTTTGCATGGATGGCTTTTCCATTTTCCTCTCTCCCTTTTGGTTTTGAAATAGGTTATAGATGTCATTAGCTGCACTGAAATGTTGTTTTACTACATAGATCACTTTTTTCTTTTAAAGCTTTTTGCTGTACAGAGATTTCATTGGTTCGGTTGTAAATTACTCAGTCTAGGGAGGATTTATTTCTAAATGGATGCTTTTAGTAATTTACCTAAGTGGAAATAGTCTCCCAGCGTCAGATGTCTGAGGACTTTTGGTGTTGTCTGCTGCTTTTAACCCCTTGCTTACAGAACTGTGTCTGCCTTGTCCCGGCAGTGAAGATTTCAAGGAGGAATAAACTTGATATTTCATTAATTGAATGTGACTTACTTTTACAGGTTCTTCAGGTACTATAGTAAGGCTGAGCACTAACCATTTTCGATTGACATCCCGTCCCCAATGGGCCTTATATCAGTATCACGTTGACTATAACCCGTTGATGGAAGCCAGAAGACTCCGCTCAGCTCTTCTTTTTCAACATGAAGATTTAATTGGAAGGTGTCATGCTTTTGATGGAACGATATTATTTTTACCTAAAAGACTACAGCACAAGGTTATTTCAGTTGTCGGGTTGGGGAGAGGGAGATGGGGAGTTCTACCTCAAAGCTAAACTGCCACAGTCTGGGGTAGCTTTAGAGAAACCCCAGTGGTCTCCTGTCTCTTAGGACTTGTAATACACCCATGGGTGTATTTGGCATTATTATACCATTCTCAGATCCACCTGCGTGACTTAACGATTACAATCAAGTAATAAGAAGGCACTTAATCACTCTTTTCTCATGCCCATTCTGTTACTCTTTTCTCATAGTCATTCTTTTTTTTTTTTTAATCTAAAACTTTTCCATACTTTTCACTGTTGCCTTATTCAATAGGCTTATGTGATTGGCCCTATTTTAACAAAATTAAAAGTTTGGTTTTCCACCACTCTGGCTTCAGGTTACCGAAGTTTTTAGTCAGACCCGAAATGGAGAGCATGTGAGGATAACTGTCACCTTGACAAATGAGCTCCCGCCCACATCACCAACTTGTTTGCAGTTCTATAATATTATTTTCAGGAGGTATGTTGGCATTTTTTAACATTGTATTAAGAAATCTTAAACATAATCAGAAGTTGAAAGACATGTACAATAAGTACCTGTATACTTAGTACCTAGATTTTACAATGGTTGGCTAGGATCATTGGGTTACCCTGAGTTTTAATCGTTTTTAGGTGCGGTGTACTGGTATAAGTCTCATTTATTTGCTTTAAGCGAGCGTCATGTCTTTCACTTCCCTATTTGTGTTGAGATTAGATCTTTCAGATCCCATTTGAGCTTATGTTAAGAGCACACGTTCTCTCAGCACTTTAACTTTATATTCCTTCTGTCCCACAGGGGGCGCTAGTTCAGAAAGCAGGACAGGGTTTAGGTCCGTTCTGATTTACTTCTTCCATCGTAGGACACGTATAGTGCATGCTCCATGATTGGCTTTCAGTGTGGGTGCTGTGTTTTCCAAGCCCAAAGTTGTTGGACACAAGTTCTGTGAAGGCCCCCGCCCCTGCCGTCCCCCTGCTGAGTGGGAAGCAATCTGGAAGAGCCTGAGCTTGGCGTGAGCATAGTGAGGCATAATTCTTGGATTTGTAATTTACCCAAGTTGGGTCAATGAGATAACTGTCACTGACTCATTTTGGTGGATACTTGTTTGAATAAATGTAATGGAAGATTTATTTTTCTGTAAATGATGGGTTGGCAAACTTTTTTTTTTGCAAAGGACCAGATAGTAAACATGTTAGGTTTTGCAGGCCATGTGGTCTGTGTCTCAACTGTTCAACTCTGCTGTTGAATCACAGAAACAGTCATTGGACATATATGATCGTGGCTGTGTTCCAATAAAGCTTTACTGATGGACATTGAAATTTGAATTTCACATAATTCATGCATCGTTAATCTTTTGATTTTTTTTTCCAGACCTTTTAAAAAATGTACAAAGAAAAAATAGTTCCTAGCCATACAGCAGGTAGGCTGGATGTGGCCCCCCTATGAGCCATAGTTTGCCAACTCCTGCTCTAAACAACATGCCATTGTGATTGTAGTATTAGAGATACTTATCAATATTCATTTCTCTATTCTGACCTTTCAAATTCTAGGCTTTTAAAGATGATGAATTTGCAGCAGATTGGACGGAATTATTATAACCCAAGTGACCCGATTGATATTCCAAATCATAGGTTTGTATGAAGTGGAAAGTTTCTGTTCCTTAGGTTTAATCACAGACTTTGATAGTGATTGCTCTGTTTTGAAATGATCAGATTTACTCTGGCCGCTAGTGGTACCCATCACATTAAGTGAACATTTAACCTGCTTAAATAATAAAGGAGACATCCCAGAATTTTTGGATTTAAAAAATCATGTGATATTTATTTGTCATGGGGAAAAGCATAAAGACTTATCCAACACAAAGTTTGTATTTGCTCTTAGGTAACAAAATTCATCAGCTAGTGACGATTGCTTCAAAAGTTACTGCAGTGTATCAGGATTGCAGCTCAAGTGGTTTAGGTTTATTATAATAAATGTAGATGCTTTCAATTAGATTTTTCAAGTCTTAGATCAATATAAGTAATAAAATTTAATAAGTTAGTATATTAAATTTAAAATGGAACTTATAAAGTTATTATATTATTATAAACGTTCATTGTTGAAGATCTTAAAAAGATCAGTCTTTATCTGGAACCCTGTAAAACCTGAAGCTAAGTAAATGTACTCAAAGACTTTGTACTATTGACCCAGTAATAAATGTAAAAACCATAACTTGATATATACAAAACATGTTTGGATATTCATAGAGGTTACTTCATGGCATTCATTGTCTTTGACAGGTTGGTGATTTGGCCTGGCTTCACTACTTCTATTCTTCAGTATGAAAAATAACATCATGCTTTGCACTGATGTCAGTCATAAAGTCCTTCGAAGTGAAACTGTTTTAGATTTCATGTTCAACTTGTTTTCATCAAACTGAAGAACATAAATTTCAAGAACAAGTTTCTAAAGAGCTGATAGGTTTAATTGTTCTCACCAAGTAAGCTTCTAATAATGCAAAAATAATTTTACAAGTCTGAAGATATTGAGGCTTTCTAGTCCTATAATGTTAGATGGAGAAAGTAGGGTTTAAAGTTGAGAGGTGGGAATAGCACAAAAACAGGGGAGGGATATTTATAACCTTTTTCTCAAGAGCAAAAGTTTTGGGGGAATATACTCATCTTAAAAGGAGAAATAGCCAATGATTTCTATTCTTTTTAGTTTTAACTTTATTTTCTAATAGTTTAGTTAACTTCCCCATCTAGTGTATAGCATGGTCTTTAAGAAATTATTTTCCCTTTATCTTTCCATAATATTGTATATTACCAAATGAGTTGAAATTTTATTTTTTAGAGAGTACATAGTGTCTAGCCCCTCTTTTTAATAACATTTCTACATATTTTAATCAAATACCAATAAAATCTCAACTCCATAGGTATAACAATAAAACATACAGAATAGACGATATTGACTGGGACCAGAATCCAAAGAGCACCTTCAGGAAAGCCGACGGCTCTGAAGTCAGCTTCTTAGAGTACTACAGGAAGGTAAGGTGCTACTGTGGACTCTTATCTTCGTACTGGGAAGGGCTGAGACCTTAGGGGAAATCTGAAGCGTCTTCAGTAGAATTTTCTGACAGGTGTGCATGTGGAACACGTTGCTTTTGAAGCTGTCTATAATGTGTTTGTTAAGGCGGTCACGGCATAATTAGCTCATTAGCAAATGAGCTGTGCCCGGTCTGGTTCCTTTTCTGCAGTAGAATACAAGGTTACATTTGAACTTCAGCACGTGGAGGACCAGTAGGAAAACAGTGCAAGTTAACAGTTTTAGCATATACTGTCTCTTACTCTGTAGCCAGCACTTTTTTTTAAACTTCATCTGGCGGCGTGGGCTAGAGATCTTTGAAACCCTTAGCGTCCGTTGTGTAAATCTGCAGATGGATTAACTCTTACTTTTGTTTTACATGCTGACAGAGTGAGACAGACTTGTCTCATGTGGGCTAGATTCAGGTTATTGGGTGGCCCCCAGCCCCAGTTTTATAAGATGATTCTAGCTGTTGGCACAGTGATCACTAAACTGACAAAGACACGAGAGGACAAATAGCAAGAAAGAGCAGCCACTGACTAGAAGAGAATAAAATGTTCCTCCAGGAAGGCATCAGAACATTGCTGTGGTGTTCAGAGATGAAGCAGATCTGCCCCTATATCCTTAGAAGGTCTCGTTCCATTTGATGTGCTCTGTTAAAAGTGCAGAAAAAGTATTTAAAGAAAACCATTAATAAAATCTTAAAACCTGTCTTTGAAGGGCTAAAATTTATTTCATTTTTTCCTACTTTCCTCTAGATTATTTCCTTTTTTCTAAAAAGTGGAGTAAATGAACTATTATGTGTTATATTTTGTGTCAAAAGTACACATCCGACTAGTGACCTTTGAAATGTCTTTTTCCTGAATATCTACTGTTGCCTGATCTTCAGCTGCTTCTCCTGTGAGTGAGAAGATCAGATACCACTCTGGAGGAAAAGGATTCTCTGAGAAGTCCCATTAAGAACTGGTCTTATTCTGGGCAAAATGAAAACAGGCCAAGGGTCATTCAGCTTGATTTCCCTACTGCTGTTTTCAGCCTCTGAAAACTCCTTGAGGAATCCAACCGTGTTTAACCTAGATTCTTCTGGGTGTCAGAGGTTTCTATGAGAAATGAGTTTTGGCATTTTTCTGTAGTTCATTTTAATAATCATGATCAGAGATGGGAATAATTGGTATATACCAGCAGCAGATATAAAGAGGGCACAGTCGAAAGTTTGATTTAAACCTGAAGCGAGGTCAGGGAAGATTCTCCCCTCCTCTGACCAGTATTGACTCTTACATGCCTGCGTATTCTCCCTTAAGGAACCTTCTGAATGCTGGTATACTTAAAGGTTCTGTGTCAGGTCCCCAGTTACTGTATACTTATACTCTCCAGGTGATCTCCAGTCTATGCAAAGACTTCACATATGATGTGTTAACAATTCTCAGGTTTTCTATCTCTAGCCTAGGCATGCCTAAACCTACTGGTTCTGAATATTTGGATGTCTCAGAGACGCATTACCTGTGGACCAACACTGAACATGTGATATCCCTCTAACCGGCCCTGTGTGGCGCTCTTCATCAGAGCAGGGAACACCACTTCCGCCAGTCAGGACTTTATAGTTTATACTACGCCCCAGTGCCTAAGTAGGCACTCAGGTATTTGCATGAACAGGTGAATGATGGATAATTCAAACCTCAGATCACCGTGCTTTGTGTAACTTACCTTGTATAACTAATCGTCAGATCGTATCACCCTACCTTGCTTATCTGAAGTACCTTCGTTTTCCTCCTTTTCTGAGTGACTGCCACCTCTGTCTAGGCCCCATTTCTCTCTCTCACTCAACTGGCCTTGTAGTTTCATTTCTTATACTTCTGATCCATTTCAAAACTCATACAAATCTGATGTTACACTTTCTACCCAAAGTAATTAAGTGGCTTCCTGTTGCTCCTATGTCTTGTTATGAAGCACATTTTCCTTATCCGGTGAAACCCTGATGATGTCAGCCGCTATGTGTCCTCGTCTCGTCACCTGCCCAGCCGCCTTCCCAGGCACGGGGCTCCCTCTGCCGGCCAGCGCTGGCTCTGCACGCTTGACTCTTAGGCTGACATCTCAGCTGAGGTTAACTTCCTCAGGAAGATGTCTGTCACAACCAGGGGTAAAGGTGTCTAGTAGATCTAATTAATCCAAAGGGGTGGGCTTGAAATATTTGAAAGAATCAAGGTATTCTTAGAACTTCCTAGCAGAAATGGAGTTTGAGTAATAAGTGATGGCTTAGTCTTGTATATTGAAGATAATGTCTAGGAAGCACTCAGTGGGAGAGAAGGGGCTTTGGAAGGGAAGACCATGGTCCATCCCTTTTAAAAAGAAAAAGGTTTAACAGTAGTATTGAACAAATGAAAGTGCTAGTTTTTCATATGTAGGGGAAAATGTTAAAAAGAACTGGCGGGAAATCCCACAGCTCTGTAATTAAGACCTGCATTGAAAGCCCTTTGGTGAAGCAGAGAATAGGAACACTCCTGAAGTTACTACCACGTTTCTACCTGTGTCTGTACCGAGTGAATGACGTGTAAGCAGGGTGACTGTTACTTAGACCCGTAATAAAGTAGTGTGATAAATAAGTAGTATAGATAAGTGGAGCAGAGGTCAGATATGCATGTTCTACTTGCAATTTCTTGTCTGAAATGAAAGCATTTCTGTGGGTGGTTGGTAAAGAGTTGAATGTAGGACAAAGTCAGTGACAAGCTAGAATTCATGGTCTCTTAATTCATGATGACAGATGGCCAGGACCTTGACTGTACGATAGGAATAAGGAACGGTCAGGTACCGTAGTCTCTTGAGAGACCGGGGACTCATGAAACGGCCATGATGGTATTACTATCCTGTATGCTTAGTGGAGATGTGGTTGTTTTAAAGATAAAAAGTTAGAACTAAATTAACCAGGTTAGTAAAAGATGGTAGGGAGGATACAAGAGATGATGGAAACAGGGTCTTTAAGACACAGGGCCAGGAGCTCTAGGGAAAATAACTTTGTGAGAAGTCTGCTCGGTCTCGAATTGCAGAGCTGAACTGGAGGCCGGAGAGCCGGGTCTCGCACGTTTGTTAGATTCTAAGCGTCAACATTTTTGGTCTCTTTACGGGTTGTAAAAACTTACCCTAGATAGTGATTACATGTGGGGAATCTTAATACCACTAAATGGAAGTTCAGCTTCAAAGGAGAAACTTTCCCTAATTAAAAATGTCCCGTCGTGTGCAAAGCCCCTCCTTCCACCATTTATTCTTATAGTGAGGTGACTTTCACAAGCTAGTCCTCACTATAATAAGAGGAGTTTTAGAGGAATTACGCTGTGGTGAAGACTCGGAGTTACACAGACTGCTGTTTCTAAACCAAGAGGTCAAACATGAAGTAAATAGAACTGTGACTGAAAGTCAAAACTTAGAGCCTTACTGTCCTTGACCATCTAAGTTTTTAGGAGAAAAGATGAGGTACTCAGCAGAGCATATAAATCACAACTGGGTTTAGTAGGATTAAAAAGACAATTTTTATACTTGGAAACTGATACTAGCCTTGCTGTTGGCATGAGTTCTTAATTAAAAAAAAAGAACTTTTATCGTCCATTACAAAATGACATGTGACTAAAGGCATTTACTGTGAACAGTGATACTTTCTTCCCTTGAACAGCAATATAACCAAGAAATCACCGACTTGAAGCAACCAGTTTTGGTCAGTCAGCCGAAGAGAAGGAGAGGCCCCGGAGGCACGTCACCAGGCCCTGCGATGCTTATCCCTGAGCTCTGCTACCTCACAGGTACTGCTGACTTTTCTTTACTGGAATGAAACCACAAAGCTTATTTTCCCCGTCTGTTCTAGAAGTCACTAAACATTCCTTCACACCCTCCGTCCCCTCAAAAGCCCTTAAAGCTGCTTTGTCTCCTCAGAATTCTTTCACTCACCACCACCTGACACTCCAGATACTTAGACACGATTCTTGTTTCTTTAACCGTATCCCTTTAAACATTTCGTTTAAAGGTCTAACTGATAAAATGCGCAATGATTTTAATGTGATGAAAGACTTGGCTGTTCACACGAGACTAACTCCAGAACAAAGGCAGCGTGAAGTGGGAAGACTGATTGATTACATTCATAAGTAAGTCCGCTCTGCTCCACTGGGGTACGGCTTCAGTTCCGTTCTTTATTTTACGTGGGGTTGGAGGAGTGACAGGAGGTAACTTTGTTTCGCTTTGTATTTGCAGTATTCAGGGTGGGTTCTTCATGTTTCTAAGTGGGGCTGCTGTTTGTCAGGGAATAATTAAACCTTGTAGCCTGTGGTATTTCTAATTCTTCTGTTAGAAAAAGAATAGACTAGAAAGCAAAATTGTTTGGGACAAGTCTATGTTTTTCTCTTTGTTATAACATTTTGTTTACTTTGAGGAGGAGATAGTTTGGGCATCAGGACTTTTAAATGAAAGGATATCATGAAGGGAAACAGCTGGGAGGAGAGAAAAATAGATTGTACGTCTGGGTTTCCTAGCATTCTCGGCGGGGTTTTAGTCCTGAGAGCAATCTGTTGTAGGTTGCAGCGGATCTCTATTTGCATGTGTGCGCTAGTTTTCGTTCTGTCTCTTTACACTTAGTGGCATATGTAAACATGTTAAATTCACAGAGATGATAACGTGCAGAGGGAGCTTCGAGACTGGGGTCTGAGCTTCGACTCCAACTTACTGACCTTCTCAGGAAGAATTCTGCAAGCAGAAAAGATCCATCAAGGTGGAAGAACAGTAAGGCAGTTCTTAAAGTTGTCCGTCCAATCAGATTTGAGTTAGACTCCCAGTAGAGCGAGCAGGGGTGCATACCCTAGTTCCATGCCAGGCCAGCCCTCTCCTCCCCGAGCACCTCCACTGTCCACTGATGTGAGCACAGAGGGGGCGAAGCCTGCAGCTTGGTCCTCAGGCCGTCCGTGAGACTTAGCTGAAAGGTGGCTTCATTTTTTAAAATGAGCTAAGTTACTTAAATTAAGGGACAGTAGAAGTCTAAGTATCTGAATGGGTTGGTATTTCGTCTGCCACTAAAGTGATCTTTTTACAGGGAAAGCTCCCAATTTATTTGGCTTCATTTTTGCGTGGACCGCTTGTTCGTTAGGGATCTGTATTAAATATTGTGATGTCTTTTATATTCTGTCTTCAGAAAAGGAAAGCAAGTATTCAAAAGTATGTTTTGGTGTAACTGAAGCACTACGAGTGCCCAGGTTGTGAACAGCTGTGCTCTTCTGTCTTCTAAGTGTTCTATGGATCACAGCCTAATCATGTAGCTTAATACTTCAATTGCAATTGTTCTTATTACCCTTTGTAGTTAATATATATTCCTGTATAAGGGGTGTTGCAGAGGTGAGTAGGACATGTAAAAAGCACTGGGTTTTTTCCTCTATGGTAAATATTTCTAGGGTCACTGTGCTTTGAGTCTGTTCGCTTTCTGCCTTGCCGTCAGGTGTTTTCACAGCTTGCTTTTGGTATCTGACACCTCAGTCATAAAGTTGCTTAACTTATAAGGCCTCATTTTTTAATATCTTTGTCATGAGGGAAATAACACTTATCCCTGTAAGAGTTTAGAAAGGTTAAGAAGACCGCAGCCTGAGACACGTAGAGTAGTTGGTGCAGGCAGGTGGGCACTTCAGTGGCAGCTGTTAATATGAATGTATTTTAAATAGAATTGACATAACCCTTTGGATACATTTTTGTATCTTTTTTCCCCTCACTAAGGGCATTTCGTCTGTCACTGCAGTTCAAATTTAAGAGTAGTGCTCTGAGGTTTAGAATATGCCACGGTAGAATTATTGAAGACTTTCTGGCTTTATCACCGAGAACTTACAGTGGAATTTACAGTGTCTCTGAACTTTCTTCTAGTTTGATTACAGTCCACAGTTTGCAGATTGGTCAAAGGAAACAAGAGGTGCACCATTAATTAGTGTTAAGCCACTAGATAACTGGCTATTGATCTATACTCGAAGAAATTATGAAGCAGCCAATGCGTTGATACAAAATCTATTTAAAGTTACACCAGCCATGGGCATACAAATGAAAAAAGCAGTAATGTAAGTCTATCAAGTCATTTCTACTCTGAAAATTGATTAGCAGTCATTTGGAGGGTGTGGGAACTCAAACTGTTAATAAAACTGTCAAAAACGTGAGATGACCTTAAAGGTCTGATACAGTTCCCTGTAAGGTGGATGCAGAAATGTATCTGAGTCACTAAGGGCGGAGGGAGGGTGGGCCGGACTGCCGCTCAGACGCGTGCTGCTGCGGGCTGGAAGCAGCCTTTCGACTGCATGGCCGCGCCTGGTGTCTTATTTCACGTTTTATACAGAAGTGTTTTGTGTGTTATAATCTGTAGGAACCTTTTACCACACAGTACAGTTTTTGTTCCTTTCTCTGAACGTTGGATCACGTATTTCCATTCTAGGATTGAAGTGGATGATAGAACTGAAGCCTATTTAAGAGTCTTACAGCAGAAGGTCACATCAGATACCCAGATAGTAAGTAGCTACTTGATGTGGAGGCAGTTGACCTGGAATCAGTCGTCGTAAATCTTAGAACTTGAGTCCATTGTTGTAAATGTGATAATTAGGTTCCCAAACCGGTCACGAAACACGTGCTTGACCTAAGATAGCTGAGTTAATGCGGCTCTACTTGTGCACCTAGGAGCTTGTTGTTGTGCACTGGGAACGGTGAGCGGGGGTGGAGAACAGCAAAGCCATCTTGAATTTACCGGGACTCAGACGCTTCAGTTATTCTAGAAAATCTGGGGGGAGAAAAGGCACAAGAGTGAAAAACAGTACCTAGCTGTTCCGCACACACAGTATAGTTAGGGTGTCTGTGGTTACACTTACGTGTCATGAATGAGGTGGCAAAGACGAATTTAATGATAAACAGCATATCTGTGTTGCTTTAAACCCAAGAAATGAATTGGCTTCTTCTAATGGATTCCTCTTAGTCCTTTATCTCATACTTAAACGCCACAGGCAAATTACTATCAGGTTGTCTGGAATAATAGAGACACCGAGGGTAGGAAAATGATTTTATTGGGGGCCATGGAAAGAAAGATAAGAATCTGAGAATATAAATTGGAGAAGACGGCCATGAGTTAAAAAGAGCTGGATTCAGCTCCAAAACTTAAACTTGAATCCTCAGAATCTGGGCAGGTGTGGGTGGCTTGGTTGGTCGGTCGGTTGGTTTTCCAGCTGTTTTGCGATGTACTTGACATGTAACATCGTGTGAGTTTTAAGTGTACAGTGTGATGACCTGATACGTGTACGTATTGTGAAATGACGACCACACAGGGTTAGTTAACACCTCCATCACCTCACATAATTACAGTTCTTTTTGTGTATGTGGTGATAACAGTCAAGACCCACTTTCTTAGCAGCCTTCAAGTATATAATACGGTACTGTTAACTGTGATCACCATGCTGTACAGTAGATCCTCAGAACTTAGCTTTTCGCTGGAAGTTTGTGCCCTTTGACTAACATCTTCCCATTTGGGGCAGGGGTCTGCTTAGATCAGGTGCTTCAGCTTCCCCAGCAGCGCCCATGGACTTCCTAGGAAATTTCATAGTTTGGTCATATTCTCAAGCCAGAGCTTTAGAAGTTTAAAAGCCGTGATTCTAGGTGGGTCACGAGTAAGAAAATTGTGAGCATTTTAGAAAATCTTCTATTTGTCCACCTATAGGCTATCACTAACTTGTTTTGCCCTATTCCCTACCTCTGAAGTATTCCAAGCTGGCAATAGAGCATTTTTAACTAAGTTCTCAAGTTTTGAATTATTTGCTTAACGTGCTTTCTTTATTAGTATCTATTACCTAGTTGAATGTCATGGGCATTAGCTAAAAGTTAATGTCATACTTGCTAGCTACATGGCAGAGATGAATAGTAAAGTCAGTGATTTTGTGGGTTTGGTTTCCTGTCTTCTTCCTTGAACTTAATTATCAGTTTCCTAATTCTCTGTGATGAGGGCGTTTTGTTCATTTTTAGGTTGTTTGTCTGCTGTCAAGCAGTCGGAAGGACAAATACGATGCTATTAAAAAATACTTATGTACAGATTGCCCTACTCCAAGTCAGTGCGTGGTGGCCCGGACCTTAGGCAGGCAACAGACTGTCATGGCCATCGCTACGAAGATCGCCCTGCAGATGAACTGCAAGATGGGAGGAGAGCTTTGGAGCGTCGATATGCCTGTAAGTTTGATTTAATTGGTGGATAAAAGTTTTCATTGTTATTTAAGAAAAAATGGATTTTTAAAATACCGCTGGTATTCTGTTGTATCTAACATTACGATGTTTTTGTTGAAGCTAAAGCTAGCCATGATAGTTGGCATTGATTGTTACCATGACACCACAGCTGGACGGAGGTCAATTGCAGGCTTTGTAGCAAGCATCAATGAAGGGATGACCCGGTGAGTGGGCTTTGGTAGCCGCAGATTAACTGCTAGACATACGCAACACAGCCCACGAGTCCAGGGGCCAGTGTCTGGGGAGGACAGGGGTCGTGTTAATTCTTCACCTTGATTTCTCCTACGTTAGATCCAGTAAAAGAGAAAAGTTAGAAAAGGAAACCAGTTATTAGTTACCCTACCATTTTTAATGTCCTTCACTGGCCCTTAACCTGATGTAGCGGTCAGATTGCGTTTCAGGTTATTTTATTATTTGCATTTGCGGGGAGGATGCATCTCTTTAAATGTGACTGTCTCTAAAAACTTCTTTAATAATTTTATTGACCACTGAATGTAATTTCAAGTTGTCATGTTAACTTTATTTTGGAAAACCCACTTGAGTTTACCCAGTCACCTGTATTTCAACATAGTGAAATTATTTTTCAGTGCTTTTCTTAGAACTAATAGAATTGCCAAGAATAGGAAGAATGAAAATTGAAGCATTGATGTGTTAGCGTTACTAATGGGCATATTTCAAGGTGTTTTATCTTTTAGAAAAGTATCTTTTATCAAGAGTATGGTAGTAAGAGTGTGCTTCTGTGTGTGTTTTTTTTAATAATCTTTTTTTTTTTATACTCCACATTTGTTTATTTATTTATTTTTGGCTGTGTTGGGTCTTCGTTTCTGTGCGAGGACTCTCTCTAGTTGTGGCAAGCGGGGGCCACTCTTCATCGCGGCACGCGGGCCTCTCACTATAGCGGCCTCTCTTGCTGCGGGGCACAGGCTCCAGACGCGCAGGCTCAGTAGTTGTGGCGCACGGGCCCAGTTGCTCCGCGGCATGTGGGATCTTCCCAGACCAGGGCTCGAACCCGTGTCCCCTGCAGTAGCAGGCAGACTCTCAACCACTGCGCCACCAGGGAAGCCTGTTCTGTGTGTTTTGAGGTGTAAACCTAGGAGGCATCTCTGGCTTAAATTTTATTTTCTTCTCAGTGATGGAATTATGGGACTGATTTATAATGAAAGAAAGCTTTATGAAGATTTCCTGTATCTTGTAACCCTTCTGCTTAAGATTTCAAAAAGGAAGTTAAAGAACATGAATGGCTAAGGGTAACATAGATATAGCATGATTCAAAAGTGAAGAACTTCTAGACAGTTGCATTCTCACCACGGCCATGTTTTTTCTCTGAATAGCTGGTTCTCTCGCTGTGTATTTCAAGATAGAGGGCAAGAGCTAGTAGATGGGCTCAAAGTCTGCTTGCAAGGTGAGTGTCCTGTTGTGGTTTCCGTCTGCCCTGTGACTTAGAGTCTTCAAGAGATTGTCTTAAAGCTATGTTTCTGATAAAATCCTGTGCCCAGAATTTGGTAGAAGCACATTTTTGTTCTGTGTTAATGTAGTTAACACTTGTCTGGCTTTCTTTCAGCTGCTCTGAGGGCTTGGAATAGCTGCAATGAATACATGCCTAGTCGAATTATCGTGTATCGGGATGGCGTAGGAGACGGTCAGCTTAAAACATTGGTGAACTATGAAGTACCACAGTTTCTGGATTGCCTAAGATCTGTTGGTAGAGGTTACAAGTAAGCATGCGAAATGTAATCATTTTCTCTTTATAAAATTACACTTTTGTATCTTTGAAAATAATGTTACAGGGTGAACCGGTGAGAATCTAACCTTGCAGGTGCGGTCAGGCCTGAGGTAATGGAAGAGGTTTGGGTTGGGGGGGTGTCTTGTGGAGAATTTTTCGTGGAGGAGGGGCAGGCTGGAAATGTAGAGCGGGAGCTCCTTCACGGAATGACGCATGGAGATGCCTTTACCGATCGTCTGCTGCCGCCTTTTCTCTGCTAGAGCCTTGAAGTACGAGGGTCTGACTATCCCAGTACAGCCGTAGGCATCCACAGAACTGGTTGTTGGAATATGTATTCCAGATAGTCTGAACTTCTGTTTCTGCCTCATTGTACCGTGAATACTCGTTTGATTTCTGTGTGAACTCAGCTGGACTGGCGCTTGGTGGGTAAGATGCTGGGCGTGTGTTCGGTGTCACAAGGGGACACAAGGGGAGATGGTTCCGCTTCACCCTGTTAGGCGGCCTGCAGAACCCAGGGCAGCTAGTGCTCCTCGCAGCTGAGCTCGGCCCGCGTCCTCCTCTGAAAGCGGTTCTGGGCTTCGCTTCCTCTGCTCTCCTGCAGAGGCCATTGCTCCTGCTGTTTGGCAGTAAACTGCATACCATCTCAGGACAGCTGTTTTAACAAGTTACGTTGTTTACTTTTGCTGTTTTCTTTATCAGATTGTAAGGAAGTCCAGACCAGGGACTGTTTAGTAAGAGCTGAGCGCGTAATGTATTAAAGATTTGTGGATTTGATTTTTAAGGATACTTAGAAAATCCAGGAGGCCTGTTTATATGTGCTTGCACGTGCATATTTAAACACTGATGATCTCTGCCAGACTTTTTCAGCCGGTATTTGTTATCATTATAGAAAATGAGGGATCTGAAGGTCATTTGACTGTGCTTGGGCTCGCTGTGATTTATAGGCCACGGGATGAGCACCGAGAGCTTATTTCTAGCTAAATCGTAGAGCGCTTCCAAGCCTTCTTCAGCCAAATTCTGAAAGACCCCTTCTAGGTGTTGACTCTACACATCTCCTAAAGCGAGATTGCGATGCCCGTAAGTTCTCAGAGCATGTCGGGGGCGTTTTTTTATCTCTTGTGAAGTAATTGTGTTTCAGATTAAAATGCTAATGGGCATTTTTTAATACTTTGTAAATGAAGGTTAATGTTCTTTCCTGTCCTCTTAAAATCCCTAGTGCTTGTATTTTCTCATTAAAATAATGGTATTTATTTTATTTTGGTTTTTGAAGTTTTGTAAGCCTTAACTTGTGTTTTTTCCCTTAGATTTTCTGTCCTTCTGGGGAGGGGTGATGTGGTGGAAGGGAGTAGAGGAAGGGCTCAGATGGACCGCTGCTTTCTTAGGTTCTTTTTTAGTTGTTTACTACTTTAGCACTCAGAATTTTCTAGTCTTAGCTGCTTTTCTCTCATATCTAGAGAAAAAGAAAATTTCAAGGAGTGAAGAGTAGAGGTAATAGTGCCAGTTCATCTTATTTCCTTAGGCTGAATATTTGGGATACTGGGAACATAACACTGTTGTCCCTGCTGGGGCCTGCATCTCTGGTTCTTTGAGTCTTTTGAGCCCTTTGGGTTGGGTCCCAGAAGGACTGGCAGCAATAATTCTCAAAGAGGAGACTCTAGCCCTCTAAGTGAGTATCTGTGAACAGGGTCCTCCTCTACAAGGGGGTGGAACTGGGCCTGAGGAGGCTGGTGGGATTTCCTGCTCAGCTTCCCTTTAGCGAATAGGAACACACGTTGCAGGGAAGGAGGGTTTAAATCGATCGCTTGGACTAGTGTATGACAGACCGTTGCACGAAGTAGGTTTCACGTCGTGAATCGTGCCGTTGTTTGGCGGCTGCAGGGATCAGCGGTCAGGAGCCGTATATCTTAAATCAGAGTCGGGTTAATCCCAGCTTTGCCTTCGCCTGTGAAACAGGGGCGGCAGCTTAACCAAGGTTGATGAAAGGAATAAGTCAGGGTGTTTAATGTACTTCACACGGTGCCCAGTAAGCACTCAGTAAATAGTAGGTGATGCATCTAGAAACAAGTTTGGAGTTGTCTGTAAAGTAAAACAATACCCAGGAATTACTCCTCACTTTGAAGAAATGCAGAGTTTGGACTGTAATGTTTGTAGTTATCTTTTTGTTTTTTATCCTTTCTGTTTTTTCCTATTTGTTTTTTAATTGAAATGTTGATGTTAACTTTTTATAAAGATGCGTCATGGATTAGTTGATTTAGAATGTTTGGTATAAGAACAAATCAAAGAGTCACTTTAGTATACTTGTGACTTGTCTTTATGTCACCACATTTGCTAAATCATTTCTTGTCATGTCAGAGGACTAAAATCCACTCTGTCTTTTTTTTTTTTTTTGGCTGTGTTGGGTCTTTGTTGCTGCGCGCAGGCTTTCTCTAGTTGCGGTGAGCGGGGGCTACTCTTCGCTGCGGTGCGCGGGCTTCTCATTGCGGTGGCTTCTCTTGTTGGGGAGCACGGGCTCCAGGCACGCGGGCTTCAGTAGTTGTGGCTCGCGGGCTCTAGAGCGCAGGCTCAGTAGTTGTGGCGCATGGGCTTAGTTGCTCCGCGGCATGTGGGATCTTCCCAGAGCAGGGCTCGAACCTGTGTCCCCTGCATTGGCAGGCGGATTCTCAACCACTGCGCCACCAGGGAAGCCCCACTTTGTCTTTTGATTCCTGAGACTGTGGCTCTGTTATATCCAGATCTGCTGTAGCTGGGCAGTGAGAGGTCTATTGTACATGGGTAGACAGTGATATTCCTAAAAAGTTCTTCCATTTACTTAAGTAGAATCACCTTCCTGCCCCTCGTATATTTGGTTACTTCTGCCTTGAAGGAGCACATTAAGTTTATGATTGAACAGAAGTTCCCATTTGGGGATCTTTCAGACCATCAGTCTAGACAGTGTGTTGTGAACTACCTACCCAAGTCAAACATTACCAGCAAGGTCCATACTGCATGTGAAGCCCTCTGCTTCCCAGGGTTTAGAGTAAAGTATATTTATGCTCTTAAGGAACTAATGTTCTAGCTGGAAAAAGAGCACAGGAAGCTTGAGGTATTGAAAATCATAATAATCAAGGTTTATTACATGCCAGCACCGATCTAAGTGCTTAACGTGTTCTAATTCATTTATTCCCAAATGGATGTGTGTATACAGTGTGACTGTGTCAGGCAGTGAATTTGAAATGAACCTTTAAGAGATGGATAGAAAGGGTATTCAGGCTGAATGCATACTGGCAGTTACAGGGCTGCCCTCAGGAGAGTCAAAAGGCATGTAGAGGCAGTGGATCGAACGTGACACAGAGCTGAAAGCTCCCTAGGCCAGAGGAGTTCAGTCTTGACATGGGAAACCACCTGCAGAATGGGGCTGGGGAGGGAGGGGGGAAACGGCAGTATTCTGGTACTGCTGTGTGGCGGGCTGAGGAGTGGCTGAGCCGGGAGAGACAAGAGATCCCCGAGATGTTGTCAGCCAGTCATTTTGAAAGGCAGGAAATTAGACTTTGAGACTGCTCAAATTAGCTTACCTGTCAAAGATTTGAGAGTTAATATCTTACTTTCTACATAGAAGAAAATGCCCACTGAAAAGGCTTTCAAACTGTTACTCTAAAAACGTGCTGGGTTTAACATTTTCGTGAGACAGGTATGTCATATGCTTGGTTTAATGGTTAAACATCCACATGACCTTGAGTCACAGGGCCCAAATATGCCATTTTATTTTCTACTCACAGTATTTTCCTGGCCCTAACTCCACGCCCTTACAAGTTGTGGAATCTTCCTTCACAACTGGGATAGCTAGTATGCCCCAAGAGGGATGTGCGTTTCCTTTTAAATGGAGTGTATGAATGTACGAATGCTTCAGTGCCCTGAAAATATGACTGACTAAATGCAGTTACATTCATCACCGTCTTAAGCCCAAGACTAACGGTCATTGTGGTGAAGAAACGAGTGAACGCCAGATTTTTTGCTCAGTCTGGAGGAAGACTTCAAAATCCACTTCCTGGAACAGTTATTGATGTAGAGGTTACCAGACCAGAATGGTAAGTTCTGTATTAGATGAAGATGGGTTTCTGTTTTGTTTTTGAGCATAGCCTCTGTACTTTATCACCTTTAACACATTTACTTGATAGTTCTTATACTTTATTTCTTATAAATACTAAAGTCTTCCATTAGTTTGATCAAATAATGCCCATGATTTACTAACTTAGTCTCTGAACTGGTGAACAGAGGTTTCTGTGCCATCTCTCTCTGGGGGAAGCGGGTTATTGTCTGTGGTATTAGTTATACATCCTGAGTTGAGGAACAGCTGCTCTAGATTGCTTTTGCTTTTTTTTTTTTTACGTATGTAACCTCATCCATAGATTGTTATTTTCCAATCAAAATTTTTAGATCTGTAATGCACTTAGTTACCCACAGGTCAGAAAGTGTCATCTGAAACACAGCTGCAGGTAGAAAAGTGGCTTTTGAGCAAACGCTTTTTATGTAACCGGGAGCTGCACTCTGCCGTAAGAAAGCCAGCTAGAACCTTCAGGGTAATGATCTTACTAGCACACGAGGGTTCAGCTGTAAACTCACGAAATTTGCTTCCTCGAAAACCCCTTTGTGGGGAATGGAGTACAAGGCAGCAAGTCACGTTCACGAAGGCGAGTCACTGGTCAGCCCCCATGAACGCCCTCTTCATGAGAATGAACAGCTGTGGTGCTTCTGTCTTCGTATATACATTTTTGGGGCTCTTTTTAAAAGGGGCAACTTTCATCAGGGTAGAGTGTCAGCCTAGGGGCAAAGTTTAAATGTGGAATGCTTCTCCTGTATGAACCTTAGGTAAATGAGGCATGACGGTACTAAATCTATGTAGACAAATGATAATACAGATTTTAGTTCTGTTTAGTCCTGTTATCTGACAATGTGTAGAAATTTCTATCTCAAGATGCATTATCTTGGACTGTGTCTTTCTCTCAGGCAGGTGTTAGTTATCAGAAGGATTCTAACCTGTTGGGGAAAATCGTTGAAGGAGGAAGACAGAATGGCTAAGATAGTAACTAAGATATTACAATTTCATTTCCTGTAGGATCTCTTTAATGATTCAGAGTGACCTCATGGTACTTCTAGCATTACTATACTACTCTGATAACCAAAGCTCAGGTGTAACATTGACCTCAAGACATAATTTTTTTTTTAACAATTTGGGTAAAATCCAAGTTGAACTATAAAGTATGAAAAAATTTGATTACTTTTTACTAGATTTTTTTTTTTTTTTTGCGATACATGGGCCTCTCACTGTTGTGGCCTCTCCCGTTGTGGAGCACAGGCTCCGGACGCGCAGGCTCAGCGGCCATGGCTCACGGGCCCAGCCACTCCGCGGCATGTGGTATTCCCCCGGACCGGGGCACGAACCCGTGTCCCCTGCATCAGCAGGCAGACTCTCAACCACTGTGCCACCAGGGAAGCCCTAGATATTCTTTAAAACTTAACAGCTGCCGTTACTACTCAGATACTTGGAGAAGCCCACTTTGAACGATAATAACGTGCTTAAACTGGGAACAGAGGTTTTGATTCTAGCTCTTTTGTGATTTCTCTGTTCTTTTGGGCAAGTCATCTAACATTTCTGAAACCCTCATTTTGCTAAATAACAGTAATCTGTTGTAGATCAATTCTGATTTTAAAATTTGTCTAGTTTCAATGGACATAATAAATTACAGTTAATTTCTTAATATCTGTATCAGGTCAGATTACAATATCTCTGGATTGATGTTTAATTGGTACCGAAAAAATGAAAAAATAAAAACCCTGGTGTTCCTTTACGTTTGTACTACTTGGTTCTTGATTCTAGAGCCTGTTGCTGTGCAGTCATCTCCCTCAGATGTGGAGTGGAAAAGTGACCCGGTACAGTGGCACCGTCATAATTAGCCGTGTCAAATGTCTGTCGGTGCCCCGAGGCATCAGTGATAGATACTTAAAAATATAAATAATAGTAGTATCTTACACCTCTTCCACACACAAGCATTCCAGAATGGTTCATGAATAACAAGTTCTGAATTCAAGGAAGCACATTATGTTTTGAGAGGATTAGGTCACATTTTAGTATACCGGATCTTTTCACTGTAAGAAACTTGAATCATCTTAATTTTAGCTTTCAGAAAGATGCGCCTTACACCCATGTGTTTCTTTCTTTTGTAATTTCCAGGTATGACTTCTTTATCGTGAGCCAGGCAGTGAGAAGCGGCAGTGTTGCTCCCACACATTACAACGTCATCTATGACAGCAGTGGCCTGAAGCCAGACCACATACAGAGGTTAACTTACAAGCTATGTCATATCTATTATAACTGGCCAGTAAGTATTTTTTTAATCAATGTTTATTCACGTCAATGAGATTCACTTTTCAAAATGGAATTGCTATGTTGTCTAAGGCTTTTACAGTTTAAGACCGAGGTTTCAGTTTAGAGAGCTAGATTCAGAGTAACAGAACCTTTTCTTTTCCCGCTGAAGGGCATCATCCGTGTTCCTGCCCCTTGCCAGTATGCCCACAAACTGGCTTTCCTCGTTGGCCAGAGCGTTCACAGAGAGCCCAGCCTGTCACTGTCAAATCACCTTTACTACCTCTAACCTACAGGAAGAAGACAAGATGTAGCGGTTTGTTTTCTTCGTGAAATTACAACTTTGGGATTTTTTGAAGCTTTTATTTTTTAACTGTTATCTTTCCAGGTGAAACTTGGGAAGGAAATTAGGAGATCTAGAGTCTTATTTCTAACAGTGCTATTAACTGACTTATTTTTATTTTATAGGTAAAAATTAGGATTTTATATTTTATCTTGTTTGATGCTCATAAATAGGTTGTGAGGACTTTTTGTTTTGAAAAAAAATGTGGATAAGGTGCTTTGTATTATAAACAGACTCTTAAAGTATTGGAAAAGTTGGGATTTACTTGAAAGTGCTTTCAGGAGTGAGCAAGTCCTACTTGTAAGGCTATATTAACCTTCTTTTTGAAATATTTATTTTGAATTTAAAGGAGAGAAAAGGCATAAAGTGGAGGCTCAGTTCAGTCGTACGGGAGGGTTTTATTTGAGCGTCTGATGATCTCATTTTAAAGAAGAAGCTGCCATTAAATAACCTATACAAGGTATAGGAAAAGTGTGAGACTGTGGAGAAATAGGCTTATTTTTATTTCATTTTTGGGGTTAGGTGTTATGGGGGTTAAGAAAGAAGATAGTTGAGGGCTCCCCCGGTGGCACAGTGGTTGAGAGTCCGCCTGCCGATGCAGGGGACACGGGTTCGTGCCCCGGTCCGGGAAGATCCCACATGCCGCGGAGCGGCTGGGCTCGTGAGCCATGGCCGCTGAGCCTGCGCGTCCGGAGCCTGTGCTCCGCAACGGGAGGGGCCACAACAGTGAGAGGCCCGCATACCGCAAAAAAAAAAAAAAAAAAAAAAAAAAAAAAAGAAGGTAGTTGAAAGTTTTAAATTTCTGTCCAAAGATACATTTTAAGACTCCTTAATAAAAGAGGCCAGTAGTCTATACAAACATTACTTTTTTCTTTGCAACTGGGACATCACTCCATTTGTTATAAAATAAAATTGCAGTGATTGTCATCTTATTTGAATGTAACAGTGTAGTTCTTGTTTTTACTGAAAGCATATGCATTTTCTTTCCATTTATTATATTTTTTAAAACTGCTGGAGAGTACACTCAACGGACACAATTCCGTTTATAAAAGCTAAATTTGTGTTACTTATGAACTTCAGAGTAAAACTGTCAGGAAATGCTGCAACCTCAAAATTAACAGTATAAGACTGGAAATCCTTAACTTGTAAGAAAATGCAGACTAAGAAGTCTGTGTTTTTGTGAAGTTGATAATTGTAATAATTCACATCTACACACTTGTAGGACTTTTCAGGGAATTTTGCAAAGAGCAGGCTCAAAGTTAATGAGTGATTGTATGCCATGAGAACACCTTCAAACATTGCTTGCAAGCGTAATGGGTGTAAACCTCAATGATCGTACACGAGCTACAGGGACTCTGATCTCAAGTGGTGCCGCTCAGTAAGGTCACTTGTCCTGCCACTATTGTGCTTGTTCTTATCGAATAACCGCCTTTTGGGTTTAGCCGTATTAACATATTATGAGTGAAAACCATTTTATTTTCCCCTTAGTTCTTGGAGCTAATAACTGTTGTTAACATTGTTTTTGGCTATTAGCCGAGGTTCCTTAACCTATTTGATTTCTAGACGTTAGAAGGAATGAAACACAGGAGATTGTGACGCTTCAGAAGAATGCCAAATAAAGACAATAAAATCGGTGAAAGTTGCCAAATGTTGTCACAGTATTAAGGAACGTAAGGAAGTCTAATCATACGACTGTAAAAGATTGATTTGGGGCATCTTTTACTTATGGATTTTTAGGGCTAGTCAGTAACTTAAGTCTTTAAAGTCTCATACTTGGCAGGTTTTAAACTATCCGTTACAGTTGAAAGGCTTTAATATCTTTAAAACTATGAAAAATTGATAAATGTGGTAATTCCGGGAAAGGTGCAGTATTCAAAAGACCCTCACTATATCATAAAGACTTTTGTCTGCAAGGGACCAAAACAGCCTCAAATTAATTTCAGCCAAAAAGGGCTATTGACTGGCTTTCTCAAGTCATCCTAGGCAGTGGTTCCCAAACGGGATGTTAAACGTGACCTTCTTTGCTTTGAAATAACATAGACCACTGGGCTCCAGACCAGATCCAGGAATCAGAACTTGTAGGGGAGAGGCCAGGTGTACTACTAAACGCATCCCAGGTGGTTTGTCCGGGAATTTGGGCAAATGCCGGTTGAGAAGGTGTATAGAACCTATAGCTGATGGAATGCTATCGGGGATCTGTCTCTCACTCTGCTTCCTTCTGGGTTGGTTCTAATCAGATAGGATTACAAAGATGGTCACAAAGCCTAGGTTTATGTCTCAGCCTCACTGCAATGAAAGGAACACCTCGTCCACAATGGTTGCAGCAAAACTCAGGCTGTCTACACATCCTTGAACCTGAGGGACACACTGCCCTGATAGGGACTTAATAATAGCTGTTGGGTCAGATGAGGCCCATCTAGGAGTGGGTAGAGGAATGGTTCCCCAAAGGAAAACTTAGGTGCTAAAACCAGAAGATGGAACAGACAAGTGAACACAGTGGATGCCTACTGGGTGTCTGCTTGTTTCACAGCAAGTCAGCTTGTGATGGAAGTAGGAGTTGCCCTCGTCGCTAGAGGGACAAGTACAACCGAGCGCCTGTGAGGGAACTGATCGCAGTGCTTCCAAAGAACAAAGCCAAAACTCTGAAATCCAGGTTTCTTCCTTAAAAGAGAAATATGCACACCCGAGTTCTACTTCTGAAGGCCTTAGCATTAAGGACACTTCAGGTTCTCCCTTCTCAGTGCCTGGTCTGACCCATCAAACCTGGCAGTTCCTTAGGTGATGAAGCAGTTCGTTGGGGGTGGTTCCTCAAGTGCATTACAACGGGTAATCTGCCTAGTTTTTTCTGGGTACACGGGGTTTCTTTCCCCTCAAAACTCCAAAAATGTGCCCCTCACTGAAGCTTTCTGTTAGTTCTACATGCTGTTCCTTAGAGCTCATAGAAATCTTGTTTAGGATTCCGGAATTTCTGTTGGGAAATAGTGTCTTTGTTGTCTCTGGGTTGAATAGAGTCTGTTTCAACATCAGTTTCAGCCTGATGCTATGCTATGAATCTTCAGAAGTTTGTGGATTTTTAAGGTGTAATTCTTTCATGTAGCCATAATATTGTCATTCAGATACAGTATTTCAAGGCCTGGCTTAGGTCTGTTTGCATTCATCATTCCAACCCAGTTAAATCGTTTAAAAATCCAGGGTGAAAAAGAGAGAAATGTTAAAATTCGGAAGTGGTGAAGTCAGTGGAGAGGCCGCGTGCTGCGGCCTTGTAGCACGGTGGCGGCTCCCTGGGCCACAGCGCCTCTGCTCCAGGTCACGCGGCCCAAGTCCCGTGGGAGCCCCAGCCCGCAGCCTCTGTCTGAGACCCCCCTCCTGCCTCCCGGGGTTCTCAGTCTCTCGCTGCTTCTTCCTGATCTCCCTAACTTGAGAATGTTGGAGTGCCTCCAGGCTCAGAAGCAGGATCTCTGAGAAGCAGTAAGAAAAGAGTTTCTTTCTACTCTTCCTCCCTCGGTAATTCCATTCAGTCTCATAACTCATTTCTGTGAAAATGCTGCCAATTTACATCTCCAGCCCTGGCCTCCTACAGTCAGATGTGTCCGAGTGTCTGATACAGTGGTTCTCAAACTCTTTGGTCTAAGAACTTCCTTACCCTCTTAAATTGCTGAGGACCCAGAGAGATTTTGTTTATGTGGGTTATATTTATTAATTGTATATTAGAAATTATATTTTAAAAACGATACGGAAACCAACATTCCATTAACTGTTAGGGTGATGCTGTCGTCATGTCATGAAGCCTCTAGAAAATACTGTACACTCGTGAGAGAATACGAATGAAAAAGGCAGATGGCCTCAGTGTTAACAAATTAGGTCCTGTGGTCCCCTACTCTGGTCCTAGCCCAGCCAAGACCCTCTGCCTTGGCAGGGAAGGTGCTTCTCTGTTAGGGTTCACACAGCCAAAACCCAAACTGAACCTGAGATCGGTGCAATGCAAGCTTTATTCAATGGCCAAAGAATGGAGAAGTGGGAATTTAGTTCACAGGTCAGCCTCTCACTCACGCTCATGTGGCGAGAGGGACGTGGTCTTAAAGAACAAGGACAGCGCGGGGAGGAGCGAGGCTGATGATGGGGAGGCATCTGCATTGTTCTTCTGGGGGAAGGGGCGGGGTTTCCCCGAAATGGGATGCCACCCTTTTTCTGTCCTTTTTCGGTCGGCAACTTCCGGTCATGGCCGCTGGTAGGTATGTCACTTAGTAGCTGATGCAGTAAAAACAACGTAGATGAGACTCCGGGTCTGTTGAAGGTCAGATTCGTTGCCATCTTGGTTCTAGCTTGTTCTAGCTGGGTTTTGTTTTTCTCTTCATGTTGCTTCGTTCCTTTGTCTTGGGACCCTGTGACTCAAAGAGACATGTTAGTTCCTGTTCAAGGGAGGGGCTGGCAGCTTTTGAGCAAGAATCTGGAGTCAGCTCTGGCCACAGCAGGAAAAGAGTTTCGACCACAGAACCCTGGAGGAGTCGCAGGGTACCCCAGGGGTCCCCAGGCCACACTGTGAGAACCTCTGGTTGAATCATTCAATATGCCTGGAACTGAACTGTGATTTCTCTCAGACCTGCCCCAGTTCAGTTAATTGGAGCTCCATTTTCCCAGATGTTCAGACCAAAACCCTTGGCATCTTTCCTTGAGTCCTGTCTTGCTCGTGTCACACTTTGGGTTCCTCGGTAAGTGTTATAAGCTCTGCCTTCAAAAGATGATGAATATCCAGCCACTGTTCCTGTCCCCTCTTCCAAGCCACCACTGTCTCTGAATCACTACCACAGCCTCCTAAAGCGGTCCTTTTGCAACAAAGTGATCAAGTCGCACACCTGCTCGTCGTGCGGTGGGTTCCCACCTCAGGAAGACAGTCGTTGCCAGGGTGTGGCGTCGTGCCGCCCAGGTGCCCGCATCCTGCCCCGGGACCTCTGCTGCTGCTCCGGGCCCAGACTTCCACATGCTCCTTCAGGTCAGCTAAGATGTCACCGGCAGAGGGACCACTTTCTAAGTTTTCAGCATCCCACAGGCATAGAGACATAGCCTTTCTGCTCTCTCCAGCTTTGCTGGTATCAGTAGTATATTACTTGTTGTGCTTTTTCTATTCTGCTCCCCCACTAGAATGCAAATGATTCTAGGAATCCAGGAGGGCAGGAATCTTTGTGTCTTGTCCACTGTTGTCTCCAAGTGTCTTGATCAATGTCTGGCACCTAACAGGTTCTCATATATTTATTGAAAGGACAAATAACTAATGTAACCCTTAACTCAGCCAACCAGCCCCTGTATTTCTTATGCATGTTAATGTCAAGGGACCCCTGTATACTCCGCAGTGGTTCTGGTCCTGGGCTGTATGTTCTGGTCACCAGAGGGCTTTAAAAGCTCCTAATGGCAAGCCCCCACCCAGTTCTCATAAGTGAGACTCTTGGCTTGGGACTTGGACATAGGAACACTCAGAAGTCTTAGCAACAGCTGGAATGATATTATACGAGGCAAAGAAGTGAAATCATCCATGTGGGTAGCAACCAGTCAGGCTTCCGAGAAACCTGGATCCTAAGTCCCAGCTTCTGGCCACACCTCAGGACCAGATGTTCTGCCACTGGATTCTTTTCTTCGTGGGTACCTGGAAAAGGAGGTCCTGCCCAGTCCATCTTTGCCCATATGCTCCCCACCCACCTGACCTAAGTCCAGTGTGAGGCTTGGTCAGGTGTGGCAGGAGGGAGCCCTTTGGAGGGGGTATGGCCTCAGCTGTGGTGCGGCAGGGCTGCCCTAGCACAGGCAGGCACTTGGCTCCTGGCCCTGCGGTGAGCAGAGACTGCACCTGCCCAGGAAGCAGCCAGCCTGTAGGGGATCGTTCCTGGGCTACGAGGCACCTGACTGAGGAGTTGCATGCTTTCACCCTTTCTGTTGGGGGTCAGCCTCTTCCCGTCTGGCCTCAGGGGCCTGTGAGGCTGGGGGATAGGGGTGGTATAGATGCCTTCTTTCTGGACAACACACGAGCTTTTGAGCACTCGAATCCTGTTCCCTCCTATCCAGCTTACATGCCATTGTTCTGAATCAACTTTATTGTGATTTACATGTAAGTGAATGCAACTTGATGAACTTTTGACCATTTTATACACTCCAGTGTCTCTGCCACCATCGAGATTTAGAAAAATGTCCATTCCCTCCCACAGAAGGTTCCTTCTTGCTTCTTTGCAAACAGCCCTTCCCACCTTGCCCCCAAGCAGCCACGGTCTGCCTTTGACCTCCTCTGGGCTCGTGTGAAGGGAATCCTACGGTGCATGGACTCCTCTGCGCCTGGCTGCTTCTGCCCTGAGGGCTTCCGAGGTTAACCTGTTTCGTTGTCTGGTTGGCTGGTTTGCTTAAGCAGGGCTCCACGGTAAGGTTGTACTTCACATTGTTGATTCACCGTGGACAGATGGGTATTTTGGATGTTTCCTATTTGGGGCCATTATAAACTCTAGAAAAATTCTGTTCAGGCCTTTGTATGGACATAGTTTTTATTTCTTTTGGGTAAATACATAGAAGTAGAATTGCTGGATCTACATGCTAAGTGTCTCTGATTTTATAATAAGCTGACAAGTGGCTGGACCGAGAGTTCCAGTTGCTCCACATCCTCGCCAATCTTTGATGATGTCAGTCTTTCCAGTTTAGTGGGTGTGTAATGTTATCTCATTTGGGTTATTCATTGCATTTCCCTGCTGACTAATGATACTGAGCAGTTTTTGTGTGCATATTAGCCATTCTTACAGCTTCCATGAAGTAGCTGTTCAGACCTTTTGCATATTATCTTTTACATCGGTTGGTCTTATTGAATTGTAAAATTTCTTTGTGTATTCTGGGTAAAAGTCTTTTGTCAGATATACGCACTATGAATGTTTCCTCTCTGTTTCTGGCTTCCTGTTTTGCTTTCTTAAGTATCAAAGAGAAGATATTTTTAAATTTGATGGAGTCCAGTTATCAGGGTTTTTTTCCCTTATAATTTGTGCTTTTTGTGTCCTGTATAAGACATCTTTCTAGCCAAATTTCTCCTGTGTTTTCTTCTAGAAGTTTTATAGTTTTAACATTTTCATTTAGGGCTGTGTTCTGAGTTAAATTTTGTGTATCATATGAGGTAAGAGTCAGTTTTCCCTCCCATGAATCCCCCTTCTTTCTGCAGAATTTCTGGAAAATACCATATTTCCCCTATTGAATTGCTTTGGCACCTTTGTTGAAAGTGAACTTACTATATATGTAAGCATCTATTTGTTCCACTGATTTATATATATCTTTATTTATATATAGCTATATTTTACATACAAACAACACTGCCTTGAATACTGTAGCTTTATAGTAAGTCTCAAAATTAGGCAACGTCAGTCTTTCCACCTTGTTCATCTTTTTCAAAATGGGTTTGACTATTCTAGGTCGTTTGCATTTCTGTATAATTTTTTAATCAGTTTATCAATTTCTGGAATAAGCCTGCTGGAATCTAGACTGCCGTTTCACAGAATCAGTAGATTTACCGGGAGGGAAATTGGCATTTAACAATACTGAATCTTCCAAGCCATTAACATCTTTTATATCTCTATTTAGGAGCTTTTTCATAGTCTTTAGGCAATGTTGTACATTTTTCAGTATATAAGTCTTGTATGTATTTTGTTAAATTTGTCCCTAAGAATTTCATGTTT
Organism: Phocoena sinus; assembly: GCF_008692025.1. Taxonomy (NCBI): domain Eukaryota; kingdom Metazoa; phylum Chordata; class Mammalia; order Artiodactyla; family Phocoenidae; genus Phocoena; species Phocoena sinus. The sequence continues at coordinate 87,704,661 of NC_045776.1, forward strand.
TTGATGCTACTATAACTGCTTACGTTGATTTCTTTCTTTATTTTATATCAGTTATATCTATATTTTAACTTCTGTCTAATTGTTCCCTGCTGGGGAGATTGATACAAAATATGCAGTTTATACAAAAATACAGTTGACTTTTGTATGTCGACCTTGTACCCTGTCACCTTGCCAAATTCACTTATTAGTACTAACCGTGTTTTGTAGATAGCCCTTAACATTTTCTGCATAAACAGTCACGTCATCTGCAAATAAAGACTGTTTTACTTCTTCCTTGCCAAAGTGTATGACTTTTCTTTCCTTATTGCAAGGCTAGAAACTCCAGTATCGTGTTGAATACAAGTAGTCAAGTGGACGTCCTTGTGTTGTTTTAGACAGAAAGGGCAGGTGGTCAGTCTGTCATCGTTATGTATGTTGACTGTTAACTCTACCAAGCTGAGGTAAATTCCTTTCTTCTCCTGGTTTCCTGAACAGCTGTTGATTGTGTCCAGTGCCTTCCTTGCGTGTATCGAGGTGACTGGGTGGCTTTTCTCTTTTGTTCTGTTAATACAGTAAAACACCTTGGTTTTTCTTCAGCGTGTTCAACCAACCTTCATTCCTGGGTTGGACCACAGGTGAATGTAGTGTATCATCCTTATATGTTGTTGGATTCGATCTGCTAATGTTTGGTCAAGGATTTTTTTTTTAATCTACATTCATGATGCTCTTGGTCTGTAGTTTTCTTACAATGTCTTTGCCTAGTTTTGGTATCAGGATAATGCCGGCCTCATGAGTTTGGGCATTTTTCTTTCTTCTCTCTTCTCTGGAAGGATTTGTGTACGGTGGGCCGTACGTATTCCTTAAATGTTTCGTAGTGTTCCCCAGAGCTAGTAAGTCCAGTTCATTATCACTTTGGGCTTGCCTACATTTTCATATTTTAGGAAATTTGTAAATGTGTTCAAAACGTTTAATCCTGGCTACTTTTACTGATTTTATTTTATTTTATTATGTTTTTGGAGAAACTGTCATTAATTTCTTTTTACCGTGGTGAAGTACATGTAACATAAAGCTTACCATTTCAACCATTTTTAAGTGTGTAGTTGCGTTAAGTACATTCACACTGTGGTGTGGACTTCAGTTTCTTATACTGGTATTTCTTAAACGGGAATATTTTTAAATTAAAGACATTCCATTTAATCTAGCATTTCAGCTTTTTTTTTTTTTTTTAACTTAAGATCTCCAGAATTGATATCATCTTGTGTAACTGAAACTTTGTGCCCTTTGACCCACATCTCCCCATTTCCCCCACCCTCAGCCCCTGGCAACAACCGTCCTACCCTCTGCTTCTAAGTGTTTTTGACTGTTTTAGGTTCCACATATGAGTGAGCTCATGCAGTATTTCTCCATCATCAATTATTCAAACATAACCTTTTCTGTAAATGCGTTAGGTGAAAACATCGTTCGACGTGAATGACATTACGATAGCGGTTGTTTTTTACACTTGTGTACAGTTTCGTAAAGTTATGCGTTTGAGTTCTATTTTCACCTTGCACGTTGGTTTTACCTCTTAATGATGATAAACCCTGTTATTGGGAGAATTTTAAAATAATTAAGGATTTCAGGAAAATGCTTTGTATTTGAAAAATTAAGTTGTGTTTTATTATATTTAGCTGGTGTAGCTCTTTATTCAGATCATTTGAATTCTGGAGTTGCCAAAGGGAGACGTTATGAGTATGGTTTGAACTCACCCTCGACATCTTTGTTGCAGGTGAGTATTTCACAAGAAATACTCAGTGCGAATCACCTTTCTTTTGCCACTGAGTGGACTGTCACCAACAATGCGAGAGTGACAGCACTTTGTAAATGACTCCCAAAACACAGGTCAGAATTACTTTAGAAAAAAAGTAGTGCCAGAAAAGGTAATGTTATAGAGTTTTTCTTGTACGTATAGGAGAAAGGAATTCAGTTATGCTGCTATGACTTAAAAGAAAAAGTGTTCAAAACAAACATACAGGATAAATGGCATTGTATAAATAACAAATTTTATTTCTATAAAATGTTTTACACTAGCTGTACACATGCACACACCCACACAGAACTTAACCACACATTGAGTAATTTCCTTTTAATAAATCTACCACATACTATTATATTACAATTTACAATATAGTTTTTGAAGACACAATGGGGAAAGCTTCATCATTCATTTATAAACCTCCCATAAATTACAAAAGAAAGGCAGTCTGAAAAGTATGTATAAAGAGTAAAAACAATTTACAGGTGGACAAGAATTACAAAATAGTAACCATCAAACACATCCGCCGGCAACTTTGTAAATCTTTCTTGTTGTTCAGGTGCCAATGGTGAAGACTGGTGTGGAATCATTTTGAACGGACTTAAAGTTAGTATGTTTTCGGTGTGGCGTATGCATTATGTGGATTGCTTTACGTGTAGGCTGTTCATTGTTGATTATCTGTGTATGGCATTTTGACAAATAATGAAAGTAACGTAAATCCATATGCCACAAAATGTAACACCGAAAGCAATGAATATTACCAGCTTTTTGGCAGGTTGGAGTAGTGGTACTTTACCAAAGTTACTTCCTCTCCTCTTTTCTAAACGATTTGAATAAGTAAACATTTCCTGTGTGTCGCCTGGCTTGCTTCCAAAGACAGAAAACCAGGATCTTACCATTGCACAGCCTGGGCAACTTGGTCTCAAAGCACTGTGTCTGTGAGGCGGGGGGGCACTGAATGCACAACACATACAACGTGGACACTGTGGCTTTTATTGGACAGTACAGTCATTGTGCACTTACGAGGCAGGACAGCAAGGCGGCTAAACTAGGGGTTTCAAGACCGGAGTTCAAGTGAGAGTTATGTGTCAGGAGGCAAGCATTTTTGAAAAGGGAGCGAGGTTGGAATCATTCCTTCAAGGGCAGATGACAAATGCACAAAGGCTGGGGCCCCAGGTAGGGAGTGAGCTGCAAAGAGCTACTGGCCGCCCTGCGTGCTCACGAGACAGCCCAGCTCCCGCCAGGGCCCGGCAATAACAAGAGCGATGGGCGCGGAGGCCCGGCGGGAGTACCAGCAGCTCTGTGTCCTGGCGCTGGGTTTAAAGTGGACGGTAGTGCAAAGAGCATTTCTCTACTGGTGTCAGGGGAGAAGATTGGTTTTTTAGGAAGTACTTGAGTCATGAAAGCCCTAGTTTGGAATTAAAGAAAATTACATAGACTTGGAAGTTGTCCGCAAGCACGTGATTCATCTCACTGCGCCCAGCTTTTTCAGCAGTTTCTTGCCTTTGGAAAGCAGCCCCTTTTTCTTTCTCGAGGACATTGCCCTGCCTCTCCCAGGACTACCAGTACCCATAGATGACGTAGGTGACCCAGAATGGAGGTGGGCTGTGGGAGATGGCACTCTCCTTGCTGTACCTGAACCCTCAGGAGGAACCTAGTAGGCACATTGGTACAGGTCATTGAGTGCGTGAGCGCCGGCAGCACCCCTCCGCTCGCCGCGCAGCATCAGTGACGCCACACGGCCCCGTTTCCCACCAGGCGAGGTGAGGGTGGTTCGTTTCTTCTCTGAAGGGTTGATGTATCCCGTGAGAGGCACACGGCCCTCCCACGGCATAGCTCAGAGGGGGCGGGGGTCTGAGGGCCCCCAGAGAGAGGGCCAGCAGTGTGGGGGTGGGGTTTTCGGTTTCTTTGTGCTCGGGGGAGGGAGTGGCCATTGCTCTGGCAACACAGAGCTGGGTAATCATTGACTTTGGAACTTAAGACCAGAAGCGGGAAGAAGGAGTCATTTTGAATTAGATTGAGAGTAAGACTGGCTGAGTACCCGTCAGTAATCTTAAAGGCAAACGTTCTTAAGGGGAATTTCGAATTTGAAAACTACTTGGGCGTATGAGATCCTGACGTTGAGTACATTCCTGGGTTAGTATACTAGAGAAATACTGGAGATGGCACACCGGTTGAAAGAAAAATAAATAAATAAATAAAATAAAATGAACCTTAATTTCAATCAAAGAAAGCTTAAAGGCCCTTAGTGTACGCTCTCATTATTTCCAAGGTATTAAAGGCGAGTTTTTGTCGACACAGAGCACATGGTAGGGCTTCCGTGCACTCGAGTGCTTCCTGGCGCCTCACAGGAGCGGAAATGTATTCTAACGCGGGCATGACGACGTGGGCTCACCCGCGTTTACGGTCGCAGGCACGCCTGCGATTATATACCACCACCTTTCCTCTCGCTCCCTGACCCCACCAGAGCAAAGCTCTTTCTAATACGAGCACTCGTTACTCATCAGGCAAACAGGAGCCCAGGGGCTTCAAGCTTCCTTGGATTTAAAATCAGGGTCTAATTCTAATGGAGAACACCTACTAAATCATCCCAAAGTACACCTGAAGATACCATCTATTCCATCTAATGCAATCATTTGAGCTGCACGTTTCATTAAACTTGGTATTGCATTGGTATACCAACAAAGCAGTCTTCCAGCCAAACGCCCGCGTGTTCAGGACACTCGCTTGTGCTTTGAGGGGGCGCATCAGCTCTCCCCGTAAGGTAGAGGGACGGTCACTTAAGAAAAAGCCGCCTGCGTTCCAGGCAGCATGGGGAGTGTTCAGAGCCAGCTCTAGATCACCTCGTGTTCACTACTCATCCGCTCGATCTTGAGTTGCGGGTTTTTTTTTTTTTTACGTAAAATTTCCAGAGGAAACATTTTATTAGCTTGTGCTTTTTCCAAGAGTGGCTAACAATGCAATATGCAGCTTGAATTATGACTAGACATTGGAACACTGTGTAAACAAACAATTAGCCTATTAAGAAATATGTTCCCAATGTTGGCCTCTTCCAAACATTCTTAACGTAAATCGTAGGAAATGATTATCAAAGATGATTTACTTCACTACAAATTCAGTTGCTTTACAACTGAGACCAATAACACTTTAGGTCCAGTGAGTTTTTGAGACATATTTCTTCTTTTTTTTAGCCCCCCAGTGAAGCCTTAAGTCTACCGCATTGGTCCACTGCAGGTAGCTTAGGTTGCTATGTTTACAGGTATCTTCAGTTGCTCACTTACGTGAAGGCTACATTGCCTGATTAAGGGGTGAAATGCACACTCTTCTTCTGTTTCCAAGCAGATGAGCAAAGAAATAAAATATATATAAAAATATAATATATAAAAACTCGCAGTGATGAAATAAAATAAAAATGAGACACCAAACAAATGTAATCTGACAGTTATATATGGCTGAGAAGTTCTTTGACCTTTGCTGAGAAGATCTGTTAAAACCCTGACAGGGCAAATAACCATTACTGCCCACCGAGTCTAAGGACTGCAGCCATCCCCGTTTCACTCTTAAACTGGACTGTGCGTCTGTGACGTAGGATGGCAAGTTCCTTTGTGAGTGAAGCGGACTGATTAGATTGAAAGGGGCATTTTGGTGAAACCAGTAAACTTGATTTAGAATTAGGAATCTTTAGGCACAAACCCCGTGGAAGGGCAGAGGAAAAATTCAGGGGATATGCTTTTCGACCTAAGACATAAAAAGCAATGCAAAGACTGCAGTAGGCCGTCTGTGGCGGAGTGGGACAGGGGTTAGAAGTGCTGAACACACGTGCTTACCCTTTTCGTCTTCGAGCGTGTCGGCGTGTCCTGCGGGTAGTGGGACGGCGCGTCAGAAAGATAGACTTCTACATCATCAGGCACTTCTTCTAGGAAGTTGGAGGGTACGAGGCCTTTCTGCCCATTGAGCTCCCCCTAAAAACACAGGGATGAGAAGAACAGTTGGCTCTCTTTTTCCAGAAACCTGCTTCTTGCTTTAGGTAAAGGAATACAGCTCAGAGTAGCGAGCTTATTCTGGCTCAAAAGTGGCAGACAGACCGGGACTCCGGTGTTTCCGGACTCCCCTGATCACAAGAGTGAGCTCGGCCACGTGCTCGAAGTGCAGGTTCCCGGCGCCCGCCCTGAGGTCTCCATCTGGCCTGTCTGGAGCGGAGCTGAGGACCTGTTTTGGCCAAGGGGCCTGGGGGGTTCTCAGGGTCAGGCACGCTTAGGAACAGTCCTGGGGAGCACCTCGCTTAGAGGTTCTCAGCCCTGACCAACCTCTGAGTCCCACGGGAGCTTGCACAAATAGCATTGCTTGGGTGCACTGAGAGAGGGGAGTGGGGGGGGGGGCGGGTGTCACATGCGGCGGCAGGACTGAGGGGGCCGACCAGTTCCACCTGGTATCTTTCATCCTGTGCGTCACTACAGCCTTGCTGTAAGAATGCACCCAAGAGGGGACGGTGAAGGTGTTGGCACCTCCTCGAGGTGACTGCTTCAGGTTGGTACATATCCTTCCAGACCTTTCTACGCAGTCACGTGTCCATGCATGGAACACAGTTCCAACTGCCCACTGGACGTCAGTCCCGAGCAGCTCACAGCCCACCACATCAACCCCCCCCAGTGCCACCTTGCCCCACAGAACCCAAAACCAAGCTCAAAACTGGCCCCAGACAACCTGGGAGTGTGTTTCTCTGTCCAGTAGGTGTAGGAGATGGTGGCAACTTGAAGGAGACAGCCTACAGCCTCAAAATGAAAACTGTGCATCCAGGAACGTGATGGACAGAGTGAATGGAAGAAAATGCCTGCAAGTCATATATCTAGTAAGGGGTTATAAAGGATATATAAAGAACTTCTACAACTTAACAAAATAACCCAATTAAGAAGTGGGCGAAGGACCTGAACAGATAATTTCTCAAAAAAAAAAAAAAAGACAGATGGCTAAGTAGCACGTACAAGATGCTCAGCTTCACTACTCATTAGGGAAATGTAAATCAAAACCAAGACACCGCCTCCCATCCATTAGGATGGCTACTATAAACATATTAATGTTGGTGTAGATACGGAAAAATTGGAACCCTTGTGCACTGTTGGTGGGACTGTGAAACGGTACAGCCACTATGGAGGAAACAGTACGGTGGTTCCTCAAAAAATTAAAAATAGGATTACCATATGATACGATCCACCAATTCCACTTCTGGGTGTTCACCCAGAAGAACTGAAAGCAGAAGTTTGAAGAGAGAATTGTGTACCTATATTCATAGCGGCGTTCTCCACAATAGCCAAAGGATGGAAGCAACCTAGCTGTGCATCAGCGGGTGAATGGATAAACAAAACGTGGTACCGTGGAGTGTTATTCAGCCTTAAGAAAGGAAGGATATTCTGACCTATGCTACAACAGAGACGAACCTTGAGGACATTATGCTAAGCGAAGGGTCATAAGCGGACGTATACTGTGTGATTCCACTTACATAGGTCCGGAGAGTAGTCAAGAGTCTAGAGACAGAAAGGAGAAGGGTGGGCGCCAGGGGGAGGGGACAGTGGGGACTTGGTGTTTGATGGGGACAGAGTTAATCTTGCAAGATGGAAAGAGTTCTGGAGATGGATGGTGGTGACGGTCGCACAGCAGTGGGAAGGTACTTAACGCTGTTGAGCTGTGCACCTGTAAGTGGTTAAGATGGGAAATTACGTGTATTTTCTCACAATTAAAAATCAAAATGAATCTCTTTAAAAGAGGCAGGTCCAGGCACCCCCCACGCCTTCCTGTGCGCTAATCCCTCCTGAGCCCGACAGTCACGTGCCCAGCCGCCCACCAGCTCCTTCTGCCTAGACCCTGAAGGTCCCACCCTCCTGTTTACCCGTGGCCGCTTCAACCCTTCTTCCTCGGGCTCCACCGTTAAGCTTGTCTTTCTCCGTTGGCGTTACTTAGGCACTCTTTCTAGGACAGCTTTGCTTTTTGCTGTACACGTCTCCCTGGTGATTTCTTCCACGCCAGCGCTTGCAGACAACATGTATATATGCAAAGGCGCTGGAACGTCTGTCCAGTCCAGACCTCTCAGTAGGTCCACCAGCCAGATTTCCCCTCCAGCACCAGAGGTAAGCACCGGATGGAGTAGCTGGCTTGTGGTGGGGGCTACATTCTATGAGAAGGCACAGCTCTACACACACATCCCCATCAGCACCATGTTCACATCTCAAGAGGCACCTGTGTGAACCACGTGTTCAGGCTCCCGGGCTGAGCCCTGCCCTGGGCTCCCCGACACAGCGGTGGAGGGAACTAACTGCGCTCTTCCTCGTTTCCTCTCTTCTCTTGAGCCTCCCAGCACAGTTCTGCTAAATCACACATCCAAAGTGCACACGACACGACCTCACCGTTGGCGTCCACCGCCACGTACCCCGGCACAGGACGTGGTCGCTAGAATCACGCACCTGCGTGAGTCCCCCTCCACGCTGGAGAGGCTCTGTAGCCCCAAGCCCGATAGTTTCTAAACCGTGTTTTCCTCGCTACCGTGTCCTCATTTCTGTGTTCCCAAGGGCACCCGTCGGCTGTGGCAGAATCTGCAGACCCCCCCGGAAGATGTCACAGCTACAGATCTCAGCCCTGCGCGGCCTCGAGCCTATCTCTGTCAGCCTCCCCCGTCACCGTCTCAGTGCAGGCCCTTGCCCGTCACCTGGGCCGTTCCATCGCTCGTCGCCCGGCCTCTTGGGACTCGCACCTCCCTTAAACGGTCCACTTGCGAAGCCCTTGACCATAATAACATCTCCCCCACTTGCAGACCCTTCACAGTCTGATCTCTGCTCCTCCTCGAGCCTCATTTCTACCGCTTTTGCGTTTGAGGCCGGATACGAACCGTGTGAAGACCTTACAGTTCGAACAGAGGTGGAATCCGCTGGGCTGGGCTGTGCAGAAAACGTTACAGTCTACCCCGGCCCCTTTTCCCCATGCCCAGTCAGCACGAGGCCCCATCACGCTTGCACACGTCTCCTCCTTTGCTTCCTTTAATACTTTAGAATGCTACTGTACGGCCTGTTTCCCTCTGACCTATCGAAGTATATGATCTAAGAGTTTGAGTGTTGAAACACTGGGCAGTGCAAGCATCTGGCTAACACAGCGTGAGGGTTAAAGCACTGTGGGGTGCTGGGAGCCTCAAGTGACTGGAGACAAGGCAGGGACTTCACTGGGGATGCTGTGAGTTGTGGAGGGGAAGGCCCAGGTAGACAGCAGAGGCCCCTCTGTCTACAATCTGTTCATTGTGGGATGTGGTGGAACCGAGGAGAGAGCAGGAAGACATGACAGGACTAGGTCCCATGAAATAGCCGCAAGTCAGCTCTCTCGAGAGCTTTTACGGCTGCACGTGAAGTGAGACAGCGCAAGTGTGGCGGGATTTAAGATTTTCGGTATTAAGTGAGGTATCCGCGGTTCTTGTTTACCAGATAAAAAATAATAACTGCACTGGGCAGTCTACTCAGCAAATCTGACCAACAAAATAATACTAAGGCCATCTGGTGGAAAGAGAACTAAAACGTGTACATATCAATTTATGTACATTTATCAATGCCTACTATCATATAAAATTTAGGTAGGCTGTTCAAGAAAATAAAGCAGATAAAACAATGGAGGAATGGGGACATGCAGGTCATATTAGAAAAATATGTTTAACTTACCAGAAAATACTATGTCCAGTTTTGTCTATATGTTTGAAAATCTAAATGAAAGGCATGGCTTTCTAAATATATATAAAGTATTAAAAATTGACTCAATAAGAAGATAATTATTTAAGCAAGTGAAAACTTTTGTACAACTGCATCCTAAAAAGACACTGAACCTAAAAGATTTTTAGGTAGGTTGTAATAACCTTCATGTAATTGTAGGACCTTAACTATGTCATTTAATCTGTTCGGAGCATGAAAAATACTGGAAGCTCTCCAGTTCATTCATAATTCTAGCATAATCCTGATACCAAAAGCCACAAAAAAAGATACTCCAATAAACATAAATCAATATAATTTCTGGAATATAAATATAACCTCTGAATAAAATGTTAGCAAATCAAATCCAGTGCTTTAAAAATAATTGTAAAAAAAATAGTTGTACACCATGGTCAGTAATTTACTGACAAAAAAAAAAAAAATGAGTCCAGCAAATGAAACACAGGATGCTTAACATGATAAAGACCACCTATCTTTATCGATAATCTAGCCCAACACATAACAGTGTAAAGATTAGTGAGATTCCTACTAAAATACAGACTGTCAGGGATCCCCCGTCCCTGTCATTCACAACTGTTTTCAGTGATGCAATAAGACAATAAAAAGAGATGACTGATAAATACTGAAGAAAAGACAAAATGTCATGATTTGGGGAACCCGAGAGCGCCAACTGACGACAATGGATGTAAGTGCATTCAGAAAAAAGATTTGTAGGGGAACATAAACACACATGCACATAAATGGGCACACGGTACACACACACAAACATACACACGCACACACACACGCATGCACACGCAGCATACACGCGCACATACAATTCATGTATACATGTACACACATATGCACACGCGTGTACATTGCATACATACACATACACACACACATTTCCAACATATTTTCTAAATAACCAGTAAAATATATACCAGAAAAAATCATAATAGCAAGAACATAAGAATGAACTTTGAAAGATATATAAAAGGATGTGTAAGAAGAAATTCATGAACCTTCTGACAGATGAAAGGGAAAACTTAAAAAATGTCAGACACACCATGTGTCCAAATCAGAAGACAATATTATGTCAAGTTCCCCCCAGTTTAACCTAAAAACTAAAAGCACCCCTAAACAAAATACTATGGGTTTGTTGTAGGGCAGGCTCTTTACAAAAACGGTTCCTCCCAAATATGAAAATGAGTTATAAAAATACAATAACTGAGATAGTGTCAAGTAGCACTGAAGTCCAGAAACACTCTAGGTAGGAATGCAGTTCATAGGAGAAAGATGGGATCTTTAACCAGCGGAGAAAGGACGGATTATTTAATAAGTGGTGTGGGGACATTAGTTTCTCTAATTAGAAATCAAGAATAAAGTTAAACACTTGAGATTTACATGTGAAAATGAAGCTATAAAAGTGAAGAACCAAAGTAAGATAACTTCTATCAATCGCCTTGAAGGACTTTTTAAGCATGACTCCCAGGGGCAGACGAAACTGACTACGGACACATCTAGAACTCCTGCTTCATAAAGGAAAACAAAGCAACAAAACCACACACACACAAGGAAAAGCTAAAAAGCAGACAATGACCTAGAAAAAGAACGATTTGCAACATATGGGACAAAGTATTGAGACAGGCTGGGACCTGGGACCTGGGACGCTTTGCTGCAGTGCTTGTACCTGGACAGATGTCATCTCCTCAAGCAACAAAATACAAAGAAACTATAAGGGACTAAGAATAACCACATGCATGCACAGTTGGGGCAAATTATGGACAACAAGGTACAAAAAGACCAAAAAAAAAAAACCCAACTGCCCCTTGTGAAGAGCTGGGAGCAAAAACAGGGTGTCGGGAGCAAAAGCGGGGCACCGCACGTGCCCCCTGCCCTCAGCACCACCAAAGGGACGGGCAGACCTCCTAAGCCACGCCTCCAGCCCGACCCCTGGACCCACCCCTACCCTCACCGCATAGAAGGAAGCAGCTTGCACTCCCTCAGGGAGCGATCAAGGGAACCTGTTACTGGTTCTCGCTCCCCCCGCTGCAGCAGGGGCCCCAGTAAAGCCTTGCCTGAATTTCTTGTCTGGCCTCTGATGAATATCTATTGATTAAGGGGGCCAAGAACCCTGGTCGGTAACGGTATGAATAGTCTCACTAAAAACTACACTTTTAAAACAGACACTGCGCAGAGGAGAGCTTTGAAAGGCCACGTGTGCCTGAGTTTGTAAAATCCCTTTGACCCCGAGAGAAACCTGCCATATCAGTACCTGAGAGTTTCTCAGCTACTTTGATTTCTTTAGAAAAAGAAAAGAAAAAGGAGGAAGGCTGGACTCTGATGCAAGATGGTGACCCCACTCCCAAGGCAGGGGACAGCGGTGGGTGTCTGGCCGGGCGGGAGCCGCCAAGATGACCACCTCCTCTTCCTCGGGGATTATCAGGAGACCGGCTCCTCCACGGGAAGGGGAATGAGAAGGAAGGAGGCTGGCGCCGGCGTAGAGCCAGGACTGCCGCCCAGAGACTGGGTCCACAGGGCTGCGCGAAGGAGGTCAGTGAGGAGGCTTTTAGTTAATGAATTATGCTTCTTTGTATTCCTTCCTTTTCCTATTTGAAAATGTATTTATTACCTACGCAGTAAGTAATCCAGAACATTAAACTGTTTGGTAAAGGTCTGGATGGAGGAAATTTTAAGTGTAAACATGTGAATACCCTTCCTTTGCTGACAGCTTGTATACGTCGAAAATACCCCTATTAGAAAAGAAGGAACCGTGACGATTACACGACTGCCGTCCTACAGTATGTCCTCAGGAAGACAAGCAAATTAGCCAACCCGTCAGCAAGCCATACAGAGTTCATACATGATTTCAGGGGAAAGAAGAGACAAGCAAAATTATATATATATATATACTTGATGCTTCAAAACTTACATAATAAAATCCATCTTCATCAATTTCACCAAAAACAGTAATAATATCTCCAGTGCAAAATGTAAGTTCAGCCTGTAGAGATAGAACATAAAGTTAAAAGTGTTCTCCTGGAGACAGAAGTTGCTTTTAAAAAAAAAAAAAAAAAAAAAAGTTCTTCATGATTTCTCTTTTTTTCTTATTATTTTGGTATGAACCTATTCTTTCAGTCAAATAAGGAGGAAAGGTATAAATCTGATGAATGCCTCCGTCCCTAGCCTCTTAGAAAGTAAGGATATGTCATGATGACTCCAGCCTACGAGAAAAGGGCTGCCGGGCTCTGATTCTCAGCCAGAATTCGAGGTCGTCCCCACGTTCTGCTGGCGGCACGTCTTTAGAACCAGTCAAATAGTCAACTTAAAAAACCCGGAGCCTCAAGGAGATGTTCTCTGCAGTGTAGGGACCATTGCACAAACAGCCTTTCACCGAATGTAAAAAAAAAAATCTGTAATTAAATGTCTGTTTATTAAGTGTCTATGCCAGGCTCCAGGCTAGAGGTGGGTGCATAGAATCCAGCAGGGATACCAGAAAAAAACTGCATTTTTATCTCTCGACGTGAAAGGAGGGACTAAAGTTCATACCTAAGAGCCATCAGGCATCACACACAAATCAAGCCTGCACAGAACTTGGAATCTACCTGCGCTCTGAATCGGAGCCACGAGCCGCTCGCCCGCCAGGTGTAACAGAAATACCGAGGACCAGGGATCGGTACACATCTTGTCATCTAAGAAAGCAGCCCCACAGACTGGAAACCTAATCTTTCATTTCTGAAGGCAATTCCTTTTCAGTTTTCACAAGGTTCCTAGGACCCCAAAACTACATGCACAGAGAACACCAATCCTTTCTTCTCTATCTTCCTTGAATGTGTGTGTGGCGGCCATGAGGGTCAGTGGCCACATGCAGGGGGCTTTGCTTTCTCTCTCCAGGACAACCCATCACCACCAGGTGTGGGTCACAGGGCTTGCCCGGCGCTGGTCCAGGGAAACCCTATGTCAGTGGCTGCCGTGTCCTGAGCGTGTCACCAGGCTCACGACCTCTCTCCTGCCCGCCTGGGTCCCTATTTACTGGTCGGGTAGCCCTGCCCTCGGACGGGTCCAGAGAAGGCAGGGAGGGAGCAGTGCTGTCAGCAGAGGTGTGGGGCGCTTGGCCGGTACCTCGACATCGATGTTGGGCGAGCTCTCCCTCGGGTCGTAGTCGTACAGGGCAACCATCCTCCTCGTCGCCACCGAGGGCTGCCTGATGCGCCTTCTGTCTCTCTCTGTTCCCGTCACGGGAGAAGAAGAAAGACACCGTGAAGTGATTTCAGAGCCGGGTCACAGATGGCCAGTGTGGCCGAGGCGACCACTGGGCACGAGTGCCAGCAAAGCCAGGGCAGCTCCCACCCCTTTCTCCAGCACATCCGTGAACAAGGGAGACTTAGACTGATCCTCTGCAACAGTCGGTCTAAACCGCTTGGGCCGGCACCGGGTGGGTGTAGCATGGGTAGGACCACTGGGCCAGCTGGAGGTGGGCACCTCGCTCGCAGGAAGCCCCGCAAACGCCGGGTCAAAACTGCTGCCCGTGTATCTGCCGTGAAGCCACAGAATCAAGTCATTCTCGCTCAGACCAGAGGCACGGCCACCGGCCTGGCATCAAGAGAAGCGAGAGTCCGTAGAGAGCGGCGCCCTCTCTACCCATCTCAAGGGTCCCTCCCACCGCCTTCTCCTCCAGTGCCCTGCCACTGTGCTTTTAACAGCTGTCCCCGAAACGATGCCACCTGTGGAGAAGGCTCTGGGGAGGCCCCCTCCCCTTGCCTGGCTGTGATGTGCCATAGACGGAGCCCCAGGGCACTATCCCAGCACACACGGCAGCACAAGCCGGGAGGGAAGAGGAAGCCCCGTGCAGAGCAGAGGCGAAAACTCTGCAAACAGCCGTCTATAAGAAGGGTCCGTGGAGAACCGTGGGATCTGGCCCAGACTGTCGAACTCCCTGGCAAACCCGCTGTTGTTTGGATTTCTAAATGATATTTCTCCTGGAGAAAGCCGGCATTGAAGCATTTCTTCTAAACACAGCTGCTTTTCACCTACAATGAATTTTTGGAATTCAAAACATAGAAATGAAAACTCTCAAAGGCAGGTGTTTTGAAAGCAACTAACATTAGTTACGTGGCTTTGCAGTGGTTTGTGGCAGGTACAGGGCCTGCGGTGGGTGTGCAAAATTCAACCCTCAGCTCCTGGTCAAGAATCACTGCTTTCGGGGCTTCCCTGGTGGCGCAGTGGTTGAGAATCTCCCTGCCAATGCAGGGGACGTGGGTTCACGCCCTGGTCCGGGAAGGTCCCACATGCCGCGGAGCAACTGGGCCCGTGCACCACAACTACCGAACCTGTGCGTCCGGAGCCTGTGCTCCGCAACAAGAGAGGCCGCGATAGTGAGAGGCCCGCGCACCGCGATGAAGAGTGGCCCCCGCTCGCCGCAACTAGAGAAAGCCCTCGCACAGAAACGAAGACCCAACACAGCCCAAAATAAATAAATAAATTAAAAAAAAAAAAAACAAAAAAACACAGAAGAATCACTGCTTTCATTTAAAATAAGCAAGCACACCTTTGCAGGACCTGCAGGACCTATGTCTCCTTGAAGCGAAGTATAGTGGTAACCAGAGGTCAAGTACGGTACTGCTAAATATTGCTGATTTCACGGGGCACGTTTTCTGCAGGGATGAATTTCTGAAGGCGGCAATAACAATACGCATGTTCCATACTGAGGCGTAGTTTACATACAATACGATTCACTCTTTCTAGCGCCCACTTCAGCAAGTTTTGATAAGCTCACGCGGTCTTATAACCACCACAGCCGTCGAGATATTGAAGCTCCGTCACCCCCCAAAATTCCTTTATGCCCCCTTGTTGTCACCTCCAGCCTGGGTAACCACTGGCCTGTTTTCTGTCCCAATAGTTTTGCCTTTTTCAGAATATCGTTTAAATGGCATCACACAGATGTAGCTTTTGGAGACTGGCTTCTTTCCTTTGGACGATGCATCTGAGGTCCATTCATGTTACTGCACGGATCAATAGTTCTACTTTATCGGTGAGTAGTATCCCGCTGTACGGACGCACCATAGTTATTTTATCCATTTACCAGCTGGAAGACCTTTGAGCTGTTTCCCCTTATCAGTGATTATTAGTCAAACCACCATGAATACTCACGTACAGCCTTCTGTGTGAACGTGTTTTCATGCCTCTCGGGTACGTATACAGGAGTGGATAGGATTGGATTGTAAGTGTAGGTTTAACTTTAGAGGAACCCATACCTGTTTTGCAAAGTGGTTGTAGCATCTTACACTCCAGGGAAACCCAGCAGAACCCTACAGGGCCTTCCTGGGGACAGATCCCACCCCCTGCCACACGGTGTCCCCTGCCTCTTGTTTGTAGAAAAGCTATAGCCTCCTAGGCCTTCCCCAAGTTCCAAAGAGCAAATGTAATCAGAAATGTGAGAAAATGTGGAAACGAGGGGAAAAGGTCAAGCAACACAAAATAACAATAGTTTAGCCAGAAAACAATGTCAAGGATCCTCAGTTCCTCCTCAAGGGCTATAGGTACTATTCTGAGAGCTGTTTTACAGATGCTAAAACCTCCACCAGGTGGAAGTAGTTAACTGCCGACCACCAGCACGTAGACGCCAGACTGGCTGGAACCAGAAGATTGATGATGTTGATCCCCAATTACCTCACCACCGACCAATCAGAAGAAGGTCCACAAGCTGACCAGGCACCCTGAAGCCCCCTCCCTCACCTTGCCTTAGAGACCCTTCCCTGAAAGCCACTGGGAGTTTGGTTCACTTGAGCATGAGTTGCCTGTTCCCCTCGCTTGGCGCCTGCAATAAATGCTGTACTTTCCTTCACCACAACCTGATGTCAATAAATTGTCTTTGCCGCACATCAGGTGAGTGGACCCAAGTCTGGTTCAGTAACACCGCAAGCAAACGAGAGTTCCAGTTGCTCCACACTTGCCAACACTTGGTATGAGCAGTCTTTTTCATTTTAGCCATTCTAGTGGGTGTGTTGGTTTCTCATCATGGCTTTATTCGCTAATGATGTTAGGCATTTTCCCATAAGTTTATTTACCATCCAAATATCTTCTTTGGTAAGGGATCTCTTCAGATCTTTTGTCAACATTTTTACTGGGCTATTTTTTTATTTGTGAATTGATGGTTTTATTTATTTTTTTTTAATTTTTATTGGGGTATTAGTTGATTTACAACGTTGCATTATTTTCATGTGTACAGCAAAGTGAATCAGTTAGACATATACATATATCCACTCTTTTTTTTTTTTTTTAATTCTTTTCCCATATAGGCCATTACAGAGTATTGAGTAGAGTTCCCTGTGCTATACAGCAGGTTCTTATTAGTTATCTATTTTATATATAGTAGTGTGTATATGTCAATCCCAACCTCCCAATTTATCCCTCTCTCCCCATCCCCTGGTGACCATAAGTTTGTTTTCTACATCCGTGACTCAACTTCTGTGTATGGGTTTTTTTTTTATTGTCAAGTTTTGAAAGTTTTCTCTGTATTCTAAATATAAATCCCTTTCTGCCGAGTTACTCGCAAATATTTTCTGCCAGCTTGTGGCTTCTCTTTTCATCCTCTTAATGGTGTCTTTCTAAGCTGAGAAGTATTTGATTTTGATGACGTCTAACACAATTTTAAAAATATATCAAAGAAATTGTTGCCCTATCATCACAGTTTTTCTCCTATGTTTTCTTCTAGAAGTTTTACAGCCTTTGTTTTTATATTTAAGACAGTGTTCCACCTTAAGTTTTTTAATATGGTGAGACTATGGCTTGAGATTGATTTTTGGCCCGTGGATGTCCAATAATTCCAGCACCTATTATTGAATAGACTCTCCTTTCTCCACTGAACTGCATTTTTACCTTTGTTGAAAATCAACTGACCGTGTATGTGTTGATCCGTTTCTGGGCTCCATTCTGTTCTGTTGATCTGTGTGTCTGCCGTTCTCCAATACCACATGGTCTTGATCAGTTTGCCTTTATAGGGAGTCCTAAAGTCAAGTTACGTTGAGTCTTCCACTTCTGTTCTTCTAAAAAATTGTTTTAGCGATTTTAGTTCCTTTGACTTTTCATATGCATGAAAGATTTAGCTTATGGATTCTACATAAACCTTTGCGCAGACCTTCACTGCAGTTGCGATGAAATCCATAGGTCAGTTTGGGGATATCTGACATCTTAATATCTTAGCAGTATTAAGTCTATGAGCATTCTGTCTCTATTCACTCAGGGACTCTTTGGTTTCTTTCATCAGTGTTTTATAGTTTCCAGCATACAGATCCTGCATGTATTTTGTTAGGTTTAACCGTAAGTATTTCACATCTGCATTGTGTTATTGTTAAGTGGTATTACTTTTTAAATTTAAATCTCAAATTTTTCATTGCTAACCTATGGAAATACCATTGCTTTTGTATCCATTGGCCTTGCTAATCTCACTTGTGAGTTCTAGGAGCCTTATTTATAGATATGTGGGATCTTTAAAGTAAAGTTTCATGTCACCTTTTCCTTCTGTGTACCGCTGCTTCCTGGCTCTCCCCGTACTGCATGCTCTGTGTGATGCTGGAAGGAAGAGGTGAGGGCAGACATCGCAGCCTTACTCCCAGTCTTGGGAGGAAAGCATTCGGTCTTTCACCATGAAGAAGGCTATTTCCTAATAATAGAGGGGCAAGCAGGTATCTCAGCTTGGTTCCCTCAACTAGTCATATTTAGAAAACTAGAATGGAATAAAAAGACATTTAATCTAACTGATCACGTAAATCAAGTTTCTGTTTTTTAGCAGATCACTCCTAGGCTCCCTGGGTCTGTGGTGCACAGAGCCCGCTCCCTCTATGAACACTCACGGTCCACTTCAGGAAGGAAGACAGCAGTGCAAGGGAGTGGATGGTGTGAGGGGCTCAGAGAGCTGCAGTCTCGTGGATTTAATCTGGGCAATTTAATCATATGAAACCTCGACTATTTGACGTGGATCGTAACTTGAGACCATGAGCTCATTAATACCAAAAAGTCTGAGGCATTTTATTTGATTTTGTGTTTATCCTTAAAACCATGCATATTCTTTAACCACTGAATTTCGTCTTTGGAGTGTCATTTAGAAGTGAATCTAATGTTTTGAAGTATTAAAACTTTAAACATGAATGACATAAAACAGGTATATCTGTCTACAGCTATTTAGAAAAAGTACAGGCCTTTTGAATGAGTAGATTTTCCTTGCACAGGGGAAAATTTAAAGATCGTAAGTGTAATGTTGCTGAAAACAGTTTTGCTGTTGGTTGGCTCACTGGTGCTGCAGAGTGGTTCAAGAGAAACGAAGGCATTTAGTATCCAAATTAAAGGGTAAAAATCTTTTATGCCTTTTGGATAAGCAAAATTCACCTGAAGGATGGAAGGCATAACACTACCCCATCATCCTTTGAAATTTATCATCGACACGCAATGTTCAAAGTATATTACCAGTGTCTTAGTTCATTCAGGCTGATATAACAAAGTGCCACAGACTGGGTGGCTTAGACAACAAATATCTATTTCTCACAGTCCTGGAGGCTGGGGGTCCAAGACCAAGGTGCTGGCTGACTTGGTGTCTGGTGAGGACCTTCTTCCCTCCTTCCTGGCATACAGACGGCTTACTTCTCACAGTGTCCCCACATGAGGGAAGGGGTGAGGGGCCTCTCTGCGGTCCCTTCTGTAAGGGCACTAATCCCATCCGGGGGGCTCCACCCTCATGACCTCATCACCTCCCAAAGGCCGCACCTCCTAATCACACCGGGGGTCAGGATATCAATGAATGGATTTTGGGGGGACACGGTCAGTCCAGAACAACCCAAAAGCAGTTGTTTATTTTCTAGATGTGATAGACCTTTAGTAAGCAAGGCTGTACTTCACCTTCCCTGAGAAGACCATCTGTGGTTTCATAAATATTTAGATGCCTATACGTCCGTATCACAGCAAGACTATTACAAGCCTGGTTTACAGAGTGGGTTTTGCCCAAGAAAAGCCGATGGTTAACTCGGATTTCCCCTGACGCATGCAGGTGGTGCAGGTGGGATCCTGCACAGCACTGTCTCCTGCTCTGAGCTGGTGTTTTTGCTACGAAACCCTCAGGAGGGCAGGAGCCTCGCAGCCTACAGGTTCACGGGTGAGCAAGGGGTTGCCTCTTACCTATTTTCTCCACAGGTGTGTTCAGGGGGAGGAAGCCTTGTCTGAGGAGCTGCTCCATCACCTCTTCATCGTCTGCCTGGATTTCAGACACCATGTTACAAGGAATAAGGCCAAGCCGAGCGCAGGTTTCCCCGCGGTAGAATCCATCAGCATCTTTATCACCGTAAACCTGGAGCCGTGGGAAGAAGTTAAGGCATTGGGATGGGCTGGTTCAGAAATACATCAGCTCTACTCACGGTGGAGTCACACCTAGTCAGAAACAGACTTGAAGGACACTAAAACGACCGGCACGTGGGTGTAAATGTGTACACGTAGCCCTCGCCCTATACATCTCTACCTCTAAGAACCTGTTTCTCCTCCAGGGTTTGGACAGCCCCTGGGCCTCCCATCAAGGAGGGGGGCTGCTAGCTGAGGCCAGGTGATGAGACCCCACCCCACTTAGAAGTGCAAATGGTTCTTCCTTAAGAAGACAGTGCCACTGTCGGATATTCTGGAAGTGAAAAAATCTCAACTAACAAAGAGATCCTGTGGGTACCATTCTGTGGGGTAAGCATCACCATCCTTTTATTTATTTATTTTTTTAATCACCATCCTTTAAAGGCCCCGTTTTATCAGACAAACATTAGGACCACTTTCAAAGGCGAGTTGTCAGTGCCCTTTTGGAAATTTGCAAACTTAGGACTCAAGGCTCTTTCCCCTCTCCTGGGGAGCGTCCTGCTTCTTCGTTCCGACTGCAGACTCAGGGCCCCCTCCTCTGCTGAGAGGAAGGGTGAACGTGGAATGCAAAAGAAAGCAGCTTGTCGTGTGATGTGTGAAGGAACTTGGGTCTGGCGAGAGCCCCTCCCCATCCTTCCCCCTTACTCCCCGCCCCCACCGTGCCCTCCCCATCGCCCCCAGCCATGCCCCCACCTTGATGATCTGCCCTTCTTTAAAGGGAAGCTCCTCTTCCGCAGCATCTGGGTTCGGGGACATGGTGAGGGGATCGTAGTCAAAAAGAGCCACAAAGATCCGAGGCGGGAGCTCTTCCGCCCCAGGGTCCGTCTCCGACTCGTCGTAGAAGTCTGGAGAAAGCCGGTTCCGCCCACCGTACTCATCTGGGAGCATGTGGGATAAAGGACAGGGTGCTAAGTAATTCCCGCGGCCACCCCCCAGCTTTACCCAGAAACATGAGCTGTTACAGGAAGTGTGCTTTTAGAAACGCCCACACTTTGGGAGGCTGTGGCGTTTTAACTTTCGTCTTTTTAAAAAAATGGGTAGCTTGGTATGCAGGCAGAAATGGATCATCTCAACAGAGATGGGTTTGACAAGCAAGTAACTAGCACACAACACAGGCACTAGCATGACCCTAGGTGTGCTGCGCGTGAAGACAGGGAGAGAGATAAAGGACTTTGTATCAAAGACCTCCCTGCAGGGCAGGCCTGAGCGCCAGGGGCGGCAGGTGGGCGGCCGCACAGGCCTGTTCAGGGGCCAGAGACCCGGAGCCCCTCTGTGTGTTTCCGTAACAGCCGAGCCAGAGTACCTGGACGCTGAAATGCATCTGTGTATTAGTCAAAGTTTGATATAGGTGACCAAGCTGCTCACTTAGCCCCAAATGCATTACAGCAAATTAATGCCTTCCTAGCGGGATTGAGTTTCAAGTCTACCTACCATTGAGCTTCTAAAGAGAATTCTTTTTGAAATCCTAATATATATGCATATTTATTATTAGATATCATCATACATATGCATATATCTCACTATATATGCATACATTTAAATATATACAGAGAGAATGAACATCTGCTAGTAAATTATACTGTTCTAACCACACAACAAGGGCGCAGAACACCAGCGTCTTTCCATGAGTGGCTGTGATGTCACTGCACTGTTTCCTCCAGAGAACATACACTAGAGGCTGTACGAGAATCAGACCTCACGGGGAGAGAACAGTGGCCTCCATGGAATGTGTCCATGGAAATCTGTCTTCGCAGGGACCAAAGTGGGCGACCGAGAGGTCCTTCTCTTTCTTGGTGGCAGGCTAGGCTCAAGGAAGAACTTATCTCCAGCTGCTGGTTTGACCTGGGAGTGGGCGCTCCCCCCTCTGCCCTGATGTGGAATGTCCTGGCCCGGGGTGGGAGGGGGTCTGTGTCAGGAAGGAGGAAGGGTCCGCACACCATGTGCAAAGCCGGGGCTCATGACTGGCCCCTGTCGGCTCCCGAGGCCACCTGTGCTGCGAATAAGCATCGTCCTTTACAGGTGAACTACTTCCCTCACTACCTGACCAAGGGCACCGCTTCCACTGTCACTTCTACGGAGGAAAAGGGGGTCACCTATGGAACATACTTTACAGCTGTTCATCTTCTCCTTGCAGGGAAACCAGGGAGAAGAGTCTCCTTTCTAGAGGGCCAAGTTTTGTTTCTCTAGTTATTCATTTTTCTCATCTGGACACAGAGAAAATGCCTTCCATTTCCTTTTGCTCTACAAGGTCAGTAGCCAAAATAACTGGGGAAAATGGGGCGGGGAGGGGGGTGGAGACCTGCACAGTCGGTCAGCAAGAACAGAGTCCTCCTGAATGTGGCACTTCGTGTTTAGAATGGTATATACCCTTGGGCCTTTGCACCTGACAGGTAAGTAACTAGATAAATGCAAAGACCAAACATTACAGAGGAAGAAACCAAACCCAGTGAAATCCTCCTTTGGGGTCACTGATCAATGTTATGAGGCCTTCCTTAAGCTAATTATATGATTTAGAATTTATTAGATGTGGAGCTACATAATTTTTATCTTTTTAAATCAGAAGCGGCATTGTTTTCTTAATTTAGGAAACCCAGGGTATATTAAAAGTATAGTATATTTTAACTGTGAATGCATTGCTTATTAAAAATATACTTAGGAAGCATATGGTCTATAGACTTAAGTTCCTCTGAGAAAGAAAATGGATGCTCTTGGAGTACGGCAGGTTTCTAAAGTATTAATCGCTGACATTTGCACAAGAAAAATATAACTGAACAGGTGAAACAGAGCAGGACGCTATGGTCCTTGCCCGCCCCGCCACGTCCTCTGCCTGCCTCCTGTCTGCGGAAAAGCTTTAGCCAAAGAATGACTTTAATCAGAGAAGTGAGAAAATGCGGAAGCAAAGGAAAACAAAGGAGACCAAATAATAGTAGTTCAGTCATTAAGCATAATCGGGGACCTTCAGTTCCTCCTCAAGGGCTATAGATCATATCCTGGGCCGTGTCCTGGGAGCTGTCTTGTAGACACGGAAACCCACACCAGGTGGAGAAGTGAACTACACGATGAGTAGACTGTAGCCATGACATAAGCTGCCACCATTCCGAGAACTGGCCTCAAAGAAATGGAAACAAGCCGACCCTGGAACTGAAGACTCATGGTACCTAAAACCATCAAGATGACACTGGTCAGACCACTGATGACCAGGTTCAAGATGCCTGTCGGGGCTGCCTGTGCCGGTTCTGCACGGAGCCCCCTCCCTCCGTCTATAAAAGCGCTTGCCCCCGACTGTCGGGGGAGGGGGGAGTCGGCCTTTGGACAGGTGTCCCCCGCCACCACCTGGTTGCCAGCTTCCAAAATAAAGCAAACTTTCCTTTCCACCAACCTGGCCTCTTTATTGGCTTTTGAGCAGCGAGCGGCCGGACCCCACTGCCGGTTACACAGGGACTAGATCTAGGAAAATAGTCTGTTCACACGTCACTGACTGTTCACTTCCTAGGGTTTGGGGCATGAGTCTCTTCTTTTTTGGTAGCTGCTGAACACGATTCACTTTTTTTTTTTTTTAAATATATAAATTAATTTATTTTTGGCTGCGTTAGGTCTTCATTGCTGTGCGCGGGCTTTCTCTAGTTGCAGCGAGCAGGGGCTACTCTTCATTGGGGTGTGCAGGCTTCTCATTGCGGTGGCTTCCCTTGTTGTGGAACATGGGCTCCAGGCGTGCGGGCTTCAGTAGTTGTGGCTCGCGGGCTCTAGAGCGCAGGCTCAGTAGTTGTGGCGCACGGGCTTAGTTGCTCCGCGGCATGTGGGATCTTCCCGGACCGGGGCTCGAACCCGTGTGCCCTGCATTGGCAGGCAGATTCCTAACCACTGCGCCACCAGGGAAGTCCCATGACTCACTTTCGTCTTCTGAAATTGTAATAGGTTCTTCAGTCTGTGTGTGTAGATATGTGTATGAATACATAAAGTATTTGATATTAATTACGCCTTTTACATGATTTCACGGATTTATTTAACATGTTTTGAATTCTATTATTAACAGACTTCTTGGTTAAGCTGTTACCACAGCACTACTCTGTTTCTGCCAACGTAGCGAGTGTGTTACCGACACTAAGACACGTGTGCAGTTTTCTGCATTCTCTACCTTAAGACAACACTGACTGAGTGACTGTTAGAGACTCCGCCGGGGAGGCTGTGGGTCCGCCGAGGTTTTCCTTTACTCCCTGCCCAGCTGGGAATTTGCAGCACCGTTATTTTCAGCCCTAGGAGACCGGAGTAGGAGAGCCACGAGACGTCCTGCAGGGCACACCCCTGCTTGGTGCCGCGGCATTAACCTGCAGCCACGGGAAGGGTGGCAGTTCACCTGATGAGCATTCACCCATTAAAGTCACAGTCGAACGAGGACTCAGGCACCAAGCTCAACAGGAAGAACAGTCTTGAACTGGTCCCCACCTCGTTCCTCAAGACAGTCAGTCTCGACAAGTCATTTACTCTACAAGCCAGGAGCACCTACCTGACCTCCGTAATTGCTACAGGGGGAATTATACACACATCAGATGAAGCTCCGAGCGATGTGGCAGCGGTTCACAACGCTCGAAACCAGGGTGAGCTCAGCACACACAGAACGCGGCTGGTGCGTCTGCATGAGTGAAACCGGCGTTTTCCAGCTGATTTTGTTTATATTTTGGCCTATTTTGCTATTTTTCAGCTAAATGAATACGCTCCATGTTTTCAAAGGTCGGTTAACAGTCTGAAATTTTTTACTGATAAAAATAAAAACATTCTAGGGCTTCCCTGGTGGCGCAGTGGTTGAGAGTCCGCCTGCCGATGCAGGGGACGCGGGTTCGTGCCCCGGTCCGGGAAGATCCCACGTGCCGCGGAGCGGCTGGGCCCGTGAGCCGTGGCCGCTGAGCCTGCGCGTCCGGAGCCTGTGCTCCGCAATGGGAGAGGCCACAACGGTGAGAGGCCCGCGTACCGCAAAAAAGAAAAAGAAAAACAAAACAAAATAAAAACATTCTAAAAACTGTAAAGATGGAAAAGGAAACTTTTGTTTCCCTATTGTTTGGACTCTATGAGGAAGAAACGCCTGAAAGAAGGACAAAACTTCAGGGGATCTGTATTGCTGTATAAAGTCTTTAATTATTTTTGGCTGATGGAAACGATTGTCTTTTAAATCTTAGCTATTTCAGTGTGATTGGGGCTGTGTTTTCAGGTGTCTGGACCTCCGTGGGTGGTTTTCCTTGAGCCCTGTCTCGCCAGATCAAGATGTTTTGCTCTCGTCTACTTCTGTTCCATGAGTGGGTCCCTTGCTTTGTTTCGCGTGTGCGTGTGTGTGTGTGTGTTCACACAAAGCTAGTTTATCTGTGCTGATTACCAGATTCCACTATCTTGTGCACGATACTTTGTGGAATTGTTTTGCCGGGGTTCATCCCAGTAGTAGAAAGATTCCCATCTGACCTTCAGCCACATTCCCCTCTTAGCGGATTGATTAGAATGGCTACAATGACAGCGTTCAGCACGGCTGGCTGAATTCCAAAAAGTAATTAAGAGGATGGAATTGGATGCCAGAGGATGACTCATGCACAAGGAGGTGACCAGATGGACGGGGTCAACACACAGGTCAGGGCACACATTCAGGCCTCCTGGCGTTTTCGTAACTTTCAACCCCAGTTGTCCAAGGGTTTCACGCATACAGATAACTCCCCATTGACTCAGGGCTTGTTTAGATATCTGGAGTTCGGCCACCATCCCCGCCTCTGCTGCTTTGACCATGAGCAACTCACAGGAGCACGACCTAGGAGGTGGGGAGGTGGCCCGTCACCATCTCTTCAGTGCCTATCATGGCAGCCTCTGCAGTGAAAAAAGAAAAACCGGTAGGGAGAAGACGGCCGTCGAAAGTTGCGGCGAGCCGCTTCTGACCAGCAGAATGACGAATCACCACACGCTAGATTCTTCTCGCATCACACTTTAGTGGAGTACAGCTTGGTTTCGGGCGGATGGAAGGAAGACCCCGTACGCTCGAGCCTGTCTGCTTATATAAGGGCTTAAGGACTCGTGTAAGTCCCTGATTCGTCCGTATGGTTATCGCATTTCGCAAGCCGGACTTTGGATAGGCCACTGCTTCAAAACCTGATTAGCATATTAGGTGCATACGCCCTAGCGGCATACTTAGTGCATGCGTAATGGCTATCCGGCCGCGCCCTACATCTCCCCCTTTTTTCTTTTCGACCATTGCAGCGGACATTGACCTGTACCAGTGCTCATACCGGGGTATGTACACGGTGTACCGGTAGTTTCCGCTTGCATTCGCAGACACCCTCCTGCGTGCAATGCTCGCAATCGAACTGCAGGGTGCAAGGGCTGTCTTCACGTGGCATGGGCTCCTCATGGAGGTGCAATGGTAACGAGACCTCTCCGTGCAGAGGCAGCCCCTAGGGCCGATCCCCTATAGAGGTGCAATGGCGGCAAGGCCCCTCTGTGCAAGGGCGATCATATGTTTTTTAGGGTGGAGAGCCAGGCTGCGGGGGACTCGCCTTCACTGATGGCCACAAGCGCCTGAGTGAGCATTATCCTATCTCGCCGGGTTCGAATGCGAATACGACAGACCAACCAGAGACACAACACTATCCCAAACAAACAGCAGGCTGCGAACAGTCCCACACCCACCCATTCCTTAAAAAAGGAAAATGCTCTAGCTAGCCATGCGGTAAATTCTCCAAGAGTCACTGGATCCACTCTGGTTGCATTCAGCTGCAGGATATTCAACTTCTGCTTAAATATCATCTTCTCCGCCTCGCGGGACCAATTTCCCTTTAGGAATTCTCCAATCTGCTTGCTCTTATTCAGAGCATCCAATCTGTGCTTAGTGGCCTAGCACAAGCCGTATTCATCTCACAGCTAGTGGAATACAATACTGGGAGAATGGTACTTTGAGAATGAACGGGGATGGGGACTGGCCAGGTTCGGCTAATTCCCCAAAACGTCTTGATCTCCGCCTTGAGCAGGGGGAAGCTCATCAACAGTATCCAGTCCAGTGTCACTCCTTGAGCGCTCCACATCGTTCTTGGGATTATCTTCCACGACTCTTGTTAACCTTGTCGGGACCCAAATCGGATCTTGATCCTGAGACCAGACTTCTCTGGGTATGAATGTACACTTTGGCGGTTCCCGAACCGCAGCGCCAGGGGGGGCGCTAGCAATAAAAGCGGAAGTCTGAGTACATGTTAAAGCTTTTGATTTAGCAGAAGCACAAAATGGCGGACGAGCACCCGCAGAGGCACAAAATGGCGGACGAGCACATGGGGAACTGCCATATCGTCCTCTTTCATATTCGGCAGCTGCTTCTTCCAGATCCGCCTCCTCCTTGGGATTCAACTCATCTTGAGACAAATAAAGCGCTTTAAATTCATCTAAAAGTGGATACAATCCTGGCGTTGCATCCGATTTTTCTATTTGGTTTTCTCTCCTTTTCCTAGGATTCTTAGGCCTATCTACCGTAGTCCCTATATTTTCACTTTCTGACGCACTATCTTGATGTATGCTAAGAGCTTTACGGCCCATCTGTACAATATCTTCGCATTTCCCTTCTCTTAAGCACGAATGTATCATTCTCCATAACGGAAACGTGCCTCGAGAGAGCTCCCCCATTTTGTGACGATCAGCCAAGTCCTTCCCCAGTTTTTCCCAAGAAAAACTGGAACAGTCAGGCTTCCAGACACCGCAAACCATGGGGCGGCACCATCAATATCCTGCAACAGTTTACTAATAGTTTTATGTGAAATCTTAAGTCCTCGATCGTTCAGAAGGGCTTGGATGGGCTCATGGAATCCAACGGTTGGTTCCGCGGATGAACTATTCCCCATAGTTCACTCTCATATATGAACAACTTGCTAAAGCGGGAAGATCTCTGACCTATCTAATGGCCAGGGGAGACACACTCGGTCGGGCTGATGGCACCGTAGCCACACGCAGACAAAAAGTGCGACAGCTACGAAGAGAACGAAAGCGAAAATAAAAATCTCGGGCTCTATTGCAGCAAAAACATACCTAAACTGGACTACTTAACGGCGGTTCACTCCATGTGTCGAGTTCTGAATCGGTCCTCCATGCGGGGCGCGCAGGTTCCCGGGTTTCGGCACCACTTGCGGCGAGCCGCTTCTGACCAGCAGAATGACGAATCACCACACGCTAGATTCTTCTCGCATCACACTTTAGTGGAGTACAGCTTGGTTTCGGGCGGATGGAAGGAAGACCCCGTACGCTCGAGCCTGTCTGCTTATATAAGGGCTTAAGGACTCGTGTAAGTCCCTGATTCGTCCGTATGGTTATCGCATTTCGCAAGCCGGACTTTGGATAGGCCACTGCTTCAAAACCTGATTAGCATATTAGGTGCAAACGCCCTAGCGGCATACTTAGTGCATGCGTAATGGCTATCCGGCCGCGCCCTACAGAAAGTCAAGATATCTTGAGAATACGTGAATTTCGGTTATATTTATCTTGTGCTGCTTCTGCCTTCTTCTGCCATAAATAACCGAGGGTGTTCTGTATTTAGTTGAAAATGCTATTCCTAATGACTTTTGTTTTTTTGCGGTACGCGGGCCTCTCACTGCTGTGGCCCCTCCCGTTGCGGAGCACAGGCTCCGGACGCGCAGGCTCAGCGGCCATGGCTCACGGGCCCAGCCGCTCCGCGGCATGTGGGATCTTCCCGGACCGGGGCACGAACCCGCGTCCCCTGCGTCGGCAGGCGGACTCTCAACCACTGCGCCACTAATGACTTTGTAAAACTATTTATATGGAGGACCAAGCAGCCACGTGCCCTGTGCTTAAAAGAAAGAGGGAGGCCTCCATCAGGCCCACTAACCGGCAGACGGGACCATCACTGGCCGGGACCTGTGGCGGCTGGCACTGCCGTGGGGAAACCTCCGGCCCACGTGATCCACCCGATCAGCCCGTCCAGCAGTCACCGGGTTTCCTAAAATCTAAAGACAAAACAACAACATGGTCATAAGGCTTGCCAGCCGTGGGAAGGAAAGAATTGTCAGCCAAATCAATTCAACTTAGAAGCAGAAGCTCTAAAGGCAACTAAACTTAGCTTTTAACTGAAAGGTTAGCTGAATAACCTGGAAGAGGAAAAAGGGCTCACCCCAGGCACCCCGTCTTCTACAGCACAGGTGCTTTGCCGCACACAGGTAGGGGCGAGAGAGCATCCCTCGGGAGGCACCTTTCTGTTGCTGCTACTGCCGCCGAAGCCAAATCTTTTGAACCACAGTGAGAGTGGCTTAAAGACGACTCGTCACACCTTCGGCCCCTCTTTCCTAGTCTCAGCACAGCCCCTCCAGAGACCACAAAAGCGGGGGAAACACTGCGTTTCCAAATGTCCCGCTTGGGCAAAGGTGCATGTGAGGTTACCGAAAACTCAGAGACAGAAGTTTCTGTGTGTAATCAGCTTGGAAGCTCATGGCAACGTCGGCCCTAATCCAAAGACACCAATCACATTTCAGGGCTAACCTGAACGGTCCTCCTTTACGGATAAGTCTGCCTCTGATTCACACTACAGGTTTGCATCGCATCATATATGAGAATCAAAGCAAAACCTCCAGCTCACTTGTAATTTGAGTCAGGAAGTTTTCAGGGACACAGGGAAGGAACCGGGGTTGGGAGTGACGGAAATTAGTCTGTTACAGGCGGGGAACAGGGAGTGAGCTGCAGTTTGCTGGTGTCAGTGGGCTGTGGATCGGCGCCCTCTAGTGGACATATCACAAACTGCACCGGCTCAGACCCAGGGCCTGGAGCCCTGGGATGTCTCACCTGTGTTTTCATGGAAAAGTTCAGCATGACAGGAGCAAGTGTTCTGAAAAGAGGACACAATATAGAGATGAATGAAGCCTTTCTGAAGGAATCCCTACTCTTGAAAACCACTCACAAGCCTGGAAGACAAGGCAGGGGGATGGGTCTAGAGCTGATGATGGAAAAGTCATTCTGAAAACTGGTCGCAGGAAAGAAACCGGGGGGAAAAAAAAAAAAAAGAAAACCTTTGGAAACAGATGCAAAAATGGATCTCTTCAATCACTGTTCCCTATTTTTTTCAGTTATAGATGAAGGCCCAAACCAACCACAACCAAAAACCAAAACCACAACGAGAGAAAAACCTTCAGTAATACCGGTAAGTCATAAGTAAGTCGCCACGGTTCACTTTGCAAAGTATGTGTTGCCAAACGTTTGGAGAATCGTAGTTCAGCTAACCCTTAATTAAAATTTAGATTCAGTTGTCCTTTAATTAAAGCAGCCACGCTCATCACTGATTTGGGGGTAGGCGGTCATCATTCTAAAGCAAAGTAAAGAAATCATCAGCGTGCTCCAGACTGGGAAGCTGCACAGATCAAAGATGCATGGAAAATGCAAGAGAGCCAGCAGAGAGCGTGCCCGGGATGGACACCAAAATAAAAGAAGGTGAAAAAATGAAAACGGATTGGTTTGGCAAGCGGATGTGAGCGGGAGGTTTACTTCACACACCAAAGGACCGTCTGCAACCCGGGGAGGAGGCTGGGCGTGTCGGGCACTGGCCCTACTGTCGGACATTTTTATGCTTTTCTTCCAGACATCCCGGAAGTCCTCCTGGCCCGCGGGCTCGCCCCAGCTGCACTTGCTGGGGGTGGACCGCTCCGGGCTCGGGCGGGCCTCACTGCTGCTGACGACATGGCCGGGCTCCGCTGGCTCCCCGACATCTTCTTCGACGCTTATCTGCCGGGTCAGCGTCCGGCGCCGGGCCAGCAGGGGCCTCAGGCTCCTCCTACAGGGACAGTGCCCGGGGCCGGGGCTGCACTGGGCAGCGGGGCTTCTGAACCTAAACCGTATCTCCTCCTCTTCGCTCCCACAGTCCAGGCCGCTGTCCGGGCTCCTGGTGGCCGAGCGGCTGAACCGACAGCCTCTGTCTTCGAACACGAAGTCCTCGGCCTGGGGGCCCCTGGGTCCGGCAGGGACCCGGGAGCCAAGCGGGGCCCCGTGCCCCCTGCAGGGCCTGGCGGGCTTGGGCTCTCTGGCCAGCCGGGTCCGGGCCCTGAAGCCCTGCTTGTACAAGAGCTCACAGGGCTCTCCATCCTCCTCGGCTACTTCGGGGACACTGAAAAGCTCCTTACTGCGCTGAGCCCTTTGGGGACACTCGGGCAGCTCCAAGAAAGCACGTTCAGTGGTCCTATTCTCAGAGCACTCCTTAAGGGGGTGGTGTGTTAGAACAGGTGCCGGGAGTCAGGGTGTGATCAGATATGAAGTGGGGCAGAGGGAAGGAAAGAAAATACAGACAGAATTAGTCTCCGAGGCCATGAGGGACAGAAAGCATGCTTGTAGTCGTGGCGGGAGGGGAGCGGGGGGGAGGGCAGATGGCATGCTCTGGCCAGGGCTCTGGAATGAGAACAGAACGGGTTAGATGGATGGGGCCAGAGCAGGTGGGGGTGGGCAGAGTGCAGGCAGAGCGGCCTGACACCCTCAGGACCAGCCATGCAGCCCCAACAAGGGAAGAGTGGCAGCTGGGCCGCGGGTTAGACGGATGGGGCCGGAGCAGGGGGGCTGGGCAGAGCGCACGCAGAGTGACCTGACGCCCTCAGGACCAGCCATGCAGCCCCAGCAAGGGAAGAGTGGCAACTGGGCCGCGGGCGCAGGGAGGATGGTGGCAGGAGGCCTCGTGCTGACTGAGGCGCTAGGATCTGTGACGCGGCTACACCCAGAGGCAGGGACGTCTGAGCCCGCTGGCTGCACCTTCAGAAACTCGGAAGGCAGCTGCCGTGGGCCGCCGGCAACTGGAGATGATTCACAAAACGGGGACCCCAACCTGGCCACGCCACTGGACTCTGCACGTCCATGTAAGCTCTCAGCACCCTCTGAAACCTGTCCTCGTGCGCAGTAACCTACGGCCTCTCTCCCTGGCTCAGATCTCAGGCTGTGAACACGGGGACCTCGGCACCGGGCACCCCGAAGTCACGGCTCTGGGGACGGTCTTGCTCTGTCCGTGTCTGCAAAGGCTGCCTGTCTCTCTGCCAGACCCCGGACCTCGAGGCCCCCAGCGAGGAGCCGCGTCCCCGCCAGTATGGTGGCTGGCCCACCCAGAGGGGCCTAATGGACATCGAGGGGCGGACACCCCACGGCCCCCGTCCCGGATATGGGTCTCTCTCCGGATTTGCCCTCAGCCCCCTCCTCTGGTCCCGCTGAACCGGCCCGCTGGGCGCCCCTCCCGGGACACTCCAGCGACTCCACGAAGCCGTAAGCCCACCGTCTGCCCCGCCACGGGCCTCCCGGGGGTGCGCGTTGAAGACGCCTCCGCGGGGGAGCATCGGATTTGCTTCCCTGCCCCCTAGCCCGCCGGCCTGTGCGCCCCTCGCGCACCGGGACCTGGCGGGGTCGACCCAGGGCCGCGTCTGCCGCGGGTCTGGAGCCCACGAGGGCTAGGCGAGGAGGGCGTGGCACACGCTTCGCTCATTTGCTCACGAGCGCCCCACGGAGGCCGTCTACTCCGGGGAACACGGAGGTGGAGAGGGAGAGCAAGGAAGCAGCGACTCAGCCCCGGGCGCCAAGCGGGGCGCACGTGAGCCAACGGGGCTGCCACGTGGGAAGGTGAGCCCGCGGGCCGGATCCCCAAGCTAAGTCTTGGAATTTCTGAAAAGAAACCAGAAGTCCAGATCGCTGAACTTGCCCTCTGGGCCTCCTCCCCGGGGGACACGGTGACCTTTGGTTTCTCTGCTAACGCGGCGCATTAAGTACCATCCCAGAAGCGTCATGGGGGAGGGAGGAGAGGGGAAGCAGATGAGCTTCGCCGGCCCAGCTCGTGGGGAAGCATGGGGAGCGGGTCAGGCTGGACCGCGGGCAGCTTGGGACCTTCCTCCGCCAAGAAAGGTCACGGTGAATCCTGCTGGACGGCGGCCCGGGGCAGGGAGGAGGGGGGCCGGTGGGGAGAGCAGGAGCTGCAGCCGCGCGGGGTTTGCACCGGCACCCGCAGGTTCTCCAGCGACAGCGTCTCCGGGGCCCTGCGGGGGGCCTCTGCGGGGGGGGGGGGGGGGGGGGCTCTGCGGGGAGCTCGTCAGGCAGCCTGGTCTATGCAAGCGGGCACTGAGCGGGCTGTCAGATCTGGGTGTTGCCTTCCGTCCACCATTCAAAATGCGTGGCTCTGTGTTCCCAGAGGAAGGCCGGGGTCAGGCGCGGTTTTTCTCTCCGAGGCCTTTTTCACGTGAAAACCCCACAGCGGCCCGACCAGTTCTCCGGCCCTTTGTGTGTCTCCCGCGCTGGGCTGGGAGCAGCTGGAGGTCGGAGGTCACGTCCATCCTCATACCCCAGCCTGGCGGAGGGCCTGGCGCACAGGGGCGACCAGCTCGTGCCGAGTGAACAGATGCTTGCCTGGAACGGGCAGCGGCAGCAGCAGGACGGCTCCTGGTGCGTCCTGGGGCCTGGAGCGCGATCTCGGTCAAGGTGACCCCCCCGTCAAACCCTTGGCTGACGGCTACGCCAGAGGCAGAAGCAGAGGGTGCCGGGGGCCCAGGTGGGGGGTGTCTGAGAAGGGGCTGGTGTGTGGACCCCGCTGTCCTCCAGGAGGGAGGACCCTCGTCTGACCTCCTCTGACAGCCCCTCTCCCTGGCCCTCCCGCGGTCCAGCAGCGTCCACCTCGGTTGAGAATCTTTGCGCGACTCGCTCCCAGTCTCCAGTCTGCCTCGGAGGCGGACTCGCGCCCTCCCAGCCCCTGCCCCTCTGCAGATGGCCACAGAAGCCAGGGCTTTGGCAGGGCGGGAATCTTCTTTGTTCTATTCTTTCCGATTCAGTTCTTGGTGCAGAGCTGGGTGCCCCTGGGGGTGCCCAGTGGATTCTCCCAGACTCCTTCACCCAGAATTTGGGGAAAGAGGAGGGACAGGAGACCCCGAGCGCAGACTCAACAGTGAGCGAAGCCCGTGCGAACCTGTGGACTCTGCTTGCAGGGCCAGGTGCTGCCTCTGGAGCCAGCCTCGTGGCCTGGCAAAGGGACAGGGATGGGGCGGCTGTGGGGACGGCGGGGAGGGGCCCGGCGCCCCGGCACTGACCTTGAGGGCACTGCGGGCCGCGCCGCCGGGCCGCCTCCGGGCCGTGTCCTCCAGCTGCATCTCCGAGCAGAGTTCTTCCTCGTCTTCCTCCATGATGTCCGAGAGGTCGGACCCCCGGCTGCTCTCCGTGTGGTACTCGTCTCCATGGCAACAGTGCGGCTGGGCAGGAGAAGGGGATGCAGATGGAGGGGCAGCTCCAGCACGTGGGAGTACCCAGGGCCCCTCCTGGCTGGCCCTCCCCTGCTCTGCCCACTTCTGAGCTCAGAGTCGTGTCCGGGTGTCTGGGTGAGAGGCGCTCACCCCAGAGGTGAGGGAACCACAGTCCCCAAGCCCACGGCGAGCTGGGATGGCAGACAGAGGACCAGCCCAGGCCCTCCAACTCTAAATCCGGACGGGGGCAGGCAGAGACCCCTTGGGCTCTTGGCAGGACAGAATGCCAGGGGGCTCACAAGACACACAGGAAAACATTGCTTTTCTGGGTACCGTCAGCCTCTCCAACTGAGTGGCTAGACAACGGCTCAAGCGACAGGTCGTAAACTCAGGTGGCAGCCTGACTCGAGGCCCCCCGTGAGCGTGTACGTTGCATCTAGGGTCAGGGGGCAGAGAGTCCTGGGTGGCAGGCAAGTGGGTACAAATGCACCATTAAGGGCGCCTAAGAGTTTTAAGAAAACCGTGCAGTCTGAAATTCACACACGTGCACGCACTGGGCTGTCAAAGAACAGCCCAGTCCGGGCGGGGTGGGACCCCCCACTGTGTGGTGTGCCCACTCTGTGCCCAGTTTGGTCACTGACACCGGAGAAGGCCCGCTGCTGGGGGTGCTTGGGGAGGAGTCTGGGGACGGCGGAAAAGGGTCAGCAGAAGAGCAAGGAAGAGTAGCTTGCTAACATGTAAACCGAACCACCAGCAGCCCTGATGGGGTCTGGGGATTTGGGGGCTGGTCCAATTCAGTGGTCCCATTCCCACCCTCAAAGCAAGTGCCCATTATTCAGCGTCTCGAGTATTTGCAGCAACTCAAACTGCACACCCTGCGAGCTCAGATTTATGAGCCCCAAACATGCATAAAGCTATTTTGTTTCTGCTGGATGGCGTCCATTAAGAGCAATTTCTTTATTCTCCTGGTGGGCGACCACACAAGTGCCTTTAATAGCATCTCGAGACATGTTTATTAAAAATACCCCAGTTTCAATCACTCCCCTAGATAAAGACGTGTCAGCACGTGAGTGGCACTAAGTTCCTGGCCCGCTGATGGGAAGGCAGCGTGAGTGCCCAGGCTGGGGGTCCCGACCCAGCCCAGCCCTCAGTGAAGTGGCCCAGATGCTCTCAACCTGAGAAGTCTGTGTGTCAGCATTTGAGCTGCTCCAGCCCTAATTCTTTCAATCAGGCACTGCAGAGAAGACGTAAAAGTGAACTGATTTTAAATGAATAAACAAAGATCAGGTTGGTTTGAAAGAGGTCTCCCCAAGGCAGATGGGAAGGAACTCTCCTCGAAAACACAATCTCACGGGATTCAAACCCGATGATGAGTTAGCAATAAACCCATGGGATGGAAGGAGGTGTCTGCTGTTTGCCAAATACATCATGGATAAGCCATTCCTAGGACTCCTATTCCTCTCTTCTGCCCAGTGAGATGTCACGGGGAGTCTTGATGGAGCTTCTGGAAAAGATTTTTCTACCAGTTAAAAGAGATGTGCCTGCCTGAGAAGAAAGCCCCCCTCCTTTTTCCCTTCCCTCCCTCCCTCCCTTCCTCCCTTCATTCCTTCCTTCTTGGGGTGCTGTCATATGAAAGTGTGACGGCTGGAGCAATGGCAGCCACTTTGTAACCATGAGAGAAAGGCTAAAAGAATGGAAGATTCAGAACCTAGAGCCAGGACACCACTGAGCAGCTGAATCAACCTTGCAGCCTCCTACCTGAGACTTCCTGCGATGTGGGAGAATGAAATGTCTTTGTTACCTTAAGTCACTATTAGTTGGGCATTCTATTTCTTGTGTTTAAATGAATGCAGATAAAATTACTTTAATCTTTTAGATAAAGAACCTGATGGTTGGAGAAGCTGAGTCACTTGCCTCCTACTAGCAGTGACAGAGCCAGGAAATGAGTCCAAGTCTGTGAGATTCCAAGGCCTCTTCCTGGCTAGGTTGTGACACTGCCTTGCTGCAGAGCTGTGTGTTGAGGGGGCTGGAGGATCTGACATCTGAGGGGTCTTCAAGCTCTGACATCTCAAGATCTCAGGACTCTCCAGGCCCCACTCTTCCTGTTGCCCAGACTTAGGTCTTGACACCATTAAAGGACATTCCCATTAGAATATGCATAATCGGAAATTGGAGACCAAACCCACACTGGATGGATTTGTCACTTGTGAGCCCGGTCTGGGACAAGAAGCCCTGACATTTTTGTCCCTCCAAGGGTGGGATGCTGACCGTTTAATTTCTGAGTCTCCCATGATGCTTAGCACTTAGCAGACGCTCATCACACATCTGCCTGACGAACGAAAGTAAAGAAACGAACGGTAGGTTTTGCCTAAACTGAGACCAGGCGGTTACCTGGAGGCTCACCTGAAACACAAAATCAGCCCATGAACGGATACTCACACAGGGCAGTCAGGGAGGGCAAAAACCTCACATTCCGACTTTTGAAACTGTCCCCCAGTGAGGTCACAAATGCGCAGGCACTGTACAATCTACACTTCCCAATGGACTGTGACTGCTGTCACCCGGGACTTGGGGCCGTGCACCCAGGAGCTGCACTCACCGGCTTGCCTAGCTCCGAGCCTTTCAGAAACTCGTCCACCGACGCGCCCCTCCTCTTGGCGTCGGGGGACTCGTAGCTGTCTTCCTCGTCCGAGTTTGCGTACTGCCCACTGCTCCTGTCCAGGAAGACGCTCCTTTTCTCTAGCTTGGAAGAGAAGAGGGGAGGTGTCAGGGCAGAGGCCGCCTGGCCCTGGGGGCCAGGCCCCACAGGGCTCCATCCTTTCCTCTGCCTCCTCGGAGCCACTGTGTGAAGGGACTTGGGGTGAGTGACCCGCACAGGCTGGCAGGCATTTTCTGATGCTGCCCTGGGTGCCCGCCGCCCCTCCCATGCCCACCAGAACTAGCTCCTGCCTTTGCAGGAGGTGCTGAGGAAAGGCTCCTCTCCCTCTGTTTGCCACCCTGGCCCGGCTGTTAATGTGATCAATTAACCTTTTCTTGAGTATGGAAGCTCAGAGGTTTGCTTTCTCTCCACACCTTCTGAAAGGGGAAGGCAGGCCGGGGGGAGGTGGGGAGGTGGCGGCTGTCCCAGGCATTCCTGGGCCCAGCCTCTGGCTCCAGCCCGCTCTCGGGGGTCCTGTCTGGGAGCTCAGGGTGGTGGGATGCGTGGCTGCTACCCGAGAAGGCAGGGAGGGGGTGCAGAGCTCCCCCCCCAGCCCCTTCCTACACCAAAGCACCTGGGCTTCTGCTTTGCGGGACATCAGGGCGGAGTGCCAGGGTGCCCGTAATCAATGTCCACATTCTGAGGCATTTCCTTTAGTCAAGGGTACAAACTGCTGTGTAACTATTAACAAATCGGGAGATTCCACAAAAAGCCTGGATTTCCAGTTTCTCAACAGGCACTTAAGTGCTGTCACGGTACCTCTTACCCCTCCCTGTTGCCTGGCCGTGGCCCGCCTACCTCAGCTCTGACCTCTAGGGGTCTGGCCTCTCCTCAAGTTCCTGACCCAGCCTCCAGCCCGGAGGGGGCCTGGCCCAGACCCTGGGATGCCCAGGAAGTGAGGGTCTCCCGGCATCGGCATGGATGCCTCCACCTGCATCTCAGAGAAGGCACTGCCAGGGGTTGCCGTCCTGGAGAGACCCCCGTGGGCTGACTGGGCAGAGCTGAGAAGACCACTGACCACCACTGTCCCCTCTGCCAGGGCCCTAACCTCGGGCTTGCAGCAGACAAGCTGGGCGCCCTGGTAGACAAACGCGCCCAAGGGAGAAAGATGGGGGTTTGGCCCAGGCAGGGAGGGGCCCGCGGCCTAGCCCAGGTCCACACCCTCCTCTCCGGCATCACCTCACGGCTGCTTCTTACAATGTCTCGGCTCACTGCACGTTTCCTCTGGGCCGTGGCCACACGGTCACGCAAGTACTCATCCCCACAGTCCAGGCGATTTCTAGCGATAGGCATGCAAATGTATTTACGTGCATGCATTTCTATGTGTAGGTATCTATGTATACATACGTGTATATAAATGTGTGCGTGCATGTATGTACACACACGTACGTACATATGTCTATTCGTGTGTATACACACACACACAGGCACATACCCACACGCGCAAACACACAGACACGGCTAGAAGTCTGAAGTGAGCCAGCCAGGTGACCCTCGTTTAGGAAGATGTGCCCCAAGCCCACTCCCAGGAGGCACCTCTCAGATCCCTGGACACAGACCAGTGCCTGGTTAGCGGGGTGTTAGCTCGTCTGCTAAGCCAGGCTGGTGGATAACCCTTTCCTCTGGTTATCTGGGTCCGTATCTACGCAATGGAAACACACGTTGATTCCGACAGGCTCAGGCCTGGAATGCAGCCCTAGGGGAAAACTGGCGGATGAACACGGCATCCTTCTCCCCACGTCAAGGCCCCCACTCTGGGTGCTGAGTGTTCGGGGCCCGTCTCCCCGCCGACTCGGGGTGCCGATGGAAGGTCCCATCCCCGCTGGGCTGCAGGGACGGACCGCACGGCACGGGCAGCGGTACCGGCGAGGAAACGCCCAGCCTTACCCTGCTGCTCTCAGCCACCCTCTGCGCGGCTTCCCGGGCCATGGCCTTGGCGACGGAGGTGGAGACCGGGGCGCCCTGCGGCTGCGGAAGGATGCGGCTGGGCGAGGGCGACCGCCGCCCCGGGCCCGAGCCCTGCAGGCCGGGCGGCTCCAGCAGGTGCCCGTGGGCCGGAGCAGGCGCCCGGCCGAGCTCCCAGGCCTCATGCGCCGCGGCGTGCGGACCCAGGTGTTCATCTTTGGTATCGGGGGCTCCGGCACTTGCTAATGGCTTCGGTGTGGGAGCAGTTCTCAGGTGGGGGGCAGGAGGCACCAGGAGGTCGGGGGGGATGGCGGCGGCGGCAGAGTCTACGGACTCGCCCTGGGCGGAGAGGGTCCGCACGGTCACACCCTTGGCTTCGAGGCTCCGCAGCCGCACCAGCTCCACCGCCGTGCTGTCCGCCGTGGGAGAGATGATCTCAGCTACCTGCGCGCAGAGAGAGCGGGGTCAGGGGTCAGGGGTCGCCCGGGCGCCTCTCCAGCAGCCAGGACTCTGGGCCCCGCCTACATCCAGCTCAAACCACACCGCCCCGCCCAGAAACCTCTCTAGGCGGCAGCCCCGCCTCCCGCCCGGTGGAGGCCTGCGGGCACCGCTGAGCACACCCTCTTCTTCCGCGTCCACAGCCAATCCGGGAGCAGACGCGGGGGCCGTAGAGCAATCAGAACGCCGGGCGTGTTACTGCCAAAGCGTGGCCCCAGGGAGGTGCCGGCAGAGGCCAAAACGGGCTTCCGGCCGTGGTGGACACGTGACTGCGGCCCCTCCGGGCCCTGCCTGCTGGGCTTCTTTCTGCGGGGAGCGGGGAGGAGAGAGGGCCGTGCAGCGGCCGCTCTCACGGGGCGAGCTGGGACACCGCCCCGCGTCTGATGCAGCAGCCCTGGCCCTGGGGCTGCGGGGAACACGGTGGGGAGTGGAGAGCAGGCAGAAGCTTGCTCCAGCCCCGCCTCCCAAGGGCAGCCGTGTCTGTTTCCTGTGCCCGGACCTGCTGGGGCTTGAGATTGCGGGCTCCCCTACAGCGGGCATTAACACTTCCCTGCAGCGTTTCCGGGGCATTTGAACTGCCGTCTCGCCAAGAATCGGTTTGGTGGAGTCTACTGAGTGGGCCCTGATATCGTGGGGCTCGAAAGATGTGAATTTTTGGTACCCAGGGGAGAACAAGAAAGGTCCGGGGCAGGACAGGTAGTCACTGCGGGAGGAGAGCAGAGAGCACTCTGGGAAGGAGGACTGCGCAAAAAGGATGGAATTCTCCGTGTCCTGCAGCCGAGCCCGGGATGGCGGCTTAGGGGGTGCTTAAGTAGCTGCTGGTGGGTCTTGGGGGCTGAGGAGAGAGGGAGAGTCGCGCGTCACTGAGCGGAGAGTGCTGGGGTCTCTGGGGCGAGCACTGCCCCCGCAAGGACTCACCCTCTGCCCTTTGGCATACACGCCGTAGCCGGTGACGTTGGCTCCATTGGACAGCCCCGTGGCCGTCAGCACGGGCGGCTTCCAGGAGACCTGGACAGTGGCTGGGGTGGCCGCGGCCTGGACGGCAATGTCCTGGGGAGGGGCGGGAGGACCTGGGGGACAGAGCAGAGGAGCTTTCAGGACGCGGCCCTCTGGCAGAAGAGCTGCTACCACGCCCGGCTGGGGGCGCCCGGAAACGGAGATCTTCTGTCAAAGCCTCCAGGGTTCGCGGGCAGAATATGAAGCGTGAAAGCAGGGCAGGAGGGTGAGGAGGTGGCAGCTACCGGACACGCGCGGTGCCCTCCTGGAACCCCGCTCACGGGTGCCCCGTCCCCAGGGGAGCCCGTGACCCGGGCCAGGCCAGCCGGCCACGAGGACCCAGCGTTTGGCAGAGGAAAGAAATCCCTGCCGCCTCTCCATCCTCTTCCGCGCCCCTCCTCCCTCCGCCTTCCCTCTGTCCCTCCGTCTCTCTCTTCATCAGACTTGGGGGCAGTGAGCTGGACCGCACATCCCCCGTCTCACCGCCTTGCGGGACAGGACGGAACCAGAAGCTGCAGAGAGACGGTTCTGATGAAGCCACCCGGCCCTGGACACCGGCTCTGCACACACACTGCCCGGCTGACCAGCTGGGCCGCTTCCTTTGCCCCCGAACCCGTTTGAATCGCGCTCACCATGGAAGTCTTGAGCAGCTACTTCAACCAACAAGGAGGCCAGGGTCACGTCGCTGGTCCTTCCAGGTGGCTCCTGGGGACAGCAGGACCACCTGTCTGCCCTGTAACCCACAGGCAGCTCCTTTTCCCCCGGGTCTGTCTGGTGCAAAACCCCCATAACTAGCGTTCTATTTGGAAAGGAACGTGTAACTTTCCGGAGGAAGGTATGAGCTTCATCCTCCAAAACGCGGCTCTGGCCCGTGGATTTCTGTGTGGGGGGCAGTGGCTGTTTGCTGAGGGTTTTCTACGCACAGCTCATTCTGCTACTCACTTTGGACTCTTTACATCACTTGATCCGCACAACAGTCCTGTGAATTCAGCGGCATCCTTGTTTTGCAAATGAGGAAGGTAAGGTTCGAGGGCAGCTGCTCGGCTGTTGTGTGTTGGAAGCTCCGGCCTGCAGCTCAGTGCAGCTCCTGAGTAGGGCTGATGCAAGCCACCCTCAACACACCGCAATATGGGGCTTCTGAACTTCCCTACAACCGGCTTCAGAAGTTAAATTCTACCTGGACGGTCCATTCAAACATGACAGATGGGTCATTATTCTTAAGGGCGAAGGTCAAGAACTGAAACTGGCTTGGGAGTTTGCTGGGTGCTCACTTCTACCACGAGAGCAATGACAGCGGAGGGCTGGGGTTTTGTGGGTGGGGAAGACTTGTGTAGCTGTGATCTGCCAGCTCCAGCCCATCCCTCCAGTGGCTGAGAGGTGAGGGGGGGTCGCACTGACGTCCATCACGTGGGGACACCTGGTCCAGCCACGTGCCCGACGACGAGCTCACGCTGAACGAGGTTCAGGGGCTGCCCTCCCCATGCCTCTCACTTGTGACATTTCCACAGTCCAAATTCTCCTCTGCCCGGACAGGCAAAGGCACTAGTCCGCTGTGGACCGCACGTCCCCCCCAAATTCGTATCTTGCAATCCTAACCCCCAAGGTGATGGCGCTTGGAGGAGGGGCCTGTGGGAGGTGATCAGGTCATGAGGGGGGAGCCCCCATGAGTGGGATTCGTGCCCTTATCAACAAGGCCCCAGAGAGCTCCCTCACCCCATCCTCCAGGTGAGGACACAGTGTCTTCACCGTCTAGGAGCCAGGAAGTGGGCCTCGCCAGACACTGAGTCTGCCCACGCCTTATCTCGGACTTCCAGCCTCCAGGACTGTGAGAAATAAATGCGTGTTGTTCATAGGCCACTCAGTTTACGGCATTTCGTTACATCAGCCTGAGCTGACTGAGACAGCCAGGAATTAGGCGTGAACCTATGGGAACAGGCCCTGGGCTCAGCATCTTCTCCTGGTCCCTCTCCATCTCGACGTGAGCTTCTCCACAAAGACTCTCCCGGCTGTCCCAACGTACCTGCTCTTGCCTCTCCTCAGAGGCCCTGGGGTCTCTGGGTTTGGTGTCTCTGGTTTCTTCACCCCCCAGCACTGACCAGAAGACTTCACGGCAGGAACCAATGAAAAGCTCAAGTCCTCACTCGCCCAATATCCATGATCTGACATCCCGAGAGGCAGGCAGGAAACCCAGCATCACCTTACAAGATGAATGAACCGACCCTTCATAAATCAGTTCCTACTCAGACCTGCTTCCTCCTTGAAGTAATGTCTGTCCCGCCTGCCCCTGACCTTGCTGCTTTGTAGGTCAGACTCTAGTTGATGATGGAGTTCAAAAAGACCGGAGAGCACCATGGAATAAACAGCAAATCCAATTAGATGGAGATGGAAGGCTTTCTGCAGTTAGTAGAAATGATCCTGGAGAACCACTGAACTGTTTGTCAGCTTGCTGACAAATGAGGTTGGGCAGAGCTGGATTAATCAATCACAGAAGACAAATCCGAGGAGGGTGACAGGCATTTTGAGGGAATTCTGTGAACATCACAGGACTAAAATAAGCCCTCGAGGTATCAAAATATGCCCTCACGTATCTTTGCAGACACAACCTTCTTTGCTCCAGGAAGGCTGCTCTTCCCCAGGTGTTCGGGCTCCCACCCTGCGCACAGCTGCCTTACTCAGAAGGGCTGCCCTGTACGTGAGCCCCAGGCGAGATCAGCATGACGGAACCTCATGGAGACGGCAGTGGCGGCTGCCCCGTAGATAAATCGGAGGATGTCCATCTCAACCCATCTCTTTACAGTTTCCTGGGAGAGAGTGGGGGGGGGGGGCGGATGGGAGAGGGGTGCATTCCTCCTCCTGTTACAGCTGGGAGTGCAGGGAAGGAAGCAGACGGGTGCCTGGAACCCAAGATAGCATCCACAATGGAACTTCATGTCTTCGCAGATTCACCCGTATGTGTGAGATATATATGCGTATATGTATGTATATCAAAAGGAGACATGAGAAGAGAGAACAATTTTGAGAGCGCTGTGGGCACCCCTTCCATGGTTCCTCTCTGTGAGCGCACGTCCAGGAGTGGGTGACACGGGGAAGACGGAACCCTCCAATTGCCCAGGGTGCTCTCATTTCCTCCGGTCTTCTGTAGGACGAGCCTCTTACAGACGCAAGCGTTAAATATTTCCAACAACACGGCCCCTGAACAGAATCCAAGTTTTCTCTTTCCCTCTCTCTCACACACACGGGCGTGCGTGGGTGTATTCCGTGGTCCCCGGCTGATCGAAGGATGCTCCGGGACAGCGCCGGCTGTCGGCAGCGGCTCCCCTCCCGCTCCCCCCGCCCCTCCCCTTGCACAGGGTGACATCCCGGTGTCCCCTCCCTTGGGGACTACCTCCTCCCCGACCCCCCACCCCAGGAGGACAGCTCACCTGCCGGCAGCGTGGAGAACTCCACGAAGGCCTCCTTCCTCTCCCTCTGCTCCAGGGGCAGTTGCCAGGGCACCTGGTGGGGCTTGGCCAGGACCTTCACCTTGTAAGCCGCGTTGGGCCTGAGGTTGCAGAACTGGTACTTGTAGCTGGCGGCCCGGACGATGTCCAGCTCCTGCTCGTTGAGGAAGATGGCATGGCTGTAGTTGCTGTTGGTGGGCATCCAGGAGAGCTGGGCGGAGACCTGCGTGATGTTGTCCACACGCAGGTGGGACGGTGCCACCGCCACGTCCTTGCCCACCAGCAGCGTGCAGCGCAGCTCGTCCGAGCTGCCCCGGCTGGTGACGCACTGCACGGAGATGCGGTAGGTGCAGGCTGCCATGTTCAGCTTCTCCACCAGGGCCTTGGTCCTGCCACCCAGCGCCAGGCTCAGGCGCGTCTCC
Organism: Phocoena sinus; assembly: GCF_008692025.1. NCBI lineage: Eukaryota > Metazoa > Chordata > Mammalia > Artiodactyla > Phocoenidae > Phocoena > Phocoena sinus. The sequence continues at coordinate 87,748,693 of NC_045776.1, forward strand.
GCGTCCACCAGCACGTTGTAGGTGCCCACAGTCCCCCAGCCCGGGGGCACCGCCGGGGGCTCCCAGCCCACAATGACACTTTTGGCAAGTTGTTTGATGAGGGTGATTTTCCGAGGGTAAGGCACGATGTCTTCTCCGATGTCATCGATGTTCGTGTCCAGCGTCCCCGCCCCGTGGTCGGAGGGGCCGGAGTCCGTGTGCGTCGGGGAGTGGAGGTCCAGGATGCGCTCCCCCTCCGAGCCGACGCCGGCATGGTTGATGAAGTTCTGATCCTGGTCTCTCCCCAGAGTGCTTGCCAGTCGAGACTCGTCCTGGACAAAATCCACGAAGTTGGAGGGCACCAGGCCCCTCTGCCCGTCCAGGAGCTCGCCTGTGGGGTACGAGGACAGGGTTACCGCCCAACTGTCCCATGGGGGCCCGAGGGCCTGCAGTGGAGTCTGCGCCTCCCCGCAAGGGGACTGCTGTACGGAAAGCAGCAGGGTCACAGTGGATTCCTCAGCCCTTTACAGGAATCACTCCAGCATCACCTCTTCGGGACCCCCGCCCCTGTGTCAGCACCCCGCAACCTGCCATCTGCCACCCCACCAGTGAGGCTGGCTTCCCCCATAGCGCCCAGCACACCACGGCCAGCCACCCGCGTATGTGTGTCAACGCCCCCTTCCAACGGGGACGAAGCTCTGGGAGGACAGGGAACTCTGTTCCCTGCTAGACCTACAGGGACGCCTGGTACAGAGTAGGTGCTCAGTAAGAGTCTGTCAGGACAAACAACATGCAGACTGCATGGGTTTGGAGGCTAAAAAAATTACACACCTTAGTCTGATTTTTGATTAGGTGATCACACAAACAGGAATTAAAAGGTGAATTTCCTCCCCCCGCCCCCGCCCCCCCCCCCACCCCGCCGAGCAATGTGCCTGTCTTGGCAAAATTCCCGACATGTGTCCGTTTGGTGAGAGACGATCAATTTGGTCCCAGAACCACCTGGAGGCTGAGTGGCCCAAAAAATGCCACCAAACTAGCTCTCGTGGCTGCGGGCAGTCACAGCGGGGACCATTTTTTATTTCATGAAATGGTCTAATTTCTTTGCGTTCTCTTTATTCGTGGGGCTCGGAAGCCTGCTGAGAGCAGAGCCGTGGAAAACTGAGAAGCGTTCGGAGGAGCTTCAGAGATGACACAGTTTGGGTGATCTCGCGACACCAGCGGGAAAGGGCTGTTTCCCCTGGCGCGTCGCAGAAAGGGCTTGACTGGGGGTCCGGGGACCCGGGAGGCTGGGCAGCGTGGAACGAAGGATGGGGTCTGCTCCCAGTAGACACACGCACACGTCAAGGGACGTGCGACGGGCCCGGGCGAGAGGGATGCTGACCACTGAGTCAGTCCCGAGTCTCCCAGGATCAATGAGGATCTCTGTTTCTGCTCCTGTCCCCACCTAGGGGGCAGGTCTCGGGATGTCAGTCTTTGCCTCGAGGATGCTCGGAAAACACAGTGTCATTTGACACAGGGAACGCCGAGGAGGAGGAGGATGGGAGTGACAGCAAGTCCTATGTCCCAGGCCGCATCCTCAGACCCCACGTCTGCTTCCTCATTTATCGCCACAGCCGCCCCTTAAGGTGGCCACCGCGACCATCTGCATAGTGAGGGGAGGTGAGCTTGCCACTGTCACGTGGACAACGGAACGCTGAGCTCTGCCGCCTGCCTTTCATCCGGCCTCTGGAAAGTCTATGTGGGCACAGTGCCTGGCGCAAATACTCTAGAGAATTCCAACGAGGGTTACCTGGCAGCCGCCTTGGACACACAGTTCTCCCCTGGTGCGCACGTCGGTGACGGCAATGTGGATTTGTGTTACGAGTTCAAGCAGCTTTGCCACCAGTTGTGGTGAAATTTCTCGGGAGGCCTACCCACAGCTGTGCCACTGTTTTTCCGGTAACTAATGGAAGCCAAGAATTTCAATGACCCCAGGCTCTGGCACCTTCAGAAAAACCGCCCAGGCTGGGCTGCCGCTCACCGACCTCAGTGGAGGCCACCTGATCTCGGGGCCCATCAACCCTAGGACAGGAGTCAAGAGTGTGGCCATCAGCTCCAGGGAAACTCCAGGTGGTCACGCAAGAGAAACCTGCTAGTTTAGCAAGAAACAATTTTTTTCTGCTCAGAAGGACTGGAGGAAACCGAGACCCTTCTGTTAGGGCAATGGGAGAGTTTAGGCAACCGAGGAATCTGGATCTATGAAGCTCCTGGGGATGTCCCATGTTCATCCTCTAGCTACAAAAGTGACCAAGGTTATGAGTTTTGGGCAGAGGAATTCCCATTTCCTGATCTCACACTGCGCAAGGTGCAGGAAGTGGCCAGGCAGGACACGGGGCTGGACCACCCTAGGTTAACAACAGAGGCTGAAGGTCAGTGGGATCGCTGTGAACCAGACGAGGTCCCCTGAAAGGGTCCCCGGCCCTGCCTCGGAGGAGGTGCTGGGCTGTAAGAGAGGCGGGGAGGAGAGACCCTCATCTGTCAGCCCCACGTGTCTGCGGGAGCTCCTGGGAAGCTCTGTGGACGTGAACATGAGAAGGTATCCACCCCGCGTCAGAGGGCTGCTTGGGGTTAAAAATAGGACACCCCACTGAATCAGACAACAGGGGAACAAACACCTCGTAACTCCCGAGGGCGGGAGGGTCAGAGCAGAGGCTGGGGCGGCCGGGAGTGATGGGCGGCCCGGCCCTGGCCTGGCCTGTGTGCGCCCCCTGCCCGCCACGCTCTCACTGACCTTCATAGAAGCCGTCCTCGTCCATGTCTCCATAGACGTAGAGGTACTTCCCCGCCGTGAGGGGCAGCTCAGCCTCTGGGTTCTCATTTGGCCCGTCGAAGGGGTTGTAACTAGAGAGAGAGAGAAAACCCATTCAGTAATGCTCTGGATGGAGACCGACCCCAGCCCGTCCCTTGCAGAGCTCGGGGCCTCCTCCCTGCTGTCGCCAGGACATTTTAGACCCACACGATGGTTCGGTGCTCGTGGATTGTCAATGCACTGAAAACTCAGGCTATCGGTAGCTCAACTCACACAGATTTCATGCTAAATGGTAGTTCTGGAAGCAAGCTGTACACTGAGTCCTTTGTATCAGATGACATTTAAATGACTCCAAATTATATCTTTAAATAAATTTCCAAATCAGCAAGCAAATAAAAAAGTAATTAATCCTATCATCGTTCAATATATATCATTGATCACAGGTAGAATCATATGACATATACTCTTTAGTCACCTGCTTACTTTTTACACTTTGCAATATGACTTATCTTTCCCCTCATGAAATATTCTATCATATCCTTTTTGATGGCTGTACAATACTCCACTGAAGAGATTAACATACTTTATTTAACCAATTTCCTATGTTGGGCATTGATATTTCTTCAAACTTTTGGCTGATATAATCAGTGCTGCATCCAATATCTTTATCAACATATGTTGCACACCTGCCCACTTCCTTCCTAAAGATAAGTCCCTAGGTAGTATATTTGTTTGACCAAAGACCCGCACATTTTAGAGGTCTTAGGTATGTACAGCCAAAATGTTCTCAAAATGGATGCACATTTTATCTTCCCCTCCCCACTAGGACTGTAAAATGCCCACTTCTCAAATCCTCAAAATATTGGAATTAACATTTTTTTAAAAGTCATGTCCAACTTGCAGATAAAACACGTGAGATGAATTTTTGATTTTCTAATTAAAGGGTCAATTAATTTAAGATAACAGGAAAGGACTCAACACGAAAGTCAAAGTGACACCAGTGATCGTGGGAGATGATCACGTAAACAAAAAGGACAAAGGGTGTCACTCAGCGTCCTGTCACACAAAGGGTGAAGCCGCAGCAGCTCCCCTGGGGGCCAGCACTTTCCTCTGTGTGTTTTATCTGATCCCCACTGACGCTCAGTGAGGAGAGCAGAGATGATATTCTCATTCCCAATTCTCACGGCCAGCTGAAGTGCAGTGACTTGTCCAAAGCCACACACTCATTAGGAGGTGTGGGTGGGAGCAGAACGAAGGTCTCCTGACCCTCACCCTGCGTGGGTTTAACCACACCACGTCGCCCTGTCCCTCGGAGTCCAGAGGTCCAGGGACGCCGTCCAGCGCCCTGAGGGTTTTACCGAGTCAGTGACTGCTGGGGCATCTGCATTGGGATGGAAAGCCAAGCAGACGGATGTACGGTGTGAAAGCCCAGCGGCTGGAGTGAAGCCAAACGTGGTTTCTGGCAGAGGGGATGGCATGTGCAAAGGCCAGGAGGATGGGAGCGGGGTCCCCTCAGCTGCTGGAGAAGGACGGGTGAGGGTAGGAGCGCTGGGGGCCGTGGGTTGGAGGGGCCACATCACTGTGGATTTAACCTCCAGAGCTAATAGCTATCGGGAAGGAGTCGTCACCTACGGAGTGACATGATCGCATTTGCGTTTTGCAGAGGGGTCCCTCTGATGCCGTGTGGATGGGGTCTAGCTGGGCAGGGAGTGTCCTTAGAGGAGATGGAAGGGGGGCTGCCTGGGTATGAGGGCAGGGGAGCAGGGTCCCGGAGGACTCGAAGCTTTCTGGCCTCAGGAGGTGCAGATGTGGGTGCAATTACTGGGCAGGCGCTGGCGGGAGCGGGGCTGGATGCGGGGAGACAGGAGGCCCAGGGGCCAGTTCCAGGCGCCTTACGCTGCCTAGGCTCAGAGAGGCTGTGGCTGCGGGTGGAGCCTGGAGTGGTCCACGTGCATAAGAGGTCGCCCAAGGGGGGAGGATGGAGCAGGAAGACAGCGGACGGGGCCCAGGCTTCAGGAGGCCGCACATCACTCTCAGGAAGAGAAGTCTCGGCTGGCGGGAAAGAGGGTGGAAGAGGCCAGCATGGGGAGGGGACCGTGGGCACCGAGGGGAACTGTGCACCGACGACGGGGTCCACATCCATCGGGGGTTGACGGATAAAATGCAGTCTCCCCGGGCTTCCCCGGTGGCGCAGTGGTTGAGAGTCCGTCTGCCGATGCAGGGGACGCGGGTTCGTGCCCCGGTCCGGGAGGGTCCCACGTGCCGCGGAGCGGCTGGGCCCGTGAGTCATGGCCGCTGAGCCTGCGCGTCCGGAGCCTGTGCTCCGCAACGGGAGAGGCCACAGCGGTGAGAGGCCCGCGCACCACAAAACAAACAAACAAACAAAAAATGCCGTCTCCCCTAAGTCCGCTGTGATCCGGGTATAGAAGGGGACAGAGCTGCAGCGGGTGAACCTTGATGACACAATGCTAAGACGGGAAGGAAATGTCCAGAACGGGGAACCCACAGTGACTGAAACGTTAGTGGTTATTTGGGGTGGGGATGGAGGGGATGGGCTGACACCTGAAAGGGACGGGGGTGTTGGTGAGCAGACAGGAATGTTCTCAACTTGACAGCGGCAAGGATGGCACGTACTGTGCGTTGCATCTAGAGACCGTCATACAGAGTGAAGTAAGCCAGAAAGAGGAAAACAAATACGGTGTAATATCGCTTATAAGCGGAATCTAGGAAAACGGTCCAGATGAACTTATTGGCAAAGCAGAAAGAGAGTCACAGATGTAGAGAACAAACTGACGTTGACCAAGGGGTGTCGGGGGGTGGGACGAACTGGGAGATTGGGATGGACACAGACACACTACGTAAAACAGAGAACTAACAAGGAGCTACTGCAGAGCACGGGGAACTCTGTTCAGTACTCTGTAATGGTCTAATGGGAAAAGATTCTAAAAAAGAGTGGGTACATGTGTATGTACAACAGATGCACTTTGCTGGGCAGCAGAAACTAACACAGCATCGCAAATCAACTGCACTCCAACTTAGAAAAATGGGGGGACTGTAAGGTATGTGACTGACCCCTCAATACAGCTGTTTAAAAGGAAGGGTGCGGGAGGCCTGCATCGGGTGCCTGCAGAACTTCTGGAAAGGGGCCCCCTGGAGCCTCAGCGAGGCTCGTCCTGCTGTTGGGGGAGGGGACACCGGGCTGAAGAGGGGGCAAGAGATGGGGAAGCAAGGCCACTCCACAGGCGGCTCCTCGAGCAGAGGTGGGAGGTGGGGACGGGGCCATGGGGAGCAGGGCTTCTCCTGTTTCCAGTTTGGGGAAACTTCGAAGCAGGGTGCTGAGTAAGGACAGTGTTTAGCTCCGGGGGGGAAACACCCCCAAACTCCCCTTACCTTCGAGCCACTCCTCCAGGGGTCCGCAGGGTGTTTGGGGAACTCTGTCTGGGACTATTGTCTGTGCCGCTCACAATGTGGTTTGACTTGGCTGGGCGTCAGGTGGAAAACACCCGGAGCTCCAGCAGACGATGGCGGTGGGGCTCACCGAGCGCCCTGGCCGCGGCTGGGGACCGCGGTGTCGGCTATACACCGGCTGACCGCCCAGGCTTTCTCTCTGCCTGCTTTCACGTGGATCCAGCCTCTGGGTGCCTCCGCTCTTGGGCACCTTCCCCAGAATAAGGTCTCGTCTCCCCAGGAGAGCGGAGGGAGGGCGTGCCCAGGGAGCAGGGGGCCACCGCAGCCTCGAGGGACCAGGCTCATCGCTGGGAAGGGCCCAGCTGGCGAGGGAGACAAACCTGCAAGGCAGATGGGCATCCCGGCTGCGGCCCCAACTGGCCGGGTCCGGAGGGCTCGCCTGAACAGCTGTGCCTGCCCAGCTCCACACACACAAAGGCAGAACCGCCCTCCTACAGACGTGGGGCGGGGCTGGGCCCTCCTTCCTGGGCCCCAGGACTGGCGTCCTCAACGCTCTCTCCAGTGATATGGCGATGTCCCCACGGACCCTATGAAGGATGCAGGCGGGGGCATGGGGGGCGCCCTCCTCAGGGGCCAGCTGGCATCCTCATCCAGCACGCCCCAGCCCAGGGCGGCTACTCCACGGGCTTCCATTATCTGGACGTCAGAAGTGGGTTTGCACTGGTGACATTAGTGGATCAGCGGAAAATGATCCACGGACAGGCAGCATAGTTATTAGAAACGGTTCTCACTGGAGGAGGCACAAGGCACTGAAGGTGCGCAGACGGGCTCCAAGGAAGCTCACCCCACCTCCTCCACGCGGACAGATTTTAAGGATCTAGTGAGGGAGGCATCCACCCTTGGTGACAGCTCCTGAGGTCTGATTCCTCAACAGCTCTGTGCACAGTCCAGTCCCCTTACGGGGGACTCTGGTTGCCCGTCGCCCACTAAGAGGACAGTGGCGTCTGCCCCCAGAACACTGCCCTTCCTGCCCGGCCGACCCAGGAGGCAAAGGGTCACTGGAGCATCTGGAAACACAAGAGCCCAGGTCCTCACTGAGCATAAAATACAGGAGGTCTGACTGTTTTTATGTCTGCTTTTGGTGACTATTTGATTCATCCGTGTCTGCACACCCGGCAAACTCTGGGCATTATAACGCCTGTTGCATTATAACCAGGCAGGGAAGTTGCAGGGAGGCGGCTAACCCTCATCCATCTCAAAGTTTTCAGTGGTAACCGCAAAGAATCTGAGGGCCATGCATGAGCAGCCTGGCTCACGCTGGTGGACACAGACACCCGGGTCCTCCAATGGGAGCTCAGCTCTGCAGCTGTAACAGCTACGTGATGTGGCCCAGGCACCGGGCGGACAGGGACGATGCCGGAAAGGCACCAAGCAGGAGGCTCTGGGCAAGGGGGCCCCTCTTTGAGTTTCAGCTTGCTGCCTGTCATGGAGTGAACTGTGTCCCCCAAAAGAGACGTTCAGGTCCTGGCCCCTGTGGAGGTGAGCTTATTTGGAAATAGGGTCTTCACAGGTGGGATCAAGTTAAGATGAGGTCATACCGGAGTAGGGTGGGCCCTAATCCAAGGACAGGGGTCCTTATAAAAAGAAGAGGGAACACACAGAGAAGAAGGGCACATGAAGACGGAAGCAGAGATTGGAGCAGGGAGCCTACAGCCGAGGGACGTCAGGGATGCTGACAGTCAGCAGAAGCTGGCCGTCCCCACACCTTGATTTCCCACTTCGGCCTTCCAGAACCGGGAGAGCACCCAGTTGCACCCAGAAACAGGTTTCTGCTGTTTTTAAGCCACCCAGTTGGTGACAGTTTTGAATGGCAGCGCTGGGAAACTAACACGCTATCCAAACTCTTTCCATCAGAACAGACAAACCCTTGCCACCCTCCAAAGCCTGGATGAACTGGCCGCCTTCTCTCGGCACCTGGGAAGGGTCCCCTCAGCTCACGGAGCGTTCCCACTCCCATCACCCCACCTGCCCAGAGGTTGCCCCCACTTCCGGATGCTCAGAGGACGTGGAGAGGACCGTCACTCTTACCTATAGCGGGCGACACACAAGTGGACCTTCCCCGAGTATCTCTGCTTGGCGGTATTGGAATTCCATTCATTATCCATCTATTGGAGACACAATGGATGTGCAGGTCACTGAAGCTGTAGGCGTCACATTTCATGCCAGAAGCACGCAGGAGATCCCTCCCACGGTCCCCCTGGGCTTTTCAGCCTCAGATGGTGGGACCCCCGTGAGATGCTGCCACACCCGGGTTCTTGGTTTTGGGTGTGACCCAGAGATGGGGGCGGGGTCCCTCCCTTCGGGCTTCTTGGTCACACAGAGGACAGTTATAAAGAACTTGTCTCCCCCAATACTGTATGATATCACTTCTACGTGGAGCCTAAAAAATAATACAAATGAAGGTATACGCACCACAGAAATAGACTCACAGACATAGACGACAATTTTGTGGTTACCAGAATGGGGGAAGAGTTAGGAGTATGGGATCAGCAGATACAAACTACTCTATGTAAAACAGACAAGCAACAGGATTGACTGTACAGCACAGGGAACTACAGCCATTGCCTTGTAATAACTTATAATGGAGTACACTCTGCAAAAATACTGAATCACTATGCTGACACTGACACAGTATCGTGAATCAACTATACTTCAATAAAAACGGATTAATTAAAAGCTACTTTTAAAAAGACCTCATCTTCCCACACCCAGATTGGACTCAAGGTAAGGACCATGCCCCGACATAATTTAAGGCCTGAGACGTCACTGCCCCAGACCCTGCCAGGCTCCTCGGAGGACACATTTAGGTAATGCTTTGTGCCCTCAGCCCTCAAGGGCTCAGTGCAGGGAGGGGAGCACGCACGCGTGGATGGTGCCCGGTGCCCCCGGGAATCCTGATCAGAAAAAGGGACACGGGGGCTGCTTCCTCCCGATACCCACCCCGCCCCGCCCCGCTCCTCTCTGGGGCCCGAGTCTGCCGGCACCGGGACGCTGCCTATAGGGGTTTCCTTACACCGGCTACAACTGTCTTGGGGTTGGGGAGGGAGGAAAGGGCACCAGGGGAGGGTGGGAGTGACCATGAACCCCGCCCACCCCGGGAGAAGAGGGCCCGGTCCCTCCTGACACTCCCGCACTGGGGAGAGGGCTCTCCTGGGGGTCACAGCACGGCACTCCCCATCTCAGGGCCTTCAGTGGTTCCCCCTGGACTTGGACCAAAAGTCGAGAGCTTCCCTGAGGCCTCAAGCCCCCTCCCCAGCTCCCAGCTCCTCTCCAGCCCCAGTGGGCTTCCCCTGGGCTCCTTCTCACGGATAAACAGACCACGAGTGGCCAAGAAGGGCCGCCCTGTCCTTCACCTCATCCCTCCGGGTCACCGGCTTGTTGGGTTCACGACACTCGCTGTTACCCGACTTTTGGTGTTGACTTACTTATGGTCATTCAGCCCATGAGAGCAGGGACACTCCCGCCCCCGTCTGTACACTGGGGCCACACGTCCTGGCACATAGTAGGTGCTCAATGAACGGGGGTGAAGGCAAGAGCAAGGGGGGCTGGGGAGAGAGGGGGAGGGCTGCCAACACCCACAGCCCACATCACGGCGCAGTGGGGCAGCTGCCTCAGCCAGGACAGGACTCACGTCGGATTCAAATCTGCATCTTGGGCCACCAGACCTTGACAGAAAGGTGGGCTTGATGGACAGAGGTTCTGGCTTGTCACCCGGGAGCGGGAGGGGCCGGACAGATTCACCGATCACAGTACGGCTTCCAGTGGAGCTTTCCTGACCTGGACACCAACATCGGAGCAATTTGAGAGAAGACACCAAGGAAATAATCAAAGTGCACTGGTCATTTGCCCTCCCTGTGGGTCTTTCCCTGTCTTTGGCATCAGTCTTGGACTTTTATTTTGGGACCCACCCATCTCCCACTCTTCATCTACAACCCCGGCTCTGGGCTGTCCATCCAGCAGAGTCCACGCCTGGCTACGCCAATTGTTTGGTGGAGACGGTGGTGTTGCACAGGAGATGGGAAGGTCCAGTCAGAGAGGACTTCGTGGGAGTCATGGGCAAAGAGGCTCTCCTTTTCTCTGGCTTAAAATGGAGAGGAGATGAGACTAGTGATACTGCAGCCACATTGCCACCAGGAGGAGGAAAGTCTGTCTGAGAATGGAGACTGCTTGTAGAAGGAGGAGCTGGAAGACGGAGAGGGAGGAACTGGATCCGGGTGGCACGGCTGGAGCCCCTGAATCCAGCTGTACCTGAGGCTAAACCTAGGCTCTTCACCTTGTCTATGGGATAAATAAATTCCTTTTTGCTCACACCAGTTTAGTCTGGCTTTGCTGTCACTTATGACTGAAAGAGACCTGACTTATACACAAAGTGGCCAAATGGTCAGGTTTATGGCTAAAAAATATCCTTGAGACTCACTAGGACCAAAGCAGATCTGCCCATCCTGTCCTCATGGGGCCGCTGAGCCCCAGCCCAGTGACATGTGGCAGGGCGGGGAGAACTGAGCACCTCGACCAATGCTGGCCCGGACTGTCGGATTAAGTCAGGCGTGTTTCTTTAGGATCGGATGTGAATGACAGAAGCAACCATTTCCCTTCCCCACGTTCTCACTGCCTGGTGGCCTGCGGATGTTCCTTTCTGGCTTTGTCTAGTCTCTGGCTGGCTGTGGCTCTCCCATCACGGGGACAGCTCCACTGAGGAAGATGACGCGCTGAGCCCAAATCAGGAAAAACATACAGGGTGAGAAGTGCTCCCACAAAGGCTGTGTAGAAGTCACCCCCAGAGAACCCCCACTCCCCTAGCTGATTAAGAGAACTGAGAACCTCGGGGGACCATCACTGCAACAAAGAATTGATGCTGAAGTGGATCCGGGGTCCCTGCTAGGCGGCCACTGCCCAGGACCCCTAATGACCACAGCAGCCAGTGCTTGGCATACAGCAGGTGCAAAGTCAATATTTACTGAATTAACTGACTCCCTCAGAAAGCGGGCGGAGGGTGTGGCCTGGCTGCAGGGTGCTTCAGTGCTGCAGGGGAGGTGTTTCACCCCGACACAGGACTCGCCCAGGCCAACGAACTGTGAGTGGAAGAGACGTGTCCTGCTTTGGGGCAGAAGCCTTTTTGAGCCAGTGTCTACTTTGTTATGCTTCCTTTCCCTTGCAATGGAACATTCCAGATGGGAGAGGCTCAGCATTCCCGAGTGAAGAGAGTGTGGAACCCATTCCCTGAGCCAAACTGAGATGGATGTGCAGTGTGATCGAGAACGAGACTTGTGCTGTTTCAAGCCCCTGAGATTTGGGGATGTTTGTTACTACAGCTGAACCTAGCCCATCCTGACTGATACACTGCTGCCGGGAATAGCAGGGGGTGACACCACCAGCAAAGGTGAAATGAGTATAGTAGAGTCACCTCATATTCACATTTTAACTTAAACAAATCCAGTTGTCTAGAGAAAAATATTTTGTTGCATGTGGCATTTTACCTGCCCTTCTGCTCTCTGAGTGAATGTGAGATTAGAGACAAAATCATGCAGTGCCCTCAACCGCACACCCCTTCATGCTCCGCGTGTTTCAGGATATGCACTTTCTGGAAAATATGGCCACTAAGGTCAAATCAATGACTTTATCCGGTGTTTTCACCAAAACCCAGCTCCAATACTGGAAGGAAACTGGCTGTGTAGGGGCAGCCCTGGGAGATGACATGCCCCCGTCCTAGGAGATTTCTAGGGATGATTCTGTCCCTGTGTGATTTCTGCCTTGCTGGTTGCAGATGTGATTCTACGGCACAAACCTTGGGCGGACCCAGCCTCAGGCAGGAGGCCCCCAGGGGATGCACAGCACACTTGCCGGGTCCTGGTCTGATCCTGCACTGGCCCTGCTTGCTCCTCTGCCCCCCCCGACCCTCCCCTCCTGCGTAAGGAGGAAAGGCCAGCCCAGCGGCGAGTTCCCTGTCACTCTCACCCTTAAAGGGGCCCCTGCCATCTGCCGTCAAAGAATGACTTTGAGGGGGACTTCAGCGGCAAGGATGATGCCAAGCCTGTCTGGCTTTGCCAGCAGGGGGCCCCCGTGGGCGAGGTAGCGTTTATTAAATGAGCTGGTCTGTTATCACGATGGCTCTTCCAAGTGGCTGAACGGAAGCCTTGGTGCAAACCTATTCTTCTACCGGGATCGGAGACAGCCGTCCTGTTTGGGTTTTGTTCTTAGCATCCATTTTCCTCCGTCGTGAATTAGATCCTTTTTTCCAGATCATCTCAACACCGACTGAACCAGGTCAATCACTGCTCTCCTCCCCACCCCCACTGACCCACGAGCTCGTCCTGGACTAACACATTCTCATGCTGTACTGCAAGGAATTCACGTAGCCCCCCCCCCCCCCGCACCCCGGCTGCTACTTCTATAAGGGCCTGCTTGCAAGTTGGGCTGGGCTGTATCCGGGTACACAGCTTCTAGAGTGTTCCTGCACCAATAGGAAAGGCCCCCTAAGTGACAGGGGTGCTTCCCTGTAACCAGCGCGGCCTGGTGTGTGCCAAGTGCCTGCCTCGCTCTGGGGGGCCTGGGGTTCTGGTGTGTGCCAGGCAGAGGTGCCCACGTGACCAGCCCCCGGTGGACCCTGGACGCTGCACCTCTACTGGGCGCCCCTGGGCCTCACCACCGCACGTGGGTGGCTGCTCGTTGGGCGCTCTGGGTGGTCCTCCCAGAGGAAAAAGGTGCAGGCTGTCTGCACATGGATCCCTCCGGGCGCCCATCTCTGCGGGCCCACCGTGTGTCTGTCCTGTGTCGCCGGAACAGTTCTGAGCCAGGAGGACACAACGTTATGCTGAGTCCCGGGACTTACCGACTGCTCGCGACCCGGGGACCCTGAAAAACGTGCACGGCCGAGATCACGTGAACCTGCAGCCCCAAAGCTTCTCACCCAGTGGGAGCTGGAGAAACGGGCTTCATTTCTGGGAGGCAACCTTCTCTGACCACCCCGTCTAAGTGGCCCTGGGTCACTTGCTCTCTTGTCACCTGACCTCCCGCGTCTGTCTGAGTGGGAAGCTGCCTAGTCACTCATCTGTCCCCTTGTTTCTTGTCTGTGCTCCCCCCACCCAGAGGGGCTCCACCCAGGGCCTGGCCATCTGCTCAGCATCGCGGCCTGGGGGGGGGGGGTACCCTGTGCTCAGAACTTGTCTGTTGCGGGGGGTGTCCAGACCCCCCTCTCCCCGTCTTGTGTTTCGTTGCCACTTAGCATTCTCCTAATGCATGAGCAGCGCCGGAAGGGAGCAGGAAGCCAGGAAACATGATTGATCAAGACACAGGCAGTATCACCTTGTTTTCCAAATGAAAAGCGTCCAGAGAACTTACCCTACGTCCTGACAGGACCCAGGAGAGATGCGGGAATTCTCTCTCTTTTATGGAATTCCAGAGTGAATATCTGACACTCATCTCCAGTAAACTTGAGAACATCGACAGTTTTACAGGAGGATAAAACTGGGCCTGCGACCCACCCGTTCAACCTTCAGTGGAGAGAAAGTTCCCTGACTGAGCAGGGTACTCTGTTGCCTACACTGGGAACCTTCCATGACGTTAAATTCAATGCCTCTGGGATCAAAATTCCCCTCAACCACTCAAATTCAAACCTCCCTGCCCCCCATCTCTGCATCCTAAACACAAATGTGATGGGAGGGCATTGAAATTCACCGCTGTTAGTACCGCTGCCTCTGTCAGAAGGGAAGTTCCAAGTACATCACAAGGTCAGCAAGAGGTCACTGGATGAAAAGAGGGGAAACAAGGGAAGCTGAGAAGCCCACCTGGCAGATCCCAGCCTAGACCCCAGAGCCAGACCCCTGGGGCCGAGTCCCGGCTCACCGCCCGGCTGGGTGACCCACTAAGCCCCTCCACCCGTGTTGTCTGTAGAACGGGGCTCAGAACGTGTGCGAAGCCACGCCGGTCGGCACCCGTCAAGGGCTTAGGACGAGGTCTGGCGTGTGGGGTGGACGTGGGAGACGCCGGCTGGCCTGTACCGCCCCAAGGCCTGCTAGGCTGGTCACCGCCCTGGGTGTGGTGAGATGCTCTGTCACACGCCTCCACCCCCGACCCTTGCCAGCGCCCCTTCTCCATCCCGGCTGCCGTGCGAGGGAGGGAGGGAGGGAGGGAGGAGGTCGGTCGGCCCAGGCGCTTACCTTTGCCAATGGAGGGAGCCAGTCCGTTCATGAAGCTCCGGAAGGGCTTGCCGGGGGACGAGGGTACGTCCAGGGAGCTGCCTCCCTGCAGGTCGATCTCGCCCGCGTGCTCCCGGAGCCGACCCAGGTCCCGGGACAGCAGGATGAAGTGCTCACTCTGCGCGCGGCATTTCTCCTCTAGCTCCCGTGCCCTGCGCTGCGCGCGGAGACCCGGACCCGCGGTCAGCAGGCGGCCTGGCCTGCTGGGGCCCCGCGTGTCTGCGCACAGGTGTGCGTGTGTGTGCACGCGTGTGCACAATGCATGCCACGTGTGCATGGGGGGATGACTGCGTGTGCGTGTGTACTGTGCCCGTGTTGCACGGGTGTGCGCAGGACTGAGTGCCGCGTGTGCGCGTGTTAATGACAGTGTGTGTTTGTGTGTGTAGGAGGGCTGCCTCTTTGCTCCACGTGAGAACGGTATCTGAACAAACTAAGCTTCCTGTGCACCCTGGCCGTCGGCCAGGTTTCCTCTCAGGGCGAACGTGGGAAAGCACAGGAGCCGAGAAACCTTGCGAACACTCAGATGCCAGCAGCCAACCGCGGGTTGTTCTGGGCTCTGTGTACAGCCCGGGCACTTTGCGGTTGGCACGCCTCACTGTAGCTGCTTGAAATTTGGAGCGTGAGGCGGTGACACAGCCCAGCTTTGCGGACAGCTCAGTTGCTAACCCCTGGATGCAGTTTTCTCGTAAGCTGCAGAACCCCAAAGCACCCCGCTTTGGCATTAAAGGGAAGTGCTGTTTGCTGGACTGGCTTAGCAACATCGCTGCCATTTGCAGACATCGGAGACATCTCGGGAGCACCAGGGAGCTAGGAGCGTCCCCTGGGCACACGTGGCAGGGAAGGGTGCCCTGGGCAGCTCCCCCCATTAACCCACAGGGAGCTGGGAGTGTCCCCTGGGCACACGCGGCAGGAAAGGGTGCCATGGGCAGCTCCCCCCATTAACCCCCATCTCTGCCTGCTCTGGGTTCTCAGCTGGGTGGGCGTGACCCAGCCACCCTCCTCTCCCTGGGGAACCGTGGTGCACACTCCCTACACCTCCTCCCCTGGCGCCCTTTCTCCTGCTGTCAGAACTCCCTGCCCTGGGCCACTGGAGGAGGGGCACAGGGAGGATCTGCTCTGCCCCCTCCCCTGCAAGCTCCCTTCCTGGCACATTCCAGTAGCTCCCTGATTACTTCTCGTCTGCCCCCGTGACTAGATCATTTATGCGCCAAGCTTGTGCCTTCTGATTCCCTGAGACACCCACAACGCGCTGCATAGCACTGGCACGTGGCAGGTGCTCTGTAACTGTTTGCTGAAGCAGAGAAGAGGGGACCCCCTGGTTTGCAGGCATCACGTTCCTAGAGGCAGCAGCTTCTTTCATCTGCATGGAGGTCCTGCCTTGTCTCCCTTCCCCAGTCTGTGATAAGTGGAAAATCCCATCTGCCGTATTATTAACCGTGGGCACCGTCTGGCTTCCTCCACTAAAATGTCAACTCCACGAGGGCAGGAATTTTTGTCCACTTCTCTACCGCTGTGTCCCCAGCACTCGGACTAGAGCTTGGTACCAAGTCGGGGCTTGAGAGATGTTTGGTCTCATGGCGGTGTGCACGCAGGGATGCAGACAGTGGTAGACCGATGCTCTCTTCCTCTTCCCGCCTCCCCCCCCCCCCCCCCCCCCCCCCCCCCCCCGCCTCCCTGTCCCTCCTCCACTGGTGCTAAGCTTTTCAGCTCCTTAGGCCAGAATGAAGTGCTGTTTATGTCTGAGATCATGGAATTCTAAAAATAGACCTAACAAATCCCAAACCAATAATGAATTTCTTTGATGCATTTAACAAAATCAGCAGGATTCTTCTCTTAAAAGGCTGAATGAGCTTGGCTATGATTGCTGTCACCACCCAGGAAGGCACAGAAGTGACGCCGGGCGCCCCTGGGCACAGGTGGGGACGTGGCGAGACCCGCCTCCCGCCCGGGCAACCCCCCCCCATTCGGGGAGACGCGGCACCCGCCCAGGAGCAGCGGTGACCCCAGGAGGGCGGCATCAGATGCCTCAAGGCCAAGGGTTCTTCTGGCTCTCCCTGCTCAGCCCTGAAGACTTTGCTCCAGGGCTGAGCGACAGGTCCTCAGGCAGGGAACAGTCGCCAACAACCCAGCCTCAGGCAAGAAGAGCATTAGAAGAGCCCTGAGCTCACCTGTTCATCCAGGTGTGCCGCCAGGTGCCCTGGTGGCGTGTGTGGGAGGGTGTCAGGTGAACGTGGAAGAACACAAATGCCATTTGGATGGCCACACCTCATTGTAATGTGCACAAGGAAAAGACAACTGGTATCAGGTCCTTCATGTCACGCGTGTGTGAAAAATGAACCAACCCAAAAAGCAGACAGATTTTTCACTGATGTAACATTCGTGAAATGACAAGACTAAAGCAGTGGAGAGCTGATCAATGGTTGTCAGGGTCTGGGGTTGGGGGGAAGGTCCGAGTACTAGGAATTAAGATGAGGGCGTGTCTTTGGGGGGTGGAGCCATCTGCATTCCCGGTTGCGGTTCATGAATCTATATGTGCCATCAAATTCCATAGAATTAAGCATCAAAGGAAGGGTGAAGAGTGAGTCTCTGTAGTTCGGTTACTGATAACTGTGCCTGTGTCAGCTTCCCGGTTTCAACAATGTACTCTGGTCACCCACGACGCTGTCCTTGGCGAGGTGGGTGAAGGTACACAGCGACCATCTGTGCTATTTTTGTAACTTCTCGGGAGTCTCAAAATTATTTCAAAATAGAGAGTTTTAGAAAGTGAACGGATTTAAAGAAAATACGAAATAATCATGGAGAAAATCTCAAAGGCGGTACATGAAAAGCTGGCGTTGTGGGAACATCAGATCAGGGGCCTTGAGGGTTAGAGCGGCCGAGGTCTCAGGAGCCCACATGGAGGTCGAGCATCCGAGGCGCCTGGAAACAGGCCCCTGGCGGGAGCTCTTGATTTGCTGGGACCGGGGGCGGGCCGCACAGAATGGAAGGAGGGCAGGCTGTGTGCTCCCAGCAGGCCCTGTGGGACTCAGGCCAAACCAGAGAGAAAGGTCGGGGCTCACGCAGGGGTGCTGAACTGCACGTTTTAGGTGCTACAGTGAACTCCATCTCCTGGGCACCACTGCCGGCCGGCCAGGACCCCAGCTCCTGGAGGGCCTCCTTCCAGGGAGCGTTTCTTTGTTCAGGGTCCCCTTCACTGATGGGGACTGTGGCAGGCGGCTCTCCCCGGCAGCTGGCACAGGACGGCTTGTAGAAAGGGGGCTGGCTCTGATGTGAGTGACGAGGGGAGGGTCCTGGAAGCAGGTGGATCGGAGCTGACGTCAAACCATCTTTGTAAATTGAACATCCCCGGAGGTGGTGGGAGATGCCCATGAGAGGAGGAGCGAGGCAAACCCCCAGGATCTTGGGGAGCAGGGGGCTGGTGGAGGAAGCCCCTAAGGGGCAGAGAAGAGGGATGTGCCACTTCGTGCCTTCTTGTCAACAAGCGTTTCATAATACACGTCTGCACACGTGCGACAATTTGGTTTGAGACTTGCTTCCATTGTGACCCGGGAGCGAAGTTGTAGGGCTAAGCCTCTCCCACCTGGCATTTCTACCCCAAAGATTCTAAGAGTCCTGCGTGATCACACCTAATTTTTTGCCCCTCTCTTATCAATTCCTTGCTTTGTTTCTCCTCTGGGTATCCGAGGACACGTCTTCAAGACAGCAGGATGACGATTCCCAAAAGTCAGGCAGCTTCCAGATGCCTCTTCTCACTAATTTCAGGGGGAAACGGTCTGAACAACTAGGAGATGAGGCGTAGGGACCCGTTAAACCGGAAGAACGTCCCACAGGTGAGCGCTCCCTCTGGAAAGTTCACCAAGCTTCCCTGCTGTTTCCCACCTCCAGGAAGGAAGCAGGTGCCCCTTCCAGAGCCTCCATGGACACCCTCTCCGGGCCTGGCTGTAGCTGGCGGCGGCTGGGTCTCTGATGCTGAGCCCGGCCGCTGGGGCTAAGTGCCTCCGATGGTCCCCAAGCTGCTACCAGAAGGAACTGCTTCCAAGTGATGCAGAAAGCAAACAGGAAGCCCACTGTTGGGTCCGGCCGGCTTACTGGGGTGTCAAGATTGATTTCAGGATTCAGGGCACCATCAGCTCCTGGCTGGGTGGCGACACCGGTGGGGCGGAACCACGCCCGCTTGAATTAACCAGTCTGCTTGAGTGTCCCCATCCCGGTTTGTCCCGCCCCTCTTCTCCTCACCCTAACCCGCCACCTGAGCATCGAGAGCGGAGGGCAGCTGCATTCGGACCACAGCGGGGACAGACGGCACCGTCATCCGGCAAGTAAACTCCAACTGGAATCAACAGCAGAGACTTGCAGATGTGGCTGTGGGTATTTATAAAGACGAAGGAAAACACATTCAAAGATGCACCTGCCAGCATTCCCAAGGTCCTCCACTCTGTATGCTTCATCTGTTCTTGTTTCCGTTTTGCGGTACGCGGGCCTCTCACTGTTGTGGCCTCTCCCGTTGCGGAGCACAGGCTCCAGACGCGCAGGCTCAGTGGCCATGGCTCACGGGCCCAGCCGCTCCGCGGCAGGTAGGGATCTTCCCGGACTGGGGCGTGAACCCGTGTCCCCTGCATCGGCAGGCGGACTCTCAACCACTGCGCCACCAGGGAAGCCCTGTATGTTTCATCTGACTTCCAGGCTTCATAAAGGGGAGCAGATGAGTAGGGCACTGTGCCCTGTAATTAGTGTCCAAACCAGGACCATTCTGAGGGTCCGGGGATGCTGTGAACACTCAGGCTAGCACAGCCAAGCCAGGGGCGTCCTAGGCAGTGCGGGAGTGATTTGGGAGTAAGTTGTTCTGTGCGGTGTCTTTAGGGGTAAACAAGATTTGTGGTGCTATTTATCGCTTAGTGAGTACCTACTGTGTGCCAGGGCCTGCCAGGGGCTCTCTATGCATGAGTGCTGATGGCCAGAGAGACTCCCTGGGGTAAGTTGGTGTGAGCCCGTTGCATGGCTGAGGAAGACCAGGCCAGATGGACTAAAGACCAAGGTCACACACCCAGTAAGTGGCAGGACACACCCAATCCTCTCTGACTCCAGGCTCTGGGCTGTGTCTAGATCCCAGACTTCCCCCATTCTCTCATTCACTCAGAGGGCGTGGAGGAAAGTCACATAAGCTCACTGGGCCTCAGTTTCTTCATCTATAAAATGGGAGAGAAGCTTGCCTTCCAGAACTATGGCAAATTGTAAGTCCAGACTCTGGCGGGCATGGTAGGGGCTCCATAAGCAGAAACTAAGATCTTCTGTCCTCTGCGGGCAAAGGACAGCGCCAGAGGGATGGCTAACTAGTGACCCAATCACCCTTGCCTCTCAGACGGCCAAACTTCTGCTTTCAGCAAAGGTGATGGTGCATTTCAGCCCATGCAGGTATATTAGAATTTCCCCACTTTTTATCATCAGCGGGAGACATGGAGGGTCTCTCCATACTCTTTCACGGTGATGCCCAGTTAAGAAACAGCCTCCACTGCCAGGTTAACACCCACACCCGCGCCCAGCTCTTGCCTGCAACTATAATATACACAGAAAAACCCCATCAATTCATCTGAACCGGCTCTGAATTCCAGGACCCTGACAAATAATTGCTCTGAATTCTAGAATCTTTACAGGACAATGCCATCTTGATACTAAAATGTAACAAAGTAATAACCAAGGGGAGACTTGGGTGGAGATGACTTTTTAGTTAATGTTTCGCATCCTTTAACGTGTGTGGAGTCAGCACTATTAAAACGCAAGTGTCTTAAACGTTCGCTTTGGTTCACGCGATTAATGCCTGTATCAAACTGTCCAACTAAAGCACAGTGAATTCTGCTGCTGGTGGGTCTGGATCATTTGACTCTTTTGTTTCTGTATAGACAAGCATTAGTCACAGAGGCGCCCTGTGCACAGATAAACACCCGTCACTGATAAGACTTCAAAACCTGGGGCTTCCCGTTGACTGTAGCTTTTGTCCTCCCAACTGCGGTTGGGAAGGGGAGCGTTAGGGAGATAAAGCTGGAGCCAGAGGTAGTCCTGGGTGGATGAACCCCCAAATACCTGCCCCAGTTTCTTTGTCCCTAACAACCTCGTCCTCCAGCTCAGACTCATGGGCACAGGGTAACCAAGTCTACCCTAGGGAGGCAGAGACCCCATCCCCACAATTCCCGGAGGACAGAGAATTCTTAAGAGATTTAAAGGCAAAGCATTAAGTATAAACTTCTTTATCTGTGCACGTCTCAGATTCTCAACTTAGCTAATATTCTGTCTGTCCACTTTAGTATCAAAATTGCATTGCCCTGTAAAGATTCAAGAATTCAGATGTGGCAGAGCCATGCCACCAGGCCCCCACCCAGGGAGACTGCACTTCCCAGCCTCCCCTGCAGTGAAGCGGGGCTGGGTCACTAGCTCTGGCCAGCGGCCTGTAAGCAGAGGTGACACCTGTGCCTTCTGTCGCTGAGACACGGAAGAGGTCTCCCTGCCGTGGTGACCAGGAAGCCGTACGCTCTGGATGGCACAGCCTCAAGATGCAGGGAGCCTGGATCCCTGAGTCACCATGTGGAGTGGAGCTTCCTATATCTGCAGTGGCAAGAAATGAACCTTTGTGCGTTGAGTGTGAGACTTTGGTGTTTGTTACTGCAGCACACCCTGGCCTAACCTAACACATGCACCAGAGACCAAGTTCATCTGTTCGATGGGACCAAACATATTCATTTACTCACAAGCACGCTCCCTTGCCAGACGGTCACTGAGCATCTTAACACAAGCCAGGGAGCAGAGGGCACCTGAGGCCTTGTTTAGGGACCCACAGAAATGGTTTCATTTTAATTTCCTTTAAAATCAGAGGAAAACTGAATATAACAATAACGAACCCAACCTGGATTATATTCGTCTTTGCACCTAAGCAGATGTAAAATATAATTTTAATGTTTTTATGGAAGAAGGGACCCATGAAAGCAAAAGGAGCCCAGGGACCAGGAGAGTCACCGTGCAACTCAGATGCTGGACCCTTGCCTCCAGATGAGCCCTGTCTCCTTTCGAATGAGACTCAGGGATGAATGGAGCCTGTTCAGGCTCGTCCTGGCATCGCCCGCAGGTGGATGCCTTGGTCCAGGAGGATGGCAACAAGTGCTGGGAGTGAGGCCATAAATACCTAGGAAGGAGCCCTGGAGAATTAGCCACAAAGCATGCGAGACGCACATGCGAAGCACTCAGCACTGACACACTGGCGGGAAGCAGCAGCTCACCATGGGTGAAGGTCCCCTGGCAACGGACCCCAGAACTCGCTGCCTCCTAACCCAACAGGATTTAGGGTTTACGGGCCCCACAGTCACGGGCCATCTCTTCTCTGCACACTCCTTTCTCAGTGACTTGAGATGGTGTTACCCGTGGACCCTCAGGGCCTAGGCTCTGCTCTTAGAAGCTGTGTGTCCTTGGCAGGTGGCTCAGCGTCTCTGTGCCTTGGTTTTTGATCAGCGAAATGAGGAGGCTGATATCAACCTCCCCGGGTGGTATTAAAAGGATTAAATTCCATCACTCTTGTCACTCGTGGCCGCGTGGCGTGCGTTCCTGTCTCTGCTGCTGCTGGGGAAGGGCAGCTGGGCTGCTCGGCCAGCGTTTCCAAGTCTGGCTGCTGCGGGAGCTGATCCACCTTTTGGTACGGCTTTGCTGGCAGGAGACCTGACCCCACCTCGCAGGGGGGGTCAGGATTCCGAGGTCAGAAGGTGCTGCCGTGCAGTGGTGGAGGGTTTGGATTCTGACGCCAAACTCCTGGGGATTTTGAGTCCAGATTCTGCTCCTGACTAGCTCCGAGGCTTTGCGGAAGTCATTTCTCCTGCCTCGGTTCCCCTGGTTGTCATGGAGACTGAGAGGGACAATACGTCCGTTGTCTCCTAGGTAACCCGCAGATGCACCCTTAGAACAGTGCCCGGCTCAGAGGAGGGTTCAATAAACATTGCTGTTGGCACCGTTGCTGTTGTTATAACTATTTTCTTTTGCTCCTTTGTCTTAAACTCACTCCCTCATAAAGTGCCAAGGAAGCTACGTAGCTAGTACCTGCTCTTAGGCTGTTAGGCTTGCAAACAGCAAACCTGGATTCTGATTCTGGATTCTGAAAAGCTCTGTTCTATTTTCAGTTGACTCCTGACCCCTGTCTTTGCTCAGCCCCCAAGCCAGCCCGGATCGGTCCTTGGGTGTCCTGACCAGGAATAAAGACACCCCCCCCCCCCATCTCCAAACATCCTGGCCAATCATTCATCAGCAAACAGCACTGAGAAACGTCCACAGAACCGGATGTTTGCGTGTAGGTGTTTTGAGGGGTTCACCTAACACGTCTTCCGGGGCAGCCCTTCTCCGTCACTGCGTTCTCTCTAGCTGCGCAAGGTGGTGGGTTGTTCTGCTCGGTAGAATATCTGACTAAAGGAAGTCACCAGCCTGCCAAGTAGGAGGCACAGAGAACGTGAACTTCCAAACGAAGACTACACTGCCCGCTAGGGATGCTCGGAGGATCGGCGGGCGGGGTCGCACTCGGGTTATTCTTGGTCAACAATTCTGGTTACTAAGGTGCTGAATCAGGATTGGCCAAGATTCCCAGGGGGCTTACCCCTTCAGATATAGTTCTCCTTCCTGTAACCAGCCTGGCACTCTCCAAACAACGCTTCTCGAAGTACCCGGAGGGCTGGTTAAAACTCAGATTTCAGTCCCCCACTCCGGGTTTCTGACTCAGTGGGTCTGACAAGCTCCCCAGTGATGCCGATACTGCGGGTCCCAGAACGCCGCTTTGGAAACCACCCAAGAGTGAGAAAAGTCGTTGGTTCTACAAATTCACGGCCAAACTCAGAGTTTTGGAAAAGGCTCAAAACCCTGTTTGGAGGGACAGCTCATTTCTCTTCTTCCCCAGGCGGACGCCTGTGAAAACAAGCAAGGGTCCCCAACTGCTGGGAGGGTCGCCGCCCTCACTCGACACAGAATGGGAATGGGACCGCTCAGGTGCAAGGCTTGAATTCCGATGACGGACCCACCAAATTCTGGGCTCTTGGCCGGGCTCGAAAGCACGTGGCTGACCCAAGGGTAGAATCATCCCGACAATTCTCCTCCCCGAGGTCATCTGAATTCACAGAACGTTCTTCCAGCCTGAGAATGGAAGCCGGCTTTGCTGGCCCCGCTCATCACTTCCGAGGACAGAGCCCTGGGCCTCAATGCCCAGAATAAAGCATCTCCCTGGGGTGGAGCCCCCAGGGGCAGCTCCTCGGCTGCCCTGGCCTCAGGGAGCCCCAGGCACCCACGACCGCATCAGAAAGCTGCCCATCTTCGGAAGAAGGGGCGGATGGAGCGGGCCCAGGGGTGCGCGGCTGGTCCACGAACGGAGAAAGCATCACCAAGCACATGGGGAGGGGAGAGGGGGGAGGGGCGGACATCATTCCCTAAAATACCTGCATGCTCTCCAGCGTGTTCTGGGTGAAAAGCAAAGCGAGACACAATGACAGGAAGATGTTGTGAATAAAAGAAGACACAGATTCTCAGTGCACCTGCACTGCCTTTTCCGTTTTTCCAACCGAAGCACGTTACGCCCATCCCCACGTGCCGGGGCACGCACGGCCGCCAGCGCCGGGTGACATGACCTCGGCGGGGCTGTCACAGAGCGGCAGCTCAAAAGGCGGATAAAAACAACACGGACGATCAGATCGATGGGCTTGGGGTGATGGGAACAAAGAAATTGCACTTCCAGCCAGGAGACTACGTAAATCAAAGTGCGGTGAGTGATTCTGGCGGGGGGGAATGAAGTGATTTTTCAGGGAGATGTATGGCCGTTTGGAGGCCTGTTTCCAGTCTCCTGGGTTATATATTTTCCCTCTTTGCTATTTATTACTCTCAGCTCTCCAGATATTCATTAGCTAATGGGCGCTTTCAAAAAATCAATTTTAATACATATGACCATAACGATGAAACCTTTTCCTGGGGGAGGAATAGATTCTAAAAGGCAATGTAAGAGATGAATATATTCTGTTTTAAGTGGCCGCTGGTCCCCTGGGGACGAGGGACAAGGTCATCTTAAAGAGGACAGGTGCTTCCCACGTGCGGAGGTGGCAGGCCCGGCGGAAAGGCCCTCTTGGCCTTCTTGATGGAACGGAACTAGGGGAGGAGGCCTCGTGGGGCCACCCCAAGCTGTGCAGCCACACCCCGCTGCTGAGTCTGTAGTGAGGAGTCAGTAACGGGGTGACCTCCTCTGTAAGGAGTCTCGGCAGGGAGACTCCTTACGTCCATTTATCATATGCATGAAGAACGCAGACGGCAAAGGCCCCCGGGTGATCCCAGGAGTTCCGCCTGCTCCTGAGGATGCGGGCAGCAGGCCATCAGCCAGGGACAGAAGAGTGGTCCAGACATGCCCCCCACTTCCGGCCAAGCCCCCACCGTCAGGGCCAGTGAGAAAGGCCTCTGGGCAGCTGGGGAGGGTCACTCCCGCTGTGCTCATGGGGACGGTGCCCCTGGCAGCACCTTGATCGTGTTCACTGCTGTGATTCCTGCCAACGCCCCCCTCAGATGCCAAGTGCTTCCTTGGGCTTAGTGCTGTCACTTACAACTCCCCCATTCATCTGTCGCCCATAGGAATGGCCCATCCCCCGACCTTTCTCCTCGAGGAAATCATGCCCCCCAAGTAAGCGGGCTCACCCTCCTTGCTTTCCTTCCAGGAGGAGCCAGCAGAGGAGAGCAGACCACCTCTGAGACCCACAGTTCTGATGCTGGCTGTGTGGCCATAGGAAAATTGCTTACCTTCTCTGTGCCTCACTTCCTCACGTGTAAAATGGGAACCATAATGATGCCTATCATATAGGCTGCTTGAGTAACCAGTACCCAGTGGGCACTCAGTAAAGGTTAGCTATTGCTTCCGTGAGGCATTAACGCAATATCCCCTGACCTCGCCCACCCCCAGGAAGAAAGCCGTCATGGCCGGTTCGCTTACCTCTAGCAGCTGCACTGCGCCTTCGTGTTCTTTCTTAGCTTCAACCTGAGCCTTTTTTGATGATAAAAAAACAGAAGAGTGAACGTTTAAAGGGAGATAAAGAGAATTAAAGATTAATGTCTAAATTATCAGGGAGTGTGGGCCATTGATTTTTATTCGTCTAATAAACCCCTAAATTCTAAGGGTCTAAATCAGTTCTCATTGGTCTCTCCCTTTGGGCAAGAGGAATGGATTCGGGTTTGATGCTCTTTGTAAAGACTGGAAAGCGCCCCCTGATCTGGCAGAGAACAGGGAGGCTGGTGGGATTCAGCTGGTGCATGAGGGTAGGAGCCGGGTTCTATTCTTGAGAAGGGGCCACACACACGGTCGGAGGCTGAACCCAGATGGCAGGATAATTCTTCCCAAAGCCTCAGGGAGCACCATAATTTTCTCAAATGTCCTTAACGGCTTGAGAAATAAAACACAATCATGCGAACTTGACCCCTAGATAAACGAAGGTCTGCTGAAATCCCACCAGGTCCTGAGAAGGAGCTGCCCGGGTGGTCCTGAGCGCCCAGGCTCTCAGCTGTAGCGGAGGGGCTGCCTTCTTCAAATTATCTGACACAAAGCCATCAGCTCCACAGAATAAGAAATTGTACAAGTTTCACCACAGAAATTTCTCAGGATGGCTGCTGCCCAGGCCACATGGTAAGTTCACACAAACCTGAGATGCAACATTATTATTTCCTGTCCTCACGGACCCTGAAGTTCTAATACTGTGATGACAGTAAATATCTGTTGTGTTTGCCTGCCTGGAACTATGCCCTGGGAAGAGGTCCTGACTTTGCTGGGGATCCACTGAATACATGAGCAAGGTTCTAGACTCAGTGATTGGTTAGTGGGTGAGTGTGTGATCCAGTTAGAACAAAGAGACTTTGCCTGGGAATGCTGGGAGGAAGGGAGGCCCCTTGCCTTTGGAACTTGAGGCTGCGTGGAGGAGAGTCTGGAGCAGCTGCAGCCACCTTGCCACCATGAGGGGCAAACCTGGAGCAGCCAGGGGCCTTGACGTGGAAACCAGAAATGAAGCCAAGGCAAGGGAGAGCAGAGGCAGGAGAGCCACGGAGGTCTGATGGGATTTGGGAGGTGCTGGGTTCAACCACGCCTGAAGCCAGCTTGATCTGGGCCCTGGACCCTGGACCCAGCCGCATCTGAAGCTAGATTTTCAGTTGCGTGTACAACTGAAAGTCTCTTTTTGTGTTTTTTGTCACTTGAAACCAAGAGTCCTAATGAGCACAACCGTCAGTTGTTGAAGGCATGACACCTCCCATTTTAAAGTTAGAGACACCAAAATTTAGTGAGAGGGTGCGGGTGTCATAAGACGGAGGAGGAAGGCCTGTCCCCACATCACCACCTTGATGCCTCCCATCAAACTGGTCTCCCAGGTCTCACAAACGTTTAGAGATGTTCTCCTGATGCTACAGGGTAGCTGCCTCTAAAAACTGAGCACTAAGGAAGAATCCATGTATTAAATTGAGATTTACATTTAGAATTCTCATTTCTGGAGGTATATTTTTCTCCAGGTGCCTGGAGAATAATGAGGAGAAGAGTTCACATCATAAATACGCCAGTGAGAGCTATCTTAACAGCTTCTGCTTCTCACTTGAAAACTTCCGTGAGTCGGAAAGAGGGAAGGGCTTGGCTTCCCCAGCACAGACTAAAAGCGAAAAGTAGCCTGAGATTTCCATAGAGTTCATTCATATGCATTTCATTCTCACATATTTCCAATGAGGCTGTTAAGAGCTGGGGAAGTGAATAGAACCCAGCAAATTAACTAGACCATTCTTGAATTCAGCTCCATCTTCAAAGGCTCAAAATTATTCCTTTCAAAGCAAAAACAACAAGAGGGACAATAAATCACGAAACAGGAAAAAAAGACAAACAACCAGAGGACATACAAGGATTATATAAATAACACCATCATTGAGCCACTTGAGTCAAAGATAGTTTTCAAATGGCAGAATGAAAAACAACTAAAAACTCCATCCCAGGCTGTTAAAACACAGCCAAGCTGGCAGTAACAACTTCGTTTCTGGCTTCAAGTGAAAGTCAGGAGTTCGTTTTTGTAGGCTACTTGCAAGCTGGGCCATTTGGGCAATCAGAATAGATGGTTAAAATTAACAGTTAAAATTGGCAGCACTGAATCCTTGCAGAACCTCAGCAACAGCTTAAGCAAGGCTCACTTCGGGGGCCACTGCCAGCGCATGGGGGAAGCTGAGATCTTCACGCAGACACGATTTCCTACAGAACACGGTGAATTTGAGAGGGACCGCGACTCCTAGGGAGGCCCACAGTCCTGCTGTCAGAAGAAGGGGCCTGTCATCCAGGGGATCAAATGTCCAGGGGGTGGGTTGACACCGCAGCGAACACATTTGTTTCAGGGGAGGCACAGCTGTGTAGAGGGGACGTAGCTTTCCCGCTGCCGAAGCTCTGGACGTGTGGCTCAGACAGACTGGACACGTAATACTCAGAATAATAAGGACCCAAGCACCTTGGTGATGGGGTTGGGAGTATGCATGCTGGTTGGTGTGAGCAGGGGGGCGGTCATTTGTGGGTGCTGTTAATCTCAGCTCCACAGAAAAGTGAACACGATTCATGGACTCAAGACTGAGGGCTATACAGACCCTCAACTCAGGTCCCTGAGTTCCACAGAGCTGAGGAAGCCATGAACCAATATTCCAGGCATGTGTCATAGGAGAAAGCAAGAACTGAATGAACTCGGAGGGTCAGCCTGCGATCCCCCCTCCCACCATCCACGTACAACAACTAAATCCAACACATCCAAGGCGAGCACTTGCCATGGAGGCAAAGCGCTCTTATGAGATGTGGGGTGAGTTTGGCTTCTTTTAGCAACCCACGTGTCAGTAATGGCCTTAAACCTGGAGCCTTCATTTCCCACACGGGAGGAATTTGAAAGGACAGTCACATTGATCAAATCTGCAGACGAATTTTAAATGTGGAAAAACTCTTTTGCTCATACATCTGGATTATTATAGCTGCTAATTGTAATAAGACAAAGATGTAACCCGCACGAGAAACTGGAAATCCGAAGCAGCTAAAGCAGCTGGACTCCGGTCGCCGTTTCCCTAGAGACATCGGGGTCGGAGTCAGGCCTCCAGGTCCTGCATGTAAGGGGACCCGCATCCCACAGGTTCCGGGTGACGGCTGACCGCTGCCGCCACTCATGCATTCAACAGACATTCATAGAGGATTGCCTAGAACTTAACCATCAGTTATCCTGGTAATTTCATATGACCATGAACTACATCAGTGGACGGAATCTTACTAGGTCTCCCATTCGTTCATCCATTCATTCATTCAAAGTTGCCAAGCATCACTTGTTGAGTACCTGCTCTGTGGCAGGCAATGTTCTGGGAGTGCAGACAATAGGCAAATAGGTACATCAAAGAGCAAGTGGCACCACTAAACGGGGTGAGGTGGCAGAGAGCAGCAGCGCTGGCGGGTTGAGGCCACTCAGGCAGGGAGGCCAGGTGGAGACTTCAGTGACAGCAATAAGCCAGCTCTGCCGTGATCTGGGGACCAGGCATTCTGGGCGGAGAGTGACACAGGACAGGAGACAGAGGCAGGCGGGGACCTCAAGACGGTGACACGTGCATTCCAGGTACCGGGCCCAGAGCGTGCGGCACTTAGAGCAAATGTTCACGGCGTAGCGTTTAGTATTATCGCCACGGTCCACAGCCTACGTGCACAGCCTCGCGCACGCTCACGGCTGTGCCTTAGCCCCTACGCGTGGCTGACACAGGATGCTCAGGAGCTGCTTTCTGAATGAATGCAAGTGAGGATTCTTGGCTCAGCCCCTGGCACCCCGATCTCCACGAGCAGGCGTCCCGTGGAGAAGTCCTCGTAGATGGGACTCGCTCTGCTTGGACTTTTAATTTTTAAGCTATGCCTCCACCAGCTACCAGAGATAAGGGGTGGCTGATGGTCCTATCTTACCTTGCTTCCCATTAGAATAGCCTCGGGCAGTTTGATCATTCGTTCATTCTTTAACTGAACAAGTGTTTCCACTTGCACTGCCAACCACCGTATTGAGCAGAGGGATGGGCTGAGCCTCCGGGGGGAGAGGCTCCCTGGGGAAGGTTCCGGGCCCCTGACCTTCCAGCTGGCTGAATGCCCAGACCTTCCTTAGGGTGGCCAGGTCCAGAGGTGAGGCTGAAACCACAAAGGGATCTCCAAGGAGCGTAAAATGTCAAAAAATCCACCTACATTTCGTGGGAAAATAGCTTCCTTAGACACATCCGGTACATCAAGAAAAAAATATATTATGGGATCCAGGAAGCAGCGGATCCAACAAAGTACAGAAAGGTGTAAAGGGAATTCCCAAGATGATGGTGAAGGGCATTTCCAGGCCCAGCTCGGATTTGGCCTCCGGAGCCACCAGCCTGCACAGGAAGAAGAGGCGGGGCTCCAGGCAGGATGTCTCAGGGGGAAATGGAATTAAAACACCCCCTAGAGCAGGACATGTCGAAAGGAATTGTACAGCTCTGGGAGAAGGTTTAGGAACAGGGGAGTGATGGGTACACAGAGGACTGAGCAAACACACAGAAGGAGGCAATTCACTCCAGGGAAAAGGAAAAGCGGTACAAAAAGGGAAATGCTGCCCTTTGCAGAGCCTGACAGGTCGTGTGCGGAGCACGCGTTGCGGAGGATGGAACAGAATTCAACTGGGGACATGACGTTTGAGATCGTCCAAGCTGGATGTCTAGTTGGACAAAAGAAGTGGGGTTCAGAGGCAGAATGTGACTTGGAGAACCAAATCTGGCAGCTGGCACACAGGTGGCATTCAAACCCACGGGGACCTAGCGAGTGTAGGTCAAGAAGAGACGTGGCTTGCGGACTGATTCTTGGGGATGTTTAGAGGGCGTCTGTGGGGAAGGAGGAAAGCTGGGAGAGGGTGGGGCCCTGGAAGCCTGGGAGGTGGGGAGGTGGACCCCCTCAAACTGTGCCTCTGGGTCAAAGAGGATGAGGGCAGGGCACTAACCACTGAGCAGGACGTCCCGGGTGACTTAACAAGAGCCACGGCACTGGGGAGATGAAGGTGGGTCCCATGGGAGTGGGTTCAAGAAATATTGGGATTTGCAGCAGCATGGATGCAACTAGAGGTGACCATACTAAGTGAAGCAAGTCAGACAGAGAAAGACAAATACCATGATCTCACTTACACGTGGAATCTAAAATACGACACAAATGAACGTATCTGCACAACAGACTCACAGACCTACAGAACAGACTGGCGGTTGCCAAGGGGGAGGGCGTTGGGGGAGGGATGGAGTGGGAGGTTGGGATTAGCAGAGGCAGGCTCATATATGGCGTGGGTAAACAACAAGGTCCTACCGTATAGCACAGAGAGCTAAATCCAGTATCCTGTGATAAAGCATAATGGGAAAGAATACTAAAAACAAGAAGGTGTATGTGTGTGTAACTGAGTCACTTTTCTGTGCAGCAGGAATTAACCCAACACTGCATTTCAGCTATTCTTAAATTAAAAAAAAGAAATAACGGGAGTTGCAGTCAGAGAGAATAGGCGGCCCCTTGGAGATATCTCACACTGTGGTTTCATGAGAATCAAATTGGAACTCAGAGAGCTCTGGTGACTTTTATGGAGGTAGGGGGACAAGGGCTAGGCTGTCCTTCCATAGGACATGAGCACTTGCATAATGGGTGTCAGCCACGCCTTTCAACTTCACCTCATCTAAAGCCGTTGCCCTCATCAATCTCTCACTTCATTCATTCTCTCATTCATGTGTTTCCCTTTTCTTGATCTGAACTTATTGAATTCTTCATGTACTTGTTCATTTACTCTCACTCTGTAAGGCAGAGGTCTTGTCCTACCCTGCACTGCATTCCCAGTTTTCAGAACAATGGCTGAGCAGCCAACACATAGGTGGCAGCCAGCAAACGTTTGCGGAAGGAAGGAAGGAAGGAAGGAAGGAAGGAAGGAAGGAAGGAAGGAGGGAGGGAGGGAGGAGGGAGGGAGGGAGGGAGGGAGAGAGGGAGGAGGGAGGGAGAGAGAGGGAGGGAGGGAGGGAGGGAAGGAAGGAAAGAAGGAAGGAAGGAAGGAAGGAAGGGAGGGAGGGAGGGAGGGAGGGAGGGAGGGAGGGAGGGAGGGAAGGAAGGAGGGATCAGGGCAGCAGGTGCAGCACAAGGGCCATCCGTGCTGTAAATCAAACGGACGCACAAATGCTGGAAAGAACTCATCGGTCTTTGCTCCATTCAAGTCTCAACCTTTCTCTTCTAACACTTAAAAAAAAAAAAAATCAGAGCTCTAAGAAATTACGAAGTTGACACATTCATCCTTCATTAGTTTTTCTTCCTGTGCTCCCCAACTGACGAAGCATCCGTGTGTCCAAAATAGAGACAAGGATGAACACAGGGGAAAAACGAAGCAAAAGAAGCTGGACGGTGCTCAGAGGACACTGGGAGCTGAATGACGGACCTGGCTCTACTGCACTTTCCCCGGCATCAAGTGCTTCGTAAGTAAAACTCCGAGCTCGTGGAAAATGATGCTCTGCTGAGGAAATCCGACCTGTCTCCCTTGCTGGACATACTTGTATTTCTGTCCTGGAAATTCCCAGCCTGGGGGCATGGCTTCTGGGGAGGCAGTGAAGGAGCGCGCATACCAGGCAGGTATCTCCAGGCACTGAAAGGTCCCTCACACACGGCAGGAGAAGATAAGAGTAACATCACTGTCTGCATCTCCCAGCAATATCCTTTCTGGATAGCATCTAATGAAACAGCGCTGCTCAGCGGGCCAGCCAACTCACTATGACAGGTCACAAGGACTGCAACTGTGTCCATCGCACCCGCCCGATGAAATCTATCCTTAGCACGAGGTCTCCATAAATGATAACAGAAACAGCATCAGAAGTTATCTGCCCGATGCCACACGCTCCACTAATAAACTCAGGAGCAGTAAAAACACTCTGACAGATAGGGGTCACCACCCAGGCAGGGTAAGCCATCGTGTCCTTTATTTGAGATCAAAGACCTGGAGGGACTGTCGGGGGATGGGACCCACCGACCGGAGGAAGAGGTGTCTGCTGTGCATCCCGGCTGGCGCCGGGTGGCGTCTGGGACCAGCACCTGTGCCAACGGTCACAGTGTGCCCTGGCTGGAAAGGCCGGCTGCCCTCCCACGGGTGGGGGGCACCGGGCTTTGGGAAAGAAACGCAGTGAGAGATAGACACAGGGACCCAAGACCCATGGCTCTGAAAGAGGAATCCTCAGACACATTTGGAGAGGGCCAAGAGGACCGAGGCCTGTGACTAAGGATGGGGCAGGAATGAACTTTCCTGCTCCCCAAACCATCACAAGTGACGTGGGCATATGCATTCTGAACCGCTCAGTGCCCCAATCCCCTCCCCGCCTCCCTCCCTCTGGTTTCTGTTCTTTCGTCTTCCCTCTTTTCTCTCCTTATTTCTCTCCTTTTCTTTCTTCTTTCTGTGTTCCCTGTCTCTCTCTTTCTCTCCCTGTCTCTATCTTTCTCTCCCTGTCTCTCTCTTTCTCTCCCTGTCTCTCTCTTTCTCTCCATCTCTTTCTCTCCATTTCTCTCTCTCTCCCTGTCTCTCTCTTTCTCTCCTCGTCTCTCTCTCTTTCTCTCCCTGTCTCTTTCTCTCCCCGTCTCTCTCTTTCTCTCCCCATCTCTCTTTCTCTCCCCATCTCTCTCTCTCTCCCTGTCTCTCTCTCTCTCCCTGTCTCTCTCTTTCTCTCCCCGTCTCTCTCTTTCTCTCCCTGTCTCTCTCTTTCTCTCCATCTCTCTTTCTCTCCGTTTCTCTCTCTCTCCCTGTCTCTCTCTCTCTCTCCCCGTCTCTCTCTTTCTCTCCCTGTCTCTCTCTTTCTCTCCCCATCTCTCTTTCTCTCCCTTTCTCTCCCTGTCTCTCTCTTTCTCTCCATCTCTCTTTCTCTCCGTTTCTCTCTCTCCCTGTCTCTCTCTCTCTCTCCCTGTCTTTTTCTCTCTCTCCCTGTCTCTCTTTCTCTCCCTGTCTCTCTCTCTCTCTCCCTGTCTCTCTTTCTCTCCCTGTCTCTCTCTCTCTCCCCATCTCTCTCTTTCACTCCCTGTCTCTCTCTCTCTCCCCGTCTCTCTCTTTCTCTCCCCATCTCTTTCTCTCCCTGTCTCTCTCTTTCTCTCCCCATCTCTCTCTCTCTCTCCCTGTCTCTCTCTTTCTCTCCATCTCTCTTTCTCTCCGTTTCTCTCTCTCTCCCTGTCTCTCTCTCTCTCTCCCTGTCTCTCTCTTTCTCTCCCTGTCTCTCTCTTTCTCTCCCCATCTCTCTTTCTCTCCCTTTCTCTCTCCTTCTCTCCCTATCTCTTTCTCTCCCCGTCTCTCTCTCTTTCTCTCCCTGTCTCTTTCTCTCCCCGTATCTCTCTCTCTTTCCCCGTCTGTCTCTCCCCCCATCTCTCTCTCTCTCTCCCTGTCTCTCTCTCTCTCTCCCTGTCTCTCTCTTTCTCTCCCTCTTGTCCTTCGTTCATGGGATCACGCTGCACATATTTCTCTGAAATTTGATTTGCTCACTTAGCAAACCGTCACGTAAACCTCCCCAAGAGAGCAGCTGCAAACCAAAATGATTCCTCCCAAGGCTGTCGCGCTGCTCTGTGGTATGGATGCCCCGCGATTCACACAACCACACCCCGGGGTGAGCATTCGATTTAACCCCGTTTCCTGTGCCCACACTACAGGACTGCAAACCAAAGCAAACCATCATTGTGAACGGGTTCCTGTGTTTCTTACAGGGCATATTCGGCATATTCCCAGAAATGGAAGGTTGCAGGGTCAAAATAGACCTGTGTTTTTAGCTTTCATTGATGCTGTCAGGTTGTTTGCCCCCAGAGCTGAAGCAGTTCATACCCTTTTCCATAATCCACAGGCGTGTCATTTTCCCTACAATCTCGCCAGCACCGACTGTTAGAGCTTTTCCTTTGATTTTTTTGCAGTCTAGAACATAATCGCAAGTCAACCTAGGAGAAACTAGAGAGCACGGGGACTCGTTCCGCGCCAGGAAGGAGAGGCAGGCGCTCCCTGGCCCGTGGGCAAGGGCTCAGGAGAGCAGCCAGCCAGCCGCACCCAGGTCCCCTCCGCCGCCCGCGTCCGCCCAGCCGCCAGCCTCAGCCGGCTCACCTTGTGCAGGAGGCCGGTTTCCCGCTGCTTGGCGCTGAGCCGCACCCAGGTCCCCTCCGCCGCCCGCGTCCGCCCAGCCGCCGCCGCCGCCGTTCCGCGGCCTCTCGCATGTGCTGCGCCGGGGGGAGGGCAGGTCAGGTGAGCCCAGCGCCCGGCGGCCGGCTCCCGGCTCTGACTCACCGCCTGCATCCCCGGCTTCTCCCGAGGGCAGCAGGGACCAGCCGGGGAAACCCTCACACCCACAAGCCTCCCTCCCCCGTTTTCACATTTTCTAGTTTACACGCCAGGAGCGCGTGAGCAGAGCTGCAGGTTCCCGTGCTGTGGAGGTGAAGCTCTCTTCTTCCTGTTTGGAAAAAATCCTCCCTTCTCTCCGTGTTTTTCCCCCAGGTCTTCTGCAAATACCAGCCAAGACCTATGGACTTTTCCCTACATAGGTGTACTGTTCCCAGCTGTTTACTACCATTTAACTCACGTCATCCACAATAATCGTAGGAGGGAGGTACTGTAACTAGCCCCATTCTACAGATGGGAAAACTGACACACCAAGTTTTCCCTGTTTGTCACACATGGTGAGTGGCCGTGTGGGATTCAAATCGGACGCCTCCGTGGGGCCTCTGAATCTCAGGGTTTGGTCCTGTCCGCTCACCCTGGTGAAGTGGGGTGCTCAGCCCCAACAAGTCCAAATGCCCCCCCATTTGTCCCTCTGCAAAGGTCCCACCGAGGCAGGGAGTCCCAGGGCTGGACTCTTCCTCTGACCGGAGCATCTTCTCCCCACCTCTGATGATTTCTCGTCACCCAAAGTCATCCCCCAGGAGAACCCACCAGCAAGCATCCCAGGACACCGGGACCTCCCCGGCCCTAACAGTGACCACCTGTGAACCCTGGTGGGGAGGAAACATGAGGAATGACACCATGTAGAAAAAAGGCGTGGGTGGGATAGACTTTCACACAGGCAGAATCACAGGGAATGTTTCATGGCAAACCAGATGCACAACATTTGAATTCAGCTTCCTCGCCTCCCCTCCCCTCCCTCCCCTCCCTCCCTCCCTCCCTCCCTTCCTTCTTCTTTCTTTCCTATTTCTTTTTTATAACGAGATCTATGCCAAAGGTGGCTTAGCAATCAACATTTTAAAAATCTGGATCTTTTCACAAAAGTTTTAGCTATGTGTCCCACCCGGAGGGGCTGGCAGAGGTTGAGTCAGAGCTGTTCCCTTCCCGAGCACACGCCTCCTTTTTGCCGCTGTCCCTGCAGACCCAGTCTCACCTTCCTGTGACCTGACATCCGAGGGCATGACCCATGTTATACAGACAGGAGATGCCTTGATATAATGGGGAAGGGACCCTAACATACCTTCCTCCTTAGCTTGAATTTGTTGATGACTTATTATTATTACTTTTAAATTTTGTTTTAATTCTTTTACTTATTTTTATCCCCCAGGCTGGGGAAGGGGTCTCGGAGAGATAAGGGCAGAGAGGCAAATTTATTCTCTTCACCATTTTCCCAAGTCCATCCTACCCACTGACACCAAAAGCTCTTTCCTTCTGGGAAAGACCTTGGCACTCAACAATTTTACCTGCAGATGGGGAAGCTTTGCGGGTTCACATCCCAAAGTTCTACTTTTTTTTTTTTTTTTTTTTTTTTTTTGCATTAAAAAGTGAAGTCTTCCTGCAGCCCGTGTTGCACGTGTTACATGCGTGGCGACACCACGCTCTGGCTTTGTCTCCAGTTTGGGGCTAAACAACCTTGCAGCCCCTCTGCTGTCTCACTTCCCTGGGAAGTTGCAATTTCTTAGCCCCTTGGCGGACGAGTGCTGGTTTCACTGTTGCTATGGAAACTCTCACCAGAACCCCGGATCCTGGAAAGTTAGAAGCCCTCAAACATGAACCAAATCCCCTGAAAAGGTGGAAATGGGTGTGTTTGTGGATGACTATAACCTGCCCCGAGTTGGGACTGGAATGGGTCGTTTGTGTCTGTATGTGGGCGGGAGGAGAAAGAGCACACATGCATCTTCTTGCATCCGCTCCAGTCTCCAGCCTTCCTGGTCTGACTGCGCCTCGCCTTCCTGGACAGGAGAGGGGTTATTGCTATGTAGCTTCCCAAGAGCCAGTCTTGAACACAGCTCTCCTGGCCCTGCGGAGCTCTGGTTACCAATTTGGGCCTAGCAATTTCTAATGACCTCTTGTGACAGATTCGACTCCCCCCTGCCGACCACAACCCACCCTGATTCCCCGACCAGTGGCCCAAGGCACCAGGCATTTTCAGGAACACTAAGATGAACCCCTAGAGCCTCTAAAGGTGTCAGGAATTCTCTGAACTTCCAAGAAGCTTTGGAAATTCTTCCACAAACACTTCTCACTGACTCAGAGGGATGCTACTTTTGTCCGGTATTGGGTTTCTTCTTAAGGGCACTGGAGTTCATTAATACTTATCCTCCACCATCTTTCATGGGGTTGTCAGAGGGTCGATGGGACCGTGCGTGTGAGGCTTTTCGTTCTAGAGGGGAATATTTCTGTTCCATTCCTTCATTCATTTACTTCTGTACATTTATTCATTCAAGCAACATTTACTGGGCACCTGTCATGTGCCACGACACTGGGCATCAAGAACAACAGGGTCCTGCCTCCACGGATGGACATTCTAATTGGGCAAGTGGGTAAGAAAGGACATAGCAAAGCAAATAAACAAGGAAATGTCAATTGCAACAAGAAGCGTTAGGTTGAACCACTAAAGTTGATATTCAATCATTTTGACCTATAAGACTGGCTATTTCACATAGCCTAATCCTGTGATGAAATGCCAATCCAATACTATAATGAAGACTCACTCATTCACTCGCTCGCTCATTCATTCATTCAACAAACAATTGCCAAGTACTTGTCATGTGCTAGTCACCACCCTGGGTTCTGAAGGTGACGGCAGTGAAGACAAACACACACAAAACCAAGTCTCTTGGAGTTTACACTAGAGAGGGAGAGACAGACCCTACCCACGTATATTCAACAATATGGAGTGTGTCAGGTGGTCCTAAGTGTTAAGGAGAAAAATACGGCATGGGACGGGGGGCTACGGAGCTGCAGGTGTAGCAGAGGCTGGCGGTATTCACTGAAGTGGCCGGAGCCTCCCCAAGAAGAAGCGGAGACCAGAGGCTGGTGACGGAGCTCCGCCCCCACCACCACCGAGGAAGGGCTGTGGGGGGAGTCCAGGCGTGGGAACAGCATGGCGCCTGGATGCCGCCCGTTCCCACCGAGCCGAGGCACTGAGCCAGGCTGCTAACAGGACTGTGGGGCACGGGGGCTGCACTGAGCTCCTAGGAAACTTCCAGAAGGTTCCCTGCTCCAGACACCGCTCTCTGGTGCGGACAATGTCCCACAGGAGGGAAAGGGAGCCTTTATCCTCCATCACTTCAAGGAGGAACGTCTTTACAGAGTGTGCCTGATTTCCCCTTTGGTCTTGTTGGCCCGAACTGGCCGGATGCCCACCCTGAGGCCAACCCCCGGCCGCCCGCAGGCTGAGGGGTCTTTGCACCCGGAAGGTGGGTCGTGCCCCTCCTCTGCTCAGAGTCCCTCAGTGGTCGTCATCACACAGAGTAAGACCGCAGTGCTGCCGTGGCGGTGAGGCTGCACTCTGTCCGCCTCTCCCGCTCTGCTACACACACCCGGGCTTTCTTACTCTTTCCAAAGACCAGGCAAACTTCCACCTCAGGGCCTTTGCACATGCTGTTCCCTCTGCCAGTCACACTCTTCCCCCATCCCCAATACTGGAAGCGCTTGTTCTCTCAAAGTCCAGGCTTTGCCCAAATACCACCTTCTCAGTGAAGCCATATTTAAAACTATAACCAGCCCCCCTGCAGCATCCTTTTCTCCACCCTGCTTTATTTCACTCCAGAGCACTTCTCACCATCTAATATATTTCACACTTTACTAGCCCACTGTCTGCTTCCCCTCTCTAGGATGTAAACAGGCTCCTTGTCTCAGGCTGTGGTCCCTGCCCTGGACAGGTCACTCAGTAAATAAGCCATCCGTTGTGATCTTCCCTCATGACTCCTTGGACTCAGCTCTGACCACCCAGTCTGTTCCGGCCACACTGGCCTCGGCCCAGCTCCGGGAACCTTCTGAACATTCCCCAGCAGGCGCTTTTGCAGGGACAGTGATGGTGGAGGTGTGTTTCCGGTATCTCAGGTCAATAAAAGGGCAGGGTGAGGTGATCAAGAACCAGACTGCCTGGGTTCAAATCTCAGCTCTGCTGCCTCTAGCTAGTGACTTAACCTCTCTGGGCTTCATTTCCTTCTCCGGGATGAACTGTTTACTAGCATATGGATCAACTTTTCGATGGGTAATTAATTAACAATGTTGATTCGTTAATTAGGAATGAACACCTGCTTCGAAAAGGGGTTTTGAATATTACATGACTTAGGGTAGTACCTGGCATCTATGAAGCCTATTACCTTTTACTCTGAATATAAGAAAACCCCTTCCCATGGACCTCGTGCAGTATCATGTAAGGCAGGACCCTGTAATGCAGCTTCGTGTAATAAAGTGTCATGTGATACAGTACCATGTGGTAGAGCATCATGTAATTTGGCATCGTGTTAACAGAGCATGTTACAAACGCAATCCAGTATAAAACTCAAGGTGCACGGGGCAGGGGGGTCGGGGCAGAAGGTATTCGGTGACCAGGGACTCTACCAGCAAGGCAGTGAGTGACCAGGATGATGGCACTGGTAAGATGGTGCAGTTGAACGAAATGTGCTCCCATTCAGTAAGCACTTACTGAGTACCGGGCCCCGTCTCACCCAGTGCTGAGAGCTGTGTGCTGTGCTCACGGTTCCAACAGGCCACAGGCTCAGGGAAGCTGAGCGCCTTGCTTGAGGCCACAGAGGGTGCTGCCACAGAGCCTGGAAGCCATCCCAAGAACGGCAAACCACAGAGCCAGGGTCCGCCCGACCACTGACCCTTTGCTGGCCTTAGGCCACTTCTCCTGCATGGCCATCTTCACCGTGAAACTCTACCAGGGGCAGATCCACGTTTTCAGGCTCCCAAAGAGCCAACCTGGTTGGGATGAACAATTAGGCAGCTGTTTAATGACACTGTCGATCCAGCTTATCTTCGCACTTCTGTTTATTTCGGAAGTGGTCACTGCCAAATGCAGCCTGTGTAATCTTTATTTAGCTTTGCAGGGAAGTTATTAATGGAAAGAAGGAAACCATCTTCCTTACAAGGATTCATTAGAAAGACTAACTGAATAGGAAATTGCTCCAGGTGTGCTGTCGCAGGCATCGGGGTCACTGAAGGATAGAGGGGCCACAGACACTTAGTGGGCTCCTTGCTTAGAGGCAAAAGGGGGACGGGGTGTGTAGGTCAGGTGCCTGGGAACAGCTGGGATGGAAATAGCTGTCCTCGGGCTGAGGAACCAAGTCAATATAAAGTAGTTTTCAGGAAAGGAAAATGTGTAAAAATCTATGCCCCTGGGGGTGTTACTGACCTGGGTTCTTGGCCCTCCTTAATCAACAGAAATTGACAGAAGGCCGGGCTCTAGCACGACCTCTGCTGCAGGGGCGGGGAGTGAAAAACAAACAACAGGTTCCCCTGCTGGCTCCTTATCCGGGGTGAGGGTAGGCGTGGGTCCAGGTGGCTGGGCAGAGGAGTAGCTTAGGTGGTGTTGAGGGCAGGGGGCCTGCGCAGTGCCCTGCCTTTGCTCCCGACACCCTGTTTTTCCTCCGGGCTCTTCAGAAGTAGCAGTTGGATTTTTTTTGGGGGGGGGGTCTTTTTGTATCTTTTTGTCCATAATTTGCCCCAACCGCAGATGCACGCGGTTATTTTTAGTCCCTTATAGCTTCTTTGTATTTTATTGCTTGAGGAGACGTTTGTCCAGGTGCGGGCCCTGCAGCAAAGGGGCCAGGTCTCAGCCTGTCGCAGAGGGACGTGGTGTTTGAGGTTAATTATGATGAGCGTCACAGCTCGGGGGACAAGATTAGCTGGGAACTGTTTTAGCTTCTTTTGCATCTTCCCACATCCTACCTGTCCCTTCACCCATGTTCCCCTCCAGCAGCTGCCCATGTATCTGCTTCTTTTCCCAACACACTGGTTACGGGGTGTCTCTACTCACTGTCTCCACGACCTCACACTCCACTCGCCCTTCAAAGCTTCTTCACCTTGGCTCCCCTACCACCACTCAGCCGGCAGCCTCCTGCCAATGGGCTCCCTGCTGTCCAAGCCAGTGGTCACTTCTCTGCCCAGGGACCCCATGTCTCAGCAGCATGTAACATGTAACACGGCGGAGGGTCATGAAACACCCTCCGCTCCTGGCCCGGGGATCTCCACGCTGGCCCGGTGTCCCCTCTTCCTCTCCACTCCTGTCTGATCTCTGAACACTGGAGTGGCCGCTGTTCTGCTGACATTCTTTCTTTACGGGACCTTATCCCACATCACAGTTTAACTGCCATTTACAAACTCACGCTGCCAAATGAAAAGTTTATCTCTACACTCATATCCAACTGTCCACCCCTCACCTCCACGAGGACGTACAGGAGGAAGCTCAGATTCAGCCTGTCCAAAATAGACTTTGACTTTTCTCCAGCCACTTGTGTCCCCAGCTGCCCCGTTCCAGCAAGGACCCCACCAGCCACTCAGTTCCTACAGCCCAAAAGCCAGGAGTCATTCTTGCCCCACTTCTCTCCTTGCTCAGCATCCAAGGCTTTAGAAAATCTTGCATTTGCACCAAAACCCTTCCTGGATTGGCTCCTTTCTCCGTGTCCACTGCCGTCACTGCCCGACCGGCCGCTATCACCCCTCGGCCGCTATCACCCCTCGGCCGGACCATAAGCAGACTTGGAGTTGGTCTTCCTGCCATCGGTCCTGCTACCCGGCAGGTCCCCAAGAGAGGCCAGGGTGCTCTCTCCCAAACACGGCCATCTGTGATGGCTAATTCTGTGTCAACTCACCTGGGCTGAGGGATGCCCGGAGAGCTGGGAAAGCATGACCTCTGGGTGTGTCTGGGAGGGCGCTTCTGGAAGAGACTAGCATTTGAATTGGGGAACTGAGGACAGGAGATGGTCCCCCCCACCCCGTGTGAGAGGACACCATCCCATCTGCCTAGGACCCGAACGGAATGAGAGGCAGAGGGAAGGAGGGATTCACGCTCTCTGCTTGAGCCAGGACATCTATTTTTCCTGCCCTAGGACATCAGCCTCCTGAATCTCGTGCTTTGGGGGTCAGATTGGGACTTACAGCATCAGCCCCTGAATTCTCAGGCCTCTGAACTTGGACTGAATTTACACCACCAGCTTTCCCGGGTCTCCAGCCTGCAGCTGGCAGGCAGATCGTGGGATTTCTCGGCGGCCTCCATCATTGCATGAGCCGATTCCTAGAATAAACCTCCTCTTGTATCTACATGTCTCCCTCTGTACATCCGACTGGTTCTGTTTCTCTGGTGAACACTGACTAATACACTGTCTTCTGCTTACGGCACTCAATGGTTGCCACTGCACTGGGAACAAAATTCAAAGTCTTTGCTGCAGCTGATGGGCTCCTCCGTGACGGGGCCCACTTCTCTGCCTAATCTCTTGCTTGCCCCCTTCACTACGCCTTAGCCATGCTGGCCTCTGATCAGCTCCACTGTTACGTCAAGATCATCCCCACCCCCATGCCTTAGCATATGCCATTCCACTGCCTAAAATGCTGGTCCCTGCATCTCCACATGGCTGGCCCTTCACAGCATTTATCCCCTCCAGAGATTATCTTGTTTATTTACATGTTTATTTATTCTATGTCTTCCCTCCCCCTGCTAATCTGTGAGATCCACGCGATTAGAGAACTCATCTCCATCTGCTGATACGCCCCAGGGTCTAACAGAGTCTCTGGCACACAGTGGGATGGCACAAATGACAGGACAATGAAGTCCCTTATGCAGAGCATCTTCCCCATGGCTCCAGCCCACCCTCACCTCTGGTCTCTCCATCACTGATGGCAGCTATCATTATTCTGCATATAACGGATGTATTGTCATTTTACTATATTATCCTGCATATAGACTATAATAGGCTTTGTACTGTTCTGATTTATTTTGTGTAACTCTCACTTTCTCAATTGGACCCTAAATGTCTCTTCCATGCCCATACTCCACAGGCGGTAGAAGCCTGATTCACATTTGCCAAATGGAATTCAACCAATGCTTATGGATGGAAGATCCACCCTGTGGCTGTCAGGAAACTAGATTTCTGCCTTCGGAGAGACTAGAGGAGATACAATTCTCACCACATTTTAACCAAACTGTGAACCAGATACATCAACTAACTCTCCCGGAGGGAAACCATGCTGGCAGGGTGAGTGTCATCCGTTTGTCCAATGTCCTCTAGGAGGTGGGCTTTGAAGACTGAGGAAGAGTAGAGTTAAATGGATGGTGAGAAAGAGTGTAAACTAAAAATAAGAGAGAGGCTGGTTTTTAAGGCTGAAATCTGTGGAGTTACGTGGATGGTGGGGAGAAAAAATTAACTCAGGCGACGGAGGGGGTTGGACCTGCGAGCTGAACATTAGTAAGATCTGTGAACCAGCTAAAGCGGAGAAACAGACAAGCCTCAAAACCACACGCACGTACTCAACACACTCATATGTCCTGGCATAAGGATATGCTGTCGATTCGTCCAGTACAGCACTGATTTTCCAAATAGAGCCAGCAGATACGCCTATGTTGAAACACACATAGAAAACCACAGTGTTACAAGGTTAATATTTTTGAGATATTAATCAATATTTCTTTCTGTCTCTCCTTCCATTTCTCCTCCACTCCTCCCCCACGTCCCATTCAGATGGCAGGTCCATTCTGCACTCATTGCCTCAGGGAGGGTGCACAGGGTGAAAGGCAGAAAAAAGGACTCTCCCGGGCTTTGGTGCACAAACCCTACACCGATGAACTACTTGTGAGAACTACCTGAGACTAGAACTTCCCTCCTCATCCGCAGAAAGATATTGCTTCATCAGAGGTTGACAGACAGGCTCACACGTGCATAGACACCGGTGAATTCCGGAGAGAAGGGCTTTGGCTCTGCTTTCTGGAAAGTTCCAGAGAAGTGAGACCCTAGAGAACTTATGGCTAACAGGTGAGTCCAGAAGACAAAGCTTTGAACCACCCTGCACTACACTGGCATAGCCAAGAGTCAATAGGAACTCACACGACTAAACAATTAATCTTTAGTCCTTTTGTTAATTATACCTTGCAAGTTGCTAAGAGAGTAGATCTTAAAAGTTCTCATCACAAGAAAAAAAATTCTGTAACTATAGGTACAGTGATGGATGTTAACTAGACTTACGGCGGTGATCGTTTTGCAACATAGACAGATATCAAATCATAATGTTACACCCGAAACTGATACAATCCTTTGGTCTTGTATTTTACAATGA
This sequence comes from Phocoena sinus, assembly GCF_008692025.1. Taxonomy (NCBI): domain Eukaryota; kingdom Metazoa; phylum Chordata; class Mammalia; order Artiodactyla; family Phocoenidae; genus Phocoena; species Phocoena sinus. The sequence continues at coordinate 87,792,666 of NC_045776.1, forward strand.
TGTCATGTAACTTTAAGCCTTGTCTCCAAAATGATGGGAAAAAACCGTTAGACTGTGGCTTGTGGATTTTTAAAGCCTAGATGTAAATAATAAGAATTGGACAGAATGGTGGAAATCTCAGCATATGCATGCATGGGTGGGTGGGAGACGAAATCCTCCACCTTTTGGTATCACGTGGCCCCAGCCCCAACTTAGGTATAACCCCGGTGTGTGCCGGTAAACTGTCCTAAGGCTCTCAGATCCATTTCTCCCCCTTCCCTGCTTTGCTCACAGAGAACTACATTTCCCAGACGGCCCTGCTCCTGCTTCTTGGGGACTGGCCAATTGGAGGCACCAGAAGGTGGGAAGAAGAGAGAAGCCAGGTATTTCACCCTCTCTCTGCTTCCCATGTTGTCTCCAGAGGTGGTGGCTCTTCCTCCCCTGGGGCTCTAGCTCCTGCTGGGCAGCCCTGACCCATGGCTTCAGCCTCCGGCCCTTGGGAAGACCATCACCCCGCCCCCATCTCCGCAGCCTTAGAGGTGATATATCTCCAAGTGCATATTTGACTTCTCAGCTCTTCTACTGCCTGTGTAACTAATCCCCTGCATTAAAGTCCCTCCACCTGAAGACACCTAGCTTGCTGTCTGCCTTTCAACTGAAATCTGGCTGAGAGACTGAAGGAAAAGGATGAAGCCAACTCCAAATTGACATTACATTTCTAGCAGTCTTTCAAAATAAGCCTCTTAAGGGAATTAAGTAACTTTGGGGGAAAATGTTATATTTCTTTCACTTGAGTTTTTACAGTTAGAAATCTGCTTCATAGATTTACTGTGACAACTGGAAGAAAAAAATGAAAACCCACTGAAATCTGAACTCTGCTGACACCCTGCAAAGTAAAGATTAATCAGTCCAGGAACATTTACAGCCTGAGAATGGCTTCATTCACCTTACCCACTATTTCACTGGTTTGTTTTAATATCCCTTCGTTACTTTGCTTGAAACTTTTCCTACCAAAAAAAAAAAAAAAAAAGATGGTTTTGATGCTTCTTCCCAACTAGGAAAAGTTGTTCCTTTCATTCTCAGTGTAGTTGATCCTGGACTGAGAGCTGCTTTAGTGAGTCTGTATTATCTCCTCCCCTGGAAGGTAGGGCACAGACATGCAATCTCAGTGAGCCCTGAAGCCTGTGGCTTATGCAGAGTGGTGGAAAAAGTTCAAGGATGACACTCCCTGGGTCCAGGCCCCAGCCTTCTGTCTAGGAAGTCTTCTCGCCCAAACACCAAAGGCTGAAAGTCCAGCGGGCTGAGAGCTTACTAGAAATGGGACAAGACACAAACACCTTTCCATTTTAGTTCTGACATACACCCATCTGCTGAATACTGGAAACTTTAGAAATGATGAAAAATGGAAACAAATACATCCTTCTGTCCCATTTTTCACCTTCCCTTCACAGTTACTGTGAAGATGTCCAGTGGATGGATGGATGGACGGACGGATGGACGGATCGATGGAAGGACGGACAGATCGATGGAAGGATGGACAGATGGACGGATGGATTGATGGACGGACGGATGGGTGGCTGGGTGACTTTGACAGCTGTAGCTGTCCCCACTTCCCTCACTGTCCAAGCCTGCCAATCAGCCCCTTGGCAGGCCACCAAGTACCCCAATGTTGGGCCAGCTTTCATGTCCCAGTAACGTTTCAAGGTCATTTCTGCCTCCCTGACTTCAATGAGGAGGTTCCCTCTTCCCTTAATGGTCTGATTTCCTCCTAAATATTCACGAATCCCCCTGTGCCCCAAGCCTAACTCAACCTTCACTCTCTAATTTGTCCCAATTACTCTCATCCTATTGACTTCCTGTTCTGCAATGGACAGCTGCTAATCTTCTCTGCCCAGCATGTATTTCCTGTTCAAATGAGAGCAGTATCCTGAATTATCCCAAGGACGTCAGCCTTTCCCTACTCTCAGCCTCACGTTTTGCAGGGAGTAACCCCAACCCTTGGCTCCAGGGTTTGCATGTGATCTACACTCTTCTAGGTACACGAGCCCAAAGCTGGACCAAAGGGACAAATTTTGGTTTCATGAGACATTTACTGGAAATATTGGAAAAGAAAGAGACATTCTCTTCCGTGGTGACTAAATTGGTAGGATGCAAGCCAGGAGATGTTGGGTACCATCTTGGACATGACTTGGTGAGAGCCTGCCTGTGAACTGGACTGACAGAAAAAAAGCAGAGATAAAAGATGAAGAGAGACTATTCTTGGTGACCTCACCTGAGTACCTTGACTCAACCTTGCCTGAAGCCTAACCTCGCTCATATTTCCCACTTTATAAACCAATTATTTCTGTCTCTTAAAACCATTTGACATAGGTTTGCATGAACTTGATCCCAAATGGTCCTCACTAAAATATTTTTCAACAGCATTTATGACTGCCACAAAACTTACTTAATTCTATAACGTCTCATTATTATGCACTGAACCTTCATAACTTTTTAGTCTTGTTTCTCAAAATAAAGAGACAGCTGGTGGATCGTGACAGTTTTGGAGTCCTTTCAATTCCCTGTTTTGGGGAAGAAACAGCCAGAGACCCAAAGGAGCTTTCCAGAAGTAGAATGACAACTTCTCAGCAGCAGAAAGAGGATAAACTGGGGTGCAAGGGCACGGGGGTGGAGTGGGGTGCAATGAGGTGGGGCTGGGGCAGGTGCTGGGTGCCGTCTCTCTCCTGGGGCCGGGAAACAAAGTCCTAAGATCAAAGTCACTGGCAGCAGGTTTCGCCATTCAAGGAAATCACTCTTACCCACAGGGTACCTGTGGTGTGTATAGGCTGAAACCCATGAGTCCAGCATCTGAACCACCCAAGGGGGTTTCAGTGAAACTCTGGGCTGGATGGTGGCCAGGCCAGAGGATTGAAACAGAGACCACATTTAAACCCGCACCGGAGCTCTGCCACCCTGGGAAAGGGTTCGGGTGGAAGGAGGGAGAGACGTGGGCAGCCGTGAGCCTTCACGGTAGCTCCTGATACTGTGTGTGTGGCCCCCGCGGTCAAAGCCTCCTTGGTGTTTATTGCAGGTGGTACCACTGGTGGACATCGACGTCCTTCTTGTTTCTATAAGCAGACTGCTGGCATGGCTTTCCCAGAGTGTCCTGCCCGAGGTCCTAGCCCCAGGCATCACCATCTTCCTTCTCATCTAAGCGTGTAACCTTTACTAAGTTCTCGAGTACTGTTGTGCTAAGTATTTAACACGTATAACATATTGAATCTTCACAACAACACTTGAAGCAGGAAATATTTTATTCCCGTTTACAGCGAAGGAAACCGAGGCCCAGAGAGGTTAAGTAACTTGCCCAAGGTTGCCCAGCTAGTAAATGATGAGGCCACATTTGAACACAGATCTGTGCTCACATTCTCTCTACTCATCTGTCTGCTCTACGGGAGATTTCCGGCAGGACCCCACCCTTATTTGTGGGATGTGCTGACATCCAGCAGACTTTGCCAGAAAGTCAATGCAAGAACATTTCCTGGAGTTACTTCAGGTCCCTCTGGGGTTCTCAGGCCACTGAAGACACGCTGCCCTTGGCCACGTGACCAGTGCGCAGAGCACTCGGCGTTTCTCCAGGGAGGAAATTTACATCATCATCACTGGTATCAATTCCACAAGCCGTCATGATCCAGGCTGTCCCTGGGAGCACGAGGGGCCCATGGGTCCTTGCAGAGAGTCTGGAAACCCCCGGCTTTCATTCCAAGACAAACTCCCACCAAATTCCTAGGGTTTGGCTTCTGCTTCCTTTACAAACCTCTTCCCAATTCCAAGGGCACAGGCCACATTCCACGGGAACATTTCACATCTGAAAAGTCCTGAAGATCGTCGCCCCAGCAAGAAGTGCCCGTTTGATATGCTTTGCCTGTGGCAGGATGTATTTTTAAAGCGGTGATATTTATAGCCGGATGTCAGCATTAACACGAGTGCTTAAGTAGCCTCCAAATGTCAAGATGCTGCTTCCCCGGGAAAGCTCAGATGTGACACGGTGGGAACGAGTGTGGAGCAAACGGAGTCATCTCAGCCACGTTAGCGCAAAGGGGGGTTTGTCTTCTGCTTTGGCTCCTGCCCTGCCTGGTCACGAAATTCAGGAAAGAGTCACTTCCCTCAACAGGAGTTAACAGCGATACTCCTAACGTCACATTCATGGGATCTGGTACTCCTGGTGGAAGTAATGAAGCATTTCCGTGCCCACGATTCCCTTTTACGAGACACCCGGTGAAAAGAACACAGCTCTTCCTGAGTTCATGTCTTCAAAACCAAGGAAGAAGGCATTTAAAGCTGTGTGTTTTCTATGCCTTATGACTCCCTGTCCCGTCTGGGGAAGTCAGACTCATTCATAATGAGGATGAGTGTGGAAAAGAGCCATGGAAGCCGAAATATATTTCAGCCGAAGTATCTTAGTTTCTCAAACCGGAAAAAATTAGGAAGTCAGGAGCCCCCTTATCAAACACTGGAGCTCTCCTGATTCCTGATTTGTCCTTAAGCCTCCAGACAAGCCTCTGTCTTGCGCATCTGACCCGGACGGATTCTGGAGACATGGGGACAGTGGCACTCCGAGTTATTAAGATCATCTTTCCGAAGCACGGTTTTCGTCATGTGCCCGTGGTCCTTGCCTGCCAGGCCTGGGGATTGAGGCCAGCCAAGTGCAGGGCATACGGTCAGCCAGACCTGCATTCAAATGTCGTTTCGACCACTTATAAGCTGTGTGTTCTGAGGTGAGGTGTGTACCTCTTTGAGCCTCAGTTTCTTCACTTATCGAGTGAAGGAGAAGAATGCAACCTTCCCAGGGTCATTGCAAGGACCAGATGAAATATAGCTTCAAGGTGACCTGCACAGTAATGACCTTTAATGCACTTATGGGTCAGTGTTGATTTTGGTTTTGCCATTTTTTTTTTGTTTTCTGTTTGTTCCCTCTCCTTTCATCGCTCTGTTTCGCCTTTCCTGCTTTCTTTCCAATGATCTGAATGCTTCGTAGTACATCCCATTTCAGGTATTTATTGGGTGTTTGACTATCTATTTTTATATACCTTTCAGTGGTTGTTCCAGGGGTCTCAATATACGTGTTTAAATTAAAATAATCTATTCAGAATTAAATTTTGCCACTCCAAGTGGAATGTAGAAACACTACCACTGTCTCAGCATCTTTACTTTCTATGTCACGGTCTTCCCATGGATTATTACATCCACACACACTGAAAACCCTCAGTGTTATAATTTTTCTTTGAACTGTCATACATATTTTAAAGGACCTAAGAGGAGAAAAATAGCCTATTACGTCTCCCCAGCTACTTACCATTTCTGTTTCTCTCATCCACCCAGGACTTATTGAGCGCCAAGTATGTGACAAGTGCTAGCAACACCGTAAAGACAAAAACGGAAGTGGTCCTGGCTTGTGTGGAATTCACCTTCTAGTGGTAAGGATGAGGGTTAATCAAATAAGGATATAAAAATGCAAACTTGTGATAAGTGTCATGAAAGAGAAGTGCTGAATGCTGAGAGTCTTCCATCACTAAAAGATGAGCCCTGGGGACGTCAGCTTCCCTGGGGAGGTGACAGACGAGTAGATTTTTGAGGATGCATAGGAGTTGGTTAGAAGAGGGAAGAGCAAAGCGTTCTCTGCAGAGGGAGCAGTATGTGCAAAGGCCCTGTGGCAGAAGGGATCAAAGTGAGGTCAAGGGTGAAGGAAGGCTGGTGTGACTGGCATGGGGGGAGAGATGCAGAATGTTGGAGGGGAAGCCAAGGGGGCCGACAGGGACCAGACCATCAGGGCCTTGAAGGAATGTCATCCTCATTCTCAGAGCGATGGGCAGCCAGGCAAGGATGCAAGGATGTGGATCAGGGTATAACATGAGGGGATTTGTGTTTGCAAAGACTGTGGTATGGAGAAAAGATCAGAGGGGAGCCAGAGCAGAGGAGAGGAAGAGGCAGGATGTTAGGAAACATTTAATATAACCTGAGCAAGAGAGGAGCTGTGTGGTCTCAGGCAGCAGGAGTAGAAACTGAGGACACTTAGGTTGGCTCAGGAGGTTTTTGGATGGCTTGCTTTAAATCTATAGGACTTTCCATGAACTGCACGGCCAGGACGAGGGACAGGGAATTGCACACCTCTGGATGGAGCAGCTGGGTAGATGGTGAGACAGGGAAACAGAATCCGATCGGGCTTCTTATTTCAGGGCCTGTGGGTTTGTGCTGAAATGGAGTTTACCTCCTGGACACGTGCTTTCGTTCATGCAAAAATAATTAACAATTATTAAATTATTAATTATTTAATAATTGTGAAATTATTCTTTTAATAATTATTACATTAGTAAAAATAACAATCTAACTCTAACCCTAACTGAACACTTAACTTTGTGCCAGATACTTGAATGTCTGGGATAGAATAACGAGTAAGTCAAAGGTCACCTCTGTTCTTATGAAGTTTACATTCTGCTGGGGAGGGGTATGCAGAAACTAAACAAGGAAGCTGGCAAGTAATAAGAATTTCAGAGATTGATAGAGGAGAGAAAGCGAGGTGACGTGCAGGGGAGAGAGGCAGGTGTACCGATTCTACTCTAGCCGGTCAGGGAGGTGACATTTTAGCCGAGACCTACATGATGACAAGCAACGTTCTGAGGAAAGCTCTGGAGGCAAGAACCAGCTTGGCGTGTGTCCACTGGCCGCAGGGCTGCGAGGGGCTGGGGGTGGTGAGAGGTGAGGCAGTGGGGCAGATCTGGGAACAGATGAGGTGATCGCCCTGCTGTGGGTTCAGTTCTGGACAGCAGGGGTCCAACTGCTGTGGGTCCAAATGGACGTGTTGAAGCCCTCACTTGACTACATGTCTTGGCCACTAGATACGGACGTGACTCACTTTTAAATTATTGCATGAACGGTCTGCTTTTGGTGAACATCACGGTTGTACGGCTAATGCTACAATAAAGACCTGGGGCACGTAGTGGGAGCTTTATGTCTCTGTACGCTCCCAGAAGGGAGACTGAGGGAGAAGAGTATACTGAAGCTGAAAATGGACAGTTCCAGAAGCCAGAAAGACTTCACCTTCGGCCGGCATCGTGTAAGCATGCCTGCTCCCCACTCCTCGCTGGCCCTGGGCACTGTCACTCCTAAGAGTTTCTTCATCTGATGAAGAGATCGGCATCTCGCTGTCTTTTTAATTTGCATTTTCCTGATGATCAGTGAAGTTGAACACTTTATATGCTTAGTAGCTCAGAATTTTGAAGGGCTGGGTGGGGATCCCAGCAGAGGACAAAAAACTGGGCTGCCTGCTGCACGGAGAAAATAGTCAACCCCATGGTGGGGTCCGGTCGGGGGGCGGGGTCCGAGCCTCAGAAGGAGATCTGGTCCCATCCTTTTGCTGGATGCAAAGAAGGCACGTGTGTGTCCCACAGCACCAGCCGATGAACTGGCGGTGCCTCTTACCTAAATCTCTCCCCATGGAGACAGGAGCGGAGAATGAAGATCCGGAGGCAATACATTTCCTGTTTCTTGCCCGTCTCTGAACATCTAGATAAAACTATCATCTATTCAGATCAAGGGTTTTGCTGGAGATGGAGCCCTAAACATTATTCTCATGTTCAGAGAACCCTGGAGGGTTTTATTGGCATTTGAGTATCAGCGCATAGAAAATGAACTCCAAAACCTTAATTAAACCTGACAATGACCGCAGGCAGGTTTGTGTTCGTAGGTATAAGGATGAATCTCCGTGCACAGATGCAAAGTAGTGGGAAGGGAAGAGGGAAGGAGCTGGAGATAAGGGAAGATTGTCACCTCGAGAGTTACTTATTCATCCCAGATAACCAGTTGTTCATTAACACAAAATAAGCATCCGATTATCGTCACTGAAATTGACTAATCTGTTGACCGTGAGAACAAAATCTGGTCCAGAATGCTTTTTCCCTTGTCTTTGAATCATAAGCTATAATGGGTTAAGTTTAATTACTCAAAAATATTTTTATAGCCCTGGGTCAGATTTCTAGAATTTGCACTGCGTGCTGGTCAGATAACCGGAAAGGGGGCTGCAAAGGTTCCCTTGTAAACCTGCTGCCAGCACGGCCGGTCGACAAAGTGCTCAGGGGTCCTTGAAGTCAAGGAAAAGGATGGTCCTGATTAACTCATGGTTTTTTAAAATTAAGTGAAAGTCAGTGTTGAAATACCTCACTCCACGGTCTTACTGAAGGTGTCCAAAAACTTAAATGATTTGGGGCTTCCCAGTGGATCAGTAGGGACGGGAGGGAAAAACACAGTCTCTCTCTCTCCAGGAACTTTTTTCCAAAAAAAGGTGACACTCACAGCTTCTGGGTGGATGTGAATTTGGGGGACGCTCTTCATCCCCACACAGAGCCATCCAGTAGCTTCTCCACGACTGCGGTTCCCACTGAGCTCCAGGAACTGCCCGCGGGCCCAGGGAAGCGGGGGACAGCTGCCCGCTCTGCTGGTCTCTCTCTGCCTTCCCACCCCTGTCGGTTCCCCCGGCCACGCCTCTCGAAATGATCTCTGTGTTGAGCTCTCTTAGGTTAAACGCTTGGAGTGTGGCATCGTTCCCTGCCAGGATGCTAATGCTGTCCTAAAATAGAGACACACGTCTCTGTTGCATCTGACAAATGCAGCCATCTTTCGGGTCCTGAGTAAGAAGACGCAGGGAAGAGGCAGGATGCGCTCCGATCATACACAAGCCCGGAGCTTCGCACGTTCCTTTTCCATTTCAGTGGAGCTGGTGAGATGCTAAGGATCTAGACTATCCTAAATATCTGGCAACAGGAAATTTACACGAAAAACACCAGGCTTTTTTTTTTTTTTTTTTTTTGGCAGAATCCTTGAGTCCGAGAAGCTGGAGGGAAAAATCGCTTGGTTTACTCCGTTTATCACAAGGTTAGACACTTGTGCCAAGACCTAACCCAGGGGTTGCTGGGCTTGAAGGTGGGGTGCTCCGTGGGGGGACACCCTTGCCAGACAGTCACCTGGGCCGAGCAGAGGCTGGAAATCACCAACTCTCCTGTGGTTTGTCCTCTTGGAGAATCTCAGTCTCTGCCAGAAAGAGGCTGCACTTGATTTGTGGCTGCATTTTTACAGAAGCACTTGTAAGCCCCAAAGAAGTGATCCTTCTAGACAAGCTTCCTCGACCACAAGACTTCACCTGCTCCGTTATTCTCCACGATGGCAGAAGGTGTCTGCAGTAACAGGCCATGTCAGTATCATGGGGTCTCTCGCTCACACGTTCACTCATTCATTCATTTACTAATTTAATCAAGCAATCAATATTTACCAAGTGCCTTCTAGATGTCAGATTTTGTCCTACGCACTGAAACAAAGTCTCTCTCAAAGAGGCTACATTTTGGTAGGAGAAAACAAACAATATACAAATAATTAACACAAGCAAGATAAGTTTTCTTGGAAGAAAATGAATTGGAGGATGTGATAGCAACTTCCTATCACAGATAAGGTGGCCAAGAAAGTCATTGCTAAGTAAGTGACATGAAACCAAGACCTAATTAATTGACCCAGAGTCAGAAACACAAAGTGCTGAGGGAAACAGCCTTCCAGGTGGAAGAAGCAGTAAGTGCAAAGGCCCTGGGGTGGACATGAGTGCAGTAAGTTCCAGAAAGACAGGGATGGCCACTGTAGCCGGCTCCAGGCCGTAAGGGGTCATGGTAGGATGAGGGTTGAAGGATTACGTGGGGGCCAGAGAGAACAGGGTCCTGCGGGAAAGAGTCTAGATGTTCATCTCTGTGCAGTAAGAAGCAATTGGTGGGGCGGTAAGCAGTGGGGACGTGACACAATTTCTGTTTTATCAAGGTGGCAGTGGCTCGACACCAGGGGACAGTCCATCTTAGGGAGGGCATATATGCCTGAAGGCTTTGCAAAGCGGAGGGCTCACCTCTTGGCTATTGTAAGCAAGGCAGACTTGAGACTATCCTACCTCCCTCTCTCATTCGTTCAGCCCACAAACATTTATTGTACGGTTTCTCTACGCCAGGCTGGGCACTGAGGATACAATGATAAGCAAAAAAGATATGGAACTTGCCCATATTGTGCTTCTCCTGGAGGGTAACCAGGACAAAAGCAAGCCAGACAGCAGACACGGCAAGTGCAAAGGCCCTGCGGTGGCTGGAGCACCCCAGGAAAAGACCGGAAAGGAGGCAGTGTGTCTGAGAGTGAGGAGGGGGCTTGGCCTTCCACACCTCAAGTTATTTGTCTCCCTGGCCTCCTCTTTTAACCTTCTATCCCCCTTTTCACTCTATTTCTGCAACTCTGGCCTCTGCTCTGTTCCTCAGACATGGCAGGCCCTCTGTCTCAACCCTTTGTATCTGCTGTTCCCTCTGCCGGAACATCCTTTCCCCAGACTTCTCACAACTGTCTTCTTCCCTTCACCCAGGTCTCCGTCCACATGTCACATAATCAGTGAGACCTTCCCAACCACTGAATATAAAGTAGCGCTTTCATCTTCATCACCCTCTATCCCCTTGTGTTTGTCACCCCCTGATACGTACATCAATCTGTCAACTCTCTGCCAGAAGCAAGGACAGCACCTAGGAAGTGTTTGCCACATATTGGGTGCTCAATAAACACCTGTTGCATGAATGTGTCTTTTTTTTTTTTTTTTAACATTTATGTGGTTGCGCTGGGTCTTAGTTGTGGCATGGGGGCTCCTTAGTTGTGGCACGTAAACTCTTAGTTTCAGCATGCATGTTGGGATCCAGTTCCCTGACCGGGGATCAAACCCGGGCCCCCTGCATTGGGAGCACAGAGTCTTAACCACTGGACCATCAGGGAAGTCCTGAGTACGTCTTTATGTGTGGGTTTTCATCAGGGCTATTACACTGGAAGGTCTGCAGGAAACCAGTGTCTGAGGCATCTGGGACCCCTTTCCTCTGAATATCACCATATCTGGTCCTACTTTTCTGGCTGTTCAAGTGCAAAGTTACTTGGCAGCCGCCCTGATAGAGCAAAAAAGGACGCTGAAAAAAAAAATTAACATATCGACGTGCTGGTGCACTCCTGCTTTACATAACCCATCACAGACCTTAAGGCGCACGTCGTCTTTTGCTAAATTGAATTATCAGTGTGAAGACACGTGGCCCATCAGTGATATTTGGAAACAAAAAAGCCAACATATGGACGTGATCAATGGAGTGGTCATCAGCTCAGACAGACGCGTAACGCATGTTGGCCCAACTCCAGAGCTGTGTGACACCACATCAACATAAAATGCACGCTCTTCAGTTACCGAATGGCATGCCCCCTCTGCCCCCATCACTCTGAGAACTTGGAAGAAGATGGTGTCAGGTACAAGGCAGCACCGTTTAGATGACGACTGTGACCACCAGATGTTCAAAGGACAGGACGCCGTGGTCGCCTTCAGAGCTTCACACTTTAACCCCAATGAATTGTTCCTGCCTTTCACGTCACCTGATAACTGAATGAAGCCGCTTCCTGAGGATTAGCAGGGTGGTCCCCAGAGTGAGGACGGAGGTCCTCCCGCACCAAGGATCCCCTGCTCACGGTGCACCCCGTCTCCAACACGAGGGGGTTCCCTGACCCCCAGTCCAAACCCCTAATGATCCGCATCACAGCCCACGGCTCCATCCCTCACCCAAATACACTTCTGAGCCCTTGGCATCACCCTTGGCCCTTCCCTATCATACCCCACGGCCAATCCACCAGCAAATCCTGTTGATTTCACCTTGAAAATATACACAAACTTGACCGCTTCTCTCTCCCCTCTGCTCCTGTCTTGGGCGAAGCACCCACATCCCGTGTCTAGAGAAGCCCTCCTAATCCACCCCCTGGCTCCCACCCGTTCCCCAGCTTCTTCTCTCGGCGCGGCCGCTGCAGTGACCCTCGACAAATGAAAAGCAGATGTGGTCCATCAGCTCTCCAGCACCCCGCCCCAGGAGCATCGATCCCCTCGCCGTGCGTATCCACTGGCTTGGTAAGGGGACGTCACATCTGTTCCTGCATCTCTTGAAACCAGGCCGGCCTGAAAGTTGCTTTGGCCGATGCGGGGGGGGGGGGGGGGGGGGGGGGAGGGAGGGACTTGCACTCTTCCGGCCTGGTCCTCCCGCGCCCTCCCGCGCACCCCTCTCCTTCGTGGCCCATTATGCCGCTCTTAGAAGCCTTAGTTAGCCTGCTGGGGGCTGGAACAGCAGGGAACAAAGCCAGTCACCCTGACCCAAACCGTCCGGCGTCAACCAATAGCCGGCCAACTGCGAGTTCAGCCAAGTGCAGCCAAGACGACAGCACCGTGCAGCCCAGCCACAGCCTCGGGAACGGTACGAATCGTTCTTGTTTTGAGCCACGGGCTTTTGGCTGGTTTCTCATGCAGCAGTTTTGCGACAAAGGTGTCTGACGACACTTACAGCAAATTCCAAAACCCTTGGATTTCTACTTGGGCTCATAAGACTGCCAGACCTCACCCCAATCTCAGCTTCATTTCCACGCCCCGCCCCTCGTTCCCTGTTCACCAGCCACCTGGCTGATACTCGGACACGTCAAAACTCTGTCCATCTCAGCTCCTTGCACTTTCCACCTGCCTGGCGTTCCTCCCCTGAAAGTGGACAAGCCCCCTGCACCCCCTTCATTGAGAGGCACTCGCTCTGCTCAGTTGATGTGTCTGGGAGAAGCCCCCTCCCAACCATTCTTTATTTTCTTAAAGTGTACTTGACGTACAGGCTGTGCTCATTTCTGTGTGCAGCACAGTGACTCAGTTATACCTGTACAGACCTTCTTTTTCTTATTCTTTCCCATTGTGGTTTATCGTAAGATGTTAAATATCGTTTCCTGTGCTGTAGAGTAGGACCTTGTCGTTTCCAGCTACTTTTAATAAATAAATAAATTTATTATTATTATTATTATTTTTTTTTTGCGGTACGCGGGCCTCTCACCGCTGTGGCCTCTCCCGTTGCGGAGCACAGGCTCCGGACGCGCAGGCCCAGTGGCCATGGCTCACGGGCCCAGTCCTTCCACGGCACGTGGGATCTTCCCGGACCGGGGCACGAACCCGCGTCCCCCTGCATCGGCAGGCGGACTCCCAACCACTGCGCCACCAAGGAAGCCCCCCAGCTACTTTTTAAAAGGGTCACTACATCACTTCCTACTGCCTCGCCCGCATTTATTGTCCTTCAAAGCACTTATCACTGCCTGACATCATGTTACAAATGCGTGTCTTTTTCTGCATGGATTCTTCTCGTTGACTCTGTTTTGCTAATTACAACGTTCCTGCTGCCGGGAACCGGGCCTGGTACACAGGCAGTGCTCAATCAACATGTATGAATGAGTGAGTGAGTGAGTGAATGAATGAATGAATGGTCATGTAATAAACACTGTGGGCCAGGGACACCACTGTTTGTCCTGACTGTGCAGACCCCTGTTGAGATGCACGGGTACATCCCTTTCTCTTGGTAAGGTCGCTGGGTGTGGGGTGATTCCCAGCCAGATAAGGTGGACAGGTGAAGGGGAGCCTTCTCATCCCATCTTTGCTCAGACTCTGATGTTTTCTATCTCGTGCTATTTTTAATTCCATAGAACAGGAATGGGTCCAGGAACATTACTTTTCCTATTCTTCAATTCCCACCACGAAGAACTCTCCCTGGGTTCTTCCTAGGTGTGGGGAATCTGGCTTTAATGATTCCTCCCAATTTTCCTTGCTAATAGCTCAGGAAAACGGCCTTCAGGTCTGCTTCCCCAAAGAAACCCCTGAAGAAAGACGCACAGGAGAACTGCTCCTCAGTAGCTATGAAGACGCTGCTGAAGACATCTTCTACCACAGCGCTCGGCATCCGCCTCTGAGGTATCATTCCAAGCAAGAAAAGCACGTTTAGCCCTCCATGCTTCGTTTCCCCGGGGAAACGGTAGGTTCCCCTCTCCTAGGGAGTGAGAATTATGTAATTGCCTATATTTCCTTTTATATCCAGGCTGCATGGAAACACAGGCCAAATTAGAGTCTTAGAGTAACTGTGTCTAACCTCCAGGCTGGCATACTTGAAGTCTCTTTTCTCTTTATCTGAATTTTTCACTTCCATTCATACCATTTGAGCATGTTCTATTACACGTGACGGTTTTGGTGATTTGACGATATTCTTGGAAAGCAGCATGATAAAAACGTATACATAGATAGTGAACTCATCAATTATTATTTTTAAAAGTATAAAAATCAGGACGAATTCACATCAGGTTAACTATTTTTGGTTTGGTTCGTGCAGGGGGTATTATTCTCATTGGATTGTTTAGAAAACAGCCCCAAATCCTGTCTTCTCTGTTTTAGGGATAGTTTTTGTATTTTGAAGGAAAACAGACATTCCGTTCACAATCTGGTAAAAACCAGTGACAGTGTGATTCTGCGGGCCACTCACCAGCCCCTCCCCCAGGCTAGCAGCTGAGCATTTTTGCTTCTCCCAGATGAGGGTCAGGGGTTAGCCAGCCGGTCCAGGCTCGGCGGCAGACAGGTGGAGATTGGAATCCTGCACCACCCAACCTCCCCCTCACGTGGCCCCCGAGCCTGGGCAAGTTCTCTTTGGTTCTCAGCAAATCATGCTGATCGACACTGGTTTGGGGATCAAATTCCGTTCAAACCAACGACAACTAGAGACCATACATCACACTCCGGGAGTTCTGGGGATGTCCAGGCAACTTCTGGAAATGCAAGGTCATCATTTTGCCCAAGTTTACAGCAACGACAGGAATTTCTAAGCCAAGTCAGCTGCATCTCCGCCCAGCACGGCAATCACCTCCTCCCTTCCCCATCGCTCACTGATGGGCTTTGCCGCTCAAAAAAAAAAAGAAAGGGGCTTCCCTGGTGGCGCAGTGGTTGAGAGTCCGCCTGCCGATGCAGGGGACGCGGGTTCGTGCCCCAGTCCGGGAGGATCCCACATGCCGCGGAGCGGCTGGGCCTGTGAGCCATGGCCGCTGAGCCTGCGTGTCCGGAGCCTGTGCTCCGCAACGGGAGAGGCCACGACAGTGAGAGGCCCACGTATCGCAAAAAAAAAAAAAGAAAAAAAGAAAGGCTAAGGTGGAGTGGGGAGGGATGGAGTGGGAGTTTGGGGTTAGCAGATGCAAACGATTACACTTAGAATGGATAAACAACAAGGTCCTACTGTAGAGCACAGGGAGCTATATTCAATATCCTGTGAAAAACCATCATGGAAAAGAATATATACCTGTATCACTGAATCACTTTGCTGTATAGTAGAAATTAACACAGCATTGTAAATCAACTCTACCTCAATGAAATAAATTTAAAATAAAAAATAAAATACAACCACCAAATTGCAAAACAGAAAGAAGGTTGATCTTGAAGAGCCCTTTTATTATCACGAGCAAAGTATCAGAAGGAGAACACGGAAATCGCTGTGCTTTCAGTCGGTCCAAACTGAGGCGATGCTGATACAACATGCAGCTACCCCGCTTGGGGGCGTTCTCTGAAAGCAGCAAAGTTCGGCAGCTTCTGTCCGGGAGCCCAGGGAGTTCAGCCACTGTAGTGGAATCATCACCTCCCCGACCTTTCCCTCCTTGCTCTCAGCCCCACAGGCTCTCAGTGCTGGGTGTGGGAAAGGGCAGATCACACAGGGTTTTGCAAATTTTCAAGGCATGTGCTTTCCTTCGCCTGCCACGGAATCAACCCCTTGCAAAGGACATGCCTCTCCTCATCTCCGGGTCTTCTTTCTCTCCCTTTTTGCACAAAGCAAAACTCTTTTGAGAAAGAGCTCCGTTTGCTCCCAACAAGGCCCCTGCCCCAGGCCAGCCTGGCTCCATCATCAGTCACTCACTGAAATGGTACTGAGAAGAACTTTATGGAGAAGGCGCTCAGGGCCTGGCTTTGCTCCGGGATCAGAGCCAGGAAAGGGGCGGGGCAGTGGGGGAGGATGGAGTCAGGGCGGGAGGGGAGGACAGGGGACCCGAGAGGCGAGGGCAGCTGCACGCTGCAGGGCTGTGACCAGGGAGGCGCCAGGCTTTGGGTAAGTGAGCTGGGCTGGCGGGTCCTGCGGATGGATGGTTTGCGGATGGTGCTGGGACCTGACTTCGATTTGGACGGTACTGCTCTGGCCACCCCGTGAAGAACAGACTAAAACAGCACCATGTGGGGTGGTGACCAAGAGAAGGCGAGGGCCAGAACCCCGGCCCTGTGACGCTGTCACTTGTCCCTTTGGGCCCCTCACAGCCTCCAACCTCTCTCCCTCTTGCAGCTTTCCTGGTGACAAACATGACCGTGTCCCCTGATGGCTGCTCACAGCCTGCCCATCAGCTGCCCAATTCCACCCTCAGAAAGGGGGCCAGAGGGACACGCCCATCCAGAGCCCACACGCTCCCCTCTGGACCACAGTCCAGCTCCCCAGACCCTGGAATGCCCCCGCCTCAAAGCCCCCAAGCTCCCCCGCCAGCTCCTGCACAGGCCCCCTCCCTAGTCTGCCCCCCAGAAGGGCAGGTGACACCCCTGGGGTGTACCCCCTGGACAGGGTGGGCAGCCGAGGAGAGGGCTGTTTGCAGGGCGCCATGGGCAGAACCTGGACGTGAACTCGGGGTGTCTCCACGTGTGCAAGGCCCTGGTGATGAGGCTCAAACCCCAGGTCAGAAGGAAGGACGGCGGGCCCCACGAGGCCAGTGACAATGCACAGCCTTTCACCCACTCCAGGTAGCAGGAGAGACTGGCCTGAAGCCCGGCAGGCAGGAGACAAAGACGGGAATTTCACACCCTGAAATTATAAAGGGGGCCTCCTCTACCCACAGGTAGCATCAGTGCTATTGGTCACCTCCTTGAAATACTCTAGGGGTAGGGCAGGCTGAATAATGTTCCCCAAAGATGTCCACCTCCCGGTCCCTGGGGCCTGTGACTATGTCACCTTACACGACAAAGGGACCCTGCATATGTGATTAAGTTAAGGACGTTGAGATGTGGAAATCATCCAAGTGGACCCAGTGTAATCACAGGGTCCTCATAAGAGGGAGGCAGCAGGTCAGAGAGGAGAGAAGTTGCTAATCGCTGGCTCTGCAGTTAGCAACTTCTAATAACAGGGAGGGGCTGGGAGCAGCCACCAGAAGGTGGGGAAGGCAGGGAAGGGTCTCCCCAAAGCCTTCCGAAAGGCAGGCAGCTCTGCTGACACCTTGATTTTAGCCCGCGTGACTCATTTTGGACCTGACCTCCTGAACTGTGAGAGAACACATTTGTTTTATTTCACGTTGGGACAATTTGTTACAGCAACAGTAACAAACGAATTCACAGAGCTTCTCACCCTCGGTGCCAATGACAATTTCGCCACTTATTTCTTTGCCGTGGAGGCGGTCCTGTGCGACGTAGGAGACTTAACAACACCCCCGGCCTCTGCACACGTGATGCTAATAGCCCGCTCCCCGGTCCCAGCCATCAAAAATGTCTCCAGATGGTCAAATATCTCCTGGGGCCATAGTCACGTACACTGTCCTTCATGCTGAATTTACTCCAATAGACCCTCAGCAAAGCCCCCGGGTGCACCTGGATTCCCAGCCCATCCGCCACTGAATTCACCAAACCCTGACTTTCATTAAACCCAAGCTTTACAGGTAGAGAGTTGAATGAAGCACGGTTTGTGCCTCAGAGAACGTGCAGCCAGCGGTCGAGGCAGCTTCTGAAATGAATAATCACATGGTATCTCACTCCTTTACGGCTGCGTTCTAAACTCATTGCAAATGGTAAAAAGCAGCACGGTCAGGGTTAGCCTTGGCCTTTCCTCCAGAGAGTGTCAGGTGGACACACGGGGGCATCTGACATGCCACCAGCACTGGGTACAGATCTGCCACCTCCTGAGAGCCACACGAGGGGCGTGGTTCCTCTTCAGGGCCAGCAACGAGAGAATGGGGCAACTTCCCTATTACGTGTGAGATGTAATTCACATACCATAACATTCACCCTTTGAAAGTGTCCATTTCAGAGGTGCTGGTACACTCACAAGGCTGTGTAATCATCACCCTAATTCCAGAACATTTTCATCACCCCCGGAAGAAGCCCCGGATCCACTCCCCCCACCAAAGAGTCCCAGCCGACCACTGATCCACGTCCCCTCAGAATTCTAGAAGTTTCCCCCAAACGAGCTACAGATGCGGTTAAACTCACTTCCTGATGCAGGAGGGTGGGTGGGTGCCGCATAGCTCTGTTCCATGCGTGTGAAATACAAAGGCTTAATCTAGGTACTAGGTTGTAGGACTGCAGGGGATGGTTATTTTATTCTTTTATGTTTAAATATTTTTTCCCACTCTGAGAATCCAATAAAATGTTAACACTCAAAAAAAAAAAAAAAGCCAAAGAATTCACTCAGCTTAACTCAGTAACATCAAATCAACCCACCCATTAAATATTGAAGGAGATCCCAGCTCATCAAGAATGCATGAAGCTATCCAGTTACCTGTACCCTGATAAAGCAATTTTCTGACTTAGCTATTCTCTTTATGACAAAGGTCGTTAACCATCTGAAGAAAAGTTTAAAATTCATGAAGTTTGAAAAACCAAAGGTAGACACCTCTGGTCTTCAACATAAGCCCAATTTCCATTCTGGAGCGCTGCCTACCATCTCTTGTTCAGCAGTGTTTAACATTCCTAAGAAATGGAAATGCATAATAGGTTTTACAGGATGGCTTCCAGAAACATTCAAATTTTCTTATTTATTGCCTTGTGTGCCACGGAGAGAGTAAAAGGAGCGCCAAGAGCCCTGAATTTTCATGATTCTGAAACTCAGAAGGAGTTTCAACCACATTCTGCTTTGGAATTCCGCAGCCCCTCCTTCACGCTCACGCTCAGGAAAGCGGAAGTGAAGCCCATCCTACCTTTAGGACCTGTTCTAGGTTCTCCAGCTTGGCTTGGAGTTGGTGTTTCTCCTTCACGGCCAAATCGCGTTCTCTGGTCACTATGGTGAGCGTGTGTTTAAGTCGAGCATACTCTGCTTTCACCTACAAGTAGCAAGGATGGAGAGAAGGGGCTGTTTACAACATGCATAGGAGCTGCGGTGGGTATTTGTCCCCAGCTGTCATTTGTCACCTCCCCTTTTTGGAGACTCTTCCCCTCTGTCATCCTCAGTCATGGACTTCATGGTGGGCCCACTCCTGCTGGGGTGAATACGTGTGACCAAAGGCTGGCCAGTCAGCACACAGCCTCCCTCTTCATCCCGCCCATCCTCGCCACGGCCACAGTGATTGGCTCGGGACTGGGAATGTGACCCAGGTCTGGCCAATCAGTGTAATCCCATGCCCTGGATATGGTGATTGGTTGGGGCAGGGCACAGGACCCAGGCGCGTCCGCGGAGAATGAGATATTGGCCTTGTGTAAGAATCTGGGAAGAGACTCTCTCTTTTGCCCTCTGGACTTGGAGAGTTGAGGACAAAGGCAGGAGCTACAGTGCCATGTGCCATCATGAGGGAAGAACTCAGCTGAGAATAGAGCCAAGAGATGCCGAGGGAGAAGTAGGGTCCTGAGGACATCACTTGAGCACCTAGATCAAGCTGTACCTGAAGCTAATGTTTTCCTTTCCTGTTACTTGGGCCAACAGATTCCCTTGGTTTGCTTGTACCAATTTGAATTGTCTTCTGTCCGTCTGAACTTAAAGTCCTAACAGACAAAATGTTACCCAAATTGTTGAGCCATACTAATTTCTGTTGTCTAAAATTTTCACCCCTGTCTTAAAAGTGGACAAAAGGGGCAACAAGGCTCCACATGGATTAGAACGGTGGGTGTTCCAATAACCTCAGAAATCATGTCCACCCTAAGCCCACAACCCCCAGGACCACGTTTAGAACTTATCTGGGAGGCTCCACTGATTCTCAATCTCTCCTCCAGCTTCTTTGAAACAGATAAGGGCAGCCATTGACGAGAGAAGTTATCTGATTTATTTTCCTCTAGTTTTCATTGTGCAGCATATTTTAACCCAGCCACAGGATTTTAATTTCTTTCCCTCCTCCCCAAACATTACAACATGAATTATGTCTTCAATAACAGACTGTCACAAAGTCATGTTAGTTTTTTTTTTAGCTACAGAAGTCCTGCTTCAAACGCTTTAGGTAGAGTGTTCGTTTCACCTTACAATTTCTGTGGCACAGAAAGAAAGGAAGGCGCCCACTTGGCATTCCTAAATGGAACAGGGTTACATGGAAGCTGTTATTAAGAGGTCGTAGAGGGATCTGATTCACAGAGGTATTTTCACACCATTCTGCTACAGCATGATGTATCAGGCAATGAACGTGGGGAAAAATTCAAATGCTCCCTTGTGAAAATGTCATGACCTATAGGAATTAAGCAGTACCCGCACCTGAACCTCGACACTGGCTCTGCTGAAAAGCCATCACTTCTCATGTTCTGGCTAATCAAGGAAACCAGGCTTGGGACTAGTGTTCGAATACCCCAAGGCCAGTCTCATACAGTAGCCAGCATTAGCTCTCCGGAATAAAAATCAGATCTTGCTGCTTCCTGATGGAAACGTCCCGGGGCTGCCATGGAAATCAGAATAAAATCCAAACTCCTGATGTGGTCCCAGAGTCCTATAGCATCTTGCCCACCCACCTCTCTGATCTGACCCGCAACCATTCACCATGCTCAGCCACCCTGGCCTCTTTTTGTCCCCTGAACAAGCCAAGCTTATTCCCGCCCCAGGGCCTTTGCACGTGCTCTTCCTATTGTGGCACATCCCTACCCAGCTCCCACTCCACTCCCCCGTCTCTGCCAGTCTGGCTCCTTCTCATCAATTACGTCACTCCTCAGACAAGCCCTCGGGTACCAAAATCCTCCCCACCTGTCTGCCTCCTTTCCCCTCACTGCTTTGCCCTGCTTTATTTTCCACGGGCGTTTATCACTATGTGAAATTATCCTGTGAGCTGTTTATGCTTTTCTTGGGGTTTCTCCTCATTAGAATGTAAGCTCCGATGGGAAAGGAGTTTTCTTTTGTGATCCGATTCCCTGTCATCAGAGCGGAGAAGCAGAGTGAACAGCCAAAGTCCACATAAGTCAGGTGTTTCCAAGAGACTCAGACTCACGCGTTGTAGGGAATCCCCCGACTTGGGTTTCAGGCTCCGTTTGCTGACCTCATTTATTTCCGTACATTTAGTTTTTATCCAGTCCCTTATAAGAGCACCGGGCAGTCAGGAATCGCCCTCCCGAGGGCAGTGACCAGGCCTTTGGCCAAGAATAGCCAATCCCCAGCCTGCAGACAGACCACAACCCAGATGTGAATCTGGTAACTGACTGGCAGGCACCAGACCTGCTCTCCCGCAGGGATGCTGCCAACGGTGGTTAGGACAGACGTTAGAGGGTCAGGCCCACCCATAAATCCCGCTTACCCCACATGGAGCTAAAATGCTGTGCTTTTGCCGTGGGAAACACTGTGTTCGCTGTATATAGTAACTTAACAGAAAGCAATACTGTTGGGGGAAAGAAACAAGCTTTATTTGTCTTGAAGACGACGCTTTAAAGGATAGCAGCTGTGGACGAGGAAGAATCTACCAGAGGACTTCTGGGCAGCTAAAAGGCCCCGGAAGTCGTTGGCATTTGCGCTTTAATACATCTAATACACATCACCTCGTGCCAAGAGTGTGGTTTTGCATGTCTTTGACTTAAAATTTTCCATTGTGTCCCCTTTATGTTTATCGGAATGATTAAGGTCACTCCCCTGGTTTGCAACAATGGAAAGAAAGTCTGCTGGTAGGGAGACAAGAGGATAGATTTGGGGAGAGACTGAGGCAGGCTGAATAAAGACCCCACAAGGACGTGCACATCCTAACCCTGGAGCCCGTGAATGTTACCTTACATGGCAAAAATGACTTGGGGGCTTCCCTGGTGGCACAGGGGTTGAGAGTCTGCCTGCCGATGCAGGGGACACGGGTTCGTGCCCCAGTCTGGGAAGATCCCACGTGCCGCGGAGCGGCTGGGCCCGTGAGCCATGGCTGCTGAGCCTGTGCTCCGCGACGGGAGAGGCCACAATAGTGAGAGGCCCATGTAACGCAAAAAAAAAAAAAAAAAAAAAAAAAAAAAAATGACTTGGAAGGGGTGATTAAGATAAGGATCTTGAGATGGGGAGATTGTCCTGGATTATCCTGGTGGGTCCAGTGTAGCAATGGCAAGGGTCCTGATGAGAGGAAGGCGGAGAATCGGGTCAGAAAAGAGAGATTTTAAAGATGCTGTACTGCCGGGTTTGGACAGGGAGGAAGGGGCCACGAGTCCAGGAATGCGGGTGCCTCTAGGAGCTGGAAAAGGTGAGAACGCGATTCTCTCCTGGAGCCTCCAGAAGGAATGAGCCCTGCCGACACCTCGATTCTAGGACTTCTGACACCGACCAGTCTGGTTCCAGTGACTCCACAATTAAGAAAGGAAAAGAAAAAGAAAGTGTTGGAAACATGAGGTTAAATTGGTCTTGGAAATCTCAAAGACTGATCTCTCACATGAAAAAAATACCTGTTTGTGAAAATCTCTGCTCTTTCCCAAGAAATGAAAATTCTCCACTGTCACTGGTCACGTCGCCCTCCAGCTTAGCTCCCTTAACTCGCCCACACCCACCTAAATGGCCCTTAGTAACGCTCCCCATTGCTTTTCGAGGTGTGTCATCTCTTTCCGGCAGGGACCCAGACTGAGACGCCGTGTGACCCCATTCTCCGTGACAGGTCAGCGGGAATCTCTGGGGGGCAATGACGCCACGTGAACACGATGCTTTATAAGAAAGGCTGGGCTGCTCCAGCTGCAGCGAGGATGGGACCCTCAGCAATGCTGCGGTGACCACAAGAGCCGCGGTCCCCGTGGGACGGCGCTGCAGGGGCGCAGGAGCCTGTGTCCCCGACCGTCTCCAGCAGGTGCCTCTGCCCTGGGCTCTGGGAACTTCTGGTCCCATGAGAACAAGAATGCCCCCTAGGTGTTTACGTCACCCAGCCTGGGTCCCTGCTACCTGCAGCTGAAAGAACCGCAGCTGACTCTCGCAGAGAAGGGGACTCTCTCTGATCTGGTAGCAGCCGGTCCTGTCTGGAAACAGGACTGAGGCTCCAAACAAAAAACACTCTAAATGTCGGCTCAACGGGCTTGCAGCGCTGGAGTCTCAGGACCTCACGCCACTGCCCAGCCGGCCTTTCCAGCCCTGCCCGTCCCAGGAGCCTTGGAAGAGAGGCCGATCGGCTCACAAGTCCCTGGTCCCCGGCTGCCCAGTGTCCGGAGCTCAAAGCCGGTCACTTTCATGACCAGAGAACCCCACAGAGCCAAACCTATGTCCTGGCACCTGGACTAGAATATTCTCCTGGGAACTCAGCCAGGTTATCTACTGAAGGAGAAGGAAGTCTCGGACTAGCAGAAAGGATGGGAAGAGATTTTCACTAAGACCTATAAACTCCCCTCCTCCACAAAAAAGAAAAAAAAAGTTCTCAGATGTTCAAGCTTAAAAGCCCAGACAATTCCTCCTAAGGTGGAAAGCTAAGAACAGTGGACCCTTACAAGATTTTGTTTTTTAATAAAGGAAAAATAGATAATGATACTCAGGTGTGCCTGCTGGGCTTTTCCAGCCAAAGGTATGTGGCTCCACGAATCCCAAACGTCCACGTGTGGCATCCGACAGATGCCCAGTCTTCTCAGTAATACGATGAAGAAGAGAGACCACCAGCTAGGGAGTGGCATGACCACTGTTCATACCAGTCATTTGTAACCGAACCCGGAATTCCAGCCAACCTCAGATTTCTGGCCAGCAGGTAAAAAGAGTTCACAGGTCATGAACTTAACACCCCACACAGTACCTGGCTTCAGAACATGGGTACCACCGTGTCCTGCTTGCTGCCCGGGACCTCCCACCACACACAGGCACAGCGGCGCGTTCCTGACTCAGGCACCAGATCCCCGCCACTCGACTCGTCTCTATATCAAAATACAGATTTCGGTGGCAGCCGCAGTAGCACCAGGTGGGAAAGTAGCTTAAAACATTTGGCAACAGTTACTCAGTGAGAAAGTAGCCTGAACCATCAGTTAGCTACCAGAACAGCTGCCCAGTCTGGGGGGTAGGGAGCTTAATGGGCTCCTCTGAACCCAGGCAAGTAAGAAATTTGAAATCAGTTTAAAAAAAAAAAGTTTGGTTTGCAGGCTTCGAGGGCATTGACCCCATCCTTTGCACTGTGTCCTGCATTCCCAGCTCATTTGTTTCCTTCCACAGGGCTGCCTGCCCAGGGGAATTCAATGCAATATTCCAGATAGTCCAATATCCAATTTTGCACCTAAGAGGCAATCCCTTCTGGGCAGGCTTCAGGGAACACACTGACTGCATCCCTTTGCCTCAATAATTAAGAGCTCTGAGCATTACATTTGCTTATTTAATCAAGGCGACTAAAAAGCAGACTGCAAATCCAAGCCCGAATCAGCTGGGGGAACTAGGAATTCCCAGACGTCTTCCAGAGAACCAGGAAGGTTCCTTGTGTTTCTACAGGTCACAGG
The DNA here is from genome assembly GCF_008692025.1 of Phocoena sinus. NCBI lineage: Eukaryota > Metazoa > Chordata > Mammalia > Artiodactyla > Phocoenidae > Phocoena > Phocoena sinus. Next base: position 87,817,084 of record NC_045776.1, read on the forward strand.
GGTGGCCCCCCAGTGGATCTGGTGCTGTGGTTGTATGTTTTCAGCAGCAGCACAAACCAGCCTGCCCCTTGCACATCCCCAAGTTACCCTGGTCCCTGAGGGCAGTCTTTTTTTTTTAACATCTTTATTGGAGTATAATTGCTTTACAATGGTGTGTTAGTTTCTGCTTTATAACAAAGTGAATCAGCTATCCATATACATATATCCCCATATCTCCTCCCTCTTGAGAGTCTCTTAAGGCTGAAGGGAGCTCATTTTCTGGGCCTTGAAGCTTTGTTTAAAAGGCCATGGTGGGGCTTCCCTGGTGGCGCAGTGGTTAGGAATCCACCTGCCAATACAGGGGACGCGGGTTTGAGCCCTAGTCCAGGAAGATCCCACATGCCACAGAGCAACTAAGTCCATAAGCCACAACTACTGAAGCCCGCGCTCCTAGAGCCCGAGCGAGCTCCGCAACAAGAGAAGCCACCACAATGAGAAGCCTGCGCACTGCAACGAAGAGTTGCCCCCGCTCGCCGCAACTAGAGAAAGCCCGTGCACAGCAACGAAGACCCAACGTAGCCAAAAATAAATAAATAAATTTATAAAAGGCCATAGTGTGGAGGCAGCAGGGGAACAAGTTTCAAATCTTCAAGTGAAAAAATAATGTCGGATTTGGTGAGAGTTCTATGGGAGCAGGGGTGCCCCTCAGGGTAGCTAGAGAGACCGGTCCGGGAACGAGACGGTGGTGGTACCCACCACCTACCTGGGTCTGCCATCACCAAGCAGGGACCACACTCCAGGTGTAGGAACCCAGCTTAGGAGCAGACAGACGCACACATGGAGTGATCTGAGCGAAAGAGAGAAAGCGAAAAAAAAAAGGAAAAAGAGAAAGAAAGAGAGAAAGCCATCCCAGGATCAACCCTTCCCCTGGCCAGCTTGCCCAGCCCTGTCGTCAGCCCGCCTCTGATGCCGAAACCACCACCATTTTTTTTCATCTTTGTTCCTGTTTAGATAAAAAGACTCTTGGGCTGAGAAGGTCACTAAGCCTCATTATGGATTCACACTTCAGCGTGAGTGAGTTTATCAGAGACTTTCCTGTTTGGAAGGAAAAAGGACAGAGGACACAGGGCCTGGCAGGAATAGGGGGCAAGGGGAACTAAAGGGAGAGTTGGGGGTGTAGAAAAAACACATCTTTTTTTTTAATCGTGGTAAAATACTCATGACATAAAATTTAACGTCTTAACCATTTTTAAGCGTACAGCTCAGTGACATGAAGTACGGTCACATAGTCGTGCAATCATCACCACCAGAACTTTCTCATCTTCCCAAACTGAAACTCTGTCCCCACTGGACACTAACTCCCCATCCCCCGCTCCAGCCCCGGCACCTGTCATCCTGCTTTCTGTCTCTAGGAATCTGACTGCTCTAGGGACTTTATATAAGTGGAATCCTACAGTGTTTGTCCTTCTGTGACTGGCTTTTTTCACTGAGCATAATGTCCTCAAGGTTCACCTGTGTTGCAGCACCGCTGTCAGAACTTCCTTCCTTTAAAGGCTGAGTAATAGTCCATTGTATGTATATACCACCTTCTGTTATCCATTCATTTGTAGATGGACACGGTGGCTTCCACATTTTGGCTATTATGAATAATGCTGCTATGAACAGAGGTGGACAAATACTGCTTCTCAATCCTGCTTTTAATTCTTTTGGGTGCATCTCCAGAAGTGGAGTTGTTGGTTCATGGTGTGACTCCATTTTTAATTTGCTAAGGATCTGCTATCCTGTTCTCAGTAGTCCCTGCACCATTTTACATTCCCACCAACACTTGCTATTTTCTGAAAAGCACAACTTTTGCGGGGGGAGGGGGGGAGAAAAAAAAAAAAAAAGGCCAAACAGGAAGGCAGGAAAATAAGTGTGTAATCAAGAAAGCTCTAATTCTCATAGTAACTGAAATACGCTTTAGTACATCTGTGAAATTAGCGACTCCAAACCACCAACCAATCGTTAACTAATATTTACTCTGAGCACCACTGTGTCCTGTTAGATCAGGTGCTGGGGATACAGTGATGGATATGAAGGCAAAGACCTCTGCTACCTGGGAGGTGACATTCTTACGGGGTGGGGGACAGACACACACATTAGCGAAGACACATGATCGACCAAGTAATAAGAGACACAAGAAGACAAAAGCCAGGTGAAGCCACATGGTTAAAAGGAGGAGGAGGGAGGGACGCAGGTGGGAAGCAGGGAAGGTCTAGCTGAGGACGTGACTCCTAGGCTGACATATGAAGAGCGAGAAGCTGATGGCCATCGGAAAAGAAGGGAGTAGAGCTCTAAGCAGGGCAAGTCATGGCCTGCCCAGGCAGGCTTGGTGGTCAGAGGAGCAAAAAGAAGTTCAGGGCGGACAGAACTTCAGGAATCAGAGGTCGAGAGGCAGGTGACAAGGCTGAGCAAGGTGGTGGCCATGGGGAAGAGCTGCATTCCTATCTGGGGAGGAAGTGTTCTCAGAGGGGCAACGCCGCCTGGCTTGAATCACCAGATCACTCTTGATCCTGCCGGAAAATGACTGTCGGATGTCGGGAAGGGTGGTAAGCAGGCCATTTCAGCATCTGGGCCAGAGAAATGGCGGCCTGCATTGGTGGGACACAGTGGGGATGGGCTGTTCAGAGTGGGGTGCAGGGGTGAGTAAAGGAAGAATCCTGGACGGCTCCCAGCATCTTGGCCTGAGCAGCTGGGCGACGGCCAGGCACTGGGATGAGAAAACTAGGAGAGGCAATGGTTTGGGGATTGGACATGGGAAGTTTTGCTCTGGCCCCGATGTGACCGAACAGACGTCTAAGTAGGGATACCTAGCAGACGGCAAACGAGACATTTCCCAAGTGCTTCGTGCAGTGGCCACATGGTGAAATATAAGAGGCGGGACCCAGGGTCCCGGCCACCCTCCTTTGGGTGGCCTGCAGTGAGTCTCCCTCTTCGCCTTCCCCAGGTCCCTGCCTGACAGCCCCCCTCCCGGTGGCCCGTCAATAGTGGCTGTCGGTTACCTTGTCCAGCTGCCGGGCCCTTGCGGGAAGGCCTGCATGATGGGGTCTCAGGCGATGGTCTCCCTGGGCAGCATCCTTCAGTGCATTTTCCTAGAACAAAAGGAAAGGGCATGGTGAGATGAAGCCCCAACCTCCAGAGACACGTGGAACACAGTGGTGAAAGGTTCTGATTTGAAATTAGACGTGGGTTGGGTGTGGTTCTGCGATTCACAAGCCTCGTGGTATTGGACCGGTTTCTTCTCTTCTTTCCGAGCCATGAGTTTCCTACTCTATAAAACGGGAGGAATGATACTTTACGATGATGTTACAAGCAGACGATAAAATAATACCTATAAAGCCTGTAGTGAAGTGTGAGAAGATAATTGACATCCGATACACGGTGTGCTGACCTGCATTACACGTTTGTGTCCTAAAGCGGCAACAGAACTGCTCTCCAACTGGAGTTTATCTCAAGCTTTGACCCGCCCCCTCTCCTCACAAACACTGCTCCAAACACATTGCCATAATAAACGGTAGATAACTGTCTTGCTCCAAAAGAAGATAAAAATCTACGAGGACTGTGGATGGCTGGAACACGTGTGGTGGTGGAACTCCCAGGACCCGCCAGACTCTGAGTCCAGAAATGGGCAGAGAGAATGAGGACCCCAATTTTTCTTGCTACGCAGGACTGGAAGCGTCCCACTTGAGGCTAGAGACCTGAGCAAAGGTCACCACCTGACCCGAGACTGAGGTCAAGTCCCCAACCCCAGAGCTCTAGCTCACATAAGGGAATTCCCTGGAGAGGCAGAGGGACCAGACCCCCCCCCCCCCCCGGCTCAGTGATATCACCTGTGCAGGAAAGCTGAGCTACCAGTAGTAAAACTGGGAGCGTCCACAGGGTGGGATAGGACTACAAAGAAGTAAGGTGAGCACAGAAAGAGATAGACCGGGGGTAAAAATGTCCCATGAAGGTGAGTCTGAAAATAGAAACTCCAAAACACAGAAAGAAAACTCACACTACTAAAGAGATTTAACAAAATTGGTAACCGGGGTGAACTGACTCCAGAAGAAATGAAAATGACAAAGCAGCCTGGCAATGACATCAGTGAGCAAAGTTGAGGGTCCTTGCAAAGATAAAGGAAGGGATGACGTCCATTCAGAAAGCATAAGGAAGCAGCAACAGGGACGATTAGTGGCCCACCGTGGAAGGTGACGGCAACGGCCACCAGTAGTCAGGTCTGCGGTTTTCTTGTTTGCTTGCAAACACGTGTGTTCTCTGCTCACCTCCTAGGTGAGTTACTATCTGGGGAGCACCCGCGTCTGAACTGACCTGGGAATCTCTTCTGCAATACTTTGAGAGGTCTGGATTTGGACTCATTCACACCCACGACAGGAAAGGGGCAGGAATCACACGGTTTTGAACACCTCCCACAGGAAGAAAGGCTCCTCCTGGCTGTTTTCAGGTCCCGTATTTCAGTCAAGCCCCCTTCCCCTCGGCCACCGTCATTAAGATCTCCTCCTCTCCATGGCACCTCCCCGGTTTCCATGGTGATGAAGCACACGGAAGCAATCTCCACGCGCCTCACCCGCGGGGTCTGGTTCTGGAAAACAATGATCCCCAACCTGTGGGAAAGTGCCTCCCTCCTCTGAGATGTCCCCAGCGGCATAAATTCATGGTTGTCTTTCTTAAATCAAGCAGTTACAGTGGAGTCCCCTGCCAGCTCCCTGAAGAACCTGGAGACATTCTGAGATGTGCCACGTGTGAGAGTCACCAGCAGTCACAGGGATGGGTGCACTGATCCAGACACCTGACTCCTGGACTTGGAGGGCTTGGATGCCCCAAGGTGAACTACGGTGGCCGTGTCTCAGGGAGTTACAGGAGCAACTTTAAACAGGGTTAGAATGTCAGTTCGGAGGTCAAACTGGCTAAATACAAACTCTAGCTCCTCCGTGTGTTGTCCTGTGACCTCCGGCAGGTTGTCCGATATCTCTACACTCTCTAAGATGGAAGGATGTAGAAGTGTCTACCCAAGCAGCCTTTGGCAGGATTAAAGGAGATGGTTCTCGTAGAGCACCAAGCACTTCCCCGCGCACGACGGCAGCTCAAGCAGGGGTCCCCTTCCCCACTGGAGGCGCCACTGTCACTGTCCACACCTTCCGCTTTCTGCCATATCCACCATCACCTCCCTCTGCAACTGCCCTAGAAAAGTGGATTGCAAGAAGGGAACGTCGGGAAGAGAAGCAGCGCTGACTCTTTCATCCGGTTTTACAGTGGTTGTAGAAAAGTTACATTCATCTATTTTACCATCTATTTTCCATCTCAGTGATCAAGGTCAGCTGCTTAACCTGATAAAATCAATCTTCACAAGGAAAAAAGCCCAGGATCTGAATCCAGTCCGGGAAGCACCGATCCACAGTGTCACCAGGCAAAAGGGGGGACACGTGGCCATCGCTTCCCCAAATCAGTCCCAGCATGAATCGGCAATTGGGGTACAGCTTACTGTACTGGCTCCCCAGCCGAGAGGAGCTGGGAACAGAAAGAGCTGCTGAAAAGCAAACTCATCCCCGGACGAACAATCCTGCACCCCACAGAAAACTCCTCAGCAGAAGGCAAAGCCCCTCAAACAGTGATGCTCAAAGAACCCATTCGGCAATCAACACGTCCAGGTAAAAGCCCGAAGAAGGGTGAAGATGCCACGTAAGCCACACAGACTATGCGATTTCTTTGCCAGATTATAGCATCTCACTTATCCAGACTTGCTGATCACCCCTGAAAAAGCTGAGAGGCGAGCAGGGGACACATGTGGTCTCGCCCTCAGTGTTGCGGTGACAGCAGACATCGGTCCTCCCGCCCTTCGGAGTAACAGAGCACGGATGTTCCTCAGACATGCATGCATCTTGCGTTGCTCAGGGGAAAATTCAGAAAAAGCCTACTGCTCACGCTTCCAGTCCTATAAGATGCTGAGAAGTGGCAAGACTTACCCTGGAAGCTTTCATCACTGACACCGTGCAGGACAAGAGCTGCCCACCCGGGGAAGCTGTCACCGCTCCAATGAAATCTAGCCCTTCTGGGTTAATCAGTGCCACCAAAGCAGGGCTGCCGAGCAAGAGACGGAACACCTCACGTACTGGTCGCATGCTTGAGACCAGAAGGCCCCCCAAAGATGTGGGCTTTTAGTTGCAACACGACAAAATGAGACTCGCCAACAGGCGCGGGTGCACAAGCTATGACAATTCACAGGAGGAGGGGGACGGCGAGGACTTAATATAATCTGACACTCCCGCTGAGTGACGAGGTTTTTCACAGCCTGGGGTAAGGCGGCCGGCCACACCAGCGCCCAGATCACAGGTGTGCACACACACCTCCCCCCGCTACAGTGTGATCTGCGCCACACTGGCTTCCCCTGTGCTGGGGGTTTGACACTGTTGACTACTGACCACATCCTGAGGGCCCAGGAATTGAATCTGACAGCCCACGCCCACCGCCTGGAGATGCAAAGCCAGTGACTCATGCATCACTAGGACTGTGATAACAAAGAACTTTCCGAACACCAGCTGTATGAAATCACCCTTTAAGCTCAGTCTTCCCGACCTGAAATAATGATTGTTAAGAGAGAAAAACCAGCCTCTGTGTATCTGTTCACTTCTTCGGAAACGGTACAGCTTTCCTGTCCTTGGGAGATTCTCAACATCGTGATGGGAGCAGATTGAGTCTTGGATACTTTACATTTAAAGCCATCCAAGTAAGAGGGTTTAGGGTTCACCAAACAGTGGATGCATGAGACAGGGTCTAACCCAGTAGGAATCAAAACACACAGTTTGTCGAATCTAGTTGCCTGCAACCACAGATAGAAAAGGGCACAGTCCTTTTTCCCACTTTGTAGATGAACATTTGGAGGTTAGGACCAGCTCCCAGAAGGCTGATCAGAGAGCTCTGGTATTGAGTTGAGGACACCTGGGACCAGTTACCCCTGAAGCCTGAGTCACGGGAGTGAGTGCCATCTGCCAGTGAGACTAAAGGGAGGACCCAGGACAGAGTGAGAGAAACACAGATATTACAATGGGCAGAAGAAGAGGCTCCTGCAAAGGGCTGGGCAGGAGTGATGGGAAACAAGGAGTGTGACGTCCTATAAGCTAAGGAAGCACAAACTTGAGGATGAGGGTCCACAGCATCAAATGCTACCCAAGGCAGGTGAGGACCACAGGATAGACGTGGTCTTAGTGGGCGCAGCATTGAAGACGTCCCCCGTGACCTTCAAGAGAGGTGTTGAGAGAGAACCCTCTACGCTCTTGGTGGGAATGTAAGTTGGTGCAGCCACTATGGAAAACAGTATGGAGGTTCCTCAAAAAACTAAAACTACCATATGGTCCAGCGATCCTACTCCTGGGCATATATCTGGAGAAAACTCTAATTCAAAAAGACACACGCATCCCAGTGTTCATAGCAGCTCTATGCACAATGGCCAAGACATGGAAACAGCCTAAATGTCCATCGACAGAGGAACGGACAAAGAAGATGCGGCACATATATACAATGTAGTAGTACTCAGCCATCAAAAGAATGAAATAACGCCATTTGCAGCTACGTGGATGGACCTAGAGATGATCACACTAAGTGAAGTAAGTCAGACAGAGAAAGACAAATACCACATGACATCCCTTATGCGTGGAATCTATAAAAAAAGTGATACGAAGGAGCTTATTTACAAAACAGAAATAGACTCACAGACACGGAGGACAGACTTACGGCTACCAGAGGGGAAGCGGGGGAGCGATAAATTAGGAATTTGGGATTAGCAGATACACACCACTATATAGGTAAAACAGATAAATAACAAGGATCTACTGTGTGGCACAGGGAACCACACTCAGTATCTTACAATAACCTAGAATGGAAAAGAATCTCAAAAAGAATACATAAATATATATGCATAACTGAATCACTTTGCTGTACACCTGAAACGGTGTAAATCAACTCTACTTCAACAAAAAAAATAGAAAGTTTTAAAAAGTTTTCAAAAATAAAACAAAAATAAAAATACAAAGACAGGTGCTGAGGATGGAATAGCAGAGGTCAGCGTGTGACAGACGGGAGAGGCCCAGAAACTGAGAGTCGATAGTTCTTGGAAGAATACCGAGTTGAACAGGAGAAGCGAGCCCAAGATGAGTCTCCGAGGGATGTGCGTGGCCGCGGGAAGGCGGAGGAGATGCAGGCTCGGGCAGCAGCAGTGGTAGGTAACAAAACCCAGTGGCTCCACCCTCCTCCTGCAGGTAAGTGGCTGTTGGCGGGTGATGGAAACAGGGACACTCGCGGGAAATCCAGTTAAGGCCGCAGGTGGTGACGCTCATGCGAGCGGCAGGGCCACACTGGGAAGGAGCGATGGCAGAAGAGAAGCACAAAGCACTTCGGGGATGAGACCACGTGAGGGGAGATGAGTGCACATTCGATTACATCTCGGCTGCAATGCATGGAGCTCCTACTCCGAGCCAAGAGCTGATCTAAGCTCGTCGCTTCCTTGTTTTTCTTTTTAAAAGCTCATCCAATTCTCACAACATCTCTGTGAGGTGGACACTACTATCCCCACTTGGTATACGAGGAAACTAAGGCACCAAGGGTTAAGTAACCTGAACAGGTAACCTCCACGTAGCAGGTGGGGCAGCTCCCGAGCATTGGACCACGCTGCTCCCTGCACCCTTGTCGCCCCCAACTCTCCCTCTGAAGAGCGATGTCCTGCAGCTTTCCTGGTCCTGGGAGCTGCCAATGGGCTCAGAAATGCCTCCAGCTGGGAGGAGTGGGTGTCCTGGGAGACCTGGGACAGCGTTCCTCAGGCTGGGGGCTGAAGATACAGTCTTGGGGGGTGGTCTATGAGAAGAAAATTTTGGTATTTTTTTTATTTCCATGAAATCTAAAAGGAATAAATATAAGCATATCCCTTGCCTCCTTACCACTCTACTGAATTTCAATGCCTGTGTGTGTGTGTGTGTGTGTGTGTGTGTGTGTGTGTCTGCACTGGCTTGAAGAATTACCATCCTGACTGCCCCAAGGTAATGAAAAGATAACAAAGGCTAACATAAATGGTGCTTTCATACCAAGTGCAAGCCACATGCCTTCATATGTGCTTAAGAATCAAAGATTTTGCAGGAGTTTGAAAGAGATCAATGGTAGGAACGTTGAATCAACTTTCAGGCAGCTGTCACCATCTGCCTAAGTAAAGTTACGTCAAGGGCACCATCTTTACTTACAGAGGAAAATTCAGTTTAAATAAAATAATATCATCCGACACATTAAATTACAATAAGTTTGAATTTTGAACTTCATGGGTTTCTCTCATTTGTTTCTTTCTAACCTGTTCATCTGTGTCGGCTGTATGGTTTAGAAAAGCTGTAAAAATTTTATAAACCAGTTTTATCGCTGCGCACATGTAATTACATTATGAATTATAAATATATAATCATACTATGTTTAAATATAATAAAGACTATGTTGTTATAACGTGCAAGTCTAGTAGGATCATATTGTGCAAAGTGCTATAATTACCAATGATAATAATATACAGTAAAAATTATGAAAGTCAACACTGGGATGTGCTTGATAATATTTTCCTTTCTGAAAAGTCTTCCTGAGTGGCTCTAGCCTAAAGGCATGGGCAGGGAGGATGCAGTAGCGCAGGAGAGAGAGGAAGGGGGAATAACAGGAAGGCGTGGAGCGCCTGGGGTGAGAGAGCCGGAAGGAAGGGGGAGGAGCTTGCTCTGTTCCTGTCCAGGGTCCTGACCAAGCTGAGCCCCACTCCTGCCTCTTGTGGTCAAGGCCCAGGACAGCATCTAAGTCATTCACATGCTTTGGAGAAATACTGGGACTCAGAAGACCTGGGTTTGAGACCTAATTCTAACATTTACCAGGTGTGATTCTGGGTAAATTCTTTAACCCTCTGAGTATTCCTGGCAATTTAAATGAGATAATGCACAAAAGCACACTTTGCAATCTGTAAAGGGCAACTTGAACGTGAAAGACCGTTATGTAACTAGAGGGACTGCCTCTGTTTTCCTGTAACGCTCTGGGGGTCGGGGCAGGGAGAGAGAAACCCAAATCTCTAAGTCCCCGTCTGTAATCAGAAAAACCCATAAATGTGCACTTGGAATACACGCTGTTCCTTGACCCGCTTGATATTCAGGCATCGTACATATGCCAATAACGCAATTACGGAAAAGCACACGTGCTATTTAAAAGCTATTTTTCTAATATAGGTTAGAGACGAGCTGAAATGGAAACATGTAACACACCAAACAGGTTGTAATGCTGAGCTCATGACCCAGACAAACACCTGTATTTTAAAGAAAGCGTCTCTCAGTGATTGTATTTCATCAGTTTACATGTACTTACTATGTGTGCTTGGTCCTTCTAATGGTTAAACACAAGCACAGTGAAATTTATGCTTGGTTCCCATTGGTCACTATCGTCAGTACACAGGCTGGCCCCAAAGACAGCTCTTCTCTACCAAAAACGGTGGGACTGGACCTAGGAGAGTTATTCGACACGGGATTAACAAGGGTAGGGGAGCACGGGGAGAGGAAGAGAGGACAGTTAAAACGGAGAAGAGTTGGAGCTCTCCTACATTGCTGGTGGGGACATGAAACGGTGCAGCCGCTGTGGAAAAGAATTGGCTGTTTCCTCGAAAGGGTTTAACAGAATTACCTTATGACCCCGTGATTCCACTCTTAGATATATACCCAAAAGAACTGGAAAAAGGGGTCCAAACAAATCCTTGTACGTACATGTTCACAGCAGCACTATTCACAATGGCCAAAATGTGGAAAAAACTCAGATAGGTGTCCATCAGCTGAGGGACACAGAGACAAAACGTGGTCTCTCCATACAACGGCATGTCATTCAGCCATAAAAAGGAATGAAGCACTGACACACGCTACAAGGTGAACCTTGAAAACATCAAGCTAAGTGGAAGAAGCCAGACGCGAAATGTTACATACTGTGTATATTTGGTATGAAATACAAAAAATAGGTAAATCCATAAAGACAGAAAGCACGCTTCTGGATGCCAGCGACTGGGGGGAGCGGGGAAGCGGGAGTGATTGCTCAATGGATACGGGGTTTTCCTTTGGGGTGACGAAAATGTTTTAGAACTGGATAGAGGTGGTGGTTGTACGACACTGTGGACGTGCTTAAATGCCACTGAATTGTTTACTATAAAACTGTTAATTCTATGTTGTATGAATTTAACCTCCATTTTTGAAAATTGTCATCAATTCCTCCAGCAACAGAGCCTGAAGTGCTGTGAGACAAGAAAGGTTATTCCCCAACTATTTCTCCATAAGCTCTTCCTGTTGGAAGTATCTCCCGCATTGAGACCCACGTGGGACAACTGGTCTCCTAGATGCAAACAACACTGCATCTGGTCCTCAACCAATAAGCAGCAGTCCCCCCCCCAGCGCTAGAGGGAAAAGCTGAGACCTGTTAGGTTCATCTCCAATATGGCTCCTGCCAAAGGGACCTTCAGGATCCCTTTTTCTATATATGACTTCGGCATAACCTGCTGGCTTTGGAGCTGAATGCTGGCATAAAATGCAACTCTTCCATAGGCTTGTTCGGCATACACGATGCGTAAGAATTTTAAAACCATCTCCCACCTGCTCTCCAAAAAGGATTTAAAGATGCCTGTAATAAAATATTTATGCAATAGGGTGGTTAAGAATTAAAAAAAAGAGAGAGAGTACAATATATAGAAAAATGTATAACCAGGGAATCACATAGAGGATTTTACCCATCGACTGAACATCACATTTGAGCACTGAGCTTGCCAGCTACGAACTGGAAGGACAAGTGATCAGACAGAAATTTGTTCATGGAAAGGATGAGCCTCCTAGGATCCTTCCACAAATAACACGGCGATAAAAAAATATTTAAGTGCCTTTTAAAAAGTGTTTGCTTTTTCAAGAGATAGTTTATCAGTAACCATATTGTTACAACGTTGTTACAAAATGGCACCACTCCTTTAAGAGCTCCAGCGTCTTACGCTCCTGCCAACCTAGGCGCTTTCTTTCCTTCACCACATTCCAAATTCTTGATCATGGAAACTTGGAGTTATATAAGCAAATGGAAACAGCCGTGCTGCAAACTGGCCCAACCAGGCAGAGTCAGGCTGTAACCCTGGGCAAACTGAGCAGCCACTCACTCAGTAATACCAAGTGTCTCCCCCAAAGACCCATCACTCCGATTGATTAGTGACCGGATTTGCCTTATGACTCAGAGACCTCCAGGTGTTAGAAAAGACATATTTGAGTTTAGGTCCAAATCTGTCTTCTGTCCACATCGTGGTACGTCGAACGTCATAGAAAACAGACCAAATTCCTTTCCTACCTGGACGTTTCAGATATTTTTTTTTTTTGGGCTGTGCTGAGCGGCACGCAAGATGCAGAATCTTAGTTCCCCGACCAGGGATTGAACCCGTGTGCCCTGCAGTGGAAGCGTGGAGTCTTAACCACGGGACTGCCAGGGGAAGTCCCTGGATGTTTCAGGTATTTTTAACATAACTTTTTGTTTTGTTTTGTTTTTATTGAGTTATAATTAACATGCAATATTATATTAGTTTCAGACGTACAGCACAGTGATTTGATATTTTTATACATAATGAAATAATCACTGCAACAGGACGAGCTACCATCGTCACCATACAAAGTTCTCACAGTATTACTGACTCTATTCCCTATGTGTACATTACATCCTTGTGACATCTTTCTCTTATACCGGATGTTTGTACCTCTTAATCTCCCTCACCTACTTCATCTGACCCCCCAAACCACCTCCCTTCTGGCATCCACCTGTTTGTTCTCTGTATCTATGAGTCTGTTTCTGTTTTGTTTGTTTCATTTGTTTTGTTTTTTAGATTCTACATATAAGTGATACCGTATGGTACTTGTCTTTCCCTGTCTGACTTATTTCACTTAGCATAATACCCTCCAGGTCCGTCCATGTTGCCACAGATGGGAAGGTTTCATTCTTTTTACAGCTGAGTAATATTCCATTGTACACACACCACATCTTCTTTATCCATCCATCTACTGATGGGCACTTCATTAACTTTTTTTTTTTTAATTATTTTCTTTATTTAAAAGTTTTTTTCTTTGTTTGTTTCTTTCTTTATTTTTTTGGCTGCATTGGATCTTAGCTGCAGTATGCCGGATATTTGTTGAGGCATGCGGGATCTTTCATCGCGGCATGGGCTCTTCGTTGGGGTGTGCGAGCTTCTCTCTATTTGTGGCGCGCAGACTTTCTCCCTCTAGTTGTGGCCCATGGGCTCCAGGGCAGGTGGGCTCTGTAGTTTGCGGCATGTGGGCTCTCTCGCTGAGGTGCGCGGGCTCAGTAGTTGTGGCGCGAGGGCCTAGCTGCCCCGCGGCATGTGGGATCTTAGTTCCCCAACCAGGGGTCTAACCCGTGTCCCCTGCATTCGAAGGCAGATTCTTCACCACTGGATCACCAGGGAAGTCCCTCATTAACTTTTTAGATTGAAGTAAAAAACACATACACAAAAGTGCACAAATCATAGGCATTCAGCTCTGTTAATTGTTAGAAAGTGCACACGTCAGCACAATCATAGCCCAGGTCACAACACAGAACTTTTCAGTAGCCCCCAAATTTCTCTCCTGTCTCCTTCCCAGTCAAGATTCTCCCAAAAGGTAACCACTAATTGTTTTGCCTCCTTTCTAACTCTGTGTAAATAGAATAAAAATAATTGACAGAGGTAGGGGTGTATGTGAGCCAGAGAGAGAGGGAGAAGTGGGGAGGGGAGGAGAGGGGAGGGAGCGGGACTGGCTTGTGGAGCTGGAGGGAGGTTCTCACCCACAGACATTATTTTTGGTCAAATAAATATCACCCCGTGGTTACTGCCTTCTGAAATGCAGGTGGTCCTAGAATAGGTTGACACTTTTAGTCCCTATACTTAATAATGATTGACTCAATTTATCCTCAAATAGAAGCTCAAAAAGGAAAACCAAGCTCTTTGTTGACTTTATGAATCCTCCTCTGGGAGCGGTTCCCGAAAGGGCTTGAGAATCCTTTTTAGGCATCAAAAAATTCACAACCAAGGGAACCTTCCTACACTGTTGATAAGAATGTAAATTGGTACAGTCACTGTGGAAAATGGTATGGATGTTCCTCAAAAAACTTAAAATAGAGTTGCCATATGATCCAGCCACCCCACTCCTGGGCATATATCCAGACAAAACTATAATCCAAAAAGATACATGCACCCCAGTGTTCACAGCAGCACTATTTACAATAGCCAAGACATGGAAGCAACGTGAATGTCCATCGACAGATGAATGGATGAAGATGTGGTCCATATACACAATGGAATACTACTCGGCCATAAAAAAGGACAAAATAATGCCGTTTGCAGCAACGTGGATGGACCTACAGATTATCATGCTAAGTGAGGTAAAGAGAAAGACAAATACCATATGATATCACTTATATGTGGAATCTAAAATACAACACAAATCAACATACCTACAAAACAAAAACAGACTGACAGACATAGAGAACAGACTTGTGGTTGCCAAGGCAGTGGGGAGGGGAGGGAAGGATTGGGAGTTTGGGATTAGCAGAGGCAAACTATTATATATAGGATGGATATAAAACAAGTTCCTATTGTAGAGCACAGGGAACTATATTTGAAATCCTGGGACAAACCATAATGGAAAAGAATATGAAAAAGAATATATATATATATATATATATATATATATATATATATATAACTGATTCACTTTGCTGTACAGAATAAATTAACACAACATTGTAAATCAACTATGCTTCAACAAAGTTTTTTAAACATTCAAAATCAACACTCCAATTACATGAATTGCATCCGGACTTTCATTTATTTGGGGCATTTATGGATTGGCTGACTTTGGCAATAATCTATCCCCCAGCCCACCTCCACTACTGGAGTCCTATATGGTAGCCACCAGACACATATGGCTGTTTCATTTTAAAGTTCACTAAAATCAAGTAAAATTCCAGTATAGAGCTTGATTACCCTCTTGAGTATGGACTGGACTTAGCAACTTGCTTCCAGAGACCAGAATATGTTTAGAGAAGGACAGCAACTTCGCAGTGGAGAAACCTGGCCGACACCAGCTTAACCGGGAGATCAAGGTCAACACCACCAGTGAGAACATCATCACCACATTGACATTGTATGATGGGAGGAGATGAGAAGGGCACTTCACCTCTGTGGTACCTTCTCCAAAAACCTATAACCCCAGTCTAATCATGAGAAACCCCCAAATTGGGGATATTCTAAGATTCTGAGAAACTCTCAGAAATCTGAGTAGACTACGGAGGCAGGATGACTAAAGGCCATGTCAGGCCCTGAGTGGAATCCTGGAACAGAACACTGGGACACCACCAAGGCGACCTGTGCCCCTTGTACCTAGACAAGATGTCAGCTGTAGCTGCATATTTGCAAACGCTGGAATTGGTCCATGGATACTCCTGGGCAGACAGGAGAACCACCTGACTTTGCCCCCACAGTTTGCCTCTGCCTCTGTAGCTGACATTTCTATGAGTAGACTTATCTTCCATGAATCCCATTTTGCCACTGGCGATGCAGGATGGAGGGTGCTGGGCTGGGAAGAAGGTATCAGGTCCCAAGTATGAGGTTAGTGGAGATTCAGAAAAAGCAGATTGAGACTCGACCTTGGAGGACCCCCAGCTCACCCAGTGGCCAGCTGTGTTGCTGTCAGCAAATTACTTAACTTCTCTACTTCTCCCTCCCTTCACCTATAGAAATGGGCACCACAACCCATACCCTGGCAAGGTCATTGGGAAGACTGAAATAAACAGTCCATGAGAAAGATCCTGCTACACACTAGAAAGAAAGCAAATGGAAGTTTCTAGTGTCCCCGTGCAGAATTCTCAACCCAGGCTGTACAGCGTACACAGCGCATCTCAAATTGCAAAGGAAAGTCTTCTCCTATCACAAATTCCTTGGCCTCGGGGAACAGGAAGCGTCCTGATCTCTTCTGATGGAGGAAATGAGACTGCCTCTCTTTCTGGCATGGAGATGTCATTAGAGGGTCCACGTCACTGCTTAGAGCTAAATCCAGATCACTTTTTAAAATTTCCCCTTTTGCTGAGGCTGGACCCACGGTGAGAGCCTTGCTAGTTTCAAGCACGTTTGCTCTTACCCTGTCTCTCTCTGGATGGGACTGTCAACAGATCTGCCGTCTCCATTTTCATTCACGCAGGACCACTTGACTCCAAGAGCTGACAGAAGCAAAATGTATGCCTGTAGAGTCCTTCAATGTGGAGGGAAAAGGGCTAAAAATTTCTCAGTGTTTTACAAGGGAGATTATTCAAAATGGCAACATATGACTGGATTCGCCCCACCATGGTTTATGTGGCCCAAGTTATCTAAAGAGTCATCAACATTTTAAAATAGAAAATTTATTATTACTAAAAAAGGAAGATTTACACTTTCCGGTGAAAAATCAGAAAATTTCGCAAACTTGGGTCTGCATTTCCACATGGTCACAATTAGCCATAAACCTGGATGCTTTTTCATCTTTGGTCCTAAGTGTCCTTACTCATCCCTGAGCTCCTCAGGGAGCTGCAGCTCAGAGAGGTCAGACGACGTAAGGAAGCTCACACAGCTGATCCGTGCCAGAGGCCGAAGCTGCATCCATGCCTTCAGCACCCCTCGTCCACACCTGCCTCCCACCCCACCCTCGCCGAAGACTGAGCCCACACTCACATTAGCACACGCGGCTGTGAAAGCATCCCCTCCGTGCCGCCCTGCGGCCAGAGTCTACACACTTGAGCTCTGCAACGTCTGAGCACGTTTCCTAAGATACAGGATCTGCATCAGTAGAGTGAGTCACGAGCATCACAGGTCCACTGCCGGGCCGGCCAAGAACTCAACCGACTTCACGTGCTCTTAAGTCAAGGGAGTGATGAACTTGGCTTCTCCCTCCCATTCTTCTTCTATCCCGTTGCCAGGCGATCATGTTTTGGGGTGGGGGGACCACGATGTAGTACCAAGTAAGGAGGGAGGGGGCTGGGCAGGGTGAGCCCGAGGGTGATAAAAGGGCAGGACGTGCCTACGGCTCTGCAGACCCTCTGGGGCTGGTCGTCAGTTACTTTCGGTGCCTTCCTAGACCAGGCATCAGCAAACCATGGCCCACAAGCCAAATCCAACTCGCCTCCTGTTTTTGTGAATAAAGTTTTACTGGAGCACAGTCATGCTAATTCATTTACAAAGTGAATTTTTTTCAGAAGCGATTCAATCATGCAGTGCAGGACATGGTGATCTGTGGCTCAGAGATACCGCCATGTCTGGGGAGAGAGGCCCAGGACAGCAGAGGCTCATAAACAGTGAGCAGAAGAGATATATATATATATATATATATGTATTATCGCCACAGCTCTATAATGATAGAGACTTTTGTAAATATATACACACTTATTTGTTGTTTGCTCACTTCCTTCTTATTTCTCTAGGCTGTTGACCCTTAAACAACACCGGGGGGAGGGACGCCGACCCTCCGTGCCATGGAAAATCCACATGTAACTTGTAGTTGCTCCTCCTCACGCGTGGTCCCTCCATATCCACACGGTTCAAACTCGTGTTGTTCAAGGGTCAACGAATTGTACAGCATTCACTTATGCTATGAACACTACATAGGGAGATAAAGAAGGAAACAAATAAAGAGATCTCTAGAAAAATGCAATCGGGGCAAGTGGCCCTGAGAAGGGGGCATCTAAGCAGAGACCGAAAAGCAATGAGGGAGCGGAGGTGGACATCTCCGGGAAGGACGTCCAGGGCAGAGGTGATGAAACAGAGCAGGACCCTGTGGGGCTCCTGGGCTCCGAAGCCTTTCAAACCGTTGCTAATCAGGGGAGGGAGGGGATGCAGAGACAAGGGGGAAGCAGTCAGGACACAATAGTGCAGCCTTGGGGCAGGTCCTGGTTCCGCCTCAAGGGATACACAGAACAATAGCTTTGAGCTCTTTTAAAGAACTAAAACCCCCAACAAATGGAAGATGTTAGCATTCTTTGTTCCAGAGAAGATCACAGTTTGATAACCTTGAGAAGCTCACCAAGAAACCCCCTGAGCCCAGATGAAAGGAGCGCAGGCCCTGATTCTCATCAGCAACCCCGCCCTTGAACCACTGCTATAAAACTCCTCACCAAATTCTCCTGGGTTGGGACACACCGTTTTTGAGGGTCACAAGCCTGCTGTGGCCCCCATTTGCCTGGCAAAGCTATAAAGCTATTCTTTCCTACTTCACCCAAAACTCTGTCTCCGAGATTTGATTCCACACCTGCACAGAAAGGCCGAGTTTTCGGCATCAGTGACAGCAAGTGGAGTCCCCAAGCGCAGCACCGGGACAGAGAGTAGAGAACGTGTAGATGGCCAGGCAGCCAGGTGTAGACTATGGCAGGAGCTGGGGTTTTATTCCAAGGTTGATGGAAAGCCCTGAAGGGCTGAGAGCTGGGGAGCTGCAAGATATAGCACAGGTCTTGGAAGGATCGCCTAGAAGAGGATGAACAGGGAAAAATGGGTTGTGGAGGGATAAGGGAGGGACCAGGCAGACCTGCTGGAGGCTGGTGCAGCTGGCCAGAGAGAAGAGGCTGGGCTGGGTTAGGGATGATGAGAGAGGAAGTGACCAGGGGCTGGAGGATGGGTGGGGACCTCAGCGTACGCACATTTGCCATGAAGCAAAGTCTCTAAACTTCAAACCAACTCCATCAATTCTCTACCTGAACCTGACATCAATTTTTATCACAGGGTATCGGCTATTAATCCCTTGCTTTTGAAAACACACATAATGATGTTGCAGAAAAAGAAAACAGCAAATAGATTTTGAGAAAAGAGGGTGTTGGATGAAGAAGAGTTTCTGAACTCCATGGTCTCAAAGAATTACTAAAGAAATAATCCTGTATGACAATCATATTCTAAAACCCGCAGTCAGAGGTAGGTGAACACCAGGCACCAGTCCCAGCTAGACACCTGCTCTCCGGAGCTTCCTTGTGACTACAGGGCATAATCTCACTCGACTAATGCTATCTGGTCTCAGAAACAATGAGTTTCCTCCACTGGGGCCCCAGGTTTCCAATGGGACTTTTTAATTGTAAAAGGGGAAAATAGCCTTGCTCTCATAAGCAGGAGCAAAACTGATTTAAAACGATGCTTTAGAAGAATGGAAAACCATGGTCCGCCTGGCCATTATTCTTCACTGATCCATTACAGCAATCCCTGTGGAGCTGGGGGCTTGGTGTTTGGACCTTGAGCCATCACATATCTGGGGGAGGGCGTGGACGCATCATTTCTTCACACGTAAGATGGAGCTGATCCCATCTCTCGGGGTTTTGACGATGAAATGAGAATATGTCTGGCTGTCTTCCTACACAGTCTCCGGACCCCATGCTTAGTCTTCAGTACTCTGCCCTGTGTAACACTGGAAGGCTCAGGCTGGAAGGCGGAAACCACGTTTCCCAGACTCCCCGGCTGGAACTGGCAGGAAGTGGCAGGTGGGAGTAGGGGAGGGGAGGGGGAGGGGGAGGGGAGGGGGCTCTTTCTGCTTCCTATCTCCACGCTCCTTCCAGCAACAGCAGCGGCAATTCCAGCATCCTTAACGTTCCCAGTTGGGCAACACTCCCTAGAAAATCTGAGCACTGGCTCCACGGCACCACCCTGGTGGTCCCAGCACAGTAGTAGCCCACGTTCTAGGGGCCCGGATGCTGAGACAGCCCCTCCTCCACGCTCCTGGTGACCCCACCGCCTTCCTTCTGTCCCCCAGGCTCAGGAGTGCTGGCTGCTTCCTGCAGCCACTAATCTGTGGGTTAACTCAGTTCTTCTAGCTTTGCAACATTGTATCATAAATATCCCATATGAAAACTCCTGTATTGACGCTTAGAGGCACCTGCTGGCCTGGCAGCAGCAGCAGGGGAAACCTTTGGTCTGGCCCAGGAGGCACCTCTGGAATATTAGCACAGCATCCCTAACAAAGCACCGTGGACTGGTGGCTCAAAACAACCGAAATGTATTCCCTCACAGCTCTGGACGCCGCAAGTCCAAAAGCAAGGTGTGGGCAGGACCACGCGCCCTCTGAAGGCTCCAGGGAAGAATCCTCCCTGCGTCTTCCAGCCTCCAGTGGCAATCCTTGGCTTAGAGCTGGTTCCCTCTCCGCCTCGATTGTCACGTCGTGTTTTCTCCTGTGTATCTCTGTGTCCCTTTAATAAGGACACAGTGATTGGATTAGGGCCCACCCTCATCGTAACTAATTACATCGGCAAAGACCCTGGTTCCAAATACGTAAGGTCCTATTCACAGGTTCTGGTGGACGTGAATTTTTGAGGACACCATTCAAACCAGTATACTTGGCCAAAAGACGTCAGGCAGCCTGGCCAGGGAAGGTCCTTGCTGCCAGCACGTGCATCAAAGCACTGCCCCACAGGCACCAGACGAATCACACACCAAAACAGAAAAGGCTCCGACCAGGCAACTTGTGCTGGGAACCAGCCAGCGGAAGCACGCCAGGACCCACGCGCTGAACCTGTAGAGAAAGTGATGTCCGCCCCATCACCTTCCTGTGTCTGAAACCCTCAGAGTGGTTTCCGGCCCTGAACGATACAAGGTATGTGAAAGCATTCTGACCATGACAAAGTATGACATGCACACACAGGGATGTTACTATTTGACTTAGGTAAGTTCCACGTGTTTCCAAACGAAGAAATTATTTTCTTTGAAGACCCGTAGATATTAAGCTAGAGAGCAGAGGCACTGAATATACATTTTAACATGTATAAATATATAATACATTAATATGTTTTTGTATATTATATACAATTTTTCTTTTGAAAATAACTTCATGATAAAGGATTTATGAAATCTAGAAACTACAGAGAAGAAAAATCAGCTGTATTTTCAGTGGTACTGGAGATACCACTCTTCACATTATGTTGTACCTACTGTCAGCATTTTTTCTCAGATATCTAAATATTCATATCTTTTTTTTTTTTTTTTACAAAGTTAAGACCATATTGCATGCGTTGTTTCAAAACTTCAAATGTTACAAGTATTTCCACAGGTCATAAAATATTCTCCTAAAACACAATTTGTCATGTCTGCAGCCTACATAAGGCTGGCTCTGCCTGCTGGCTCCATGGTCTGGAGGGATGACAGCAGAGACAGAACAATGGTCTGGCCAAAAAGGGCCCCTGGATCTCAGAGTCATGACATTGGCAGTGACCCAGTTGTGACCTAGTGCATCACGTTCTACCTCCTGAATGTGTGTGTGTCTTGGGGACATATTTTGGGGGAAGTGTGTTTGGCAGGATAGGATTCTTGGGACTAAATTTTATCTATTAAACGTTATCTTCCAACTGTTTCATTTGTAAATTTTAAAGAAAAACAAGGGCTTCCCTGGTGGCGCAGTGATTGAGAGTCCGCCTGCCGATGCAGGGGACACGGGTTCGTGCCCCAGTCCGGGAGGATCCCACATGCCGCGGAGGGGCTGGGCCCGTGAGCCATGGCCACTGAGCCTGCGCGTCCGGAGCCTGTGCTCCGCAACGGGAGAGGCCACAATAGTGAGAGGCCCGCGTACCGCAAAAAAAAAAAAAAAAAAAAAAAAAAGAAAAACAAGACTGCAAGATCCTTAAAGGCAAAACTTCTCTTAAAGACTCTGGAACCTAAAAGAAAGGTGAGCACACGAGACGCCAGTATGTATCCAAATCACATCAGATCTTTGCTGTCTGGGGCGGTGGCCTCTAGTGGCCCATGGCTGCTGAGCATTGGAATGAGACTGGTCCCATCTGAGATGTGCTCTGAGCTTAAAGTACATCCAGATTTTCAAGACTTAATACTGAACAAAATGTAAAATAAAGTATTAACTGTTCTATATTGATTTCATATGGAAGTGAAGCTACTGAATATGTTGGGTGAAATAAAAATATATTCTTCCAATTCATCTCACCTGTTTCTTTTTACTTTCCATAATGTGGCTACTAGAAAACATAAAATTGTATTTGCGCCTCACATTCGAGGCTCCTGTTGCATTCCTATTAGACAGACAGGATAGGAGAGTGTCAGGGGAAGAAGCCCGATTCAGAATAACCATCAAATATCCCATCAGTGGCAGAAAAGGGACGTTATCATACTAAAACCCCTCCGGAAAAGCCTTCTTTTAAGCTAACGAGCCCCCGTCTCTGTATCAGCAATGAATGTCACCTCATCACCAGGGCAGGCATGTGAGAACATCGATGTGTTAATTCCTTTATACAGGTGTTAAAATGTTATGTTCTGTGCCGCCATCCTTCTTCTCTAGTTTATGATACTATGAAAAAACAAAAAGCCACAGAATTGGGGATCCATCAAAAAGGACTTAGGCCCATTCTCAGCACAGCGTCTTGGTTGGAAGAAGAAAATTTCACCACGCTTGTGTAAGGAAATGAACAAGCATCACAGAAGCAGGACGGCTTTGCTATGACACCTTCTCCTGCAAGAGAGTCTACTTCCCTCCCAGGACATCCCTGGGCGCTTGCTTGCAGAGATTACTCCTTGTTTCTTTCCATCGACTTTCTTTCTTCAGCCAAAGATTAAGAAACCATGAGCATCTTTTTTATTTTGCCTCAAAGGCAACCTCCTCTGAGGGCAAAACTAAGTTGACTACGTCTATGATAACGCTGGGAAACTGGCAGCCCAGTGGCTGAATAAGGCCTGTGGATCACTTAGTCCACACAGCATCTTTTGTTTGTTGGTTTCGTTTTGTTTATCTTTTAAAAAAAATGTATTGGAGTATAGTTGATTTACAATGTTGTGTTAGTTTCTACTGTACAGCAAAGTGAATCAGTTATACATATACATATATCAAATCCTTTTTTAGATTCTTCCCCCATACAGGTCATTACAGAGTATTGAGTCGAGTTCCCTGTGCTATACAGTAGGTCTTTATTAGTTATCTATTTTATATATAGTAGTGTGTATATGTCAATCCCAGTCTCCCAGTTAATCCCTCCCCACCCCTTGTGATCTGCCAATCCTTCACAAATCAAAACAATTCACATAAAAAAATCTGAATTTCTGTCTTCTCCTGAAAAATGAGAAGCGCCGGCACCCGTGGTGGATTGAAGGTGTAAGGAGGCCGACCCTGCGAGATGGGATGCCCACCCTTTGATTTGCCCCAATTCCCACTACGCTCTGCTATCTCCCCGACCGTGAGGACGATGAGAGGACCAGTGGTTACTTATTATCACACTTGTGCTATTATCTTTCTCATATTATGAAAACATCTCCCTGTACCCCTACTTCCACAGAGATTATGCAAATGCAATGCAGACTGGGAAATTAGTTCCTGTGTCTGCGTAATTTGCTATTACATTCTTTGAATGATGATGTTTCTGTTTTCCTCTGATAGAGCAAAACGCGGGGTGGCCGAGGCTCTTTATACTGAAGACAATTAAAATCGTTTGTAGCGTGTGTACATTCCTATGTAAAGACTTCCCCAAGCAAGCCTTGAGTTTCTTTCTTATTACTTAGTATAGTTGGTTTTCCGGCCAAATAATGGGGGGAAAAACTCTCGACCACGGCTGTGTAGACTGTTTAGAAACACCCGCCCTGATTTATCGTATAACCTTCAGTTGTGACACAGAGACAAAGGCAGATGGTTTTCGCACCATCATATTTTACTTATCATCCTGTTAACGGACTTAGTATGATGTTAATCAAAGGTCTACATTCCACGCTAACGCTGGCTGCAGAAATTGCTTTCCAACAGTTTTCCATGGGGAGGCCTTGGGACATAATGAAACCCAACAGAAGCGATTGTGGCCTGGCAACGAGGTGTGTGAGATTACATCGCTCCCTGCTGCAGGAGGGAAATGAAAAGCCTGGTTTACTTTCTCACGTCAAGCCCGAAACGGGGAGGATTCAGGATGTGGCCGCATCGTTAGCTGTTCTCAACCGGCTCTCACTAACTCTCCCGATGGCAGGGGGATCTCTGGGAAAACACGATCACAGAAAACTGCCCAAGCCGCTTCCTGCTTCCCAAGGATTCTCCTGATTTTCTTCCCAGTGAAGACAGACAGAAGAAACTCACTCTATTTCAGAAATACCCATTTCAGTTGCTAAGCAGGTTTCCACTGAGAAAGACCCGATGCCTCTCTTAGATCTCCTTCCTTCTCCTAGATAACTGTTTATTCTGCTGTTGACGGTGCCCAGACCTTCCTGCCTGGGGCTCAGCATAATCATCTCGTGAGTAGTGGCCACTACGGAGCAGAATGACTTGCCCTGGCCACCCTCCAATAACTGGCCGTTATCCAAAAACCACCCAAGACTAAAAACCACTCTCCTTCAAAGATTGAACGGAAGTAACAGAAGAAGAGAAATCCATGACTGGTTTCACTGTGTCATGAAATGAAGAATTTGAACGTGAGTCATAGACGTGATTCTGAAACATGAAAGATACAAAGAACAAAGGAGGGGCAAAGAGCTGAGGCAGAGAGCTGAGATCCCTTCCTGACCTCCGTAATTTCTGGTTTCGTTTTTTGCCACCTCTTCCTGGTATGAACTCCTACTTTCACTCCAGAGCTGAAGCTAAGATTTTGATCTCCCGTCAATTAGATAACAGAATGTTTTCAAATGCTCTTTTTACCACTTCCATGAAACGTCCCGTTAAGATTCCATCTCTGATGTTTCCTGGGAAGGATGCTGTTCACATCCATCTTACCTGTAGAACTTTGTTTGAATCAGGTAAGACCCCTCTTGGGATACCCACTCTTGGGTGGCAGCTGTGTGGTGAGACATCTCTCAAAGGACTTTTGCAAAATTGACTTGGTACCAATGATTCTGCCGAAGTATCTCTGAGAAAACTTCTACATCTGTGCTAATAATTTCATTTCCCCTTTAATTAATTAATTAAACGATCCTAGGAAACTGGTAAGAAGTGCTGACAAAGTACATTTTATTCAATGTGCTCTCCATTTGGGGGAGGACTGGCCAATTCAAACATGTCACCCTAGGCTCATAAGTATTTTGTCATTTTCTGTAAAGCTGAACCAACAGTCAGCGTCCTCAAATCTAAATAAAAATTCCCTCTGATAGATGGACTAAGCAGACACCTGATGCCCATTCTGGGGGAATCATGTGAGAACTTGGCCTTATTTATCTATTGCTACAATGAAGAGATGATACAGCATGCACTGGCAGAGTAATTCAAACACTCCGCAAAACCAAGCGTAGCTATAATTTACACATGGGCTAAAGTAAGAGAAAGGGGTAAGTATGCACGTTTGTCTTGTGCCAGGGAGGGAATGTCTTCTGCCTCAATTACCGCTTGATATCATGCCCACATGTGTTCTGCTTCTCTATCTCCACTTGATATCATGCCCACATGTGTTCTGCTTCTCTATCTCAGATTCCTAGGGACTTCCACCTCAATCCCCTGAAAGTTTCAATGTAAAAGACATGCAGAGAGAAAAGTTAAGATGTTCAGAAAGCTTCCTTCCCCACCCCCCCGGAAAAAAACCAAAAACAGGGTTCTGGGAACACCGTACTGAGATGTCAATTTCCTGGTTTTGATAAGTGTTCGGTGGTTATGAATGATGTAATCATTGGAGTTAGATGGGTGAAGAGTACACAGGATGCAGCAGAAATGAACACAACATTGTAAATCAACTATACTTCAATAAAATGAAATTTTTAAAAAAGGACACGGGAACTCTCTGTACTAATTTTGCAATGTCTATATGAGTTTCAACTTGTTCCAAAATTAAAAGGTTTTAAAAATTAAACCATAAAATTCTAGACAGAACATGGGTTGTTCTCTGCCAATTAGTCTATGATTTAACAAATAAACACCTAAGGCAAGGTGTTAAGTTCGGCAGGAGATTCCAGAAGATGTACAAGAAGTAGCCTCTGTCCAGAAGAACTTGATAGTATACTTGGAAAAACAGACTCCAGAAATACAGGAAATGTTTAAAACTGATGTTAATGGAACATAACTGACATTACAAGGTTGCACATGACTTATTACAGAATTACTGAGATGAAAAGTGGGTGTAATATGTTCAATGGGAAAAAGCACGTGTGCACATGTTAAAACGATGGCTTGCCGTATTGCGACCTCCCAGACGGTGGTGTTTACAACGTGCCCTTCGCTTCTGATTCCCACATCACCTGACACACAATAATCACTGAGTCAATTTTTATTGCATGAGGGATTGGATATGAATGAATGAAGATGCTAAGGGTTTACATGGAATTGAATGGATCAGGAATTACAAAAAGAGGATGACCTGAGCGGGACCTCCAGGTGTGGAGGAAATAGAGTCTCTGCCAGTTGGCCTGGCAAGTCACATTTGTAGAGATAGCTGGGAATAGGCTGGAATCAAACCAGAGAGGAGCTTCAATGCCAGAAAGAGAATTTATATGATTGCGTCATTTCCCCAGGACCCCACGAAATATTTTGCATGATTTAATTAGTACACAATATTTCTCACCTCATCTCTCCCATCTGTGTTCATGTGTACATGTCCATAGGCACTCAGATTTTGTATGAATAAGAATTGTTAATTTAAAAAATAAATGAGTTTTGCTTACTTATTTTTAAAATAATAAAATGCAAAAAAATGATAATTTTGTTCTTACTTGCCAATTCTTCTATTTCTTATTTATTTTTCTTCTTTTATTGCTTTGGCAAAGTCTGCTAGTCTAATGGCGAATTGTAGGAGTGATGTCAGGCCTAGTGACTATAGTTGTGTATGTCCAACTCACTGAAGTATGTATTCTTGACCAGAAGAAGAAATCATGAATATAGTCAGGGAAGAAAGGGACCAGAGAAAACGGAGCAAGAACTCCAATATGTAAGCATTCCAGTGGGTCCCTCCAGTGTTGCAAAGACCTAGAGGACGCTTCAAGTAAGATTTCCAGTTAACGGTAATCCTTTTCCACAAAGGGACCCTCCAGTTATCCTACAGGATTTTATTCATACGTTAAACCCCCCACCAAATACCAAATGGTCTAGTAGTTTCATTTAATGTTAGCAGTAAATTATGAAATACAAGCTTAAGAGAAAAAGTTTCAAATGACAGAAGCACATCCAGTAATTTCAGATCCTACATTAATTACATGAATCATCAAACCCTTGTTAAAGGAGTTTCCAAGGCATGGGTTGAACTGAGTAATGGGCTGCTTGTGCTAATAACTGCTTCAACACCTGTAAGATGTGTTCACTGGTATGATGCTAATTCATGGAAGTGACATAAAAATCAGTAACACAGCCTCTAATAAATGCAGACATAAGAACTGATTCATGTGTTTTAGTGGAGAACCCATGAAGTCCACATTCTCTGAAATAGTTTTGGTTAGTGGGGATGGGGGGAGGGGGCAGTGTGCAAAGTCTCAGTTAAAAAAATTATTTAATGTGACAATCACATATGCAGAGCTACGTTTGACACAAAGTATCTCTTCTTTCCAAAGGGGCTTGATAAGTAAATAAATTCATGAAATAAAATTAGCATATTAATATATTTTCTGAGACAATTACACAACTGCAGTAAATGAGGACAAGATTTGTGTCTAAAATGTAAGGGGAAATAATAATGGCAATAAAGATAACTAGAGTATTCTTTTCCAAAATAATACTTACTAAAATATGACATTTTAAAAGCTGTTGGTGGGGCTTCCCTGGTGGCGCAGTGGTTGAGAGTCCGCCTGCCGATGCAGGGGACACGGGTTCGTGCCCCGGTCTGGGAAGATCCCACATGCTGCGGAGCGGATGGGCCCGTGAGCCATGGCCGCTGGGCCTGCGCGTCCGTAGCCTGTGCTCCGCAACGGGAGAGGCCACAACAGTGAGAGGCCCGCGTACCGCAAAAAAAAAAAAAGCTGTTGGTGAGTTGATAAGGAAAAGGGCATCATTAATCCTGACGCTAGGAATTAATATAGCAAGGTCATATTTTCATAACCAATCAACTTGTTGATTCTGCCTGTTTCATATAAAAGTCAGTAGACAACTCAGTGATTAAAAAGCATAAAGTTTGTCTTTGGTCTGCACTGATCATTGCAACTGATTAGAAAATTGCCCCCCAAACTTGACGGACCCTTGTGCACTGTCCAAGGTGCTGATGAGAAGATGGCCAAGGCCATTCCATTCTGTAACAGCAGTTATTTCTGAGTAGATTTGAGGAAAGCGCAGAGAGAAAGGACAACATGTGTCTGGCTAGATCCACACCAAAGAGGCCTTTGATAAAATCTAATGAGCGTTAATATGATACTGATTAACACTTACTGAATGTCAGCCTTAACCTCTGTGTGTCAGCTTCTGTGCTGAATATTTTCCCAATGTTTGCTCTTTAACGCTAATGACAATCTTGTAAGACAGGTATTATTACCCCAATTTTAGTATGTGGAATTTGAATGTTAGGGGTTAAATAATTTGACCAAGGTCATAAAGTTACCAAGTGGTAGTTCTGGGACCTGAACTAAAACCTGTCTCTCCCCCAAACTCTACACCAAGATGGAGAAGCTGGGAGGAAACTATACTTAAATTCACTTGATTGGTGGTGGGATCTAAGAATACTGGAAATATATGGAATTTAAGGACTCCAGATTTATGACATCACAGTAAAAGTTCCAGGGTGGAAAGGGATCAATAATCGTTCATACGTCCAGCAAACGGTTATTGTGGACCAGCCGCGTTCCAAGTTTAGTGTATGAACAGGTGACAGTCTGTTAACCCATTGATCTTGGGGAGCAGAGAGTTGCACACAGACCAAAAAAGAGAAGACACGTGTAATGACAAAGGACAGCAGATACAGCGATCCCGATTTCAAATCCCCACTCCACCTCCTACTTCGCTGTGCAATATTGGATCAGTCACAACTGCTGTCAGCTGTAGTTTCCTCAATTCTTACTCAACTCCTAGGCCTTTTCTGGGCCCTAAAAAATTCAGAATTCTGATTAAACACTTGTTACAATGCCTAGGACACGGCAAGTGGTCAGAGAAAACACTAGAAGTTACTATCATGTCCATCATTCAAGTATCTTTAGTGACTCTCCTGAGATTAAAAAAAAAAAAACCAACCTGGTAGAGAAAGGATATAAACTAGATATGAAATCTCATGTTTGTGGTTATAGAACATGGATATAATACACAGTCCTCTTAACATGACCATATTAACATCACTCTCATGACTCAACGACAGCTCCTAGGCTGAAGAATAAAACTGGATGAGAGAAGTTATTAGTGAAAGCACTATTGAATAGCATTCTTTTTTTAAAATTTCATTTCTACAGTATTCTTATACAGCAACAATATTAGTTTGCTAGGACTGCCATAACAAAAGTACTACGGACTGGGTGGCTTAAACAACAGAATGTATTTTCTCATAGTTCTGGAGGCTGGAAGTTCAAGATCAAGGTGTCCATAGGTTACGTATCTTCTGAGTCCACTCTCCTTGGCTTGCAGATGGCCCCCTTCTCCCTTGTGTCTTCACTGGTCTTTCCTCTCTGTGTACAGCATCCCCGGTGTGAACAGCATTCTTAAATATTTATTTTATTCATTGGACATTCAGATTCATTTATCGTGTGCTGTTCTGACCATTCTAGAAACACTGATTTATTCACGGCTCATAATGGCTCTATGAGGTAGGTGCCATCACCATGCCCATTTCGTAGAGCAAAGACTGAGGCGCAGCAGGTAAGATGGCTTTTGCCTAATGTCACAGAGAGGCAAAGCCGGGACCTGAACCCAAGTAGGTAACCTTGCTCCAGGGCTCGGCGCTTCACCACTACCCTGCCCTGGGTCCTCTTGGCGAGCTCCTCCCTCTGTTAAGATACATCAGGAAAGATTCAGCATAAAGGACTAGCAGGAAAAAAAAAATTCCACAAGCCCATTTCAGCCTCTGGTTATGGCAGCCGTTAGACAAAATCAGGGACAGCAAGGGCTTCGCATTATACATCCCTCACTGTCTTGGACACAAATGACCTTTAATATTTATATTTGAGCCTCTGAAGTTTATTCCATTTAATGAACTCAAGGATCATAAATACAGCTCTGAGCACACACCACTGCATTTCATTTGATGGCAAAGACATGATCATATTACAGAGAAACACACGATGTGTTACACGAAAGTGTAAATATATCTATTTCCCCAGAAAACAATTTAAATGGCTTATAATTTAACGGGGGACCTATCTTAGGGGGGTGGGGGTGGAGGGAGGACCAATATTCAATCAACAGCCTCACCACTGATTTACGGGAGGCGTTTTATGATGTTATTATGACTCTGACCTTGGAAGGATTTCTATATAAAACGGCAAAGACACAAAGCTGCCCATGCAAAGCCAAGCCACATAAACCAGAGGAGGGAGATTGGTTGAGATCTTGAAAATAATGCTCCGTGTCCGGCGCAACTTAACAATCATCTGGTTCCATTGTGGGCAATAATCATGAAAGGCCACCGCGCAGGCCGGCTCCCGGAAATGCATTTCAACAAGCCAGGCTCACTGCCACGCACACAGAGGAAGCAGCACACAGGCACATCAGGGGTTGTCATGGCAACCGCGAGGCACCGCAGGTGAGTTTCTGGGCCCCCTTGTACTTTGGAAAGGAGGAGAGAAAATGAACAGAATTAACCGCAGTGTATTTGATTCTGACTAGGGTTCAAGGCCTGATGTACTTTGGTTCCTGGCTTCAAGAGATTCTATTTTTAAAAAGTAGGGTTCTTTGGCGTGTGCGCGCGTGCGTGTGTGTGTGTGTGTTGTCATCACATCGCAGCAGGACTGCCCTGGTGGCATATACATGCACTCCGTTTGGCCAGATCTTCATTAAGAATAAGAAGCGATGCAGCCATGACCTGCTCCTTTCACTGCTTGCACAGGATAAACTCACAGCCAATAGATCAAGGGGTTTCCAAGCAGCCCTGGAGACTCGTAATCCATTCTAGCTCTTGGCATCATTTTTCTTTGACCATGGGTCTAACACAAATGATGGGAACTTAGGAAGTGGTATCAATCAGGGTGCTGTCTGGAAACAGATGGCTCCTCCAGCTGGGCTTTTAAAGAGTTAAGGAAGGAACTGTTTAGAAGGGTGTAGGTAGGGTGGATGTCCCACAAGGGAGGGTCAGGGACCCCGCGCTCAGGCACCGTGGGAGGCCACTACCAGCCCCTGTGCCTGAAGGGACAAGGGGACAAGCTGGAGCCATAAGGGTAGGGCGCAGCCCGGCCGGAAATACCGCACCCAGGGAGGGAAGGGGAGGGAAAGAAACCCCTGACCTCTCTCCCACCACCCTTCAACCTCGGGGTGGTTCATCTCTTTGGACGAACCCACCTGGAAGGTCCAGGGCCGGGAGCCCAGGTGGGGCAGTGCACAGGATCAGTTCCTGGGGTCACGGGCTGGGATGGAGAGGATTGAAAGTGGGTCAGGAGGTCAGGAGGGGAGAACGCAGAGCACAACACCGTTGGGTGTGACCGGGCATTACTGGATCTCAAGGGCCAAGGCTTAAAAGACGTTATCACCTCTTTGAGTCTCAGTGTCCTGACCCAGAGGAAACGGCTTTACCCTGTTATTGTTTGAATTGTGTATCCCCAAAATTCATATGCTGAAGTCCTAGCACCCAGAAACTGAGAATGTGACCCTATTTTTAAATGGTGTCCTTGCAGATGTAATTAGTTAAGATGAGATCATACTGGAGAAGGGTGGGCCAGATGCAATACGCCTGCCATCCTTACGAAACGGAAAACCTGAACATCGACACACACCCAGGGAGAGCGCCATGGGAACATGAAAGCAGACAGCGGGGTGATGCCTCTGTGAGCCAAGGATTGCCAGCTACCCCCAGAAGCCCGGAGAAGCCCCTTCTCAACCTCCTCCGGAAGGAGCCCGCCCCACTGACAGACACCGTGGTCTCAGACTCCTGCTCTCCGGACTGTGTGAAAGTAAATTTCTGTTTAGCTCACCCTCTTCGTGGCCCTTTGTTATGGCAGCCCTAGCACACCGACACACGCACCACCAGCCTGGCTATGAACATGCAGGCAGGGAAAGTTTGTGGATCTGGGTAAAGACAGGAGAAAAGCACCAGGGACAGTAAACTGCATCGGTGAGTGTGGGCGACGCCAGGTCGGAATAGAAGAATGTCTGCGTCAGAGAATATGGGACGGAATGTATTTCTCCTTAAAACAATAAAATGCCTACTTTATCATCTAACCCTCCCACAAGAGAGACAGATACATAGATAGACAGATGATGGATAGATATAAATGATAGATGATAGACATAGATAGATAGACAGATGATAGAATATTTTCAATGGATTCTTTCTCTCTGACTGTGTAAGAGACATCAGCTCTCCTGTCTACCCTCTGTCCAACTGGAGAAGCAGAAACAATAACTCACAAGCACTGAACCCCTAAGTAGGTGCCGTTCTAAGCCTTTTATCTGTATCTATTTTAAGTTACCAAACACCATAAGGTGGGCACTACTGTTACCCCTATTTTTTTTTTTTTTTTTTTTTTTTGCGGTACGCGGGCCTCTCACTGTTGTGGCCTCTCCCGTTGCGGAGCACAGGCTCCGGACGCGCAGGCTCAGCGGCCATGGCTCACGGGCCCAGCCGCTCCGCGGCATGTGGGATCTTCCCAGACCAGGGCACGAACCCGTGTCCCCTGTATCGGCAGGCGGACTCTCAACCACTGCGCCACCAGGGAAGCCCTACCCCTATTTTATGAGTGGGAAAACCAGGGCACAGGGAGAGGGTCCCTCACCCGATGTCACACGCGAGCCGCAGGTGGAGCCGGGTATAAACGGGGCAGCCTGACGCTCAGCCTGCCCTCCTAGCTGCCTCCACACAGCTGCCTGCCCAGCAAAGATTCAAGACTGCTGGCGGCGGAAAGCATCTTCTACGGCCAAGGAGTTTGGATAAGCCGATCATGAGGACACAGGAAAAAATGACCTCCCAGGCTCCGTCCCTGGCTTTCCGTGTTACAGCCAGGTGCATTTTTAACTGGTCAAATGAGGACAGACTTGGTCGCCAGAAAGGCAGGATTCCTCTCAGCCCTGAGCCTGGGCCACTCAGACAGCAAAAATGTTTGTTTTCATGATTGCTCTTTTAACAGAAACCTTTCCATCCTCGTCAGCAGCCGGTCCTCCAGCGTGGTCCGGGGTGGGGTCAGTGCTGCCGGGGCGCGAGAGTTCCCTGGGTGGAGGGTGTCACACACCCAGGCCCCAAGAGGACCAGCTGATCAGTGCTGGAAGACCCACTCTTTCCCAGCCAGAGCTGTTGGAATAAATGGTGTCCTCCACCCAAGCCATTCCACTGCAGATTGAAGATCCTTTATAAAAGTGCCTCGGAAAGAGGCAGGTCCTGAGAACGTGTGCAGTGAGGCCAGGTCTGGGTGCACAGCTTAAAATTTGGGCTTAAAGTTCAAAGGTCAGAAAGCTGTGGCCCCTGCGGTGTCTATGATTCCATCCCCCAGTCCCACACTCATATACATCTTGCCTCAGACACGGTGTAGCAGTCCGCACTGAATCCCCAACACTGTGGCGCCTTGGTCACCGGACCTCTTCCTTCGCGGCTGCTCCCATCACCCCGTCTGCTGGGGTCTTTAAAGTGGGAGGACGTAGCTCAGTAACTCTCTCTGGGTTTTTTGTCCAAAATTGTATCAATATTCCCTGCTTATTCACCACTCGCACTGTTGATGGCATGCCACTTCCAAGATTAGGTCATTAAAAGACTGTAGGGCGTCTCTGGTTCTCTCTCTCGCCTTGCGTCCCTCACTCTGGGGAGAAGCCGCTGTCATGTGGCGAAAGGCCTTGTGGGGAGGCCCATGTAGATGTCTGCGACCAAGAGCCAGCAAGGAGC
The DNA here is from genome assembly GCF_008692025.1 of Phocoena sinus. Lineage (NCBI taxonomy): Eukaryota > Metazoa > Chordata > Mammalia > Artiodactyla > Phocoenidae > Phocoena > Phocoena sinus. The sequence continues at coordinate 87,850,960 of NC_045776.1, forward strand.
TAAGCCTGAAGCAGCTGGGAGAGTGAGCTGGGGGTGATCTCCTGACCTGCCCCCGGCCAGGTGAGTGAGCTGGGCAGAGGATCTCACCCCAGTGAGATGCCTGCTGCCCCAGCGGACAGCTTGACTGCAAACTCATGATAGACCCCGAGCCAGAGACCCAGCTAAGGTGAGCCTGGATTCCTGACCCTCAGAAACTGCGAGACAGTGTGTGTGGTCCCAAGCCACTGACTTTGGGATGATTCATTACAGAGCAGTAGGTGACTAATACGGCTACCTTGAGAGACTGATAAAAAGCTACATTTTTAATTATGTTTTGTCCCTGGAGCTGTGTGTGGTCAGTACCGTGACATTGCTCCACAGCTGCCCTCTCCCTGCCCATGTGGTAGCAGCTTTGAGCAATCTCTTTAGCCCCCGTGACTCCATTTCCCCCTCTGAAAAGTGCGGGTGACAATGTCACCTATGTCATGGGGTCGCTGTGATAGATAGCTAAGCAAACAGGTATAAGTATGTAGCAAAGGCAGAGCTCAGAACAGGGCCTGAACAGAGCACACGCTCGCTATTAGCCTATTGTTACTCTCATTAGGTTGCCGATGATTTGATTCTGTTCACCCAGGAATGAAACAAACAAATTTACAGCACAGTCCATTCTCCTGGGGCCATTCCTGAGCGTTTTTTCAGCTGACCAAACCCACCCGAATCATTCTCTCTCATTGTCTCACGGAGAACAGCTCACTAACGACATGGGAGCCATTAGCACCCCAGATAAGTCTGAAAATAAACACCTCCACGGTTATGATCAGTTTGGACGTATGGTATCACAATGTTTTGTGATCACCGGCAAACACACCTCTCTCTGCAAACAAACACAGCTGCTGGGGTGGAGCTGTGCTTTCCCACTTCCTGAGATTAAAGGCATGAATTCCCTCCCTCCCAGCGATGGTGATGGAGGGAGAGCCACCACTGGCCACCTGCGGCCTACGGAGGTCCAGTACTCATCAAGCAGGTTTGTAGCAAAAGAGTCAGAGCCGGCTCCGGGGACCCAAGTAGAAGTATGTCCTGTCAACCTAAGGATGGAGAGTCTGAGAGAGGAGGGACAGGGCAGCGGTGAAGTCAGCCCTACCTTAACTCACTGCTCTGGGTTCAAGTGCAAGGGGCAGGTGGTCTGACAGGAGCCCTTCCCAAGTCCCAAAGGGCCACTGAGTCGCTTTGTGAAAAAGAAGATTCTGATCTACTGGCGGTAGGAAGGAGCCTGCGATTCTGCGTTTCTAGCCACCTTCTGGGTCAATACTTTCCCTTGCTGAAATGTTGCTATATTTTACCATCCACACTATATCTTTTCAAATAATTTATCTACTTGGTCATGATACTGAAATTGTCAAGTAAACCCAGACTTCTCTTAACAACCACAGTTCCCATCAGCCAAGGGCAGACCGCGCACTCAGCACGGCTGTGGGATCCTGACTTACACGAGACCTTCAGTCTTCACGGCTCTGAGGCTGCAGGGGGCGGTGACCAAGGATTCCGGCTGGGAAGTCTCACTACCCTGAAACTAGCGAGGGCTTAAATTTCAACTCCACTGCTTCCTTTCCCTGGCCCCAGGTTTACTGAGATGGAATTGAGATGTGTAAGTTTAAGGTGTACAATGATGATCTGATACATGTATAGACAAAGTGAAATGATTACTAAATAAGGTTAGTTCATACCTCCATCACCGCACATAGTTACCATCTGTGTGTGTGATGAGAACATTTAAGATCTGCTCTCTTAGCAGCTTCCAAGTCTATGTAATGCAGTGCTGTTAACTCTGATCACCACGCTGCACATTAGATTCTCAGAACTGACTCGCCCTGCAGATGGAAGTTGTTCCTTGGACCACTTTCACCCATCCCCACCCCTCCAGCCCCTGACAACTGCTTTTCTTCTCTCTGTTTCTATGAATCTGGCTTTTTCACGTTCCACGTGTAAGTGGTATCATACGGTATTTGTCTTTCTCTGGTTCTTTCTCTTAGTGTGATGTCCTCAAGGTCCATTATGTTGCAGATGGCAGGATTTCCTCCTTTCTCGTGGCTGAATACTATTCCACAGTATACATACGCCTTCTCTATCCATTTACCTGTCTATAGACACTCACCAACTCCACCACTTTCCAACTAGAGGACCTTGAGCGAGCTACCTACCTGCTCTACCCCTCAGATGCTTCAACTGTAAAATGAAAAAGGATACTTGCCTCGGGGAGTTGTGCACGTGGAGTTGTCCCATGCGTGGAGCTAATCATCCACGTATGGAAATCTATGCAGAGCGCTTACAGCATGGTCAACACACATGAAACGTTAGCTCTTAACACGATCATTGCGCCCACTTTATGGAGAGGGAAACTGAGGCTTGGAGAGGGGGGTAATTTGCTTTGGGGCAAACAGCTGGTATACACGGCAGCACAGGAACTCAGACAAAACACAGTGCAATGTCTGAGGCTTTGTTAATACAGGACGTGGGAATTATACCTCTCAGAGATGGGCTAGAAAGTTGTCCTAAAAGGAGAACATGATTAAGGCTGAGGTGGAATTTCTACGCTCCCTGTTATGTCTAGTGGATGTGTAAAAGCACTCATATGTTCCAGATCCAGTCTCTCATTCTGAGCAACTCTCTCCCTTACCTTCATCTCCCTTTTTAACTTCATTGCACATTTATTTTGAGGGAGGGGGCATCTAAGCCAGGGTTTCTCAACCTCAGTGTGACTGACATTTGGGGCTGGATAATTCTTTGTTGGGAGGGTCTCCCGGGTGCCGTGCAGGTGCAGGGCTTCACCAGCATCCCTGGCTTTTATCCACTAGACGCCAGTAGGACCCCACCACCACTCAGCAGGCCAAATGTCCTCTGTGGGCAGGACCGGCTATCCCTGCCCCACTCTGAGAACAAGGAATCTACAGCAACAGTCGTTCTCTTCATCGCCAAACGTGTCCCGTCCTGGATCCATCTCAATGACTCATGAAAGCAACTCATAACTACACTGCCCTACACCAAACGTAAACCTGCTTCCAAAAGAAGGGTTCAACTGGTATAAATCAACCTTTTAGACTCTGCCAGAAATATCTCATCACTTTTCCTGCTCTGGGTCTAAAAGCCCACACTGACACTTTCTTCTTATGGATTGAATTGTGCCCCCCTAACATTCATAGGTTGAAATCCTTCCTCATCTTCAGAACCTCAGAATGTGACCTAATTTGGAAATAGGGCCATTGCAGATATAATTAGCTGTGTTATGATGGGGTCATTCTGCGCTAGGGTTCTCCCTCTTCCAGCATGACTGGTGTCCTTATAAAAGGGGGAAATTTGGACACAGACACGGACACAGGGAGAGCATCACGTGAAGATGGAGACGGAGAATGAGGACGGTGTATGGACTGCAGAGCTCCGGAAGCCAGGAGAGAGGGTGGACCACATCCTCCCTCTTGATCCTCAAAGGAACCAAAGCTGCCAACGCCTTGATCTTGGACTTCTAGCCTCCAGAACCGCGAGAGGGAAAGTTGCTGTTATTAGAGTCCCCAGTTTAGAGTGCTCTGTGTTACGGCAGCCCTGGCAAATGAATATACAAAGGCATTTATTTTCCCATCGTCTGATATAGTTTAGGTCTTTGTTAATTTCTCTGAGATCTCAATCCAGGGGCTATAACTGAACATATTTAGGGAGGCCAGAACTAGGTCAACGTGGTCAAAAGTATGGAATCAATAGTTCCTGACCAACAGGAATAAACCTAATAACAGGTAATATGACTAGGTAATATAATAGGTAATTATAACCCTAATAACCCCAAACCTCATAATCATTTTCCTCTTTAACACAGGCATTTTGAAGCCTTTACTTCCTTGATACAGAGATCCCTGGGGCTGGTCCTTCCTGTGTCATCAGTTGTGATTTTTCCAGCAAACCAAATGCAGAAAACAGACTTTTATAATTCCCAGCTGACCACTAAATATAAGTGGACATTGGGTATCTCCAAACTATACATCTCACATCTCATTTTTCAGTTAAGGGATGAACATTCACCAAATATAATAAAAAGTTTCAGAAAACAGTGGAAGCAATACTAGGAAGGTGTTGATCCTGTATTCATTTTAAAGCTAAGACTTCCCCTCGCGACCTCTTGCGTTATATGCCTGTTAGACTTTAGAATATGATTTTCCATTCTCCAGAGTTTGGAAAGTGTCTTAATTTATCTTTTACTAATAACTTTTTATGATTTTATAGTAATATATGCTCATTGTTGGAAAATTTTAAAGTTACATACAAAAAAGTACAAAAGAAGACAACTGAAAACTATCAAACTCTACGAAAGCGGTGGTACCTTTATCTGTGAAATGAAGCATGAAAGAAGACACAGGTAGAGCGCACACATCCTGAGTCTGTAAACCTTGTTACGTTTTACTTCTCCTCCTTTAGCCCAGTATGTCCTTAACACTCAACAAATGAAACATCTGTGTCTATCCAAACATTGAATTTTATCAAATTACTTCAAAGCTACCCTCCAAGAAACAGAGTGCTTTATCCACAAGGAACAATAATTCTACAAAATCCTTGGGAGCGTGGGGTTTCATCTACAAGAAACAGAAAACCAGTTTAAACCAGCTTAATCTAAAAGGAGGATCATGAGCTCTTGTAACCGCAAGTCGAAGATGGAGCAGGCTTCAGGGCTGACTTGATCCAGGGTCCCACCCTATGACAGCCTGCTTCTCCTCGCTCCCAGGTATCCAACCCACCCTCAGACGCAATCAAGATGGGTTCAGCAAGACACCTTTGTGTAACAGCGTCCAGGGGAAGCAAGAGGAGGGGTACCTCTTGAAGCTTGCTCAGGAGAGAGGAAAACCTTTTCTAGAAGCTACCTGCAAGTGCCTCCTCACCCTTAAGGGCCGCAGTTGTACCACATCCCCCATCAGGACCACCCCCGCCCAAGAGGACTTGGGCAGCTCTAAAACCAGGGGAGATGGACCCTGGCTGCAGGGTGGGCGCACAGACTGACAGCATGGGAGCCACCTGGAAAGCGGTTTGGCAGGAATAAGTGGGGGGGGGGGGGTGGAAACGGATGTTAATAAGCAACCAGGTGTCGTGCCAGTTCCGTAGGAATCGCCTGGGTCTGACAGCTTGTCAGAATTCCACTGGGCACCTGCCAGAGTGCAGGGAATTTGAAAGGCAGAGGAAAATCGCTGGGCCAGGAGTAACTCGCCGTGCACTTAATAAAATCTAAACAGAAATCTCTGACCGTGTGACCTGCTGTGACTGAGAGCTGGTGGAGTCCGCTCTGGACTCGGCTGATCTGATATTTCTGTCTAACCCAGGACTAAACTAGAAGCTGTAAACCCACTCACGCGGCACAAAAGGCATGCGTGGAAAAACTGTTACCTTGTATTCCGTTCTAAATCTAAGAGGGCTTTTCAAACACCACTTAAAAGTCTTAAGTGCAGGTGACACGAAAGGACCCACCCAGTGGATTTTGTAATATTTCCGGTGCCCTTTAAACCACGGTACGTTTTTCCTCCACAAAGAAGTGAACTGCCAGACGCTTGGAACATGTTCCTAGGCTCCCACTGAGGCTTTTTCTCAACAAGATATCTAGGTGACATCTCAGGCTCCAAGTCCAATAATTAGCTTGAACATGAGGAAGCTGAATCGGTTCAAATGCAAAATGCAAGGAAAGATCAAATGTGTGTCTGAATGTCAATGGGGTTGGATTTCCAGATCAAAAGTTAATAGGAGGGCTTCCCTGGTGGCACAGTGGTTGAGAGTCTGCCTGCCGATGCAGGGGACGCGGGTTCGTGCCCCGGTCCGGGAAGATCCCACGTGCCGCGGAGCGGCTGGGCCCGTGAGCCATGGCCGCTGAGCCTGCACGTCCGGAGCCTATGCTCCGCAACGGGAGAGGCCACAGCAGTGAGAGGCCCGCGTACCGCAAAGAAAAAAGAAAGTTAATAGGAGAAGGTTTGGGATTCATCGCCAGTTACTAATGATGTCATTCAAAGGAATGAACAGAGGAGGTACACAGGGAATAAAATATAAAAATGGTAAGATAATTGAGTCTGTGTTGCGAGCTTTTATAGTAAATGCTAATATCCTTTGAAAGGGTAAACAAGTATACCTTATTGCAGCCAGGGCTCTATATGAGAGCAATTATTTTTTCCATGATGTTAGTTAAACCAGGTCAGCTGCTTCAAACCCATGGTTAAATCATCCCCTATGCAAACTGAGTAGTAATTGGGGTGTATATACAACCAGCATCCCTCCTGCCTTATCGTAATACCATATCTCCCTCCACCTACACAGCTGCTAGGGCTCCTTTGAAACTGTAAGTCAGCTTACATCATTTTTCCATTCAAAACCCTGCAGTAGTTTTCCATTTCTTTCTTTCTTTTTTTTTTACATCATTGCTTTACAATGTCGTGTTTATAGTTTCTGCTTTATAACAAAGTGAGTCAGCTATACGTATACATATATCCCCATATCTCTTCCCTGTTGCGTCTCCCTCCCACCCTCCCTATCCCACCCCTCTAGGTGGTCACAAAGCACCGAGCTGATCTCCCTATGCTATGTGGCTGCTTCCCACTAGCTATCTATTTTACATTTGGTAGTAGATGTATCTCCAGGCCACTCTCTCACTTCGTCCCAACTTACCCTTCTCCACCCCTGTTTCTTCAAGTCCATTCTCTACGTCTGCATCTTTATTCCTGTCCTGCCCCTAGGTTCTTCAGAACCATTTTCTTATAGATTCCATATATATATGTTAGCATACGGTATTTGTCTTTCTGTTTCTGACTTACTTCACTCTGTATGACAGTCTCTAGGTCCGTCCACCACATATATACACTGGAATATTACTTAGCCATAAAAAGAAATGAAATTGAGTTATTTGTAGTGAGGTTTTCCATTTAATTCTACAAAAAAAGCCAAACTCCTCCAAGGCCTACAAATGTCTGTATGATCTGAGTTCTTGGACCTCATTTCCTGCTACATCCCCCCCTCCTCCCCGCTCATTCTGCTTTAGCTGTGCCTGCTGTTCCTAAAACACGCCAGGCACTCCCGGCCTCAGGGCCTTTGCACTGGCTGTCCTTCCTACCTGGGAAGCTGTTCTCCCAGCAATCTATTTGGCTATAACTCCTCTACCCCTCCAGTCTTGGCTCATATTTTATCTCTTTGCCGAGGCCACCCTGCCACCTTTTCAAAAATCTCCAACTTCTGGGCTTCCCTGCTGGCGCAGTGGTTGAGAGTCCACCTGCCGATGCAGGGGACGCGGGTTTGTGCCCCGGTCCGGGAAGATCCCACATGCCGCGGAGCGGCTGCGTCCGTGAGCCGTGGCCGCTGAGCCTGCGCGTCCGGAGCCTGTGCTCCGCAACGGGAGAGGCCACAGCGGTGAGAGGCCCGCGTATCGCAAAAAAAAAAAAAAAAAAAAAAAAAAAATCTCCAACTTCCTTCCAGCCAGCTCCTCCCCATCTCGTGTCCCTGGTCCCCTCCACACTATATTTTTTTCCAAAACATTTCCCATTAGAGTATGCAACATCTTTGACCTCTTTTAAAGTTTTTTTTAAAAACTGAGGTGAGATTCACAAAAAATAAAATTAACCCTTGTAACATAAACAACCTGGTGGCATATAGTCCAATAAATGGCCCACAGGCATCTGAGAAGATGCTCGACATCCTTAGTCATTAGAGAAATGCAAATCAAAACCACAAGGAGACACCACTTCACACCCACTGAGATGGTTATAATAAAAAAAAAAAAAAGGAGAATTACAAGTGTCAGTGAGAATGTGCAGAAATTGCTAGCAGGCCTGGGAAGCAATACAGCTACTGTGGAAGAAGTCTGGAGGCTCATAAACACAGAATTATCATATGAGCCAGCAAGTCCACTCTCTTGCTTTTTGATTACGTATTATTGTTTTCTGTCTGTCCCCAGTAGAATGGGAGTTCTGTGGGAGAGTTCTGCTTTGTTTTCAAAGGATCCCAGCACCTACAGCAGGGCCTGGAAAAGAACAGCGGCTCAATAAATTGTTGTAAATTAAATAGATAAACATGGAGATGGCCGGCCTTTCTCATCTTAGAAAAGCACCAAGCCATTCCCCACTTTCTTGATATCTGTAGGATAACTCAGTGTTTCTGCTGATATCTCAGCTACAAAGCAGACCCATTTCCTCCTCTCTCTGAATTTTTTTGGCTCCAAAACATGTACGGGGCCTCACTCTGTAGATCTTTTTATTTATTGGAGCCACAGTTGTTCACACAGCAGCACAAAAGTTAACACAAGAAGAATAGTCAGGGACTTCTGTGGTGGCACAGTGGTTAAGAATCCACCTGCCAATGCAGGGGGCACGGGTTTGAGCCCTGGTCCGGGAAGATCCCACATGCCGCGGAGCAACTAAGCCCGTGCGCCACAACTACTGAGCCTGCTGCGCTCTAGAGCCCGCGAGCCACAACTACTGAAGCCCACGCACCCAGAGCCCGTGCTCCGCAACAAGAGAAGCCACCGCAACGAGAAGCCCGCGCACCGCAACGAGGAGTAGCCCCCGCTCGCCGCAACTAGAGAAAGCCCACGTGCAGCAGCGAAGACCCAACGCAGCCAAAAATAACTAATTAATTAATTAAAAAAAGAAGAATAGTTAATGAAATAAATAGAAACCGTGTATCTCCAGGTTGTAACCACACGACGCCCCAACTTTGCTGGACAGATGCGGAGAAGGAACCGATCCACGGCCATATTGGATGGGCTTTTAAGTAATATTGCTTTGACTCTCAACGAGGAGTGGGAAACAGCTGAAAACTTGTACTGGAGACAACGCACTTTGTACCCAGCAGGTTGTCAAATACAGGCTCTTACTCAGCACCATGCAGTGGAATCTGTCATCAGTGAAGAGTTAAGTCTGTGAACCACCTACACCTACAGCTACACCTACAACTCGGCAGTGAGGGCGGGGCTAGGTGTACAGAACAGGAGAGGACAGAAGATACTTTTAGGGCAGAAGGAGTTGGGAGGGGGAGTATAAAGAGACTAAAAGGAGTGAGGCAAGTTGGTATAAAGATTTGTGACCACAGACATAGAAAACAATCTTATGGTTACCAAGTGGAAAAGGGGGTGGGGGGATAAATGAGGAATTGGGGATTAACAGATGTACACTACCGTGTATAAAAGAGATAAACAACAAGGACCTGCTACTGTAGAGCATGGAGAACTATCCTCAATACCTTGTAATAACCTACAAATGAAAAGAATCTGAAATACACATATTCTTTTTCAGAAGCACCTTGCTGTACACCTGAAACTAACACAACATTGTAAATCAACTATACTTGAATTTTAAAAATTAAAAAATAAAAGAGTTGTGACCAGATTTAACTTGCTTATGTAAACAGTGGTTCACTTTGGGAAAGTCTGAAACACAAAATACAGTCCAGGAGAACAAAAATTCTTTACAACAAAGGGATCTTTTGAAATATCTAAACTGTTGAAAATGTTATAATGAGAATGTATTCGTATCAATATACTTACATCCTGTAGATTCATAAGACACAACAGTGATTTAAAGACACAAAAACATGTTTCTAGACCTGAGGTTTTCAGGCAGGGGGTCTGGCACACAGGTGTATGATTATAAGGCAAGGTCAACTGTCCTGCAATCAATCTGTCACTACTAATCAAGTATGTGGACATTTATTAGTTTGTTTCTTTTCTTATAAATTAGGGTTTATGATGCCACTATATTACGATCGACAGTCCTGTGCATTCTGGTATCCTTGAGGGAAGGGGTGCTGTCTGGCACTCAAGCCCACCCTCTCTCCTCTGCTCCCTGTCTGACTCCGCCAGTAGGGGGTGCTAGGGAGACAGGAAGGATGGAGGAAGGAGAAGGGCATCATCTCTTAGGCTTTCCGTCACTGTTGTCCCTGCCCCGGCACTTAACTGGACACGGGCAGGCTGTTCCGAGAGCACCAGTTGGTGCCTACTTGGAGTTCTCCCATCATTGTGTCCCCTGGGGGACCAACAACCAACCATCAGCAGCCCTCACTTGAGGCTCTGGGTCCCATCCACCTGCCTCTGAATGTTCATAATATTAGCCACTCAGCCTCCCCCTTCCTGCCTTTGTCACTCTCTAATACCTGATTAACAGTTCTGCTTGCGTATGTGTATATACATATATAATTCTCTGTGTTGAAATAACTGGTGTGGTCTCCATCTCCTGACTCGACCCCTAGTGATACAAATAAGCCTCAGTCCCTCTTATCCGTGCCTTGGAGCCATCTTGTCAAGATCACCTGCCATATGTCAAGGAAGGAAAAGAAGAACTGCTGTCACAGAACTGTCGTCCTATGCCGTGTATCAGCCAAAAGAACTCCTAATCATTTGAAATCTAACATCTCCCTCCCTTGCACGTTAGTCGAGGTTCTTCCTTTGCAAGCAACAGAAACAGCCTCGGGCTACCGTCAGCTGGGACGGTGGGGTCTCGAAACACCCAAAGCCAAGTTCAGCAGCCAACCTTGCCAGACGACAAACCCAGGATATCTCAGGGGACCCAGCAAGAGGAGCTCAAGAACCTTCTCCCCGGAGGGCTGCTGCTCCTTGCTTCAGCACCCCGAGACCTTCCGCTCTGAACAGTCAATTCCCAGGAGCCCAAATCTGACGGCCAGGCACGGATCCGTGGTATTTCCGATCAGATCTGCTCCAGCAAGTGGACGGGTCTCGTGGTCCCTACACCGACTCAGGGCCAGTCCCTGAGCGCGGGGAACTGTTGTAAGCTCAACCCTGCACCCTCTGATCCTAACTTTTCATACCAGGTGAAGGTGACAGGCTGCCTTGTGGGAAACTCGGAAGAACAGAGAGACGGGCTCCCGAGACCCCATCACAGTCGGAGCAGCTGTCACACTAAGAGACCCTCTTGCTAACTTGATATGCACGTTTCTTCCCAGGTGCTTAAAGCTAAATGCTCTGCTTTGAAACATCTGTCGAAAACCCTTCCAGTTCCCTGATCCCATAGACACATGTCTTATGGAAATGACTTAACACGAACTACCTTGTACGCTCTCTCTTCCAGCCGGATCCTCTTCTGTGGGCAGAGTTACCTGCGTGCCAAGCAGGCGTCTGCACAGGTATAAAACTATTTCTGGACAGCAGGGTGTTATCCAATGGGGAAAAACAGAGACGGTCCTGGGGTTGATTTCTAAAATGTCATCGACCCTCCTTACACAGCCAGCCCAAACATCCAAGCCAGTTGCTGATGATGGGAACATCTATTGGCCACCTACTTCCTTTGCAAACCCTACATAGCAGCTTGGGCAGGCGTCCCTGTATTTTATAGTTGTCTCAGTTCCGCGTATAAAATATTGTTCATATCAGATGAAACGATGCACTGGGAACACCGCAGAGGCGGTCAGCGCTCTGCTAGCCTAGGGTACGCCGACCCTGGGGACACCTGCCACAGTCTCATGTGGCTCTTCTCATGTCACTCGTGAGGCACAATGACCTTGATCATTACCTAGAGGGCAGGCACCTCATACCTAAAGAGACGGCTGAGGGAGCCTTCAGGAGCGGAGTAAACCTCCACTGGCTCAGAGAATAAAGCATCTCCTCCAACCACCTGACTACAGAATTCCAGGGCTCCCTCTCCTTGGTCCTTGTGCAGCCCCCAAAGACTCACTGCACCCCACTGACACTCTTGCACAAGTCAGGGCTAAGCCACAGACCCTGCAGCAAGGGATCCCAACGTGGACACAAATCCAGTCTCTGGAAACTGGACGTGGCCGGGCTGATGCCTGGATCAGAAGGCATCTACTGAAGGGTTTATGGAAACAATGAACTTGTTAAAAACCAACTCTGCCACACACGAATTCGTTTTACACACAACTTTACAGGGAGAGAACACCACCACGTTGGCCTCAAAATGACATATCTCAGTCGTTTCTAAAACTCAGATGCTAAGGAAGAGGATGCGCAGGTTTGCTGGACACCTTATTCTTTGCCCTCTATGTGACTCATGAAAACCTGAACTTGTAGACCTCTTATTGGAATAAACATCAGGAAGGAGAAAAATGTTGGTATGTCAACACCTGCAGAAACATCAAAAAGGAACGGTATCATGGGATAATTAAGCGGTGGGACCCTGGAATTCGAGAGAGGCTTGAACGGAAGTGTGAGCTCCTACAGGCGCTCTGTGAGCGTGCGTCAGAAAGGTATCTAACCCGTTCACATGCTCACCTCTCCCTGTGCTGGTTCCTACGCCACGTACAGTTCTAATAATTCAATGAGACGCGTCTGGCCCGATCTGAGCACTCGTCACACTTTCATCATGGTGATGATTTACTACAGGAAAGATCACCAAAAGTCCCACAATAAAAATGGCGGCAGCAATTAAGTGGGAAGAGTAATGGTCAACAGTAGTCAGGGTCTGGTTTTTTCAGTAGGTGGAAAAATTACTAATTAATTTAGCACGTACTTATTACTGGCATTGCTGTAGGTGTTGGGAACACAAAAATGGGGGGAAACTAGGCAAAGCGCCTGCCCTCCTGGAGCTCAGAGTTGAATAGGCAGCAGAGACCGAGAGAAAAATGCCATCGGAAATAGAACTGGACCACAGTCATTGTCCACGGGCTCGGTAAGCAGCCGGAGGGGCTTTGTCTGACAACCTAGAAGTTCAATCGGAAGTACGGCAGGAGCTCGTGGTGGGACTGGGGTGGGAGGGGCATGAGAGCAAGTGGTGAGAACCCCAAAATTCCGCTGCAGGGATGTCCTGCCGCATCGAGAGCAGGTGAACTGTCCACAGCAGCTGCGGCGACTCAGGCGCTCACCTTCCTCGCGGGCTGACACGAACCGCCGCCAAGCAGAGGCAGTAAAGGGGCCCAGGGCCTCCCACACGGGCACGGAGGGGGCAGACGCCAACGCCTAGGAAAGCAGCAGAGCAAAACCGCGGCGCTGCAGGGGACAGCTCTGCCAGGAAAAGAAAATCTGCATATCGTATCTACATGAAGAAACTCATAGAGCAGAGAGGAGATGAGAAAGCAAAACTGATGGATCAATTATTGATTTGGGGTAGGATCAGAGGTAAATACTTTCCTTTATTTACAAATGTTCTTTAATAGACTCACAGACGTAGAAAACGAACTTGTGGTCACCGAAGGGGAAAGTAGGGGAGGGATAAATTGGGAGTTTGGGATTAACAGATACACACTACTATATATAAAATAGATAAGTAGAATAAATAATATAAAAATATAAAATAGATAAATAACAAGGAAGTACTGCATAGCATGGGGAACTATATTCAATATCTTGTAATAGCCCATAATGGAAAAGAATCATATATATGAATGATATTACACATAAATCATATATATATACAGATAACTGAATCACTTTGCTGTACGCCTGAAACATTGTAAATCAACTATACTTCAATTAAAAATAAAATCAATTTTAAAAATAAAAATGCTCTTTATTTTTGGTATAATGATTTTAAAGATAAATCTGTGTGTGTGTGTTTACTGAAGATCTAGGTGAGCTAATAACATGAGCCATATAAATAAATTAACTACTTGCAGGATCTGAGTCTAATCAGCCATCAGCAATGGGTCTTTTTTTTTTTTTGCGGTACGCGGGCCTCTCACCGTTGTGGCCTCTCCCGCTGCGGAGCGCAGGCTCCGGACGCGCAGGCTCAGTGGCCGTGGCTCATGGGCCCAGCCGCTCCGCGGCATAGTGGTATCTTCCCGGACCGGGGCACGAACCCGCGTCCCGTGCATCGGCAGGCGGACTCTCAACCACTGCGCCACCAGGGAAGCCCAGCAATGGGTCTTAAAATAATTTTTTCACCCTTTGCTCCCTTGCCCTTTTCTTTGAAATCTGGAGACCTGGCTCTAGCATAGGGCAGGAGGAGGGAGACTGGGCGTGTTTGCTGGGGGCAGGTGACTATTTCCGGTCCCTGGTGACGGGAAGCAGCTGAGGATGGGGACAGAGCAGCGCAGTGGAGGTGGCGCAAGCAGAGAAACGCTGCACGCAGCCCAACGCTGCTCAACTTGAGATGGGGGTAATTCTGAAACCTCTCTGGGGCTGTGCCTGGACTCAGAGCCGACTGTTCGGTGCAGAAATCCCCCTTCAGCTCAAGTCGCCCCCGGCTCTCTTTCCAGCCTCTGCCCACGACTCTGCAGGCACGGGATGGAATTCAGAAGGAAAGGAGAAAAAAGGCTTGCCATTTCTGAAGGGAATGAAAATGGCAAGCAGAGATCGAAGCTCTGCCGTCTCCTTGTGAGTTTTCATTTAAACGGATTATCACCATGCTCACGTGACGCTCCTATAATAAGGTCAAGCTTAATTGTTCTCCCTTCAAAAGGATTTCTAGGGCCTCCCTGGTGGCGCAGTGGTTGAGAGTCCGCCTGCCTATGCAGGGGACGCGGGTTTGTGCCCCGGTCCGGGAGGATCCCACATGCCGCGGAGCGGCTGGGTCCGTGAGCCATGGCCGCTGAGCCTGCGTGTCCGGAGCCTGTGCTCCGCAACGGGACATCACCAAAATGAGGGGGAAAATCCATCAAATGGATGAAGATAAAATCCCGTCATACACACCACATTGTTTCAGGTTGGAGATATATAAGATCAAGACGCAGCATTTGGAAAACAAGGGTGAACCTCCCTGCGGGAGGAAACATCCAAGTGGATGAGCTACCAACTCCCCAGAAACATGGACGGGGCGGGGTGGGGTGGGGTGGGGAAGAACGTCCCTGCCCCTGCCAACAGAAGAAAATCCTCACACTGGGGAGTCTAATTCTCATCTCATTCTGTTCCCAAAAGAGCTAGGGGAATTCTGGGGCAAATTACTTCCTCCTAGAGCATTTCTGTTATTGCCATCGTTTTACTTCTTACATAAATAAAATTCCCCATGTGTGTGCACGATGCACGGTGATGCACTGCTCCACGTGCAATGTGCCTTTCCAGGTGCACCCCTCTGGGTTCAGACTGAGGGTCTCTAAGCCCAGCCCCAGAGGCACATTTGCATTTTTGGAGTCCAGGTGAGAAAGAGGTTTCATAAGCTGCACCCTCAGTGGCACACGGGGATTCAGACTGCCGGGGACCTAGGGAAGGTGTGACAGCTGGTCTGTGACTTTCCTCCTGGACACCACAGGGGGTACCTGGAAGCCACGAGCAGCCCCACCTTACAACCCAGTCTCCCTTCCGCTCATAGGGAAGACTGAACTTCCTGGACCCCTGTGTTGGGTGGGATCACGTGACCAGTTCTGACGCATTAGTTGTGAGTAGAAGTAGCAGGTGCCACTTTCTGGACCAGAGGACTCAACAACTGGAGCCAGATGCTCCCAGCTTATATGCCTCCGCGGGGCAGCCAGCAACGGTTCAGACGGTGGCTGCGAGGGGCCACAGCGAGCAGAGTCCTGCCATCCCAGGACAGCCACGCAGCTTGAGCAACAAATAAGCATCCGAAGTTGGGGGATGTTTGTTACTGCAGCATGATCGAAACTTCTCAGGCCGATACAGGATTAGCTGCCAACTATGTGAATCTCTAAGCAGCACACATGTGAAATTTCAAACAAGGTAAAGCCAGGTCCCCTATCAATCAAAATACAAGATGTTTCCAGGGTTGTTCTTTTTTTTTGTTGTTGTTTTACTGTTCCAAACAATGCTACATTATATCTATTTATGGTTAATAGTGCTTTCCCATTCCTTGAATGCCTGCAACAGTCGGGCACTGTTCTAGGCACTGTGCATCCTGCAACGAGCAAAACATACAAAGCCCCTGTTCTCATGGAGGGAAGAGACACACAGCAAATCGACGTAGCAGGCCAGGTAGTGATCAGTACTATAGAAACAGAGCAGTGTAAAGAAGATGGAGAATGAATTAAAGAGGAGTGATGTGTCACTCAGGTTCCCGAGACCCGAGTCTGCGCACCTCCTCCCAGCCCTGTGTTCAGTGAGGTCACCCAGTAACTCGAAAACAATGCCAGTGGAAGTATTTGCACCATGGAAATGGGCAAACACTACAAACCAGAGTTTTGGGGTGGGTGGGACTTCTCCCCCAAGGAGGTGGTTTACCAGAAGCCCCCTGGATGTTTGGACGGAGACAGAATTGGGAATGAGAGGGAGTAAGGGCGGGAGTGACATGGTTAGGAAGGGCATTGTGGGTAGAAGAGACTGCAGTGCAAAGACACTGACGTGCGGGTGAGCTTGATCGCTGGGGTGGCATGGAGCGGGGGGTGGGAAGGTGCAGTGCAGGAGGAAGGGCTGCAGGTTACACAGGGCCTTGTAGACAATGCGAGAGCTCTGAATTTTATCCTGAGTGTGGAGACATCTCTTTGACAGTCCTGTATCTTTAAATGTATACTTTAAAGCTATAAGACCAAAGCAAAGACAAAAAAGGGAAGGAAGGAAGGAAGGGAGGGAGGGAGGGAGGGAGGCGAAGGGAACGAAAGGAGAAAATGCATAGTCTCATGTCCAGGGCCATGGGAGTTTCACGGAGGAAATAAGTGGCTCGCTACTGAATGTGTGAGATGCTCTGGGGTGCGGCTTCCACCCCCCATGTGTCTGAGGTCTCACTCAGCAGGTTGGCCGCAACCCTCAGAGCCTTAAGCAACCGGCCCGCGGGAGCGGCTCAGAGGGTAGCATCCCAGCCTTGAGCAGCCCCGGGGAGGTGCATCCTTCCCCTCTCCAGGGGGAAGAAGATGGGTCCCTGTGTGTGCTTGTTCATACCCAGGACCACAGAAATCACCCAAAAAAGAAAATCGAACCAAACTGTTCTCGTCTCCCCGGCCAAGTGGTGGATAAACGTGCATCTCTCTGGGTATGGAAACCAGAGCGAGACAGGGATTAAGACGGAGCTGGCAGGGCAGGATGACGGTCGGAGCTCTTTAGCACCAGCTGCTGCGAGCGCCCAGGAGCCCTGCTGCGGAGCCAAGAGGCATATGCACTCTCCACATGCCACCAGCTGCAGCCCCGAGTCCTAAACGGATCACACCAGGAGAGAGATCGCCAAACGGCGTGTCCACTGCAGTCGGGCAGGTGCCATGCCCGGAAGCAAAGATCTTCGTGTCAGAAAAAGCCTGAACGAGTGGCTGAGGCTGGGTGGGCAGAGCTTTTGGACAGAGACGAGCATAGAAAGGAGCGAAGGATGGCCCAGACCCTCTTGCACCATCTCAGGAAAAGCTGGAGAAGCCCACGTGGCCGGCTCTGGCCCCGTGTTGGCCTCTCTGGGTCCATCTGGTTGGGCTGGGCTGGGCTGGGCTGTACTTTCCTCTCCCAGCCTGGGAGAGCCACCCATCTCGTCTTCCACTACAGCTGTTGCCCTGGGCATGGGTCTTGGGATCAAAAAGATGTAGCAACACTGAGCTCACAAAATTCTGTAGGGAAGACCAATCCCTGCTGTGCCTGCACCTGTACCAGTTCTTCCGCGTTTCGCCCGATTCACTCATTTCCCTTGACCCGGCCGCCTAAGCTTTAGAGCTTGCAACCCCGAGACAATAAAAAGTGTCAATAAGAAAAGACCAAGAAAAAATGGACCAAAGTAGAGAGTGGGAGACCGGCTAATTGTTTTTCTATTTATCGATTTCCTCAGTCTTTCTGAAATGTGTTTAAGCAGCTTAAAGTTATTTTGAAAGTCATTTTTAAAACGACCACAAGCCCTTTCAGTGATCCACCAGGGGATATGCAATAGACCGTCTCTTACAAAATCACTGGGTTTCATAGCTTTGTCCAGCCCTGAGGGGAATTTGTACATTAAGACGGAGAGAGTCAGGGGGAAGTGATGTCCCCCACTTGCTGTCACACCCAGACGGCTGGCAGCTGCCCACAGCACACTTGCAGGCACGAATCATCTCTCCGCTCCTTCCCTCCCACACAAGCCTGCAGGTGTCTCCCAGGCAGAAGCTCAGCTCTCAGAACATTCCAGCACCATTCCTATCACCAAGGCTTTGCACCCACTGTTCCCCCAGCCCCTGCCTGAAATGTCCCTCCTCCTTTCTAGCCCACCATTCCAACTCCTCTCCAATCTCCACAACCCCACTCAAGTCCCACCTCCTCCAAGAAGCCTTCCTTCCACCCCCTCCAGCCTCCAGCCCCTTCTCGAGCTCTGAGCTCCACATCAGTGTTTCCTAGCCTGCAGGCAGGCAGCTCCCCCTTCCCTATCCGTACCATATCCCCATGCCACCTGTGCTGTTCATTTGGAAATCTTTTGTATTTAGGTCAATTCACTTTCTATTAACATTTTCTCAAATAAACTCACTTTCCAGGAGACCTGATTTCATCACACTGAAATGAAGAACAAGTAGCATTTATTCTAAATGGTAACCATGAAAATAAATACAAGAAAAACCGGACATTATCGGGTCTTAGCTCACCCCCTGGCCTGTCCCAGTCACTGCGCCCAACACCTGCCCTTCACACCAGAGCCGAAAGGAGATTGACTCTCGCGGGAGAGGCGGTAATGATGCTTCGGCACCAACCCGAGACGCTGTCATTTTCAGTATCAGAAAGATTGCAGGAGACGCAAGAGGGGGTCATTCAAATACACGGGACTGATGTTACCTAAAGCATCTGGGGCCGCCTCACTTCACAGCGTGGTCATTTTGCCACCTGATTACATCTATTGTCCTGTCATCAGTTTAACACAGGAGTTTCTGGTTTCATTCCCAAAGGAAATAGTGAGCTCCATGAAGTTTCCCCTAGGCGTCCACCGAGGCAACCACACAGCTGAGCTCACAGAACGTATATGCGATGTATGTTTTGATGAAAGGGGCGTCCCAAATATGATTAAAATTCTCCTTTGGTACCTGCAGGTCCCAGGGAGGTGGGATTTGCAATGGCAAAGTCAGGGATTCCTTCCGATGTTAATCTCCTCCAGGCTTTGTGGAGAGCATCCCGGGTTAAATGCTTGGGAGCTTGGCCTTGTGTCCTAAGCCCTCTCTGCGAAAGTTGGTGACTGAAAGGACATCAGACTTGCTAACCAGGAATTGAAACATCAATACTCTTATCTCCAGGACTTTCCCTTAATAATCTAGCTCCAGTCAGTAACAGCAAGGAAGCAGGGAAGACCCTCACAGGGGCCACCAACCCTACTCATCCCAGCAACGTACCGTGATCTCCTTAAACAAAAGATTCTACACACACGCACACACACTTCTTTGTTCTGTGGTGTTTTTCTCCTGCTGAGATGAGTAGAAACAGACTCACTTTTCTTAAAAGAAATATTAATAGCTCTCAGTGAAAAGCACTCATTTATGAACCCAAGGAATCACTTCTCCTTCTGCAAAAAAAGCTCCACACGTCTCCAACCAGAGTCCTCTGAAATCCCGGCTAGAGGAAGGGGTCAGCGCCTAAACCAGATGGAAAGCGTGCCTCTCTGCTCCTTCAACACAGGCAGGTAATTCCTGGTGAGCCCAGGACCCGGTCAACCCCGCCTTAGCCACACAGCTTGCTGACAAACACCATGCACGCCAGCTGGGTGGGCCAGGCCCTGCCCACGAACAGGGCTGACTGACCGTCCTGGTTTGCCTGGGACTAGGGGTGGACCCCGGATTCAGGGCTGAAGCTGGTAAGTCTCGGGGGGAACTGGGATGAGCTGGGCACCCACATGAACACCCCTGGCATGCCACCTGAGATGCCCTCTGCGGCATCTGCGTGGACCGGACCTCACCATCCCCCCAGGCATCCTTAAAGCCCCAGCGCACGAGCTCGCCTTCCTGTGGGTTCCTCCACCCTCAACAGGCACCCTACGTGCTGCCTGGGGCTGTATGTAGCCTGCTGTTTCATAACCCTACAGTTCATCTCTCCAGAAGCTTCTAGAAGGCAGATCCTGTGGTCTCCCCAGCTTTCCCCACAGGTGGCAGGGGGCCAATGGCACAGAGCCCACCCAGCTTCTTTTCCTCCTATTACAAGACTCCAGCATTCACTGTCCTCCCTGGAAAAGCGGCCCCATCAATTCCTTCAGCATTCCCATAGGTTGAGGGTTTTATTCTGTGACATCAGATCTTTAGTCCACCTGCCATTTATTTTGGGATGAGGTCTGGGGAAAGAATCTAACGCATATGCTCTTCAATTCAGGTTGACAGGTGCTCGAGCCCAAATCCCTTTATGGAACGGCCTTTTCTTGCGCTGCCGACTTCAAAAGAAAACAGTTTCAAATAGCAAATTCTCACGTGCGATAATAACAAACAACATTTCCTGAACACGCACCACATGTCAGGCGCTGTGGGGGGCACTTTGCACACGCTCGATACTGTCGTTAACCCCGTTTTACCGACAAGGACGCTGAAGTGTAGACAGTTTCAAGCAGCAGTTTTCAAAGTGGGGTTCCCCGACCACCACCCGCAGCATCGCCGGGAACTTGCTCGAAATGCAGCTGCTCAGCCGCACCCGGACCAAGGAGTCAGAGCCTGGGTTGGGGGCAGCCGCCTGGGGTTTGACCGGCCCCCCAGGTGACCCCATGCACCCCCCAGTTTGAGAACCCCTGGTGGAAGGAAGCTGCCCAGTGTCACTTGGCAGGTAGGTAGAAAGAAGAATCGGACCCAAGCAGCCGTATTCCTGAACACACGGTGTCAACTCGGGGCTCATTCCTCCCTCAGAAAGGCATGTGGGTCCCCGTTTTCTGAGCAGGGTGATTGACTGCCATGTTTACTCTGACAAGAGTGCCTCCCCTTTGTATCCTCTGATGCTTTAAAATCTCTAAAAACTCAGTAGCCAACCCAACCCTCCATCTCATGACAAATATTTCTTTCTTTTTCCACATCTTTATTGGAGTATAATTGCTTTACAATGGTGTGTTAGTTTCTGCTGTATAACAAAGTGAGTCAGCTATATGTGTACATATATCCCCATATCTCGTCCCTCTTGCGTCTCCCTCCCTCCCACCCTCCCTATCCCACCCTCTAGGTGGTCACAAAACACCGGGCTGATCTCCCTGTGCTACGCGGCTGCTTCCCACTAGCTATCTATTTTACGTTTGGTAGTGTATATATGTCCATGCCACTCTCTCACTTCATCCCAGCTTACCCTTCCCGCTCCCCGTGTCCTCAAGTCCATTCTCTACATCTGTGTCTTCATTCCTATGACAAATATTTCTAACCATCATCATTTCCTCCACCTATAGCTATCAGCCAAGCTGGGAAGTTAGTAATGGTAATAAGAAGAAGAAATAATCATGAGAAAATAACGGTAACAAAAACTAGCTACCACTTGCTAAGAGCTTACACATGTGCCAGAAGTTTCCATGCCCTACCTCGTTCACTCCTCGTAAGGACCCTACCAGGTAGGTCCAATTACTGCTCCTCTTTTCAGAGGAGAAAACTGAAGCATGGAAATTCCAAACAACAGCCTCCAGCTAACAAGGGAAACAGCCAGGACCCCAACCCCACTGGCCAGGGCACCCCTGTTACCAGGGGCTCCAGGCGACCAAGGAAAATCAAAAGGGTCCTGCTGCCCGGCACCAGGGAAAGATCTGGGTGAGAGCAACCTGGAGGATGAGGCTGGTCTGAGTGCCCCGGGTACCTCCATTCACCCCATGAAAAAATTTAGTCCCTGAGAAAACCAGGCTGCCTTCAAGCCATGGTCCCCAGCCTCACCTGCATGCTGGAATCACTGGGAGACATTTTAAAACAGCCAAAGCCTGAGCTACATCCCAGACCAGCTAAACCGCAGTCTCTGGGGAGGGATGCTGGCATCAGTGGGTTGATGCCCTCCGGGTACAGATGTGTTTAGGGACCTCTGCTCTCAAGCATATAAAGATATAAATCTTTACAGGAAACCCATGAAAAGAGTTTTCCTGTAGAAGCTTCTACACCAGGAAGGCAACCCCCATGCCAATGGACAAAGGGAAGCTCACCGTTAAAGAATCCAGTGAAAACTGTCTCTGTGATGAGAGTTCTCAGCGCATCACTGAATGCCCCGGAGACGGAAACCCACCCTGAAGCACGTTATCCCTACACCCTCGGCGCAAGCTCAAGTCCACCCCCAGCTGACAACATGCTTAACTGCTCCTAATTAGCCACCATCTTCCCTGGAGAGCCGGTGAGAAAGCACGGAGGCCAGAGAGCCCCAACCCAACAAGTGCCCTGCGGCTCTCACTCTCTCTCTCTCTGCTTCACCATCAGGGCCCCTGCAGGAAAAATAATTCCTGCAAAGCATCACTAAGACTTCCAGTATCCTCCAGGGCTTTCTGCAGCCCTTGCTCATCAGGACAAAGCATGCCTATGATGGCTAGAGACAAAGCTGACAATTTTGCAACTCAAGAAGGACAGCAGTTGAAGTTAGAAGGATAAAAGGTTCACGTCTGAGTCTGTAGACGGAGCTCCTTGCATTTCTCCTGAACACAGACCTGGTGTGTGTCCCTTTGGAGACCACCCTTGCTGGGAACAGCCAGAGAATTTCACCTTCTGGTTTGTCTCTGATACCTTTTAAGCCATGCAATTGTTAAAGATCATCCAGAAAAGGCTAGAATTGTAAAGACTCCATCTTCCATTTTACGAGCAAAGCAATCCTCCCCCAGTTGAGGGCACACTCCGTGAACCTCTTGCGGGGAAGCAGGGGGTCACCTAGAGCAGAGCTGGGCTGGGGGAGGCTGCGGCGTGGAGGCCAGCACCCAGCATTCACAAACGACAGCCCACACTCCCACCTCCGGCAAGGGGATGTCTCTCGGGGGACGTGCCTGCGGCTCCCCTTCATTGGGTTTGCTTGTTTCTGCTCCTAAAGAAACTGATTAAGCCTAATTTTCCTGGATCCCGAGTCCAGAAGCAGGAACTCACTTTAAAAATTAGGAGGCGAATAGAAAGACAGACCACCGCCACCCGCAGACTGATTCTACAGGCTCTCACGTGGGCAGAGTACGTGTGAGCTGGAATCAGAGAAAGTCCATTCCCCAGAGAAAGCAGGATCAGCAAAACATCTTCTGTAAAAAGCCGGAGAATGCGTATATTTTTAGGTCTTGCAAGCTGGGCTGTCTCTGGCACAAGGGCTCAGCACCACCACGGCAGAGCAAAGGCAGCTCTGGGTGACAGCAAGTGAGTGGGCGTGGCTGTGTTTCAATAAAGCTTTATTAACAAGCACAGGTGGCTGGCAGGACTGGGTCCACAGTCTGCCAACTCTTCTAGAGGCTGGAAAAGTGGAAAAAAGAGAACCTCAGAGACCCCACAACCAAGTATTTTGAAGGACACCTGAGAATAAAAATCCCGCCATGACCCAAGACTGCTGGTCACTTCTCTGTTTATTCTCCTACAGCCCTGGAGGCCAGGCGTGTTAGCAGGGCTGTCCTCCCTCCAGAGGCCCCGGGGGAGGATCCCTCCTTGCTTCCTCCAGCTCCTGGGCCAGTCTCTGCCTCGGTCCTCACGTGGCCTCCTCTCTGCCTCTTTAAAGGACACTTTCCATGGATATAGGGCCCGCCCAGACGTTCCAAGATGATCCCGTCGAGAGCTCCATAACTTAATTACACCTGCAAAGACCCCTTTTCCAAAGGTCACATTAACAGGCTCTAGGGATCAGGGCATGGACATATATTTGGGGAAGACACCATTCAACCCATTACAGATACACAAAAAATTACTGGTTATTCCGAAATTCAAATTGAACTGGGCATCCTGTTGTTTATCTGGCAACCGTACAGAGGTGTTGAGTCTCAGCCTTTCTTGGCTGTTCTGCCCCTGCTGGGCAGGTCCCCACGGGCCAGAGAAGCCGGGAGAGGGCCGTGCTTGGGGTGGAGGCCAGCAGCATCTCTGTGAACTCTCCACTGTGTCTGCAGGTGAACGTGGGGCTGAACCAAGGATGTGTGGATGGGCGTCAACAGCATCTCTTCCGACAGACATGCAGGAATGTAAAGGTATGGCGTGACCGCTTCACGGCTGAGTGGCCAGCACATGCTAGGAACTGGTTGGGCCAGTGACCTCTTGGTTAGTAACATCCTAATCCCACCGTGCAGCTGAGTCAGAGCAAGCTTCTTTGCCCCCAATTGTTACTACCCAGACCCATGTGAGTTATCTGGAAACCACATTTTCCCCTGAGTCCCAGGGCCAGGGAGATTGTTAACAAAGGGCATGGAAGGCAGCAGAATTCCCTCTGTTCTCACTCAGCCTCTGCCCTCTGGCATTGTTTCACCGGGCAGTCATGGAGGGGGCACAGAACAGGGACACTGCGGCCGATGCTCGGACCCGTCGGGCTGCGTGTGTGAGAAGGATTTACGGGGCAGGAACTCAGTAAGACGGGAGCCTGCGTGCAGGTAAAACATGATGGCTGCAGTGTTGCCCGGAGAGCAGGCAACAGTGGCTTCTACTCTTTTTTTAAAATTTATTTTATTGAAATATACTTGATTTACAATGCTGTGTTAATTTCTGCTGTACAGCAAAGTGATTCAGTTATACATGTATATACATTCTTTTTCATATTGTTTTCCATGATGGTTTATCACAGTGTATTGAATAGAGTTCCCTGTGCTCTACAGGAGGACCTGTTGTTTATCCATTCTACATATACTAGTTTGCATCTGCTCATCCCAAACTCCCAATCCACCCCTCCCTCACTCCCACCCCATCGGCAACCAGCAGCTTCTACTACTGACCTCCGGTTTCATTCTTTATTTTGTAGCCATAGAGAACTCCAAACACCCAAATCCAGTCATTCTGTTCTTCTGCTTAAAATCCTCCCAGGGCCCCCTCTTTGGTTAGGAAAGACTCCAAATCCTTCAAATGGTCTCAGTTCCTTGAGGGCGGCTGTTCACTCCTGTGCTGTTCCTTCTTCCCGGAATATTCTTTCTGTTTCTCCCCGGTTGATTCCCACCCATCCCTGATGCCTAAACCCAACGGTTACCTCCCGAGGAGACCCTGTTTCTGTGTGTTTCTTTAGATTTATCAAAGTATAATTCACGGGGGGGAGGGATAAATTGGGAGTTTGGGATTAACATATACACACTACTATAGATAAAAGAGATAAACACAGGGAACTAGATCCACTATCTCGGAGTAACTTACAATGGGAAAGATTCTGAAAAAGAATACATATAAATGTAGAACTGAATCACTCTGCTGTACACCTGAAACATTATAAATCAACTATACTTTGGCCCTGAACCAAGATGGCGGAGTAGAGGGACGCGCTCTCAGTCCCTCTTGCGAGAACACCAGAATCACAACTAGCTGCTGGACAATCATCGACAGGAAGACACTAGAAATCAGCAAAAAAGATACCCCACATCCAAACACAAAGGAGACGCCACAACGAGACAGTAGGAGGGGCGCAATCACAGTAAAATCAAATCCCATAACCGCTGGGTGGGTGACTCACAGACTGGAGAACGCTTACACCACAGAAGTCCACCCACTGGAGTGAAGGTTCTGAGCCCCACGTCAGGCTTCCCAACCTGGGAGTCCAGCAACGGGAGGAGGAATTCCCAGAGAATCAGACTTTGAAGGCTAGCAGGGGTTGATTGCAGGACTTCGACAGGACTGGGGGAAACAGAGACTCCACTCTTGGAGGGCACACACAAAGTAGTGTGCGCATCGGGACCCAGGGGAAGGAGCAGTGACCCCACAGGACACTGAACCAGACCTACCTGCTAGTGGTGGAGGGGCTCCCGCACAGGCAGGGGGTGGCTGTGGTTCACCATGGGGACAAGGACACTGGCAGCAGAAGTTCTGGGAAGTACTCCTTGGCGTGAGCCCTCCCAGAGTCTGTCATTAGCCCAAAGGAAGAGTCCAGGTAGGCTTCAGTGTTCGGTTGCCTCAGGCCAAACAACCAACAGGGAGGGAAGGAAGCCCCACCCATCAGCAGACAAGCAGGTTAAAGTTTTACTGAGCTCTGCCCACCAGAGCAACAGCCAGCTCTACCCACCACCAGTCCCTCCCATCAGGAAACTGGCACAAGCCTCTTACACAGCCTCATCCACCACAGGGCAGACAGCAGAAGCAAGAAGAACTACAATCCTGCAGCCTGTGGAACAAAAACCACATTCACAGAAAGACAGACAAGATGGAAAGGCAGAGGGCTATGTACCAGACGAAGGAACAAGATAAAACCCCAGAAAAGCAACTAAATGAAGTGGAGATAGGCAACCTTCCAGAAAAAGAATTCAGAATAATGATAGTGAAGATGGTCCAGGGCCTCGGAAAAAGAATGGAGGCAAAGATCGAGAAGATGCAAGAAATGTTTAACAAAGACCTAGAAGAATTAAAGAGCAAACAAACAGAGATGAACAACACAATAACTGAAATGAAAACTACACTAGGAGGAATCCATAGCAGAATAACTGAGGCAGAAGAATGGATAAGTGACCTGGAAGACAGAATGGTGGAATTTACTGCTACAGAACAGAATAAAGAAAAAAGAATGAAAAGAAATGAAGACCGCCTAAGAGACCTCTGGGACAACCTTAAACACACCAACATTCACATTATAGGGGTCCCAGAAGGAAGAGAGAGAGAGAAAGGACCAGAGAAAATATCTGAAGAGATTATAGTCAAAAACTTCCCTAACATGGGAAAGGAAATAGCCACCCAAGTCCAGGAAGCACAGTGAGTCCCATACAGGATAAACACAAGGAGAAACATGCCGAGACACATAGTAATCAAATTGGCAAAAATTAAAGACAAAGAAAAATTATTGAAAGCAGCAAGGGAAAAATGACAAACAACATACAAGGGAACTCCCATAAGGTTAACAGCTAATTTCTCAGCAGAAACTCTACAAGCCAGAAGGGAGTGGCATGATATACTTAAAGTGATGAAAGGGAAGAATCTACAATCAAGATTACTCTACCCGGCAAGGACCTCATTCAGATTCGATGGAGAAATAAAAAGCTTTACAGACAAGCAAAAGCTAAGAGAAGTCAGCACCACCAAACCAGCTCTACAACAAATGCTAAAGGAACTTCTCTAAGTGGGAAACACAAAAGAAGAAAAGGACCTACAAAAACAAACCCCCCCAAATTAAGAAAATGGTCATAGGAACATACATATCGATAATTACCTAAAACGTGAATGGATTAAATGCTCCAACCAAAAGACACAGGCTTGCTGAATGGATACGAAAACAAGACCCATCTATATGCTGTCTACAAGAGGCCCACTTCAGATCTAGGGACACAAACAGACTTAAAGTGAGGGGACAGAAAAAGATATTCCATGCAAATGGAAATCAATAGAAAGCTGGAGTAGCAATACTCATGTCAGATAAAATAGACTTTAAATTAAAGAATGTTACAAGAGACAAGGAAGGACACTACATAATGATCAAGGGATCAATCCAAGAAGAAGATATAACAATTATAAATATTTATGCACCCAAAATAGGAGCACCTCAATCCATAAGGCAACTGCTCACAGCAATAAAAGAGGAAATCAACAGTAACACAATAACAGTGGGGGACTTTAACACCTCACTTACACCAATGGACAGATCATCCAAACAGAAAATTAAAAAGGAAACACAAGCTTTAAATGACACAATAGACCAGATAGATTTAATTGATATTTATAGGACATTCCATCCAAAAACAGCAGATTACACTTTCTTCTCAAGGGCGCATGGAACATTCTTCAGGATAGATCACATCTTGGGTCACAAATCAAGCCTCAGTAAATTTAAGAAAATTGAAATCATATCAAGCATCTTTTCTGACCACAACGCTATGAGATTAGAAATCAATTACAGGGAAAAAAAAATGTAAAACACACAAACACATGGAGGCTAAACAATATGTTACTAAATAACCAACAAATCACTGAAAAAATCAAAAAATACCTAAACACAAATGACAATAAAATCACGATGATCCAAAACCTATGGGATGCAGCAAAAGCAGTTCTAAGAGGGAATTTTATAGCTATACAAGCCTACCTCAAGAAACAAGAAACATCTCAAATAAACAATCGAACCTTACAACTAAAGGAACTAGAGAAGGAAGAACAAACAAAACCCAAAGTTAGCAGAAGGAAAGAAATCATAAAGATCAGAGCATAAATAAATGAAATAGAAACAAAGAAAACAATAGCACAGATCAATAAAACTAAAACCTGGCTCTTTGAGAAGATAAACAAAATTGATAAACCATTAGCCAGACTCATCAGGAAAAAGAGAGAGAGAACTCAAATCAATAAAATTAGAAATGAAAAAGGAGAAGTTACAACAGACACCGCAGAAATACAAAGCATCTTAAGAGACTACTACAAGCAACTCTATGCCAATAAAATGGACAACCTGGAAGAAATGGACAAATTCTTAGAAAGGTATAACCTTCCAAGACTGAACCAGGAAGAAATAGAAAATATGAACGGGCCAATCACAAGTAATGAAATTGAAACTGTGATTAAAAATCTTCCAACAAAAAAAGGTTCAGGACCAGATGGCTTCACAGGTGAATTCTATCAAACATTTAGAGAAGAGCTAACACCCATCCTTCTCAAACTCTTCCAAAAAATCGTGGAGGAAGGAACAATCCCAAACTCGTTCTATCCACCATCACCCTGATACCAAAACCAGACAAAGATATTACAAAAAAAGAAAATTACAGACCAATATCACTGATGAATATAGATGCAAAAATCCTCAACAAAATACTAGCAAACAGAATCCAACAACACATTAAAAGGATCATACACCATGATCAAGTGGGATTTATCCCAGGGATGCAAGGATTCTTCAATATATGCAAAACAATCAGTGTGATACACCATATTAACAAATTGAAGAATAAAAACCATATGATCATCTCAATAGATGCAGAAAAAGCTTTCAACAAAATTAAACGCCCATTTATGATAAAAAAAAACTCTCCAGAAAATGGGCATAGAGGGAAACTACCTCAACATAATAAAGGCCATATATGGCAAACTCACAGCAAATATCATTCTCAATGGTGAAAAACTGAAAGCATTTCCTCTAAGATCAGGAACAAGACAAGGATGTCCACTCTCACCACTATTATTCAACATAGTTTTGGAAGTCCTAGCCACGGCAATCAGAGAAGAAAAAGAAATAAAAGGAATTCAAATTGGAAAAGAAGAAGTAAAACTGTCACTGTTTGCAGATGACATGATACTATACATAGAGAATACTAAAGATGACACCAGAAAACTACTAGAGCTAATCAATGAATCTGGTAAAGTTGCAGGATACAAAATTAATGCACAGAAATCTCCTGCATTCCTATACACTAATGATGAAAAATCTGAAAGAGAAATTAAGGAAACACTCCCATTTACCATTGCAACAAAAAGAATAAAATACTTAGGAATAAACCTACCTAGGGAGACAAAAGACCTGTATACAGAAAACTACAAGACACTAATGAAAGAAATTAAAGATGATACCAGGGTTTCCCTGGTGGCGCAGTGGCTGGGAGTCCGCTTGCCGATGCAGGGGACATGGGTTCGTGCCCTGGTCGGGGAAGATCCCACATGCTGCGGAGCGGCTGGTCCCGTGAGCCATGGCCACTGAGCCTGTGCGTCCGGAGCCTGTGCTCCGCAATGGGAGAGGCCACAACAGTGAGAGGCCTGTGTACCGCAAGAAAAAAAAAAAAAAGATGATACCAACAGATGGAGAGATATACCAAGTTCTTGGATTGGAAGAATCAATACTGTGAAAATGACTATATTACCCAAAGCAATCTACAGATTCAATGCAATCCCTATCAAATTACCAATGGCATTTTTTTTACAGAACTAGGACAAAAAATCTTAAAATTTGTATGGAGACACAAAAGACCCCGAATAGCCAAAGCAGTCTTGAGGGAAAAAAAAAAAAACAGAGCTGGAGCAGTCAGACTCCCTGACTTCAGACTATACCACAAAGCTACAGTAATCAAGACAATATGGTACTGGCACAAAAACAGAAACATAGATCAATGGAACAAGATAGAAAGCCCAGAGATAAACCCACACACCTATGGTCAACTAATCTATGACAAAGGAGGCAAGGATATACAATGGAGAAAAGACAGTCTCTTCAATAAGTGGTTCTAGGAAAACTGGACAGCTACATGTAGAAGAATGAAATTAGAACACTCCCTAACACCACACACAAAAATAAACTCAAAATGGATTAGAGACCTAAATGTAAGACCAAAGGCTATAAAACTCTTAGAGGAAAACATAGGAAGAACACTCTTTGACATAAATCACAGCAAGATCTTTTTTGATCCACCTCCTAGAGTAATGGAAATAAAAACAAAAATAAACAAATGGACCTAATGAAACTTAAAAGCCTTGCAGACCAAAGGAAACCATAAACAAGATGAAAAGACAACCCTCAGAATGGGAGAAAATATTTGCAAATGAATCAACAGACAAAGGATTAATCTCCAAAATATGTAAACAGCTCATGCAGCTCAGTAGTGAAAAAACAAACAACCCAATCCAAAAATGGGCAGAAGACCTAAATAGACATTTCTCCAAAGAAGACACACAGATGGCCAAGAAACACATGAAAAGCTGCTCTACATCACTAACTATTAGAGAAATGCAAATCAAAACTACAATGAGGTATCACTTCACATCAGTTAGAATGGGCATCATCAGAAAATCTACGAACAACAAATGCTGGAGAGGGTGTGGAGAAAAGGGAACCCTCTTGCACTGTTCATGGGAATGTAAATTGATACAGCCACTGTGGAGAACAGTATGGAGGTTCCTTTAAAAACTAAAAATAGAATTATCATATGATCCAGCAATCCCACTACTGGGGCATATACCCAGAGAAAACCATAATTCAAAAAGACACATGCACCCCAATGTTCATTGCAGCACTATTTACAATAGTCAGGTCATGGAAACAACCTAAACGCCCATCAACAGACGAATGGATAAAGAAGACGTGGTACATATATACAATGGAATATTAGCCATAAAAAGGAACGAAATTGGGTCATTTGTAGAGATGTGGATGGATCTAGAGACTGTCATACAGAGTGAAGTAAGTCAGAAAGAGATAAACAAATATCGTATATAAACACATATATGTGGAACCTAGAAAAATGGTACAGATGAACCGGTTTGCAGGGCAGCAGTTGAGACACAGATGTAGAGAACAAACGTATGGACACCAAGTGGGGAAAGCGGTGGGGGGCGGTGGTGGTGTGATGAATTGGGCGATTGGGACTGACATGTATACACTAATATGTATAAAATGGATGACTAATAAGAACCTGCTGTATAAAAACAAAGTAAAATTCAAAAAAATTTATAGAAATTTGTAAAAAAAACAAACTATACTTCAATTAAAAAAATTTTTAAGGTACAATTGATAATAAAAGTGTATGTAGTTAAGGTGCAGAACTGCTGCTTTAATGCACATACATACTGTGAGATGATTGCAGTTGAGCTAATGAACATTCCCATCATATGGTAACCATGTGCGTTTGTGCGTGTTGAAATCACTGAACATCTCCCCTCCCTAAGAAGGTTCAAGCGGTCTCTTTACTAACTCTCACGGCAGCCTGCCCTTGTCCCTCTAACACCTTCCACGTTCATACACCACCGCTGCATCACTGCCGCTCTGCCACTGCTCAGGGGAAGATCCATGGGGACAACTGTTGCGTCTCCTTTGTCCCCCATAGCATACCTGACGGCAGGCAGAGAGCCAAGCACCCTGGAGATGCATTATAAACACATCTGCATCTCTGGGTTAAGAGACGGAGCTTATTACTCCCGGGATTGCCTAAGAACACGGTCCATGCAATAGTCCGCTTCTGCAACTTCAGGGGGGAAGAATGAAAACTTTTCTCACCAGGAAGTGAAGCTTAGCCCGGAAGAGGCCAGAAAATATGCCCTTGGTGAAGATGAGGAGAGGAGAGTTTAGATGCCCTGGAGGCTAGGTGGCTGCGTGACACGGATGGCTGTGTGCTCCCAGGGACAATCTACAGGGCACGTCTTGCAGGGCACATTTTCTGATTTTTCGACAGCACTTGGAAATCCTGACTTTTATGTGAGTTCTCTCAATTTTGAAATGGTAGCTATTATCTTTATCTTAAAACATTATGGGGACTTCCCTGGTGGCACAGTGGTTAAGAATCCCCCTGCCAATGCAGAGGACACGGGTTCGGGTCCTGGTCTGGGAAGATCCCACATGCCGCGGAGCAACTAAGCCCGTGAGCCACAACTACTGAGCCTGTGAGCCACAACTACTGAAGCCCACGGAGAACCCGTGCTCCGCAACAAGAGAAGCCACCGCAATGAGAAGCCCGCGCACCACAATGAAGAGTAGCCCGCGCCGGCCGCAACTAGAGAAAGCCCGCGCGCAGCAACGAAGACCCAACGCAGCCAAAAAATAAATAAATGAATTTTAAAAAGTTAAAAATTCTTTCAGATGTAGAGAACAAACGTACGAACACCCAGGGGGGAAAGTCAAGTTGGGGTGGGGAGGGGGTGGTGATGGGATGAACTGGGAGATTGGGATTGACATGTATACACTTATATGTATAAAAGGTACAACTAACAAGAACCTGCTGTATAAAAAATAAATTAATTTAATTAAATTTTAAAAAACCAATGTTGTGTTAGTTTCAGGCATACAGCAAAGTGATTCCATGCATCTATCCTTTTCAAACTCTTTTCCCACTTAGATTATTACAGAGTATCGAGCAGAGTTCCCTGTACTCTACAGCAGGTCCTTGTCGGTTACCTATTTTAAATACAGCAGCGCGTACATGTCATCCCCAAATCCCAATCTATCCCTCCCCCCACCCCTCCCCCCATAACCACAAGTTGGTTCTTTAAATCTCTGAGTCTGTTTTGTAAATAAGTTCATTTGTATCGTTTTTAAATGACTTTTAAGGTTATAAGGGTTCTCTTATGGTAGCTTGCTTGAGAAATTTCTTCTAGCTCCACACTGTATCTCCATGATACTGCTGCTAAGATGATCTGTAATACCAGAAGGCTGTGTCTTTATCCAAGAAACCCTTGACACCCATAATTTCCTTTTATTCCCGTAACATTCTGGTGGGGCAGAGTCATCTATTGTAGATGCTCAGACAGGAGTTGCTCTGACCTTCCTTTCTTCAGCTTTCCAAGACGGAGTGAGTCTCAGCTTACCGGAGGGTCTTGCCTAAAGTGGCAGGTTTTCTGCTGGCCAGGCTGTGCGGGGATGCCTGACCCCAATCCTAATTCACCACCATTCGACAGATCTCTCAGACGGGCCTCTTTCTAGGGAGGTGTCCTATAAAATGCGGGTCACAACTCACATCCGTGTAGTGGGTCATGACCAGTATTTTGTAAACAAAGCAGAAGAGAATAAAACAGGATGGAATGGAATAGAAGCTCCCAGACTGGATTGTACATGGAAAGGCAGGTATGCTTTCATGAAACTTGTCTTTTAAGGGGTGTGCGTGTGTGTGTGCGTGTGTGTGTTGTGTGCGTGTTTGTACATGTGAATACTGCGTCTCCTTGTATATTTCTTCCATAATTCACAGTCAAAAAGTCTGAACACCCAATGTTCTAAAGTATCAAACTCGCAGAGATATTCTGGATTTAATTTTAACTGAAAACCATCTTCCATCTCAGTTTGGGATGTCCTGATAGTGTCCTGAGCAAACTACTGTCCCCAGTAAGTAAGAAAATGATATATAGCAACAACAATTACAATAATGACCGCAGCTCGTGTCTATTAAACTGTATACACTGCCAGGCACGGTGTGAATGCTTTACCTGTATTATTGTTTTTGTTTTTGTTTTTGCGGTACGCAGGCCTCTCACTGCTGTGGCCTCTCCCGTTGCGGAGCACAGGCTCCGGACGCGCAGGCTCAGCGGCCATGGCTCATGGGCCCAGCCTCTCCGCGGCACGTGGGATCTTCCCGGACCGGGGCACGAACCCGTGTCCCCGGCATCGGCAGGCGGACTCTCAACCACTGTGCCACCAGGGAAGCCCTACCTGTATTATTAATACCTTTACTCCTGTAACTACCCTGTAAGATAGTCACTAGCTGGTACCACGTATGGCCAACTGAAAGCACAGTGAAGCTAAACAACATGCCCAAAGACCCACAGCTAGTTGGGGACAAAGCCTGGACTTGACCCCAGGAAGCCCGGCTCCAGAGCTGAACTCACAGCCATCACACACAGCTTCTCACAGCAAACCCTCCCCAAGCCTCATCTGTATCCTTCAGCTAAACTCAGTCTATTAAAATCACATGTTTTGGCAAACACTTCCAATTGCCTTGAATAGTTAACCGCCGCAGTTGCTTTGGAAACGGCAAGAGCCTCGTCGTGTTAGAAGCAGGTGTACCTGTTCATTCACCAAAGATGAGGAAAAGGGAAAATGTCACCTCGAGGTTTTGGCTGCGAGACAGGACTCCCTGGTGCCAACGAGGGCAAACCCCTGGTGGCCAGAGAGGAGAGGAAACGTCTTCGACAGGCCTGTGGAGAAGACTTTCGTTCTAGAAATAAAGTGCACACGGGGCTTCGGAACAAAAGGACTCTACAGGCACAACATGGAAATTGGTGGCATTTACCAACACAACAGAATCTGATATTTATACCGCATGACACCTCTTCTTTCTGAAAATCTGCTTCAGCACGACCTTGCCCGTCTGAACACACCGTACTGGACAAAAAGTCGACTAGAAAGACCTCTGAGTCACCAGAGCAGACGTCACAAAACTGTGTCCCTGACTTTGTGCAGTTTGCTTCCTAGAAGCCCATGTCAGACCCTCACTCGGCACCTACTGACTCTTAGTTTGTACACAGTTCTAACTAGTCAGCTGGTTTATTCTTTAAATTCACAGCCACGTGGAAGCAAGCAGGCAGTACAGCAGTAAACAGATCTCTGCAAATCTGTTCATAAAGACGACATCCACATTTATTGAGCACTTACTGTATGCCAGCTAGACCAAGGGCGTTACTTGCATTTTCTCATGTAATACTCACAAAATCCAGCAGGGGGCATGATTAGCCCTCATTTCACAGGCGAGGAACCGGCGCAGAGCACCTTGCCCAGGGACACACAGCCCAGAAGTTCCAAGGCTGGAGTTTGAACCCAGACGACAGACAGGGCTCTAAAACTCACATATATGACCACTGTCCATAGCATCCCCTCCCACTGTAGGCAAAACTGTGAAGAGTGAACACACCAGTACACCAAGTGCAGAAGGCTAGAACGATTGACTTTTCTGTTTTGTTTGCTGCTGTGGTCCCAGTGCTTCAAGCAGGGCCTGGAACATAGTAAGTGCTCAATAAACATTTGTGAAATGAAATATGGACACACATTTTAGGAGCCCCTATAGCATCACCCCTGATATTTCTGTGCCATCGGGAAAATCAACATCATGTCCCCTGCTCTCTGCAACCTGACACAAATGACCAAAGTCCACTCAAGAAGAAACACATCACTTGAATAGCTCTACATTTATTAAAGAAATGTAATTTTTAGTAAAAGGCTTCCCACAGAGAAAACTCCAGTCAAAGACAGTTTCACCAGGGAATTCTAACAAACATTTAAGGACAAAATAATCCCAATTCTGCATAAAGTCTTCCCAAAAAATTGAAGAGGAGGAAACACTGCCCGACTCATTCTCTGATACTAACCCAGACAAGGACATTACAAGAAAACTACAGGACTCTACATCTCATAAGCACAAAAATTAGAAACAAAATTTTAGCAAATTGAATCCAACAATATATCTAAAAAGGGTAGCACAGACTTTGTCTCAGGAATGCAAAGTTAATTTAACATTTAAAAATCAGTCGATGTAAGAAAATACAATAAAAAGAAAAATCATATGGTCATCTCAATAGACACCCAAAAGAGCATGTGAGAAATTACAGAATCCATTTCTGATAACAACTCTCAGCAAAGTGATGATAGAAAGAAACTCCCTCCACTTGGTTGTGGTGATGATTTCATGGGTGTATAAACATGTCAACACTTCCAATTCAAATATGGACAGCTTATTGCCTCACGATTATTTTTAAGAGTAAAAGTAGTGAAATCACACCTGATTTCAAGCAAGGAATTTAAAAGTTTGGGAAATAAAAAAACTACAGGGAGTTCATTTTAACTGGAAGATGAGTAAACATTTCCTTAAGATTCATGGAAGCAGAGAAGGAGCTTGTTTTCTTACTACAGGCTTCTTAATGATGTATGTTGTAGAAATGTTGTATTTTGACTGTAAATATATACATTAGACAGGAAGGACACATTTCAATGAAATGTGTCCTTGCGAGCAAAGCCATCAAACTAAATAAGCACAAGGAGAAGACTGCTTAAATAAAGCTTTTCTCACGTGTGCTTCACTCCCATTCCACGAATTCCCTGAGCGGTTTCTATATCTGTTGCTGCATCACGGAGAACTGACCTAAGGTAACCATCTTTTGCTCTGGATCATTTGGAAGGGCTCAGACGGTGGGTGGTTCACCTCTGTTCCACGTGGTATCAGGAATACAGCTGGTGGGCGAAGAGGCTGCACTCCCACTCCCGTGCCCGTGCCTCGGTGGTCCTCGGTCTGTCTGTCTCGCTTCCGCTTGGCTTGCACCTCTCAGCATGGTGCACCCAGAGGAGGTGCGCTTCTGACTTCCAGGAACGAGAAGCTTTGAGCTAGCTAGACACACCACTCCCAAATCAGCATGACCTCTCTATTCTGTTAGAGCAGTCCCAGGATCCCCCGAGGTTCCAGGGCTGGAGAAACGGACCTCAGCTCTGGGTGTGAAGGGAGTGGTCACATTGCAAAAGAGCAGGTAGAATGGGAGATATTCTTACGGCCATTTTTGGGAAATAGAACCTGCTAACGGTAATAAGGTCCTCGTTTTGCTCACATATGTTACCTACTCTGTGGATGGCTCTCCATTCCCATTCCGTCCTCCACCCTGCCTCATGCCCTAGAGTGGGGGGCTGACCTCCGCGGGCTCCATCACTCAGCCGGCTTCCTTACCCTTAGGCGTCCATCCGTCCGACTGGATTCAGCCAGAGGAGGCACTGGCAGGCAATCAGTGGGTGGTCAGAGAGAAAGGTCAGCGTACTCATTCCTCTGAGCCTGCTCTGCTTTCCACCGTCCTGGCAATGGTCTCCCCTTTCCGTGCCCACGGCTTCTGTCAGATCCCCCGGCCTCAGCTCCAGGAGTCAGCCAAGCTGTTCCATCGCTGCCTCTCCCCCTTGGAGTTTACGGATGATAACAGCTTCCTGCTGTCACCAGACCCTGGCTGCATCACCTCTTACTGGTTCTCCTAATCATCCCCACACACCTATAAACGGTCCCCTGTAGGCTCCCCAAAACCCCAGTTGAGTGGGCCCTTCATTTCCTGCCAGACCCTGACTCAGACATTTTCTGCAATGCCATACTCCTCTCCGGGTGGGTACTCATCACACCCTTCGCTGAAGTGCTGAGCCAGTTTGGGATTTGGGCTTGGGTAGCCCTCTTACCGCCAAGGTTCAGTCACTATGTGACTTAACTAACTAGAAGAGCCACTAGCAATCATTAAGATCACCAGCTGAGCAGAGTGAGTCCAGGTCACCAGCATTCTTGACCTTGAGTGGGATCGAACAAACCCTGCCAGCTGCCTGGAGCCGCAGGGCCAGCACTCACGCACACTCACGGCGAATGTGATTATCTCTTTTATTTCCTGTTGGATTGGCAGCCGCTGGGTTGTGGCACATCCGTCATGCTGAAAAGTGCGCGACGTCCGTGGATTAAAAATTAATTTACCGTCCAGCCTGGCTTGCAGCTGCATTTCCTAATTGAGTTTTCTTGTGACAGTCTTGCTGAGCTCCAAGGCATCATTTAGCCCAGTCTCGAGGCCTCGGTGTTGGGAGAGAGGTTTATGAGCTCTGTAAGACAATTACCTTTGAGCACGCACAGAACGCTTATCTTCAAAGTCACTCACGATTCATCCTGGGTTCTTTATGCCTGTGGAACTAGGGATACAGTTATGGATCTGCTTCCGCAAAGACACACTGAACCGTCTTGAGTCTCAAGGGGAAAGACAGGAGAACTTGATCCTGTTGTTGGGAGAGCCCTTCTTTGGAGAAGCACATTAATTAATCCAGTGAAACATTTAATTGAGTGGCTACTATATGTTCAGTACGCAAATGAATGTGACGTAATCCCTACAGAAGCTTACAGCGGTCCTTTTAGCCAAGTACAGTATCAATGACGCGGGTTAAAGAGGCGACTCTTTATTATTGGGTAATAGTAAAGTTCCCCAGAGCCTGCTTTCTTTATTTAAGGGATATTTATTATAGTACTGGCTCTGCACCAGTGGACCACCAGGGAAGTCCCTGTACTTTAAAAAAAAAAAAAAAGAAAGAAAGAAAGCTCCCAAATTAAAAAATAAATAACACTGAGAATGTTGAATTCCTGGGATGGCCACCATCTCACTATTTTTCCACCACTAACTGCCCAGAAGAGGTCTCAGAAAGGAAGCACTGAGTTTCCAGAGATGCCTAAGATGACACATGGGAAGGAATTCATTCATCTACTTCATTTCCTAACTCCATCCAGGAAAGCAGATTTTCATGGCTGTGATGGCACTGGGATTGGAGACACAGAGGCAAAGGGAACACACTCCAAAAGGGATTCTGCCGCGTTATCTCTTCTTTTGTAGCAAGACTGTTGGTGGCTTTCGTCCAAACCTTATCTGAAAGTGTGCATGTCGTGAAATGAACATTTTCACAGCAAGCTATAGACTATGAACTTGAGATCTTCTAGAACTTACTGCTCAGTTTCAAATTATGACCTGGACAGACCTTTGTCCTGGTGCAGAAGGATGTCTTTCACTTGAGCAAAGTCCAAAATAAAAGGTTTAAAGGCGACAAGAAAGAGTCCAACTCACAGTGACAAAGGACTCAAATTCCATAATGGAAACACAGCTCGTCCCAAGTCACCAGCCTCAGCTGCTGAGATGAGGCTCCTCAGCCGAGGAGCTCCTCTCTGCGTCCATGTGGTTTACATCCCGTGACAAGCTCGTACGGAGCATTCGGCCATGAACCTGAGCGCCCGAAAAATTCTCCTGGAGTGTCTTGCCCGTGTTCCTTCTAGAGGGAGAAAGAGCTCTCCAGATGACAGCATGGGCTCGGATCACGATGTGACAGCCGACCGGGATTCGATTTGACAGACTGTGCTGTTTGGTTGACTCCCTCACACTCGCCACACACCGCCCCAGCGAACTGTCCCAAGCACTTGTAGATTTCTTTCACAGGATTTCTGCAACATTTCCAGACCGGGACCATGTTGACATGAACACATTGCTTATTCATGGT
The DNA here is from genome assembly GCF_008692025.1 of Phocoena sinus. Lineage (NCBI taxonomy): Eukaryota > Metazoa > Chordata > Mammalia > Artiodactyla > Phocoenidae > Phocoena > Phocoena sinus. The sequence goes on from NC_045776.1 coordinate 87,890,126, forward strand.
GCTCTGATCGTCTCCTGTGAGTTTCTTTGCGAGAGGTATGAAAACACCAGCTCCCTAAGTCATCTTAACAGGCGACTGCTTCTCCAGGCTCAGACTGAGAGCGAGTCAGACACAAACGCCTCCCCGGCAAGAGGCACACGCTGGTCAGACAGCACTGGGCAGCCGTGCAGGGGAGCCCACCAAGGAACCCACCCAGCCTGGGCTGCACTCAGTTCCCTTCTGGCCTCCTCTCTCAACTCTGACTGAAGCGTCTTAGGTTCTGTACTGGGCAGGCAACAGAAAAGAAATCAAACTGTGGCCGACTTCATCAACAAGAGAGTTTATGGGGAGGATGTGGAAAACACACAGGAAAAGAAAAACTGGAAGACAGGCTACAGGGATGTATTGTAAAACACGGGGAATACAGTCAGTATTTGTAATAACTGTAAATGGAGTGTAACCTTTAAAAATTGCATTTAAAGAAAAAAGAAAGGCTGGAGAACCAGACTCAGAAAGCAGAGGGCTGCCCCAGAGTTTTGGAACTGCTAGAAAGTTCCTATCCCCCAACCTGGGAACTTGCCATTGAAATAAATATTCCCCAAATGTGGACTTTTCCCCTTACTTCACTCCACAAAGATTCAGAGTTCCAAACGAAAGCACCCAACTGGTCAAGCTTACATATCCAACCTCCCCCTACTTCGATACCAGGGTGGGAAAACAGAAAAATCTTGCAGGAAGAGCCTCTAGAAAATGCTGGTTTATCCAGTGAGTGGGTGAGGTACCTAGGTAACCCATTGAATAAAGCTGTACGCAAAAGGGGAAGAGAGGAGATGCAGTGGGAACCAAGGCCCTTTAGGAGGAGAGGTTAGATGCTGGGCGGGGATGCAGGGATACAGCTCTGGCCCTTTAGGAGGAGAGGTTAGATGCTGGGCAGGGATGCAGGGATACAGCTCTGGAGCATCATTTCTGTGGTCCTGTGTGAACCAACCCCAACCCACCCAGCCGTCTGCAAGCAGCTCTCTATCTTGGCGTCTCTGGGCGTTTCAGGGAAGTTTCAACCCTGCAGGCCAAAGAGACTTTTGGTGTGGCTGGGTCCCTCTGGGGGCATTCCCAAGCTTATTGGCTGGGACCCCAGCTAGAGGTGGGGGAGTGTCTCTGGGAGCAGAGGGCAGGGGAATCAGGCCCTGCAGTGGGGAGGAGCTGGGCCCCCTGGCTGGTCATCGTTGCTGGACTCCAGGTCGGTGCCCCAGCTTGGGTGTGGGGCTACGCCTGGTTCTATCAGAGGGACCCCCAGCCATCCGGGGAAGGAATGAGCCTACTCCAGCTGTCTTCTGTGGCTGGACTGGGATCTGGGTCCCATCTTCCGTCGGGTGGGGAACATAAAGTGCCCTGCTGTTACCCTGCTCCTCAGTCCTGGGGTCCCTAACCAGCTCCCCTGTCTCCTCCCAACTTTCAGAGCTCTGCTGTGGTTGCCTCTGGCTTTAACTGCAGGGTTGATAGTTGTACTTAGTGGGGCGGGTCTACATCACCTTGTGTGGACCCAAAGTTGGATAATTTTGAAAAACCTCTCCGTGCTTGTATATACTTAGATTTTTAAGTCAGTAAACACCTGTCTTTCTGATAAGCGAAAACAAGAGGGTAGGGGCTTCCCTGGTGGCGCAGTGGTTGAAAATCCGCCTGCCAATGCAGGGGACACGGGTTCGAGCCCTAGTCCGGGAAGATCCCACATGCCACGGAGCAACTAAGCCTGTGTGCCACAACTACTGAGCCCGCACTCTAGATCCCGTGTGCCACAACTACCGAGCCCGCATGCCACAACTACTGAGCCTGCATGCCTAGAGCCTGTGCTCTGCAACAAGAGAAGCCCCCACAATGAGAAGCCTGCGCACCTCAACGAAGAGTAGCCCCCGCTTGCCGCAACTAGAGAAAGCCCACGCACAGCAACAAAGACCCAACGCAGCCAAAAATAAATAAATAAATTTATTTCAAAAAAAGGGTAAAGACAAACATTTCCTAGCAACCTACAAGAGACTGTAAATAAACATTTTGTGACTCACTAAAAAAAAAAAATCTTTCCTCCTCTAAGTTCAGTGCCAACCCAGCATCACTAGGATACCTATGATGCTTCAGAAACATGCATTTGTTAGAAATCCTAGTTGACCGATGACTGTCTCAGAGTTTGCTCATGTCTCACTTACAAGGTTTAACCAAAAGGGCCCTGAGGGTCATCGATCCGAACATTTCACAGGCCAGGGAACTAAGGGGCAGAGCCTACACCCAGCCTCAGGGCCAAGCCCCAGGCCCACCAGCCACAGCGGGACTCTGCCAGCATCACTGCTCAGACCCGAGAAGTCCAGAAACGTCAGGGCTTCCTGGACTCCATCTCCTCCTGTCATCCCATGAGCATCTGCACCGACCTCTCCCAGGATTCCATTGTCACTGCTTGGCTTTCACGGAGCCGCTGTGTCCTCTCGGGTTCACGGTGGTGTCCCTCTCTCCGTCTCTCTGGGCTGCAGCCTGTGACGTACGATAACAAATTGCGGGGCTGTCTTCCTGGCCCGTTCACCTTTCACTCCACAGGGTCCAGGGCACTTGATTTAGCTTCCATGGTTCTTCTGGTCCTTGGCTGGAAGATGCTGCCTGCCGGATACAGGCTGCAGGTAGAACTTGCAGGTATGAACCGTGCTGGCAGCGAAGGCACCCCCTACAGGATGGACTGACTGCAGCGCGAGGGCTGAGGGAAGCTCAGGAGGTTTGCGGAGCCTTGATTTAGGCGGCCCTTCGACTGCAGCTGCAATCTGATCACTGTCTCTTCCAAGCGCTCTCGTCCAGCCCCGGCACCACACGCCACAGAAAGCTGTGAATTCTTGCCTGAAATGCTGTTAACTGCACACTTTATGAAGAGCGGACGCCTGGCAAGAAGGACACAGGAGCCGTGTTCAGCCACTGCCTGTGGAGGAGATGCTCTGATTGTCAAGTTCTCTGTCATGCAGGGAACTCCGCGAGATGACTCCAGACGGAAGGAAGGCTCCTTGAGTAGAAGGTCGGGGAAAACGGGGATTGGATGCCGTTGTGTACCCGAAGCCAGGCCAGTGCGTCCTCTGAGAAGCCGTCTGCCGGACAGTTCAGGCCGTGGGACCTGCGGCGATCTGGGTGTTCACAGGGACAGCTTGAGAGGGTGGGGCCCGGGACACATCACACGGCACAGCTGGCTAGGTGCACTGTCACATCTCTGGGCCAGAGAAGAGGCCTGCAGACAGGGCATCTGCTGGGGATGGCCTGTGGGTGTATCCAGGATGGAGAGCAGAGTCACCTGCGGGCCTCACAGACGGCGAGGCTTGTGTGTGCCCCCAGGCATGTTCCCGAAGGCCAGGGAAAGACTCTTTTCCCACATCCCCACTTAAATAACTTTTAAAATATTATATTGGCTTTTTCATCAGGTGTCACCTTTTTTCTCATTCTTTTCCATCTACTTGGTTTGGGCAAACCGTCGGGTCAAGGTGGGCAGGTCACGGTGCGTGAGCTACTCTCTTCTGTATGAATCCCTGATCCAAACGGTGTGACGGGGTCTCAGTGAAGGAAAGCAGCCCTGGGTCAGGGTCCCCAAGACCACCCCCGGGGGCAGACACTTGCTGGCGGGACTCACAGGACTCAGGACACAGTCGTGCTTGGGACTCTGATTTATGACAGCAAAGGACAGGAAGCAGAACTAGCGAAGGGAAAGGGCACAGGAGCGGGATCTAGGGGACCAGCAGCAAGTGTCCAGAATCTTCTCCTGGGGAGTCATGCAGGACAAAATTAATTCCCACAGCATCGAACTGTGACAGCCCGCAGAGACCAAGCGCCCAGGGCTCACCGGGAGGTGGTCACGTAGGCACCTCTGCCTGGGATGGACCAGAATCCCAGACGCCCGGGGGTAAAGCAGGTGTCCACGTCAATGAAATCGCTTGTGCAAACAGTCTGGACACAGCAAGCCACCCTGGTCAGGTGGGGAACAGTGGGAACCCTCTGGAAATCCCAGATCCCAGACGCCAGACAAGGGCCAGCCTGGCTGGCAGACTTTGCAAAGACGGCGGCCTCAGGCCCAGGGCGGGAGCCGTCCTGCCCACGCATGGCTCCCAGAGCAGAGCGTGTTTCAGCCTCCGCTTTGCTTGCAGCCCAAGCCCACGTGCCGGGCAGGGTGAGGAGACACGGAGCCCGATCGCTGGACAGCATCGTCGGCTCGGCCAACCCAGACCAGCTCTGGACAGTCGGGGGCCCCCTCCACTTCCGTCTTCCATGCAGTTGTTAATAAAAGCACATTCTTCTTTTAAGCGCCGACTGTCATCTTGTTTTCTACAACAGCTAGACGGCAGGTGTCTCTAGGCAGAAGACACGCTCTCCAGCTCGCTGCAGGCCCCGCCTTGCCCCGCGATCACAGCCGGCCCCGCTCACCTCTCACGTTCCCCTCGGCGTCCCGAGACTCTGACCCCCCAGCCCCACTTCAGCCACACGGGAGATTTTCTCTCCTTTCTCTCTGTCTCTCTCTGTTTCTCTCTCTCTCTGTTTCTCTCCCTCCCTCCCTCTCTCCCTCTCTCTCCTGGAGTCACTCATTCTATCCCAAAGCCTAACTGCACTTTGGAAAAAGCAGGAGGGACAGTGGCTTCCCCAGGCTACATTATGAAAAAAATGGTGTTATTAGAAGAATGTTTAAGCAGGACATTTGAGCAGGACAGCTAAGACCTGATGCAAAGACTTTGAAGGAAGCAGTGTGAGTGTAGCATCAGGAGAAACATGGGGAAGCCTGTCAGAGTGGTCGCGCTTTTCACGGATGGGCTCCCCCAATGCCCAGCAGGGCCAGCCTCGGCCCTTCACACCATCCAGCTACCTCCAGGCCCAAAGCTCGGGCACCTCCCCTTCTCTCCCTCCCACCAGCCCACAACGAGCCACTTAGTCCCTGAGCATTACAAGAACCTCTAACTGAGCTCTGGTCCACCTGCTCGGACCTGCTCACACGCCGTGAGCCAGCTGACAAAAGGCCATTCACACGCACTGGTCCCTCGCCTTCCCCTCCTGTACGTTTTCTGGATCACCGTGTGGGCAAAGACGATCCTGTGATTTTCTGATCAACAGGGAGACATTTCTGATCTGTAGGCAGGTTGTATCTGTCAGGATCCAGGACAAGACAGACGCCCCACTTGGGGAGTAACGGAGAGAATTTATGGGGGCACGGAGGCAGCAACGTGGGTGGGCTCGGGGCCAGGAAGGAGGACGCAGCCCCAGGGACCCGCAACAGCATTTCCGCTGTTACCACTCGGGCTCGGGGGCCAGTGGGGCAGCAGTAAATACCCAGCCTCTCCATCCTCCGTCGGCGAGAACGAGAGGTCAAGAGAACCAGAGGATGCAGACTCCCAGGGCAGAGGGCAGAAGAGGAAGGTGGAGAGGGTGGGTCTGGGACACACCCGGAGGACACCCGTATCGGAGCCGTCCTGTCCAGATACAAAGACAGGGTCCTGCAGAGAGAGCCCTCCCCCTGCGCTTCTGCTGTCTTCACGATGCCTGAAGGCACCGCAGCCTGGCCATGAATACAGCAGGGCACCCGGAGGCTGTGCGCTTGGAGCCCGGGCCCCCCCACCCCCAGGGTGGCTGCCTCCAGACTTGCCCCGTCTCCTTCGGGCAGTGTTGCAAGGCTCTGCTTGCATCTGGACCCGACCACTGCACCTGTCGAGACTGCGCCTGAACTTCGGAAACGCTTTGTACTTGGCGACACAGCCCCGTGTATATCCTCTGATTTGAAGTGAGAAAAATAAATGCTTGTGCCCTCTCCCTAAAGAAAGAGGTGAGTGAGTCACCCCTGAGAGGCAGCATCACGGGAGTCTCCTGACACGCTGCATCGAGGTCCCCCCCACCCCGCTGCTACAGCTCCCGCTGTCCCCAGCCCGCTCCAGGGCCACGTGACTCTGCCCAACTCGGAGCACACTTCCTTCCTGCCGCTCAGGCTGCCAAGACAGTCTTTCCTCCAACTCAGGACCACTCCTTCTTGGAGGTCAAAGACTGTTAAGGTGTCCTAGAAGAGGAAAACTCAATGATTAATAAACACCTAGAGTCAGGGAGCTATAAATTAAATGACTAACGTAAACAAACTCCGATGATGAAATACGCCATACACGTGCTAAACGACTCGATGCTTCTCACACAGCAGATTTGAAAACGACATGAAAGAATGATAACACTCAGTGCTGGTGAGTATACAAGGAATAGGAAACTCCACCTATAACCGGTAGGAAGGTCAATTCCTAGCATCTTTTTGGAAAACCGTCTGTCAGAGGCATAATTTAAAAGAATATAAACATATTCTGACACATAACTTCCTAGAAATGGATTCTTGAAAATAAAAATCATAAGAATACAGCCACAAAATCATAAGAATACAGCCACAGGATCTTTATGACAGCCCTGTAGAGGCAAAAAAAATGGAATGTCTATGAATATAACAGTTGAATAAAATTGTGGTCTATAGACAACGTTCTATTTCCATGATATCTCCGTAAAGCTGGGGGAAAATTTTAATTGTGGTGTATCCATACCATGGATTACCATAAAGCAAATTCAAAATAATGAATTATAAATGTATATATTGGCATGAAAAATGTTCATGACACACTTTTGAGTAAAACAAGTTACAGAAATAGATACACACAGGGCACATTTCCATTTTTACTAAACCAACTGACAAAACACAAAAAGGCCTAAAGGTGGGCATAGAGGCATTTGTGCTTGATTCTACAGCCGGGAGAAAGGTGTGCGGGAGCCACCTTGGTTACCTGGGCAGGGGGGAGAGCGATGTGAGGAAAATCTAGAGAGGAGAGCTAAGGAGAAATAAAACTAATAAATACAGGAAGTGCCGTTTTTCATGGACAGTGGTAGGCCTCTCCCTGCGGTGATGGGCAAAGGCTTCAACCCTCTGCCAGCATGACTGTCAGGGCCATTAGTCCGTCCGGACGAGCTGGGTGCGGAGGCCCCCGTGTGGACACCCCTGCCCCCTAGATGCCCCGGTCCTTCTGCTGCAGACAAAGGCGTTTGCTCCCTCACTTTGGACAGGCAGGAATCTTCCAGCCCAGCAGGAGGGGGAAGCAGGGGAAGCACACACTCCACAAACATCTTGAATTTTTAAAGGAATTTACAGACCCGGTGCTCCGTGCCCATGAGCAAAGGATGTCTACTGTTACAGAGTCTGGCACTCTGTCTGCAAACGGCTCACGGGCCAGGAGGGGAGCTGTCCAAGGTCTCCTGTTCCAGACCCAGATATCAAAGAGGAACCCCACCCCCACCCCCACACAAGCACACTTTCTCTGGCTCTCTGGCTTTCTCTGCGTCTCTGGCTGCCCCTCTCCCTCCCTCTCCCTCTCTCCCCATTTGTCTCCCTCCCCTCACTGCCTTCAAGAGGACTCACGACTTGGGCTGGTGTACAATCACCTGAATAACAACCACAGCAGCACTTACTCACACCCTTGTCCCCAAACCTGTCTGCAAGGTGGGTACTACTGTTAAACCCATTCGTCATCCAGGGAAACTGAGGCACGGAAACATCCACTCAAGCAATCAACAAATGTCTGCTAAGCTCCTACAATGCACCAGGCGCTATTGCAGGAAACAGTGACCCAGACAGACACAGGCTAAGGAACTGCTCACCCCAGTTGACACAGGGCGGAGCTGGGGCTGGCGGGAAGCCATGAGTGTCCTGAGACCTGGCCAGCACGGAGCGCTGCGGCCCCTTCCCAAGAACAGCGAAGCTCTCCTCCCTTGCATCTCTATCAAGCAGCAAGCAGGGAGCTTGACTGGGCAGGAAAACGGATCCAAAGAAGCAGCAGCGAAGGAAAGGCAGCTTTATTTTCCAGCACAGAAGCCACAGAGAGCTCGGCCAAAGCCCTCTCCACTGAGGACCGCTTGTATGGACGGCTGGTCCCCGGACACGGTGTCGGCCGCCAGCCTGAAGCTGGGGTGCCGGGACCCCATTCGTCCTCATGGAGCCCACCGCCAAGATGCTGCATCCCATCTCCTAATTTTTTAGAACCTCCAACCTCATACCTCAGGGCCAATTGTTCTGAGCCCTTCCTGTGGACCACACCTGGCGCTCAGACCTTACCAGTCTTATTGCATTTAACCCTCACAAACAAACAGCTCCCCTGAGATAAGTGCTACAGCTCCCATCCCGGTTAAACACACGGTGATGGGTAGGTTTATGGAAATTAAAACACAGGCCCACATCCAATAGCTGGTAGGTGACGGAGCCAGGATTTAAGCCCAGGTCTGTCTGCAACCAAACGGCATATCTGTCTTCCCTAGACTACATTTCTTTTCCCCTAGCAAACGCTGCCCTAGGACGTGAGCTGGGAGTTCCACAAGAGCTCTGGTCTACAATATATCCAGCTCTAAGTACACGCCAGTTGCTTCTCTCGGCAGAAATGACAAATAGATTTCATCTCACATCAACTTTCTTTAACGCCGTTATTTAGTGGCATTGAGAAGGGTTTAGAGGCTGTGACCAGGCTCGGCAGGAAAGAGCACCACAGAGAACCAGCAGTATATGCTATGGGCAAGAGGTTGGAGAGTATTGTACGTGTTGGTTAGGATAACTTAGCTTTCAAAGAGCCACGAGAAGGGCTTCAGGTAGGGTTGGATCAAGTGGCTTGGATGATACAGCTCAGCTGCTTTCCAGGGTCTGGGCTGCCTTCCCCAGGGATGGCTTCAATACCTAATTCTGATCCCAGGCTAGGTGCTAATAGGTCCAGGTGTTTTAAGCATTCTTATCTGCTGGCACGAAAAGGAGAATATCTTTATCACAGCACGGTAACCACATTCCCCAGAGGCACTCCGACTGGACTAGCTGAGGCCACACATAGGGATCTGAAAGTGGCCGGAGAGACAGAATGCACCCGCCACTGGCAAGGTCACATGCTCTATCTCTAGAGTCAGGGGTAGAGTCAGCTTCCTCTGAGCCTCGGGAATCGAGAAACTAGAGGGAGTGATGGAAGGGGGAGTGGAGTTGGATAGGCAGTCAACAAACCTCCACTCTGCCATGTACGTATATGACATCACTCCCCAGAGGCTCGTTCCTCCCTCCCGGGAGAGCACAGGTGTGAGCCGGAATACCTCCTTTCCCCTTTGCATGAAATGCAGACCTAGGAGGCTCCTCTCCCACTCTGGTTAGATGCTCTCTTTTTCCACGAATCCACCTCCGCAGAGATAAAGGAAGGATCTCCTAATGTCCCTCCAATAATTGATCTCTATATTAAAGACCATAACCAGGGCCTGGCCCGTGGAGCGAGATGAAACACCCTACAATATATCCAGCTTCCATACCTTCTCTTGAAAGGGTAACTACCATGTGTAACATTTCAACCCCATTTTCTCTGAGAAGGCCTTTTCGTGTTGATTAAACCGGAGTGAGTGTAATGAAGGGGCAACACTGAGTGCCGAGTACACAGGAGGCATGAATGGCTATGTAGACAATATATGAAGCCCCATCACTGATACGGTTACGGACAAACTGCCAACTCAAGGCCTGGAGAACGTCATTAACGCTTATTTGCAAAATTGCTTTGGTCCTCCAGGAGCCTCTTATGAGAGTTACACTTCTGAAATATCTCAGAGCTCTTAAAATAAACCAAAAAACCAGAAACCTGCAAATCAGTTGATTCGTGCAAATTTTTCTAACCATTGAACACCATCTCCAAGTTGCCCACACAACTAAGCTATTCCTGGTCTGCCGAAATTAATTCAGGTACCTCCTGTTAATTCAGAACTTGGGTCCATCTGAAGACCTCAGAGGACAGAGGCACTCAGCTGTGAGTGTCAGAGCAGAGATACTCAATCTCCTTTTGCTAAAAGGGCCAGGATCCCCCTCTGTTCCTTCACTGAGCCTCCAGCTGGAACAAGAGCCAGACCTCCGCCCCTGAAAGAGAGGCACCAGGAGGCTTACCCTCCATCCCCACCTGGCTTTGGAACATGATGGAACAGCCCCCTTTGAAGCCAAGAGCCCAGTTTCTTACTCAGTGCATTTCCCCACTGGTGTAATTGCCATGAGAGGATAAAAAGAATTCCACGTTGACTCTACTGAAAAGGTTAACCTTTGACCGTTGTGGGGTTTTTTTATCATCTTTATTGGAGTATAATTGCTTTACAATGGTGTGTTAGTTTCTGCTGTATAACAAAGTGAATCAGCTATACGTATACATATATCCCCATGTCCCCTCCCTCCTTCGTCTCCCTCCCACCCTCCCTATCCCACCCCTCTAGGTGGTCACAGAGCACGGAGCTGATCTCCCTGTGCTACGCGGCTGCTTCCCACTAGCTTTCTATTTTACGTTTGGTAGTGTATATATGTCCATGCCTCTCTCGCGCTTTGTCACAGCTTACCCTTCCCCCTCCCCATATCCTCAAGTCCATTCTCTACGTCTGCGACTTTATTCCTGTCCTGCCCCTAGGTTCTTCAGAGCCCTTTTTTTTAGATTCCATATATATGTGTTAGCATACGGTATTTGTTTTTCTCTTTCGGACTTACTTCACTCTGTATGACAGACTCTAGGTCTACCCACCTCACTACAAATAACTCAGTTTCGTTCCTTTCTATGGCTGAGTAATATCCCATTGTATATATGTGCCGCATCTTCTTTATCCATGCATCTGTCGATGGATGCTTAGGATGCTTCCATGTCCTGGCTACTGTAAATAGAGCCGCAGTGAACACTGTGGTCCGTGACTCTTTCTGAATTATTAACCTTTGACCTTTCACCTTGGATTCATTCACCCTGCCACTGCTTTCCACTCTGCCAGACCCCACACAGGATGGTCCTTCATGGAACCCAAGGTGTTTTCAGGGACAGACCTGTCAGGCATTTCATTAGTCTTTGAATTATAAACCATAGACTCCTAACTGTTTTAATATTCTCTCTCAGTATATTTTTCAACGAGAAAGGCTCTGCTTGGCACTAAAATGTATTTTTTCATACCTCTGTGACACTTGGTTATCACCCTTTCGGCGTAAGTGCTAGCAGGCATCAAGTCTGAAGACTTAGGTAGTCCCCAGAATCCAGCTGGATTTGAATAGCAGTGTTGTTTTCCTGGTATATGACTACTTTTAGCTTCTATGTCTAGAAGGATTTTCCACTTCATCTAGTGATATAAAGGTTTTTTCAAATAGATTTACCCCGTATATTAATTTAAAGAGATATAATGTTATTATAAGTAATAGTAAAGTTCTAAAGCAGATAGGGCGAAAATCAGGAGGGTGGTGATTCTCCCAGATGAATATTTATGAAACTAATGAACACAGCTGTCTCTCTTCCAAACCCGTAGGTTTCCAACTACCTTGTCTAATGCTCTATAATGTTTGCTCTCACCTTCTGCCTGGGCTGGCTGGTTATCACTTTCATGAGCCCACATTATCTTCTCACAATACCAGATCCATGGAGTGGCTAGTTCATGTCTTACTCGTTCCTAAATCTCCCACAGCACACGAGCAATGGATACAGTCTCACGAACTGAGTCTTCCCTCTGCCTCTGTGAATCCAGCCTCTCTCCCAGGGCTTTCGGGGTTCGTGCTCCAGAAAGCCCTCCTTGATCACCCTGGCCCGTGGTGTCCTTGTCTCTATGCAGAATCTGCTTTGCTTTGCACTGCATCCATTCCCCATTCTCCTAGTTCTAACATTCCAAGCTGTCTCCGGGAAATTATCGTTCTCTTATCCAAGCCAGCTTGGGCGCATGATCCAGACCTGGAGAAAGTACCTCAGCAAAATAACCGTTAAGAAACAGATGATGTCTCAGGTTGATTGCCAAGTTGGTCCCATCAGAGACAATCTTGGGACTTCTGCTGAGCTATCAGAAAGAAGCAGGGCCCTTTCTTCCTGCTTAGGTAGCTAGGAAAAGAGAAGGTTAGTCTAGAGCTGCTGGTGGCCACTGTGTGGAAAGAGCCTGCCGAGGTGAAGCTGGTGTGGAAGAAGGTGGGTTGGGAAATGGAAAGAGACTAAATCCTGATGACATTGCTTCAGCCCCTGGATCCATCCTTGCCTGAAGTCCTTCTCTCAATAAATATCATGTTCGCTTAAGCCAGACTGAGTTGACTATTCATGAACTTGAAACAAAAAAATCTGTGACTGATACACCAACATTTGAATCTCAGAAGTCCATCTTCTCTGTACTAACCATCTGAATAGAGAAAGATACTGTATCTCTGTGTCTTCACACTGCCTTCTTATAAAGGTACCAAGTCACTGGATTTAGGGCTCACCCTAATCCAGTATGACCTCATCTTAACTTACATCTTCATTACATTGGCCAGGACTCTATTTCCGAATAAGGTTATATTCACAGGTAACAGGGGTTAGGATTGGAACATATCTTTTGTGGGGACTAAATTCAACCCATTACAGCTACCACCTTGCAACTCCTGAAAGGCAATTTCAAGGTAAAGGAGAGAGAGAAACGAGCTGGATATATCTGTGATAAAACGTCTAGCCTCACCTGAGTCAAATTACATCTGGACTTGCCCTAAAACATCTTTTCTTATTTAAGCTAATTCCAACAGATTTTCTATTATTTTTAACAAAACACGTTGCAACTAAAACAGGTACGGCGTTTCCCAAGTAACTGATCTCATGAGGGTAGGATGGTCTCCCCAAAGCAGGACAGGTTTCTGGGCAAATTGACCAAGGACTCAAAAATCTTCTCACCCTCTCCTATTGGTAAAGACAAAAAGATTGGTTCCTCTTCATTCTCAGGTTTTTTTTCCTCCGTCCTTCAAACTTTCCTGGTATGGGCTTGTTCAGCGGGTGGGGAAGGATTCCCACTCTATCATCCCGACGGGCCGTGTCGCCTCCTTTCTACCTGGTGCTACCTGCTCCCAGGGGCCTTGCACTTCTTCATACTGCGTGACCACATCTGAACAATCATCCTGGCAGCTGATGGAATTTCAAATAGAATTTCAGGCAAAATGCCTCTTCAAAAGCGTTGAGATAGAAATTGTTTTATAGCTTTGTAATGTAAATAACCTTGAAGCCAAAATTCCAGCAACAGAAAGCAAATGTAAGACTGCACATGAAAAGGATGGAAAAGAGATCTTTCAGTCATACTCAATTGTACAGTGACCTTGCTAATAATGCAAGGCACACAGCCCATTTAGAAAGAGAAGGAGGGAGGGAGGGAGGGAAGGAGGGAAGGAGGGAAGGAGGGAAGGAGGGAAGGAAGGAAGGAAGTTAGTTTGAACCTCCAGCCCAGACTTTGATCAGAGATAGGTCTTTGTCTAAAAGCCAGAAATTAACACCTTTCTTGCTGTTGAAGTTTCTGTTGTTTAAAAAAAAAAAAAAATTACCTTCAAATTATGGCACCAAATTGGAAAAACTGGAAAAAATAGGTTTTTCCAGCATGTTGGTATTCATTCAGTCATTTCATGATTCATTCAATCAACTATTCAACAAATATATGTGCTTGCTGTGTGTCAGGGAAACATCCTGGGTGCCGGAACCCTGAAAAAATAAGGCAAATTCCCTGCCCTCATGAAGCCTCTGTTGAAGTGGGTCACACAGTCCGCAGACAAGCAAATAAATAAACACGGTGTCAGGGAGTGTGGAGGCTGTAAGATAATTTCTTCACAAAACCAATGGCTGCAGCTCATTATCGAGAACTTTTCTTCCCTCATCTCTTCCAGGACGGAAATCGGGATGCCCTTTACCTGCCCTGTCATGATTGATTTCTCAGTTCCTTGGGAAACAGACCCTTCAAATTCAAAGAAACCTAAAACTGCCCAGTTTACAGAGTGGAGCTTCTGCCTGTGAGTTACCGGCCCTAATCAAACAGGGAACTAAAGCAAGTAGAGATTTTAGAAGCCACAGTTCTGGATTAACAGCCTGGGATATTTTTATCTGAATATCCGCTACTTTCCATAGTGACTGACTCATATGTAGCCTTAATCTGACAAAGCCATGTCGTCATGGGAACCAGACCTGGTCCATGGCCGCAGGTTAAAAATTAAGCTCCACCTGTGATAATGTGCCCTTATCGATCTCCTCTCGGAACCCAAAGCCCTTCCATTTACTCTGGGCAGCTGGCCACCCTCTGTTGATAGCGTCTGCCAGTGGCAAAGGCTCTGTTGCCTGGTTACTAACTGGCTGGACAGCAGCAGGTCAAAGACGCCTGGAGGCTGGGCATGCTGGCTGGAGCGTGTCCGTGAGGATGTGGCCCTGCAGCCAGCACACTGTCCTTGGCCCTTTGTACTCGGGAGCCAACATGAGGCCACGTGGGACAGGACCCTCATCCCAGGAGGCTCGTGGAAGTACGAAGGACCCCACTCACGGCCGCCCACGGCGCGGCAGTGTTTCCCTGGGGTGCGCTCCCTGGCACCACGATTCGACGCAGGAAAGAAGAAAGCAAGAGGCTCCTGGATGCGGATAGCGACCGGGCGTACAGGCCAGCGGAGGCTGTGCTCACGTTTCTTCCAGCCAAAGCGCCCGGCTTCGCTTTGCACGTGGTCTGGTGAGAACGGCAAGCATGGCGTCCAGCCCCCTCCAGCCACAGGATGAGAAAGAGACCCGGATCAGGGAGTCTCCTGACTTGAAGTCTTGAGCAGAGACGCCCAAACGCCGAAACCAGTGTCTGCAGCAGATTCGTTCCTCTGGGGTCATTCTGAGGGATCAGCCATTGATACCCACTCCCCAGATTGCCAAGCCCTCTCCTTCCTGTTGACTCTTCTAGAAGGTGCCTGGTTTTGAGACTGCCAGGATTAGGTTGTGCTGTTTGCATCCAGAGACCTTGTGTCTACTTGCTGGGGCTGCTGTAACAAAGCACCGCAAACTGGGCGGCTAAAAACACAGGCTTGTGTGTTCACAGTTCTGGAAGCTGGAAGTCTGAGACCAAGGTGCGCCTCCCGAGGCCGTGCAAGGCGATCTCTCCCTGCCCCTCCCCAGGTCCTGGCGGTCCACTGGCAACTTCCCTCGGCTTGTAGAAGCATCACCCCACCTCTGCTTCTGCTGCACATGGTGTTCTCCCTGTGTGCGTTGTCTGCGTCCAAATTTCCCATTTTATAAGGACGTCAGTCCTACTGGATTAGGGCCCACCCTAACGACCTCCTTTTGACTTCATTACCTCTGTAAAGACCCCTTCTCAAAGAAAGCCACGTTTTGAGGTACTGGGGCTCAGACCTCTAGCATTTGGAGGGGGGAACACAATTCAACCCATAACAGATCTCAAAGTGATCCAGACTGGACCACCCCATACAGCCATGGCGAGCACGTGGGAGCCCACAAACCTGGATCCCGGGGTGAGGCCGGGACCCTGTTACCGCTCTATGGAATAGGTATGTTAGCCACGGGCAGGTGGGCAACGTGCCTGGTGACCTGGCTGGATGGAGAGGGCTGCAAAAGCCGAGCACACCTCTGCAGGGAGGACAAGGTGGTCTCCTGGTGAAGGACGAGTGCGTTTTGTACCCCAGTCTCCCAGGGAGCATGGTCACGCTTATATGGGAGATAACCTTAGCTGAACTTGAAAACTCTTGATCCTGATCACAAGGTTTCAGGACACGGGTCCTCTGAAACAAGAGCATTGAGGTGGTAGAATTTGGGTGGATCCTCTCCGTGAGTGAAAAGTATGGGGCCCAAGAAATGATAATACAAAGTTCTGCTGCCTTTTTGAGCCTAATTGTAGAGATGCCAAGTCAATGGGGGAACAGCCTCAGGCCTGTGAACCCTAAATGCATGGTTAAGGGACTCTGATGAAAACTGAAGCCAACACACAGGAAGTTGGCTCAGAAACCCCAAACAGAGTTTGAGGTCCTGGATCAAGCCGTTCCTGAAGTTAGAATCTACACTCTCTTCAATTAACTCCCCTTTGTGCTTAAGCTAGTTTGAGCTGGCTTTCTGTCATTTGCAAGCTAAAGGGCCCTGACAAACACGACAGCACGGTGCGTCGCGGGCACCAAAATCCTTTCTGAGAGCACAGCCATGCCAGCAGCCGCACTTCTCTTTCTGCAGGGCAAAAGGAGCACGGCAGCTACATTCCAGGGTCTGGGTTTGCCAAGACGGCAGAGTGAAACAGACGCTATCAAGACCCGTATACTGTAGCTGAGAGTCTGAGTTTCACAGCGTTTCGGAAGCCCTTGCCAAACACCTTTGCACTCTCTTGATTTTTACTGCCCTTGCAGGCCCCGGAGGGCACTAATGATCATGTGACCGTAATTGGCCCTGAACTTCGGGAGCAACAGAGCCCTTTCCATTTTGGCTTGCCGACTTAAAAAAAAGGAAACAAACAAAATGAAATTTAAAATACATAACTGCCTTAGTCATGAAGGGTAATCACATTAAGAGCCATTTAACTAGACATTTCCACCCAAATGACATTACGCTGAGACAGTCTGTCCTGAGGTCCCAACCAAAAGCGAGACCCCGGAACCTGCGAGAAGTACAGTCTAGCGGTAGTCTTCAGTTTGGTCCTGGAGCCCAGGAACCCCCTGCAGCTCACAAGGTTGCATTCTCTGAGGTTGGAGGAAACTTGTTTTCCGCAAATATCACAAGTTTTGCCATTTTTGCGTCCCACCTAATAACTGCCCCTTTTTCCTTAAACAAGCATGTGTGTCTTATGGACACGATGATATTGAAAAAGGGAAATTTTATCTCATTGTGGTTTTGATTTGCACTTCCTTGATGATCAGGGATGTTGAGCATGTTTTCACGTGCCCGTTGGCCGTCTGTGTGTCTTTTTTGGAAAAATGTCTATTCAGGTCCTCTACCCATTTTTTAATCCGATTTTTTTGTTACTGAGCTGCCTGAGTTCTTTATACATTTTGGATATCTACTCTCATTACATATGTGATTCGCAAATATATTTTCCCATTCGGCATGCTGCCCTTCGGGCTTGAGGATGGTTTCCTTTACTGCGCAGAGGCTTTTTACTTTGACGTAGTCCCAGTTGTTTATTCTGGTTCTTGCTGCTCTTGCCTGTGGAGTGAGGTCCACAAAAACATCGCTAAGACTGATACTAGTGAGGGTTCCACCTGTGTTTTCTTCTAGGCATTTCATGGTTTCAGGTCTTACATTCAAGTCTTTAATCCATTTTGAGTTAATTTTTATGTATAGAAAAAGAGACAGTGGTCTATTTTCACTCTTATGCTCGCGGCTGTCCAGTTTCACACCTGTCGTAATGGCCATCATCAAAAAGACCAGAAATAACAAATGTCGGAGAGGATGTGGAGAAAAGGGAACCCTTGTTCACTGTTGGTGGGAATGTAAATTGGTGCAGCCACTAGGGAAAACAGTAGCGAGATTCCTCAAAAAATTAACAATAGAAATATCATATGATCCAGCTATCCCACTTCTGGGTATTTATTCAAAGAACGTGGAAACACGAATCTAAAAAGATGCATGCACCCCCATGTTCACTGCAGCATTACTTACAATAGCCAAGGTATGAAAACAACCTAAGTGTCCACCAACAGATGAATGGATGAAAAAGATGTGGTACATACACACAATGGAATACTACTCAGCCATTTAAAAAAAGAATGAAATCCTGACATTTGTGGCAACATGGATGGACCTTGAGGGCATTATCCTGAGTGAAATACGTCAAATGGAGAAAGACAAACACCGTATCATTTCACTCATATGTGGGGAAAAAAAGAACAAACAGTAAAACAGAAACAAACTCGTAAGTACAGAGATCAGATTAGTGGTTACCAGAGGGGAAGGGGGTCTAGCGGGAGGGTGAAGTGAGTGAAGAGGGGGTCAACCACATGTTGAAGGATGGTAAGCGTACTCGGTGGGGGTCACTCCGTAGTGTGTCCAGCTGCCGAACTAGGATGCTATACACCTGAAACTCACGTAATAAAAAAGACTGAAAAATATATTGGTCGACTGTGAAATAATTACCCTAACAAAGAGGAAAGGTACAGATTTATTTCTTGAGAAAAGAGAAACTTTATATTACTACCATGAAAACACTGGTTAATGTGCTACTTATAATTTTTTAATAAAGAATTCTATTTTTTCCCAGTAACGCTATAACTGTATCTGGGCTTGGGTGACTGTGTTTGTCTATTTGGTTACCTGTAGAACACTCTGGAAATATTGGGCTGGCCAACAGATTTAGGCTATGCCTTCCCCAGGCTGACGGTCACAAAATTCTCCACAGAAGCAGAGAAGACAAAATTTCTCTCTCTCTCTGACCCTACTCAGGGCTTGGATGGAATGTCTGTTCCATCAGCTCAGGGCATTGAGTAAACAACCAGCCGACTCCAGGAGACGGGAATGATACAACTTATCTAAGAGGTGGAGTAAACAAACAGATGGGGTGGCCCAAGTGCCAAGTGGATGGTGGGTCCATTTCCTCCCAGCGTCAATGACCCCCGGTATCAGCAAATATTGACTGAACGCCTATAATGTACGAAGTCAGGCTGTTACACACACACACACACACACACACACACACACACAGATGTGTAGGGAAAAGGTCCGGAAAGACCAAACTCATGACACTGGTGAGATTGGTGAAAGGGAGAGAGTGAAAGACGCTTGAGTTTTTACAAACTGAATATATCAATTTCCTGACTGAGTCATGGAAAATGAATTTTAAAAGTCACAGAGCACACACACATATATCAATATATACATCCCATTTTTGTATATGCATAGATAACTATATATTAAGACGTTACGTCAGCATGTAGATTTGTGTATGCATGGGAAAGGGTCTGGAAATTCTAAAAGGAAACACCTAACTGTTAATAGTGATTATCGACGGGGACCAGGGATGGGAAAGTTACACAGGAGACTTTAACCTTTTACTTTATACACCTCTTTAAGATGTGAGCTCAAGGAACATCTCTTGCCCTTGAAATATGACAAAGGAAAACGATTTTAAAGATGTTTCCACACGTTCACAACCTCTATGAAAGTGTTGTTGATGACATAATTTCTCCAACTTGGGTCTAGGAACAAACATTTTAATGTTTTCATTACACAAAGGGGCCCTGGCCCCTGTTTAAAAGAATGGATACCATCCTATTGAAAATAATGATCACGACAGATTTACATACGTGCTGCCCTTGGCAAACTTAAACCTCAGGGACTGATCGGCAGGGTGAGCTGAAGGAAATGTTAATGTCCTCCGCGTCGAAGGTGCTCTCAAGAGCCTTCTCCTCTGAGTCAAATACGCAGCGCCCTCTGAGACTCGCTGGCTAGACCTCCCATTTCGATAAGTCACAGGGATCTGTATTCTAATTGCTTTCCCTTCACGGTGAAATAATTCAAACATTCCATCCCCTTCCAAAGTGAGAACAAGAGCTAAATTTAAATGCAATAACGTAATGGGGCATCTGCAATTCCAAGTAGCCAACGATCTATCAAAAAAAAAAAAGATCAGCCCGTTCCAGATATAGGAGAGATTCACACACATACACATCACTCCTCTCTGTAGCTTCCAACCCCAGAACCACCAAATTTAAAAACCTAAAGCAATAAGCTCCCAAAATAACCTGCCTGCTACCCCTAAGAGAACAGAGTAACTTCTAGGTCCCCCAGGCCAGGAAGAATAAATGAACTTGAAAAAATTACACACGAATAATAACCCACATCACTCAACTGAGACGTGTCCTCTTTGAAAGTGTTCTTAATGACACAATTTGTCTGTGGAGGGCGTGCAGACAAACGCCTCTTCTTATAAACGATATCCACTGAAGAGACACGTAGTGTTAGATTGATCATGATGAAAGATAAAGGGTTTGGAATATTATCCAGGCATCTCCCCACCTCCGAGGACCCTGCCTTTACTAACTAAATGTTGGGGAGTTTTTGGCTCTATAGCGATGGGAAACGGATGGTTACCAAGTGTATATCCTACATGTGAAACAGCTTAGTTTCACATACAGACTCTTTCTGCTTCCTGCCAGGGAAAATGAACACAGAAAATAGAACTCACAGGACTGGGTGTGAATTTAAGTCTAACAAACACATCCTGGCTGGGTCCATTCCCACCACCACCATTACCATCACCATCACCATCACCTTCGCCATCACCATGCCTGGCACCAGCACCTGAATCATCCCCATTAACCCCTACCACCGTGTTTACTGTGTTCAGACCAAGGCTCCACCCAGGAACCGTCAAACCTGAACCTCACATAAAGGAATGATCGAGCCAGCCCAGATTTCTCTCCTGCGCTGTGGACCTGCCCATCTAACTGCTGCTTTCCTCCCCAATCCCCCACCTGCCCCGTGTTTAGGTGTAACTCAAACTCAAAAACGGAGTTTCAGCACAAAACTGAATCTGAATGTATCTTCCCACAAATCTAATTCTCTTTCAGTCTTTCTCACCGTAGGAAATGGCTCTCCCCCTGCACTCTCTTGTCCACATCAAAGTTCTGGACGTCACGCTTGTGACCTCTCGCTCTTCGTCCACCCCGATCCATCACAATGACTGGCAGACTGTACTGCCCAAGTTCATCTGCAGTGTCTCCGGTGACCTTCACTTCTGCCACCAGTACCCTGATCCAAGCCACCGTGGCCACTCATTGGGCTACCTGGTGGCCTCCTAATTCTCCTTGCTACCACACTTGCTTCCACCTCCACTCAGAATTTGGGGTGATACTTTTAGGGGGCAAATTTTGATCAAATGTCACTTTCCTATGGAAAATCGGTCACTACTGGCTGGCCATTGTTCTTAAGACCTAAAATCTATATCCTTACACAGCGTATAAGGTCCCGAATGGGCTGCCCCTCTCCACCTCTTCCCCATCTGCGTCCAGACAGACACTTTTCACGCATCAAGCTCTTTCTTGCCTCAGGACCTTTGCACTGCCATTCCCCCACGACACTGCTGTCTCCACAGGAGCACAGACATTTGCTCTGGTCACTGTTCTGACCTCCCCACCTAGATGACATACGGTTGGCCTTGATAAACATGTCTTGAAGAGACCCTTAAACAATGAAAAAACGGACACAGCCCTGAATGATGCAGTGGGTAGAGCCTCAGATGGAAGAAAGGACAACTCAACACGAAGTTCCACTGCTGGGTTCCAGGTGTCAGGACACAAAGTGGGAAATTCCCAAGTGGGCCTCTTCCAAAGGTCGGGTCTGATCAAAGGTGTCTTCTGGGCCCACAGGCTTCAGGTATGATGGGTCATTTCTCAAGTATAGGAAGAAGGGTATAACCTTCTATCACAAAGAATGGCTTATGAGTGGGCTTTTCTGCCTCTTTCACCTTCCTCTGTGCCTAAGACACAGGCAGAGTCAAGGAATACGCTCTTGCTTTCTAGTTCGTAGTGTTGAGGGCTAAGTAAGGGACACAGCTGAGACATAACTTATGATCTTCCCAGCCTGACACTTTCCTTCCCTTCACCCAAATGTCCTGGTGTAGAATAACACAAAAATGTGCACACACCCTGACACTAAGCTTTCACGACTCTCTGAGTAGAGTTCCACATTCCTGAATGTGACAAGATAAAAACTGTGCGTAGGGCTAATTACCCCTCTTTGTATAATGGTGACATGCCACCAGCTGACGACAAGAGGGACAGAATGGAGACCCAAGTCAACATCCTGACACTAAGCTTTCACGACTCTCCGAGTAGAGTTCCACATTCCTGAATGTGACAAGATAAACTGTGCGTAGGGCTAATTACCCCTCCTTGTATAATGGTGACATGCCACCAGCTGACGACAAGAGGGACAGAATGGAGACCCAAGTCAACATCCAGGCTTGCTCTATGCATTCCCTTAATTATAGCAACATGACTGATGCCAGAGGATTATAGGAAGTGTTTCTGTAGGTCAAATTAATGAATAAAAATCAACATAAAAACCAACGAGCATGTTGCGTGTAGCAAACTCTTGGGAAATTTCCATCTTTCTGCCAAATATGAAAAACAGAAGTTCCCACATTTCAGTAGACCTTCAGGTTGACGTAAACAATAAAAACATCAGAAGGTGTTTCACTTCTCCCTTATTTCGTTAATAAAGTGTCTTTAGACTTCTCAGAACTGCAGAATAAGACGGTATGTCGAATTACCTTAGGTTTCATCGAAAAGCTCGAAAGTGTCTCAGGTTCAGAGTAGGCAGCACCGGCAAGTGGAAGAACTAACAGAAAGCTGGGCTTGAGCCTGGAATTTGGAACTGAAAAAACAGTCCATAGGACCAACATTCAGTTTATTTCAATATAGCCAACATCTTCTGAGTACCTGTGAAGGTCCTGGCGGCTGTCAGACCCAAACATCGGTAAGATGGGGTCCTTCCAGGACCCACAGTCCGACAGGGGAGGCTGGAACACGCGTGTGTAATTTGAATTCAAGCTAGACTTTAATAAGATTTAGAATGATGTGCAAAGGAGACGTGAGGGGAAGGTGTCTAGACAGGAGACTGGAGGTTTATTTCCTGGACGTAGTTAATGGCAGAGCTCAGGACACAGAGGCAGCAGGAAGCGCTCACAGCAGTGGAGTGCCATATTGCAAACAGAGAAATTAACAGAGGCTGCCTGTGGAGACCCCACCCCAGCCCCGATGCGTGGCGGAAGTAGTTGGGCATTTCCCCACACGGCCCTCAAGCCGGGCAGGAGATTGGGAGTATCATTTTGGTAGAAAACAATCACCCAAGGGCAAAGACCTCCATATGGTGACACTGGGAACTTCCATGACAAATGTTCGGTTCCCTGCAACTACCCTGGAGTGAGCCCACCACTGACAAGCCCCACAGACGTCCACGTCCACCAAGTTGTCACGATCTTACCCTAAAACTGAACAACAAACTAAGCCATGAAAACGCAGGGTGGTCTCTATACACCATCAAGTGGGCCAAATGGAAAGTGATTCAAAGCACAGAGATCTCCAGTGAGAATCCCACCGGCAGAAGCACCGCATCTGTGTTGACCAACTCTTCTTAATGCAAATCCCCCAAGACCTTCCAACGGGGTCTCTCTAAGAGAAATGGTTAAAGATGACATAAAAAAAAAAAAAAAAGAATACAAGAAACCATGAAAACTTGCAAGCTGTGCGAATATCTCCTAATTCTGTGAAAGAGAAAAAATAAGTGGGACAATAATTCCCAGCTCCTCAATGCGTTTCGTGAATTTGGGTGCTCTCTGCATAGATTAAGTAGATTCACCTCTTCCCTTCCTTCATGTGTCTGGGCTCTGGGATCATGCATCTTCAACCACCTTTCTGCTCTCTGCCCCTTTTCCCCAGCCCACTCCTAAGAGGGGCCAAGCGGCTATAATGCTGCTCCATTTCACCAAGCTGACTGGAGAGCTTCTTAATGATTATAAAGCACAAAAAACCCCTCTACATGCTTACATGTGAAGTATGATTATGATTAATTCAAAAGTGGTCCGGCAAGATAACGCCTTTGAGGGGATGTGCAGAACCAACTCTGATGGGTCTGAAGTAAAACGATGTACGGCTCGACCATCACTTCATACAAAGTTTTAATTAACGGGACTGTTGGGGCAGATAGGGAAAGAAAAGCAATGATTTATTAATGCACAGTTTACTGCTGCTAGCAAATGCCAAGCGACTGAAAACACTGCCCACCTGCTCTGCCCTGTACACATGCCCATCACGGAGTGCGGAATAAATCCTTCTGCCATGAGGGAAGATCCCGTTCTAGCTACTTCACGTTCAGCACACTCTCCATTCATTTCATCTATCCATTTAATACCAGAATAAATAGAAAAAGTAGAATAGAATCCACTGGCCTTCTTAGAATACAAACTTATGGTCACCAAAGGAGAAAGGTGGGGCGGGGAGAGATAAATCAGGAATTTGGGATTAACATGTACACACTACCATCAATAAAATAGATAATCCACAGGGACCTACTGTAGAGCACAGGGAACTCTGCTCAATACTCTGTAACGACCTATATGGGAAAAGATTCTGAAAAAGAACAGATACGTGTATATGTATAACTGAATCACTTTGCTGTACACCTGAAACTAACACGACATACTTCAATATAAAATAAAAAATACATACATACATATGTACATACAATACATAGGACACACACACACACACACACACACACACACACAAAGAACCCACTAGTCTAACAGCCAGCACATGCTTCCTGACATGTTCACACATATTATTTCAACAAATATTGCACTTACATGATATAAAAATACTACAGTGACATTCATTCTCTAGTTATATTCATTACCTGAAAACTTCACAGTGTCAAACCCAGTCTCACAAGCTGGGCTTAAAGAATTGGCCAATGCTGTCCCCAAACTGAACACAAAACAAAGGTAGAAACGTCCACCGGAGACACTGCAACCTGAAATACGTGCTGTTCGTAACGCCCACTGTGTGATGCTCAAGGGAGCAAAAGCAAATGGTCTCCCCTGGAGCAGAGCTTCCCCGAGCAAGTGAGGCTGGGCGGACAAATGAGGAGCGCTCCACACTTCAGCAAACTGAACATCTGTCTTTGTCCTGAGGGACAGTGTATTTATTCTGAGCGTCCTGCTCACAATTTACCCAATGAACTGACCCTTGGCGCAAAGGATCCTTGCAGCCCTGACGCTGGCCTGGGGACAGGTTGGGAAGTAAATGAGTACAGGGTAGCAACAGGGATCGAAGCCACAAGTAAGACCCAAAGGCTTTGAAACCGGGAAGGATCACAGTCTCCGAGGCTGCAAAATACCTCTACCTGGGTCTCAGAGCGGAAGGGCAGTTCTCCAGTCTTGAGCCAGCCCAATCCAGGAGGGTGATTTGCCTGCCTCTGCGAATAAGCCACATCTCGTTAACCCTCAGACCCTTCCCCATCCCCCAAAGCGGGTACTTACAAGACGCTGGGGATCGGTGCCCTAGTGTATCAGACGCACTAGCCTGGGCTGCCTGCCCGCCCCCCGCAGGCACCAGCCTCTCCAAGCCTCCTCCGATGTTTGTGCTCGGCGTCAAACTGGAAGACTGTTTACTTATTCATGGACTGCCCGAGCCGGCCAGGAACTGCTTTGTGTCAGCTGAATAGGATGGTAATTCAATCTCCAAATGGGAACTGCTCGGCACATGGCATATCTGTCATAATGAGTCACGCAGATAAAAAAGAACATGGCTTTCAGAGCCACGGGTGAAACGTGTGTTTTGACAACGAATAGTGTTACAGGACACCACCTTCCCTTCCTCCATCACTCTTCTTTCCTCCGAATCAGCCCACCCCAAACACATCCTCCATGAGATGCAGGACAGAGGGGGAGCCACACTTGGGGACTGGATTCTTGGGAAAAGAACGAGGATGCATCTCTGTTCTCTTGCCAAAAGCGTGCACCGTTGGAGACAGAGAGAAGGTGGAGATGTTTGGGAATCCGCAAGAAAAACTGAAGGGGCGATGAAGTCGGTGAGAAAGGAGATCGTCTCTGTCAAAAGTTTTCCACTGTGGAATGCTTTACATGCATTCACTCAGTAACAGCGGGGGCTCCAGCACCCGGAAATAATGGCGTTAATTAAGTCATAGGCTCCTGAGAATGGTCTGATGTTCAGAGCTGAGAAGACTCAAGTCAGGTGGCAGCGTGAACGACTCCTGGTCCCCAGAGAACCCTAAGCAGTGGAGGTACCCTCTTAATTCTCATTCCTGCTACTGTTCCTGCCTCCTGGTAATTTTTTCTCGAGAATGTAAAACCTGTATTTCCTCTGATTTCTTTGTTTCAGCCACATGAAGCCCTACTACTGCCCAGGCTCTTCTTTCTCCTCTGCCCCACCCCCCAACAAGCCCCTTCCTCTCTTCATTTCCTTACCCACATAGCTTGGACTCTGCCCTCCAAACTACCCTCTTGTCAGTGTATCCTAAGCTTTTCTTCCCTCTGATCCCCAGGTATCAGCCTGGCGAGACCCCAACCCCTAGGTTAACCAACAGCCCACCTTCTCTATACCTACTGGACAGGCTGCTGACGACCACTGTAGAAAACCCACAACCCGGGCAGGCCCATGTCCCAACTGCCTGTCCCCCAGGAGACCATAAGCCCCATGAGGGTAGGGACCTTGCCTACCATGTTCTGTGTGCTATTCTAAGCAATCCATACTGTCCAGCCAAAGAAGCTACTCAAACATTTGTTGAAATACCAACTGAATGAAGACTTCAATGTTGCCTTGAAATATGTATCAGTCAGGATGAGCTTGGTTATGCTATGGTAACAAATAGTCCTCAAATATCAGTGGTTTCAAATGACAGAGGTTTATTTCCCACTCATACTGTGTCTGTGGAGGGTCAGCTATAGCCCTGCCCCACATCTTCCTCACTATGGGACCCAGACCGATGGAGTAGGAAACAGGAAACAGAAAATCAAAAATAGGAAAAGTGTTTGTAGTGGCATAAATAAAATATTCCATACTCCACAGCCGCGGGATTTCTGCCCCGAGATGTTTTGCTGAACTGAATCTTCCATTTTTACCCACCCTGCTCCCTTTCTGTCTTCAGGTCTTGGCTCAGACATCGCTTCTCCATAGAAGCTGTCCCCTGACCATTCAGGCTAAAGCACACAGCAGCTACCCACCCCCCCACCATCATCAATGAAAAATGTGTATCTTCTGTGGCCCCATTAGAAGGTCAGGTCCCTTATCCATCTCACTCCCCACTATGTCCCCTGAGACCGGTGCCTGCAACACAGTAAATGCACAATAACCATGTGTTGAATAAAGGAATGAGTGAATAAAATAGCAGATTACACTGGAGAAAGCACAATATTTTGGTGTAATTAGTTACAAAATTAGTGAGCTCAAGAAGCAGTCTCATTAAAATGGAAGTAGTATAATATAGTAAGAGTAGCATAATTAAAACAGAAGATTTGGGCCACATATAAGGAAACCAGAAATTAATGAAGATGAAGGACTTGTCAAAGTATTCCCCGCATTGTTTGCTGGGAGAAAAAGACTTAGAAGACTTGATCGGAACCAGTCCTAATGAATAACAGAGTGAGATGGAGCTATAGAAGCTTGGTGTAAATATCCTCTAGCTATTTGTGTATGTTGTTTTTTTTTGTTATTCATCCAGCAACCTTCTTCCCTACACTTGGATCTCTTAGTGTACAGCTCATGAGAAAAGGAAGAAAGATTGTCCAAATTACTAGTACCCTGTATCATACCAGCTCTACTGACTTTGGTTATTAAGATTTTCTTAGTTATTTGGTGAATTTTGTCAGTGTTTTGGGCATTGGATAGACTGTTGAGAAAATCAGGTTTTGCAATATGTGAATTTAATGACCGTGGGTTGTAAAGACCCACCTCCAACTTCCTTGGTATGGTGACATCAGTAATATCTATTTGCTACAAGATGACATTAGGTGAATAACTTGTGAATTACTCAATTCATGTCCAAAAGCATAGCCATCCCCCAGTGTTTCACCTGCCTGATTTCCCCAGGGTCTCCCTGGATCAATAGATAGGAAAGCTGCCCTATTTGGGGAATATCCACTGTTAGGATCTGAAAATACCCTCACAAGCACCCAAGATGTCCTTCAGTGGGTGATGGATAAACAAACCGCGGTCCATCCTGACAATGGGTTATGATTCAACACTAAGATAAAACGAGCTATCAAGCCATGAAAGGATGTAGGAGAACCTTAAATGCATATGAGTAAGTGAAAGGAGCCCATCTGGAGAAGCTACCTGCTGTGTGATTCTAACTCTGTGACATTCCGGAAAAGGCAAAACCATGGAGAAAATGAAGAGATCAGTGGTTACTGGGGGGCGGGGCGAGGGAGGGAGGGATGAATAGGCAGAGCACAGGGAACTTTCAGGGCAGAAAAGCTGTTCTGTATGAGACCGTAATGGTGGACACGTGTCACGTACATTTGTCCAGACCCACAGAACGTACACCACCAAGAGTGAGCCCTCAGTAAACTCTGGACTGTAGTTAATAATAATGTATCAGTGCAGCAACAACGAGGTAGAGCACAGGGAACTCTGTTCAGTATCCTGTGATAAACCATCATGGAAAAGAACATGAAAAAGAACGTGTGTGTATAACTGAGTCACCTTTCTGTACAGCGGTAATCAACACAACATTGTAAATCAACTCTACTTCAATTAAAAAAATAAATAAAAATAAAATAAAACTCATCGAGCTTCTGACCATAAATAATACTCATGTATCAACGCTGGCGCATCAATTGTGATAAATGTACCCACTGATGCAAGATGTGGGTAATGTGGGCAGCTGTGGGCCGGGAAGAGAGGAGGTCCGTGGGAATTCTCTACTTTCTGATCACCATTTCTGTCAGCCTAAAACTGACCTTTTGGGAAAAGTCTATTGATTTTTAATTGACCCAGAAAGTATCCCCACCCCTTTCATTGCTGTTCTTTTGCACACAACAAGCTTCTACCCCACTCTGGGTGAGTGGATTTCTTCCTCTTCACCACGTTGAGGGCATCCGATGTGCCCAAGGAGGATATGCGCTCTCCGACGGCCAGAGCTTGGGACGACCCTGTCATGTCCCCGGTCCTCAGAATGGGCCTGGCTCACGGAAAGGGCTCTGTGACTACCTGTCGAATAAAAGATTTCATTTCTTGTGTTTCTGCTTGGCCACGAGTGACAGTACATTAACTAGTGAAAACTGAAAGCCGAGATAAAAACCTCCCCCAGGAAAAGTAGTCCGGCTGCTACATTCTCCAGAGATGTAAGTCAATAAAATAACCCTAGAGAGCCGCAGACGTGTGGACCACGCCATAAAGGATGGTGTGCAAGGGAGCGCCCAGCACCCGGCATTTCTGATCTGGGATGCTTGCCCCCGGGGCTGCTCGCTCACTTTCTCATTGGCCCTCGTTGGTTTGAATTATTAACTCTCCCTTCAGACACACAGCATGTCTCCAGGCTGCACGAGGCGCCCCAGGGCTTGCAAACCCACTCAGTGGATTCCTCACCGTGTTACTCTCCATCGTAGCCATTTCAGCCACGAAGGAAGGTGGCGAAAGACCCACCACCTGGAAGCATCAATGTTGCTCAAAGATAAAGGCCCTGAGAACCAGAGAAAGGGGCCATTGCAGAGGATGCTGTGTACCTGAGCCTAGATCCCGGAGGCAACGCCTGCATTCAATTACACACGTTTACTGCACAAGAGCTATTTCATCTGCTTAATCACCTTACATGAAAATACAGTTTGCTCTCCCTAAAAGCCCTGGAACAGTTGTGTGTCCACCCGTCTATCACAGATGAGGCTTTTCTTCAGCCCAATCACTTCTTTATTTTCAAACTGAAGTCCAGTGTATGGTGTTACTTTCCTTTTCTTTTTGTACAGCAGGTTCTTGTTAGACATCCATTTTATACACGTCAATGGATACATGTCAATCCCAATCGCCCAATTCATCCCCCCACCCCGCCACTTTCCCCCCTTGGTATCCATACGTTTGCTCTCTACATCTGTGTCATTATTTCTGCCCTGCAAACCGGTTCGTCTGGTGTTACTTCTAAAATAAACTTATTTCAGGAATTTGATTTTCTGTTTTAATGTTAACTATTAGCACGAATGAGAGCAGCTACGACTGTGAGGACTTCTTATAGACTAAGCACTGCTCTCAGTAAAGTGTCCCATTGACTCCTCAAAGGACCCCCGAGGTCAGTACTGTGATTCTCTGCACATATTACCGGGGAAGACCCCGAGGCACAGAGAAGTTAGTCACCCTGTGGGTCACACAGCTTGGGAGGCGAGAAGTCAGGATTTGAACTTACTGTGGCAGTCTGGCTGCATGGACTGCACTCGGCCACAGGGCTTTACTGCTGCCCCGCGACGAGCAGCCCCGTAGGTCAGATGGCCAGTACAGACCGAGGGGAAAAGGATAATGGCTCTCAACTGCCAATGTTTTCAAAGAAAAAAGCCTCCTCTTTCCAAACGTGAGAAATAGGCTTTGGAAATGTTGAATTAAAAACTTTAATACTAGAAAACTTGCAGGAATGTTCTAAACCAAAGACAAGAAACACCTACCCCTGTTAAGGCTACATCAAGCCAAGACGGCAGCCCTCCCAGCACCCAGAACGACCTCGGCGTCACCATCAATTTAACCAATTATTACACATCTTTTGTGAGTCCAGTGCCCTGTTTATTCTGAGCCACTTAAATGTGCGACATCATAATTACAAAATTACACAAGTGCCAGAGTTCTCGTTCCTAGTCTGTTGTTTGCCATTTCAAAGAGAGAAAGCTAAGTGATTATCCAGACCACACCACCTGACCCGAACCTCGGGGGGCCGCCCTCCAAGTGGCCGGAGGATGACTGTTTGACAGATGACGTGTTGAACATTAAGCTTGATCTCACACCAGCTTGTTTTGGGATTATGACTCTCCCTGTCTTTCCCTTCTTCGGCATCAGAATTGTCCCACTTGATTCCTCTCTTCTAATCAGCCCCCTGAGCTGAGAGGCCCTCATCAGTGCCTGAGAATTAACGGGAGTTTAAAGCAGAAAAACAGATTGCGTATATGTCGGTCTCAGCATCGTAGGGAATGAAGAGCGTGACCCTGCTGGGTGAGCCCTGGAAAATGAGTCAGCGCATCGAGGGCCCCTCAACTTCCCCTTACAGGTACAGGGCAGAGAATGTACCACAAGCACTGCAGGCCGTGGTCAGCACAGAGAGGGGTCGCCAAGCATTGCTGCACCAGACCTGGGCCCCTGGATGCTGGGCAACGAGCACGGATCAGCACAAGCACAAGTCCAGTATACGTCCATCTACACCCGTCGTACAGATGAGAAAACTGAGGCCCACAAGAGGTCACACAACTTGCAAATAGCAGAGCCCAGGGTCGAACCCGTGTCTAAACACAGCCCTCTGCAGCCTGCTGCCCTCGGTGCCTGAAAAATCTTTGCATTTTTGCAAAGACTGGGGACAGTGTGGAACTATAAGGCCGAAATCACTGCAAAGCCCAGTGCCATGAAGCTTTCCCCTTCTGCTTTCTTTTGGCAGTTTTATAGTTCCAGGTCTACATTTAAATCTTCATCCATTTTGAGTTGATTTTGGTGTATGATGTAAGAGTTCAGTTTCATTCTTTTGCATGTGGATATCCAGTTTTCCCAGCGCCATTTGTTGTGTGGCCTTGGTGCCCCAGTCAAAGACCAGTTGACTGTGTCTGTGTGGGTTTATTTCTGGACTCTCTATTCTGTTTCCCTCATCCAATATGATTCAGCTCTAGAGACCTGCTGTAAAATGTTGTGCTTACAGTTAACAATGCTGAATTGTGCACTTAAAAATTCTGTTAAGAAGGTAGATTTCATATTAAGCGTTCCTACCTCAATAAAAAAAAAGTTTAAGTAACATAAAAATAAGGAAATTCCATGGCGGTCCAGTGGTTAGCTTACCACTGCCAGGGGCTCGGGTTCGATCCCTGGTCGGGGAACTAAGATCTCGCAAGTCACATGGCGTGGCCAAACAAATAAATAAAATAAAAGACTGATTGAATACGATGTAACAGAAATAGACCCACAGATACAGAGAACAAACTAGTGATCAGCAGTGGCGGGGGAGGGGCAAAATAGGGGTGTAGGATTAGAGGTACAAACTAGCATGTGTAAATAAATAAGCTACAAGGATATACTGTACAGCACAGGGAATATAGCCAATATTTTATAATAACTTTAAATGGAGTATAACCTATAAAAATATTGACTCAAAAAAACGATAAATAAGTACTAGAGATATAATGCACAGTATGATAGATATAATTAACACAGCTGTATGGTATATATGAAAGTTATCATGAGACTAAATCTTGAGTTCTCATCACAAGGAAAAATGTTTTTCTATTTCTTTAATTTTGTATCTATATGAGATGATGGATGTTCACTAAACTTAAAGGGATAATCACTTCGTGAGGTATGTAAATCAAAACATCATGCCATACACCTTACACTTGTACAGTGCTATATGCCAATTATACTCAATAAAGCTGAAAGAAAAAAAGATTTTTAAAAAAAATTTTAAAGACTGATTGAAAGAGAGAACATGGTTCTCTATCCGGGATGTCCCAAAGGGTAGCCCAAACTACAGGAAGGTCCCTTGCTCTACCTGGAGCTCTGAGTTTAGTCTTAGAAGCCAGGCTGTCCCAATAAAAATAACAACTTTTGTTATCTTAACAACCAACATCAACTAACATTTATTTATCCTCTTCTAAGTGCCAGGCCTTATTCACCTCATTTAATCCTTATAGAAACAAATTTATGAATCCAGTCCTCTCATTATATTTTTCTTGGATGAGAAAACCAAGCTACATGTTCAAGATCACACAGCGAGTCAGCAAGCATTCCCTCTTAACTGAAACACGTGCTGTAACCACCACAGCACACTGCCTCTCACTGGGAATGAGGGGTTGGTAGGAAGCCAATAGAGTCCTTCAGCTCATCTCCACCAAAGCTTTTCTCAGACCCTAGCTGATTCTACAGATTCATAGCCTCACCTGAGAGTCTTGGACCCGTTCTGAAATTCCCCACTCTCCAAACACCTGATTGTCCACCTCTCACAGCTACCCTGGGGGTGCTGACTTGTGGACTGACTGACAGTCAGTCAGATTAAGCCCTTCCCCCTTTAAAAATTTGTATGGAAACACAAAAGACCCCAAATAGCCAGACAATCTTGAGAAAGAAGAACAGAGCTAGAGGAATCAGGGTCCCTGACTTCAGACTATACTACAAAGCTACAGTCATCAAAACAGTAGTACTGGCATTAAAAACAGACATAGAGATCAACGGAACAGGACAGAAAGCCTAGAAATAAACCCACGCACATGTGGTCAATTAATCTACAAAAAAGGAGGCAAGAATATACAGTGGAGAAAAGACAGTCTCCTCAAAAAGTGGTGCTGGGAAAATTGCACAGCTACTGGTAAAAGAATGAAATTAGAATATTCTCTAGCACCATATACAAAAATAAAACACAAAACGGATTGAAAAGCTAAATGTAAGAGGAAAACATAGGCATAACATTCTTTGACATAAATTGTAGCAATATTTTTTTGGATCCACTGCCTAAAGTAAAGGAAATAAAAGCAAAAATAAACAAATAGGGCTTAATTAAACTTAAAAACTTTTGCACAGCAAAG
Source organism: Phocoena sinus (assembly GCF_008692025.1). Taxonomy (NCBI): domain Eukaryota; kingdom Metazoa; phylum Chordata; class Mammalia; order Artiodactyla; family Phocoenidae; genus Phocoena; species Phocoena sinus. The sequence goes on from NC_045776.1 coordinate 87,923,132, forward strand.
AAAACCATAAACAAAACAAAAAGACAACCTACTGAATGGGAGAAAATACTGGCAAATGATATGATCAATAAGGGATTAATATCCAAAATATATACACTAGTATGAGCTAGTTGAGTAGCTCATACTACTCAACATCAAAAAACAACCAACCCTATTAAAAAGTGGGCAAAAGAACTGAAGAGACATTTTTCCAAAAAGGAAATAAAGATGGCCAATAGGCACATGAAGATGCTCAACATCACAAATCATCAGGAAAATGCAAATCAAAACCACAATGAAATGTCACCTCACACCTGTCAGAACAGCTATCATCAAAAAGAACAGAAATAGAAGATTAGTTCAAGATGGTGGAGTAGAGAAACGTGCTCTCACTCCCTCTTGCGAGAGCACCAAAATCACAACTAACTGCCGAACAATCATCGACAGGAAGACACTGGAAATCAGCAAAAAAGATGCCCCACATCCAAAGACAAAGGAGAAGCGGCAATGAGACAGTAGGAGGGGCGCAATCACAGTAAAATCAAATCCCGTAACTGCTGGATGGGGGACTCAGAGACTGGAGAACACTTACACCACAGACGTCCACCAACCGGAGTGAAGGCTCTGAGCCCCATGTCAGGCTTCCCAACCTGGGGGTCCGGCAATGGGAGGAGGAATTCCCAGAGAATCAGACTTTGAAGGCTAGTGGGATTTGATTGCAGGACTTCAACAGGACTGGGGGAAACAGACTCCACTCTTGGAGGGCACACACAAAGTAGTGTGTGCATCGGGACCCAGGGGAAGGAGTAGAGACCGCAGGGGAGACTGAACCAGACCTCCCTGCTAGTGTTGGAGGGTCTCCTGCACAGGCAGGGGGTGGCTGTGGCTCACCGTGGGGACAAGGACACTGGCAGCAGAAGTTCTGGGAAGTACTCCTTGGCATAAGCCTTCCCAGACTCTGCCATTAGCCCCACCAAAGAGCCCGGGTATGCTCCAGTGTTGGGTTGCCTCAGGCCAAACAACCAACAGGGAGGGAACCAAGCCCCACCCATCAGCAGACAAGCAGGATAAAGTTTTACTGAGCTCTGCCCACCAGAGCAACAGCCAGCTCTACCCACCACCAGTCCCTCCCATCAGGAAACTGGCACAAGCCTCTTACACAGCCTCATCCACCACAGGGCGGACAGAAGAAGCAAGAATTACAGTCCTGCAGCCTGTGGAACAAAAACCACATTCACAGAAAGACAGACAAGATGAAAAGGCAGAGGGCTATGTACCAGATGAAGGAACAAGATAAAACCCCAGAAAAACAACTAAATGAAGTGGAGATAGGCAACCTTCCAGAAAAAGAATTCAGAATAATGATAGCGAAGATGATCCAGGACTTTGGAAAAAGTATGGAGGCAAACACTGAGAAGATGCAAGAAATGTTTTACAAAGACCTAGAAGAATTAAAGAACAAACAAACAGAGATGAACAATACAATAACTGAAATGAAAACTACACTAGAAGGAATCAATAGCAGAATAACTGAGGCAGAAGAACGGATAAGTGACCTGGAAGACAGAATGGTGGAATTCACAACTGCGGAACAGAATAAAGAAAAAAGAATGAAAAGAAATGAAGACAGCCTAAGAGACCTCTGGGACAACATTAGACGCAACAACATTCACATTATAGGGGTCCCAGAAGGAGAAGAGAGAGAGAAAGGACCAGAGAAAATATTTGAAGAGATTATAGTCGAAACTTCCCTAACATGGGAAAGGAAACAGCCACCCAAGTCCAGGAAGCACAGAGAGACCCAGGCAGGATAAACCCAAGGAGAAACATGCCGAGACACACAGTAATCAAATTGGCAAAAATTAAAGACAAAGAAAAATTATTGAAAGCAGCAAGGGAAAAACGACAAATAACATACAAGGGAACTCCCAAAAGGTTAACAGCTGATTTCTCAGCAGAAACTCTACAAGCCAGAAGGGAATGGCATGATATACTTAAAGTGATGAAAGGGAAGAACCTACAACCAAGATTACTCTACCTGGCAAGGATATCGTTGAGATTCGATGGAGAAATCAAAACCTTTACAGACAAGCAAAAGCAAAGAGAATTCAGCACCACCAAACCAGCTCCACAACAAATGCTAAAGGAACTTCTCTAAGTGGGAAACACAAGAGAAGAAAGGGACCTACAAAAACAAAAACAAAACAATTAAGAAAATGGTCATAGGAACATACATATCAGTAATTACCTTGAATGTAAATGGATTAAATTCTCTAACTAAAAGACACAGATTGGCTGAATGGATACAAAAACAAGACCCTTATACGTGCTGTCTACAAGAGACCCACTTCAGACCTAGGGACACATACGGACTGAAAGTGAGGGGATGGAAAAAGATATTCCATGCAAATGGAAATCAAAAGAAAGCTGGAGTAGCAATATTCATATCAGATAAAATAGACTTTAAAATAAAGAATGCTATAAGAGACAAGGAAGGACACTACATAATGATCAAGGGATCAATCCAAGAAGAAGATATAAAAATTATAAATATATATGCACCCAACATAGGAGCACCTGAATACATAAGGCAACTGCTAACAGCTATAAAAGAGGAAATCGACAATAACACAATAATAGTGGGGGGCGGGGCTTTAACACCTCACTGACACCGATGGACAGATCATCCAGACAGAAAATTAATTAGGAAACACAAGCTTTCGATGACACAACAGACCAGATAGATTTAATTGATATTTATAGGACATTCCATCCAAGAACAGAAGATTAAACTTTCTTCTCAAGGGCGCACGGAACATTCTCCAGGATAGATCACATCTTGGGTCACACATCAAGCCACACTAAATTTAAGAAAATTGAAATCATATCAAGCATATTTTCTGACCACAACGGTATGAGATTAGAAATCAGTTACAGGGAAAAAATGCGTAAAAAACACAAACACATGGAGGCTAAACAATACGTTACTAAATAACCAAGAGATCACTGAAGAAATCAAAGATGAAATCAAAAAATACCTAGAGAGAAATGACAATAAAAACACGACAATCCAAAACCTATGGGATGCGGCAAAAGCAGTTCTAAGAGGGAAGTTTATAGCTATACAAGCCTACCTCAAGAAACAAGAAACATTTCAAAGAATCGAACCTTACACCTAAAGGAACTAGAGAAAGAAGAACAAACAAAACCCAAAGTTAGCAGAAGGAAAGAAATCATAAAGATCAGAGCAGAAATAAATGAAACAGAAACAAAGAAAACAATAGCAAAGATCAATAAAACTAAAAGCTGGTTCTTTGAGAAGATAAACAAAATTGATAAACCATTAGCCAGACTCATCAGGAAAAAGAAGGAGAGGACTCAAATCAATAAAATTAGAAATGAAAAAGAGGTTACAACAGACACCACAGAAATACAAAGCACCCTAAGAGACTACTACAAGCAGCTGTATGCCAATAAAATGGACAACCTGGAAGAAATGGACAAATTCTTAGAAAGGTATAACCTTCCAAGACTGAACCAGGAAGAAATAGAAAATATGAACAGACCAATCACAAGTAATGAAACTGAAACTGTGATTTAAAATCTTCCAACAAGGGCTTCCCTGGTGGCGCAGTGGTTGAGAGTCCGCCTGCTGACGCAGGGGACAGGGGTTCGTGCCCCCGTCTGGGAAGATCCCACATGCCGCAGAGCAGCTAGGCCCGTGAGCCGTGGCGGCTGAGCCTCTGCGTCCGGAGGCTGTGCTCCGCAACGGGAGAGGCCACAACAGTGAGAGGCCCACGTACCACAAAAAAAAAAAAAAAAAAAACTTCCAACAAAAAAAAGTCCAGGACCAGATGGCTTCACAGGTGAATTCTATCAAACATTTAGAGAAGAGCTAACAGCCATCCTTCTCAAACTCTTCCAAAAAATTGCAGAGAAAGGAACACTCTCAAACTCATTCTATGAGGCCACCATCACCCTGATACCAAAACCAGACAAAGATACTACAAAAAAAGAAAATTACAGACGAATATCACTGATGAATATAGATGCAAAAATCCTCAACAAAATTCTAGCAAACAGAATCCCACAACACATTAAAAGGATCATACACCATGATCAAGTGGGATTTATCCCAGGGATGCAAGGGTTCTTCAATATACGCAAATCAATCAATGTGATACACCATATTAACAAATTGAAGAAGAAAAACCATATGATCATCTCAACAGATGCAGAAAAAGCTTTTGACAAAATTCAACACCGATTTATGATAAAAACTCTCCAGAAAGTGGGCATAGAGGGAAGCTACCTCAACATAATAAAGGCCATATACGGCAAATCCACAGAAAACATCATTCTCAATGGTGAAAAACTGAAAGCATTTCCTCTAATATCATGAACAAGACAAGGATGTCCACTCTCACCACTACTATTCAACATAGTTTTGGAAGTCCTAGCCACAGCAGTCAGAGAAGAAAAGGAAGTAAAAGGAATACAAATTGGAAAGGAAGAAGTAAAACTGTCATTGTTTGCAGATGACATGATACTATACATAGAGAATCCTAAAGATGCCACTAGAAAACTACTAGAGCTAATCAATGAATCTGGTAAAGTTGCAGGATACAAAATTAATGCACAGAAACCTCCTGCATGCCTATACACTGATGATGAAAAATCTGAAAGAGAAATTAAGGAAACACTCCCATTTACCATTGCAACAAAAAGAATAAAATACTTAGGAATAAACCTACCTTGGGAGACAAAAGACCTGTATGCAGGAAACTACAAGACACTGATGAAAGAAATTAAAGATGATACAAACAGATGGAGAGATATACCATGTTCTTGGACTGGAAGAATCAACATTGTGAAAATGACTGTACTACCCAAAGCAATCTACAGATTCAATGCACTCCCTATCAAATTACCAATGGCATTTTTTACGGAACTAGAACAAAAAAATCTTAAAATTTATATGGAGACACAAAAGACCCTGAAGAGCCAAAGCAGTCTTGAGGGAAAAAAACAGAGCTGGAGGAATCAGACTCCCTGACTTCAGACTCTACTACAAAGCTACAGTAATCAAAACAATATGGTATGGCACAAAAACAGAAACATAGATCAATGGGACAAGATAGAAAGCCCAGAGGTAAACCCACGCACCGATAGTCAACTGATCTATGACAAAGGAGGCAAGGATATACAATGGAGAAAAGACAGTCTCTTCAATAAGTGGTGCTGGGAAAACTGGACAGCTACATGTAGAAGAATGAAATTAGAACACTCCCTAACACCACACACAAAAATAAACTCAAAATGGATTAGAGACCTAAATGTAAGACCAGATGCTATAAAACTCTTAGAGGAAAACATAGGAAGAACACTCTTTGACATAAATCACAGCAAGATCTCTTTTGATCCACCTCCTAGAGAAATGGAAATAAAAACAAAAATAAACAAATGGGACCTAATGAAACTTAAAAGCTTTTGCACAGCAAAGGAAACCATAAACAAGACGAAAAGACAACCCTCAAAAGGGGAGAAAATATTTGCAAACAAATGAACGGACAAAAGATTAATCTCCAAAAAACATAAACAGCTCATGCCGCTCAGTATTAAAAAAACAAACAACCCAATCCGAAAATGGGCAGAAGCCCTAAACAGACATTTCTCCAAAGAAGACACACAGATGGCCAAGAAGCACATGAAAAGCTGCTCAACATCACTAATCATTAGAGAAATGCAAATCAAAACTACAATGAGGTATCACCTCATACCAGTTAGATGGGCATCATCAGAAAATCTACAAACAACATATGCTGGAGAGGGTGTGGAGAAAAGGGAACCCTCCTGCACTGTTGGTGGGAATGTAAATTGATACAGCCACTATGGAGAACAGTATGGAGGTTCCTTGAAAAAGTAAAAATAGAATTACCATATGACCCAGCAATCCCACTACTGGGCATATACCCAGAGAAAACCATAATTCAAAAAGATATACGCACCCCAACGTTCACTGCAGCTCTATTTACAATAGCCAGGTCATGGAAGCAACCTAAATGCCCATGGACAGGTGAATGGATAAAGAAAATGTGGCACATATGTACAATGGAATATTACTCAGCCAGAAAAAGGAACGAAATTGGGTCATTTGTAGAGACGTGGATGAATCTAGAGACTGTCATACGGAGTGAAGTAAGTCAGAAAGAGAAAAACAAATATCATGTATTAATGCATATATGTGGAACCTAGAAAAATGGTACAGATGAATCGGTTTGCAGGGCAGAAATCGAGACACAGATGGAGAGAACAAACGTATGGACACCAAGGGAGGAAAGCGGTGGGGGGGTGGAGGGGTGGGATGAATTGGGCAATTGAGATTGACATGTATACACTGATGTGTATAAATTGATGACTAATAAGAACCTGCTGTATAAAAAAATAAATTAAATTAAATTAAAAAAATAAAAATAAATAAAGAACACAAATAACAAATATTGGAGAAGATGTACAGAAAAGAGAACCTTCTTAGACTGTTGGTGGGAACCTTCCTAGCTACACCTAAATTGGTGCAGCCACTGTGGAAAACGGTATGGATGTTTCTCAAAAAACTAAAAATAGAGCTACCATACGACCCAGAAATTCCACTCCTGGGTATATCTGAAAAATAAAAAAACACTAATTCGGAAAGATACATTCACCCCAATGTTCACAGCAGCACTATTTACAATAGCCGAGATATAGAAGCAACCTAAGCATCCATCAAGAGATGAATGGGCAAAGATGTGGTACATATATACAACGGAATACTACTCAGCCATAAAAAAGATTTAAGTTTTGCCATTTACATCCTCATGGATGGACTTGGAGGGCATGATGCTAAGTGAAGTAAGTCAGACAGAGAAAGACAAATACTGCAAGACATAACTTACATATGGAATCTAAAAAATACAAAAACTAGTGAATACAACAAAAAAGAAGCAGACTCACAGAAACAGAGAACAAACTAGTGGTTGCCAGTGGGGAGGGGAAGGGGGGGCAATATAGGGGTGGGGCAGTGGGAGGTACAAACTACTGGGTATAAAATAGGCTCAAGGATGTACTGTACAGCACAGGGAATAGAGCCAATACTTTGCAATAACTGTAAATGGAAAATAACCTTTAAAAATTTATAAATTTGAGTTCCCTGGTGGCCTAGTGGTTAAGATTTAGTGCTGTCACTGCAGTGGCCCGGGTTCAATCTCTGGTCAGGAAACAAGCTGTGTGGCATGGCCGAAATATAAAAAAAAATTAAAAATAAATCATAATAAATTTTTTTAAGTTTTTATTAAAAAATTTTTTTTAATAAAATGAAGCCCTCCCCTAAGTGGCGACCTGCTATCCCACCTCGTGTTCTGAGATGACAGGGAAGCCCATGCCTGAGCCATCCACTGTGTAAGGCACGTGCACAAGTCCTGGCCCCGGTCACACAGGCCACGGAGGCTGTTGTCATCTGTGCCCTCCATGAGGGGCACGCAGTTAACATCAGGAAGAGGCCAGCCACACAGACAACCAACAGGACAGACTGGGGGAGGCGGGTGGCAACTATCTAACTGGGAAGAAGAAAACAGGTTTCTCCAGAAATCACCCAGGCTGAGGGCAGGCTGCCCATATTACATACAGATGAGGAAGCTGAATCCCACACGTGTGGAGGGAGAGAAAGCTCGCCCCGGGCAGGCTTCCTGGAAGTGGAGAACTACAGCTCTTCACTCACCCATTTACTCATCCATTTAAATGTGTGGCCCACCTACAGCGCAGGTGCATCGGTGAACAAGAGGGAGAGAGATAAGGTCTTGGCCCCAAAGGAGTGCACATTCCAGTGGGAGAGAGAGACAACAAACATGCAAACAAGACAATCTCAACTCACAAAACCGAGGAGGAAACAGAATAAGAACGTGTGAAAGAAAAGGGTGGGAAGTCTAAGGGCGAGCTACTTTTTTTAACCTTTGTTTTTAATTGAAGTAGAGTTGATTTACAACGTTGTGTTAGTTTCAGGTGTACAGGATATATATATTCTTTTTCAGATTCTTTTCCCTTATAGGTTATTACAAAATATTGAGGTAGTTCCCTGTGCTCTACAGTAGGTCCTTGTTGTTTATCTATTTTATATATCTTAGTGTGCATCTGTTAATCCCAAACTCTTAATTTGTCCCTGCCCCCCTCCCCCAAGGGGGAGCCACTTTAGAAAGTGTGGTCAGGGTGGGCCTCTCTGAGGAGGTGTCCCTCCTAGAGACTGATGAGAAAGAGTCTCAATGCTGAGACATGGAGAGAGAGAGCGTCCCAGGCAGAGGGCACAGCATGTGCAAAGGTCCTGAGGCAGGCACTAGAGTCTACAGACACTCTGTCAGAACACTGCCCTCCTCTCCCTGCAAGAAAAGCTAGCTTGTGAGGTCCTGGAGTCTGTCACCCTCCTCCTTTAAGACAAAGGGGAGGAAGTGGGGAGGCAGACTGAACACTGAGGGCCTCAAATTTGCTCAAAATGATACTTGCTATGAAACTGGAAGAGGAAGGAGGTGGCAGAAGGAGACACATCATTTCCTCCATCGTGGTCTCAGATAAATTAGCTTTCACAGCTCTCTCGGTTTTAATCTATTAAGGCAGACCTGTGTAACCTTGGTTAACAGTGCAGTAAAACCCAGCCCTGAGATGCATGCTGCATTTAAAATACAATTGCATACTGATTCAGACTCGATCAGTGGCCTTATTCATTATCTAGTCTAGGAAGACTAACTATTAAAAAAAATCTATATCCATGGGACGGGAAAGATTAAAAGCATCGTTATTTCAAGGAGCCTCAATATCAAAGACAAATTAATTTGTGCAGGGCAGTGCACTTGGATCTAAACTGAACAGCTGGGTGTGATGCAGAGGGATTACTGGAAGAGGTCTCAAGACCAGAGGGTTCTAATCACAGGTAGCCTTCAGAGTCTGCACGGCCACAGTCATCACATTGCTTCCGTGCATCCTGAAATCATCCTCTAGGAAGAAAAGGTTTCACGAAGTACTAGGAAGGCACCCTTCAGGAAATTCCAAGTTCTGCCTGACATCAGGTAGCTGTAGCCTGCGGGTGTTGCCAACTTGGGTGGGTTAACCAGGTACCACCAGCTGCAAGTTACAGAGAAGCTCCCAACGGTGTACTGAAGCGGGAGGCCACTTTCTCCAATTGTTAAATACTCAGGAAAGTTGATGTTGAAGCAGCTGTAGCCTGAAATCAGCTCCCGTTGGAGGATTTACACCATGGAATCAGGCGAAGACTTCAAGCAGTGCTGTTTTTTCCCACAGAGCCAGGTTAGCAGGACACCATCTCCTAAAACCCACTTCTATTATCCAGGCAAGAAAATAAATCAGAATGAAGACTCATACTCCATGTATGTTGTAGAGTCTCCCCCCACCCTGCGCCTTCTCCAACACTGGCTCCATGTGGTGCTGGGGGCTGATGTGTCTCCCCAGTATCCGTGTGTTGAAACCCTAAGCCCCCAGGTGATGGTGTTAGGAGGTGCGGGCCTTTGGGAGGTGATCAGGTCATAAGGGGGAGCCCTCTTGAATGAGGTTAGTGCCCTTATCAAAGAGGCCCCGGAGAGCTGACTTGCCTCTCTGCCACATGAGGAGAAAACGGCCACCGGCAACCCAGAACAGAGCTCACACCAGAACTCGACCATGCTGGCTGGCAGCGTGATCTCAGACTCCCAGCCTCCAGAACTGTGAGAACTGAATTTCTGCTGTTCATAAGTCGCCCAGCGTGTGGTGTCCTGTTATAGTGGTCTGAACAGACTAAGAAAACCGATCAATACGTTCCATTTCCCTAACGATGGTAGTGATGCCGAGGTGAGCCTAGGACCTGAGCCGGTCCAAAGGGAACTTTAAGATTGGGAAGTCACGCTCTTTCCTACTGGAATTAAGCGATCAAGCTCGTAGCCTGCGGGAGCTATTAGAAGCCATCTTGTGGGACTCCCCTGGCGGTCCAGTGGTTAAGAATCCGCCTTCCAATGCAGGGGATGCGGGTTCGATCCCTGGTCGGGGAACTAAGATCCCCTGTGCCTCAGGGCAACTAAGCCCACGCACCGCAGCTAGAGAGAAGCCCACATGCCACAACTAAGACCTGATGCAGCCAAAAAATATAAATAAATAAAATTTAAAAAAAAAAAAAGAAGAAGAAGAAGCCATCTCCTGAGCCAGGAGGAGCCAGCTTTAGCCCAAAGACAGCACAGAGAAGGACAGGAAGAAGCAAAGCCTTGGCTGACGACATTAAGTCTCTGGATCAAACCATGCCTGATGCCTTCCTGATCTATGCACCTGGAGGTTATTTGAGTCTATACTCTCCCTTTTAATATTTAAGTCTCTTGGAGATGTGTTTTCTTTTCATGGAAAGATTCCCAACCAATAGAAATCTGAAACCAAGCCTTTACATGTGGCTTCTCCTTGCCTAACTAAGTGGATTCATTAAAGCTCTTTCAAATTACTAAATCACTTAATAGCTTTGTTTGTACTCCCAAGCTTTTAAGGAGAAAAGAAGAATAACACCACCAGTGAACCACACTTCACGTGGCACCCGAGCATTAAAATCCGTGAATGCTGGAGCGTATTCACACAGCTGAGGTGATTGATTTGTTTTTCCACGCTCTTAATGACTTCCTGTTCCCATTGCATTCTTGAGGTACCAGTCTAAAAGATGCTTTTCTGGCACCAGTCAAGGGTTGCAAAATACACACGTCTCTGTGATGGAACAGCAGAGGACCGAGGAAATAGCAGGGATGTTTCAACTTTGGAGCTTTAAACAGGGGCGTTGCCATGAGAGGGGCTGCCTCATTTAAAACATAAAATCATACAAAGCTACGGTTGGAAAAAGCCATGACGGTCATCTACTCAAGAACAAGACGGAAAAAGCAGGCTCCGAGGCTGAGTGATTTACTGATGGTCTTACAACTCAGAGTCACAGAGCCAGGCCTTGAAGCCCGCTCTCCTGACCCCGGGGTCACAAGCTGTGAAATCTGGGCTTTGCCGCTCCCCACATGCTGGTCTAGGGGACTGGCGTTGGCCTGTGGGATTCTCGTGGGACACACATGTGCACACGTGCACACACTCACTTCATACCATATATTTCTAGATTAAAGAGCATCACTAAGATTTCAGCACTGATTATCACTGAGTGCCTTTGTCACTAATTACTGTTTCCTTAATTTTTACACATCTTTATTTTCTAACTCTTCTCTAATAAATCATGACAAATGGAAACAATTTCCCCAAGGCTTTCAAGACAAAGGAGAAAGCATACCTCGTATACTGCTAATGGGAGAGAAAGTGGACACAACCTATTTATCAAATAGATACGCTCTCAAATCTAGGCTGTTTGTAATGCCTTACAAACATGTCTACCTTTGGAACCAGAAATTCTGCTTGTGTAAGTTTATCTTAAAGGATAATAATGGATGTGACTGAATCACCTTATCTTTTAGAATTAAACACATAGTGTATTCATTGATTAAAGACAGAAAATCACTAAGCATAGAGATGAAAACTACCTAGTATCCCCCCAAAATACATTCAACCCATATACGTGTTCTAAATACTCCAGCAAAATAAGATTCAAGCTATAAATATCAAGTGTTATCTGTGAGGATGGTGCTGAGGTATGTTTATGGATGATTTAATTTTTTTCTAAATTACTTTCTATACTACAAAGAATTCTGCAATGAATATATATTACTCTATGAGTTAAGTAAAAGCAATCTAAGATTCTATAATTTAAGATAGATTGGGAGAGTTTGGGATTGACACGAACACAGTAACTATGTTTAAAATAGATAACAAACAAGGACCAGCTGTAGAGCACAGGGAAATCTGCTCAATATTCTGTAATAACCTAAATGAGAAAAGAATTCAAAACAGAACTGACATGTATATGTATAACTGAATCACTTTGCTGCGAACACAACACAGCAAACAAACGAACAAAACACTGTTAATCAACTATATGCTCCAATATAAAATTTTAATTTAAAAAAAAAGAAAGACAAAGAAAGGAAGGAGGGAAGAAGGAAAGGAAGAAGTGGCACGTGTAACTGTCACGCAAGAAGAGTTAAATAGTGTGGGATGCAAATGCTGCTTTTCCAGTTATCACAGAGCCGTGTGGATCCCATGGCTCCTGATGGACCGATAGCCTGGAGGCACCAGTAACAGGGCTCCCAATTTCACGCGCGCTACGCAACAGTGGTAAGATCAACTGGGGAGTGGGGCGGGGGGCGGTAAGGGGGGAAACCGATAGACAAGGAAGTAATAGAAGAGGGTTAGGGTTAGGGTGTTAGTCAGTATAAAACTAGCCTCTTTACCAAGGGAGGCACTGAAGTGTGGGGTTTAAAGGAATATGCATTTATTCCTACTCACGAAACCATCAATGCAGGTGGTCCTAGCTGGGGGCAGCTTCCCTGCAGGCAGCAACCTGGAGACCCAGGCCCCTTCCATCTTGTGGGTTCCCTGGGGGCTCACAGGCCTCACATCCGGCCCACAGGTGGGTTACAAAGGGTTGTGCTGCTCCATCAGCTTTGCCCAGAAGCATCACACATCACCTCCTCTCTGCTCTCATTGGCCAGAACCATCCCGTGGACCACCCAGACCTGGGGCTGCCCCAAAATGGGCTCCTTAGCTGAGAAGCAGCTAAAACACCTTAGATGAACAGCCACCTCGCATTCCATGGGGAGACAGTGTGGGCAGCAAAGGAGACCCCCCAGACAATGGGCCCCCTTCCTGTGACCAGCTCATCCTGCTTTGTCCTGGACCCTCCCAACTGGCACTGAAAGCCCCCTGCGTCCTGGGCAAACCTGGAGAGTTGATCATTCTACACCTACTCAGGAGTCTGACAAGATAACCTGACAAGGGGTGGGGGCCTGAGGCCTGGCTGCCCTGCCCAGAAGCGGACGCAGAGGCCTGGGAGCCCTGCACTCAGTGACTCTCACAACGGCAGGTACAGAAACCTACCCCACAGGCCTCCCGCCCATACTCTCAGGGTAATCGAAATTGGAACCTTGTCCGCAGGTCAGAGAGTAAACAGGAACAGGTGTTCCAAGGCTCTGAGAGAGGACAGGTGTACACCGAGTATACAGCTGACGCTGAAGATGCCAAAGGTGGAGATGTACCCAGCAAGTGTGGGGTGAACTGATTTGATAACTTGCTTGGGAAGATCCAGCGGGGGCTGGACGGGGTAAAAGGAGAAAATTGCATCTGCTCCTTTGGCACCAAAACGGAGGGGCACGTCCTGGGTGGGTAGCTTGCAAGCTGTGCCATGGGGTATGTTTCTGCCCCACACGGGCACTGTGCTCTCTGGGGGCCGACGTGCACCCCTCCTCCCAACAGCCAGCTGCCAATTCCACTCTTAAAGTCCTCCAAGGTGGTGTTGAAGCACCTGCGGCAAAGTGTCGTTAGCTCCCAGTCTGGGCTCCAGACAGACCTGCTCTTAACAGGACACCCGTGCTATTTCCGCTCAGCGCAGCCCTCGGCATCTCACAGCATCTTTACCTGTGGACTCTGCCAGGGAAGCCCTCCCACAGGGTGTGACCCAGGGGCAGGGTCCCTCTGTTTATGGGGGCTGTGCACTGTGCCCCATCATGCAGTGCAATGGGCCCGTATGCCCTGAGCTGGCATCTGAGGTCCACGTGGAAACATTCTGAAGACCCTGCTTGCACACACAGATACTGACCTCAATCTTTTGCCCAAGGAAGCCCAAATCTCACTTAATTGTCTGAAGTCTCTTTCACCACTTCAGTAAACAGGAAGGGTTAGGGTTGTTATCTTTTTTATGTTAATTTTTATTGGAGTATAGTTGCTTTACAAATTTGCATAGACGTGGAAGGACCCAGAGACGGTCATACAGAATAAAGTACATCAGAAAGAGAAAAACAAAAATCGTATAATATCGCTTACGTGTGGACTCTAGAAGAATGATACAGATGAACTTATTTGCAAAGTAGAAATAGAGTCCCAGACATAGAGAACGGATGTATGGATACCGGGGGAGCGGGGGTGGGGGGCAAAGAGGGGGTTGGGATGAATTGGGAGATTGGGATTGACATATATACACTATTGATACTATGTATAAAATAGATAACTAATGAGAACATACTGAGCTATAGCTCAGGGAACTCTACTCAATACTCTGTGGTGACCTAAATGGGAAGGAAATCCCAAAACAAGGGGATATATGTATACGCATAGGGTTGTTTTCTTAACAGATCGTTCTTTCCTGGGGGCGCGGGGAGCGACGAGGAGAGAGATTTCCCTTCAAAACAAGCGACAGCATCTAAAATTTATATTTCGCATTTTAAGCCTGTGCCCCGAAAGGAAATTGCCAGGAATAAATGCGAGCCTCCTGACCTGGGAGGCAAATATCAAAGAGATTTCAAGCAGCATTTCCTTGGACAAAAATTTGCACAACCCTGTCTTAAAAATAAATAAATAAATAAATAAATAAACCTGCTGTGTAAATGTCATAGGAAGGATGCTAAGTGCTGGTGAGAAGGCTCCAGCAGAGAGAAGGGCCACAACCTAGTCCAGCACTGAGATTCCAGGCTCTGGGGTCTTATGAGAATCTCAACTTCCAGAGGGATGCTTTTTGGAGGGGCATTTTGGCGTTTGCCTCCCACAAAGACTGACACTTTTCCATTTCACTCTGCAGAGAAACGGGGCTTCCAGACATCTCCCAGCACTGCCTCTGGAGCCCTTACCACGGGAAAGGTGGGGGTAAGAGCAGGGAGCACCCCTCACTGGCCACCAGGGAGACCTTGGGGTTCTCAGGAAGACAGGCTGAAAAGAAGAAATCGTTAGAATGAGATGCACGGCCCATGATAAGACGGGCAGTGTGATGATGGCAATAAGGATGCTGATAGACATCGTTGAGTTTTTCCCGTGAGCGGGCAAGAGTTGTGCGCGTGGTACCTGGTCACCTGCCAGTGTATGAAGTCATTTAGTCCTCACTGCCCCCTGTTAAGCAGGTAACACCGTCATTCTCATTTTATAGATGAGAAAATTGTGAGCAACACCAAGGTTGAGTTACTCATTCACAGCCCATAGTCCGGAAGTAGAGGGGCAGGTCCAAACCCAGATGGTCCACTTCCCACGGCACCCTCCCAGCCCCAGCAGCGCCATCCTATGACCTAACAGCACGGTGGTGGCTCCAGAAGCAGAGACCCCAACTTCACCTGGGCAGAGTCTAGAAATAGCCTCTGAGCTGAGTCTTGCCAAAGAACCAGCCCTTTTGGACCAATGATCCACACACTGCAGGCACCAACCCAAGTCAGGTCCTTCCCAGGAGAGACGAAAAGCTTAAGTTTAAATGAGGTTGCACGTGGGCCTGGGTATTCTAATAACTAAACCAGTATCCCACGAGGGAACAAAGACAGAGATACTCACTGCCTGAGAAGAGTCAAAGGCATCGATACGGGGTTCCATCCGAGGGGACGGGAGAAACCAGCCTTACAGCGAGGGTTTCTCGGGGGCAGTGAGAGCCAATAAAGCTTTGTTTTATTACACTCCTGAGTCCTTCCTGTTCGACCTCAGAGCTTTCATTCTCGCACAAAGTAGGTGGTTTCCGGTCCCTGAGGTTACTTTGAAGCAGCCGCCTGACTGTGTTTCTTTTTAAATGTCCCTTTTGGTATATATTCTATCTTGCTTTAAATATACATGTGCTGAGAATATTCAAAATCAGAGAATAAAGGCTGGACGGGAGCCAAACCATATTCCAAACACGTGTATATTTAGGAGCAGAGAGTTTCTTTCATCTGATGCTAAATCCCAAGATGCTTGACTTCCCTCCTCTCTCCACTACTGTATTTGACCTTCCCAGCAGCTACAAAAGACACCCTCACTAACAATTAGCTCATGAGAGGGGCTTGGCCACAGGAAGGAGGTTGCAGCACCTGGGGGCCCGAGGCAGCCTGGTGAGGTTGGTAGAGGCAGGGAGACCTGCATAGCCAGAGGACTTGAATTTGGACCTCCAGGTTTCTCATCCGGCTGCAACTCTCTCAGCTGACTTCACCTGCCTCCTCAGGTGCTGAAGCCAGGTGCTAACCCTAACCTGAGACATACTCCTGCAGGCAGGAATGGGAAATTTATTATGTGCATTTAGATACATTTAGATATAAATACAAAGAAACCCCAAAACCCTTACATCTTTTCCTTTGTGCATTGGGAGAAAATGCAGAAAATGCAGCCTTTTCCACTATGAAAAAAAAAAAAAAAAAAAGGAGACAACATTTTGGAAAAAACGAGACCAGGAGAATCATATTTCACCAAGTAAATTGACGAAAGGTCAGAAAGCTTGATCTTTGCCACTGCTATGCTTTGTCTGAAGGCAGAGCTGCCATTTGAATATTTATAGGCAAGAGCTGTAGATCCAAGCCAGGCTGGGACCACTTTTTGAGAAATTAACCAAGTTCCCTTCGGAGGGAGATTCTGGGAAGGATTCCGCCAAGCGCTCACTGCTGTGCCCTGGACCCTAAAAGAACACAAGTGATGCTGTGGGGTAACAGACCAGGTGGAGGCTGCAAACGTGCAGATGAAAAGATGCTTCAAGCCTGGCTCTGTGGCACGTTCACCCTACAGTCCTCACTCTCCTCCATCTCCCCCTCCGCAGCATTCCAGCACCCGTGCTCCCGGTCAGTCATCTTAATGCCGCCTTTGAGGAAAAGATCAGAAGATCTGGACAAAGCAAGATCAAGAGAGGCGCGCGTGAAGCGGGCAGGCGTGGCCTAAGCCAGGGCCGTCCAGGAAAAAAGATAACGTGAGCCATACACGGAATCTTACACTGGGGGTGTGGGGGAGTTTTAAAAAAGTAAAAAGTAACAGATCAAATTAATTTTAACAGTACACTTTCACTCAAATATCCAAATAGATCTGTAACCAGTATAAACATTGCTAATGCTGTTTCACATTCCTCCTCTCCAAGCCTTCGAAAACCGGTGCACGTTTGGTCATTACGCGTTTCAATTCAGACTGGCCGCATTTCGAGGGCGTGACGGCCACTTCTGTGATGCGCAGGCAGGGCTGAGAGGCAGGAGAAGAGGTGGGAAGGGCGGGAGTCTGGATTAGGGGAGGAGAGACTTGGGGAGGAAGGAGAGGTTGCTGGCATAAAACCCCTGAGACATCGGGACACAGGAGCGCTGGCAGTAGTGCCTGGGCTCAGTCACTGGGATTTAATCAGCCCAAAGATTTTGCCTCGTACCTCTCTCTTCTTTCCTTATGTTCTCCTCTTCGGCATCTCACGGAAAACTCCAGTTCAGTGACTGTCTTTATACAGATGCCATATGAGCAAGGGAGCTGAGGGAAATGTGTAGGGTCCCTGAGAAGATTCCAGGGCAAACTGCACGGTGGGGAATCGTGGGAGACACAGCGGGGTGAGGTGGGGGGCGGGTGATAGAGAGGACATGAATGTGAGGAAGTCTGGTCTGCACTGCGGGAAGCATAGTGAGATTCTCCTGGCTCTGGACCAGAAAGAGTCTGCATGCAGGATTCATCTGCCTTGAACTCTGAAACCAGTGGCAGAAACTCTCTCTCACCAAACACTGAAGTCTGCAGGAGGGGCAACTGCTTTGGTGGCCAGGAAAGCCTTCACTGGACCCTCTGCTTCCTCTGACCATTCAAGGGTAAGATGCCAAGAGCCCGTGTACCCTCATGGGCAACTTTCAACGGCAAAGCCCACCGAGGCTCCTGGAAATGTCACTGCCACGGATGAGAAAACACATTTCCGGGTCAGGGAGATCTTGTATTCGAACATCCCTCGCCTGCCCTCTTAGAAGCCGTACCATCTCCAAAATTATATAACAGGATGGGGAAAGGGCTCTTAAAACAGAATACAAACAGAAACTAGGGAACTGAACTGTATTTCAAATGAATACAAGACCCCATGAAGGGCAGAGGGGGGTTCCCTAAGTAACGTATAAATGCAGTAGTCGGATGTGCCCTCGAGCCAAGGACAGAAAGAGCTGTGAAAAAATATTAAACTCTCCTTAGCGGTACTTTCGTCTTCTAGGGTTGAGCATATGAATAGATAACTGGCATAACATGGAATCCAGGTTTCTCACTGTCAGAGAAGGGGGTAAGACACGTGGAAGGCAGGGGTGGAGGGAGACTGCAGGAAACCTGTCGAGTGAGACTGGGTTTGTTCCAGTATAATCATGAACTCATGGTTTCAGTAGAGATAAACAGACACATAGATAGACTTGGAAATAGAAACAGACACAAATACACACACTCACACACACACACACACGCACACACACGCACCCCCTAGCTCTGGCTGCTGAGTGGCCCTAGAATTATGACATCCCAGTTGCAATGATCACACCTAGCACCCAGATTTTGGTTTCTAGGTATCATTCTCCACCAAAAGATACAAAGCCTCCTTCAAGAAATGGCTTATATGCGGAATCTAAAAAAAAAAAAAAATGGTACAAATGAACTTATTTACAAAAGAAATAGAGTTGTAGATGTAGAAAACAATCTTATGATTACTGGGGGGAAAGGGGAGGGATAAACTGGGAGATTGGGATTGACATAGGCACGCTACAATATGTAAAAGAGGTAACTGACAAGGACCTACTGTAGAGCACAATACCGCGTAATGACATATATGGGAAAAGAGTCTTAAAAAGAGTGGATGTATGTACACGTATAACTGATTAGTAACACAACTATACTTCAGTAAAAAAAAAGAAGAAAGAGATGGCTAATTCCAGGACTGGAGCAGGGCAAGCAGAAGCTGAGCTGCAGCAACCTATCAAGCCAGAAAGTAAAGAAGAGCTAAAAACTGACGGTCACACATCAAAATGACACAGAAACCAGCTTGAAGGAGTTCCCAGTGCTCGTTAAGGTGAGCACTAAAATAAATAATGATAGTAAATGTAACCCTTGAATAAAAGAATAATCCATTAATCTAAACTGATAGAAATAAACATCAATATAGAATGGAGGGAAAGAGGCACGTGTTCCCTTACGGAGGAAAACCAACTAACAAGTACTGAAGGAACGATAGAAGAATCACCACTTTGTAACTGTCACAAATAGTCGTTGA
This sequence comes from Phocoena sinus, assembly GCF_008692025.1. Taxonomy (NCBI): domain Eukaryota; kingdom Metazoa; phylum Chordata; class Mammalia; order Artiodactyla; family Phocoenidae; genus Phocoena; species Phocoena sinus. The sequence continues at coordinate 87,942,210 of NC_045776.1, forward strand.
TGTGGATGAGTCACCAATGGACGCTGAAACATGAAGAACAAATATTTACATGATCTCAGTGTACCTCCCCACAAGTCACTCGCCAATTTACAAAAGGGACCAGAGCAATTCTACAGCAAAGGGGCTCAGTGGGTGGCACCTCAACCAGGTGACCAAGTCAACATCCTCGACAATATGACAAATTCACATCCTGTGTTCGCGCTGCCAGGATACACCACGACACAGGCAGCGTCACCGCGGCAGTACCCCTGCCAAAAGGCACAACCAGCACCTTGTTGTGAGAAAACATCAGACCAACCCGAAGGGAGGGACATTCTATGAAATAACTGGCCTGTATTCTTCAGGGATAGTCAAAGTCAGCAAAGACCAGGAAAGGCTGAGAAACTGTTACAGAAAGGAGATTAAGGAGACAGCACAGCTGTATGTAGTGTGTGATCCTGGGTTGAATCCTGAACAGGAGAAAAGAAGAAGGAAGGAAGGGAGGGAGGGAGGGAGGGAGGGAGGGGAGGGGAGGTAAATGTCCCTGTGGGGAGAAAGCAGACTTGACACACCCTACTGCATCCTCACCTAAACTGGGTAATTTGAAGACAGCTGATCAGGGGAATTGTTTAGAGTTGTGGGCAAGGTACAGGAACCAAAGAGATGGGGAGGTCCCCCGGGCCAGCAACATCTGGAAGCCCACACCCACCCCAGAAGAGAGAAGGGGAGGAGTAATGACCACACTCCAGGGAGAACAGAGGTGGGAGAAAGGGCCAGGGCAGGCGCTGTGGGTTTAAGGAGGGACGGAGCAGATACCTGGCTGCCGCTGCCCCAGCCCCAGCCCTGCACGTGAGGACAAGGCAGGCCCTGGAGGTCAGCCTGCTGGGACACGCGCAGAATGCAAGCACCGCCAGAACACACACAGCTGCTGGTGTGCAGTGAGAATTTGGCTGCCTTTGCCCCTGGTCCTAGAAGGCAGTCTCTGAACCCTTGGGATTTCCCAAGGCACGGGAGGGTCCTTGTTATTCGGGGCTGCCAGGGCCATACCTGAGCTGAGGCTAATGAGGTGCGTCCTGGTGGGACCACAGGCTGTTTCAGGGCCGGGGGGTGGGGGTCACGCAGGAAAAACCTTGTGACCAGAGGGCTGGGGCTTTGAGTGAGGTGATGTCAGCCTGACCCTCCAGGACGGGAGGGGCTGGGGGTCGTGTAGAAATTTGACCGAGCTCTTTGCAACCAGTGTCAGCATTACACTGCAACTATACACCCAAACGCTGAGCAGACGGTGACATCTGAATGCTTCCAAGGTACCAGGTGCTTTACCAACAATACAGCATTAAACCCCACGAACAGCCTGTAAGGTCGACCTTCTTCAGCATCCTCACTTTACAGACAAGGAGGCTGTGTCTCAGAGACAGCGATCTGGAATTTGAACCCACATGGCTCCACAGCACGCACAAGAGAGACGGCTGATGGTTTTGTGTCCTCCCCACACAGCGGCTGCGGCAGAGGACGTGCGGGGTGGGACCCACTGAAGAGAAGAGGGAAGAACTTTCCACGTGGGGAACAGCCCGAGCCTAGCTTAACCAGACAGGACATTCAGCCTTTGGCCAGGGCCTTCCCTGGTGGCGCAGCGGTTGAGAGTCCGCCTGCCGATGCAGGGGACGCGGGTTCGTGCCCCAGTCCGGGAAGATCCCACATGCCGCGGAGCGGCTCGGCCCGTGAGCCATGGCCGCTGAGCCTGCGCGTCCGGAGCCTGTGGTCCGCGACGGGAGAGGCCACAACAGTGAGGGGCCCGCGTACCACAAAAACAAGGACAAACAAACAAGAAAGAATATATATATATATATATATATATATATATATATGTATAACTGAGACTCTGCTGTACAGCAGAAATCAACACAACATTGTAAATCAACTATACTTCAACAAAAAAATTTTTTTAAAGATGTATCCACATCCTAAACCACGGAAATTGTGAATGTTATATTATTTGAAAAACTGCTGAAGTGCAGTTAAAGATCTTGAGATGAGCTCATCCTGAATTACCCAGGTGGACCCCAAAGCCGGTCACTGCACAAAGAAGAAGACAGACACACAGATGGAAGCGCAGGAAGTGGTATGACCACGGCCGGGGACACTGAAGTCACAGGGCCACACAGGTTGAGGAGTGTCGACGGCCACCAGAAGCTGGAACAGGCAAAGGATGGAGTCTCCCTGAGAGCCTCTGGAGACAGTGCCGTCCCACAAGCACCTGGGTTTCTGGCCACTTGATACTTCTGACAGCAGGAACTGTTGCTTCAAGCCAGTCTGTGACCCAGTTGTGACTGGTCAGAAATGACCCAGTTTGTGGTCATTTGTTACAGCAGCTGCAGGAAACTCATACAGCCCCTGGGATGCTCAGAGAAGCAGATCTTCCTGGCAGCGACCATCGCGTGGACACGTTCCTTCAGGAAATTCGTGAATAGGGTGATGGAGAATCTCATAACAGCATCAATATTTCTCTTGCTCGTCTGGCCCCAGCCTCCAGGCCCCTACACGTGTTTTTCCCCTCCCTCTGGGACACCCTAAGATCTCAGCTCGAATGTCACACGTGCCAGCACCCTAAAGCTGGCTGACCTGACACCAAGCCCCAACATCTTTCTCCCACTAGGGAGGCTAGAAAGGATAAATACTACCTTATCCAACCTTCCTGGCAGCCCTCGTTGTCATGTGACCTAGATCTGCCCACCAGCTCATAAGAAGTCTCTTGAGGGAGCTTTCATAATAGTTTCTACTCTTCTGATAGGCGAGCTAGATGGGGCTGGTGCCATTTTCCCCACTGTGTGCACAGATGTGATGCCTGGAGCTGCAACAGCCGTTTTGTGACCTTGAGGGAAAAACCGCAAGAGACTTACAGAGACCCTGACCCTGAATCAGTGTCAGCAGCTACCCACTTCCAGACTCCTTATTAAGTGAACAATTAAACCCTCATTTGTTTCAGCCATGGTATGTCACATTTTCTTATTTTAGATGATACAATTCCCAACTGATCTATTTCCTCACCCAAGTGGACTTCCATAACTGCCCTAACCAACATTGTCCCCTCCAGACAGTTATCTCTACCACGTGACACTGATTCATTTCCTGTGCTGCGGGAACTAAAGTTATCTTCTAACTTTATCGCCTCTCTGACCTCCTCTACCCCACAGCTAGAGTATAAGCTCCATGAGAACGGGACGATTCTCTGTCTTATTCACCACCTTGTCCCCAGTGCCTAGAACGGTGCTTGTGAAAAAGAATACACCCAGTGAATATCAGTTTAATATTCACCCTCAGCCCTATGGAAGTGTGGGGCTGGAGAATTATCCAATGCACAGGGCTGTCCTGTGCACTGTGGGATGTTTAACAGCATCCCTGGTCTCTGTCAGCTGGCTGCCAGCAGCACACCTTCTCCTGCCCCCAAGACTATGACAACCAAAAGCCTCTCCAGACGTCACCAAATGTCCCCCAGGGACAAAATCTCCTGGTTGAGAACTGCTGATTTAATGAATGAATGAGTGAATGAATGAACGGCCTTCCGTAAGCGCACACAAAAATTATAGCCTATGAGGTGCTGGAAGATCACAGAATCTCAGGAGAAAATGCCACTTAGAAGAAAATCATTTATCCTCAAAGGAATCAAATGATATGATGGTCAATGGGCCAGCATCTTTGCTTATTTGTCCTCTGACATAATTGGAGATGGGAGGTGATATGATTTCAGGATGGAAAAGGGTTGCATTTTTCTCTCGCCCACCTCCAGTGGAAGCTTAGAATTCCGCATTCGCCAAGGTTGTTAGGCTCAAAATGTGTCTCCAAGTCTCTCAGTCGACGCTCTCGAGAGTTCTAAGATAATTCCAGTTAAAACCTCAAATCCCCCACTAAAACTGCACTCTGCTCTAATTCTAAGGAAAGTTCCACAGATGGAGACAGAAATAAACACACGCTCCTGGCCAGGTCTGATTCTCGCCATACGACTCATTAAATCAATTAATTCACTTGCTTGGCAGGATTATTTACAGAAATAAGAAATCATTTTCCATCAGCAAGTTTGAGGGTGGCTAAACACCATCTCCAAACTGGCGGGGTGAGTTGAGCTCGCAGGCACCTCATTTGGTTGAACCAAACCTTACATTTCTTGACGCATCTTTAAGGTTCCCAAGCACTTTCAAATTTACCCAGGCCACCTCCCCTCCTGTAACAGCCTTGCAGTGGCTCCTTTGGAAGGTGGGAGATGGAAGAATGAGGGAGTTCAAAGGCTTGGCCAAGTTACCAACAGAGCAAGAACCACAACCTGAGGGATTTAACAGTACATCCTATGCCAGGGGCCGAAGGCGGAAGGCAGGCAGGTAGTGGGGGTGAAAGAGGCAGGCTGGTGGGGAAATTTTAATTTAAAGAGTTGCTGCTCCCCCGTGCAAGCTGACTGTGGCCCCGCAGAAACTGAGAGAGCGTTGCCAGAGCCTCTGACTTTTTTCAAGAAAAGCGTCAGGAATCTGGAATATCAATGAGAAATGTTGGTGCCTTTTTTTAACATTGGCCGTGTCTTCAAAACTGAAAACACAGTGTGTTTGCAGACCTTAGCAGGGCATTTAGATCGAACCGTTGTGGTCCTCACCTTTTTTCTTCCCACACCTTCGTTCCTTAAGTGGCAGTTTCGACTCACTTCCTTCTTCTCACTTAGGAATTTGTTCTGCCCTCACACACACAAGGAAGTCCCCAAGGAATGGGTAGAGAGGAACACGAGATTCCTCAAAGGAACAGCTCCCACTTGGGAATTTAAGAATCACAGCGCCCGCTGCTGAGCCTTATAGAGAAATGTGCCTGGGGCTAAACTGTTAGAATAGCCACAAAACCGCTCTCTGTTTGGGTTCTACTGTCAGCGGGGGAGGCAGGCGCCCAGCCCGGAAATGCCCATCTCAGCCCAGGAGCTGGGCAGTGCCTGCCTCCCCAGGTGCTAGCATGTCAACCTGGAGCAGGCATCCCTCTCTCTACCCCAGGCTCAAAGAGGCCAAAAGCCCATTTGGTGAAGCCCTGGACAAGTGATCCACACCCCAAATCAAACTTCAAGCTGGAACCAAGTGGCCGAGACAGTGTGGAAATGTGTCATCACTATGCTATGAATGAATTCCAATGGCTCATCATTTCACTGGCTGGGAAAACTCAGCGCTCAGTGGACCACTGAGGTTTGGACGGAAAACACAGGTAGGCTTGTACATAAAGCATACGGGTCGACACAAGTCCAGCTTCCGGCCGGGAGGAAAGCGGCTGTATAAAAACTGAACAGAGCTTTCTCTGGGATGAGGACGTGACCACACAAAGCATGGCTGCCACACAGGGGACAGAGCCAGGTCGGGTGGCTGGTTTACACCCGCGCCCACCTGGGCACAGGATCCCATCGGCAAGGCCGGATTAACCAGGAGTGAGGGCGGCCTGTCCCCAAGGTCATCGTACCCATCCCTAACATTTACTTGGTGGTACTTACTCCAGCAGGTTGTTTCTAACTTAAGACAAAATACACACAGCATGACATTTACCATTTTAACCATTTGAAAGCGTGCAACATGGCGACATTAAGCCCATTCATAACGTTGCACACAAGCATCACCACCATCTACTTGCAAAAGTTTTCCGTCACCCCCAACAGAAGCCCCACCCCCACGAGCAGCCACGCCCTGTCCCCTCTCCCCCAGCCCGACATCCGCTCATCTGAATTCTGTCCCTATGGATTGGCCAACTCTAGACGTTTCAGCTATTTTTTTAATTGAAGTATAGTTGACTTACAATGTTGTGCTGAGTTCTGCTGTACAGCAAAGTGACTCAGGTATACACATACAGACATTCTTGTTTTATATTCTTTTCCATTGTGGTTTATCCCAGGAGACTGGATATAGTTCGCTGTGCTATATACAGTAGGACCTTGTTGTTTATCCACTCTACGTACAATAGTTTGCATCTGCTAAGCCCAAACTCCCAACCCCTCTCTCACCCCCTCTCCCTCGGCCACCACAAGTCTGATCTCTACGTCTGTGAGTCTGTTTCTGTTTCGTAGATAGGTTCATTTGTGCCATATTTTAGATTCCACATATAAGTGACATCATATGACATTTGTCTTTCTCTGTCTGACTTACTTCACTTAGTAAGATCATCTCTAGTTGCATCCATGTTGCTGCAAATGGCCTTATTTTGTTCTTTTTTATGGCTGAGTAGTATTCCGTTGTATATATGTGCCACATCTTCTTTATCCATTCATCTGTCGACGGACATTTAGGTTGCTTCCATGTCTTGGCTATTGTGAATAGCGCTGCTATGAACACAGAGGTGCATGTATCGTTCTGAATTATAGTTTTGTCCAGGTATATGCCTAGCCTAGGAGTGGGATTGCTAGATTATATGGCAACTCTATTTTTACTTTTTTAAGGAGCCTCCATACTGTTTTCCACAGTGGCTGCACCAACTTACATTCCCACCAAGCGTGTAGGAGGGTTCCCTTTTCTCCACACCCTCTCCAGCATTTGTTACTTGTAGACTTTGTAACGATGGCCATTCTGACCGGTGTGAGGTGACACCTCATTGTAGCTTTGATTCGCATTTCTCTGATAATCAGTGATGCTGAGCATCTTTTCACGTGCCTACTGGCCATCTGTATGTCTTCTTTGGAGAAACAGACGTTTCATTTAAACGGAATCGTGATACGTGGCCTTTTGTGTCTGGCTTCTTTCACTCAGATAACATTTCCAAGTTTCATCCATGTCATGGCACGTGGCAGTGCTTCATTCCTTTTTATGGCTGAGTAATGTTCCACTGTGTGGATGGACCACATTTTGTTTATCCCTTCACGTGTTGATGGGCGTGTGGTAGGATTTTTACATAATGTTCTCATTCACCCATTTTCATAGATCGAGATTATTATACCCATTTTAGAGATCTGACAGATAAGAAGCAAAGTTCCAGAAGACTAGATCATTGGTCCAAAGACACAAACTCTAAGCGGCAGAGCCAGGGCTGGAACCCCAGTCTCCCTGAAACACCACCCAGGTGGTGCCCAAATAGTGGTAGAAAGAAGGACGAACATCTTGCCCCGCCCTTCTCACTAGGTGGATCTGGCCGGGCAGGGACCGTGGGTGCTTCTGGCTTCTATACGGGGACGACCACCCCCAGTCCCCTACCTCTGCCCTCGTCACCGCCAGCAGAGTGCCTCCCGGCTGAGCTGAGCTCCCTGGCGGAGGCACACTGGTCCTCACCTCCGTGCCTGTGTTCAGAGGCTCCCGCATGCCCCCAGTGCCGCACTGTCCAGGCACCCTTGGCCTTGCATGGAAGCGGGAGGGACCTTCCTCCGCACAGCCTGGCCTCTCCTCAGCCCTGCAACCTCCCCAGGCCTCCTCCCTTCTCCTTCCCCCCTCACTGAGTTCCGGACGCCTCCCATGAATCGTCACAGCTCTCCCCAGAAACTTCGCTCTGAGAATTGTATCCCTTGGATCGGTGTCAGTGACAGATCACGGAAAATCTGTGCCCACAGATCAAGCAGAACAAAATGCTGGTTGGGGGCTGTCTTCCCCCAGGTCCTGCCAGCTGACAGCCCGGCCAGGGATAAAACACTCGCTCACCGGCACCCAGATCTTGCTGCCTCATCCCGCTGCCCACATCCAGCATCTTCTCCTCCCGATAAAGGAAAACCCTTTGTGCCTGCCCTTGGAGCCACCTGCAGACCGATGCTCAGAGCCCCCCGACTGCAGTGGCCCCTTGCCGCTCCCCTGGCCAGCATCCTCTCGAGTGATGCCTCCTTGCAAGGCCCAGGTGTGCTTCTTATTTTATGTTCATCACCAATTCCATGTGTCGCTCGCTTCGAGACCGTGAAGAACCACCTCTGCTTCTCGTCGTCCTCTTCAGCCCAGTGAACAGCACACACTCTACACCTCTTGCGGGCTTGTTCGGAGCCCAGGACACTGAAACTGTTGCACAGACAGGATCCACGAGGCCATCGCCACCTCCACCCCACGCGGGAAGGAGATCCACACCGGGGCCCTGAGTGTCGGAGTCGCATTGCTCTGCTGGACCGATGAGCTGATCTCTGCACTTAAATCACTGCTGAGGTTAAACGCGCTCGCTGTGCCAGGAGGGGGCCGAGTCTGAGGCCAAGGTGAGGAGTTGACGATCAAGCAAATGGCTGGCACGGCGGCCCTGGCCTGGAGCCCACAGGCCTGCACACCGGCGGGGGCGTCGGGAGCTATCGGGAGCCCGGCTGCATCTTCCAACACCACTCGACAAGCCAGAGTGGCACCTGCCAGCTAGCCGGACCCCACGGAGGCGCCTCGGCAGCCAGGGGCTGGGGTACCAGATGGCTTTGGTGGCTCGGAGGGGAAGGGTGTGAACTGGAAATGGTGGCGGGAAGAGGCGCTGCCCAGGAGGAAGGGGGCTCAGCGATGGTGGAGACGGGCGGGGGGGACGGGCAGCAGCTTTCACGATGCCATTTACACGTAACCATCCGCACACACCAGCCTGGAACGCAGATGATGCCTGTAACCCGGCGATGCGGTGATGCGAGACCAGCTTCCAGGAGAAACCGCCCTGGACAGAGAGCGTGCATTTTCCTTTTCGCTAATTCCTTAACGTTCTAACCTTTTTAAAAGTGAAAATATCATTTTCACGCTAAAAATCATGCACGCGCACACACGTACGTGCCGTAGTCTCTGCGCGTTTCAGTTTGCGATTTTCTTTCGTGAACTACGGGAAAATTAAAGGAAGAAAGAGCATGTGTGAAAAGGTGGTTATTGTGTGTCTGTTCCATGCGGTTTTCCGGTGTTTGTTCTACCAGATGTTTGTTTCTTTTACTAAAAGCTCCCAGGGGACTGGACCTTGGACAAAAGAGGTAAATAGGAAATAAAAGCAATGCTTCCTCAAAGCGAGATAATTTAGGCAAAATGGAAAGGTAAGAAGGAAAAAGGTTAAAAATTAAGAATCTCCTGTCATCGAGAGCATAAGACGTCCACTTTCTGCCCATATTCCCGTGTGGAAACACACATGGACCTTCACTGAGAAGTGTATTAACTGCCTAGTTTAATTCATTGATGGGAACATCTATTGAACGTCTAGCATGCTTTGGGCGTGTGCTTCAAAGACAGAGAGAGCGAGAGAGAGTCCCCACAGCACGATAAAGACCAACAATTAGCCCCCAGCACGTACCCAGGAATGAATCAGGGTAGCACTCGAAGAAAAGCGTGATTTTAGAAAATCGCCACCATGAGACCCAACAGAACAAGCCCAAAGGGCCACACGACCTCAGCCCACAGGTTAGATCAACTGTTCAACCCCATTCACACCGAGGGAAGACGGGACACGCCACAGGGGTAATCGGACATCTTGTGAAATCATGCATATTCCCATGAGGCTTTGCTGCCATCCCAGACGTGGTTCCCAGCTCCCAGCCTCGTCGGGGCCGTTACTCCTCCTGGAACTTACGCCAGACCCCTGACCATCTTGCCCGGCGGCTTCTCTGCACAAGCACGCAGCCCGTCAATGCATCAGTGACGTCACGGCACTCGCTGAGGCTCTGCCCGCACAGCAGAACCCACGGTGGGTACCACGCGATCTACCCATCCCCTCCCACACCCCTCTCCCCACCTCCCAGCCTCACTGGCTTTCTCATTCTTCCGACACACCAAGCTCGCCCTGATATCAGGGGGCATGTGGAACATTCTAGAACACTCTGGAACACTCTCCCCCCCCCCCCGGGGCCCCACTCACCATTCAGGTCTCCCCGTCTAAGGGCCTCACCCAGCCCATGCCGGCCACTCTCTCTCACGTCCCTGTCTTCACAGCACCTGTCACCACCTGAAACCATCCAGGTCTGGCAGGAGGCGCCTGGGACACGCTTAGGGAATGGACAGAGCACATTTCCTCCTGGAGAGCAGACGCGTGACTCAGACGCCACGGCCACCGCTGGAAACTCCAGAGGAAGATAGAAAAAGGCTGAGTTTTTCCTTCCGGGAGGGTGTGATCTCACGTGTCAGGAGCGCATGGGCGGGTCCGCCCCCCACTGCTGGGACTCCTCACAGGTCGTTAGGAGATGCTTGAAGAACCCCGTGGTCCACGGGGAAGCGGGTCACAGGGATGACTTCCTCCCAAATGGGTGCTCTGTAACTCACACGCGGTCCCCCATGAAAGGGGTGTGTTTGTTGAAGGCGGGAAGGTGTAAATGGACTTCGCTTTCCTCGGAGGTGAGCTCTTCAGACCGGCTGCCGCCCCCTCCCCACAGGCTCAGGGTAAGTATAAAGCGAGAGGCCGACAGCGCCCCCAGGAGGCAGGGCTCACGCCGCCGTGGCATCCTTGCTGTGCCTCGGCAACTCCACACAGGACCCGAAGGAGGCCTGTGATTCTGTCAGCCTGCAAACGAGGTGGCTGTCCGTGCAGGCTTGCCACGGAGATGCTGGAGACGCGAAGGGGATGGGGTTCCAGGCTTCCGTGTGCAGAGAGCTTGCCCGCGAGCAGAGCCCCGGCATCCACATGCTTCCCTCCCTCCCGCTTCCCATCCAGCCTTCCTTAAAGGCCAGGACGGAGGGGGCCGGGGGGGAGGGCAGCGGCCGGAGGCCTCTTTTGCTTAAGAAGCTGTATGAGGTGGGACCCACCCCAGCTCTCAGGAGAGAAAAACAACACAGCAAGCGTGCGGTGTGCCGCATGGACGTGGTCGAAAACTATTTTTAAGTAGCGATGGGCTGGAAGTTAAAGGCTCCTTCACGGTGTGAATGGTGCTTTATTCACCGCCACCCCGCAGGTAGCTGCAGCTGTGTCTGGGGCGCGGAAGGTCGCCGGTAAAGGCTTCCCGGGTGAGTGGGACCTTGTCATTAACTGAGAGACGTGGTCTGTGGGTGCTTCGAGGGATCTACGAAGTCAGTACCGGATGCCGCCACGATGGAAAAGGAGAATCTATTTGTTGATGGTTGCACAGAAAGAAGGACGCTGGCCATGTCTCAGACACCCACCAGCGAGAAAGGGATTCGATGGGGCACTGGCTGGGCTGATGGGCAGCTGAACGTGCCAGCAAAGGCAGCCTCGGGGAGAGTCCTCCAGACCCGGAGACGAGGGGTGGGTTTTATTCCTGCTTCTGGAAGAAAGCCTCAGGGTTCTCAGGACAGAGCAGGAAGTAAGTCGAGTTCCCAGCTGGAAGCCTTAAATCCATGGCCTCCTGGGGCAGGTGGGAAGGGAGAGGGTTCCTGAACAAGGGGGATTTGGGCGACACACTCACAGGGACGGCGGCGGTCCGAGTGCCACGGGACCCACCCAGGTCCAGCTCCCACCTGCCGCCCAAACCCCCGTCTTTGCCGCGTGTCCTTTCCAAGCCTCTTCCTGCCTGCTGCCCCTCCACCCACTGCTGCTTTATGACCAAGCCTCTAAATCGACCGGTGCTGAGCCGCGGGTGTTGAACAGCGAACAACGAAGAATGATTTGATGAGTCCTTTGTTCTCTGTTTTATTTATTAAATTGTGATTAAAAACCATTAAAGGCGCCCCGTCCTGATGCATAGAAATAAACCTCACAAAGACCCTGGAGGTCTCCTTCTGGGTGGGTCCCACTTCCCTAGGGCGGCCCCATCTCCTCTCTCAAGATCCCAGCCCCACCCATTCCCTATCTCGCCGCAGGACGGCCTAACGTGAGGTTCAGGAAAGGAGTTGTCCAAACGTCAAGGCATGACCGACCGATCGGATTCTGGAATCGATTTAGGAGGTCTTAACACCATTTGTTTAAATAGCATAGAAGGGGATGGGATGGGATGAAACTGAAGAGACACTCACCTACAAGTTAGGAACTATTAACATCTCCATTTTACAGACAAGGAAGCTGAGAGGGAAGGTCACTCCACGAGCAAGTAGTGAAGACACGATTTAAACACAGAACTGTCTCCTATAACACTCGAGCTGCCCCCCCCCCCGTATTTTTATTATAGCATTCTCAAAAGTGACACATCTGACTGCCCTTCTCCCTGTTGAGTTTCATGTGATATGACTTTATATGCAATCGTCATGTACCAATTTGATTGAATGAATGAATGGATGGATGAAATGAGAAGAAAATGCAGAGGGTGATCTCTAAATGCATTTGTCCACTTTTCCTTGCACCTCCGATCTTAAGTCAATCAGCAATGACAGAAGCCTGCATCCTGAAGGGACTCACGTAATTACACCTTTTCATCCCCACCCAGGAGGGCAGCTTAAAGATGAAGTCACCCAACGATAACACTCTTTTAAAAATGCGCTTCCGGATTCCCTGGTGGCGCAGTGGTTAAGAATCCGCCTGCCAACGCAGGGGACGCAGGTTCGATCCCTGGTCCGGGAAGATCCCACATGCCGCGGAGTAGCCAAGCCCGTGCACCACAACTACTGAGCCTGTGCTCTAGAGCCCACGAGCCACAACTACCGAGCCTGCGTGCTGCAACTACTGAAGCCCGTACGCCTACAGCCCGTGCTCCGCAACAAGAGAAGCCACCGCGATGAGAAGCCCGCGCACCGCAACGAAGAGAAGCCCCCGCTCGTCGCAACTGGAGAAAGCCCGCGCGGCAACAAAGACCCAATGCAGCCAAAATAAATAAATAAATTTATTTTTAAAAATGCACTTGCTAGAACTTTCTTTTGATTTTTTTTTAAAGATTCTTTTGATGTGGACCAGTTTTAGTCTTACTGAACTTGTTACACTGTTGCTTCTGTTTTATGTTTTGGTTTTTTGGCCACAAGGCATGTGGGATCTTAGCTCCCTGACCAGGCATCGAACCTGTACCCCTTGCATTAGAAGGCTAAGTCTTAACCACTGGACCACCAGGGAAGTCCCAAACTTTCTTTTTAAAGATAATTTAGACAACTGGGAAAAGTCTGAGTACACACACACGCACACACACACACAAAGCCAATTCTAGCATAATGACAATCTACGATAGAGAGGATCAATCCAGTGAAATTAGGTGAACCACAAATAGTGACGGCTATTTATCCTATGTGCTTCCCTTTAAATGCAGTGACCCTCAACGCCAATGAAACCCAAGGACTGTGTGGAGAATCCACTCGTAGGTCCATCACCAGAGAGGCTTAAGGGCCAGAAAATAAATGTACGCTGGGTGAGGAGAGCAGGTGTTCTCAGGACCACTGGTCTACCCAGTATGCACTCACCCTTCTTCCTTCTCACAGAACTCCAGTTGTATTGCAGGTGGTCACGCCCCAGGAAAACAGCTGTTATTTCCCAGCTTCTGGTGCAATTTGGGTTGGGCACCTGGCAGGTGTGACAAATGAGAGACAAGCAGAAGCCACTGAGTGGCGTCTCCAGGAACACACACGAAAGGGGGTGCTTCAACTGTCCCTCCCTTTTTCTTGCCCTCCATCCACTTCCCCTTCTTCCTGCCTGGAATGCGGACGTACCGGCTGGAGCTCCAGCCGCCATCCTGAGAGCATCAAGATGAGGGTCACTGTCATCAAGACGACAGAGCAGCAACCTAGGACCCTGAGTCCCCAGTGATTCCGGGAAGCCAACACACTTGGAAGCCCTGGATTTCCCACATCTGACATCTGTAAGCCACAAAAGTACAAAGCCGTATCTTGTTGGAGGCACTGCATTTTCTTTAACATGCAACTGAGCGTAATCCTGAATGATGGATCTAGGACACCATGGACCAGAGGGCCATTCCATGCTGCGAGAACCGTAATCCTTGAGTGAGATTCTCCAGGAGAGCAGCCCTGACAGCCCTGCCCGCCGATCAGATGAGGAAGCCACAACTCCCGACTCAGCTCGCTCCTGTCACTCAGCCAGTTACCACGTCCTGCCAAGGTGGCCTCCTAGTAACTCTCCAATCCGTCCGCTTCCTTCACGCTGCGGTCCTCATCCGGGCCACCAGTATCTCCCGCTGGATCATGTGACCAGCCCGCTCAGCGGTCTTTCTTCTAGCCATGCCTCCCTTTAATTCATGCTCCGCCGAGAAGGCAGAACAGTCTTGGGAAAACGGACATCTGACTGTGTCATCCTCTTCTTTAGAGGACTTCAGAGGCTGCCCCTTACCTTGAGGATCAAGTGCCCAGTCCTGACTGCGGCTTGCAATCCAGCCCTGCCTCGTCTCCAACCTCATCGTGTGGGTTCTCCAGGGAGGGGGACGGACTGGGAGTGTGGGGTGGGCAGATGCAAACTATTACATTTAAAATAGGTAAACAACAAGGTCCCACTGTGTAGCACAGGGAACTATATCCAATCTCCTGGGGTAAACCATAAAGGAAAATATAAAAAATAAAGAATGTCTGTATGTGTATAACTGAGTCACTTTGCTGTACAGCAGAGATTAGCACAACATTGTAAATCAGCTACACTTTAACTAAAAAACATTTCTGTGGGATTTCAAAAGACAGGCAGGAAGTCATCACGGCTGGAGGCCATTGGCCAGTTTTACGGAAGGAATAACTCCGAGCTAGGCCTGGGTGGGATCAGAAGGTGGGCAGGACGGTCACTCCCGCAGGAAGGAGAGGCATGAGCGAGGTGCCTCCAGGCTCTAGGCCCCCAGTACATTGGTACAGCCTTTCATCAGGCCATGCGGGGATGCCCGCATAGAGCTGTAAAGATGTAGACCAACCGAGCAGGTCATGTCCCCTCCGTCTACGCCTTGCCTGGGTCACACATTTAGCTGCTCGTCTTGGCTTGATCCACGTGGGCTGCTAGAGCAAAACACCACCGAGGGAGGGAGAATTGTATTGTCTTGTAGTCCAGGAAGCTGGGTGTCCAAGGTCAAGGTGTGGGCAGGGTTGGTTTCTCCTGAGGCCTCTCTCCTTGGTGTGGGGACAGCCGCCTTCTTGCCGGGTCCTCACGTGGGCTTCCTCTGTGCACACACACAGTTCTGGTGTCTCTCTGTGTCCCCGATTTTCTTTTATAAGGACACCTGTCTTCTTGGATTAGGGCCCACCCCAATGACTTCCTTCAGACTTAGTTACTTGTTTAAAGGCCCCCATCTTCTTTAAAGAACAAACAGAGTCATGTTCTGAGGTCCCGGGGGTCCTGGTTAGGACTTCAACATATGGATTGGGGGGGTGGGTACACAACTCAGCCCATAACACAACCCCTGAAGAAATAAGGGCTGCAAAGAACAAAGAGGAGTAACAGTAGCGAAGAGGAAGCACAGCACCTTTGGAGGGTGGAGAACACTCAAGGGAAAACTTCACAGTTGGCTTGGGGTCAGAACACGGGGCCTCGGGTTCCAGGGTTCCTGAAAGGGGTACCGAGCACTGGAGCATTTTGCTAATTCCAGGCCCTGAAAGCAACAGGACCCAAATCATTCATACCTGATGGGCAGCTGCAGAATTCATTCGTTTTTCTCCAAGATCTTTGGGCCAAATAATAGTATGTCTTTTAATAATGGATCCTTAAGTTCAGTGGGGAAAATAGGTTTACAACTGATTCTGTGACCTTCAAATCCAAGAAGGGGGGTGTGCAGCTGCTGCAGCCTGCCTCTCCCCCGCCAGAGCTCCCGGCAGTGGCACCTTCTGCCGCGTACGTGCCGCTCAGCCCTGCTGGCTGTACGTTCGACCCTCACACATGCAAGTGAAGGGGGTCGGGAGCTGTAGGAAGAAGCACTGCAGGCAAAAGCGCCCTTTAATAATAGCACGGCCTAGGAGAAGTTCCCTGACAGCACTGGTTCCAGCTGATTTCAGCCAATAATCCAGTACGAGAAATTTCTAGAGTTCCAGTTAACCAAACAACTGCTCTTCTTAACAAAAGACTGGGATTGACTATTTGCATTAGAGTGGGGAGAAGAATGTAACTTATAGCCGAACCCTTGGGAATGATTTTAGGTGCATTCCAACATTGGCTCCACCAAACTCAGCAATGAAACAGTCAGTAATCAAGGAGCTGGAGGAGAAAACAGGTGCAAACGGCGTGTGTGTGTGTGTGTGTGTGTGTGAGAGAGACAGAGAGAGAGAGAGAGAGAGTGAGGGAGAGAGAGACTGTGTATTTGCCCTTCCTTTCCCCACTGGCATTTAAAGAACGCCTTCTCAGCTATTAATTTCTTCCAATAAGAAACACTGCACATTGCTTAAGAGAGAAGGCTCTGGAATCAGATGACCTAGATTAGAATCTTGCCCCCAGCCCCAGCCCCAGTTACAAACTGTGTGACTTTGAACAAGTTACTTAAATTCCTGGTGCCTCATCCAAAGCCCATTCCTAAAACCGGAATTCATAACAGGGCTGTGGAAATTCAGTAAAATCAAAAACTCAGCGAGCGTCGAAGAGGACCTGGCTCTGTATGTTAACAGCATCATCATCATCTATCTCTCCTCCTTTTTTCCTGGGCCGAGACCATGAGACCGGGATTTCCAGCAATTCTCTCATTGCAGTAAATGCCGCTGCTTCGCTTTAGATGCCCCGAGAAGTTCATGATAATAGGATCTTCCCGGTAATGCTTGCAGGTCACTGGGTCACCTCAGCGGGCACAGGCTGGATCGTTTGTCTCGAAGCCTCAACTAATTGCTGCGGGTGCCAGTGTCGTTACCCCGGGGTCGGACGCTCACCATTCACGCCCTGGCTCATCTGCCTTTTACGGTCACCGCTAACCATCGTGCAGGTGCCCCTCACTGCCCAGCGCGTGTGCGCTTCACTTATTGCACAGGCTGCCCGAGAATCCTTGATTCGCTAATAAGAAAATGACAGCCTAGTGTCAGTGTTTGAAAATTACCTTTAGGAGCCAGGCAGGAAGGGTATTTTTAAATGGCCATCATTTTTAAAAAGCGTAGACATGCCTTTTGCCATCCCGCATCCTCTCCCCGAGCCACCCGCCACCCAGCCCTGGTGGCTTGGGGACGGCGGACCCCATCCTGACTCAGCGCCAGCCTGGGCTCTGCCTGCCTGGCTCTGGTGGGGTGCAACGTCAGATGCCCAGTAATCGGGATCTGAGAGGCATTAGCGCTCACGTGACCGGGCTGACCTCTCCCGGCCCTGATTAACTTTCCAGCCATAAGCTGCCGCCTACAGCCTGCTCTGGGCTCACGCTGACTTTCCACATTTTGAATAAGATTCAACAAGTCTAACTGGTGCAGTGTGTGTGTGTGTGTGTGTGTGTGTGTGTGTGTAGATGGAGATTCCTGGGCAGAAGGAAGAAAAGTAAAACAGCGCCCCATAATAGAACAGTGTAGGACATGCAGAGGCGGGGGTAGGAGAAGGGGTTGGCTTAGGAGAGAAAGATCTAGAAGCGACAGGAGAAATCACAGCCCCAGGTCACTCAGCACGAGGCAGAGGCCTGGGGCCCGACCGCTGGGGAAGGGCGTCCCTCTGGGGTACACTGGGTCTGTCACGTGCTGGGGAAGGAGACGGCTCCACGTTGGTTGTGTTTTGACGAGAGCTTCAGTGAAGTCCTCCTACAATATCCCCTTTCTGTGCCCCAAACGACCCAGCTGAGCCCCCTCCTGGATGGAGCAGCACGGGAAGGCCCAGGGGCCTCTGGAGAGTGGGTGGGGGACCTCGTGGCCACACTGACCCTCCCCTGGCACCAGGACAACGGGGGAGGGTGCCGAGAGGCGCCAGAAAGAGGGCTGAGCCGCCAGAGGCAGGGGTGAGGGGAAACCGCCTCTGCAGGTCCTCGGTCATGGCCAAGCCCCTCCCTGCGTGGGCTTTCAGACAGGCTGAGCTCCAGCCTCTTATCTGAAAAGCAAACAAACACACCTACAGAAGGCAGCCTTTACACCCAGGAGTCATCTTCTGTCATGTGGCGCTTTCCACGTTTTGACCTGCTTCCTAAATGAGCTCCCGGTGATGAATCTGCCTGCCGGCCTCCAGTTTTCCCAAAGCGGGGAAGGCCCGCCAACGAGCAGTGAGTGGCCTCGGGAAGGTCTGAGATTCCCAAACTCCGCGGTCCATCCACCCTGGTTCAAATCCCAGCTTTGCCACTTCCTGGCTGTGTGATCTCAGGCTAATTACTCCACCTCTCTGTGTCTCAGTTTCTTTGTCTACACAATGGTGATGGTAGCAATGGCTACTGTCTGAGTTTCCTGTGGCAGCAGTAACAAATTACAGCAAACTGAGTGGCTTAAAACGACAAAAATTCATTCTCCCACAGATCTGGAGACCGTAAGTCTGAAACCAAGGTCTCCGGGGCTTGGGGGGAGGGTCCTTCCTGGCTTCTTCCAGCTTCTAGTGCCCCCAGGCTTTCTTTGGCTTGTGGCCGCATCCCTCCAGTCTCTGCCCCAGGGTCACACAGCCTCCTTCGCTGTGTCTGAACGGGGTGGCGGCATTCAGGGCCACCAGACCATCTAGGATAATAAGCTCCTCCTCTCAAGGTCCTTTTAACGTAATCCCATCTTTTGCCATGTAGGTAATATTCACTCTATTGCCATATAAGGCAACAGTCACAATTCCAGGGATTAGGACACAGATGCATGCAGCCTCCTACACCTACCCTGTAGGGCTGCTATGAAGACTTGACGAGCTAAAACCTGCCAAGTGTCTACGACATTGCTTGGCACCCAGGGAGGGCTGAATGCCTTTGTCAGCTGTCTCAGCGTTAGTTATTGTTATTATTATTATTAACCTTTTTTACCAAAACAGGGCAGGCCTCAAGGCCGAGCCCAGGCAAGCAGGAGCAAACGTCTAGAAAACATTAGACGTCTCTCACCTTCACTACTTTCATTGTCAGGCTTATTCCATCTGAGATGATATGAAGATTTCATTGATGGTAATCACATAAAATTGTTTCTTTTTAGCCTCCAGAAATGTCTTTAAAAAGGAAAACGAGTCCATTGAAACAGACACTAAGTCAGCAATAGCATAGGCGTCAACAACGGGGGCAAAAAGAAATTCCGAAGCTGGCATTCTGGGGGGGCGGGGGGTGCATCCACCCCACTCCAGGGATAAAGGGGCAAGCAAAGCGCTGCGACAGCTCACAACACACAGGTGCACGAGGTGGGGAGAGGATGCCTGCGTGACCCCAGTTTGGGAAACAAGGGCGTGAGATTACTATCTCCACCTTGGAACGGTGGCACCAGCCTGTTCGTTACAAAACAAAGACCAGAACCCAGGGCTCCTGGGGCAGCTAACCCGTGTTCTCCAGTGCGTGTTTACTGCTGGGGAGAAAGGAGTTATGTCCCCCCGTTTGTTTTTTTCCAGGATTGTGAGCCACAGGACCATCCTGGGGGTGGGGTTGGCCCGGAGGGGACACAGCTGTCCCATGGGCCAGGCGCACCGATTAACCCCCCGTGGGCACCCTTGTTTCCGATGTGCTCCTCCTTGATGAAAAATCAATGAGGGCGTTTCCTGCCTTTGCTACTGTGTTTGAGGCTCCCGCTGTTTCTCCCTCTCCCTTGCTTCTACAGGCCTCCAGGTCGCTGTGCAGGGGAGGAGGAAGGAGGCTCAGGCTCCCCCCCGCTGCAGAAATGTCCTGTCTGCCCAGACCTGGGCAGGGCTCCAAACGCAAGCATCTACCCCAAGGCCCCATGCAGGAGATAGACAAAGGGAGACCGAGCCCATCACAGCTCATCCACCCAGGCGGGGCCACACGGATGTCACTCCGTGTACAAGGCTCTTCCTCCCACACAGTTTAGGCAGCTCTGCTCACAAGAAAAGGAAAATAAATAAACCGCAGGAAAATCTACTAAAAAGTCTAGGTTACACTGCCCAGGAGACGACAGTCAAGACAAACTTCAAAGGACCAGTGCAACTGGCACCTCTGCTCTGGGCTCCTGAAACAGATCAGAACTGCGGGGCCCGACGTCAAGCCTGATTGTGACGTGAACTAAGCCGGGGTCCGGGCTTTAAAGGAGCTGTTCCCCAGGTCAACACGGCAGCAGGCATTTCATAAAGAAGCCACACGGGAGCCCAGCCTCCCCTCCACGTGGCCGTTTCTGCAGAGTACGCGCGTCACCAACATGTAACGTGGCTGCTTAGACATTCAAGTTGCTGAGAGCGGGGATAATGTGACACTTTCATCCCGTGCCAGTAGAGGGCACCGCTGAGGGAGGGCCTGTGCAGGGGGTCAGCTCTGCCGTCAGCCAGTTGAGCAGGCGCAAAGCTTACAGGGACTAACCCCCATCCAGTGCAGGGGGTGCGGGGAGGAGGCCCCCGTTAATATATCAGGTGCGATTCTGTCCTGTTGATACTATCCTACTAATTCCATCGTCATTTTACTGCCTGGTCTGCTTAGAATCCAAGAATCACAGCAGGGATGATACTAGCCGGCATGTACTGAGCCCTCACTACACGCCAGGCCCTGTCCTGAATGCGTCACATAATGTAACTCAGTTAATCATCAAAACGCCCCATCTGCAGCCTCCCCATCTGAATGAGAATAATGGTAACAGCTAACATTTACTGAGTGCCTACTAGGTCCTGAGCACTTTTCCTGTATTAGCTCGATCCTTTGAGGAGGAGGCAGATACCATTATTCTCCCATTTTTATAGATGAGAAAACGAGGCACAGAGAGGTTAAGAAACACACCTGTGGTCACACGGCCAGGAGATCACAGAGCCAAGATGAGAACCAGCCAGTGTGGCTCAAGACCCTAACCACAGCCAATGCCATCTACTGGAGGCCATTTCGGTCAGTCCCATTTGTGGAACTAACTCCCCTTGCAGGTGCCGTAGGGAGAGACGTAAGTGCAGGGGCAGGTCGGCACGCTCCTCAGTGGCAGTGTGGTGAGGTGGTTAGCGCATGAGCTCTGCCCAAAGGGCCACAGTGAACCTTGGCTGCTTCACTCACTGGCCACATGAGTTTGGGCAAGTGGCTTCCCCTCCCTGGTCTCAGTCCCCACCTTCAAGGTGCGGAGAATAACAGCTCCCGCCTCAGAGCATTAGCTATTGTTAGTACCGCTGTTACGACTGGACCCCAAACAGACTAATGACAACTGGAACTGTGAATCCATAATGGATTATTACTATAGTAGTAATCAATCGTGGGATTATTCAGAAAACACCAATGGTCCCCAATGTGGCAGGACCGTATTCTGACAGAGTGATGGAGGCCTTCACCCCGGACCTCCTGCACCCCAGGGAAGAGGGAAAGAATATTCTGGACCAGTTCTGCTTAGGCTCAACCCTGATGGCAGAGCTGACCCCAGCCAGCTGTATGCTCCTCCCCGCGCGGAAGAGAAGTTAACTGTGAAATCCTGAAATGCTAGAGAAAACACCTAGTAACTGAATTTATCCTCCAGTGATAAGATTAACTTTCCTGCTCTTGAGAAAAAGCGGAGCTAAAACAAGCTGAGTTACAGACAAGAACGCAGCCTCGGGTGCCACGGACCTTCGGGAGTCACACGCCACCCACATCAGTGCAGTTGCCTTGCTTACAGCTCTGACCCTGCACACGTGCCGTCTGCACACCCAGGCCTCACCCGCCAGGGAATGCCGGGCTGGGCAGGAGGAGACACCCATGCCCGGAGGGGTCATGTACCCTCCAAACAGTGACCACCTGAAGGAAGGCCAGAGGAAGCGGCCCCGGACAAAGGACAAGGGGAGCCCGCCCCGCCCTCGAGGAGAGAGGAGGAAACAGGTTTCCTGCAGGGGCTGTGGCTACACAGGGAACCAGGCCAGAAGAGACCAGCCCCTGGAGCCCTGAGCCACCCCACAGTGCCTGGAGCCTTTGAGACCTGCCTTCAGGGGCCACTCAACCCTCCTGGAGTGGGTGCTCTGGGATGCGGCACAGGCATCAGGATTTTAAAAACAGATTTATTGAGATAGAGCTCACATAGCATCGAACTCATCCATTAAAAAAAAAAGACACAGACCTACTGGAGCATGGACTTGAGGACACAGGGAGGGGGAAGGGTAAGCTGGGACGAAGCGAGAGAGTGGCATGGACATATATACACTCCCAAACGTAAAACAGATAGCTAGTGGGAAGCAGCCGCATAGCACAGGGAGATCAGCTCGGTGCTTTGTGACCACCTAGAGGGGTGGGATAGGGAGGGTGGGAGGGAGGGAGGCGCGAGAGGGAAGAGATATGGGAACATATGTATATGTATAGCTGACTCACTTTGTTATAAAGCAGAAACTGGCACACCATTGTAAAGCAATTATACTCCAATAAAGATGTAAAAAAATAATAATAATAAAGTGTACAATTCAGTGGTTTTTAGTCTATTCCCAGATACATGCAATCATCAGCACGGTCCACTTCAAGACATTTTCATCCGTTTTAGAACATGTTCGTCATCTCGAAAAGAAACCCTACACCTTTATCATTTCCTAATCCCCCCCAGCCCCCAGCCCTGAGCCGCCGCAAATCCACTTCCTGTCTATGGATTTCCGGTCCTGGACGTGTCATGCCGGTGGAATCGTACAACAGGTGGTCCTCTGTGTCTGTCTCTTTTCTCTTCGCATCATGTTCTCGAGGTCCATCCACGGTTTGGGAGGCATCAGAACTTCATCTTTTTCACAGCTGGATAGTATGCCCGGGTGTGGATCTACCAATTTTGTTCATCAGCAGGCATCCACAGTTTTTAAAAGATCTGAGGACCATTGCTGGAAACAGAGCCGTGTGTAACTCCATACTGTTTCTCCTCCCTGCTTCCTCTTCACCCCTCAGCTGCACCCTAGATTTCTTCCCGCCGATCTGTTCCCCCTTCTTCCCTTCACATCCCGAGTCTGATCTCTTCTCACTACGGCCACTACTGTGCTCTGACCTGAGCTGAGACCCCACCGGCGCACCCCCGGGTGGCTGTGTCGGCCCCTCCCACCTCCTTGTCCATGTCTGTCCTGCGGTCCCCCCCACACAGCAGCCGGAGCGTCCTGCTGAAGACAGGCAGACCATGCAGCCCCTGGGAACCTCCTGACGGCTTTGATCCTCGCCGGGAACAGATCTGAGGCCCTTCCGATCACTACTGCGTGACCTGGACCTGCTTCCTCCCAACACGCCCTCACCCTGCACCCACCACCTTCCAGACATGCCGGCCAGCTTTTGCTCGTCCTCCCTCGAGGAAGGAAAAGGGGGGCCACAAGGGCAGCGCCACACAGTGGGTACCCACTGGCTTCCAGCTTGGCCGACCCAGGTTTGAAGCCTGGCCCGTCCCTCCCCAGCTGTGCGACCCTGGAAGGGTCCCTTCATTTCTCTTAGATGATTGTCTCGTCTGTACGATGAGTCTAAACTAGCACCAAGGCCCACCTCATGAAGCCACAGTGTCGCACATGTAGAAAGTGAAGGTGTGCGGAGATGTCCAGCCAGCGGCACACGTATTACCGCATCTGCAGCTTCAGGAACTGTTCACACAAGTTCCCTTATTGAATTCTCAGCCCAAAGAATGGCCCAGAACTGGAAAGAAGGGACACCACGCAGAGCTGATGGGCTTGGGGACTGTCCAGAGCCTGGGGGTGACAAAGCCACCCAGCCCGTCCTGCTGTGTGTCAGCTGAGCGCCTACTACGTGTCAGCCACTTGCTGGCACGGGGCATGTGACCACGGCTATGTTCAAGCAAAGTCGGGGGACCGTCTGGATGCGGGTGGGCCAGGATAAGTCCAAAGTGACCCCCAATCCTCAAGATGGGGTGTCTGAGTGGCAGGTGGCACTCTTCACTTTGATGTCCAGAGATTTCCAGAGGCACTGGACGTTTGGGAGGGAAGATGAGGTCGGTGGTCACCAAGTTTTAATCTACCTTGACAGGCAGTTTGAGACTCTCCCGTGTGGCTGCTCTGTGCCGTGGCGGACCCTGCTGTAAAGCTCAGCCCGCGACCCTCCAAACGGCCAGCCCCACGTGTTACCCAGAAGGACAGCAGATTGGGTGTGGTGGCCGCCCGTTGTCTGTCATAATGAGGAAACATCGACAGCCTTGTTCAAGTATATGCAGCTACTCTGAGGTATGCTTTTTGCAGTTTTTTTATGTCATGGAAGAATGCCAACCTTATCATGTAAAATGTTTTAAAAACATAATTCAAAACAGCTAATGGAATAAAAATCCTCATAGAGAAAAGAAACGGAAAAAAATGCCAATATTAACAATGATTGTGTCTGGGTGACAGAACTGTGAGTCATAAATATTTTCTTCTTCCTGCTTTTCTTTTTTTTGATACTTTCTAACTTTCCCACAATGAACAGTCATTACTTTCAAAATAAAACTTAAAAGATGTCATTAAAAAAACCAAATTCAATTTGCAGAACCCATGCCGTGAGCTGGGTAGGGACTGTCTGTGTAGTTTTGATGTCAACAGAGGCTCCCCTGTCACCTGTCCAAGCCCCAGGCTCCAAGCTCACCGGCATCCCCACCCCAAAGCAGGTCCCAGCTAACTAGGTAGATGCACAGATCAGATCCTGGGCTCGTGAATCTCAGCCCTTTAAAGACCTGGCACTAACAACCCAAACATAACTTCCTAATACTCCAGGGCTCCTTCGCTGGGGGGTGGGAGGTAGGAGGGAAACATCAGAAAAAAGCAAACAAAACCATTGCCCGATTTTTCTCTACATCTCTGAGTCTGAAGTAACAACGGGGCAACATGATGGGGGGTGTTTCTGTGTTAGAAACCATCAGCCAACAATAACCATCCATAACATCCCAATGGAAACCAACTCTGTTGAACCAAGTGCAACAGACAATTCTAAATATCGTTATCACAGCATCCATGTTTTGGCAACAAGAGTATTTCATCCGAGGGAATCTTACCAAAGTCCCACCGCCAGATCGGCAGCTACAAGACGCCCTCTAAAGGCCTCTTTTCCAAAAGCAAGACGACTGGGTTTTCTTTGGTGGCATAGGATGAGGGATGGGGCAGGGTGGGGACAGGAGGAAGGGAGAAGGGGAACCTTTGCACCTCAACAGCGGGACCCCCCCATAGCCAACTCCCTGAGGATGGAACTGGCAAAGTACACCGCCCACTGGTTTCCAGACACTCCTGGGAACTCACAGCTCATTCTCAGTGTCCACGGGTGAAAGCTTGGGGACTCCAGACCCTTGTCGTCCCACCTGCTCCAGAAACATCCTGTCAGCACTTCCTGCACAGCCATCTAAAAGGAATGAAGACACCCTTCCTTCCTGCAAATACTCAGGGTCTTTGCACTGGTATCTGTACAGTTGGATTCTTCTCGTCATTCAGGGCTCAGCTTAATGTCACCTCCTCCAAGAGTCCTTCCAGGATAACCCCACCACAGTCTCTCACGTCAGGCTCCTGTAAACCTCTGTATGGTGTTACCTCCACTTGTTTGTTATTTATTCACCTGCTTGTTGTCAAACAAACACACACACACACTAATGTCATCTCCGTAAGAACAGGGACTTCAGCTACCTTGCTGGCTGCTCTGTGCCCAGCCCCTAAAATGCTTCTTAAACCTAAATAGACATTTCTCCAAAGAAGACATACAGATGACCAACAAACACATGAAAGGATGCTCAACATCACTAATCATTAGAGAAATGCAAATCAAAACTACAATGAGGTGTCACCTCACACCGGTCAGAATGGCTATCAACAAGAAATCTACAGACAATAAATGCTGGAGAGGGTGTGGAGAAAAGGAGACCCTCCTGCACTGTTGGTGGGAATGTATAGCCACTATGGAGAACAGTATGGAGGTTCCTTAAAAACCATATGACCCAGCAATCCCACTACTGGGCATATACCCTGAGAAAACAGTAATTGAAAAAGAGACACGTACCACAACGTTCACTGCAAGCACTATTTACAATAGCCAGGACACGGAAGCAACCTAAGCGTCCATCGACAGATGAATGGATAAAGAAGATGTGGCACATATATACAATGGAATATTACTCAGCCATAAAAAGAAATGAAACTGAGTTATTTGTAGTGAGGTGGATGGACCTAGAGTCTATCATACAGAGTAAAGTAAGTCAGAAAGAGAAAAACGAATACCGTATGCTAATGCACATATATGGAATCTAAAAAAATGATACTGATGAAACTAGTGATAGGGAAGGAATAAAGACGCAAACGTAGAGGACAGACTTGAGGACACAGGGAGGGGGAAGGGGAAGCTGGGATGAAGTGAGAGAGTGGCATGGACATATATACACTACCAAATGTAAAACAGATAGCTAGTGGGAAGCAGCCGCATAGCACAGGGAGATCAGCCCGGTGTTTTGTGACCACCTAGAGGGTGGGATAGGGAGGGTGGGAGGGAGATGCAAGAGGGAGGGGATATGGGGATATATGTATACGTATAGCTGATTCACTTTGTTATACAGCAGAAACTAACACAACATTGTAAAACAATTATAGTCCAATAAAGATATAAAAAAATAAATAAATAAAATGCTACTTAATAGTTAATAGGTGCTCAGATGTTCGTGGGATGAATAAGCGAATGCACTAGGCATACAAAAATAAAGGTCACAACCACTGCCTTCCAGGAACTTCATTTTAGAAGAGAGAACCGTCATGGTTCTCATGGTGAGATCTCACCCTCTCATGGTGAGGGTGAAGAGAAAAACAATGCACAGGCAGGAACCAGATCAAGGGGAGGGGAGGAGAGGGGAGGGAGGGGAGGGAGAGGTGCCCACCCCACCCTGGGGCATATCCTGTAGGTCATTTCATTTCCTTCATTCATTCTTTCCAAAAAAATATTTATTGACCACCTACTCTGTGCAAAGTGCTTGCTTGGGCGGAAAAGCAGACCATAAAAATGCCAGCAGATATTTTCAGATGAATGTCCTTAGGCCACTCTGTTCCCTCCATCTCTCCGCAAGCCCTACTACCCCACATTGCCACAGACTCTGTCACCTCACACGCCTGTGTCCCTGCATAGCCCCTCAGGCCCTGGAAGTCGTGACACCTCTTTCCCGGGTGGGTGAACATTAAGAGTAGGTTATTTGACAAGGTCCTACTGTATAGCACAAGGAACTATATTCAACATCCTGGGATAAACCGTAATAAAAAAGAATACTGAAAAGAATGTATATACGTGTATAACTGAGTCCTTCTGTTGTACAGCAGAGATTAACACAGCACTGTAAATCAGCTACACTTCGACTAAAAATAATAGTAAATTAAAAAAGAAAGAATAGGTTATCTGGCCTCTCAGAATCCCAGAAGAGACCCAGCTTCTCCCATTTTAGGAGCCTCGTGGCCCAGTGAAAAACTAAGAAATGTCAAGACAGGTTTAAATTGTTACTTTTCAGGTATCCATTTAATAATTAATGTATAATGTGTTAATGTATACATATAATGTATTAATAATACATTAACTATAACCCAACAAACTCTGGTACGATATGACTGACCTGTGAAGATGGATCCACACAGGTGGGTGGTCCAGTTGCTGGGAAGGGTTTAAGATCACACGAGAAATGACTGTTTCTTGGAGTCTTCTCAGTGGATCTTGGCGACTGAAACCGTAGCTTTTAATGTCAAGGGTTAATTTGAGACTCTTTGTCACTGCGAGGCTGGGCGAAAGGGTCCTCCCAGGTCCCCCTGAGAACCATATCCAGTTCTCAAAGAGGAAGACCCATTACCCACAGAGCCTGAGACACAGGGCAGGCCTCCTAAGACGTACGAAGAGACACAGCCCAGTTGCCTGGACACCCCCGCCACCGACACCCACAGATGCTAGTTTGGAATTGTAGTGTCTGTGAGTGTTTCACTCCCAAACATCTTCAGGGAGGACCGGATCTACAGGGGCTGGAGAAAGTCACTGCCAGCATTAGAAAGTCAGACAATGTGAAGGGTTGGCAAGAACTTGGGGAAAGAGGACCCACCCTGCAGAGCAAGCTGGAAGAATGTGCTGAAATGAAGTCGACACGTCCCCTCCGCCCCAGCGATCCCCTTCTGAGACGCACCCAGAACGATTCTCACGTGGGACCGTAAGGCATCGTCTGTGCAGCAGGGCTCTGGGGCCAACCTGGTGCCCTCGAGGGGGATGGGCAAGCACAACGTGGTCCATGAGCTCTATGGAATATTACACAGCAGTTAGAGGTAGCTCACTAGAGCCACACGGATGGACTGTAAAGGGACAGGGCTGCATGAGAGCAGCAGGAAACAGAACAAGGTCTAGAGCACCATGGGATTTACGTTCATCAGAACACCTGTGAATACAGCAGCACTAATATTTCACATAGATGCAAATTCAAGGGTTTATATCAAACATGTTGAAGGGACTGGCTGTGATGGAGAAGGTAAAGGAGGTGGGGACTGGGGTGAAAGGGAAGAGGCCAGGGAGAGACAGAGACAGAGGGTGAGAGAGGGGGAAAGGGAAAAGGAGACCCTGTAATGACAGCACGTTAAGGACCGAGCAGTGTGGTTCACACGAGGCAGCGGCACCAACACCAACAGGCCGTTGCTTCTCAGCACGAAGCCCAGATGAGCTTGGAGCAAATGCCGTAACAAGATCAGGCAGCTTTTCAAACCGATGGGCACAGGCAAAGAGAAGTTAGGGAAACACTGCTCGTGGAATACAACGATCGAATTCAAAAGGAACCAGAGAAATGAAGAACAGAGTTTTCTAGAAGTCGGTGTCAGCCACGCCGGTGCATCCACCACAGACCAGGACAGCAGGTGCATCCTTCACTGGGCTCTCAGAACCACACAGGTTCCAACCTTCCAGCTACACGGAAAAGGCTGGGAAATTCAGCGGTAAAATCCTCCACGTCTCCACCACCGGCATCAGCTGCTCGAGTGGCTCTGGAAAGGTGTCTGCTCGGTACAAAGGAAGTTCCGGCATTTACGAGCCTAGACCCACCTGAGGGGCAAGGGCCATGCTAGAGTCACACCTCATTTACATCCGCAACGAGAGTCAAGAGCACGGAGGACGACTCCTACAGATGCTTAACCGCCGTGGGGTCACGCCCTAGCCCAGCGCTTCTCAGAATGAGGTCCCTGGGCCAGCAGCATTAGCAGCAGAGACTGAGACACGCAAACCCTGGAGGACCCGCCCCTAGCTCCGCTAGCAGAACGGTTCCCACTGCCCGCCCTCCGATGACTCGGGTGCTCCCCCACTAATGAAAACTTTAAGCTTCGTTCCAAAACACAAAGGAGGGAGGCTTGGAAGTGGGAGCTCAGGAAAGAGCCTCCCTGCTCTGTGCCCCTCCCTCCTGCCCTTTGAGCACACGCTGTTCTCCTCCCAAACGCCAACCAGGCCCTGAGCAAGAGAAATGAGACTAAAACCCACAGTGGAGAGAATCAGCTGAATCGGTTTGCGGCCCTTGTGTTTTTGTTTTTTTTCTTTAATTGCTAGTTCTCAGCCCAGTCTGCACAGGGCCGCACGTGGGGAAGCTTTCAGACCCCCCCTGCCTGGGATTCGTATGTGGCCGGGTCCCCGTCTTTGCAGGCTGGGTCTGCAGGGAGCTGGACACAGGCCTCTGGCTGGGGTCTGGCCCCTACGGTCCCACCATCTCCCCTGGCACACTGACAGCGCCAACCTTTCCCTGACCCACTTTGTCATCTTCTCATAAGGGGAGGGTGGTAATATCAGCTGCCGGCCACTTCCCTGAAATAACCTCAAAATGCTTTGGTCTGTGTCCCGGGTACAGTGCCGTAGGGCTGGCCGAGCAGCCCTAGACCCTGAGGCCCAGCCCAGTCACCAGGGCCGTCTGCCGGCCCACCTCCTACACCACAGCCCCGCGCCGGAGACACAAGCCCAGACGGCGCCCAACTGCCCGCCCCGAGGCTCCAGAGTCACAGGAGCCCACACCCCACTCCCAGATACGAAGCCCCAGATTCCAGGGACCAGCAGCTGGGGCCGGGACAGAAGCCAATTCCAGGAGATCCCGGAGCAGGGCTGGGGCGTCTGGGATGGAGAGGAGGGTCCTACCAGCGGGTCCCCAGCCCCCGGGACTACTGGCCACCTTGCAATCAGGCTGAGCCTGAAGGGCGCCCCTCCCGCTGGCACCGTGTTCACCCCTGGCTCAGAAACTGGACGGGAGGAGAGCTGGTCCACGGCCCACACACTCGGAGGCTCGCAAGCCGGGACAGCCCTCCTCGCTCCAGCCCACCTTCCATTTTCAGAGCCCACCCACTCTCGTCTTCCTCAGCCTGCTCCCCCATGGGGACATTTTCTGTCCCTTGATGAGGTGGGACCTTGCTAGTGAAAGGTGATGATGCAGAGAGAGGTGAGGGTGCACCCCTTTCCCCAAGGCCCTCCCCTCCTCCCTCAGCCGGCCAGCCTAAGAACCCGGGGACACGAAGACCCTGCCCCGCATCCCTGCATGATCCCCCGGCAGCCCCGATCCCCTGGGCCCAACGACCCAGTGCTGAGCTGCGTCCACCCAGCCCTCAGCCGGACTTTGCGGACAGCCCGTGGGGACACCCTGGGGACAGCAGCAAACCTGACTCTACAAAGGCCTCAGCTTGAGGAGAACAAGCCACACCCTGACCCCACTGGACCTCCCAAACCCAACTTCCCTACGGGCAGGTCGTCCTGTAAACACTGGATCTCCAGGTGAAAACACGGCTTCCAGGGGGAGAGTGTGCCCCAGCAAACAGCCTGCCGTGGGCACACACACACACACGCACGCGCGCGCACACGCACGCGCACACACACACACACATTCTGCCGGGAACATCTGTTTTGACAAACATATTATTCAAGTCAGTCTATGGGACATGAATTGACAAATTCTCAACGTGCAAGTTCCTGGCTCAATGCATTTCAAATCGGAGCCGAGCTGTGGATGATACAACTCTTATTTCTTAGTTGTTGGCCCCCAACCCCTTCCCCCTTCAAGCCCCACCCCCAGGAAGACCACTTCCAGAGCCCCCAGAGGCTCAGATGTGAAACAATCCAAGCTCACACTTCTGAGTTCGAAAGGCACTGCCTGGTGCGATGTCCAACTTCGCCCAGAGGGGCTTTTCTGCAACGCTGAGGGGTAGGGGGGCGGGAGGGGTCTCCGGGAACCCCACGACGACAGAGAACCGTCAGCCCTGCCCTGGGAAACCAGATCCACGGGGACCAAGCCGCAGCACCCCACATCCGCGGGAGGAATCGTCTGGAAACGGTCCCCCCCCTCCCCGCGGCTCTCCTGCACCCGGCGTCCACGGCAGGTCGGTACCGGGACCCCGTGCTGAAGGGCAACCTCAAACCGCTGGAAAATAAACTTTGTCGGCGCAGACAGTTTCCGGCTATCGCCCGGAGATCACCGCCGCTGCAGCGCCGGGTGCGTGCGGAGGGGTGAAAAGGGAAACGTGAAGCTATGTTTAGGAGAAAAAAATAAATCTCAGCCTACCTGAGAAGCAGCAGTGCCAAGACTGGGAGGTTCACCCAGAGACAACTGCAGTCTGCTGTGTCAGATTACAAACTGGGGCCGAGGGAGGGAGGGGAGGGAGGGGGAGGGGAGGAGAGAGAGAGAGGGCCTTGGTGTGTCTGCGCCGCTTGGACTCGGCTAGAAATGATTCATTAGTTTTCTGCAGGCAGGCAAGCAGGCCCACAGAGAGAAAGGCGGGGGGTGGGAATCATCCATGCAGCGGTACCCAGAGCCTAGGAAACGTCAGTGTTTAGACACACACACACACGCACGCACACGCACACACACACACACCCCCCAAGATGGCTCTCGTCTCCCTGCCAGTGTCTTTTCCACCGAGCTGCGGCCAAAAGCTGGGACAGAAATGAAGGTGAAACAGCTCTCTTAGCCAAGCAGGGCTCGGGGTCCGGTGGGTGATGCTCCCTCCCCGGAATAACAGCACTAGCTCTCCCCTGCTGGCTGCCGGCGGTGGGGGGGGGGGGGGGGGCCGGGTGGCTCCTGCAACCAACCGGCCCTCTGGGCTGCCAAGGGGAGGGAAAACCTGCCCTCGCGCGCCCCACGAAGCTCAGAAACTCAAGTGCAGCTAGGAATTAAGTGATTATGTGCAACCAACCACCCAAGCTGTTCAGGTCTGCACCCTCTGGTCTGGCTCCCCCGCTGCCCCCCAGCCTCCCGAATCCAAAGAAAATTAACATGTGCTCTCTTCATCCTCCCAGAAGTTCAGACCCTTGCACAGAGGTACCAGCTACCTAGCAACGCGGCAGAGACAGTGACAAAATAGGAAAATGTGCGTGGACTTCACACACACACACACGGGCACACACAGTTTGTTCCCTGGGATGAAAACCCCATCATGTGTGATTTAAAGATGCTAAATAATTTAGCTTGTGGAAGGAAAGCCCCGTGTTGGGTCCCATGAACCTGGATTGTGTCTCTGAGGGGTCCCAGTGCCGCCTGCCTGGACAGGGACCGCGGGGTGGAAGGCAGGCATACACTAGCTGCAGGTCCTTTGTACAAAAATGAAAGGGTCTCCCGAGATGCTTTCTGTTGCTTCTCCAATTAACAGGCTTACCAAACGGGCATCGGGAAAATCCAACACACCCTCCACCACGGTGGCTGGGTTGTTTGCCTTATACAAACCACCATGAGCTAAAAGCTAACTGGGGAATTCCCTGGCGATCCAGTGGTTAGGACTTCGCACTTTCACTGCCGAGGGTGTGGGTTCGATCCCTGGTCGGAGAACTAAGATCTCACAAGCCTAGCGGCGTGGCCAAAAATTTAAAAATTTTTTGAGCTTCTTAAAAAGTAAATAAACATAGTATAAAAAATAAAAAGCTAACTGGCCAGAAGGACACTCCTTCCCCAAACGACTTCTGTGTCACCGTGGTAAACAGGTGGAGCGGAAGTTTTCCTAATCAGGACCCACTTTTGCTTCCCAAGGATGGAGAGCGCCTGAATTTGCCTGCAAGACGGAAGGCTTCCTACAGCTCCGTATACGCTAGGCCAGTCCCAGCCTCTTTCTGTTGGACCAAGAGCTCTGTGCCCCTTTCAGGAGGGGGAAGCAAACCACCCCACCATTTCCTTTTTTTTTTTTTTAGAATGAAGTAATTTAATTATGAGGGTCAAGGTCATAAATTTGTCACCAAACTCTAAAATACTGGGCACAGAAGCAATTTGCAAATGCTGCTCTTTAATGTTATTGAATATAACTAACAGGTCATATGGCAACTTGACGCTTAACTCTCTCTATGAAGCGTACACCATCCCCTTTTTCATTCTGCAGGCAGAGCTATCAGTTCCCAGTAACCACGACCAGGGAAGAGGAGGCAAACGCTTGTACACCCCTGTTCACAGCAGCTCCTTTCACAACAGCCAATGGGTGCAGACAACCCAATGCCCGCTGATGGGCAGATGGGTCCACAGAAGTGGTCTGCCCAGGCAGTGCAATACGATGCAGCCATCAAAAGGATGGAAGCACAGACACAGGCTATGGTGTGGATTAACTGCAAACATGCTGGTAAGGAAACAAGCCAGATACAAAAGACCACGTGTCATATGATTTTATGTAGATGAAACGTCCAGAGTAGGCACAGCCACAGAGACAGAAAGGAGATGAGTGGGATGGCCGCCTGGGCCTGGGGGGAGGGGGAGAGAGGGCAGGGGGAGGGGCTGCTAACGGGCACAGGGTTTCCTTTGGCGGCTGTGAAAACATTTTGGAATTAGACACGGGTGGTGGTTGCACGACATTGCGAAGGCACTAATGCCACTGAATTATTCACTTTACGATGGTTAATTTTATGTTACATGAACCTCATCTCAAATAAAAAAGTAAAAAAAAAAAAAAAAAAGCACATGAATTGGGAATCACGCTGGCCAAGGTCTAAATCCCGACTCTGTGTGACCTTCAACAGGTCAGTCTGTTCCCTCAGCTACAAAAGTATCGTGTCTGCTTCTTAGAGAGCATCCACCCATGGGGCTATCATGGGAGAAAAGGAACAGGGTTGACGGAAGAAAGTAAAGCTCTCCCCGCCTTAGAAATTTTAGAAAAGAACTCGTTCTTTGAGAAGGCCATTCAATGGTATGAATATGGCTTTCTCCCCCTCTTTTCTCAGCAGGTTGTTTTGAAGCAATCCATAGATCAGACAGGCCTAAAGTCCAAGGTTCTGAAACAATTCACCTACAAAAGCACCTACTTTTAAGATGCTGAATCCTCCCCACGCCGGGCTACGGCCACTTGAACCAGCCTTGTTAAGACTCCAGAATCATTCTCACAGTATTTCATGTCAATGGAAGTCGCTCACCCGAGGGTCTCTGTGCGAGCCCACTTAGAGGACCAGGCACGCTGAGGCCAGGAGAGGACACTGCCCCGTCCAATCAGAAAAGGAAGGCAGGTGGGAATGTAAGTTTGTGTAGCCACTATGGAGAACAGTATGGAGGTTCCTCAAAAAACTAAAAATAGAACTACCACATGATCCAGCAATCCCACTCCTGGGCATATATCCAGACAAAACTCTAATTCAAAAAGATACATGCACCCCTGTGTTCATTGCAGCACTATTCACAATAGCCAAGACATAGAAGCAACCTAAGTGTCCATCAACAGAGGAATGGATAAAGAGGATGCAGCACATATAGACAATGGAATATTACTCAGCCATAAAAAAGAACGAAATAATGCCATTTGCAGCAAGAGATGCAACCAGAGATGATCATACTAAGTGAAGTAAGTCAGAGAAAGACAAATACCACATGAGATCACTTATATGTGGAATCTAAACTATGACACAAATGAACTTAGTGATGAAACAGAAACAGACCCACAGACGCAGAGAACAGACTTGTGGTTGACAAGGGGGAGGGGTGGGGGAGGGATGGATTGGGAGTTTGGGGTTAGCAGATGCAAACAGTTATATATAGAATGTATGAACAACAAGGTTCTACTGTATAGCACAGGGAACTATATTCAATATCCTGTGATAAACCATAATGGAAAAGAATATATATATATATAACTGAGTCACTTTGCTGTACAGCAGAAATTAAACACAAAATTGTAAATCAACAACACTTCAATAAAATTAAAAAAAAAAAGAAAAGAAAAGGAAGGCAGGGATTCCACCTCTGGGTACCATGTTCTACCTTCACAAAAACCAGGTGAATTCTGGGCTTAAGACACCGTTAAATGTAACAAAGCAGAGAATTTCACAGGCAGGCTCTTGGGTAACTCACGATGTAGAGGAAGCCACGCTGCGTCTGTGAAGAACGGGGGCATGAAGACACAGCGGGAGAGGATCACCTAGGTCTGGAAGATGCGCTGCCAGGGCCGAGACTCGCTTCCTTGAAGAAATCAAAGAAGCTCACCCCTTCCAAGCTTATTGGAGGCAACTCAGAAAACAGACCCCACAAAGGCACCCCTATTGACCGGGTCTGTTCGGCTGTCAAGAGCTGCTATAAATAACACGCCGTTTGTTTATCTGATCCCGAATGCAAAGAGTGTTTGCAAGACGACAGAGGAGCACCAGATGCAAAGCTGCATAACTGCTGCCCAGAGCCTTCCAGTCGTATATATGGAGAAAGCACAGCTGAGCCGGAGAAAGCACATTTGGACCGGCTCTCCGAGGAAATGCCAGGTGTCGGCGGCAATGTGGTTCTGAGGGTTCAGCATTAAAGCAGCAGAATCTACGATCGTCGTGGAGCTAAGAATAGGTCCTGAACGTCAGGGTCTCAGCAGGCCCTGAGCTGCCACAAAGCACAGGGGGCTTTCCCCTAGGCCAGTTCCAAGGCCAGCAGTGAGGTGTGCTCACCTAAGTCGCTTTCAAGTCGCTTTTGTAGATGCTATGGTGGTCTACTGGGAAAACCCATGTGAACCAAGACACTGTTACAAATAAGAACAGAACAGAGTGGAACAGTATAGAATACAACAGAATAGGAAAATTCGTCATGTATTCCTTGATAGAATACAATCATATATTATTTTTGTTCCCAGAAAAAAAATGCATATCATTGCATTTAATATTAATAAGATGTAAAAATCAATAGCTGTCCTGTATAGGAAGAACACCCAGTTAGGAAATATAACGGAAAGGGAACAAAATCCCATTTCCGGTAGCAGTCTGCAAAATGAAACACATTCCTATGAATGATCTGAACCAGAAATATGTAAGAAATACATGAAGAAAACTGAGGAACAAAACAGGAAAACTGAATAAAGAGAAAAGTATACCGTATGCTTGGATGGGATGCTTAGATTCTATAAAATTCTCCCTAAATCAATCTTAAAAATTAACTTCATTACACAACATATACAGGCAGGATGTTTTTAGACCTGTGGAAGCTGATTCTAAACTCTGTATGAAGGTAAAGGCACAAAAGTATAACTTGGACGTTTTTAGGGTAGAAAAGAGTAAAGGAAAGAATACCAGCCTTACCAGACATTATATGTAATTTAGGGTAGAAAAGAGTGAAGGAAAGAATACCAGCCTTACCAGACATTATATGTAATTTAGGGTAGAAGAGAGTGAAGGAAAGAATACCAGCCTTACCAGACATTGTAATTTAGGGTAGAAGAGAGTAAAGGAAAGAATACCAGCCTTACCAGACATTGTATGTAATTTAGGGTAGAAGAGAGTAAAGGAAAGAATACCAGCCTTACCAGACATTGTAATTTAGGGTAGAAAAGAGTGAAGGAAAGAATACCAGCCTTACCAGACATTATATGTAATTTAGGGTAGAAGAGAGTGAAGGAAAGAATACCAGCCTTACCAGACATTGTATGTAATTTAGGGTAGAAAAGAGTGAAGGAAAGAATACCAGCCTTACCAGACATTGTATGTAATTTAGGGTAGAAGAGAGTAAAGGAAAGAATACCAGCCTTACCAGACATTGTATGTAATTTAGGGTAGAAGAGAGTAAAGGAAAGAATACCAGCCTTACCAGACATTGTAATTTAGGGTAGAAAAGAGTGAAGGAAAGAATACCAGCCTTACCAGACATTATATGTAATTTAGGGTAGAAGAGAGTGAAGGAAAGAATACCAGCCTTACCAGACATTATATGTAATTTAGGGTAGAAGAGAGTAAAGGAAAGAATACCAGCCTTACCAGACATTATATGTAATTTAGGGTAGAAGAGAGTAAAGGAAAGAATACCAGCCTTACCAGACATTGTAATTTAGGGTAGAAAAGAGTGAAGGAAAGAATACCAGCCTTACCAGACATTGTAATTTAGGGTAGAAAAGAGTGAAGGAAAGAATACCAGCCTTACCAGACATTATATGTAATTTAGGGTAGAAGAGAGTGAAGGAAAGAATACCAGCCTTACCAGACATTATATGTAATTTAGGGTAGAAGAGAGTAAAGGAAAGAATACCAGCCTTACCAGACATTATATGTAATTTAGGGTAGAAGAGAGTAAAGGAAAGAATACCAGCCTTACCAGACATTATATGTAATTTAGGGTAGAAGAGAGTGAAGGAAAGAATACCAGCCTTACCAGACATTGTATGTAATTTAGGGTAGAAGAGAGTGAAGGAAAGAATACCAGCCTTACCAGACATTGTATGTAATTTAGGGTAGAAGAGAGTGAAGGAAAGAATACCAGCCTTACCAGACATTATATGTAATTTAGGGTAGAAGAGAGTAAAGGAAAGAATACCAGCCTTACCAGACATTGTATGTAATTTAGGGTAGAAGAGAGTAAAGGAAAGAATACCAGCCTTACCAGACATTGTATGTAATTTAGGGTAGAAGAGAGTAAAGGAAAGAATACCAGCCTTACCAGACATTGTATGTAATTTAGGGTAGAAGAGAGTAAAGGAAAGAATACCAGCCTTACCAGACATTGTATGTAATTTAGGGTAGAAGAGAGTAAAGGAAAGAATACCAGCCTTACCAGACATTGTAATTTAGGGTAGAAAAGAGTGAAGGAAAGAATACCAGCCTTACCAGACATTATATGTAATTTAGGGTAGAAGAGAGTAAAGGAAAGAATACCAGCCTTACCAGACATTATATGTAATTTAGGGTAGAAGAGAGTGAAGGAAAGAATACCAGCCTTACCAGACATTATATGTAATTTAGGGTAGAAGAGAGTGAAGGAAAGAATACTAGCCTTACCAGACATTGTATGTAATTTAGGGTAGAAGAGAGTGAAGGAAAGAATACCAGCCTTACCAGACATTGTATGTAAATAAAATTGTTGGTCCTGATTCATGAACGGATAGGCCAATAGAACAGACTTGGATGAATAAATCCTATCACGTAACAGCAGGTACTATATGATAAGGTGTCATTTCTAATCAGTAAGAAAAGCCTGATCATTCAATATATGATATTCAGAAAATGGGAAAAATTTTTTAAATTCTTACACAAAAATCATTTCCAGATGAGTCAAGTATCTAAACACATAAAGGAAAAATGAGACATCTTTGAAGAAATCGTGAATTTTTTTCATTACTTTAAAATGAAGGAGGACTTTCTAACCAAGACAGGAAATCAGGGATGATGAAAGGAAAGGCTGATTAAATTTGACAACATGGAAATTTAAAACTTCTGCACAGTGAAAAATGCCATAAATAAAATCAAACGCTAAGTTACAAACCAGGATAAAATATTTGCAACACAAATTTCAGACTCAGGTATGGGTCCAGGTTTTGCAGGACCTGGAGTTTGTTCAACTTGGGGACCCTGTTTAAGAAAAATAAAAACAAAAAACAAACCCACCAATGCAAAATGGTACAAACATGATCACATCTAAAGAATGAGAAAATAAATCACGACAAATTCCATACTTTAAAAAGCTGACAAATCCCATAAATATCACAAAATCTAGAAAAATAACATTATGTTTGTTTAATTAAGTGCCTGAGACACCTCTGTAATACTTTTTTTTTTACATTTTATTAGCTGTGTGATGTTTAATGACCTCTCCATGTGACAGTGATTTTGTGGCATTATTCTCTTTTGAGAGAGTAAAAGAAAAATCCTTTCCCAGCATAATTCATCAAATTTGGGGTTTTTTAAAGGTTTTTTTTTGTAGTTTAAAAGTTTCCTTCATATGTTCCAGCAATCCCACTCCTGGGCATGTATCTGGACAAAAGTATAATGCAAAAAGATCCATGCACCCCTATGTTCACTGCAGCACTATTCACAATAGCCAAGACATGGAAGCGACCTGAATGTCCATCGACAGAGGAGTGGATAAAGAAGATGTGGTACATATACACAATGGAATAGTACTCAGCCATAAAAAAACGAAATAATGCCATCTGCAGCAACATGGATGGACCTAGAGACTGTCATGCTGAGTGAAGTAAGTCAGACAGAGACAAATATCATACGAGAGCACTTATAGGTGGAATCTAAAGTATGACACAAATGAACCTATCTACGAAACAGAAACAGACTCACGGGCATAGAGAACAGACTTGTGGTTGCCAAGGGGGAGGGGGGAAGAGGATGGATGGACTGGGAGTTTGGGGTTAGTAGAGGCAAGCTATTACATTTAGGATGGA
The DNA here is from genome assembly GCF_008692025.1 of Phocoena sinus. NCBI lineage: Eukaryota > Metazoa > Chordata > Mammalia > Artiodactyla > Phocoenidae > Phocoena > Phocoena sinus. The sequence goes on from NC_045776.1 coordinate 87,981,336, forward strand.
TAAACAACAAGGTCCTACCATATTGTGTAGGGAACTATATTCAATATCCTGGGATAAACCACAATGGAAAAGACTATAAAAAAGAATGCATATATGTGTATAACTGAGTCACTTTGTTGTACAGCAGAAATTAACACAACATTGTAAATCAACTATTCTTCAATTTAAAAAAATAAAGTATCTAAATTTTTTTTTAAGTTTTCTTTAACAAATTTATTCCACATACAACTAACTTTAACAGTAGTTCCTGAACTACTATTCCAGGATGCGTCCAAAACACAGAGGAATTCTGATCAACTTGATTTGATTTGATTACCATCAAAAAAGAAAACAAAATGTACGACGGATCATATGGGTGTTGGCTGCATTACTGAGGATACTTCAGACAGGAAAACTTCCTGTTGGTCACGCGTTGGTGAGAAAGGCTTCTCTGCTTACAGCTGTACATTGAGAATTAGAAGACTTTTCCACGGACTGGCTTTCATCTCTGTACATTTCAAACCTCTTTTCTCATCCACTCCCCACATGCTTCCAGTGTCAAATGCCTAAGATACACTCACATTATGATATGATCTTTGGCTACACAGGGTGATGAAGGATAATTCAGTAGGGAGGGCAATAGATGTATTCCAGGAAGCCATCACATACCATGATGGCCAGTGATAATTTATACCCAGAAATGGCAGAAACCCATTTAACACATCTCATTAAACCCAAATTAAATGTCATCTTAACTGGACTTTCTCTTAGCTAGATGTCAAAAATGCCCACAGCCCGTCTAACAAAACGAGCATGAGGGAAACGCTCAATGAAAAGATACAGTTGTCGTAAATGACTGCAGTTAAAATAACTTAGCTGAGTAAATTTTGTGAACACATTGCTAGGATCCTTTCAGGGTCTTGTAAGGGTTTGTGCAGGTGAGGACAACTGAAGCTTAGACTTCACTGGCTTCATGTAAATCTGCCTCTTGACAAGCTAAGGACTAAATTCCTTAATATAAAAAGAGCTCTTACAAATCAATGAGACCTACGGTTCAATTGAAAACTTGGCAAAGGCTGTATATACACAGCTCAGCACCCCCCAATAAAAAAAATGATGAGGTGTTGCCACAACACAATCTCCAAAACATATTCAGTGAAGAAAGAAAAAAGCAAATAGTGTGTATGCATTCTCTAGTCTGCATAGAATAAAGGAACATCTGTACGTGCACACACTGTTTCAGAAAGCTTACAACACACGAGTGGCTGCCTCTTGAAAGACAGACGAGGGACTAAGGGTTTGAGAGTGAAAGCTCTCCTTTACTTTGATGCAGTGTGAATTGTTTACCAAAGGCAGATACCCTTTTGTTTTTACTCCAAGTGCTATTATTTACTAAAACTCAATGAACTGTAAACCTAAAATGGGTAAATTTAGCTGTATTTAAAATTAAAAATATAGATATTTTAAAACACGATTATTAAAAAGATATTATGTAATAAGTATATAGTAAATTAATATATGTATGTATGTATATATATATACACACACACACACACACACAGGACTAACACACACACACACACACACACACACAGGACTAACACACACACACACACACGGGACATAATGAAAAAAATGCCCATTATTTAACATTCGCTTTACTGTAGCTACTGGATTGAACAGGGATAGAGGTAATGCAGGGTAGTATAAAACTCTAAAACATTTACACTAGATTTGATATGTGTTACCGTTACTCTTTGCATCAGGTTTACCCCGTAATCCTGTATAAACCTAAAGACTGAACACATCAAACTACTGCAATAGAAAGATAAGCAGAAAAGTAACTAAGACAAAAATGACCCTTGGTAATCCACCAAAACAATGCTTCCCATGTGAATAACGGAAGGTTCAAATCCATGTTAGGTTTGGACGCACCCCAGGCGTCTGGAACCCCGAACAGCCCCTCCACCCAGCCTGAGCATGTTGAAGGCCACACTCGCGTTTGCTTGGGCTTCCCGCAGACATGGCTGCCGGTCATCTCTGCAGCCTAGCAGTACTTCCTGCGCTAGCAAAACCAGTCCTTCAGGGCACAGTGGCCAGGCCATGGACCACGGGGCATCTACTCAGGCAGCTTCTGGGTGCGCTTGTGGAAATGCTTAGGAAGCTGCTGTCCAGCACACAGCAGACACCTAAGTCTCCTTCTGTTGGAGAAATGGGCTCTGAGAGAGAGAAACAGACAGACAGACAGGGAAGGGGAGAGGGACGGACAACCCCTGGCTGCAGGGAGCGTTCCACCACCCTGAAACTCTGCCTGTAGCCATTATGCCCACCACCAGCTGTTCCGAGCTGCAGAGTGAATACCCAGCTGGAGAGAATCAGTATTTCCACACCCTCAGTACGTATCTAAGGATCAGCCTGGTCTCTGTTTAAATGCATCCACTCAAGGCGTTTACTCCCTCGAGGAATCCTTTCCAGCTCTCCCTGTGCACCCTGACCTGCTCCAGGCGCTCAGAATACAGCCCAGATGAGACCCAGTCCCTGCTGTCACAGTACATGTGTCCTCGGGACAGGGAGGGGGACGACGCACAGATACAGAGAGATCAGGAACCTGGAACGTGGGTTGTGATGGGGCCACAAAGACACGTGAAGCTTGGGACTTCCCTCGTGGTCCAGTGGTCAAGACTCTGCACTCCCAACGCAGGGGGCCCGGGTTCAATCCCTGGTCAGGGGAGTAGACCCCACACACCGCAACTAAAGAGCCCGCACGCCACAACTAAGACCCTGCGCAGCCAAATAAATAAATACATATTTTTAAAAACCAGACACTTGAGGCAGCTAAGGGGGTGGACAGAGGTGGGCTGGCGGGGTCAGGATGTCCACTCTGAGAAGGTGACAGCAGAGCAGAGACCTAAGGCGAGGGAGGGAATAAGACGTAGATGAGGGGCATCTCCAGGTGGGCACAGCCAGGGGGAAGATGAGAACACGCCTGGACTGGCGTAGGTGGGGGGCTGGGGAGCGCACAGGGCCCAGGGCTGTTGCAGGGGGCACAGGATGGAGGCTGGAGGTGGGGGGAGAGCTTTACCGTGTGCACTTCATTAGACGTGGCAAGAACTCTTATTTCTCTGAGTGAGATGCCAGCCACTGGAGGTTCTGAACACAGGCGCACAACCTCATGTCCTCTGTTTTCAGAAGGTCGCCCCAATAGTCCCCGGGTGGGAGGGCCATGCCTGGGGGCCAGAAAGTCACACATCCCCTTCTCCTCCACTGACTCCAAGGTTACAGTTTAATAAGGGCCAAGAAAGAAGCCGGTGTAGAGAGAAGGAAACTTGGAAAGAAGCAGCAAGATTCCTGGGGCTCCCATGTCAGAAGCAACAGCGGGGGGACTTCCCTGGTGGCACAGCGGTTAGGAATCCGCCTGCCAATGCAGGGGACACAGGTTCGAGCCCTGGTCCGGGAAGATCCCACATGCCACGGAGCAACTAAGGCCGTGCACCACAACTACTGAGCCTGCGCTCTAGAGCCCGCGAACCAGAACTACTGAGCCCCCAAGCCACAACTACTGAGCCCGCAAGCCACAACTACTGAAGACCGTGCGCCTAGAGCCTGTGCTCTGCAACAAGAGAAGCCCCCGCTGGCCACAACTAAAGAAAGCCCACACGCAGCAACGAACACAGCCAAAAAAAAAGAAGTGACGGGCAGGAGGGAGGTGGTGGGTTCGGGGAGGCTGGCGTTTTCCCAGCATCACTGTCCAACCCCAGCAGAGGAGCCAAAGGACCTGCCGAGAACCTGCTGGCCTGGCCCTTCCCCGGCTCAGCCCGTGTTCGCACATCCGCTAAGACAGAATGCTCAGACCCAAAGATCCCAGCCGCGGTTTCTCCCGTTTCACCTTACTCCTGCTCTGAGCACGTGTTTCTCTGGAGTCCCAGTGGAGAGTGGTTTCCAGCAGCTTGGAATTGCTCCAAAGGCTTACAGAGAGCGTTGCTTGACACCCCACAACACGAGGCACTGATGGCCCCTGAAGGGGCCTGGATGGGGGACGTTTCAGGCTGTCTTAGGCAGCCATGATTTGTTTCACCTCCTCTTTGCTGGCTCCCGTGAAAAAATATTTAAGAATATCCCATGCAAGAGCAGAGGCAAGGAGTGGAGGGTGAGTTTGCGCCTGTGCTTTTAGTTGGTTGGGAAACTCCTATCAGGAATTTCAAAACTGTGTATCTTGCCGAGCACAGAGATGGTCCAGAAAATCAGGGAACCCAACAGGCTAAGATAAAACGTGCTGATCTTCCTTAGATGTTGGGAAGCAGCCGCATAGCACAGGGAGATCAGCTCGGTGCTCTGTGACCACCTAGAGGGGTGGGATAGGGAGGGTGGGAGGGAGGGAGACGCAAGAGGGAAGAGATATGCGAACATATGTATATGTATAGCTGATTCACTTTGTTATAAAGCAGAAACTAACACACCGTTGTAAAGCAATTATACCCCAATAAAGATGTAAAAAAAAACAAAAAAAAAGTCAGGGTTTGCAGAGTCAGAGGCCTACAGGCAGCAAACGGACTGAGGGTGAGAAACAGGTTCCCAGTACAGATCCGTCTTGTCCGGCTTTCTGATTTTATTTTATTGGAGTAGAGCTGATTTACAGTGCTGTGTTGGTTTCTGCTGTATAGCAAAGTGACTCAGTTATTCATATATATTCCGTTTCATACTCTTTTCCATTCTCATTTATCCCAGGATATTGAATACTGTTCCCTGTGCTCTACAGTAGGACCTTGTTGTTGATCCATCCTATATATACTAGTTTGCATCTGCTAATCCCAAACTCCCAGACCTTCCCTCCCCTCCCCCCTCTCCCCCTTGGCAACCACAAGTCTGTTCTCTATGTCCGTGAGTCTGTTTCTGTTTCATAGACAGGTTCATGTGTGTTGCATTTTAGATTCCACATAGAAGTGATATCATATATTTGTCTTTGACTTACTTTGCTTAGTATAATAACTTCTAGGTGCATGCATGTTGCTGCAAATGGCATTATTTCATTCTTTTTATGGCTGAGTAATATTCCATTTATATATATATACCACATCTTCTTTACCCATTCCTCAGTCGATGGACATTTAGGCTCCTACTTTTAGCAGAGACATGGGTATTGAAAATATGTCACTTTCATTTTATTCTACTATAATAAAAATGATAAAAATTCTACTATAATATAAACAATAAGAACGAGGCATAGCGTTAACAGTTAGGTATAAGTTAATAGAAGGAAAGTAGCGTCCATTGCCAGATAGAGTACGCTGAGGGCATTCGTTTGCTAGGGCTGCCGTAACGGAGTACCCCAGACTGGTAGCTTAAACAACAGAAATGTATTTGTTCACCATTCTGGAAGCTGGAAGTCCTAGACGAGGGTGTCAGCAAGGCGAGGCCTCTCTCCTTGACCTGTCGGCGGCTGTCTTCCCCCTGTGTTCCTCCCGTGTCTTCCCTCTGTGCGTGTCTGTGTTCTAATCTCTTCTTGTAAGGACACCAGCCAGACTGGATCACGATTCGGAGGTACTGAGGGTTAGGACTTCAACCTCTGACTTTAGGGGGACACGATCCAAACCATAACAGTGAGAGGCCATGAGCTCAGCATCATTAGGAGTCACTGCCACGCCCAGGATGGCCTCGCCAGGCCCCTAGGACACAGCTGCTGCCCAGAGGTCGGGGCCACGAAAGGAGACAGCGTCTGGTGGGAGCTGAAGCCACAGACACACGGCCACGGCTACACGTGGGTCTCAAAGCAGGGCAGTGGGAGAAACCACCGGCTTCTCTCTGCTTCTGCTCCCCCGTCTCTGGCCCATGCCGCCCCCCCTTGGCTGAGCCCCCCTGGAGCCACTTAGCAAGGACACCTGGGCGTGGAGGATGGGCTGAGGGCAACCAGGCAGGGGTCAGTGTACGGGGGTGTTCCAGGGTCACCCTGTGGGAACCTGATCTTCTGATTCTGCAGGACACACCGGGTATCTGCATTTCCATCTGCTGTCTTCCTATTATTTTAAACTCCGTGTAGGTCTCCGGTGGGCAGTTTCATTTAAAGTGACAGAGAAGACTGATACAGGGTTATTCAGACCTGAGTCACTCTGTTACTCTCCTGGCCTGGCAGCACCACGGTGGGACAACGACTAGGGACCCCGGCGAGCCACAGGCGCTCACAGCCCCACTGGGGTCCTGGGTAAAGGGGGAATAGGAGGACGCATCGGAGAACTCAAGGGCGAGTGTGCACTCGAGCTGAATTCCCAAAGTTCCTAAAACGGGATTTTGAGCAAATAGCAACAAGGATTCTGATCTCACAAGGCCACGTCCCCGGCCCACGACGGGTCAAGATGACACGACACATGACAACCGTCAAACTTGCACAACCTGAGGCGGACGAGATGCGGTTTGGGTCCTGCCCACGGGGAGGGTACCGGCCAAGCTCTCAGTGGAGAAATAATGTCAGATCCCCTAACCCCCATCACGGTCTCTGTGATCGCACCGAGGTCTCCGTTATTTGTGTTCGGTCCCTAAACTTTTTTTTTAAGATTTATGTTTTCATGTAGACCATTTTTTTTAGAGCCTTTATTGAATTTGGTACAATGCTGCCTCTGTTTTTACGTTTGGGTTTCTTGGCCACGAGGCATGTGGGAGCCTAGCTCCCCGACTAGGGATCGCACCTGCACCCGCTGCGTTGGAAGGCAAAGTCTTAACCCCTGGACCACCAGGGAAGGGCCCATAAACTTTTTTCACTGAATCTGATGGCACGATTTTTTAAGCCGTATGCAGATCTAGATTTCTGACTTCTGTTGAAAAACTAGGTTGACGGACAGGGACCCTGATGCCCTGAGGTCGAGCTGACAGTGTGAGCAGCGTGTGCTCACCCTTCTCAGGCCACCAGCTTTCCTGTTCGCCTCAATCCCACCTGCCTGGCCCCTGGGAGCATGTGAGTTTCTCAGCTCTGAGTCACATGACCTAAGGCCATCGACCCCCTGCCAAACTTACGGGCACATCACATAGATACAGCATATTATACAACAGAGGAAGAAGGAAAACAGATGTGTCCCCGTGGGGAGGGAGACAAACCAAGGGACCCCTTTCCTCAGAGAAGACCTCATGGCAGGAGAGAGACACCCCCCCCCTGAACTTGACCTCCATCTGACCCCACCCTGTCTCTAACACTTGACTCCAGTTCGACCTTTCCTCCTAAGAAGATCCTCTTCCCTTTCTGGGTGCTCTCAGCTGTCTGGTGAAAGGAACATTCTGTTGGGATGAGAGAATCTGGAGCTGGGTTTTTTAATGGAATTAACTCAGCCTTTTCTGGAAACTCCAAAAACTCAGAGATCAACGCCACAGGATGAAGCATCCGTTTTAACTTCTAAAACGAAGTTTCGATCCCCTTTGGAAAGGAAAAAAAATCAAAGTACAGAGAGGCGGTTGAAGATGTCAATCTTTACTTCTCCCTCACCATGACCCTCCCTGTTAGATTAAAAGGGAGTTGACACCCCTGCTTTCTCCACTGGGGACCCACTCTTAGTAGAACCAGTCCGAAGGGTATTACCACGGGGGGACAGTAATCTCAGACTGGTCCCACATAGGAACCTTCCACAAACCTCCCTCCTTGAGAAATAAGCCAACAAACTGTCCCCAGCCAACACTCAAGCCTACTTTCCCAAGACATCGCTTACAACCATCCCCCGCAAGTAGCTTCGGCACTAGAAACCTGGGGCTCTTGAACATCCCAGAATCAGCTACCAGTACACTACTGTCATCCAGAACTGGCCTGCCTGTTTCAGGCCAGATACCCAACCTGCAGAACGAAACAGAGCTAAACAAATCAAGTTGATAACTACATCCTTCCAAAGCTACCACATCCCTTGGAGTGAGCCTTTACCATGACGGAGGTTCTGTCCCTGGAATGTGGCTAACTGGGGCACTAAACATAAACACCCTGATTCGGTTAATTTTCCCCCTGCGATTTCGCATTCTATGCCTACAAGAGATAGGAATTCTAGGAAGCGATTCCCTAATTCTCAACACTTCACAAAGGGGAGGAAAAGAAACATGATTTCAGGGTCATGTGAACCCATCCATGTGGGAAGTGGTAATTGGGAGAGTTCAAGCCCCACCAAAAATAATTTCCGTTAACTTCAAAGTGGGCAAAGCAAACAAATCATGGTTCCTGGCTGGGGTCCTTCTTGACAGTTTCTAGGGGAAAACTTCTTGACAGAACTAAAGGGGAAGGACTTCTCTGGTGGTGCAGTGGCTAAGACTACAAGCTCCCAATTCAGGGGGCCCGGGTTCAATCCCTGGTCAGGGAACTAGATCCCACATGGATGCCGCAACTAAGGAGGCCGCCTCCCACAACTAAGACAAATAAATAATAAATAAATAAATATTTTTTTAAAAAAACGAACTAAAGGGAACTTGGCCTTTCAAACCTCAGTTGATGTCACAGCAACTTTGAGATTGTACATCAGCTGCTACATAGTTCGATTCATCCTTTGAAAATCTATGCACCAAAAATTAAGACCCTGAAGCTTCGAGATCAGACCCTATAAAGTAAGAATATCACCCATAAGGGAAAATTCCTGGGTTTTAGGGGTAGATCACCGACAGTGGTACAAGGTACAGGTCAACAAGCTGTGGCCCATGGGCTAAATCTGGCCCACCACTCGTTTTTGTAAATAAAGCTTTATTGGAACACTGTCCTACTCATTTGTTTTCATTTGTCTATGGCTTCTTCCACGCTATAAATCACAAAGATGAGGAACTGCAATAGAGACTATACAGCCAGCAGAGCCTAAAATATTTACTGTCTGACCCTTTACAGAAAAAGTCTGCACTCCCTGGTCAAACGTTTTCAAACTTTTTGATCAGATATCCCTACTGATAAAAAGTATGGACCATGCAGCCCTATTATACAGCTAAATTACGGGATATTTATATAGCTTCAAATATCCTCCCACAAAGGACAGGCCAAAATCACGTGTGTCCTGGGATAACGCCCTAAGAGATCACCTCAGCATCACTTGGGAAGCAATCACACCAAAAATGCAAAAGTAAATCGAATCGTGAGGAAACTCAGCAAACCCGAATCAAGGGAGAGTCTTCAGAATGATTGGCCTATCTGTCCTCTTTACATGTGTCAAGGTCACACAAGGCTGGGAGGGGCTGGGGACTGTTCCAGATTAAAGGAAACTGAAGAGACATAATGACAACATGCAGTGTGTCCTGGACTGGACACGGGGCCAGGAAAGAAAGTGGCTGTTTAGGGCATTACGGGGGCAACTGATCAAATCTGCATAGGGGCTGTGGGTTAGGCACTACTAATGCATCAGTGTTAAATCTGCAGATCACTGAACTGTGGTCATGTAAGAGGATGTCCTTGTTCTTAGAAAAAGCACACTGAAATACTCTAGGATCAAGGGACAATATATCTGCAATTTACTGTCAGATAGATGGTTTTGAGGGAAAATCTCTCTCCCTCTCCCACTGTGTGTGTGCGTGTGTGTGTGTGTGTGTGTCTATAAACAGATGATTGGTAGATAGATGATAGATAGATAGATGACAGAGAGATAGATAAAATGATAAAGAAATGGGGGTAAAATATAAACAATTGATGAATCTGAGTAAAAGATATAAAAGCATTCTTTATGCTATTCTAGCTGCTTTTCTGTAAGTGTTAATTACGTCAAAATAAGACTTTTTAAAATGCAGGACAAAAATCCCCAAAAGCACCCCCAAGGACAGAGCTCTTGTCTTTGACTCATTCCTGACAGCTCATGCCCTCTGCGTTCATTTATTTTCAGGCCAATAGCACAAAGTGGATTTACCCTGCGGCCCCCAGGTTGGTCCCTCGGGCTCCCCCTCTTCATCCCCCAGGTACTGATTTCTGGGTGCCTGCCCAGCCTCGCTTCCCTGGGTACCTGCTGCAGGGGCTGGGTTGCTCCGTGGAACTTATGACCTTTGGATCCAGTGGAAAGCAGCCTTTAGAGTGTGTTGTCCTTTTCCCAGATGAGACACAGCATGGGTAGTTCTCTTAAAACAAAAAAAGAAAGATGCTGAAAGTTGTACAAATTTTGCTTTGGCTGGTGTGGCCTATACTGCTGCTAATCCTTTCTAATGTCCTTCATCCCTTTTTCCTATACTAACAAGATACCGATTTATTTAGGTGGCAATGTACTCAGGTTCTGCAGAAGTAACCTTGTTATGCTGTTCTGGCCAAGAAGCTGTGCTGACTGGGGGTCAGGAAGGAAGAGTCTGGAAAAAACGTTTGCCTTCCTCATAAAGAGGAGTAGATGAGGTTAGTGTTATCCCCCATTCTATTTCCTGTCCTGATTAGAGATGTGATGGCTGGAGCTGTGGCAGCGGTCTTGCAATCATGAGGGAAAGGCCAGGGGGCTCATAATGACAGCCTTGCCATCCTTGAGCCATTGAATCATGGCCAGCAGCTGCCTACTTCTCATGTGAGAAAAAGTAAAGTCTTATTTGTTTAAGACACTGTTAGGTGTGTATTCTATTGCTTTTGTCAAACCCATTTTTAACTGATATCACAATAAATCTTTCCCTTCTTTATCAGGCTCCAGAGAAGAGTTGTGAGAAAATATACTGCACGATATTCTCTTGGGGGTCCCTTCCTGTTCTCCCTCCCACAAGAAGAGAATTTTCAGTTAAACTGTGGACTTAATTCTTCAGTCCTGATTCAGGCAAAAGTCCCACAGGGAGGGTTCTCTGCATAAAGCTGAAGACTCCTATTTTCCTTCCCCAAACCGAACATTTTCCACTTCTGTTTAATTATTAATATGCTGCAGATATATTTAAGATGCGACCCCAGCATAAAGTGTATTTAAAACTCCAGCAGGATTTCCATTACGCTGGTAAATAAAGAATGAGTCACTCCAGCCTGCCCTCCCCTCGTTGCTCAGCTGCTCCCACACGCTTCTCGTTTTGCTGGCAGCTCTTCCGCCTGGTCTGTTTGTCCAGCCAGTTGATAGGACGATCACAAGGGTCACGCTCGGAGGAGTTGGGAGCCCAGGACTCCACGGGGAAGATGGCAAATGTGAACGCCAGCCAAGAGGCTGTGCGTGAGGTCCGTGTATCAGGACAGATCTAAAGAGGGAGACTAGTTCCAGAAACAGATTCTCTCCAGCCTGACTCAGGATGGGGCACAGAAAAGGGTCCAGCCTCTGCCTCCTGCCCACCCTAGACCTCGTGCACGATCCAGAAACACTAGCAACCGGAACGCGTGACCGGGACAGGAGAAACCAACAGATTCTTGGGAGCGGAAACAGCGAAGTGAGACTTGGGCACCAGCGGAAGCTCCAGGATGAAACATCAGTGTCAACGTGGCTCAGTCAACAGTTTATTTCCCGCAGGCCAAAAATTCTACAGCTGCAAAGTATTCATCTGGGTTGAGATACTATGATTCCACTACAGTACAACACAAATGAACCTATCTACAAAACAGAAACAGACTCACAGACATAGAGAATGGACTTGTGGTTGCTGGGGGGGGGGGGGGTGGGGGGGAGGAACAGACTGGGAGTTTGGGATGAGCAGGTGCAAACTAGTATATACAGGATGGATAAACAACAAGGCCCTACTGTAGAGCACAGGGAACTGTATCTAAACTCCTGGGATAAACCATAACGGAAAAGAACATAAAACAAGATTGTACGTATATGTATAACTGAGTCACTTTGCTGCACGACAGAAACTAACACAACATTGTAAATCAACTATATTTCAATAAAAATTACAAAAACCAAAAAAAAAAAAGATACTATGATTCCAAAATCCCCAAACAACTGGACATTTTTCTGGATAGATTACAGGGGACGGGAGACCACAGCAGCTTTGCAGTACTTTTATAAAAGATTGCACAGAGCTGGCCATGGAGGAATGGGCAACAGAAGAGGTAACTTCTGGTAAAAGCAAAAAAAAGAACCTGGTGTATCAGGTGGAGAAGGTAGCATGGCACAGAGATTCCTGTGGCACCAGGGAATGGGCAACACTGACAGAGGTCTGGGGGTAGATGGGGGATTAAGGGAACAGGTCTCACCAAAAGAGATTTGGGGACACCAGGGGACAGGCATCACTTAGAGAGACCCTGGGGACACCAATTTATCAGATTCTGGGGATACGAGGGGGACAGGCATAACTGACAGCACTCCTGGAAGCATCAGGAGGTATAACTGTATCAGATGTATGAAAGGTGTTTGCACAGTTGACCTTCCCCTTGTTCAGCCTCTGCTCCATCATAAGATGGCCATGCCCTTGGCAGTAGCTTTGCCTGCAGCCCGATCCCCAGAGCGAGACATTTACAGGAGACCCCGCTGAACCCCGAGCCTGAAGCAGAGCAATCCATGCATGCCTGGCCCACTCTGCTGGGCTTCACTTGACCTGCACACCCTGATATGAGAAGTCAAGTGCTGTCTTCTCTGACTCGGAGACCTGGGAGTGTTTGTTACGCAGCAGTCGCTGATGACTAGCTTCCCCTGCTGAAGATGGGCTACCCACGTCATGGAGGGGAGCAGAGAAGTCTGTGATCTGTGCTCAGGAACAACAGTCAATCTGTACAGCCCATTAATCCCATCTGCCTTTGGACAGAAAGAAAATCATTATATGGTAATGCAAGAGATTTTACGCTTCACATGGGAGGTTACCCCAGGGTGTCCCATTATAATTTCACAGACTGAATATCCATGTGTATCACCAACATGTGTCTACAAATGTGAGTTAACATCATAATGAGCTGTTTGCTGGTTTATCACAACATGCATGACAGACTCCTCAGCCACCCCGCCCCAGCCTGCCTTGGTTGTTTCTCAGGGCGCCTGGGGGTCTCAGTCCCACACGTGGTCCTGGTTAGTCCTTGTTTTACAAAATCAAATAGACAACCTCCAAAACACACACACAGACATGTATGTCTTATTTCCTTTATTTGATGTCAGGGACTCAAGAATTTATTCTGTTTTTCAACTGTATCGTATATGCCACTCCATTGTACAAGCATCTTTCACTTCATGTCTCAACAATCCTGAAAAAAATCAGAAGCCCGGTGGGAAATTGCTTTCCAGGATCCTATTTTCTACTATTTCAAATTGAAAAAGTTATTACACGTTACACATCAACCCAAATGCCCCAACCAATTTCCTAAATATAACTTTAAAAAAGCAGTAAAACTCCTATCTATACATAACAAACTGTCCTGGGAGCAGGTAAAAATCTTACAACATCAATTCCTGACTATCAGACAATTCGCGGTCCCTCTGGGATATGTGAGCTGCACAGCCCTTTAGCCTTTCCAAATATCTACACTTGATTTTGAAGTTCTACCACTTGTATTTCGAGTATACATTGAAACTTTGTCCTCTTATCATTTTGTTTAAAATGTCATCTTGAATCGTGGGATCCAAAATTTGTATTTCTCTTTAAATACATATCTGAGAAGTGATATATTTATATCATATACCTTATTATGTTCTACATTATATATGTAATATATACATATATGTGATGAAATTTGGCATTAAAAACCAACAAGTGGGGCTTCCCTGGTGGCGCAGTGGTTGCGAGTTCGCCTGCCTATGCAGGGCACACGGGTTCGTGCCCCGGTCCGGGAGGATCCCACATGCCGCGGAGCGGCTCGGCCGGTGAGCCATGGCCGCTGGGCCTGCGCGTCCGGAGCCTGTGCTCCACAGCGGGAGGGGTCACAACAGTGAGAGGCCCGTGAACCGCAAAAAAAAAAAAAAAAAAAAAAAACCAACAAGTGTAATTCCAGGAACATATTTACGGGTGAGACACTGGGTGGGGTATGATTGAAATTTCAGTGCTGGGATTCCAGATTCTCCCAGTGCTGTTTGAATCTCACATCCTCCACTACGAAGCTCTGTGTCCTTAAATATGCTGTGTAAACTCCGTTTTCTCTTGCATGAAACAGAAATACTATGCTGTATACCTGAAAGTAACGTAATATTGTAAATCAACTGTACATCCATTTAAAAAGCAGAAACAACATTACCTAACATGTAGCATTGTAAGAATTAAATGAAATTAATGCATATTTTTCACAATAACTGGCCCCCGTTCTTATAAGAGGAATGTACATGTACATCCCCTCTATTGACCCAAGAGGACCATGTTCTTGCTTTGGCCAATGCACTGGGAGCAGTTTGTGTGTGTGTCACTTCCCGGTAAAATGCTTTAAGCATCACCTCTGGTTTGCTATTTTCTCTGTTTCTCTGTTCCTCCATAATCATGGGAACATGCATTGAAATGGATCTCCCTTCTGCCCAGGTCCCTCAGAACTACAATGAGCAGAGCCCCCTGGTGACTTGTAACAGGCAAAAGCATGATTCAAGAATAAACATATTTTTAAACCACTGAGATTTGCAATTCGTTTGTTACAGCAGCATAAGCTAACCCATCCTGACTGATTCTACATGGCTCATATGAAGTGTGTGATAAATCTAGCTTTGGGTAGCTTTGGAAAAGTTGTTTCATCTCTTTTTTTAATTTAATTTTTATTTTATAGTGGAGTATAGTTGATTTACAATGTTGTCTTAGTTTCTGCTGTACGGCAAAGTGATTCAGTTATACATATACACATAGCCATTCTTTTTCAGATTCTTTTTCCATATAGGTTATTACAGAGTATTGAGCAGAGTTCCCTGTGCTATACAGTAGGTCCTTGTTGGTTATCTATTTCATTTATAGTAGTGTGTATATGTTAATCCCAATCTCCTAATTTATCCCTCTCCCCCTCCCCACCTTTCCCCTTTGGTAACCATAAATTTGTTTTCTATGTCTGTGAGTCTATTTTTGTTTTGTAAGTAAGTTCATTTGTATCCTTGTTTTAGATGCCACATGGCCTGATGAAAGGCTGTACCTATTGGGGGCCTAGAGCCTGGAGGCGCCTGGCTCATGCCTCTCCTTCCTGCGGGAGTGACCGTCCTGCCCACCTTCTGATCCCACCCAGGCCTAGCTCGGAGTTATTCCTTCCATAAAACTGGCCAATGGCCTCCAGCCGTGATGACTTCCTGCCTGTCTTTTGAAATCCCACAGAAATATTTTTAAGTTAAAGTGTAGCTGATTTACAATGTTGTGCTAATCTCTGCTGTACAGCAAAGTGACTCAGTTATACACATATAGACATTCTTGTTTTATATTCTTTTCCATTATGGCTTATCCCAGGAGACTGGATATAGTCTCCTGTGCTATATACAGTAGGACCTTGTTGTTTATCCGTTCTACATGTAATAGTTTGCATCTGCTAATCCCAAACTCGCAATCCTTTCCTCCCCTACCCGCCTCCCTTGGCAACCACACGTCTGTTCTCTATGTCTGTGAGTCTGTTTCTGCTTCACAGATAGGTTCATTCATGTCATACTTTAGATTCCACCTATAAGCGATATCATCTGGTATTTGTCTTTCTCTGTCTGACTTACTTCACTTAGTGTGATAACCTCTAGGTCCATCCATGTTGCTGCAAATGGCATTATTTCATTCTTCTTTATGGCTGAGTAGTATTCCACTGTATATATGGACCACATCTTCATCCATTCATCTGTCGATGGACATTTAGGTTGCTTCCATGTCTTGGCTATTGTAAATAGTGCTGCAATGAATTCTGGGTGCATCTCTCTTTTCGAATTATGGTTTTCTCTGGATATATGCCCAGGAGTAGGATTGCTGGATCACATGATAGCTCTATTTTTAGTTTTTTAAGAAACCTCCATACTGTTCTCCATAGTGGTTGCACCAATTTACATTCCCACTGACAGTGCAGGAGATGTTTCGTCTCCTGAAGCTGCAGTCTCCTCGCCTGTGACACAGGAGTGATAGCATCCCATCTGCCTGCTAGTACTGCAGTGGGACACAAATGCACAGTAACACGGAAAGCCCACAGCACAGTCAGGGGCTACTAGCATCGTAGTCACTATTACCATCATCTTTACCATTTCAAAGGTATTCAGTGAACACTTTTAGAATTTAGCTGAAATAGATTTACCTACTCTCGTTAATGGGGAACAAAATCTATCGTATTTCCTCTGAGAGGCCCAACCCATCAATCTCTGGGCTGTGTGTCCCAGCCCACAGCATCTTCAATTGACTATACCGTGTAGATGATACCTGTCCTGTCGTTGCTACTATTATGACTACTATTACTCTTCACGTCTCCTCTACAGGTCGGGATCCGGGCCAATAAGATCTGATTTTATCCTCCTGCTTCATCTTCTTTCTCCTCGGAAAATAAAGCCGTGCAAAATTCTTAGCGAAACTTTCCACTGTTTCTCTCTCCACCAATAACTTCTCTGGCTGTCTTGCAGATCCTCTTCTCACTGTTTCCACATGCCTGAGACGAGCTGATTTTTTTTGAAATTGTGAGTTTATTGTGGTTCTCGATGCCTTTTTATTTTCTAATTTTGAAATAGAGAGACAAGTCAGTTTGCTTTTTTTTTTTAAGTACAACATTGGCTCATAAGTGATGCCTGTTCATGAACAAATCACATGTAACACTAATAGCATAAGCTGTAAAGTTTGAAAAGGCCTTCTGAGGGGTTGAAGGCTGAATTTTTCTTTTTTTAACTTTTATTTTATATTGCAGTACAATTAATTGTTGTGTTAGTTTCAGCGGTACAGCAAAGCGATTCACGTGTCTATTCTTTTTCAAATCCTTACCCATTTAGGTTGTTACAGAATATTGAGCAGAGCTCCCTGTGCTACACAGCAGGTCCTTGTTGGTTACCTATTTTGAATATAGCAGTGTGTCCATGTCGATCCCAGCCGATTTTTAAGGGCAGGTGTTTATGAAGCCTTAGGGGCACTTGGGTGCACTGGATGGTAGTAATTCGTCCTTGTGTAGCTGGGCATTTCCCCCATTCCAGCCACAGGGAGCTAAGCCAACACAAATGCCAAAACTGAGGACGGGCCGGATGAACCAGAGGTCTCTGAGGACATGGGACTCACCTGGGCCGGGCTGGCCACAGCTTGAGGCACTTGCTGCCCTCTGGCGCCACCTACTGGTTCTCTTCCCCCTCCATCCCAGAGCTTCCTCACGCTCAAAAATCAGAAACAAGTGACGATTTTGAGCTGGTGGCATTCTCTTTTATCAATATAACAGTTGTGGGAGTGGAGAGATGGCGTTCTGATTCCTAAAGTGGTACATTCATGCTCGCCCTTTGTAGAAAATACAAAAACAGCCCAAAGATAAATCCCAGCTATAAGCAAGGCCCTCCCACCCATAAAGCGCCACTTTGAAATAACCACTGTACTTACTTTTGGTACCAACCTTTCCAGTTTATCTTATGACATTATTTTCTTATGTGTATTATGCGCATATTATATTTATTATAGGTATTTTCTCTATACATATAACATTAGGGGAAGATTAGTGTTACTTTATTTTGTTTTTCCTAGATTTTGTTTGGTTCTACTTAATACACACTTTCCCACAAAATAACTTTTTCTTTTAAGTCGAGGTGTCTGAACATTGTCATCATAGAAACATTCTGTAACTGTGTAATATCCGCCTCCCATTGTTTGATATTTCACTTGATTCTGCATGATATCCTTGGATACAAACTTGCTTGCTAGGAATTTCATGGTTTCATGATTTCATAGCAATTTATTCCTAGGAACCAAATATCCGAATCCACCGACTGTAGGTTTTTATATGGCTCTGGCTTCTCACTGCCTAACTGCCACCTAGGATGTACCAATTTGCATCCCCACAAGCAGCGCCTCTTTCCCTGCATCCTCACCAACATTTGGTGTTATCATTTGTTAAAAATCATAGCCCACCTGGTATGTTTAAAAATGGCATCTCTTTGCTTTAATTTGCTTGGGGGGCAGTGCAGTCCAGCCGCAGACCAGCTGTGTGACCTTGGGCCAGTCACCTAACCTCTCTGTGCCTCCGTTTCCTCGACTGTACAGTGGGAATAAAGGGAGTAGTGATGCCTCCTAGGCTTGTGTGAGTCTGGAATGAGCCAATATGTGGACAGCCCCGAGGACAGCCGCTCACACATAGGGCAGTGTAAGCGTCGCTCTCACTGTTCCCCTCGGTTAACTAGAGAAGGGCTGCATTTCTCAGTAATCTGTTCGGTTGCGTGGGTGTCATTACCCCAAGCTCATAGCAGCTCCCTTGAAACAATATTATTTATTTGTGAGCAACACTGGTTTCTCTGACATTTACCATCAGGAAGATTTGATCTACATTTTACCCAGTGGAGTAGAAAAGACTTTAGGATACTAACCTGAAGGGATAGCTCTCAATTGTATGGCCTTTTAGAATTTGAAAAGCTGCTTCTGATTTAAAAATAATAATAACAAGATGTATTCATAGATAGATAGTATGACGGGGAGGTGGATAAATTTGAGCTAAAGCAAATATAGCAAAATGCTAATTGTAGAATCTAGACGGTGGGCAGGCCTGTGCTCGTGGCACAACTCCTTCACGTTTTTAAGTGCTTGACAAATATCTTTAAAGTCATTAATGGGGGGAGCTGCTTTTGAGACATTATTTCATTTCTTCACTCTGACCAAGCAGATTCCTTGGTCTCTTGAGCATATCTGTCTTCCCTGGCTGGGTTCTGAGCGCTGGGGTCATGGGGTCTTGCCTGTGACCCTTCCCCTTTCTAAATCTGCTTCCCCCAGCAAAAGACTAATGGTCCTGGGGGCTTCAGCCATCCCTCACCCACACACGTGTCTCCAGTACCCGCCCCTTCAGGGAGGGCCACCTGACACTGACAGCCACGCACAGCCCTCCCCTGACACACCGGAGCGGCACCTCAAGTTCAACCAGATCAAGACCAGAGGCACCATTACCATCAAGAACCTCAAGTTCTATGTATACACAGTGGAATATTACTCAGCCATAAAAAAGAATGAAATCATGCCAGTTGCAGCGACATGGATGGACCTATCGTACTAAGTGAAGTAAGTCTGACAGACAAAAACAAATATCATATGATATCTCTTATATGTAGAATCTAAAAACTGATACAAATCAACTTTTTTACAAAACAGAATCAGAAAACAAACTTACGGTTACTAAAGGGGAAAAGAGGGGAGGGATGAATTAGGAGTTTGGAATTAGCAGATACACACTATATAAAATAGATAAGCACCAACGATTTACTGTACAGCACAGAGAACTATATTCAATATCTTGTAATAACCTATAATGGAAAAGAATCTGGAAAAATGTATACATATATGTATATATATATACACACACCCATATATATAACTGTATCACTTTGCTGTACACCCGAAACTAACACAACATTGTAAATCAACTTTAGTTAAATTGAGAAAAAAGAGCCTCAAGTTTCCCCCAATCCAGCCCCACTCCAACCCTCTCTTGCAGCTCGCAGCCCAGCGCTGGCATCGTTTGTGCTACAGCATCCCAGGACCACCTTCCCCTCTGTCCACGAGAATGAAATAACCCCATCGCACGTCAGCACTGCAAGCACCGGGTCCGGTCTCTCAGGACACGACACCCCTGAAGAACCAAGGTCCAACTCTTTCACCATCTGGCCGACCTCAGCTTCCCGAGGGAGAATTTTTAACAAGACAGCGGCTGGGGCAGAGTGAGTTCATATGGCACAGGTGGTTTGTATGGTTTTGAGCTTGGGGACGCCGCAGGGGCTCAGACCACCACAGGGCCTGCGGACAAGCTCACCGTTAAATCACTGGCTCCTGCTCTGGTCACCTAGGTACCCCTTCCCTCCTTGCCCCGCTCCCCGTTTCCAATAGGATTACGAGACGCCACTAAGCATTGTGGGAAACTCCCTCCAATTCCCTTCTCAGGAGGCGTTGATTATGAAAGCCCAGGCCCGGTGTTTTATTCCACCTATTGACCAGAGAGTCCCCTGCTGTCTTGGGATCCTTCACAGGCCTGAATAGGCTCTAGTTTACAAAAGCAGTCGCGGCGGGGAAGCTTTAGACGGTGCCGTCCTACAGGTAACCATTGTGTGCGGATTATTCATGTCCTGCTAACTTTGGAGGCCTGAAGTCGGAAGGGGCCCGCCTTCAGAAGCGATGATAAACAGCTCTTAAAGGGTCGCACAGGTCAGTGAGAAATGGGATTTGACTGACACCTATTCTATTGACCCAAGGATTTTAAGAACAGTTGTCAAGGAGAAAAAGAAGCCGCATTCCACAGCTGGGCAAAGAGCCTGGACTCAGGGACTGTGACAGAGCGCCCTCTGCTGCTCATTCAATGCTCTGCAGGCCGTGAAAGCAAATGCAGAGAAAAAACCCTCGAGACAGCAGAGGCCACGGGGACCAGCTAAACGGCCTCATAGTCCAAGCCCTGCGTTTCTTTAATGAGTTTTTTTAATGCGCTTTCCTTAAGCTACGGTTTACACCCCCACTGTAAAGGCAGAGTTGGATGGTCTTTAGTACATTTATAGTTATGCAACCATCACCACAATCCGGTTCTGAAATGTTCCCATCACCCGGCAACGTTTCCATCCTCAGGAAACCAGAGCTGCTTTCTGCCTCTATCGTTGTGCCCACCCTAGGAATCGCACATAAATGAAATCCTGCAGTCAGTAGGCTTTTGGATCCGCCTCCTTCACTTCATGTAATGATTCTGAAGTTCATTTATGTCGCTGCAAGGTTCAACAGTATTCCTTCTGTAGAGCACAAGGACCTCTGCTCACTACCGTGTAATGACCTCTATGGGAAAAGAATCTGAGAAAGAGTGGATACATGTCTATGTAGAACTGATTCACCTTGCTGCACACCTGACACTAACACAGCATTGTAAATCCACTGTACTCCAATATAAAATGGAAACAAATTTTAGATAGTATTCCTTTGTATGGATTTACCACGTTTTGTGTATCCCCTCACCTGTTGGTGGACATCTGGGTTTCTGACTTTTATGAATCATGTTACTAAGAACATTTGTAGACAAGTCTTTGTGTGAACGTGTGTTTTAATTTCTCTTGGGTAAATACCCAGGAGTAAAATTGCTGGGTCACATAAGACTTTTTCAAAACCTGCCAGATTGTTTTCCAAAAGAGCTGCACCATTTTACATGCCCACCAACAAAGTAGGAGGCTTTTAGTTTCCCTGCGTCCTGGCCATCACAGCCCGGGCACGCCTGCTTCCCGCCTCTTAGGGATGGATCCTTTTCTCTGGACCTGTTCCCCATTCTGGGGGCTCAAGTCCACTTAAGAGGTTCCCCCTCTCTCTGCCCCACATTCGACCCACAGAAGGGAGGTTCTCTACAAAACAGAAATAGAATTACAGATGTAGAAAACAAACTTATGGTTACCAGGGGATAAGGGAGGGGAGAGATAAATTGGGAGATTGGGATTGACAATACACACTATTATACATAAAATAGATAACTAATAAGGACCTACTGAACTCTACTCAGTACTCTGGAATGGCCTATATGGGAAAAGAATCTAAAAAAGAGTGGATATATGTATACGTATAACTGATTCACTTTCCTGTACAACAGAGACCAACACAACGTTGTAAATCAACTATACTCCAATAAAAATTAATTTAAAAAATAAATACAAAAATAAAATCAGTTGCAAAATTTTTTTCTTTATTGAAGTATAGTTGATTTACAATGTTATGCTAATTTCTGCTATACATTACATTACACACATTATACTTTTTTAATATTATCCTGTTCCTTCTTTTTATTTGTTTTTGTTTTTCCATTTTTTTATAAATTTATTTATTTTTGGCTGCATTGGGTCTTCGTTGCTGCACGCGGGCTTTCTCTAGATGTAGTAAGTGGGGTCTACTCTTCGTTGAGGTGCGCAGGCTTCTCATTGCGGTGGCTTCTCTTGTTGTGGAGCACAGGCTCTAGGCACGTGGGCTTCAGTAGTTGTGGCTCGTGGGCTCAGTAGTTGTGGCTCGCAGGCTCTAGAGGGCAGGATCAGTAGTTGTGGCGCACAGGCTTAGTTGGTCCGCGGCATGTGGGATCTTCCTGGGCCAGGGCTCGAACCCGTGTCCCCTGCATTGGCAGGTGGATTCTTAACCACTGTGCCACCAAGGAAGTCCCTACATTCTTTTTAATATTCTTTTCCGTTATGATTTATCCTAGGAGATTGGCTATAGTTCCCTGTGCTATATAGTAGGACCTTGTTGTTTACCCATTCTAAATGTAGTAGTCTGCGTCTGCTAACCCCAAACTCCCAGTCTATTCCTCTCCCTTCCCCCCTCTCCCCCTTGGCAACCACAAGTCTGTTCACTATGTCTGTGAGTCTGTTTCTGTTTTGTAGATAACTTCATTTGCAGCTGCAACATTTAAATGCCCTGGTGGTGCAGTGGTTAAGACTCTGCACTCCCAGTGCAGGGGGCCCAAGTTCGATCCCTGGTCAGGGAACTAGATCCCACATGCATGCCACAACTAAGGAGCCCGCCTGCCACAACTAAGGAGCCCACGTGCTGCAACTAAGGGCCCTGCCTGCCGCAACTAAGACCCGGTACAACCCAATAATAAAAATTTTTTTAATAAAATAAAAGCAAAGAAGTCTCACGTGAAGACCCGGATGGCCAGCTTCTCCTGAAAACCTGGACGTTGCCGGCAAGCCTGCCCCACGCTCCTGGCTGGCGGCAGTCAGCTGGCGCTGGGTGGCGGCTGCTGCTTCAGATGAGCCTTGTGTCCTGGTCCCCACAGTCCACTTCCTGCTGCCTCTGCATCCCTGAGGTCAGGGCCATTGCCATGTGCCCCGCTGGGTTTTTTTAATCATATGGTTAGAATAAAATTGGGAAACTAACCAGTCCTAGAGCGTATTTGAAGAAAAAAATGGGAGAAAATAAATTTCCCCTGTGAAAGTAAAGGCCATGTCTCTGTTTCGTCCACCTGCTCGAGGTCACTCATTTGGGTCCCCTGTGACGCCAGTGGCATCTGAGCTGGTGACTCCCGGCTCTGAGCCTTGATTATTTCATTCTTCCAACAAACAGGTACTGAGTTCAAGTCCAGTAAATGGCCCCCAAAATACACATACAATGGCTCATGAGATGCAGCCAGACTGCATCATCTGAATGGTAATTATCCATGTTGATATCAACCTCGACCAACGTTTAATCCCAGGACAGCTGCCTTCCGGTACCCAGCCCAGGAGGTTTTCTCCTGGGATATTTTCCACCACGTCACTCTAAATGTTTGCTTCAGCCAAAGGTAATTTAAAAGCCATACAGTAACTTTCAAAGTTTCATTGTTAATTACTCGTCCTTTATTCTTCAGCAAAAATACTCAATTCTGTGGACAAAAGTAGGTTTCAAAGTACTGCTGTGTGATGTAACACAACCCCGAATCAGGCCTGAGGTCTATGGTCTCAGAGACTTCGGCCAGTTCGACAGCATCCAAGAAGAATCCAGGGTGGATTTTTCCACCAAAGTGCCAAGCTTTGAAATAACTTTTGCAAAGGCTGGCACGTGATGGAATTGTTCCTAACAGGCCTTGGCGTCGACTTCCAACGATCCATTCACTTGTCGTTCACAAGGAAATGCAGTTTCCCTCTCACGGAAATGGTTCATTTTGTCATGAATGAACAGAAGCAGGAAAATTGAATCAAACTAAGATGTGTTTCACCTGCTAGAACCGTCTCTGAACATTTAACAGATGAGAGCCTGGGAGGCAAGAAGATTTGGGGTAAATGGTGTGGGTTCCACCCACCGCCCCTGAAGCTCTCCTCCCCACCCTCCGAACCCTCCAAAGGGGCAACGGTTGCCAGATACTTCAAGGGATGATTTCTCTAAGTGTGGGGTTTTTTTTTCAGTCACAAAATTTTAATCAGTTGCTAATTGGCACTGTGTACTTACTTTTTAATTTTTATTGGAGTACAGCTGATTTACAATGTTATGTCAGTTTCAGGTGTACAGCAAAGTGAATCAGTTATACATATATATGTATCCACTCTTCTTTAGATTCTTTTCCCTTATAGGTCATTACAGAGTATTGAGTAGAGTTCCCTGTGCTCTACAGTAGGTCCTTATTAGTTATCTATTTATATACAGTAGTGTGTCTATGTCCATCCCAATCTCCCAGTTTATCCCTCCCCCCTTCTTCCTTGGTAACCAGTTTATTTTCTACATCTGTGACTCTATTTCTGTTTTGTAAATAGGTTCATTCGTACCGTTTTTTTAGGTTCCACATATGAGCGATTATCATATGATACTTGTCTTTGTCTAAGTGTTTTTAAGGCCACATGAGCTGTGGTTGTGTGACACCCCTGGAAAGAAGCTCTTCTTACTCCCCAGGACAGTGGGATGGGCCCGCTCCTGGGGCACTGTTTTGAAATCCTGGAACAGGCCTTCCACGGGAATGCTCTGGTCAACAAGGATGGTCTGCAGGGGTTGTCACGAAGCTTCAATACTGAGATGAGCAACAAATGTGGAGCGTGACATGTCCTGTGATGGACCCTCCTGCAGAGGGGCAGCTCCGTGTTCTCCACGGGTCCAGTTTCAGCACCCCAGAAGCCTCTCCCGACTCCTCAGACACTGGCTAACCCAGCATCCTTCTTACATATGGGGAGACCGAGGCCCAGAGAAGAAAGCAGAGTCAAGAAAAGATACCATCATCAAAGCGACGGTGATGGGATGAAACGTTGTCTCAGAATCTATGAAAACCGTTCAACCGACCTCAATCAAGCTCATTGACGGAGCAGGCAGTGAAAAAAGGCAGGTGATGTCATCTGAAACTGTGCTGTACGAGACTCGTTTCTTTGAGGGGAAGCCTGGCATCTACCTGTTCAAATGAAAATACGTCCCCAGTAGGGTTTCAGCTCCGCAACAGCCAGGCCCCATCCCAGCTTCTCCCTCAATGGAGACACCTGGTCCTTCATCCCCGGTACTTGGTTGGTCCCCTGGTTCTGCCAGTGCTTCCTTGTAAACACCCCTGTGTCTGTCCTCTCCCCCGAAGCCCACGGCTCCACCCTTGGCAAGCCCCTGCCGCAGACTTCTGGAGAACCCCAGTTGCAGTCTCTACGGTTACAATTCGTATAGAGACATCACAGGGAAAAGCCATCACTGAGAAGGTCAGTGGCATTGTCCGGAAGAGGGCAACGTGGACGCCCCAGTGGGAGCCGGGCTCCCGCCACGACCCGTCACGTGAATGTCTCAGCTCCGCCCTCTGGCTTCTGTATAAGGTGTAGGGCCAAGTGTGAAATTTAGATGGGGAGCAGGAAAAGGTGCCGTTACAGACACTAACATAGGACACTGCCCCATCTGCGTGGTCTCGTTCTCGACCCCTTTGGTGGTTGTTTCTCTTTTATGAGTCTTTTAATTCATTATTATTTTTTTACTTGAAGTATAATGATTGACAATGCTGTGTTATTACTGCTTACAGCAGCGACTCAGTGCTACACATACTTACATTCTTTTCTTTATACTCTTTTCCATGATGGTTTATCACGAGATACTGAATACAGCTCTCCGTGCCATACAGTAGGACCTTGGTGTTTGTCATGGTGTCTTTATTTGCTACTTAATGTCATGCTTCCTGGGAGATGAAGATACTCTCGAGGTGAGAACAGACCTGCCCAGATTCTGGGGGTCCCGTCCCGTGACTCGGCACGCAGTCCACCCTCCAACAGCCACTGGACCCAGCAGGGCCACTAGACCCAGTCCCCTTCCCCAGGGACCCACTGACCCAGCCAACATTGGATGGTAACCCCCCCAAAAGCTGGCAACCTCCACGCCAGGATGCACTCGGTACCTGGGCTGGGGCAGGTGAGGTTTCACTGGCTGAGTCACCCGCCAGCCACTGCCAGGCCCTGCCTGAGACCCTGCAGCATGTGTGCGCCTGGCCCTGACCCCCTACGCTCAGCCCAGCCCCCGAGGAGGACGGAAGGCAGAAGGCTGCGTGTCACAGAGTGAGGGCGAACAGGGAGGGCCCAGGCGTGCAGGGTGGCGGGGGTGAGGCCCGGGCACCCGAGAACCCATCCCAGGAGGCAGAGGGAGCAGCGCCTGAGGGCACAGCCAGCCCCCCAGGGCAAAAGCTCCATTGTCCCATCGGACCCACAGACACCCGCTCAAAAACAAAAGGATTAAGAATTATAAGATGGCAAGTGTTATTGGCCGAACTGTTCCCTCCCCCCAAGCACCCAGGACCTCAGAATCTGATCTTAGTTGGAAATAGGGTCCTTGCGGATGGAATTGTTAAGATGAGGTCATCCTGGGGTTGAGTGAGCCCCTAACCCAGCAGGATTGGTGTCTTATGAAAAAGGGGGAATTCGGACACAGACCGGAGTGCAGAAAGAAGAGTGTGAAGACACAGGGGGGCACAGGGCTGCCTGCA
This sequence comes from Phocoena sinus, assembly GCF_008692025.1. NCBI lineage: Eukaryota > Metazoa > Chordata > Mammalia > Artiodactyla > Phocoenidae > Phocoena > Phocoena sinus. Next base: position 88,007,599 of record NC_045776.1, read on the forward strand.
GGCCAAGGAGAGACGCCTGGGACGGATTCTCCGGGCGGAAGGAGCCAGCCCTGCGGCACCTGCCCTGTGAGACGATTCATTCCTGCTGGTCAAGCCGTCTGCTCTGCAGTGCTTCGTCACGGCTGCCCCGGGACACTTACAAAGAGACTGCAGTGCGCTGAACCCCCAGCACAGGCCCTCCTGAGTACGGGGCCTCGTGTGACCACACCGGTCTCACCCAGGAGGCCGGCCTGCTGGCTTCCGAGTCCCACTCGCGGACGCCTCCTGATTTTGCCTTCTGAGCGTGCATTTCCCCTCTTCTGCTAATGGCACTCCGATTTGGGTGGGAGGCACCCCCAGCTCACCATGTGCATTCTTTGGGGGGGGTGCCCCAGCTCTGGGCACCAGGCTATCCAGGTGGCCATCACCGTCCCATCTCCCCGGCCACGCTTAGCAGACACAGGGATGGGAAAATGACCCGACCTGGACAGCGCCTGGGAGTTCTGCTTGATTCGAGGGGCAAACAATGAACTTGGAGATGGCCTGACGGAGAAAGAACTAACAGAGGGAGGCATTCTTAAGCTCTGACATGTTTCAGGATCATCTCGGGGGCTGAGTGACACGCATGGCTAAGCCGGTCCCCGAAGTCCGTGGGTCAGCAGTTCTGGGCTGGGACCAAGAATCCGCGTCTCCAGTGACCTCCCAGGCGATGCCGATGCTCCTGGCCCAGGACGCCCGCTTGGAGACCCATCAACAGAATGGAAAGCAGAGCCCAGAGTAAGGGCAGGAAGACCCGGCCGTGCCTGCAATCCATCCTCTCCCCGGGCTTTTATGAACGTGAGCTTCTCTCACACTCACGGGAGTGGGTGTTTTACCTCCTCCGTCAAGAGATTCTAACGGATGCCTTCTGAATGACCGGCCCACCCCTCCTGCCTCATTGCACGTCCTCCCCAGGATGCTGAGGAACTGCGCCGCTCCCTCCGAGCTCGCCCGTCATCCCTCCGACAGCTGTCACAGCCTCTCCTCCTGGAACCTTCTCCCCTCTCGGTCTGGCAGTCACATTCCCAGAATGTTCAAAAGCCCGGATCAAGCCATGTGACCTCAGAATTCACCAGTTCGGCTATGACTGTACCTTGATTGTCCCAGCAGAGCCGGGAAGTGCGGGGGCCTGGCTTTCTCCAACCCGAAAGGGATGTTTCTCCAAAGGTTTCCCGATTGCGGGCTGGCTCCGGGTGGCTGCTTTAGGCTGCGGGGCAGGATTGTGTTTCTGAGAAGCAGCTCGGCGTCGGGGAGGGGTGTGGTGACCGAGGGCATGGGGGCCGAAGCTGAGGGCTGTGGGCTCACATCCCACCTCTGGGACGTGACTCCCACGCTGAGCTCATAAAAGGGGATGCGGCTTCTGCCTGGTGCTGCGGACGTGCTCACTCAGATCCAGCCGCTGCCATGCTGTGCGGAAGCCCAGGACACACACAAAGGCCACGTGCGGGTGTCCGGCCACCACAGCCACCAGAGGTGAGGAGGAGGGAGCTTCCGCACTGCCCCGGGCATCGCCTGATGGCAGCTGCGGAGTGAGCAGGACGGGAACCCCGGCGGAGCCCTGTCAACCCCCAAATCGCGAGAGAGGATGAAGAGATGACTGCTGTGGTCTCAGGTGCCTGGTTTGGGGGTAAACTGTTACACAGTGATAATAACAGACACACAGGAAGGAGGGCACTAGGTGACGGCAAAGGGGGCCTGTGTGGCTTTCACTGCCCGACGTCTTAGTCCATTCAGACTTCTGTAACGAAGCACCACAGACGGGTGGCATTTCTACACGGTTTTCTCATGGTTCCGGAGGCTGGAAACCCAAGGTCAAGGTGTCTGGCGAGGACCAGCTTCCTGGTTCATAGTCTTCTCACTGTGTCCTCGCCTGGCAGGAGGGGCGAGAGCTCCCTGGGGTCTCTTTTATTTGCTTTGTTTTTTTGCGGTACGCGGGCCTCTCACTGCTGTGGCCTCTCCCGTTGCGGAGCACAGGCTCCGGACGCGCAGGCCCAGCGGCCACGGCTCACAGGCCCAGCTGCTCCGCGGCATGTGGGATCTTCCCGGACCGGGGCACGAACCCACGTCCCCTGCATCGGCAGGCGGACTCTCAACCACTGCGCCACCAGGGAAGCCCCCTGGGGTCTCTTTTAAAAAGGCACTCATCCCATTCACGAGGGCTTCCCGCTCACGACCTCATCCCTGAAGGCCCACCTCAAAACACCACCACAGTGGGATTATGCTTCAACGTGTCAATTGGAGCGGGACACAAACATTCCTTCTTTTGCAGCCAATATCCATTCTGCTTCCTTCTGGAAACAGCTTCCATCTTCCCTCTGAGAACCACCGCTGTCACCTTCCATCCATGAGCGCAGGGGGTGTCGACCCCATCCCCAGCTCCAGGGCTGAGCACATGACCCAGGCGGACAGAGCAGAGTCCCCTGGCCACGGTGCTGTGTTCAGAGGTCTGACCGGGACTGAGTCTCAGTCCCTAGAACTCAAGGTGCAAGAGGTACCACAGTCACAGGGTGGCTCTCCCGACAGGACGTTAGCCTGGAGTCGTCGGTGCCCTTGGGAGGGGCTGCAGGAGCGAGGGGACCCAGACGGGTTGGGGGAGACGAAATCAGTGGCCAGAGTCGGGCCCTTCGGGGTCTGGCCATGTCTGAAACCAGGGCTCCCCTTCGGGCTTCTCAGTTACGTGAGCCAAAAAAATCCCCTTCTTCTGCTGACGCCGCTTTGACTCAACTATTTGGCCCGTGTAGAACTAAAAGATGCCCTGAGTGACACAGACCAAATCAGGGAGAGAGAATGTGGGCGACCGGGCACCGTCTGGGCGACTCATCTTGCGGCATCCACACCGCATCCCGCTCGCTCTGGGTTTCCAAGACGACGAACCAGACGCCAGCTGCCCCTTCCCGTTTCTACCGTGCCCTGTCATCCTCACCACTGGCAGGCCCAATATAAATGGAAGAGTGGCTGCAAGAGGTTTTAGGGCCACCGTAACAAAACACCCCAAACGGGGCTTAAATCACCAGCGATGTCTTCTCTCACAGCTCTGGAAGCAGGAGCCCAAGGTCAAGGTGTCGGGTGTCGGGTGTCAGCAGGGCAGTCCCTCCTGGGGGCTTGGGGGTGGAAGTTCCCTCTTCTCTCCGGCCTCCCGGGCTGCGGCATCCTCAGGCCCCTCAGCTTGTAGGTGCGTCACTACGGCCTCCGCCTCCACCCTCGCCCGGCCTCCTCCCCGCCTGTCTCCTCTATGCGGGCGCATCTGCGTCCAAGTTCCCCTTTCCTTTCTCTTACAAAGACACCACTCGTTGGACCAGGGCCCACCCTACTCCAGCGTGGCCTCCTCCAAACTTAACCATCTGCAAAGACCCTATTTCCAGATAAGACCACGTTCATGGCTACCAGGGGCTAAGACATAAACTTGTCTTTTTAGGGGATGCAGTGAAACGTTCCACACTGGCTGTGAAATGCCCACCAGTCCATTTCTTCAACTTCCATCCATGCTTCCAGGAACAGAATGCTGTCCTGACTTCTCCCTTCTCATGCAAGTTTAAAGCTCAGCGAGGAAGACGCTCAGCTTGGACTGTGTCCAGCTCTACGGACAGTAATGGCCTCCCCATGGCTTCCCGTGTGAAACGGGGCCCAGGCCTGGGGTCACCAAGGTCCCAGGGGCCCCGTCTCCCGGCCCCACCATCCTTAGCATGCAACCCCGTTTCCATGGTTACAAGAGGCTGCAGGAGGGAGTGTGGGAAGGGTGAAGGACAGAGAACAGAGCCAGGAGCTGAGCCTGCCCTCTGCGCTCTGCCCAGACCTTCCAGAAGCCCACCTGGCATCTCCTGCTCGCCTCTCGCTGGCCAGATGCGTCAGGTGGCTGACCCTGGCAGGAAGGAAGGCAGGGACGTGGCCTGCCCCCTCCAAGCAAACCAGCCCCATTAATACAAAGACGGCGAGGCTGGATTTGGGGAAGTCGACATCTTCTCAAGGGCTTTTCTGGGTCCACGGCCCTTGTCGTCCTGCCAGCCAGCAGCTGCTCCCCAACCCCCCAGAGCGCCCCAGGTCTAATCAGCTGGTCCCACCCGGAAGACAGACTGGGCAGACACAGCTCTCCTGCTTTTCTTGCTCTCTCCCTCCTCCTGTCCCCATCCGCCCACCCAACTAGTCATCCTGGCAAAAACAGAAAATGTTTAGATGGAGACGGGAAGGGAGGAAGCCTTAGGTCTGGTGGCCCAGAAACCCCAAGACCCTGGCCCCTCAGGAGATCAGGGCGCTTCTGGGGGCCAAGGAGACAGCAGGATGGGGAGAAGCCCTCTGTGTGGACAGTCGCTGTGCATTTTGTGTGTGCTTTCATTTGCTTGGCGTTTCTGCTCACCCAGGATACAGTCTCCCTTTCTGGTACCCAGCGCCCTAACTTCCCACCTGCGACCTCCCCAAACCGTCTCTGGTCCATTTGAGTGGAGCTGATACCAGCCCCACCCGAAATCGTTATTTGGTGAATGAGTTAACTAGCGAACGGCCCATCCGGGCTCTGGAGAAGTCGAGCACATCACTGCCGCCGCCCCGCCCCCGCGTTAAACAGAGACACGCCCCCCCGGCTCGCTGCGGCCAGCGCCCTGCACACGCTCAGCATCTCCCCGCCCACAGCTCATCTTCGCCGCGCTGGCAGGTGTGAAGCACGGCATCCCGGCGCCGCCTCCCGCCAGCATGGTGCCTGGTGGGAAGCAGGTGGCCACAGGCATCTGTCGGACTGCTACATCAAGCCAGGCGCGCCCGCCCGACTAGAGACAGACCTGGAGTCCCCAGAGGGGTCTGGGGACCGGACGGGTCATTCACCCCGTTACTCGCACTTGCCTATTCATCAGCTGAGCAGTATTTCATTCACTTCACAGCTACGGAGAACCCACCAGGCACCAGGAGGTGGAGCCGGCCCAGGGACAGAAAGGTGGCACCTGCCCCTTCCTGGGGGTCCCGGCAGCCCTTGCTGCCAGGGTGGGACTGTTCCAACGGGGCAGTCACAGCCACACGCGGCCCCTGAGCACCTGCAGGGCGGCTGGCTCAACTGGGAAGCTGGTTCTTATTTTATTTTATTTTTATTCTACTAGCCACCTGTGGCTAGCAGCTTCCCTATTCGAGCAGATGTAGGAGGAAACAGACACAAAAACTAGAAAATGCAGTAGAGAAATTTCAGTGCTATTCCATTCCTTCTGTCTGTCCGTCCATCACAGATATTCCAGTGAGCACCAGCCCTGTTAAGAAGCACCGTGAACGAAACAGAAACAGCGCCCACCCTGGTGGAGGTTACATTCCAGAGGGAAAGGGAAGACAAGAAACTCGTGAACGAATAAAACAACTTCCCACAGAGACGAGCGCCGTGATGACAAACTGGGTGGAAGCGTCGGGGGCAGTGGCTGCTTTAGACGGGGTGGTGGGGAAGGCTGCCCTGAGGCGGTAACATTTAAGTGAGGCCCACGTGATGAGAAAGGAATGACCATGCAAAGACAGAAGGGAAGAGCATTGTAGGCACAGAGAACGGCAGGTGCAAAGGCCCTGAGGTCGGAGGAACAGACGGGAGTCCTAAGTAAGGCTGATGACGGTAGGAAATGAGGTCTGCGAGGAAGGCCGAGGTCAGACCACCAAACTGACCAGTGCACAGTCACGATGCTATTTTAAGAGCAGGCAGTTCCCGTGTGGTTGACCCAACGGATCGATGGACAGCTGCCCACTGGCCCAAAGGATGTGAAGCTCAGGGCCCAAGGCTGTGAAACTTATCTCTTCAGAGTCTGCTACACAAAGCAAGAGACAGTGCGATAAACTCCTTAAAAAGTGTTTTCAATTCTGGCCAGATATCCTCTGGCCAGGAGGTTTTTAAAAAAACTCACTGCTGGTCTATCCATACAATGGAAAATTATTCAGCCACAAAAAGGGACGAGTCACGGACACATGCTACCACATGCATGGACCTTGAGAACATCATGTTTAGGGAAAGAAGCCACACACAGAAAGACACATGTTGTATGATTTGAAACATCCAGAAGAGGCAAACCCACAGAGACAGAAGGTAGATTCGTAGTTGCCAGGGGCTGGGTGGGGAGGTGACCACCAGTGGGTTTCCTTTTGGGGTGAGGGTGCTGTGTTGGAATTAGACAGAGGTGTTGTAAATTACTAAATGCCACTGAATTACAGGCTTTAAATGGCTAATAAAATTACTAAAATGTTGAATTTATGTTTCATGAGTTTCACCTCAATAAAAATAAAGATTAAAAAAAAGGCTGTGCAAGACAGAGAAGAACTCAAAGTAGAGTTGAAGACAGAACACTTATTGGGCACCTACTGTTTGCACCCTTCAGGATGTTTCATACTCGCAAATTCAGTCCCCACTCTGCGAGGACGGTACTGTTATCATTAGCTCTGATTCCTGAATGGGGCGGCCTGAGGAAGACCCACACTGCAGGACTCGGGCTGGCATGGGACAGGAGAGGAACAGGTCATCAAGCTCTGCTAACACTCTTTGCTGGAAAGTTCCATTCAAATTGATTTCCTAGCAGCTGCCTATTCTCTGCCGCTGGTCTCGTGGATTCTGCCACCAGTACTGCACCTGTTTTATGACTCTGTCGCACACAGTTCAACATTATTTATGGGAAGTCCTTCCTTATTATTCTTTTTTATCAAAAGTGTCCTCTTTATTCTTCCTAGATGAATTTGAAAATCAGTGGTTGACATTTTCAAAGATATTAGAGGAAACATTTTCCTCTTAAAATATGGAGTCTTTCTACCCAGAATTATGATGTTTATCCTCATTTATTTAAAAGTCCTTTTACATCCCTTGTAAGAGCTCAGTTTTCTTTAAACAAGCCACCAAACTTCTCTCCTTGCATATTAAAAAAAAACCCTTGTTATAACGTCAGAATTAAAGATACTAAATTTTTAGAAATGAACAATGATGAGAATTTAGATGAAAGAAGACAATTATATCTATGAAAATCTTGTGCCCTGTTAAATATAGATTCTTAGATTAAAAGAATAAGTAAATGAATCCGTTCTGTTTATCTTAGGGAAATGTATCATTTCTGATAGGTTTTTAAATATTCTGAAAAGGGTCCCTGACAATTCCCCTCCACCCACTCCTAGACCGCAGGTGGGGACCACTGCTCTGAGCCACCAAAACGTGGGGCTAGCTGTGGCCAGCCACTAGGGCCCTCCCCTCACTTACCCATCTCCCAGGCTCCTCCCCAAGACAGCGATGGGACCCGAACCCAAGCCTGGGGCCATCTGCCATCCCCGTCGCGGCCGACATGCAGCGTGCCCTGTAAGAAACCAAGAACACGCAGGTGAAACACACGAATCACTTTCAGGTCCTCCCAGGACCAGGAAAGGGCCCCAGAGAAGCCTCGGCCTCACTCACAGGACAGCCCTCCTCTGGACCAGGGGACGGATGCAGCACGGGAGGGGCCTGAGGGACACAGACCCTGGGCATGCTGACCACTGGCACCTCTTCTGACAAAGCGTCTTTAAACATTTGTTCTGTATTTAAGGGAAGGATGCGAGCTCATCCCCACTCCCAGCACATCCCACACGGCAAGGTCGAGCCCTCGGCTAACGAGATCCACTTTCCTTGGCAGGGATCTGGGAGGCGGCCTTTGTTGCTTTCCCATCGCACTTCTGTGATGGCTCAAAACGTCTTTATGGGGCCAGCCCCGGCGTCCAGCAGCAACCCTGGCAGGTGAGACGGCCTTCCTGAAAGGTCTGTGACCCTGACCTGCACAAGAGAATCCCCCGGGCCATCCTTCCAAAATACACACGCTCCACCCCAACCTTCTGAGTAGGAATCCTCCGGGTCAGGTACAGCATCTGTATTTGAAAAGCTGCCCCAAATGATTCCAGTGAGCCCCACTAATAAAGAACAACCCAGCCCTTCCCGGGCATCAGTGTAACTTCAGCTGCAACGAAGCACGAAGCCTTCACCTCCTCGGACCCTTGGGTTTCTCGCGCCAGACTGTCTGGGGGTCACATGTGGAAAGAAGATGTGATTTTCCCTTAATCCGTTTATAGACCAACGGCCCCTAGGCAAGCTCCAGACCTGGGCCTCTTTGATGGAACAATGAGATAATTCTCGTCCTGCAAGGATAGGTGTGACTCACCCCGGAGGGTCATCTCCGTGATTTTTCAACAACTTTGGTTTTGCTCCATAGCTTTGATACGAAAGGAATTCCATGGGAGGAATTCACAGAACACTCAATTCCTACTACTGGAATTTTTTTCAGTATCACAGGCAAATAAGAAGTTAAAGCGAGATAAATATCTGAACTTTAAAAAATGTGGGGCCGTCATGTAAAACAGCAGAGTCTACAGTTTCGTCCTGATTAATCTGACAGAACCTTAAGTGTGAGTTTTTCATGGTGCTGATGTGTCTGGAGTGTGAATGGGGGGAAGCGGGGGGAGCACGAAACTGCCTTCTTCCTACCAGATGAGCATCTCCGTGCCGCGCGGGCTGCAAGGCCACCGAGCTGGGGTGCGCACCCCCGGAGATACGGGAACGAGGAATGTGGAGTGAGTGTTCAACGGGGACAGAGCCTCAGTTTGGGACGATGGAAAGAGTGCTGGAGACGGGTGGGGGTGATGGTTGCACAACAGTGCGAATGTACTTCAGGCCCCTGAGCTATATGCTTAAAAGGCTTAAGACGGGAAACTTTATGTTATGTGTATTTTACCACAATTCTTTAAGATGCTTGGCTGCCAAAACCAGCTCTTCCCTGGGGGTCAGGATCCCCTTCCTTTTCTCTACTTTTCAGGAGTTAAAATTGATACCTAGGACTTCCCCGGCGGTCCAGAGGTTAAGACTCTGCATTTCTACTACAGGGGGCTCAGGTTCGATCCCTGGTCAGGGAACTAGATCTCACATGCAGCGTGGCACAGCCAAAAAATTAAAAAAAAAAAAAAGAAGAAAGATCAAAGGTCACAGATTATCAATCCTCTCTGAGCTGGGAGATGGATTATTATTATGTGGCTCTGCCTAGAGGTTCAGAACTCCTTTTGGGGACCTCCCAGGTATCACAAGGGGTAAAGAGATGAGTAGGACGTGCTCCATTGAGGAGGCTGGGGACATACAGCCCAGGGACACCGCATGTCACGAGGGGTTCGCGTTTATTCTAATTCAGATCATTCTTTCCTTCAGAATCCAAATATAAAGTCAGGCGTGATAAGTCTTAGAAAGAAACACATGAACTGTTCTGGGAGTCCAGAGAATGAAGAGCTTCTAGTGTAACCCATGTGGGCCCCAGGGCCCTGGTGGACCAGGCTGCATATAAGGAGATGCTCTTCATGAACCAGGCAGAATAAAGGGCGATTCCAATCTCTGTGCTTCTAGAAAAGATTTCAGGCATCTAATTCATAATCCATAGCCATCTTGTTAAATCTACTCTTTATTCCGGGAAGAGTTCTGGATTTGGAAACATTGGAGCCATTCCTCCGAGCATCTTATTTCCTTTGTCTCCAGTTCTCCACACTTGGAAACCTCTCACTGATTCCCCCCCATTAGCCCACTTCCCCCAGAAAAATACCCTTCCTAGCACCCAGCTTCCGGGAATTTTCAGTTCCTCTTTCTTGGTTTCCCCTCTTGTTCAACTACTGCGGCCTCTGGGTCTTTTTCTGTTTGATTTCTCTCCACTTCACCGGTCTCAGCCTCGTTTTCCCAACCCCCCACCCCGTGACAGAGACTGCTAGACCCGGGTCCGCACACAAGCCCCTCCCCTCTCATCCTCTCTTGTCTTTTCCCTTCCCGCCACCCACTGCCCTGACTCTGTCCTGCGCGTGAACAATGGGAGCCGCGAGGGAGGCAGGTGCTCACGGCAGGCAGAGGAAGCTGGCTGAGTCGGGCTCTCCCCGTGGGAGGGCTGGTGGGTGGTCAGGGATGTCTGGAAGCACTCACGTCGTGGTGGGTTGTGTCTGTTCACGGACAGCACCCGGTCTGGACAGCCCCGGAGGTGCCGACAGCTGGACAGATCATCCCGATTCCGCACCATCGCTGTCCCCGGAGCCAGACAGGGAAGCTCCGCAGCGAAGTCGGACTCTGCAGGAGACCTCTCCCCGGGGCAGGGGCTGTTTGCATGCTTGGTGTTTTTTCCGCTGAGATGTTGCCCAGGATACCCCGCTCACGACTCTGCTTTCCAATCTAACTGCTGAAGGAAGGGGTTCTGACGGGCGTCAAGTGGGTGTGCAGAAGCGTGAGTCACTGTGCTTCAAACACAGCAGCTGGGGTCACAGGAGGCCATCCACCGTGGGCACCAGCTTCCCGACTGGGGAGAGAAACCTCTCAGCCATCGCCCTTGAACCAAAAGCCTCAGAGCTGCTCTGGGTCTCCTGGGTCCCTTAGCAAGCACTTTATGTATCCAGGGATCTCCAAACAGTTTATATCAGACATGGCTTTCCTATAAAACAACACATGCATCTAAAAGAATCGCTACTAACAGGCATTTCTCTCAAGAAGACATACAGATGGCCAACAGGCACATGAAAACGATGCTCAGCTTCTCTAATTATCAGAGAAATGCAGATCGAAACTACAACGAGGTACCACCTCACACCGGTCAGAATGGCCATCATCAAAAAGTCTACAAATGACAAATGCCGGAGAGGGTGTGGAGAGAAGGGAACCCTCCTACACTGTTGGTGGGAATGTAAGTTGGTGCAGCTACTATGGAGAACAGTATGGAGGTTCCTCAAGAAACTAAAAAAAGAGCTACCATATGATCCAGCAATCCCACTCCTGGGCATATACGCAGACAAAACTCTAATTCAAAACGATCCATGCACCCCTATGTTCACTGCAGCACTATTCACAATAGCCAAGACATGGAAGCGACCTGAATGTCCATCGACAGAGGAGTGGATAAAGAAGATGTGGTACATATACACAATGGAATACTACTCAGCCATAAAAAAACGAAATAATGCCATCTGCAGCAACATGGATGGACCTAGATACTGTCATGCTGAGTGATGTAAGTCAGACAGAGACAAATATCATACGAGAGCACTTATAGGTGGAATCTAAAGTATGACACAAATGAACCTATCTACGAAACAGAAACAGACTCATGGAGAACAGACTTGGGGTTGCCGGAGGGGGGGGCAGGGATGAATTGGGAGTTTGGGATGAGCAAATACAAACTATTATATATAGAATGGATAAACAACAAGGCCCTACTGTATAGCACAGGGAACTCCATTCAATATCCTGGGAGAAACCACAATGGAAAAGAATATTTAAAAAAGAGAGAGAGAGAGAGAGAGAGAGTGTGTGTGTGTGTGTGTGTGTGTGTGTGTATAAAACAGAACCACTTTGCTATACAGTAGAAATTAACACAACACTGTAAATCAACGATACTTCAATAAAAATAATAAAAATAAACAATTTTAAATAAGCAAATAAATAAAAGACATCCCTACTCTATTCAATAAAAGACGCTTCACTAACCTAACTTGTCTTCCTCTATCCATCCTGTCCTGCTTTAGTATGTCTCACACAAGAGTCAAGGTGATGCCTCTAAGACAAATCAATTTCTGTACGCGTTCTTCCGTGGCTCCCATTTTTGTCATAGTGAAAGTCAAGTTCTTACAGTGGCCACAAGGTTCTGAGTGATCTGGTTCCCCACCCCCCAACCCACATGCGCACACACACACGCACACACGTACATGCACGCACACACACAGGCACACACACACACACACTATCATCTCTCGTCTCACCTCCTGCCACCTCCTGCCGCCAGCCTTCAACACTCCAGGCATGCACCCACCTCAGGACCTTTGCACATGCTGCTTCCACAGCCTGGAAACTCTTGGCCCAGAAATCCAAACGGACCACACTCTGACCTGTTCCGTGTCATCACTCAGAGACCCCCTTTTTTTTTTTTTGCGGTACGCGCACCTCTCACTGTTGTGGCCTCTCCCGTTGTGGAGCACAGGCTCCAGACGCGCAGGCTCAGTGGCCACGGCTCACGGGCCCAGCCGCTCCGCAGCATGTGGGATCTTCCCGGACGGGGGCACGAACCCGCGTCCCCTGCATCGGCAGGCGGACTCTCAACCACTGCGCCACCAGGGAAGCTCAAGACCACCTTTTTGTCAGACCTTCTCTGGCCCTCCCACACCCCAGCACTCCTCTTCCTCTGAGATTTATTTTTCTCCAAAACTTTTCTCACACCTGGCGTAGATTTTACCTAATCATTTTGTTTATTGCCTGTCCTCTTCCTCTAGATTTTGCCCAGACGATTCACCACTGTATCCCCAGCACGTAAAATATTGCCTGGCATGCAGGTGTTCTACAAGTATTTGCTGAGCAAAACAGCTTCATGTTTTGTGAAATAAAAGAGGAGGGGAGCGTGCACATTTCTTGTGGGAGGGCAGAATACTGCTATGTGTTTCCCACGTCAAGAGAATACAACCTAAGAGGCATAATGAAGGCAACCATACTAGGTGGAGGATGAGGGATCTGATGAAGGGTCTGAGTTGGCAGTTCTTGTGTTAGAGGCTCAGATGCAAACACACAGGAAACTCCTGAGCAGGGACCAGGAGCAAGTCGGGGGAGTGGAGGTTTCCTACCTTCCTTCTCTGCCTGGAACAGCAGGAGCCCTGCCCGCTCCGGAAGCTAGAGTCCCCCACCCCCTCCACCTGGAGCCCACTTGCCGCCCACACTCCCTTCTTGCAGTGGACAATTGTCCAGACACCAACTGCAGCTCAGAATCACAATGTCCCGGAATTTTCTCTCTAGAAAAGCAACTCCTAAAACTCCATCAAAGCCCGGGTAGGGTGGGAAGATGCCCAGATCCTTCCATGTGAAGAGTCTCCATCCTGCTGCCCGTCTTGAGCTGCCAGCTCCTCGTCCTCCGGGTTGTCTCGGCATCAGCCACCAGCTCTGGGCACACTCCTGGCGGCGGGGGGGGGGGGGGGGGGTCCCAGTCCAGTGGGTGCATCGTCCACATTCCTGTGACAACTCCTCTGAGCAGAGACATGGAAAATTCCACCTCCCGCTGAATGGCTCTGATGCCACAGTCAGGGCAAAGCAAACAAACCCTGTGTCTTACCGACAAATGAAACAAACCACAAAAATCTCCTCCTCCAGTTGGGATGGTGCCCAAAACTCTGCACAGCCGCCCAGAAGCAGCCACAAAGGATCCACAGTAATTTATTTTTCTAGTCATGAAGAATCCCCTTTAGGAATGCATCGTCGGAGGGAAGACTTTTGTTTCCAGTCTTTTCATAAGCCTTTTGGTTACATACAAAGGTAAAGCCAAAAGCCTAGTCCAGATTCAGAATGTTCAAAAAATCAAGGTCACATGATAATAATTAACACGTACACTGTGTGTCCGGTGTAAATCTAAGCACTGTACATTTGCCATTCACTTAATCCTTCTATCAACTCCATTTAACAGATGAGAAAGCCAAGGCACAGAGGGGCTAAGCAACTCGCCCAAGATCACACAGCAAGTAAGTGGCAGAGTCTGGATTCAAACCCAGAAAATCTGGCTCCAGAGTCTGAGACCTTCACACTGAATCACCTTTCTAGTTCCATAGAGTAAAAAGATCCTCTTCCTTGTGGGAAGAATGACCTCACTGGGGGTTATTACATGTCTGGGATTGGGGTGCCCAGATTATCGGGGCTGTGGTCAAGGGCACTTCCCTTGGGAACTGGTAAACTGGTCCCTACCAGGGCTTCCCTGGTGGCGCAGTGGTTGAGAGTCCGCCTGCCGATGCAGGGGACGTGGGTTCGTGCCCCGGTCCGGGAAGATCCCACATGCCGCGGAGCAGCTGGGCCTGTGAGCCATGGCCGCTGAGCCTGCGCGTCCGGAGCCTGTGCTCCGCAACGGGAGAGGCCACAACAGTGAGAGGCCCGCGTACCGCAAAACAAACAAACAAACAAAAACTGGTCCCTACCAAATGCCGGCACACTGGGGAGCGAAGAGTAATAACCACATGAACCCAGTCACCCCATTAACACCTTCCCCCACTAGATGGCCATGGCCAGCTCCAGCATTTGCAAAATCCAGTACTACAAGGGCTGGCAGGACATGTACACGAGTGAAGTGGGAGAGGCGACAGGCAACAGAGAGGGGTGGAGAGGGTGGTAAACTGTAAAGTACCAACCTCCTCTGGGGCAACCATTTCTCAGCTCCCATGGTGGCTCCAGCATGGCCACATCTTCAAGTGTGTAAAGAGGGGCAGAAATCTGGCTCTTGATGTGAAAAGCTACCATTTCAAATGTTGGGGGCAAATTATTTTGAAAATGTACACACTGACTGATAACAGAATACATCAAGGGGGATGCACTGTGGAGGGCCCTAGTCATCCTTTGGGTATGACATCCATTTTCATTGACCAGTACCTGAGCACAGTCTGTTCTGATTGGTCAGTAACAGGTTGGCACTCATTCTTATTGGTCAGCACTAAGTTGGAACATTCTAATTGGCCAGTGCCTGTACTCAAGGTAGTCCTATTAAGTAAGTATATCTGAGCATTTTTTCCCTAAGGAGAAGGGCCATAGCTTTCAGTAGGTTCTCCAACTTGTCTGTGGCCCCTGAGGAGCTACGAACCATCTATTTAAACACCCTGTTTCCTTTATATGTTTTCATTTCTACTGTTTCTGAGCACTGATTATGCTTAATGCTGGCACACGTTTTACCTGTTCCCATGCCAGCTCACTCTTGTCAGATCACGATTTTGTATCAAGAGCTGGGAGCCAGCCCCCAAGGCTCAATTTTGCTTGATCAAAGCCGATCCTGGCCACTTCATTTCTCCTGTCCCATAACTGGCTTAGGAATGGGCCTGCCTTCCAATTCAGCTATTGAGATACTGGGGCAAGTTGGGCTGGGGGCAGAACTGGGGAGACTGGAACATTTATTTTTAAACAACACAGGAAAAATAACACTGTATTCTTTTCTGTTCTGTAGATATTTTGCGTCCATCTACGCGTGGATCTCTGGCAGCCATTTTGCAACCATGAGGAGAACTAGCTTGAGAGATGGAAAGGTCCTTGATGGTACAGACTCAGAAAATTAACTAGATCAGGAACCGCCCTGAGTCCAAATTTCTTAATATGTGGAATACTAAACTTTCCTTGTTGTTTAAAGCCATTTCAACTGGGTTTTCTAGTACTGCAGCCAAGAGCATCGCCTAAACGATATACTAATTCTAGCTATATGAATAATATATATTCTTAGACTACTAGCTATTTAGAGCATTTCAAGGGACCTTCCTGAGATTACCTGCTGTGTTATTAATCCCAATAACTGAGCTGGGGGGGGACTTGGACACTTTGTTTTTTTTGGACATCACCTTTTCTAATTCCCACCTTTTCAGATGACAAGCTGGACCATGAAGTTGGAATGTACTCATGATCACCAGCCAGGCAGTGGCAAGGGCATTCTGACTTGGTCTGGGCACTTCCTCCTGGACTAACCCAGTCTCAGATTTGCAAAGCGTCAGGCTCTCAACAATGTGTGTGCGACAAAAGGAAAGATAAGTGAAAACGGTAAGTTAAAATCTAAGCTGCCGTGCCCAGCTTTTTCCCAACACGTTTAGGCTCACGTCCCACGTGAAGGAAACTGGAAATGGGAGGTAACAGATTAGAGACTCAGGGAAGCAGAAAAGACCAAGGAATCTATAAGCAGACCCATAATCAAAGAAAAAGTTCGCCATTCCTTAAAAGCTTGGAAAGTGTGTGTACACTCACATCTTTTTAATTATTCATAGTCTGAGTGTATTATCTTTAATTATTCTTTTTTAGCAGTATTTTCTTTTGACTAACCCACCACCAGCCATCATCCTGTTGTACAGACGGGGCTCCTTCATTCCTGAAACGCGCTGCCGTCAAATGTGGAGAAATGATACCCAACCTGAGAAGGCAGCGTGTTCAAGAAAGCAGAGAACGGGACTTCCTTGGTGACGCAGTGGTTAAGAATCCGCCTGCCAATGCAGGGGACACGGGTTCGATCCCTGGTCTGGGAAGATCCCACATGCCGCAGAGCAGCTAAGCCCCTGAGCCACAACTACTGAAGCCCGCGCGCCTAGAGCCCATGCTCCGCAACAAGAGAAGCCACCTCAATGAGAAGCCCGCGCACCGCAATGAAGAGTAGCCCCTGCTCGCCGCAACTAGAGAAAGCCCACACGCAGCAACGAAGACCCAACGCAGCCAAAAATAAATAAATAAATAAATTTACATATAAAAAAAGAAAGCAGAGAAAGCCTCTCCTTGGAGGTGAGGCTGGTTCTTGCACAGAATGTAAAAATCACGTGGCTCTACGTGACCTGTCCGTGGTGCTGCCCCTTGTTTGTTTATGTATGTATGTATGTACGCATGCACGCATGCCTCGCTGTGCAGCGTGTGGGATCTTAGTTCCCCGACAACGGATCAAACCCACGTCTCTTGCAGTGGAAGCGCAGAGTCTTAACCACTGGACCGCCAGGGAGGCCCCTGTCTCTTGTTTACACGATCTGCCGTGCTCTGCAGTGCTGACCCCGGGGATGGACTCACCTTTGCTGGAGCTTGTCTAGGGAGGACAGGAGAATGGGAGGTGGGCTAGATCTTTGGGAGGAAAAGGGGAGGATTCACACCTGATGGCCTCAATTGATTCCGGGAAATAAGAGGTGAAGTCAGTCTGGGCAAAGAGCCCTGGGGAGAGCAGTGCCTGACGTAGGAACCTGTTCTTCCAAACATCACCCCCACACACACACCATGAGCATTGATGCCTGCACAAGGGCTCTACTCTCCTGTCCAGCCTAGGCGCTGCCCCTGCCACTCTCTGCTTCTGCCCCGGGTCCCACACCCTGAAGACCTTAATTGCTACAATTAACCCCTCTCTCTCTTGCATATCACTTCTCCTCTCTACATTCATTTCCCATTCAACACAGAACAAAACAAAACTCCATGGATCTACATTCCCCCCCAGCTCTCCCCCAATTTCCCTGCTCTCTACATAACGAAGCTCCACTTCCCTGAAGCCCTTCACCAGCCATGTCCATGCTCCTAAGCTCAGGGGTCTCCGCCCCCCCATGCCTTCCCAGCAGCATTAACTCCCTCCTTCTTGAAGCACGTTCCTCCCAGGATTCTGGGCCGTCATGCTCTTTATTCTCTCACTGTCACCCCATCTCAGTCTCCAGGGCTGAATTCTCCTCCGTGTCCAATCCTCTCACTTGGAAACACCCTAGTTTTCATCCTTGGACCACTTCTCCACACCCTCTCCCTAGATGATCTCATGCCTACAGTTTAAGTACCATCAATACTCGGATGCCTTCCGAGTTTTAGATCACCAGCCCCTCATCTCTTGAGCTCTGGTCTCCCATATTCAGCTGCCAACTTAACTCCTTGACTTCCGTGTCTAACAAGCATCACCCTTGATTATCCGCTTCCAAACACACTGGCCTCCGAGCTCTCCTCCTCGTAGCCAACGGCCTCCCCATCCACCTGCTGGCCTGGACCGAACACCTGGCTGCCATCCTTGCCTCCTCTCTTCTAGCCAGGGTCCCTCCAAGAAACAGATTTATGACAGATGGTTTAAATGAAGAGCGTTTACTGACAGGGCTACTTTCAGAGAAAGGTTGGGGGAGATACATGTACGACGGATGCTAAGGAGCCCAAAGACCTGTAAGAGGATAAAAAGAATTCTCAGAGGCCAGGAAAGCTGCATCCCTTCATGGTGAGAAGCATAATCAGTAAGTGTAACTGAGCAGGAACCCTCCCACATGTCCCCCACCTCTTGTTTGTAGCCAAGCTTTAGCCTCCCAGGCCTTCCCCCAGTTCCCAAGAGCAAATTTAATCAGAGAATGAGGAAGTGCAGAAACAAACAAAAGCAATCAAGCAAGACAAAACGAAAACCATTTAGCCATAAAACAAAATCAAGGGCCTTTAGTTCCTCCTCAAGGGCTATAGATAATACCCTGAGCCGCATCCTTGAGTTATTTTACAAACACTGAAACCCCTACCAGGATAAGAGCATGCTTCCCACAAGCATGCAGACCTCAGAAAGGTTGGAACCAGAAGGCTGAGGATGTTGACTCCCGATTACCCCCCCACCAACCAGGCAGAGGTATGGGCATTAGCTGATCACGTACCCTGTGACCCTCTCCCTCACGCTGTCTTTAAAAACACTTCCCTGACAGCCAAAGCCAAACTCAGAGGGTTTGGGTCCTTTGAATATGAACTTGCCCATTCTCCTTGCTTGGTGCCTGCAATAAACACCACGTTTTCCTTCACCACAACCTGGTGTCAGTAGGGACTGGCTTAACTGCTCATGGCGCGTGGACACAAGTGTGGTTCTGTAACAAAACAACAAAGCTGCTGCTAAGGTCTGAATGTTTGTGTCCCCTCAAAATGTATATGTCGACATCCTAGTGCCCCAAGTGACGGTAGAGGGGCTTGGGAGGTGCTTAGGGTCATGAGGGTGGAGATAGGTCATGAGGGTGGAGCCCTCAGGGATGAGATTAGTGCCCTTATACGAGGACCCCAAAGAGCTTCCAAAGGACACGGCGAGAAGCCTGTGACCTGGAAGAGGGCCTCACCCAACCTTGCAGGCACCCTGATGGTGGACCTCTAGCCCCCCAAAACTGAGAAATAAATTTTCGTTTGTAAGCTACCCTGTCTGTGATATTTTGTTTATTGCAGCTTGAGTGGGCTAAGACAACCAAGAGAGATGTGGTTCTGAAGAAAGGTGGGAGCAGTGAAGAAATACCCTAACCTTTTCCTCCTACTAGTGCTTCGCATTGGACCAAACTAGTCAGAAATCAGAGAGTCAGAGGCTGGATGATGTGGTCCCAGGGGTCAGCCTCTGGGGGGTAGAGCAGGAGGAGGGCAGAGAGGAGGGACAGGGGTGGCACAGATAGAGAACAGCAGGCCCTGGGTACCGACCTCAGAGGGCCCAAGGAAAGAAACAAAAGCTGAGGCGACTTGAGAGCAGCCTGAAACCGTGAACCACACTGCCTGCTCTCCTACAGATCCATCGGCAGAAGATGAAGCCCTCCTGGATCAAGGTGGTCAATTACTGGATGACCACTAACCTATGCAGACAAAGGGACAACCCTCAGGAAAGTAGGCTTAAAATAAGGACAAGAATTCAGGGAAAAAAACTGATAGCCACACACCATAGAGTGAGACCTCACAGATTCAGCCTCGGCAAGTTACTAAGCAAAGAAGCAAAGAAATAAACAAACTCAGATGCAGCAGCAACAGGCCTTAAGTGGGAGATCAGGATGCGGTTAACAGGTAAATAATGCAGAGACAATATATTATCTAAAAGGTCCAGTTTGAGACAAAAAATGATGAGATGCAAAGAAACACTGAAATGGGATTCATACTCAGGAAAAAAGCAATCAATAGACCATGTCTCTCAGTGCCCCCAGATTTTCAATGTAGCAAAGATTACATAGCAACCATTATAAATCTGATCAAAGAACTAAAGGAAACTATGCTTAAAGAATTAAAAGTATGACAGCAATGAGTCAACAAATAGAGAGTCTCAAATGGACAGAAACTACATTTCTAAAAAAGACCCATTTGAAAAAATTATAGAGTTGAAAAGTATGATAACTGAGGTGAAGAAAAATATACTACAAGGGTTTCCATAGTAGATTCAAGATGGTTAGAAGAAAGAATCAGTGAACCTGAAGTTACAGCAGTAGAAATTACCCAATATGAAGAACAGAAAGAAAAAATATAGTAGGTCCCCTACATATGAACCTTCAAGCTGCGAACTTTCGAAGATGCGTATGTGCGAGCCATCAACGTCCAGCCGTGAGCGCAATTGCAGCTCGCCCTCCGTCTGCTATGGCTGACGGTCCTTCAGCTCTGCCATCTCCCACCTCCTCTCCCTCCTCCAGTCAGTAACTCTTCCTGCCTGTTCACGTGATGCTGGCCCCTGTGTGCCAGCTGTTGTATGGTACTACTGTACTTTTCAAGGTACTGTGACGTAAGATTAAAATGTTTTTATTTTTTGTGTTTGTTCGTTTTTTTATGTATTATTTGTGTGAAAAGTATTATAAACCTATTACAGTACAGTACTATGTAGCCGACCGGTGTTAGTTGGGTACCTTGGCTGACTTTGTTGGACTTGACGAATAAATTGGACTTACAAACGCACTCTCGGAATGGAGCTCGTTCACATGTAGGGGACCTTACCGTGTTGAAGGACAAATGAAGTGACCCTCAGAGACGTGGAGGAGGGCGTCAAGAACACCAATATACATGTAAGGGAGTGCCAGGAGGAAAAGAAGAGAAGGAGCTGGAGGAAAATACTTGAAAAATACTGGGCAAAAGCTCCCCAGAATATTCAAGAGATCCATACCTGGACCCATCATAATCAAACTCCTGAAAGACAACAAGAAAACCCTGAAAGCAGCAAGAGAAAAAACGACATCTGATACAGGGGAGCATCAATGCCATTAAAACCCAAACGATAACAGCTCAGTGAAACAACGGAGGACAGAAAGCAATGGGATGACATATTCAAAGAACTGAAATCAGGAAAGAACTGTGAACCAACAGGTCAACGTCCAGAGAACGAGCCCTTCAAAACTGAAGGTGAAATTAAGGCATTCCCAGATAAAGGAAGACTGAGAGAATTTGTTACTAGCAAACTGTCTTACAGAAATACTAAAGGAAGTCCTTTTAGCTGAAATAAAATGATTCCAGACAGTGATTTGAATCTGCAGGGAGAAATGAAAGGCACCAGAAATGTAAATATGTGTGTTAACATAAAAGGCGCTGCAAAGACAGCTTCCTCTTAACTTCTTTATGTCACAAGATTGTGTAAAACAATCATTTTACCCAGAATACACAAAGAACTCTTACAACTCAAAAATAAGACAGCCCAATTTTTAAAGTGTACAAAAGATACAACGGATCTTTCACTAAAAAAAATATATGAGTGGTTAACGAACACATGAAAGGATGTGCAGCGTCCTTAAACGGTGGAGAAATACACATTAAAACCACAGTGAGATAGCACTCCACACCCACAAGCACTGCTATAATAAAAAAGATAGTCGAGACCCAATGTCAGGACGCGGAGAATCTGGAATCCTTACCCATCACTGGGGCGCATGTTAAATGGCACAGCACTGGGGAAACAGTCTGGCAGCTTCACATAAACTTCCACATGACCAAGCAATACCACACCTAGGAACCTACCCGAGAGAAATGAAAACAGATGTCCACAGAAATATGCACACAGAGGTTCACAGCAGCATTACTCGTAATAGCTAAAACGCTAAAACTGGAAATAATTCAAATGTCTGTGAACTGGGGAATGGATAAACCAAGTGTGGTCCACCATAAAAAGCAATAAAAAGGAACACACTACTGATTCAAGCTACAAAATGCATGGCCCTCCATTACATCATGCTAAGTGAAAGGACGCAGATATAAAAGACTACGTACTATACGATTCCAAGTATTCAATACATGAAGTGTCCAGAAAAGACAAATTTATAAGAGAAAGCATGACCAGAGGCCCCTCGTGCTGGGACTGGGAGGCAAGGATTGGCAACAAGTGGACATTTTGATGGAAATGTTCCGAAGCTGGAAGACGGTGATGGTCACACAAGTCTACAGATTCACTAAAAATCATAGAATTATGCAGTTATGATGGATGAATTCATGGTAAATTATACCTCAGAAAGCACTTAAGGGGCTTCCCTGGTGGCGCCGTGGGTAAGACCCTGCGCTCCCAGTGCAGGGGGCACAGGTTCGATCCCTGGTCGGGGAACTAGATCCCACATGCGCGCTGCAGCTGAGGACCCCACGTGCTGCAACCTAAGACCCGGTGCAACCGAATAAAAAAATAAATAAATGGCACTTTTAAAAAGATCAAGGTGTGGCAGGCAATACAGTCCTATCGCCCCAGGCCTTCGGCCTCTGCCCTTTAAGCAAATTGAGACCCTCCCCTCCCCCCCCCACCCCCTGCCTCACTGTACCCAGGCCTCCAGCACAAGCCAGGGGCTCAGAGTTCCACGTCTGGGGAAGCACAGAAAGACACGGGTGCCGGGAGCTACATGGACCAAGTCTTGGTCTTGCAAGACCCAGCCCTACGACCCAAGGCCACCCCAGCTTGCAGACGGGGACTTCTGGGGGGCTTTGAGCCCAGGGGGAGCAGATCCCCTCTGAGCACATGGGAAGCAGGTGGAGAGCTGTGTCCACACGCAGCCATTATCCTCGGCCTCCCGCCTGCCTCCCTGGCCACACCCCATCACTCGTATCTTTGCTGCGGGGTGTCACGGTCCCCCATCTGGTCTACCTGCTACCTGTGCTCTGCACTTCAGGCAGCCTTTGCCGTCTGTCCGCCCGCCCCCCCCCCCCCCAGGTACATTGGACACTGAGACCCTCAGCTGGATCTCCGTCCACAGTCTCACCCGCTGCCTGGCCACCTGGCCTCCCGCTCGGCAGGCGGGACTGTGTCTGCAGCTGCTCCTCCAGGCTGTTTGCTATCACAGGCCTCCTTGCTGCTCCATCAACACTGAACCCAGTCATCTCAGATCGTCCCAAATCTACCCTTGGACGACAGGGCCTGGACCTGCCCAGGAAACTCCATGACGAGCTGGGAGCACGACTGGCACGGGGACATAGCAGCAGCACTACCGCCGTGCCAGCCGCTGTCTCCATAGGGGTTTCTGCCCGGGAGCGTTTTCCACAGTCTCCTTCCAGAAGGACCAAGTTAGGTGAGGTAACCGTAAACCTCAACTACAGTCCGGGAAGGCTCTCCAGGACTCCCACCCTCCGTTCCGCAGAGGAGGGGACCGAGGTGTGGGGAAAGAATATTGCCTGCACCCTATGTTCACAGCAAAACCATTCACAACAGGCAAGACATGAAAGCAACCTAAATGTCCATTAACAGAGGAATGGATAAAGATGTGTGTGTGTGTACACACACACACACACACACACACACACACACACACACACAATGGAATACTACTCAGCCATAAAAAAGAACAAAGTAATGCCATTTGTAGCAACATGGGTGCAGCTAGAGACCATCATATTAAGTGAAGTGAGTCAGACAAGTACATTTGTCATAATACTTATACGTGGAATCTAAAATATGACACAAATGAACATATCTACAGAAACAGATTCACACACATAGAGAACAGACTTGTGGTTGCCAAGGGGGAGGGGGTGGGGGAGGGAAGGACTGGGAGTTTGGAATTAGCAGAGACAAACTAGTATATATAGAATGGATCAACAACAGGGTTCTACTGTAGAGCACAGGGAACGATGTTCGAGAGCCTGCTATAAACCAAACTGGAAAAGAATATCTGAAGAAGTGGACATTTATGTGTAACCGAATCACTTTGCTGCACAGCAGAGATTAACAGAACACTGTAAATCAACTAGACTTCAACTGAAAATATACACATCGCCAGCCATTTCAGTAAACAGTGAATGCTGGCCACTCTCAAGCCATCACCACTGCGGCCGCCCTGACCGGGCACCCTGAGGGGATTCAGGATGGAGAAAAGCAGCACCCTGGCCCGAGACAGCTAAGGTACGCGTCAAAGGTATCACTTCAATGGGCCCAGACTCTGCATCTCCCATACATAGAAAAGCACTAAAACCATTACGCGGAGATGTGTCTGTTTTTGTGATTGGCAACAATCTCCTGATATTCGACTACTTGTTTTGTTTTTTGTTTTTTTCCAACAAAAACTCCTGTACATCCTGGCTACTCCCCGACCTCTTTGGAGCGGCCCCTCGGAGCGACCGGAGAGGCCGTACCCCGGGCTTACAGCCTCAATAAAGACACCAAATAAAACATCTCCACTTTTAGGCTGTGCGTTTTTCTGCAGTCGACAGGGGTCACAGGCCCGCCGGCTGAACCTGCCGACCCACTGCCCTCGCTCGCCCGGACCACGCTGCCTCTTCTGGAACTTACCCCTTTCTCACAGGCCGGCCCTTAACCGTTTTCCTGGTTTAGAAACCTGCTCGTTCGAGGAAGGCAAGACCGGAAATGACGACCGGATGTTGCCCGAGCGTCAGACGAAACGACGGCCGTCTACGGCCGTAGACGTACGTACACGGCGTCCTCTCCGGAGGCGCAGGTGCGTCTTCAGCCCGCCGGCAGCTCGGACGCGGGACGCCTGCGCAGAGCGCGCCGTCCCGTCCACACCACACCCTGCGCCCAGTCTTAAGCAAGGCGGCCCAGGCGCTGGAGGAAGCAACAGCGGTGCGGCGTGCGCTGCGCTCTGGAAACCAGGCGGAGACGCCCCCAGGCCTTGCTCGGCTGCCCTCCAGAGGCCGGGCTTCGCCCTCGTCTCCCTCTGGAGTCCGTTCTCCCTGAGGCTCACCGTCATGGCCCAGGGAAGCGTGCTGCGTGTTAGCCGAAACAGTAGCCTCAGTTGTCACAGGGGTCCTCGCCAACCACACGAGTCACAGCCAGGAGAAGATGCAGACTGACCCCCGGCCTGCTCCCCGACCCTGACCCCTGAACCCCCCACCCTTTAAACCTGTGGAAGGATGTGGGCTTCGCTTTAGGGAAGAAATTAACAATTCGTTGGAAGAGCTCCCGGAAAGGACGCGACCGCTGGTTGACTCGCAAGCCGGCCCCCGCCCCGTCCCCCGGATGTCCGCTCCACCCTCCGGGGCCACCGTCGACAGAGCAGGTGTGGAGACCCTGGCGCAGCGTGGGTGCCTGAACCCTGGGAAGGCGTGTCTCTCTGAGCTCTGAGATGCGGCCGGCGGGCGGTGACCTTGCCCCGCAGTGCCCCAGACAGAGCCTCCAAAGGAAGCTGAACCGCCACCTCCCACCCGGAGGGGCTGCTTCCCCGCCCTCTGGGTACCTTTCCACCCGGAAATGCCCAAGGGTGCGAACCCGAAAACTCCATTCAGGCGATAAGCTTCGTATTCTTGAAGAAGCATAGACAAAGGCACTGAATTACTGAATGTGCACATCAAGACTACAGCTTGGGGCTTCCCTGGTGGCGCAGTGGTTGAGAGTCCGCCTGCCGATGCAGGGGACACGGGTTCGTGCCCCGGTCTGGGAGGATCCCACATGCCGCGGAGCGGCTGGGCCCGTGAGCCATGGCCGCTGAGCCTGCGCGTCCGGAGCCTGTCCTCCGCAACGGGAGAGGCCACAACAGTGAGAGGCCCGCGTAACGCATAAAAAAAAAAAAAAAAAAAGACTACAGCTTGAAAGCGAAGTCCGTGCGAAATAGAGGAAAAGGCAGTTACAGGTCACGTGTCGGGGTCCCCCCTCCATGGACTGATGTGCACTGATGTGCTCCAGGACTAGCTTATTTGTCTTTTTTTTTTTTTTTTTTTTTTTTGCGGTACGCGGGCCTCTCACTGCCGTGGCCTCTCCCGTTGCAGAGCACAGGCTCCGGACGCGCAGGCTCAGCGGCCATGGCTCACGGGCCCAGCTGCTCCGCGGCATGTGGGATCTTCCCGGACTGGGGCACGAACCCGTGTCCCCTGCATCGGCAGGCGGACTCTCAACCACTGCGCCACCAGGGAAGCCCCTCTTTCTTTTTTTTATATTCTGGATTTTGAACATCACTTTCCAACATGGTTAGAATTCAGTAAGGGTTATGGATTAAGGAAATTTCACCTAATAAGAAACTGAAAGAGGATTAAGGAAAGTATAGAGGCTAAATAACTCTAATATGGGGGGAAGGGGTCGCCCTGTTAATAAATGTTCATGAGAACCTGTCAAATTGGCAGAAGCGTTCAAAGCCAAAACCCCTGGATTGGCAGTTGTCGTCAATAGCAAGAATTCAGGTGGGTTCCTTAGTATGTCCTGCTGATATCTGAGACACGAACCACAGAAGCTTGTAATAATAACAACAGTAATAAATAAAACAATCAAAAATTTATCAAAAACACCTAAAATTATTAACTCACATTATATCATTACACATAATGGCCACAGGTGATTTTCATAGTAGAATTTATTAATGGATATGCAATAAAATATCTCCGCAAAAATCTTTACAGAATGAACACGAGGCAGAAAGTAAATATTCCTTTTTTGGTTCTCTGAGATTTTTTTTAATGTAAACATGAAAATATTTGAAGAAATGATAAAAAGTAACAAATGAACCTGTATATGTAATTTTTAAAAATCTGATTTCAAATAGGTACATGAGGCTTAGACATACAAAATGTGTTACCTGATGGATGACTTAAACACCTAAGTACAAATCAGAAAGCACTTCCATATCTTCAACTATAAAACACAGATTCAGTAAGTACTTCAAATCCAGAAAGAATGTCTTGAAAAAATACAGTAAGAATTATTATGAGAGGTGGGGACTAAAAAGACTTAACTTGAAGGGAAAAGTGGGACACAGGGGGAGCACAAAGTTCCTTCGCACAGGGACATAATCATACAGACAAATGTTTGGATGTACACAAGTTACATTAATACAAGCATGAGCTCTAGATATTTAAATATCCTTCAGGACAAGTCACACCTTCAACTTAAGCACAAATCAGGGAGCGTGTCCCACTGACAGGCTTTTTAAAGATTTAATAAATATATATGCTAGAGCCAGGATACTCCTATAGGAATTCGGACTACACAGTGATGACCGGCAAGTAAAAAGAATGCATAAATACAGACTTAAGCCTAAGCTAAGCAGTTAGATGTATAAAGTATGAACGAGTGAAATTCGTAATTGTACTGAATAAGGAACACATCTTCTAAACGGTCCAATATAATTCACACTTACGGTTTGCAGTCAAGCGTATCTACATCAGTTTTCAAGCCAATGTTAAATACAGTCTTGTGCTTACACAATCACATACAGAACTAACAAGAGTTAACTATATTTTGAGTATCCTTCACATATTCATTTAAAATTTTGACGAGATGCTATCTTATAGATGTCCACTCACTAGTAAGATTTCATACATTTTACAGTCTAAAAATAAAGCACATTATACTAAAGATAATGAGTAATAAAAATGTTAATTATCAAAGATTCCTGTAAACTTTGGGAATTAACTTTTAAAGTTCAGCAGAAGAGTAGGTACTGAACAAGAACATTTAGGTGGTCTGTACAACGGTTGAAATTTAAAAGAATTACATAATGTCTGGGAATAATCCCCTTGAGTTTAAAATTTGGTTTTATCACCATCTTAAACTGAGACTTTATTAGTGTTAAACAGGGAATCACAAACTTTATTTTGTAATGAGTAAAGAAGAGACCATTGTCTTTACGGTGCAGTAACTAATTTATTATCTTGGGTAATGACACAGCTGGAAATGGAGCTGAGTACAATAATCGAGCTTTTCCCGCAGGGTGCTGGGCGCGTTTAAACCTTATAAATCAATTTTAACAGAAGGCACTACAGAGGCTTTTGGGGGAACCTTGCAACCAATGTCTTCTAGGCCGATGGCAAACTTTGTAAACAACTGTGCAAAAATGGCTCTACTATCATGAACCTTCCTATTTCTTTTAAAAGGCAATAGTTAATATATAAAATTGGAGTAAATTAAGATGTTAATATATTAAACAATTTATAAACATTTAAAATTATAGATATCTTACAAAACAGCTCTGTGATAATAAAAATAATTTTTGCAAACATAAACAAACACAAACACCAGTACAAAAACGTCTCAATCAGCATGTTAGCTGGAGAGGGAAGAAAGTCTTAGACCTCACATCTAATAGCTTCGTAAACATGAAGACATTCCTAATTAAACCTCACATACATTTTTAACACTGAAATATAAAAAAATTGAAAATTTCAATAATTCCTTATTTTAAGGCCATTGAAACCAGTTTCACATTGTGAATTTTTGTGGTGTGTTATGTAGAGTCCGAGGATGTTTGGGTTAACTCATCACATCCATTCTGCTTTTTCTCACCAAACAATACATTCTGTTGCGTTTTCTCCTTGAATTCACTAACAGAAAGTCGGCACTCAATGCCACGTGTCACAATGTCTAGGATTCATTCATGAAATGGGAGGAGGCTCATTTGCTGCAGATGTGGTCTGACTCCAAGGATAAACGGCTCTTGGGACATGGTTGCTATGACAATGTTGTTGCTAGGATAATTCCAAGGATCACAAGCAAAATAACTACGCAAATAAGAATGAACATCATTTTCTGCAAGATAAAGAAAAACATTTATTAATTTGCAAGATACCAAAGGAAAGAAATCACTAACGTCATTTCCTAACAAAATTTCTCCTGGAATTTGAGATGTTTTTAAAATACAAGCCCATCATCAAGAAAGAAACCCCTACAGGTCATAGAAAAGGGAGGGGTGGGGAAGGAAAGTTCCAGAGGCAAAGCACTAAGTTATAGACACATGTATATTAAATGAATTTAATAACTTAAAATACGTATTATTAAGACAACAACTATTTACTCCTGGAGGTAAAAGGCAATGTCTACTTGACACCATGTGGGGTCTTCATGAACACGTTCTATTGATCACAAGAAAATCCCAAACAGTTATTTCTTGGATGCATTGTACATCTTTTTAAAACTTTAAATGGATTTATTTCTCACTTGCTGAAAAAAATCTTATTTATACATTTTTTTACATTGAGGTATGATGCAAGGAAGAAATCAACAAGCCATTAACTCGGTCTCCTGCTGCATCCAGGGCCCAGAGCAAGGCAGTATTAACAGTAACTTTTTGCTGTCTATTAACAAGCCCTCGCACAGCTGAAAAGCTAAACAACCTTTGGCTTAAGAAATCTAGCCTCTCCGGGAAGCCCATCTGGTCTGCGGGAGAACAGGAGGAATTCACGAAGATGAAAGGCACACCACACTGTCTGACTTCCAGTTCTCTTTGTAAACAGCAGAGATTCATCATTTTAAATTACAGTTATCGAACTCATGGCACACTTTCATCTGAGAAATCACAGCTGCTCAAACTGGTCAGCTCTGCATCGGTATTAACCTGCCAAGAGTGCCATCGATTACTGCATGAAGGTGAGCACAGCCGGGCCCCTCGGTAAACCTTCACGTCCACTGTGCAGAACCCCGGGACCACTGCCTTCAGGACATCACGCCCTCAAACTTCCTGTTGCTTGTTAACGTTACGTGCATTTCCTGGAAAGCGAGGATGTGGTCCCGACCATGCTCGCATCGTCCTCACGTGTCTCTCGGGGAGCCTCTCTCAGCACCTTTCTAGACACGCCTTTTTCCTTCAGCCTATCACCCCTCCTTTCCCACTGGCATCGCCCTTCAGCTCCAGAACCCGCTCCATATGCCCCTGTCAACCTCACTGCACCCAACCACCTTAGAGAACCAGGAGACTCTGACTCTCACTGCCGAGTCTCTGGGTAGCACGTATGTATGTGCGTGCTTGCTTCCACATCTGGCTTTCAGAGGTGCTCTCCTGACTTCCACGATAGCTGAGCTCCTGAACTCTCAATGCCATAGATTTAATGACCATTCTTGCCCAATAACCTGCTCACAACTCACGCCAAATGCCTGGACTTCTCCTTGGTGGCCCACGCACACCCCTGGGAGTCAAGCCACCACCTACTACACGTAAATCCTGGGCCACGTGTCCTCTTAGCAGTGTCGTTGGGCAGAAAACCGGGCACCCTGGCCTCGCTGCAGGGCTCCAGGGAGTAGGAGTCCCTCCACACAGGCCTACAGGCCCCGAGGAGGGCTGTGCCGAACTATCTGCTGCAAGAATAGTTTTTCCAAAGTATAATTAAAGACGCCGACCACTGCGTTTGTATTAAAAAAACAGACCTGTTGGTGTGCTCTCTGATGTGCTTCTTATCAGTGAGCATGGTTTTGTGTTCATTCGTGCTTAAAGGCATGAAGGTACACCACCGGGCCAGGCCCAGGGCACAGAGCAAAGCCCAGGCTCCCAGGGAACCCTGCTGGGAGGAGCCTGCCCTCGGTTCTACCGCCATCACCACAGCATCCAATCTAAAATTGAGTTTATCTTCAGTGGAAGCACATCCAACTAGCCATATTATGGCCACTAGGAAAAGCTAAGAAAATACATAGTTCATAAAAAATGAGAAAAATAGTTTTTAAATACCATCATTATTAATGAAGGGAAATCACATATACCGCTTTTTCAGCAGACGTAATAGGAAAGCATGGAAGGATACATGAACATCCTGCCTGATGAAAACAGAGAGCCTTCCTTCCTTCTGCCTTCTGAAAAAGTGGATCGCTAACAAACTCAACATCCCAGAGCTTCTAACGGGAACTACCTCGAGTGCAAGGTGGTGGCTTATGTGAACGCTGGGACAGTAACTGCAAGGGCCTCTCGCCTGTGGCGGGTCCTCAGTGCACAGAGGCTCACACTGAGAAACTCTTCGTCTTCGCTTTAAGAAAGTGCCAAGTGTCTACCAAGCCAGCAGTTGCTTTCACGATAAAATAATGAATTCATCAAGGACCACTTGTCACCATCTAGATATAATTTTAATCACAATGATCACGCCAAACAAACGTTTTAAGATAAATAACTGGTACATCCAAATTTAATACACCAGGCAGCATTCTAACTTAAGAGTTAATGCAAGAAGGATGATTCCAAATGCATAAAAAAAAACGGAGGAAAAACACAAAATCTACTGAAGTTTGGAGAGGGGTGATACTCACACAGGAAACAAAAATAAAGATACTCTAAATAAAGAACTGAATATCTTCTGTATTCCGAATCCTTAAGAATTAGCAGGCATGCTCACTTAGCACAAGGTTTCTCTTTAATGCGGCCACATTTACAACAAACCAGACGCTGACAAATGGAAACAAGTGAGACGAAGTCTTTTAATTCCACTGAGTGTTCTTCACAGCTCTCGTTCCATTCCCTCTAATTCCACAGTAAAATGATGAGTAAATAAATAGAGTTCACAGAGCAACTTTCGGTTGTTGCACTTATTGAAGAGTTAAAACTTAAGAGATAAATTAAACATTACATTTTAGTTTTTTAATTGAGAATTAATCCTCACTGCTAAGGTTATTCCACTAATGAAGGGCTCCTTTATTTAAGAAGGGAGCATCCTCCCAGACCAAAAACAGAAGACTGGAGAGTCAGGGGCTGCCGCCCGCGCCGTCGCATTTAGTAACAGAGGCAAACCCAGCCGAGGCTTTGAAACCAACAGGGAGATGACCCTGGTTTAGAGGTGAGCAGCCACCCGGCCTAAGCTGGCTCTCGGCACAGAAGCCAGGCAAACGCTCCACTGGCAGCCTTTCATTGCTTTCCAGTATTTGTCAATTGGGCAAAGCACCCCTATTAGCTAACTGGGCGAGGGAATAAGCAGATTAGTTGATTAGTTACTTACTGCCCATGCACGCTGACGTCAGCCACCACATCACGTGCCAACTGATAAGCCAATGATTAGAGCGATCACAGCCACCAGAGCAAGTGACACAGCAACAAGTACCCACTTCTTCTGTCAAAGGAAAGCAAGCGATTATATCGTGGTTAATTCCACACCGCCGTGTTAGAAGACATCATTCATTTAAAATCAAAGACTATTGGAATTCGTTTTAAAATCTAAGTTATGGGACGTCGATTAATTCTGCTTGACAACTTTCAGTTCTCATAAAGACGGGTTTTTAATTTAATGAGGTCAGACTACTTGGAGATAAACTGTTACAGAACTCGAAATATTAGGTGTCATCAATGAGAAAGCTGCATGACCACATTCTTTTAGTAAATTTCCAATGGACTGAGACATAAAGCTGATTGTTTTTCACGTATACAGAGCTACGTAGCCAGGTCAGTGAACTCAGAAATCAGTTATCTATGTAATAAGCCCCTACACTCTCTTCTTTCTTGTTTGTTTGTAACTGGCCATTAAGTCCTTCACTGCCCCTGCCACACCATGTAAAACAAACCACACTCCACTAGTGCCGTCTGGTCTCTCAGGGGCTAACTCAGCTGCCCCGGGAATGGAACCAGGACACCAGGAGAGGGGAGGGATGGCCAACATCTCAACAACCACGCACCTAACAGCAGAGGGAGAAGCTGAGCAAGCTGTGTGTGGTTTCAGATGCCAGGCCTTGAGTCAGAGAGACGGTGATAATTTTTGAAACAAAACATCACGTTCTGACCAGTGGCCACTCCGGGTAACGCACTGCTCCCAGCCACCTGCCAGAACAAGGCTTGCTCTGCCGGTTCAGGATAAGATGTATCCCCCAACCACCTTTTATCTCTGTAAAACCAGGGAACTTCTCATGGAAATTTTCGTTGGACTGACGTGCTGTTTAGGTCATGGAGAAAGGAAGGGAACTGCCCTTTTTTAATGATTTTTTTTAAGTGAAAGTCCATTTTGTGCCTGGACCAGCCAAAGCACTTCACATGCGGACCTCATCACCTCACTTTACTTTAAAGGTCAATATTTCAAAAGGTGGTAACACAGAATTATGTAAGAAACCATGTCTTATGTCTCAGAGATAATTAACACTCAGATATCCCCAAGAAAAAGCAGGGTGAGATGCTTTGCAGGCTGACATTAAAGCCCAGACGTGCATCTTATTTGAGAACGTCCATGGGCCATCGTTACAGGTAAATCCGCGCTCAAAATCTGACTATGTTTCCTGAACGTTTTGAAACTAACTCTTTACAAGGAGTTTTTGAAACTCCCTTTTTTGCCATCACGTTGGAAACCTCCCCCTGACTGGCACTGAGACAGCCGTCTTCCAGCAGGTGGGAGGGCGACAGGCCCTGAAAGCACGGGTTTGGTGCTTCGTGTTGCTCCTTTCCACACTGGAGAGAAAGGGACCAAGAAGTAATGGGTGAGGTCACACAGTGAGACACACGGTTTTCCAGTCCCTGAATCAGAACTTAATTCTGTGGTTTCGCTGTTTTCTTAGAAGAGCTTTCACTCACACACGACACACGTTAAGATTCAGATAAAGATACTAAAACTCGTTTACAAAGTTTCAACGTGAGTGCTACATAACGTCTATGGTCCACGGTCTCAAATAATTCTCTTCTTTCCTCCAAACCAAAGGATTAGCAAATAACGTAAACAAAGAATAAAGTGTTCACTGCATAAGATGTGTAACCAATGGTTTTTAGAACTTCCAGTCCCATGAGTTTTGTTATGTCCCTCCACATAATGACCCAAGACACAGAGAACTCTGGAATTGGAACCCATGCAACTGAGAAAAGCAGAGAGACCGACTTTGGCTGCAAAGGGTTTTCATTACTTAAAACCAACAGGGTTCACAGTCAACATAACTTATCTGATAAACTTCAAATGTTTTAGCAAAAAGAATGACTTCAGTTTTCAAATGAAACATTAATGTAAGAAGTTTTCATTTCTTGGAATACCTTTTAAGTGGGCTTGCATCGACGTATGCACACTCAAAACCAAATCCAGAGAAAAATGCCCTTTAATTCTTAAGGACCAAACTCACCCTTCTTGCTTTGCTTTGATATTTAATAGCTTTTTTCGTTTCTTCTTTAGCATGTTCTACATAGTCTGTGGCATTCATAACGTTTTTTTCTATGTTGTTGATCATTTCACCCTTAAAACAGAAAGTTTCAAACTTAGGAGATACTTTCAAATGACTTAATTGTGTATCTTAAGACAGCCACAGAGCAGCAGTAAAGTTTCCACAGGAACATAATGTGCATGAAATGGACACCGAATTTTTTTTCACATTCACGAAAAGATGAGACCATTATAAATGTACAATATGCAGAATAATCAAAATCCAACTTATAAAAAGAACTAAAAGGGATGGGCAACGATGCTGATAACTGAAGGCGTATCATGTAGACTTTGAGATATGCTTTAACATGAGAACACTCTTTAAAGATGGGCGCAGTGAACGGGAGGCGGCAGGCTTTAGGCTAAGCGAATATTTACTATTATGCACGTACATACAGTGGACGAAGAATGACATCTTTTCTAATGGGTAGAATATTGCTGCAATTTCTTCAAAATACAGTAAACCCAGAATAGCTTACGGTGGCCACTAAGTTGGCTAAATTAATGAGCGAAAACGTAAAGTGAGGTGCATCCAGTGAAATGTGAGGTGACAGAACACATTACCTGGTCTTCTGTCCACCAGCAGACGCAATCTGCAGCAGTGAGCGGTAAAGCATTGAAGAATGACGCACAGTTAACTTACTCACTCACACATGTAAACTTACTAGTAAGCTTTGATTAAACGCACATGTTGAATTAGACGAGCCAATATAATGCGGCACTAACAGACTTCTAAAAGGAAACAATGGAACAAAGCTAAGAACACATCGATTTTTCTAATGGCGACTAATACATCTGACATCAAACAAGCCTAATTAAAAGTCCAAGGCACTCTAAAATCTTTAGTAATAACAAAACTAATCACTGATTGTCTAATTGTCTAACTGGTTTCCTTCCTGAAAACAAGAAGCTGGTGGCAGCCAGACTCCCAGCTCTCCCCCTTCTGCACGGTGAGTGGCGCACCGGCCCTCCCAGCAGAAGGGGTGAGCTTGCCCCGTTCCCGCACCGTGAGTGGCGCACCGGCCCTCCCAGCAGAAGGGGTGAGCTTGCCCAGTCCCCGCACCGTGAGTGGCACCGGCCCTCCCAGCAGAAGGGGTGAGCTTGCCCCGTCCCCGCACCGTGAGTGGCGCACCGGCCCTCCCAGCAGAAGGGGTGAGCTTGCCCCGTCCCCGCACCGTGAGTGGCGCACCGGCCCTCCCAGCAGAAGGGGTGAGCTTGCCCCGTCCCCGCCCTACACTGCAAATGCACCGCACCGCACCGCAGCTCTGCACACATTTTTATGACAAGGTTCCTCAAAGTAAACACTGTTCTTCAAATGTTAGTGGCGATGTGGAGGATGAACCTGGCACCTGGATGGACTTCTCAGTGATCCTTACATAACCCAGGCAATGAGAAATAGGCCAGTCAGACTCGAACCTTCTTAGAGGACACAAGAGATCCTGAAACCAGCCTCCGCGGGAGCGAGGACGTGAGTGTGACGTGAATCCTAAGATGACTCGGTACGAATGCTCCGCCTCCACGGGGCGGTCAGCTGAACTCAATGGCCCACTGATCAGTGAGTGACCGAGGGCGAGCCTCATGCGCTTGCAAAGTCACAGAGGACCTTATTCAGCATCACGAGAGGAAGCGCAAGCACAGCCACAAACCTAACTGGAACCACCGGCTTGTGCTTCACACTGAATTTTCTGTTTTCAAAAATCTGTATCAACTTCCTCAGTTCCTCACAGGGTCTCCTCACACCCCCATCACCCCGTGCCGGTGGTACTAGCCACCGCGTAGCAAGTATAAGCTTCTAGTTACGTCATGGTGTATCCCCTTTGGGGCTTATTCTTTCATACATTTCTCCCAATTGTTACTCTAGTATATGGTCCTTACAGAAAACTTGAAAATACATGTATTTTAGAGAAGAAGACTAAAATTCCCATAGTCCCACTGTTATTATACTGCTTGGTATACTTCTTTCCTTCTGTGAGTACTGTTTCATGCAGCTGAGTTCATGCCATATATACATACACACAGGCGTAGAAGGGCGTGTGTTGTATACATATTCACGTTTATACATACACGTGTAAGGTTCAGTATCTCCCTCTTATGTCAACTTGAAATTCTGGCACATAACGTTTATATATTTCATTAAAAGTCCTCCATGAACAAAGACGATGTTGCCTATGGCTGCCTAACAGGCTGTCCTACGGACAAACCACACATAACTTAAGTAAACCAGTCCCCCACTGTTGAAAGGTGAAGCTGTTTACAGCGTTTCAGTCTCACATGGCAATAACACTACAACTGCTGAATTACGAGACTGCATCCAGAATACTGGCTTTCTCAGGTATACTGGAAGCAAACGTAAGATTTTACAGAAAACAGCTCTCTGTCTCAGAGAAGCAGAGACGTGTGTGACTACCTGAGTCTCAACGAGCACGGCCATGTCCACGAACAGCTCGTGCAGCTCTCGGATGCTGGTCTCCAGCCTCATAATGTCTTTATGACGTGACTCAATTTCATTGAGAGCCTGTCTAGTAATCTGTGAATCCGATATAATCTTTGAAAAACAAAAACAGAAGAGAAATACTAATGAACTTACGATTGCTCTGGAAGTTAAAGAAAAAAAATCATCTGTATGTATACAAACACACAAGGCCACAAAGCCACCTGCATACTCACGTCCGACGTGAAAATGGAGGGATTCCCACTTTCCAGCATCTCTTCTAGTTCATCATCAGTGGTAGTTTTTCCAGCTAAAATATTAACAATTAAAAACTCCATTCAGAATGCAGCAATATTTAAAAATGACTTTTGCACCCATAAGTTAGCAACTAAAATCTGAGTTGTTAATATTTTCAACCAATGTTTTTCTAACCTCTCCAATGTATTTTCTTAGGCAAATATTAACGATGAGAGAAATTAACATAAGCCTAAGAAGTAGGAAGAACTGGAAAACACTCATGAAAAATCTTATAATTGGAATGACCAATGAAATCCAATTTTAGTCTGAATAAGGAACAACTATAAAAACGAAACTGATAATACATTCTGGCGTATCAGTTTTCCTACAAGTTTAACTCTGGCTTATAGGAAACGGGGGTAAACTAGATCCAGCATATGCTAAATGCACATAATAAAGACTGCAAAATTAACATCAGAGGCTCTAATACTTTCTGTAGTTCGGGCGTTAATACTTTTTCCTTGAGTTAAATGTAGTAATGCTGTGCATGAAGAGGTTCACAGAATTTTGGGAAAACCCAATTGAAACATCGTAATAATTAAAAGATCATTTCATGTGAATATTCACAGCAGCATTATTCACAATCACCAAAAAGTGGAAACAACCCAAATGTCCATCACCTCATGGATGGACAGTGTTAATGCGGTCCAGCCACACAATGGAACGTGATGCAGTCATAAAAAAGGGATAAAACACTGGTGTTTGCTGGAGTATGGCTGAACCTTGAAAAAACTGTGCTAAGTGAAAGAGACCAGTCACAAGAGACCACATGTTGTACGATTCCATTCATATGGATGCCCAAAATGGGCAAAATTACAGAGACAGGAGAATAAACTGGCAGTAGCCTAGGGCTCAGGGGAGAAATGGGAAGTGCCCAGCAACGGGCACCAAGTTTCCTTTTGGAGTGATTAAAACGGTCTAAAATTGATTGTGCTAATACACTAAAAACCACTAGACTGTACAATTTGAGTATCATTCACATGGTACATCAACTATATCTCAAAAAAGATGTTAAAATGTCATTATTTATTTTGGGGGGCTGCGTTGGGTCTTCGTTGCTGCGTGTGGGCTTTCTCTAGTTGCGGCGAGCGGGAGCCACTCTTTATTGAGGTGCACGGGCCTCTCATCACGGTGAGAAGGCATGTGGGCTCAGTAGTTGCAGCACGCAGGCTCAGTAGTTGT
Organism: Phocoena sinus; assembly: GCF_008692025.1. Taxonomy (NCBI): domain Eukaryota; kingdom Metazoa; phylum Chordata; class Mammalia; order Artiodactyla; family Phocoenidae; genus Phocoena; species Phocoena sinus. Next base: position 88,044,927 of record NC_045776.1, read on the forward strand.
GGCTCGCAGGCTCTAGAGCGCAGGCTCAGCAGTTGTGGCACACGGGCTTAGCTGCTCCGCGGCATGTGGGATCTTCCTGGACCAGGGATCGAACCCGTGTCCCCTGCATTGGCAGGCGGATTCTTAACCACTGCACCACCAGGGAGGTCCTAAAATGTCATTTAATGAGGTTCACGTTTACGGCTGCTCCCCCCTCGCCAAGCCCGTGGGAGACGCAGAGCAGCCCCAGCGGAAGGTGCACCCACAGGGGGCTTGTGTCACAGCTGAGGAACCCTGATCTTCCATAGTGGGGAGTAAGCAAAGCTGCCTAACCTTTATTCAGCAAGCAAACCGCCTTCTGCCCAGAGGGAACCACGAGCTGCATCTTCTAAGGCTGCCTGTTACACAGACAGACACCCACGGGAGAAAGCCTGGAGCAAAAAGGCAGCGAGTGTCTGCTCACCAGACATGCAGAACCGCGAGACCCACAAGAACTGTCCCCGGAGACGGGGCAGGAAGGGTTAGGGGACACAAAAAATACAGGATGAGATGACGGTTGAGAGTCTTCCAGGTCTCATTAACGCTCTACAAGTAATCTAAAGTCCACTCACCTAGAACTTTCTGAAGGATTTAAATAAATAATAGGTTGGTTGATTCAATGAACAGGAAGCCATGAAAGCACTTTAGGCTTACATTATTGACCAAAACAGAGATGGAATTACTTTTTTGAAGTTACATACTTTCATGTCAGACCCTAAGGAAGAAAAATATGTTTTTAACAAAAATAGCACGTTCACTGACTCACTTATTTCTAGCTGACGCTGTATCCGGCCTTTGCTTCGCTCCCGAAATAGAGTCTGTGCTTCGTTATACTCTGTCATAACTTCCACAAACTGTCGAGATAGCACTGAATGCTTTTAACATAAAAAAAAAAAAATAGATCAATACACACTGGTCATTTCTTCTAGTAAAAGTGATAAATAAAAACATCACATTATAGAGATTCAAACTAATATGCCACTTACTTAATAAGATTAACAGCAGCTTACCGTATAACAGAATCTATGCCAAGAACTTTACACGCATTATGTTATTTGACTTTCACAGTAACCTTACTATACTATTACTATCCCTCATTCTGTAAAAGTGAAACCGTCATTTCAAGAAGTCAATTAGCCCATAGCTACAGGCTGACTGGGTCAGGTTGGCACCCAGGCAGACTGTCCCCAGAGCCTGAGCACATAATCCCCATTTGTCAAGTAGAGTTCAGTGGACTAAATTCCACTTTGCTGCACCATAAACCTATAAAAGGAGAGGATTTTACCACGAACACTAAAATGACTGGGATAATTCTTTGCTCTTCAGAACAGAATTCTGCTGTTGGGCTGAACACACTTTTTTTCTTCATAATCTAGAGAGGGAGTCTATAAATATGATGCCTTTTTTATGCAGAAATGCTGAGAGAATTAATGTGATGGTAAAGATGAAATTATTTTGAATTTGAAAGAAGTATAAAGACCTATTCTTCAGCATCGCTTCAATCTAGACAAGACCAATAATCAAACCTGGGTTCTGCGTATCCGAAGATCCACTGACATTCGGTTCCCACTCTCATCCTGATCAAAACTTTGTTCAATAGCTAGAAACAAACAGGAAAGAGTTTTTTGGTGTTTTTTTTTGCGGTACGCGGGCCTCCCACCGCCGCGGCCCCTCCCACTGCGGAGCACAGGCTCCAGACGCGCAGGCCCAGCGGCCATGGCCCACGGGCCCAGCCGCTCCGCGGCATGTGGGGTCTTCCCGGACCGGGGCACGAACCTACGTCCCCTGCATCGGCAGGCGGACTCTCAACCACTGCGCCACCAGGGAAGCCCAAGAGTTATCTTTTAAACTAAAAAATGAAAGGTCTTCAAGCCTAACCTCAAATGTATTTTCTTATCTTTTCAACTCCTAGTAAATTTATGAGTTTTGGTAATTGTCAGTTGCTGATGATATCAGAAAATAAAACCAGATGTTACAGCTTCACATTTCAAAGCAGGCAACATGAATCTGATCAAGTTTGGAGAATTTAACTGTCAATCCACAGGAAATACAGAGCACAGTGTAACCTGTTAAGTGACATTAAAGGGGTGAAATCAGCAAAACTCTGCAACATGGCAACATATCAACCAATCACAGAATACGGTCCAAATAAGGAACCCAATTCAAACAAACTATTAAAAAAAATTTTTAAATAAAACAATAAAAAGATCACTGGGGAAGTGTGAATTCTGACTGGATATTTTATAATAAATAATAGTAATTAATGTGACTTAGATATAATAGTAGTATTATAGGGCTTCCCTGGTGGCACAGTGGTTGAGAGTCCGCCTGCCGATGCAGGGGACACGGGTTCGTGCCCCGGTCCGGGAAGATCCCACACGCCGCGGAGCGGCTGGGCCCGTGAGCCATGGCCACTGAGCCTGCGCGTCTGGAGCCTGTGCTCCGCAACGGGAGAGGCCACAACAGTGAGAGGCCCATGTACCACAAAAAAAAAAAAAAAAGAAAAAAAAATAGTAGTATTATAGTTGTACTTGGGGGAGAAAAATCCTTCTCTTAGAAATACACACAGAAAACTATATGCTGATGAAGACCCAGATGTCTGGGATTGGTTGTGAAACCAGCTGGGCTGAGTGAGGGCCGCTGGGACCTGCAGAGCTCAAGGGCATGGACATGGGGCTTGTGGTGGTGACCCCCTCCCCCGACATACGTCTGAAATTCTCCTTAATAAAGGTTCATTTTGATCTTCAGAAATATTCTTGATTCGAATGTCATTTTGTAAAAATTAAATACAGTCTGTCTTTCTACCACACGGAGAAAACCCACATCTGTTTCAGTCCCACAGGGAAGCTGTGGACCTCCACCCGGCACCGTCAGCCGAGATGAATCTACGAAAGGTTCAAAGGAGCTCACCGAGTACAAGGGCATTCAAGAAGAACCCAGCACTTCATGTCAAAGGCTAGTCGCCTTCTCAAACATCTGCAGTTTAGCCCCAAATGTCATAAAATAGAACAGATTAACAATTTATAAGCGAGTGCTAACTCCTGCTGGGCACGAATTAGTGCTTCACTCTGAAATTTAAGGGTTAACAGCCCTTAGGTTTAGCTCCTCGTTTAAGAATTCTAGAATAATGAGGAACTTAAACAAGACTTGCTATTCCAAGTACATACAACTTATTTTAAAGCGGTCATAATCTTAACTTTTGAAAATGTAAAAGAATAAAAAGTTATAAAGAAGAAAATAATAATTACCCACATTCCTACCGTCAATGATTACATGTAATCAAAACTTTACACTCACATTTTAACTTGGTCCGAATTTTATTAGCAGTTTTCTTGATTTCTTTGTTCAGATCTTCAAGTTCTTCTTTTATTTCTACAAAATTAAAAAAAAAAAGACGTGAGTTATAATATCCAACATCAGTGTTCAACAAACTTAAACAGAACAATATTCTTGGTAGTCATTTGTTTGTTTCTTGAGAAAAACTACTGATCACCCCAGTGGTTCTCAAAGTGTGGGTCCTGGACCAGCAGCTTCCCTTATCAGGTGGGCGTTTAGTAGAAATGAAAATTCTTGGACTCCACCCCTGACCTACTCACAGGAACTTCACTAGATGGGCCAGGACTGTGACTTAACAAGCCCTCCAGGCGGCTCTGGTGCACACCTAAGTTTCAGGATACCTGGTTTATACCAATTAATTGATGAAACAGTTCCTTGAACCCAGTGCTGACACCTAGACCTGAAAAAGGAAAGCAGAAATTTAACCATATTCTGGGAGGAAAAAAGCCTCCACGTGTTTGACTTCTTTCCTGCTGTCCTCTCTCTCATCAAAGCGGACTCCTGGCAGGAGCGTGGGTTCCTGCACCGGGGAAGGCTGAACTCACACCCCCAGAGGCCCCGCCTCCGCGTGCGGGGAAGGAGGGTCAGGGAAGGGGTCCAAGGGGAAGTGCGTGTGGAGCAGGTCTGTGCGGGGTCCACCCAGCTGAGGACACGACGCACCAGTCAGGACAGCCGGGGACGCTGACCAGCCGCAGACACATGACTGAGGACTGAGAGTGCGGGGGACATTCCAAGGGCTCACCTCTCTGGATAAGAAAGCCCCAGGGTTGGGGGTCACTCAGGACTGAACTACTGGACCTTCCTGCTAACACAGGTGCGCAGGGGCTCAAGCATTAATCACAGAAATACAAAAGGCGTTACGACGCTTAACCCTTCAAGCTACAGAAGCTGGCCATGAGGTTATATTTGATAACGGCAGGATTTCAAATCTCTGAAAACAAGGGCAATATTGGGAACTAGGTCATTCCTATGAGTCCTCCTGCTGAGAACAAGCAGAAGAGCTGGACGTCATCAACCTATAAAGGCAGCAAAGAAGACTCAAAAGAAGGAAACCCAGAGAAATGAGCCCAGCGAGGGAGCTGCTTGAGCCCAGAGGCAGCCGAAGCCTTGAGAAGCCAAGAAAAGGCTGAGCTGAAGCTAAAGACCACATGCTGGAGAAAGGGGAGCCGCAGGCCCAGAACGCCGGTGCACACGGCCAACCAGCAGAAACGTTTAAGAATCATCTCGTAAAAAAGAAAATACTATCGAGAGCAACAGTCAGCTCTACCCACCACCAGTCCCTCCCACCAGGAAGCCTGCCCAAGCCTCTTAGATAGCCTCATCCACCAGAGGGCAGACAGCAGAAGCAAGAAGAACTACAATCCTGCAGCCTGGGGAACAAAAACCACATTCACAGAAAGACAGACAAGATGAAAAGGCAGAGGGCTATATACCAGACGAAGGAACAAGATAAAACCCCAGAAAAGCAACTAAATGAAGTGGAGATAGGCAACCTTCCAGAAAAAGAATTCAGAATAATGATAGTGAAGATGATCCAGGACCTCGGAGAAAGAATGGAGGCAAAGATCGAGAAGATGCAAGAAATGTTTAAAAAGACCTAGAAGAGTTAAAGAACAAACAAACAAAAATGACAATACAATTACTGAAATGAAAACTACACTAGAAGGAATCAATAACAGAATAACTGAGGCAGAAGAAGGGGTAAGTGACCAGGAAGACAGAATGGTGGAATTCACTGCCGCGGAACACAATAAAGAAAAAAGAATGAAAAGAAATGAAGACAGCCTAAGAGACCTCTGGGACAACATTAGACGCAACAACATTCACATTATAGGGGTCCCAGAAGGAGAAGACAGAGAGAGAGGACCCCAGAAAATATGTGAAGAGATTATAGTCGAAAACTTCCCTAACATGGTAAAGGAAATAGCCACCCAATTCCAGGAAGCGAACAGAGTCCCAGGCAGGAAAAACCCAACGAGAAAGACGCTGAGACACATAGTAATCAAATTGACAAAAATCAAAGACAAATAAAAATTATTGAAAGCAACAAGGGAAAAATGACAAATAACATACAAGGGAACTCCCATAAAGTTAACAGCTGATTTCTCAGAAGAAACTCTACAAGCCAGAAGGGAGTGGCACAATATATCTAAAGTGATGAAAGGGAAGAACGTACAACCAAGATTACTCAACCCGGCAAGGATCTCATTCAGACTCGATGAAGAAATCAAAACCTTTACAGACAAGACAAAAGCTAAGAGAATTCAGCACCATCAAACCAGCTCTACAACAAATGCTAAAGGAACTTCTCTAAGTGGGAAAAACAAGAGAAGAAAAGGACCTGCAAAAACAAACCCATAACAATTAAGAAAATGGTAATAGGAACATACATATCGATAATTACCTTCAACGTGAACGGATTAAATGCTCCAACCAAAAGACACAGGCTTGCTGAATGGATACAAAAATAAGACCCATATATATATATATGCTGCCTACAAGAGACCCACTTCAGACCTAGGGACACATTCAGACTGAAAGTGACGGGGTGGAAAAAGGTATTCCATGCAAATGGAAATCGAAAGAAAGCTGGAGTAGCAATGCTCATATCAGATAAAGTGGACTTTAAAATAAAGAATGTTACAAGAGACAAGGAAGGACACTACATAATGATCAAGGGATCAATCCAAGGAGAAGATATAACAATTATAAATACATATGCACTCAACATAGGAGCACCTCAATACATAAGGCAACTGCTCACAGCTATAAAAGAGGAAATCGACAGTAACACAATAATAGTGGGGGACTTTAACACCTCACTTACACCAATGGACAGATCATCCAGACAGAAAATGAATAAGGAAGGACAAGCTTTAAATGACACAACAGACCAGATAGATTTAATTAATGTTTATGGGACATTCCATCCAAAAACAGCAGATTACACTTTCTTCTCAACTGTGCACGGAACACTCTTCAGGATAGATCACATCTTGGGTCACAAACCAAGCCTCAGTAAAGTTAAGAAAATTGAAATCATATCAAGCATCTTTTCTGACCACAATGCTATGAGATTCGAATCAATTACAGGGAAAAAAATGTAAGAAACACAAACACATGGAGGCTAAAAAATACGTTACTGAATAACCAAGGGATCACTGAAGAAATCAAGGAGGAAATCAAAAAATACCTTGAGACAAATGACAACAAAAACACGATGATCCAAAACCTATGGGATGCAGCAAAAGCAGTTCTAAGAGGGAAGTTTAGAGTAATAGAAGCCTACCTCAGGAAGCAAGAAAAATCTCAGATAAACAGTCTAACCTTACACCTAAAGGAACTAGAGAAAGAAGAACAAAAAAAAGCCCAAAATTAGCAGAAGGAAAGAAATCATAAAGGTCAGAGCAGAAATAAATGAAATAGAAACCAAGAAAACAATAGCAAAGGTCAATAAAACTAAAAGCTGGCTCTTTGAGAAGATAAACAAAATTGATAAACCATTAGCCAGAGTCATCAAGAAAAAGAGGGAGAGGACTCAAATCAATAAAATTAGAAATGAACAAGGAGAAGTTACAACAGACACCACAGGAATACAAAGCAACCTAAGAGACTACTACAAGCAACTCTATGCCAATAAAATGGACAACCTAGAAGAAATGGACAAATTCTTAGAAAGGTATAACCTTCCAAGACTGAACCAGGAAGAAGTAGAAAATATGAACAGACCAATCACAAGTAATGAAATTGAAACTGTGATTAAAAAGCTTCCAACAAACAAAAGTTCAGGACCAGAGAGCTTCACAGGTGAATTCTATCAAACATTTAGAGAAGAGCTAACACCCATCCATCTCAAACTCTTCTAAAGAACTGCAGAGGAAGGAACACTCCCAAACTCATTCTATGAAGCCACCATCACCCTGATACCAAAACCAGATAAAGACACTACAAAAAAGGAAAATTACAGACCACTATCACTGATGAATATAGATGCAAAAACCCTCAACAAAATACTAGCAAACAGAATCCAACAGCACATTAAAAGGATCATACACCATGATCAAGTGGGTTTTATCCCAGGTCAATCAATGTGATATGCCATATTAACAAACTGAAGAATAAAAACCATATGATCATCTGAATAGATGCAGAAAAAGCTTTTGACAAAATTCAACACCCATTTATGATAAAACCTCTCTAGAAAGTAGGCACAGAGGGAACCTACCTCAACATAATAATGGCCATATACAACAAACCCACAGCAATCATCATTCTCAATGGTGAAAAACTGAAAGCATTTCCTCTAAGATCTGGAAAAAGACAAGGATGTCCACTCTCGCCACTATTATTCAACATAGTTTTGGAAGTCCTAGCCATGGCACTCAGAGAAGAAAAAGAAATAAAAGAATACAAATTGGCAAAGAAGAAGTAAAACTGTCACTGTTTGCAGATGACATGATACTGTACATAGAGAAACCTAAAGATGCCACCAGAAAACTACTATAGCTAAGCAATGAATGTGGTAAAGTAGCAGGATGCAAAATTAATGCACAGAAATCTCCTGCATTCCTATACGCTAATGATGAAAAATCTGTTAGAGAAATTAAGGAAACACTCCCATTTACCACTGCAACAAAAAGAATAAAATACCTAGGAATAAACCTACCTAGGGAGACAAAAGACCTGTATGCAGAAAACTACAAGACACTGATGAAAGAAATTAAAGATAATATCAACAGATGGGGAGATATACCATGTTCTTGGATTGGAAGAATCAACAGTGTGAAAATGACTGTACTACCCAAAGCAATCTACAGATTCAATGCAATCCCTATCAAATTACCAGTGGCATTTTTTACAGAACTAGGACAAAAAATCTTAAAATTTGTACGGAGACACAAAAGACCCCCAATAGCCAAAGCAGTCTTGAGGGAAAAAAACGGAGCTGGAGGAGTCAGACTCCCTGACTTCAGACTACACCACAAAGCTATAGTAATCAAGACAATATGTTACTGGCACAAAAACAGAAATATAGATCAATGGAACAGGATAGAAAGCCCAGAGATAAACCCACGCACCTATGGTCAACTAATCTATGACAAAGGAGGCAAGAATATATAATGGCAAAACGACAGTCTCTTCAATAAGTGGTACTGGGAACATGGACAGCTACATGTAAAAGAATGAAATTAGAACACTCCCAACACCATACACAAAAATAAACTCAAAATGGATTAGAGACCTAAATGTAAGCCTGGACACTATAAAACTCTTAGAGGAAAACACAGGAAGAACACTCTTTGACATAAATCACAGCAAGATCTTTTTTGATCCACCTCCCGGAGTAATGGAAATAAAAACAAAAATAAACAAATGGGACCTAATGAAACGTAAAAGCTTTTGCAAAGCAAAGGAAACTACAAAGAAGACAAAAAGACAACCCTCAGAATGGGAGAAAATATCTGCAAACGAATCAATGGACAAAGGATTAATCTCTAAAATATATAAACAGCTCATGCAGCTCAATATTAAAAAAACAAACATCGTAATCAAAAAATGAGCAGAAAACCTAAACAGACATTTCTCCAAAGAAGACATACAGATGGCCAAGAAGCACATGAAAGGATGCTCAACATCACTAATTATTAGAGAAATGCAAATCAAAACTACAATGAGGTGCCACCTCACATCAGTTAGACTGGGAATCGTCAGAAAATCTACAAACAACAAATGCTGGAGAGGGTGTGGAGAAAAGGGAACCCTCTTGCACTGTTGGTGGGAATGTAAACTGATACAACCACTCTGGAGAACAGTATGGAGGTTCCTTAAAAAACTAAAAACAGAATAACCACATGATCCAGGAATCCTACTGGGCATATACCCAGCGAAAACCATAAAAAACCTTAAAAAACTAAAAACAGAATAACCATATGACCCAGCAATCCCACTGGGCATATACCCAGAGAAAACCATAATTCAAAAAGACACATGCACCCCAATCTTCACTGCAGCACTATTTACAATACCCAGGTCATGGAAGAAACCTAAATGCCCATCAACAGACGAATGGATAAAGAAGATGTGGTACATATATACAATGGAATATCAGCCATAAAAACGAACGAAATTGGGTCATTTGTAGAGATGTGGATGGATCTAGGGATTGTCATACAGAGTGAAGTAAGTCAAAAAGAGAAAAACATATATTGTATATTAACGCATACATGTGGAACCTAGAAAAATGGTACAGATGAACCGGTTTGCAGGGCAGAAACAGAGACAAAGATGCAGAGAACAAACATATGGACACCAAGGGGGGAAGCGGGGTGGTGGTGGTGGTGGGAAGAATTGGGCGATTGGAACTGACATGTATACACTGATGTGTATAAAATGGATGACTAATAAGAACCTGCTGTATAAAAACATAAATAAAATAAAATTCAAAAAAAAGAAAATACTATCCTAAGACTCATACTATGGCCACAAGCCTTCATATACCAAGCCCAGGTCTCAATCAAAAATAACCAGGAGGGTTTCCCTGGTGGCGCAGTGGTTGAGAGTCCGCCTGCCAATGAGGGGACATGGGTTCGTGCCCCGGTCCGGGAAGATCCCACATGCCGCGGAGTGGCTGGGCCCGTGAGCCATGGCCGCTGAGCCTGTGCGTCCGAAGCCTGTGCTCCGCAGCGGGAGAGGCCACAACAGTGAGAGGCCCGTGTACAGCAAAAAAAAAAAAAACATCCCACACGGAGCAACGGAGAGCCCAAGTGCCGCAACAAAGACCCAGTGCAGGCAAATAAATAAAGAAATAAGTAAATAAAAATAATGGCATTTGTGTCTAGGCTTTATCTGCCTAGGTGTCTGGATCAGACCCTGGAAAGAAGGTAAAACAGCTATAAAGGCTACCAACGTGATGATTTTTGACTGAGAATATGGACTGTGGATTAGACAGCGTTTTTATCAACATCAAATGTTCTGAATTAGATAATTACAAGAGAACCTCGTCCTTAGGAGATGAACACTGGCGTACTCAGGGGTGGATGGTCACAAGGCCTGCAACTCACTCTAAAATGAGTCAGCAAAAATAACATGTGTGTGTATGTATGCATGTGCATACATGTGCAATGTGTGTGTACACGCACACATATGCATACACATAGACACACATACACAAAGAGAAAGAAATCAAACGTGGCGAAATGTTAACAATTGGTGAATCTCAGTGAAGGGAACGTGAAGTTTCACTGTACCATAATTGCAACTCTCCCATAATTAGAAAAGTTTCAAACTAAAAACATGAAAAGAACATTTAATGGGACGAGCCCCTCGATGTAGCACGTGTTCCCAGGAATGCTGGCCCGAGGGGCGAGCTGACAAGTACTCAAGGACACACAGGTAGGCGAGGAGGCCCGGGCGGAGTGGTCTGTGACGTGAAACCCGGACGCGGGGTGGGCCCGTGGCTCCGCCTGGTGCTGCCTGCGGTTCAGGACAGCAGCGGGGACGGCAGAGCCGGCTGAGTCCCAGGGCGCTCGAGACTCTGCACTAACTGCTCACCCTCTCCAACCCCCAACATCCTCGGCTCTCGGACACACCCGAGGGGAGCACCGGCCTCGCGAGGCCAGCGCAAGGAGTGAACGGGCCTCCACCCGTCCAGTGTTCAGCCTGGTCCCTGCTGCTCTACGCAGCAGCAAGTCTAAGTTAAGAATCATATATGACACTACAACGATGCGAGGTCCCGGCAATACCCGCCACACACTGGGAGCAAGCTATCTGTAAACAATAAAAGGCACACTGCCATCCGGCCCCAGGCCATTCCGCTCCCACAGAAACGGCCGACACTGACCAGCAGGCAGCCATCACAAAAAGGGTCCTGGAACGCTCTGCTCAGGTACACTGTACAGCCACAGGCACCGGCTGCTCCAAACCCTACACTTCTTTAAAGATGTTTTTTTTCTTTTGATGTGGACCGTTTTTAAAGTCTTTACTGAATTTGTTACAATTTTGCTTCTTCTTATGTGTTTTGGTTTTTCGGCTGCGAGGCATGTGGGATCCTAGCTCCCTGACCAGGGATCGAACCCGTACCCACGACACTGGAAGGCGAAGTTCTAACCATTTTACGCCAGGAAAGTCCAGTACACTTCTTTAAAAGTGTATGTTTTATACATATTTTTTGCTAGAAAAATATTTACCGAAACGTTAACAGTGTTTATCACCACGGGACAGGTTACAAACGTTGTTTTTTTTTTTCCTTCCTTTCTGCTTTCTTCCAAAATGCCCACGATAAAGCACGTAATTAACTCTGATAACGTAAAACAGGTTAACTTTAAAAGATGAAGAGGATGAGGGCGGGGCGGGGGAGCCAGTCAGCAGGGCTGGACGCTAAGGAGGGAGGACAAGGGCCAGGGCTGAGGCTGCCGGCAGGACCTGCAGCGCAGCCGGGGTGAGGGGAGGCCCACGAGACCCCTCTCGGGAAGCAACAGCCGCCGCGGGGCGAGGCAGGGCTGCAGGCAGGCATGCTTGGACGGGCAGACGGGCGGCCTTCCGGCCCAGGAGCCCGGACGGAAGTACAGCGAGAGGTGGCTCAAGGCCACATACCACAGTTGCCCTTAAAAAGGAGACACACACCTCTCACGCGGAAGCAGGAGGAAGGATGGGATGGAACAAGGTGATGAGGGGGAAACACACTGATGACAGTAGCAGTGGGCATTTACACGGAATGGTGCGCGATCTGTCCATGGTCAACAGTGAATTCACGGTGGAACTGGGGTTTGAACCCACCGCTCACCTGAGAAGAGGCTTTCTACACTAAGTGGTGACCACACAGTTCTCAAGCGAGTCTGAAATGTGTACTCCAGCAGAAAAGCACAAAATGCACAAAGAAGGAGGATTTAGAGACGGGAGGCAACCAGATGTAAGCGTCGTAGCTCAGAGACGAGAGGCCAGCCCAGGAGCGTTACAACGCAGACAGAGAAGAAGGGCAGATAAAATGTTAGCAACAGGTTGTGACTGTTTAGGACGCCCATACCTAAAACATGGGATGAAAAGAAGGGCTCTGACTCCTGATTCAAAGGAACTACAAGACGTGTTACTGATGAGTAAAATCCCCTCCATTCTGATGGTGATGTCAGCCGTAACACTATCACCAGCAAGACCCAGAAAGTTGAATAACACACATTTCAGGCTCCCACCAGGTGGGTCCATGTTTTGGAGGGCCTGAAACTTACACATTTTCAGTGGCCCTCTTAAAAAAAGAAAGTACAGGGCTTCCCTGGTGGCGCAGTGGTTGAGAGTCCGCCTGCCGATGCAGGGGACACGGGTTCGTGCCCCGGTCCGGGAAGATCCCACATGCCGCGGAGAGGCTAGGCCCGTGAGCCATGGCTGCTGAGCCTGTGCTCCGCAACGGGAGAGGCCACAACAGTGAGAGGCCCGCGTACCGCAAAAAAAAAAAAAAAAAAAAAAAAAGAAAGTACAGAAATGTAAAGTCAATAAAAGTAAGAGTAACCCTTTACTAATACCCTCTATTAGCTTCTCAGGCAAATCTTTCTCTGGGATCTTGTCACTGAGGTTAATGAAACAATCTGGCCAGCCAGCCAGCCCTGCCTCTGCAGCAGAAGCCAACAGGCCAGGGCCCGGCCATGGGGTGGCGCCACCCGGTGGCCACTGTGCTCTGGAACCCCTTTCTGCGGGCCCACCCAGGAGCCCAGGCAGGGAGGGCACCGGCACCGAAGAGCTGGAGCTCCACCTTGCCCCTCCCCACCCACCAGGACAAAGGGCTGGGGGGACAGCAGCCCACTGCCCACTGCCCCACCCTGGGCACTTCCTAGGGCCCAGCATTGTGGGGCAGGAGTAACCGCGTTGCTCTTTACAGAGAGCAACTCAGGGAGCAGCGAGACATCACTTCTTACGCTCTGGTTCACACCCTGCTGTGAAACAGAGACAGGAAGCAACAGTCTTATTCAGAGCCCAAAGGGACTACTGCGAAGCATTAAGAGCCCCAACTTCACTCCAACATTGTTGAAGCTGCTGTAACTTGGCAGCAAAAGTTTTTTGGAGGTAAACTTCTCGAAAGAAAAAAATACAGTAATATGTATTCAAATTCAGCTTCCCCGAGAGTTGAGCAAGATGTTAACAGGTGTTACACAAAAAGTTCTGTGAGCAAATACATTTGTGAAACACTCCACTAAGAAAAGGTTTCTTCATTGCAGGACTTCTCAGAGCCTTTATTACTCTGCAACCTTCCAAGTGGGGATGTGGTGTGAAAAGGACTCCAAATGCATTTGGCCACAGAAGTCTTGTTTCACATACTAGCTACTGAGATTCATGCTCCAGGAACACACTTTGGAAAATATCCTTCTAAATAGCCTTCTATCCAGGGCATCTACAGACGCCCAGAGCGTTATTTTACGAGACATGCAAAATCTTCAAAATGAGTTTTTTCAATTTAATACCAAGTTAATTTTTCAATGTAAGGCCACACCAAATAACCTAACAAAGTTGCTTTCAACTTTCCTCCAAGACTGAGAATAAGCGTGTTCCCATCACCACTTCTATTCAATGCTGTACGGAAAGTCAGTGAAATAAGTCAACTGAAAATAAAAAGCATAAGAACTGAGGGACAACTGTGATTATTCACAGGTGTCATGACTGGGTGCAGAAAAAAACTAACAGAATCCACAAACAAATTATTAAAATTAATTAATTAGGCAAGATAATGGGATACAAGGTCAACATACAAAACCCACCGTATTTCCATATATGGAAACAAGTGGAAAACAAAATTTACAGCAGATACTGTTCACATTAAAACCGAAAGCATCACCTGCCATGAAAGGTGTGTGAGACCTCTACAGAGAGCCCTACAGAACATCACTGAGAGCAATTACAGAAGATGTAAGTAAAGGGACAGACCAGTTTCACGGATTAAAAGACTCAGTATTGTGAGGATATCAATTATCCCCCCAAATGATGTATGGATTCCAATTTGCAGTCTCCAGCTTATCCAGATCCATCTTACCTTTCAAGTTTTCAAAATTTGTCACTGTAGATCAAGGAAACACTTCCTTATAACTAACAATGCCCTGATGTCCAGTTAATGTTAAATCACTTGCTCACATGCTGCCCTCAACAGACACTACGAACAGCACACTCCGTACAAAAGCCTTTGCTGAAGACTTAAGATCACTTTAGTCTGTTCTTCATCTTTAAATCTGCTCTAACAAGTACTGTTTTCCAAATCAACCTCTTATTAACTTTCATCTAAACACAAAATTCTATCACTCCTGTTTAACTGTGGACATAATACAGATCTAAGGCCCAGTCACTGACGTGACCCCAAAGTTCTGCAAGGCCACATCCATGTATGCTCGTGGATATCACAAATCAGTGGTCCTCACCCCAGCTGAACACCAGATCCCGCAGAAGCTGTAGAAAACCACACTGATGCCTTGGTTCATCCAGACCAGAGGCATGAGGATCCCGAGGGGTGGCCCACCAGCCTCCGGCACTTTTTACAAGCTCCCAGCTCAATCTCACGTGTTTCCAGGCTAAGGCCTGTGCTGTGGACAGCAAGAGGGCCAGGCACACAGATAGACAGACACACTCCTTTTTAAAACCAGCAACTTACTTCCTTCTGGGTTTGGTGCAGAAAGAATGATGCTGTGGTTTTTCTTTACTTCTTCAACATACTGAGCTATTTTAGCTATACTGTTTCTGATCTCCTCAACCTAGGAGAGAGAGAGAAAGTCATCACCACTGCGGCAAATTCACATTTGCGACCACTTTCCATTACCTAAAAAGAGAAGGATAGAAGAGGAAGAAAATAAGTGAATAATTACCACATAAAGAAACAACAACCTTTTCCCGTTCATTTAATTTAAAAAATAAAGGGAAATGCGCCATATTAAAATATCTACCTTTATGGCTAAGGCAATATCAGCCACCAGGAAAACCTTGTTGGTTGTAAGAAGTTTTACAATCAAGACCCAGTATTACCACAGATGATGGCAGCCAGAGGCATCTACTACCAACGCCAGTCTCCGTGCAGTCAAGAAGGGAGCTCACCCTGCAGCAGAGGCCGACCACCATATTCTCGTGTAGGGAGGTACTGACAGCTGATAAGGCCAAGCCTTCCTAGTCATTATTTTTTGCCTCTGATAGTCTAAAGTATTCACTACTTGTCTCAAAATGTAACGTATTCATTAGCAAGATCTGTCCAGATGGATTCATACCAAGTGTGGCAGGCTGAATACTGTCCCCCAAAATGTCCAGGTCCTGGCCCCCGGGACCCTGGATGGTTACCTTATACGGCAAAGGGAACTGCAGATGTGACAGAAACAAAGGGTCTTGAGATGGGGAGATACAATCCCGGATCCCCTGGTGGGCCCTCAGTATGACCCCAAGGGTACTTGTAAGAGGGAAGTGGATGGAGATGGGACGACAGAAGGCGGCCACGCGACACTAGTGAAGCACAATGGTCTGCTGCCGGCCTGGCAGGCGGAGGGGTGCCAGGGGTGCAGCTCAAGAGGTGGGGAAGGCAGGGCAGCGGGCTCTGCCCGGAGCTCCTGGGGCGTGCGGTCCTGCTGGCAATGTGGCTTCATCCCAGTGGGACCAGCCTGGACTTCCGGCTTCCAGAGATGAAGACGGTAAATCTGTGCTGTTTGAAGCCACTCAGTTTGTGCAGCCCTAGGAAACTAAGCACAACTTCTCTATTTGAACGATGAGGAAAACCCTAAAGCCCAGCAGCAGGGGACTTGTTAGGTTACATTACGGAACTCTGTAACAAAAGATATGAAAACACCTCAAGGATATATTACCAAGTTAAAAACACGCCGAAAAAAAAAAAAATACCCACAAGGTGCAGAACGACACGTATACATGTTAGCAACGATGCAAGAAAGAGGTCAAGATAGGCAGAGATTAACCTGCAGATGTTAACATTTACACGAAGAAACACTGGGATGTCTAAATAAGAAACTAAGAAAAGGGTCACCTTCCGAGGGGACAGGTGAGGAAACCAGCAGATGAAGACAGGAGTGCGGGCAAGGCTTCTCGTGCCAGTGCATCCTCTCCCATCGTCCTGATTTCTGAGCAACGGGGATGCACATCCCAGTGGGGATGTGAGATGCCAGCGTGAGGAGCCCTACCGACTAGAGCGGCTCTCGCGTGTTTGGTCTCAGCGCCTCTTTAATCCTGAAAGTTACGGAAGGCCCCAAAGAGCTTTGGCTCACGTAGGCTGTAGCTCGCTTCGGATAATTCCCATAGTGGAGAAACAGCTTCGACATGCATTAATTCACTGAAGACAGTTAATTACAAGACCACAGCATGCCATGGTGGACGTCCACGTTCTCATCTCAGAATGTCACCTACGGGGCAAAAGCCACCTTGCAGGTGTGATGCGTTAAGAGTCGAGATGGGAGATTACCCTGGATTATCTGGGTTGTTCCAGTGTAACCACAAGAGTCCTTATAAAACAGAAGCCAACAGGACCAAACTTAGAAAAAAGCGACGTTACAGTAGAAGCAGAGGCTGCGGTGAGGTGCCCGACGCTGGGGAAAAGGGCCCCGAGCCAAGGACGCAGGTGCCCCCAGAAGCTGGAGAAGGCAGGACGCAGCCTCTCCCCGCCGGGCCTGCAGGAGGGCGCGGCCCTGCCGGCACCTTGACGGGAGCCCCAGTGGCTCGTTTCAGCTTCGGACCTCTGCAGCTGTCAGGCTCTAAGTGTATGTTGGGTTTAGCCACTACGGTTGTGGTAATTTGTTACACCAGCAGTAGGAAATTAATACAGATGTTAATACCAATAACCTATTTTTATGGAAAAAGCAGAATTCCGCCCCCCCCCAAATCAGTGAAAGTACGAGCATTGATCTACATTTTTCTGCAAATCTAACTTCTAGCTTAATGGAAGGCATCTTGATTCTGATACCTGCTTCTGTGTTTAGCCTGTTGCCGTATCACACACTTGATGTAGCCTCTGGGAAACTCCCCCATTGTCCATTCGTGACAGAGTGAGAGGAAAGAGGTAAACATCTTGGTATTTTTATGAAAATCGTTACCAGCCACACAAACTCATTGGAAAGGCCTTAGGGACCCCAGGGACACTGGGACCAAGCCCCACAGCACATTTTGAAAACCAAAGTTTTAGAGGAGAGTTGAACACAGAATTCTACTTGCATAGAGCAGTGAACGGCTATTTCATTAGGCCTGGGTGTTATTTCCATTTATTTACAGTCAATTTCTACAGAACTTCATATACTTCACATACTTATAATTTAATTAATCATGTAAAAACAGTACACAGAATTAAAACGGAATCTTTTAAAATTTTTGCTACTTTATCATGCAGTCTTCAACACAAATAACGACTTTGGGGTTTTAGTGCACAGATCTACATTTCAACGAGGCATCATTAAAGCAGCATTTCTGAAATAAGTTCAGTAGCACGCATCTGTCACAAAGTAGGAGAGACACTGTTTTACCTCTTGGAGGGTTCTGCAGTACACATGCCACCAGTATCTGTGCAGCAGAAGTCCCAGCGTGGTCCAAAAAGAAAACTGCTGGACCACCGACTCGGGACCAGGAGGGAAGCGCCACCGTCGCTGTGGTGCCAGGTCCATTTACATCTACGAAGCACACCACACAAGCCCCCCCCCCACCCCCTGCCCCGTCAACTACAAACCACCTTCGCAGAGAGGAGATTCCTGGCCGCTCATTACAGCACTACGCTAGTCTTCAGCAAACACTGGTCACGTGCAGAATTCCCACCTTTTGCAAAGTTCTACGTGACATGTAAGACCTGAATGCCATTTTCTAAGAAAGAGTTTGTATTAACAAACATCATTTGCTTCTCTATCTGTCTGTCTAAGTCATTTCACAGAAATTAACTGTAAAATAAATCAACCATTTAACAAATGAAACTGGAACTTACGTTACAATCGATGGCTCTCAAACCTCCCTAACACGAGGAGTCACCCGTTTCTGTCTGCAGCTCTGAGACGCCCACAGCCGGAATGGGTTAGCGCTAAGTTACTACAGCTTAATGACTCTGAGTGATTTACATAAGTCTTCTATAAAGTACAACGACAACATTTAATGCTGGGAGATTCTTAAAATGAGAAATGTTTTTCCGGAGAACTGGTATGGAAGAATTAAGCATCTAGGTAAAGGGGGTAAAATCAGAGAATTAATGATTTTACAAAGTGGGTAGGTAAGCTCAAGACAGTAAAAAGAGTCTCATTTCCAAAGTGAAAGCCGGAAATCCACCATCTTAACTCTTTTGTACCTTAAAGTAAGTTCCTGTAGCTAACGATTTAATTTCATGTTTTTTCCATTAGATAAGATTAAGAACTAACATAAATGCTTGAAACCCAATGAATAGGTTCTTACTCTAGGTATTCAATAAATTCTGACTGGATCTGGAACACTGATAACTTCTAAAGTTATCTTAGATAACTTCTAAGATATTTTTTATTAACATATTACATATTTTCAGATCCACGTATTGATAGACCGGTTTAGACTGTCAACAGATTTGAGTTAACTGAAACTTGTAGACGAGATTCAACATAATCAAAACAAGTCCTGCAAATGAAGCTTTCATCATTAAAAAATTACACTGAACCCGTTTCTTTTCTTCATATGTAACAAAGTCAAAATATTTGTTCTCTGACTCAATTTCAAAAATTTTAAATTATGCAAAATTTGATCAGCTATGACTTAGGGTTAACAATTTAAACATGACGCCAGCCTAGAAACAGCCCTGGGGGGCTAAGAGGCAGAGGGAAAGGCCTCGCAGGGAAGCCCGAAGGAACGGACAGGTGTGAGGTCAGATCCAAGGGCGCGGGCCCACACGCGGACAGCCCAGAGAAAGGCCGTGCTGCCTGACAGCAATGGCAGAGCAGAGCTGCCACAATTGTATCTTTGCTTACGGATAAGACCTCTCAGGAGAGAAGTTCATATGACCTAGAGACCGGTATTCTGAAACGTGGAAAACTTCTCAGGAGAGGAATTTAAAATTCAATCAAAGATTTTAGGAAATACACAACGTGAGCTCTTTGATATGTGGGACTCACTGCCATTCTGCAGGAGGAAAGCAAGGGAAGCCTCGCTGTGTGTACCGTGCACACCTGACCACCAGCTGAGGGGCAGCACTGCCCCCAGGCCTTCCCCTCCCCGGGACCAAACCACCCCGAGTCTGGAGAACACCGCTGGCCATGGGTGCAGCAGCATCTCCCCGGGGCCTTCCCGTGCTCGGAGGACGCGCCTTCCCCCAGCACAGCCCCGCCGGGCCAGCACCCCAGCCTGCGGGCATCAGTCTCTGCATGTGCCCTCCACACTCACGATCACCATTCTCAACCCCCCCCCCACCAAGTCCATCAGCAAGAAGAATGTTTTCCTAGCACTAAAAAGTCTAGAGAACGTTTGCAATTCAAACACCAACTTTTTAAAATATTAGGGTATTATTTCAAATATGACAAGAGCACAGTTACATTAGTTTAACTATGTTTAAAGAAAACAAGTCCATGTGGGTTTCATTAAACGGCTCTTACCTGATGGAAGAAATCATCCATAAAATGGTCCTTTTCAATAACAACGGTTGTGTCTCCATCATCATTTTTCCTACACTAAAATGGAAAAATATAAAATGTAAAATTCTGGTTTTAAAATATTTCACGTAGACACAAACAGTGAACTGAAAGACAAGAGCAGTTCGGTACCTACAGGATCCCAACTCACTAAGAGCACCAAAGTGTAACGACTCCGAAGTGTGCCAGAGGCGCACCAGGCCACAGTCAAGGCGGGCAGACCGGGCTGCACGCCCCGAGAAGCAGCCACGTCCTGGGGAAACAATGGCTAGATCTCTCAGAACTGAGCGACGTAGAATCACCCATGCTGAGCACGTCCATTTAACACAGGTCAGGTTTATCCTCGACAAGTGAGACTGCTTACCTTGCACACTCCCTATAAAGATTGAAAATACTGATACCACCAGTTCACTTTTCAAGACTATGTAATAATTTCCAAGGAACTATCACATATGTTAGCTGGTGCTCATCAATCTTCCCTACGTGAGTAACTCCCAGTCACAGCCACACTCATAATCAAGGAACACTTTACTAAGGAAAGACTCAGTAGCGAAGACCTGAGTAAGTAACACGGAGGAAGAAAGCAACTGACCGCTGGGAAGACCCAGGATAACACCGTACTTTACAAGTCATCCATAAAAGGGTCCTATTCAGCAACAACAGTTGTGTCTCCATCATCATTTTTCCTACACTAAAATGGAAAAATATAAAACGTAAAATTCTGGTTTTAAAATTTTTCATGTAGACACAAACAGGTACCACCAGTTTAAAATAACACTGAAGAATAAAGAATGAGGAGATGTTATTCTAGACCAATGGGTCTCCAACTTGAGGGGCATCAGCTCTGCCTAGAGGGCTGGGTCTCTGACTCAGCGGGGCTGGGGTGAGGCAGTCCACACACTCCTGACTGTCCTAGAACATCGGGAACATCGTCACATTCTAAGTTCCAAGTGATGCTGCCAGGCTGGGTTCCCCACCCCTCGAGGGAGGCAGAACCTAACGGTGGAAAGTCTCTCCTGGGAAGAAAGCGACCTCCGTCTACAGCCACGGGGGACAGGAGACGTCAGAACCCAGGACCTGGTACCGGAATCACACAGTGTTTGTCAAGGACGTGTGACACAGCATCCACCAGCGAGAGCCGGGGACTCGGGAGGAAAAAGGAAATACACCTGCCAGAATACAGAGGAGGGAGCTATTAGGAACTGTCTCCCCAAGGACACGCAGGGTGAGTCAGCTCAGCTCAAACCCTGCGAGAGCCGAGGCGGCCAGATTTCGGGGATTCTCTCAACCCTCGTGAAATCAGTCTTTAACCACGGAAAGTCTGAAGTGTGGCTCTACTGATCTACAACCCAGAAATAACGTGGAAACAAAATTCCACTAAATTTAGCTAGGAAAACATGTACAAAATTTAATAAATGTGTCAAGAAAGCACAATGCAGCCTCCCTCTGCACCCATCCAGGGCCCTCACTAAGGCAAATCGATTTGGCCTAAAAATCAACAATAATCTCTCACCACCCCAGGGAAGGCTTCGGCACCTGCCTTACCCCAAGGCCTCCTCCATGAGACAATCCAGGACGGCAAGGGAGAAGAGGCGTGCTCCTCTACGGGAGGCGCGAGCTCCCTCACACAAGGGGCTTTTACGAGAGGACTGTGAACACGGGTTATCACCAGGAGACACCTCGCGCTGGGACAGCCGTGGGGCAGTCTCGGAGGGAAAAGGACTCCGGCAGAAGCTCCCTCAGCTGTGGGCCGGAGGATCCCCGGCACCTCTCAGAGCTGGGGGACCCTGCTCTCACAGGCGCCAGCTGCGGGGAAAGATGCCTGCAGTCAGGCAGCACTGCCACTGCAAACGTCTTATGTGAGCTCCGCTAACAGGACGAGCACTATGGGTTCAACTGTGCCCCCTAAACACAGATGTTGCAAACCCCTAGGACCTCAGCCTGGGACCCGTATTTGGAAAAAGGGTCAGTGAAGATGCAGTCAGTCAAGATGAGGTCGTGCTGGAGCAGCGTGGGCCCTTAACCCAACGTGACTCGCGTCCTTATGAGAAGAGACAGAGACGCACGGGGGAGGCGGCCCGTGATGACCGCGATGCACCTACAAGCCGAGGACCCCTGAGGACCGCTGCCCGCACGGGAAGGTGAGAGGCAAGGCAGGGCTTTGGCGCAGGTTCGGGGAGCGTGCGGCCCCGCGACACCCTGGCTTCTGGCCTCCAGAGCCGGGAGGGCACATCTCCCTGGGTCAGGCCCCAGTCTGCGGGCCCGCGGCACGAGAGTCCAAGGACGCGCACGCACCAGTACGGGCTGAAGCACGCTCACGCCATCCTTTCTCCAATCAAGCGTGCTAACCGAGACACCCCTCTCAACTCTGCAGCCTGTGAACAGCGCTGTCCGGAGGAAAAAACCCTGTACCTACCGGGAGTCGCAGATGTGGGTTCTAACCGGCGACGAGGCGGGGACAACGGCCATCCCGTCCCCGCCCCCAGAGGCGGGGCTATGGGTTTCAGAAGGGCGTTATTTTCCCAGGGCATGCATACCCCAATAAAGGCTCTTAAAATCACTTCTGGTCCATGCTCTTAATTCCGAGCAAAAAAGCACTTAAAGGCAGATGGGCAATCGGCTAACAAGCGACAGAAAGTTATGTGCAGACCCGCCCACCAACTCCACAGTGCTTTTCTCCGGGCTCCCACGGCACCTGAAGTGAAAGACGGCTGCTCCTGGGTACCGCGCGCGCCAGGGCACGGGTCGCGCGCTGTCTCACCGGTCCTCCAGCGCCGCCCGAGGCCTGCGAGCATCCCCACTTCACGCACACAGCACCCCATGGACGGCTGAGCACCCAGCCTCTTTGGGCACCAGGTGGGTTCGACCTCACAGAGCCCACACTGCGCTCACTCCCCAACCGCAAGAGCTGCCCTCGCCTGGCTCAGTCACCGGGCGACGTAACTTACCTCCCACACCCGCTCGCGCGCCACTCCACGACCCGCCCTCTGCCACGAGGGGCCGCCCTGCCCCTCTGACTCCAGCCCACGCCCTTGCTCTCGCTCTTAACCCCGCCCCCCGCCCCGCCCCCACCCTCCTCCCGGAAGAAAGGGCTTCAGGAGGGTCCTCCAGGCGAAGCGGGCCTCCCAGCTCTCTTCCGAGCTCCGGGCCGGGCGGCCTCGCGCGGGCCTTCGACACCACGCGCCCCTCGAGTGGCCCCGCACGTCACTGCCTCCCCGCGCCCCACCCAGTCGCTTCTCAGCTGGGGCGCTCATAGGGCTCAAGGGACTGAACTGTAAGTAGCCAACTCCCTACAGATTCAACGGGGGAGGGGAGAGAGTGAAGGTGAACGTGGCCTAGCAGGGCTGGGATTCCCCGGGGCCGGGGGCGCACGTCTCACCCCGCTGACAGCCGCTCGCGGTTCTCAGAGGCCTCGGCGTTCGGCCCGTTTCACTTTCTGCCGTGGAAAATGACAAACACGCACAAAAGTGGAAGGAATGACATACTGGGCCCTCGATGGGTCCATCGCAGGGGTTCAACGACGATCAATCCACACCTGTCTTGCTTCACCTGCACGCCCCCAGCCCCACCCCTGACCCCCGCGGCACTAGACCACCTCGAGGCGAAGCCCACACGAAGATGCCTGTTGTGTGTGTGACACGGTCGCGAACCTAAGCCCGCTACACCTGCTCCGGGAGAGACACTCACTCATTTCCAGGCTCAGGAGAACGGTTTCCAACATGACACTCTCCCTACGGGCAGTCGGTCATTTTACTATCACATCACACACAGACCACACTCCGTGCAGGAGGCGGTGAACAAACAGTTACCAAAGAAACTCAATTCTTCCTCGCCGCTGAAGCCCACGTGTCATGCGTGACCTTTATTCAGTCATTCGCTTGCTGGTAAATCATTCGTTTCTGTACCTGCAGACCAAGAGGGAGCCAATGACTTGGAATCTGTTTCCTCTAATGTCTTCTTTTTTCCTTCTCATTTTTAACCCATTACTTGTATTTCTTAGTTCTATCTGGAATTCTCAGAATTACCTGACATTAGGAAATAGACCTAGTAATGCTGTCTTAGCTTTTCCATTAATGAAAAAAGAAACAAAGAAGTGACTACCAAAACAATGCTCTTTAGGGACTCCCCTGGCGGTCCAGTGGTTCAGGGCTTCTGTGCTTCCACTGCAGGGGGCCAGGGTTCGATTCCTGGTCAAGGAACTAAAATCCCACATGCCGCACGATGTGGCCAAAAAAAAAAAAAAAAAAAAAGAAGAAGAAGAAAACGCTGTTTAAGCTGCTGCACAATCGCCCCGTCTTCAGTGAAGCCCACGGTGTGATCCCTGTACAGTAGCTGCTGTTTACGACAGTGTACTTATCGTGTATAACAAAACGATTTGTGGCAAAGCATTTACTATAAGCAGTGGGAATACCCTCCAACTTGATTTCTAAAGTGTCAAAGTGCAAGATAAACATCCAAATATCAACTTTCCGTTTCTGTTAAATTTTAAAACAATTCTCCTTAAAAGCAGCATTATGTTAAAATACAATTCTCTCTGTAAAAACTGTTCTGAGGAAGAGACATCAAGTAGCTTCCATGTTTAGAGACTATTTAACAGAGATGAATCATTTGTCACTGGAATGCCGTTTAGATAATTCAGAAGCTGAATTATCACAAATTAGTAGAATCCAAAGTTGGATAAAACACTGGATTTTTCTCCAGGTTGTTCTCCAAATACAAATGATAATTGTGAGGAAATAATTATCTTGAAATATGTACAATGGTTGTAGTAGCTTTGCTGCTACAAAACATTAATTTCAAAATTACATTACTTCAGTAAAAAACGAATACTTGTAATTAAAACTAGGTAGAAGCTGACTGTTGGCCAGGTGGTAATTGTGCCGTCGAATGTCAGTAGCATTTCTTTCCCATGTATTTATGTAATCCGTCGTAGTTTCATGCCCTAGGTAGGATATTACACTGTTTCATGTTTTATATTTCTACTTCATATTAGTCTCCATTATTAATATTACATAAATACTGCAGGTACTTAACACTTTACATAAATAACACTGTATCGCACAAATGCTTCTGTTTTTCTCCTCTCGAAGGTATGTTTAAAGATTTCTCCTCATCTCTCATGTTTTGCTCACCACTGACACACTCACCACCTTCCTGTCCTTCACACCAACCTGTGCCCACAGCAGAGCCCTGGGGCTGGCCGTGCCTTCTGCCCAGCGCCCACCTCCCAGACCTGTGCCCGGCTGGATCCTTCTCATTCAGATCTCAGCTCAGAGACCTCCCCCGATCAGAGACCCCTGATGGCCCAGCCCAAACCAGCCACGCCCACACCCACTCCCCCTGTTTCATCTCCTCCCCAGCAGTTGCCGGGAAAGGCATTTTATCGCTCATTGACTTAGCTGTTTCCTGTCCCCTCCCCCATGACACGTTTCAGGGGAGTAAGGACTTCAAGGGTCTTGTCATAACTCACACCTGAAACAGTGCCTGGCACGTAGCAGCCACTCAGTAGAGATCAGCTGCCGGAATGAATGAAGAGCAGAGAGATGAGACAGAGATGGGGGTGGAGCGGGGAGAAAGCACACACAGGACAGAGAAACCAGGAAACAAAGACACAGACACACACAGTGAGAAGCAGCACGGCAGACCAAAGTCAAGGACAGAGGCGGGCTTGGTTGCTCGCTGGCCCTGGTTCCATCTCCTCGTGAGGTCTCACGGCACAGCCCGCCCTGAGTCTGAGGCCCCATTCTACCCTTTCATCAATCTCCCTTTTCTGTTTTAGCTAAGGGGTTTCTGTCCCTTGCAACCCAAAGAGCCTTGAAGACAACAGAGCCCACTGTCAGCTGCATCTCCCCAACCCTGTGCATTTTCAACAGCAAACACACGACTCAGTACACACCTAGCAGGTGCTTTGTGCAGAATCACGAGGCTTCAGAGCAAACCTGACAGCACACACCTGCCCTGGCGACGGTGCGGAGTCTGGGGGAGGGCGCAGGAAGAAAACAGGACCTCGTGTGTGTTCAGAGGCACAGACACGAAGATCTCTGGGGACCCAAGGGGGAAGGAGGGCGGGAAGACTTCATAGCAGAGAGGAACACTCCCAAAGGTGGCGCGGTGGTTGGGGGTCCGCCTGCCGATGCAGGGGACACGGGTTCGTGCCCTGGTCCAGGAGGATCCCGCATGCCGCAGAGCAGCAGGGCCCGTGAGCCATGGCTGCTAAGCCTGTGCGTCCGGAGCCTGTGCTCCGCAACGGGACAGGCCACAACAGTGAGAGGCCCGTGTACCACAAAGGAAAAAAAAAAAAAAAAACCAAAAGAAGGGGTGGGGCCAGCAGAGAAAGGGGGAGAGAGACACACACATGGAGCAGCGTGTGCAAGGGCCGGAGCGGAAGGGCACGTGGGAACAGCAGAGACTGGAACAAGGCGATCTGCGGGAGTGAGGGTGCTGGTTATCGCTTAGGTTCTCTATTCCTTACATTCAGAATGAACAGACTTGAAGTTAAAAACCAGAAGTAATTAACCTGTGGAAATGTACAGGCTTTGCTCTTTTATTTTGTATACAAACGGATATTTATTATACTTCCTGGAGAAACTATATAGATTCCAACTGTGGGAACTGTCTGTATGATGATACAGGATTTAGTAAATTATGAAATTCTAAACCATAAACATATTCAAAGTTATAGATATATTCATATATTAAATTATACATGTATTATGAAATTCTCAGTATTTTAAGTTTCAGTGAAATATTTAGAAAAAAATGTTTTTATTTTATAAATTGGAACCTGAAACTTTATTACATAACAATCTGCACTCTGCGTGCAATCTGAGCTGCCAAAAAAGATCCTTAAAAATATCTGGGCAGTTTTTCCTGCCACTTAAAAAGTTATACTTGTGGGACTTCCCTGGTGGCGCAGTGGTTAAGAATCCGCCTGCCAGCGCAGGGGACAAGGGTTCGATCCCTGGTCTGGGAAGATCACACATGCTGCACAGCAACTAAGCCCGTGTGCCACAACTACCGAGCCTGCGTTCTAGAGCCCGCGAGCCACAACTACTGAAGCCCACATGCCTAGAGCCCACAACAAGAGAAGCCACCGCAATGAGAAGCCCCCGCTCGCTGCAACTAGAGAAAAGCCCACGTGCAGCAACGAAAACCCAGTGTAGCCAAAAATAAATACATATATACATACATACATAAATTATACTTGCAATTCATCACCATGAACTCAGATATTAAAAATAGTAATTTTCTACCTAGAAACAAATGACAATGGAGACACGATGACCCAAAACCTATGGGATGCAGCAAAAGCAGTTCTAAGAGGGAAGTTTATAGCAATACAATCCTACCTTAAGAAACAGGAAACATCTCAAATAAGCAACCTAACTTTGCACCTAAAGCAATTAGAGAAAGAACAAAAAAAACCCAAATTTAGCAGAAGGAAAGAAATCATAAAGATCAGATCAGAAATAAATGAAAAAGAAATGAAGGAAACAATAGCAAAGATCAATAAAACTAAAAGCTGGTTCTTTGAGAAGATAAACAAAATTGATAAACCATTAGCCAGACTCATGAAGAAAAAAAGGGAGAAGACTCAAATCAATAGAATTAGAAATTAAAAAGGAGAAGTAAAAACTGACACTGCAGAAATACAAGAGATCATGAGAGATTACTACAAGCAACTCTATGCCAATAAAATAGACAACCTGGAAGAAATGGACAAATTCTTAGAAATGCACAACCTGCGAGACTGAACCAGGAAGAAACAGAAAATATGAACAGACCAATCACCAGCACTGAAGTTGAAACTGTGATTTAAAATCTTCCAACAAACAAAAGCCCAGGACCAGATGGCTTCACAGGCGAATTCTATCAAACATTTAGAGAAGAGCTAACACCTATCCTTCTCAAACTCTTCCAAAATACAGCAGAGAGGAACACTCCCAAACTCATTCTATGAGGCCACCATCACCCAGATAGCAAAACCAGACAAAGATGTCACAAAGAAAGAAAACTACAGGCCAATATCACTGATGAACATAGATGCAAACATCCTCAACAAAATACTAGCAAACAGTATCCAACAGCACACTAAAAGGATCATACACCATGATCAAGTGGGGTTTATTCCAGGAATGCAAGGATTCTTCAATATATGCAAATCAATCAATGTGATACACCATATTAACAAATTGAAGGAGAAAAACCATATGATCATCTCAATAGATGCAGAGAAAGCTTTCAACAAAATTCAACACCCATTTATGATAAAAACCCTGCAGAAAGTAGGCATAGAGAGAACTTTCCTCAACATAATAAAGGCCATATATGACAAACCCACAGCCAACATAGTCCTCAATGGTGAAAAACTGAAACCATTGCCACTAAGATCAGGAACAAGACAAGGTTGCCCACTCTCACCACTCTTATTCAACATAGTTTTGGAAGTTCTAGCCACAGCAATCAGAGAAGAAAAAGAAATAAAAGGAATCCAAATCAGAAAAGAAGTAAAGCTGTCACTGTTTGCAGATGACATGATACTATACATAGCAAATCCTAAAGATGCTACCAGAAAACTACTAGAGCTAATCAAAGAATTTGGTAAAGTAGCAGGATACAAAATTAACGCACAGAAATCTCTGGCATTCTTTTTTTTTTTTTTTTTTTTTGTTTCTGCGGTACACAGGCCTCTCACTGTTGTGGCCTCTCCCGTTGTGGAGCACAGGCTCCAGACTTGCAGGCTCAACGGCCATGGCTCACGAGCCTAGCCGCTCCGCGGCATGTGGGATCTTCCCGGACCAGGGCACGAACCCGTGTCCCCTGCATTGGCAGGCGGACTCTCAACCACTGCACCACCAGGGAAGCCCTCTGGCATTCTTATACACTAATGATGAAAAATCTGAAAGTGAAATTAAGAAAACACTCCCATTTACCACTGCAACAAAAAGAATAAAATATCTAGGAATAAACCTACCTAAGGAGACAAAAGACCTGTATGCAGAAAATCATAAGACACTGATGAAAGAAATTAAAGATGATACAAATAAATGGAGAGATATACCATGTTCTTGGATTGGAAGAATCAACATTGTGAAAATGACTCTACTACCCAAAGCAATCTACAGATTCAATGCAATCCCTATCAAACTACCACTGGCATTTTTCACAGAACTAGAACAAAACATTTCACAATTTGTATGGAAACACAAAAGACCCTGAATAGCCAAAGCAATCTTGAGAACGAAAAATGGAGCTGGAGGAATCAGGCTCCCTGACTTCAGACTATACCACAAAGCTACAGTAATCAAGACAGTATGGTACTGGCACAAAAACAGAAATATAGATCAATGGAACAGAATAGAAAGCCCAGAGATAAACCCACACACATACAAATCCCAGCACCTCCTTATCTTTGATAAAGGAGGCAAGAAAATACAGTGGAGAAAAGACAGCCTCTTCAATAAGTGGTGATGGGAAAACTGGACAGGTACATGTAAAATTATAAAATTAGAACACTCCCTAATACCATAGATAAAAATACACTCAAAATGGATTAAAGACCTAAATGTAAGGCCAGACACTATCAAACTCTTAGAGGAAAACATAGGCAGAATACTTTATGACATAAATCACAGCAAGATCCTTTTTGACCCACCTCCTAGAGAAATGGAAATAAAAACAAAAATAAACAAATGGGACCTAATGAAACTTAAAAGCTTTTGCACAGCAAAGGAAACCATAAACAAGACAAAAAGACAACCCTCAGAATGGGAGAAAATATTTGCAAATGAAGCAACTGACAAAGGATTAATCTCCAAAATTTACAAGCAGCTCATGTAGCTCAATAACAAAAAAACAAACAACCCAATCCAGAAATGGGCAGAAGACCTAACTAGACATTTCTCCAAAGAAGATAAACAGATTGTCAACAAACACATGAAAGAATGCTCAACATCATTAATCATTAGAGAAATGCAAATCAAAACTACAATAAGATATCATCTCACACCGGTCAGAATGGCCATCATCAAAAAATCTAGAAACAATAAATGCTGGAGAGGGTGTGGAGAAAAGGTAACACTCTTGCACTGTTGGTGGGAATGTAAATTGATACAGCCACTATGGAGAACAGTATGGAGGTTCCTTAAAAAACTACAAATAGAACTATCATACGACCCAGCAATCCCACTCCTGGGCATATACCCTGAGAAAACCATAATTCAAAAAGAGTCATGTACCAAAATGCTCATTGCAGCTCTATTTACAATAGCCAGGACATGGAAGCAACCTAAATGTCCATCAACAGATGAATGGATAAAGAAGATGTGGCACATATATACAATGGAATATTACTCAGCCATAAAAAGAAACGAGGGCTTCCCTGGTGGCGCAGAGGTTGAGAGCCCGCCTGCCAATGCAGGGGACACGGGTTCATGTCCCGGTCCGGGAGGATCCCACATGCCGCAGAGCGGCGAGGCCCATGAGCCGTGGCCGCTGAGCCTGCGCGTCCGGAGCCTGTGCTCCGCAACGGGAGGGGCCACAACAGTGAGAGGCCCGCGTACCGCAAAAACAAACAAAAAAACAAACAAAAACAAAAAAAAAAGAAACGAAATTGAGTTATTTGTAGTGAGGTGGATAGACCTAGAGTCTGTCATACAGAGTGAAGTAAGTCAGAAGGAGAAAAACAAATACCGTATGCTAACACATATATATGGAATCTAAGAAAAAAAAAATGTCATGAAGAACCTAGGGGTAAGACAGGAATAAAGACACAGACCTACTAGAGAATGGACTTGAGGATATGGGGAAGGGTAAGCTGTGACAAAGTGAGAGAGTGGCATGGACATATATACACTACCAAACGTAAGAGAGACAGCTAGTGGGAAGCAGCCGCATAGCACAGGGAGATGAGCTAGGTGGTTTGTGACCCCCTAGAGGGGTGGGATAGGGAGGGTGGGAGGGAGGGAGACGCAAGAGGGAAGAGATATGGGAACATATGTATATGTATAGCTGATTCACTTTGTTATAAAGCAGAAACTAATACACCATTGTAAAGTAATTATACTCCAATAAAGATGTTAAAAAAATAGTAATTTTCTCAACAGACAACAGGGTCCTACTGTACAGCACAGGGAACTATATTCAACATCCTGTGATAAACCATAATGGGAAAGAATATATATATGTATAACTAAGTCACTTTGCTGTACAGCAGAAATTAAACACAACATTGTAAATCAACTATACTTCAATAAAATGTTTTTAAAAAGGTAATTTTCTCATACATCTACTAATGAATACCACAAAGCTACTGTGTGTTTATGTTTATTACCCTGCAAATTCCCACAGTTGAAATTTGCAATTTTTCTATTTTTAACTATAATAAATATAGCCATTTGCATTTGCAAACTTTTCTTAAAGGTAATCAAAATATATTTGGGGTCATTATCTTACAGGACAGCAATTCCATTCTGATTGACTTATTTCCTAAACAGTATTTCCTTCTGCTTCTTCACTCTTCCTTCCCCGGGCTGTGCACACCCACCGCACACACGCAGTTCATTTCTGTGTCCCCTGCACCTAGCACATTACCTCGTAGAGCACTGGCACTCAAGCGCCTGCCGAATGGGTCGTCCTTTTATTTTTTTATAAACCAGAAACATCTTTCTGGATTTAGAGTTCAGGAAATCTTGGGCAAGTCACTTAATCTTTCTGCACCCAGATGAACTGGCTGCTCAAAAGGAGAATCACTGCTTAGAAGCAGCTAACTCTATATTTGACAAACTGTATTAGACAAACTAACTTTTAGGTCCTTTCTGAGTAGTTATCAGTGGGAATCTTTTTCTCAGGAGGAATCCTTAGCAGCTAATAAAGAAATCTTTAGAAGGCATCACAAATATTTTGTCAATGTGGACATCACAGTCATTTTAACTACCAAAATTAAATATTAAACTTTACCTAGGAAAAAACACCAGCCATTTAGAAACATGGTTGTGAAAGGACAGTCAACTTCTCCAAGAACTACTTGGAGAGGACACATTTCCTGGAAAAAAAATTATCTTTTATATCTGATAATTTTCAGACAAGCTTTTAAATATTAAAAGTTATCAAACTTTAAGTATGTCAAATTCAATTTTAACTTAATATTTTATGCCAGGGAGAAGGTTCCTTTTTAACTTCCTGAAAACATTTTTAAAAACTAATAAATATTAAGAGCACTTGTAATTACAGACCATTTTCTCTCTCCCACCTTCTCCCAGAGTGGCACACGCAACAGATAATTTTATGTTTCACAGCTTCTTCCATGAGAGTAGACAAGAAAGATGTTACTATCCCCACTTTATATACAGGGAAAGTGAAGTTTTGAGAGGTTTAAAAATTCTCTGCCCAAGATTCGACGACTCCAGACGGAGGAACTTCTGCTCTACAGCTGCTTAGTCTACATCTACAGCAAGATGATATTGGACCAGAAGAGGTCACTTCTTGCTCTAAAATTCTAGACCAAAACATGTTCTTACCAACACTGTTGCCATGAGAGCTGAAATACACATACACTGAAGAGTAATAAATAACTGTCTTCTTTATTTTTTGCTAATCAAGCCAAGAAAAGCTTGTCACCTACTCCACTGACAGATCTCTTCTACTATTCCCCAACATTCAAAAATTTGGCTATCCTCTCATGATACATTCGTCATTTCTTAACAAATATTTGAGCTTCTAATTCTAACAAGGAAAGATACTCCCTTGAGTGAGATAACAGAACAGTAATTTGCTGTTTCACACGATGCTGACCTGCAAAGTGCAGAGGTCAAAGTACCTGACCGTTAACAAAAAAAGGAAGGAAAGAAAAATCACTATGAAGAAACTTTCTGGGGATGACTGTAAAAGCATAATTTCCATAATCTTAAAAATGAATAATTCACTGCCTTTCTGAACTAAGATTCCTCATCTGGCGGACAGAACACAGATAATAATCTGACTATTCTCTCTACTTCCTAAGCCTGGGGCACAGCTAGATCCATTCTAGAAGCAAAGAAGAGAAGTTAATTCATGACATTCAATGGATGCCTTAGGGCAGTGGGCCTAGTGCAGGTCTGAGGCTGCCAGGGATTCTGTGCACTGGGAAACAAAATGCAAACGTTCAGCACAATTAGTACTTGTACTGAATATTTTTAAAGAAAAAGAATTAATTCTGTTGGCCTAAAATTTTTCAACTCTCCCACAGTATAAACATCCACTACAGTTTCAACGTCACCATCTCATTCGCAGTATTGTGTGTGGAATGCATCAAGCACTAGTCCAACGCCTAAGTGAACAAAACACTGTTCTCTTACTAAAATAATCGGTAATCTGCTGTCGCTACTCGCTGAGCACCTACACGCTCCACTAGCTGGGTTTACTGGCAGTAAACAAGCACAAAGCAAACTATTTACAGGGGAAACAAAAGGCGCCGCTCCGTACCTGCCTCGCCGCTCCCTCCCAGCATCCAGCCCTGCAAGGCCCCCCCGACGGAGGCGCGTCAGGTGCATTCACTCCCACCGCGCGGGGTCCCGTCTTAGACCCCAGGGACAAGACAGGGGGCGAGGGGACAAGTCCTGCTCCCCAGGAGCTGACACCCACTAGGGTGGGACGGACCATAATTCAGCAAGTAATTTCTGGTCGTGCTGAGTGCTGTGCAAGGATTCAAACCAGGCGACAGGATGCAGTGACTCCAGAGAACGAATCAAGCTGAAAAAGCGGCAGAGCCCAGCTCAGAAAAGGGGTTCGAGGTCCAGTCCGGCCGCTCCCCTGAGACGCCCTTTCAAAAGCTGTTTCCCCCCCCCGCGCGGAAGCGAGGGCAGAACAGTGCCCGCCTCTGGGCTGTCGGGGCGTCCGGGGGACTGGGGGATGGCGACCTACGCGGGGCGCTGCGCGCTGGGGGAGCCCTGCGCCCCCGCCCCGACCCCACCCGCTAGGCCGCCCCGACGGGCCGGCGCCCCCCGACCTGGCCTCCACTTCCCGCCCGTCCCCGCGCCCCCGCCCCCAGCCCGGCCCGCGACCCCCTCCCGCCAGGCCCCGGCCCGAACCGCTATCCGCCCGCCACTCACCGCCGTCAGGTCCGGCAGCCGGTCCCGCATCCCCGCGGGCCGGGCGCCGCGCGCCGCCGCTCAGGCCTGCCCGGCGCCGCCTCCGGCCGGCCGCGAACTCTCGGTGGCCCCGCCGCCGCCTCAGCCCGCCGGTCGCCGTCCCCTCCGCCGGCGCTGCCACGGCAACCGCGCCGGCGCGCTCTGCGTACGCCCGGCCCGCGCCGCGCCCAGGCCCACGCAGACGGCGAGAGCCTTCCTGCGGGAATGCCGCGGCCCGAGGGGCGGGGCCCGCCGGGGAGGGGAGGAGCCTTGGCGGGGTGGGCGGGGACTATCGGGGAGGCAAGGGGCCGGCCAGAGAGGGGAAAGAGGCGGGGCCTCTTAGGCCGGGACAGGGACAGGACCTGGTGCGGGAAAGGGCAGAACCTCACTGAAAGTGGAGGGGCGGGGCCTGTTGAGGAAAAGGCGGGGCTGGCCATGGAGGGGCGGGGCCCGGCCGAGCTGCGTTCTGGCGGCCTCTTAGCCTGGTCAATTAGATGCACCTTTTACCCTTCTTGATTGCTTTTGTTTTTGTGTTTTCTCATTCATTTTATTTATTTTAAAAATTCGTGGTAAATTTGGTGACAAATTTAGCAAGCCTATGGAGATGAGCTGGGTGCAGCTTTGCATATGCGTATTCTGAACATAGGCCTTCTCTTTAAGGCTTCATACCAGACTTTTGTGTGAATAAAGGACAAGAGATAAAGTAAGGCCTATAATGCTTAACGAACATAACAAAGAATATAACTTAAAATGGCATGGGATGGTGATATGCAGGGACTCAGGCCTTGGGATGCAGTTCCAGTGGAGAAATAGGATACAGAAGCAGATAAATAAATAAGCAAAGAAAATAGGGGCATGCACTTGGAGGAGAGCTGAAAGAGGGCTGGCTACATCAGAAAGGTGGGCATAAGAGGCGCCAGAGTTTAGGCCAACAAAGTTAGAGGGAACAGTCCCCAAGACCACTCTCACTTCTGACACCAACTACAAGTTCTGGGGGTTCCCCCAACCACATTCAAGTTCAGTAATTCACTGGAGGGACTCAGAATTCACTAAAAACTGCAGTGCTGACAGGGTTTATCACAGGGGAAGGATACAGATTAACATCAGCGAAGGGCAGAGGTGCATGGGGGGAGACCGGTTGCACCAAATGGGAGGCTTCTGTTGTCTTCTCCTTGGGCAGTCAGGGCACATTACTTTCAAGCATTGATGTGTGTCAATATACATGAAGTCACCAACCAGGAAATCTCACCCAAGCCACCAAATTCTGAGTTATTATTGGGGCTCCACTGCATAGGCATGACTGTTGATTGATTACCCTCCTGGTTGATCTAAGTCTCCAGGTTGACCTGTACCCATGTAACCCAAAAGTCCCATCCTAAATCACATTGGCGCTCTCTGGCTAGTCCAAAGGCCCCCAGGCAAACAAATACTACTTCCAGGAGTGAGAGCAAAGGACAGATTTCTTTTTGGACAAGGTTAAATTCTTTACTACCTCCTTGAATAGGTGTCTTTTGTGCTACGATCTAAGGTAAAGAAAGCAGCCATAAGAAATATATTTGAGAACAGTCTAGACAGAAAAAGCAGGGAATTTTGGGTTTGGTTCTGGGCATGATTGGGTTCTTGGATTATAGTAGGGGAGCAGGGGAAGCAGAGACTAGACAGTTTAGAAACCAAAGATAAGGACTTAAACTTGGGTGGACCAGGGGCAAATTTGTCTCTTCTTAATTTATGACTTTGTTATGTTTTTCATAATTTAAATCAAAATCAATAATTTGATGGATATGGGTTGAACAAAAATCCTCCCTTTTGACCAAGCAATTAAAATGAGGTGTGAGCAGGGGGTGAGGCGGCAGTAATTGTACAGAGCTTTTCTGAGACTGGAGTTAATATAAAGGGGGTAAAACTGAGCGAGGGTAGAAAAACACCTGGTCCTGGACACAGCGTTTGAGCTCCTGTGTCAAGCAGTACTTGAAACCCACATACCGCAGGACTTTCACGAGCCAATGAATTTCTTTTTCATTTTTTTCACTTAGAATGAAGACATCCTAATACATTGCTGTGAGAATTTACAGACTAAGAGGTAAGCTACTTCTGAAATGTAAGGTCCCAGGGAATAGGGGCTTTGGTCTGTTTTGTTCACTATTGTGTCTCCGATTCCTACAAAATGTCAGGCACATTGTAGGCACTCAATACACAATTTGTAAAATAAAATAATAGATGTTCAAAAACTCGAATTCAAAAAGATACATGCACCCCAATGTTCATAGCAGCACTATTCACAATAGCCAAGACATGGAAGCAACCTAAACGTCCATCAACAGAGGAATGGATAAAGAAGATGTGGTACACATGTACAGTGGAATACTACTCAGCCATTAAAAAAGAATGAAATAACGCCATTTGCAGCAACATGGTTGGACCTAGAGACTATCGTACTAGGTAAAGCAAGTCAGAGAGAGAAAGACAAATACTATATGGTATCACTTCTATGTGGAATTTGAAATATGACGCAAATGAACTTATCTACGAAACAGAAACAGACTCACAGATATAGAGAAGAGACTTGTGGTTGCCAACGGGGAGGGGTGTGGCAGAGGGATGGCTTGGGAGTTTGGGATTAGCAGATGCAAACTATTGTATATAGGATTGTATATACAATTGTATACTGTATATTGTAACAAGGACCTACAGTATAGCACAGGGAACTATATTCAATATCCTGTGATAAAGGAAAAGAATATGAAAAAGAATATATATATGTAACTGAATCACCTTGCTGCACATCAGAAATTAACACATTGTAAATCAACTATACTTCAATAAAATTAAAAATAATAATAATAGATGTCCAGTCCTGGCTTTGAATCCCAGTTCTGCTATTTACTCTCTGTGCAACTTTGGACTGTGAAAATTAATAAAGGGAAACCTCACTAAAATAGAGTCAAGAGGCCAGAGGGGGTGCTCTCACTCAATGTCAATACAGATCCCAGCAGGAAGAGATGGTACTTCACATCCCCTATGGGAAGTGACATCACTACCACCAGCGAGAGGAAGATTTTCTCCTGGCCTGGCAACAGCTCAGCCAGTGAGAGACCATCACACCTCAGCCAGTGAAAGCCACTGTATTTCAAATTCCCAGTTTCTTCCAACGGACTTTTTGTTCATAACAGCCCCCCCCCCCAAGTTCCCCTTCTCCTCTATAAGAGTTTCCTTTCTTTTGTTTTACCAGACTTGCTTGTAGGTTGCCATAGTTGCACATCCCAAATTGAAATTCTTTGCTGCTCAGGAATAAACCCATTTTGCTGGTAAAATAACTGACTTTTATTGTTTCAGGTTAACAGGACAAAAAGACTAATTTCTCTAAGCCTCAATTTTCCTGCCTGTGAAGCGGTGAAAAGGCAGCTTTCAAGCTGAAAGGCTGTGACTTTCCCATTTTGACCCCACTATGCCTCCAGAGACTGATTCACCCTACTCATTTGCCCTCTTAATTGCAATCAATAAGTATGAATGATGTCTGTTTAACCAATTTATGCTTATTACTCTTAGAAGCAATTAACAAGTAATAGAAATCTAAACTACACGTGGTAAAATGTGTTACAAATTTTAAAAACCGATTGAAAAGTTATATCTGGTTAGCAACAGCAGAAAAAATTACTCAGGAAAATTAGCCTTCGTAGAAAGAATCATTAACAAAATTAACTTCCTAAAAATGCACACTGCAAAATTTGCTCTTTAAAAATTGATGAAAGCATCAAATCTTAACAAACCTTAGATGTGCAAAATGAAGCCTGGAGAAACTGCACTGAGTAAAAATTATTTAACTACCTGCACACACGCCAATACTTTCCAATGCCAGAAGCTGTAATAAATAAACGTTTTATACTGAAGAGCTGATTAATGAGTAAAATCTTGCCGGCGGAAAGTACAGGGGTAGTGTACTGAGTAGTACACTACTCAGGTTTGAGTAGTGACTCAGACAGGCGGGTCTGATCCAGGTACTCAGACAGCCATCAGGGCTCAGCTTTCATCCCCCAGGTGACTCCTCTTTATTGGCCTCTGGCTCTGGCGGGAGCCAGATTCAGTCCCAGGGAAAAGAAAAGAGCACCTTCTCTGGGTTGCAGGCTCAGATTCCCGAACTTCACTCTGATTGGATCAACTGGGGTCATTTGTCTACCCCCGAACCAATCACCAGTCAGGTGGCTCTGCGTCTGTGATAGGTCAAACCCGGTCATGTGACCTCCCTGGGACCGGAAATGCCGGACCCG
The DNA here is from genome assembly GCF_008692025.1 of Phocoena sinus. Classification (NCBI taxonomy): domain Eukaryota; kingdom Metazoa; phylum Chordata; class Mammalia; order Artiodactyla; family Phocoenidae; genus Phocoena; species Phocoena sinus. Next base: position 88,083,225 of record NC_045776.1, read on the forward strand.
AATTCACTGGCAGAGGGAGGTCTAATGAACAGGGCCAAACCCTGCAGAAGGACAAGGGGTTCTGCGTGGCGGAATAACCACCCCATGCCACTCCATCCCAGGGAAGATAAACTCACTAGCAAGAAATGAAAAAGGAAGACATTGTGGTCTTTCCATTGTACTGTGTAGAACCCTAATTAAGGCCTTGAATTACCCTAACACGGTTCCCTCTGGAAAACACTTTCTTAATGAATCCTTACTGATGTCAGAACAATTTTGACTAAATGTGTTTAACCATAAATGTTCCCTGGATTCTGAATGTGGCATCTAAACATCCAGTCTCTGTGGTATCTCACTTGAAAAAATGGAGTCCCACAGTCAAAGCAATTAAAAATGATCCCAATCTTTATTAAGTTATCCCTAAGAATATTAAAAGAGGTCTCATTTGTAACCCCCAAGATCACTCTTTAAATCCTTTCTACAGTCTTCTAGTGTTTCATGTCTTTTATACTCTATAGTTCCCAGAGTACTCTTTTTCTCACTCAGCACCCTCTAACCTTACCCACCAGGGCACTCGTACTGGGTCAGCACTTTCCGTCCATCCACAACGATCGTTAATTTCTCTCCAATAAGTATTGGCCCTACCTTTTCCTCCACCTCCCCCCAACAGATTATTCGAAAGCATATAATAGGGGGTGCAGTTGGATAACGTTGAATTGTCAACCAGAACTTTCTTACCCTACCAGGGGAAGAATGAGGGTGTGACTACTAATACATAATTTGTCAAATTTTCCTTATTACTTCCATACATAGGCAGTCAAATGTCTCTGGGGATCAAAATATTAGTCAGATCATGGTAGTGCGTTCAAAACAGCTGCTTATCAAGATTGAAAGAGGCCTGTGTTCCTAAGAAAGAGAATCTGATTACCACCCCCATGATGGATGGAGGTAGTTCTCGAAGAAAGGGGATCGTTGTGAGTTGGACTTAGACAAGGCCTGAAAAGGTATCCTCTCCTACAGTAGGCCACCTTAGAAAGGAGAGAAGGCAGAGAGAACGGGGGCAACGAGAAAGGCCATTAGTCATTGGGCTAAGCATCATAATGCCCCCCTATAGATGGCCACACCCTAATCCTTAGAACCTGTGACTGTGTTACCTTATATGGCAAAAGGGGTCTTGCAGGCACTTGGACTTTCCTGGATTAGTAGGGGTGGGCCCAGTCTAGTCACCTGAGCCCTCGCAAGCAATGAACTTTCTGCAGGTGAAAAAGACGCTGCAGAAGGGGCTGTCAGAGAAACTGCAAATGTGAGGTGTCAATGCCCCATCACTGACTCTGAAATGAAGGGTCATGTGCAAGGACCCAAGAGACTTCTAGGCACTAAGGGTGGACACCAGCTGACAACCAGCAAGGAAATGGGGCCCTCTGTCCAATATCTGCAAGGAACTGGGTTCTACCAACAGCCTGCGTGGGCTTGGAAGCCGATTCTTCCTTATACCTCCCTATAAGGGCCCGGGCATTGACACTTTGATTTCAGCCTTATGAAACCCAAGCAGAGAACACAGCTGAGCCACCCAGACTTCTGACCTACGGAACTGTGAGCTAATAGATATGTATTGTCTGAAGCTGCTGAGTTTTCGATAATTTGTTATGTCAATAATAGAAAACTAATATAGTCATTTACTAAAATTAGGAATGTAGCTCCTGGAAGATAGGGCATATTTCTTAATATTATGTGTCCCTTTTCAAGGAGTGTTACAAATAAATGAATGAAAGAATGAATAGGGCAAGGATGGTGACACACTGATCCTTCTATCTGTCCTCCCCACATAGCTGTGTTTTGGGTTGACGTGAACTGAATAAATAAATCATACATTTAGGTGCCACGGAGTGAGAAGGGCCTACACAGAGCTAGAAGAGAACTGAATGCCTCCTGAAATCACAGTGGGAATCATGGACAATTCATAGGGCAGAGACTCACAGTTAAGGGTGATGTACACCCCAACACATTGGCTCCAGCCTTCTCTTATGCAGCCTAGAATTTTCATCTAGACCATTGGTTTTATTTTTCCCACCTGATTCATCCATCAGAAATGGTTGATTCTTCAGTACACTGAAGTTGAAGCCAACACTCCGGAGGTTACAGCACACTGATAACATGATATGCAGATTGATGGGACCATTTATAAACCATATATATATAAAGTATTACTCACTCAGAGTAAAAACTAAAGTCCTTTTACAGTGGCCTGCAAGGTCCTGCCCAATCTGATCATCCTCCAAGACCTCCAGAGCCTTGTTTCCCTCTGCACTTCCCTCCACTGACTCCCAGCCAGCCATGTGCCACCTCAGGGCCTTTGCACTGGCTGTTCTTGTCTGAATGCTCTTCCCCCAGATACCTGTGTAGCTTGGTCCCTTACTTCCTTTGAGACTTTGGTCCAGTGACACCTTTTCTGCAAGGCCTGTCCTGCCGCACCCTGTTAAGAATTGCCATTCCTTCTTCACACCCTGAAACCTCTTACCTTGTTCTTTTTTCTCCTTAACACCTACACCCTCCGACCAACTATGTCCTATGTCCTCTGACCACTTATTTTGTATGCTGCTTATTATTTGCCTTTCTCCTCCGAAATGTCAACTCCATCTAGGGCAGGGATTTTTGTCCACTTTGCTCAGCAATTCTCGCCAACACCTGGAATGGGGCCCAGCACATAGGAGGTGTGTAATAAATATTTGTTGAACAACTTATGCTGCAAAATTTGCTTAATACATGTATTCATTCAAAAGTAAACTTTATTACCGTGGTGGGAAACTTAACGGCAAATTACAGGTTTGTGAATTTCTGGCCAGCTGCAGAGTTTGAATTTGAACCTAGGAAAGTTCCTGCCTATTTTAAAATTTGTGACTCTAATATATTTATTTATTTTTAAAAACATCTTTAATGGAGTATAATTGCTTTACAATGGTGTGTTAGTTTCTGCTGTATAAGAAAGTGAATCAGCTATATGTATACATATATGCCCATATCCCCTCCCTCTTGCGTCTCCCTCCCACCCTCCCTATCCAACCCCTCTAGGTGGTCACAAAGCACCGAGCTGGTCTCCCTGTGCTATGCAGCTGCTTCCCACTAGCTATCAATTTTACATTTGGTAGTATATATATGTCCATACCACTCTCTCACTTCATCCCAGCTTACCCTTCCCCCTCCCCATGTCCTCAAGTCCATTCTCTACGTCTGCATCTTTAGTCCGGTCTTGCCCCTAGGTTATCAGAACTTTTTTTTTTTTTTAGATTCCATATATGTATGTTAGTATACGGTATTTGTTTTTCTCTTTCTGACTTACTTCACTCTGTATGACAGACTCTAGGTCCATCCACCTCACTACAAATAACTCAATTTCGTTTCTTTTCATGGCTGAGTAATATTCCATTGTATATATGTGCCACATCTTCTTTATCCATTCATCTGTTGATGGACACTTAGGTTGCTTCCATGTCCTGGACACTTAGGTTGCTTCCATGTCCTGGCTATTGTAAAGGGTGCTGCAATAAACATTGTAGTACATGACTTTCTTTGAATTATGGTTTTCTCAGGATATATGACCAGTAGTGGGATTGCTGGGTTGTATGGTAGTTCTATTTTTAGTTTTTTAAGGCACCTCCATACTGTTCTCCATAGTGGCTGTATCAATTTACATTCCCACCAACAGTGTAGGAGGGTTCCCTGTTCTCCACACCCTCTCCAGCATTTATTGTTTGCAGATTTTTTCATGATGGCCATTCTGACCGGTGTTAGATGATATCTTATTGTAGTTTTGATTTGCATTTCTCTCATGATTAGTGATGTTGAGCATCTTTTCATGTGTTTGTTGACAATCTGTATATCTTCTTTGGAGAAATGTCTATTTAGGTCTTCTGCCCATTTCTGGATTGGGTTGTTTGTTTGTTTTGATATTGAGCTGCATGAGCTGCTTGTAAATTTTGGAGATTAATCCTTTGTCAGTTGCTTCATTTGCAAATATTTTCTCCCATTCTGAGGGTTGTCTTTTTGTCTTGTTTATGGTTTCCTTTGCTGTGCAAAAGCTTTTAAGTTTCATTAGGTCCCATTTATTTATTTTTGTTTTATTTCCATTTCTCTAGGAGGTGGATCTAAAAGGATCTTGCTGTGATTTATGTCATGGAGTGTTCTGCCTATGTTTTCCTCTAAGAGTTTGATAGTGTCTGGCCTTACATTTATGTCTTTAATCCATTTTGAGTTTATTTTTGTGTATGGTGTTAGGGAATGTTCTAATTTCATTCTTTACATGTAGCTGTCCAGTTTTCCCATCACCACTTATTGAAGAGGCTGTCTTTTTGCATTTGTATATTCTTGCCTCCTTTATCAAAGATAAGGTGACCATATGTGCATGGGTTTATCTCTGGGCTTTCTATCCTGTTCCATTGATCTATATTTCTCTTTTTGCACCAGTACCATATTGTCCTGATTACTGTAGCTTTGTAGTATAGTCTGAAGTCAGGGAGCCTGATTCCTCCAGCTCCATTTTACTTTCTCAAGATTGTTTTTGCTATTCAGGGTCTTTTTTGATTCCATACAAATTGTGAAATTTTTTGTTCTAGTTCTGTGAAAAATGTCATTGTAGTTTGATAGGGATTGCATTGAATCTGTAGATTGCTTTTGGTAGTAGAGTCATTTTCACAATGTTGATTCTTCCAATCCAAGAACATGGTATATCTCTCCACCTGTTTGTATCATCTTTAATTTCTTTCATCAGTGTCTTATGATTTTCTCCATACAGGTCTTTTGTCTCCTTAGGTAGGCTTATTCCTAGGTATTTTATTCTTTTTGTTGCAGTGGTAAATGGGAGTGTTTCCTTAATTTCTCTTTCAGACTTTTCATTAGTGTAAAAGAATGCAAGAGATTTCTGTGCATTAATTTTGTATCCTGCTACTTTACCAAATTAATTGATTAGCTCTAGTAGTTTTCAGGTAGCATCTTTAGGATTTGCTATGTATAGTATCATGTCATCTGCAAACAGTGACAGCTTTACTTCTTCTTTTCCAATTTGGATTCCTTTTATTTATTTATTTTTTTCTTCTCTGATTGCTGTGGCTAAAACTTCCAAAACTATGTTGAATAAAAGTGGTGAGAGTGGGCAACCTTGTCTTGTTCCTGATCTTAGGGGAAATGGTTTCAGTTTTTCACCATTGAGAATGATGTTGGCTGTGGTTTTGTCATACATGGCCTTTATTATGTCAAGGTAAGTTCCCTCTATGCCTACTTTCTTTTTAACATAAATGGGTGTTGAATTTTGTCAAAAGCTTTTTCTGCATCTATTGAGATGATCATATGGTTTTTCTCCTTCAATTTGTTAATATGGTTTATCACACTGATTGATTTGCGTATATTGAAGAATTCTTGCATTCCTGGGATAAACCCCACTTTATCATGGTGTATGATCTTTTAATGTGCTGTTGGATTCTGTTTGCTAGTAGTTTGTTGAGGATTTTTGCCTCTATGTTCATCAGTGATATTGGCCTCTGGTTTTCTTTTTATGTGACATCTTTGTCTAGTTTTGGTATCTGGGTAATGGTGGCCTCGTAGAATGAGTTTGAGAGTGTTCCTCCTTCTGCCATATTTTGGAAGAGTTTGAGAAGGATAGGCGTTAGCTCTTCTCTAAATGTTTGATAGAATTCGCCTGTGAAGCCATCTGGTCCTGGGCTTTTGTTGTTGGAAGATTTTTAACCACAGTTTCAATTTCAGTGCTTGTAATTGGTTTGTTTATATTTTCTATTTCTTCCTGGTTCAGTCTTGGAAGGTTGTGCTTTTCTAAGAATTTGTCCATTTCTTCCAGGTTGTCCATTTTATTGGCATATAGTTGGTTGTAGTAATCTCTCATGATCCTGTGTATTTCTGCAGTGTCAGTTTTTACTTCTCCTTTTTCACTTCTAATTCTATTGATTTGAATCTTTTCCCTTTTTTTCTTCATGAGTCTGGCTAATGGTTTATCAATTTTGTTTATCTTTTCAAAGAACTAGCTTTTAATTTTATTGATCTTTGCTATCGTTTCCTTCACTTCTTTTTCATTTATTTCTGATCTGATCTTTATGATTTCTTTCCTTCTGCTAATTTTGGGTTTTTTTTTTTTAACATCTTTATTGGATACTTTGGGGTTTTTTTGTTCTTCTTTCCCTAATTGCTTTAGGTGTAAGGTTAAGTTGTTTACTTGAGATTTTTCTTGTTTCTTGAGGTAGGCTCGTGTTGCTATAAACTTCCCTCTTAGAACTGCTTTTGCTGCATCCCATAGGTTTTGGGTTGTCGTGTTTTCATTGTCATTTGTTTCCAGGTATTTTTTGATTTCCTCTTTTATATCTTCAGTGATCTCTTGGTTATTTAGTAGTGTATTGTTTAGCCTCCATGTGTTTGTATTTTTTACAGATTTTTTTCCCTGTAATTGATATCTACTCTTATAGCATTTTGGTTGGAAAAGATACCTGATATGATTTCAATTTTCTTATATTTACCAAGGCTTGATTTGTGACCCAAGATATGATCTATCCTGAAGAATGTTCCACGAGCACTTGAGAAGAAAGTGTATTCTGTTATTTTTGGATGGAATGTCCTATAAATATCAGTTAAGTCCATCTTGTCTAAAGTGTCATTTGAAGATTGTGTTTCCTTATTTATTTTCATTTTGGATGACCTTTCAATTGGTGAAAGTGGGGTGTTAAAGTCCCCTACTATTATTGTGTTACTGTCGATTTCCCCTTTTATGGCTGTTAGCATTTGCCTTATGTATTGAGGTGCTCCTATGTTGGGTGCATAAATATCTTTAACTGTTGTATCTTCTTCTTGGATCATTATGTAGTGTCCTTCTTTGTCTCTTGTAATATTCTTTATTTTAAAGTCTATTTCATCTGATATGAGAATTGCTACTCCAGCTTTCTTTTGATTTCCATTTGCATGGAATATCTTTTTCCATTCCTTCACTTTCTGTCTGTGTGTGTCCCTAGGTCTGAAGTGGGTCTCTGGTAGACAGCATATATATGGGTCTTGTTTTCATATCCATTCAGTCAGTCTATGTCTTTTGGTTGGAGCATTTAATCCATTTACATTTAAGGTAATTATTGATATGTATGTTTCTATTACCATTTTCTTAATTGTCTAGGGTTTGTTTTTGTAGGTCTTTTCCTTCTCTCATGTTTCCCGCCTAGAGAAGTTCCTTTAGCATTTGTTGTAAAGCTGTTTTGGTGGTGCTGAACTCTCTTAGCTTTTGCTTGTTTGTAAAGGTTTTAATTTCTCCATCGAATCTGAATGAGATCCTTGCTGGGTAGAGTAATCTTGGTTATGGTCTTTTCCCTTTCATCACTTTAAATATGTCCTGCCACTCCCTTCTGGCTTGCAGAGCTTCTGCTGAAAGATCAGCTGTTAAACTTATGGGGATTCCCTTGTAGGTTAATTGTTTCTTTTCCCTTGCTACTTTTAATATTTTTTATTTGTATTTAATTTTTGATAGGTTGATTAATATGTGTCTTGGTGTGTTTCTCCTTGGATTTATCCTGTATGGGACTCTCTGTGCTTCCTGGACTTGATTGACTATTTCCTTTCTCATATTAGGGAAGTTTTCAACTATAATCCCTTCAAATATCTTCTCAGTCCCTTTCTTTTTCTCTTCTTTTTCTGGGGCCCCTATAATTCAAATGTTGTTGTGTTTAATGTTGTCCCAGAGGTCTCTGAGACTGTCCTCAATTCTTTTTACTCTTCTTTTCTTTATTCTGCTCTGCGGTAGTTATTTCCACTATTTTATCTTCCAGGTCACTTATCCGTTCTTCTGCCTCAGTTATTCTGCTATTGATTCCTTCTAGAGAACTATTAATTTCATTTATTGTGTAATTCATCATTGTTTGTTTGCTCTTTAGTTCTTCTAAGTCCTTGTTAAACGTTTCTTGTATTTTCTCCATTCTAATTCCAAGATTTTGTATCATCTTTACTATCATTACTCTGAATTCTTTTTCAGGTACACTACCTATTTCTTCTTCATTTGTTTGGTCTGGTGGGTTTTTACCTTGTTCCTTCAACTGCTGTGTGTTTCTCTGGCTTCCCATTTTGCTTAACTTACTGTGTTTGGGGTCTCTTTTTCACAGGCTGCAGGTTCGTAGTTCCCATTGTTTTTGGTGTCTGCCCCCAGTGGGTAAGGTTGGTTCAGTGGGCTGTGTAGGCTTCCTGGTGGAGGGGACTGGTGCCTGTGTTCTGGTGGATGAGGCTGGATCCTGTCTTTCTGGTGGGCAGGTCCACGTCTGGTGGTGTGTTTTGGGATGTCTGTGACCTTATTTAGATTTTAGGCAGTCTCTCTGCTAATGGGTGGGGTTGTGTTCCTGTCTTGCCAGTTGCTTGGCATGGGGTGTCCAGCACTGGAGCTTGCTGGTCATTGAGTGGAGCTGGGTCTTAGTGTTGAGACAGAGATCTCTGGGAGAGCTTTCACCGTTTGATATTTCGTGGGGCCAGGAGGTCTCTGGTGGTCCAATGTCGTGAACTTGGCTCTACCACCTCCGAGGCTCAGGCCTGATGCTTGGCCGGAGCACCAAGACCTTGTCGGCCACGTGGCTTTTTGCCTCTTCGACTCTTCTCCCACCTTTTGGGGTCCACTCTTGCTCAGCTGTTCATGGCCCAGGCGGCGGGAATAGGGGGTGCTGGCAGAACCATCTCTGTCAGCCTGAGTCTCTTTTAAAAGGGAAAGGTAGCAGCTGGAGCATGGCAGACAGTCCTCCACGTCTTCCCGCACCCCAGTGTTGTACAGTATCCGTAGCAGCAGCCGCCGTAACCACCACCTCCTAAGCCGAGAAACAATCAGTTAACTTATTTAACTGTATTTAAATACTAGGGGACATTTTAAAAATCCATTCAAATTCAGACCTCTAAAAAATGATTGTCGGTCTTCCCTGGTGGCACCGCGGTTAAGAATCCGCCTGCCAGTGCAGGGGACACAGGTTCGAGCCCTGGTCCGGGAAGATCCTACATGCCACAGAGCAACTAAGCCCGTGCGTCACAACTACTGAACCCGTGCTCTAGAGCCTGCAAGCCACAACTACTGAGCCCGTGTGCCACAACTACTGAGCCCGCGAGCTACAACTACTGAGCCCACGCACCTAGAGCCTGTGCTCCACACAAGAGAAGCCCCTGCAATGAGAAATCCGCGCACCACAACAAAGAGTAGCCCCCGCTCGCCACAACTAGAGAAAGCCCGCATGCAGCAACAAAGACCCAATGCAGCCAAAAATAAATAAACTTATATCAAAAAAAAAAAAGACTGTCAATTGACCACAGGATTGTTTGCTCTGTCAGTTGAAGACTGTTAGAATTCACTTTGTCTTCTCCTGACCCAGATACAGAATGTACATTTAAATGAGGATGAATCTTTTAAGGTATTTGGAAATGCAATAGCCTTGTTTAATTTATCATTATGCAAAGTTTAGAAACAGGCTACCCTTTTTTTTTTGCGGTACGGGGGCCTCTCACTGCTGTGGCCTCTCCCGTTGCGGAGCACAGGCTCCGGACGCACAGGCTCAGAGGCCATGGCTCACGGGCCCAGCCGCTCCGCGGCACGTGAGATCTTCCCGGACCGGGGCACGAACCCGTGTCCCCTGCATCAGCAGGCGGACTCTCAACCACTGCGCCACCAGGGAAGCCCCTAGGCTACCCTTTTAAAGATGGGACTGAATACATTATCTGGAAACAGCCTTATGATGTCACATATTGTCTTAATCTTCTACTGCTGCTATAACAAATTACCACTATATTAGTGGCTTAAAACAACAAAAATTTATTATCTTACAGTCATAGGGGCCAGATGTCTCACTGAGCTAAAATCAGCCTTTTCTGGAGGCTCTTCCCTCTTCCAGCTCCTAGAGGTACCCATGCTCCTTGACTCACGGCCCCTTGCTTCATCTTCAAAGCCAGCAGTGTAGCATCGTTCTGACCTTTCTTCCATTATCGCATGTTTTACTCTGAACACAGCCTGTGCTCCACTTTGTAGGACTCCTGTGATCAGACAAGGCCCACCTGGATGGCCTCTGCACTCAAGGTCCTTACCATTAATCATACCTGCCAAGTCCCATCTGCCATGGAAGATAACATAGTCACAACAGGCTCCTGGGACTAGAGCATGGACATCTCTTGGGGCCATTTTTCTGCCTACGACACATACTCTTGGCTTATTTTTCAGAGAATCATTTAATGTATTCGCTTATGTGAGTGGAAAGGAAACAGGATGACATACTCCACAGATCATGACTCATGACTTCTGTTTTAGCATTGATATTATCCAAGAGAAAAAAAAAATACTTGAAATGCTATCATCAGATCACTCCTGAGGAGACACTCTTTGAGCTACGAGGCTGAAATGGCACATGGGGATCAAAGAGATACACATATCCCTGATAATCAGGAAAAGCAAATCAAAACTACAATTCATCACTATTTTCCCAACTTCTAGGGAAAATAGAAAATACACATCCCTTTGACCTAGCAATTCCTCTTGAGGAATCTAAATTTCCATGACTGGAATCCCCTGGTGGTCCGGCAGTTAGGACTCTGTGCTTTCACTGCTGGGGGCCCGGGTTCGATCCTTGGTCAGGGAACTATGATCCTGCAAGCCACCAGCGTGGCCTTAATTAATTAATCAATTAAAATTCCATAACAACAATAGCCCCGGGATGTAAATAGATATGTTTAAGGATATTAACTGCTGCATTGTTTTAGTGAGAAAAAAGCTTCAAAACAAATGACTCTTGGTAGTGTAAGATCTGAACAACTTGGGATTCACCAGTGTAGTGACTATTATGTAGGAAGACACAGAGTCCTGCTGCTTCACCGGCCTCCATCTAAGTGAGGTGTATACATCCAGGCAGTCCTGACACGTGCTGTCAGCACTGGCAGAAGAAAGCAGTCATCACACTGCCTTAAGCTTGAACCCCAGGTCTGATCCGTTCTACCAAAGCATACTGTGAATTCCTGTATTTCGTAAACCCTGTGCTACGGGTTGAATTGTGTCTGCCCCAGAAAGATGCACCTAACCCCTGTACCTGTGAATATGACCTTATTTGAAAATTGGGTTTTTGCAGATGTAATCAAGTTAAGAGGAGGCCGAGGACGGGTCCTCATCTTATAAGAAGAGATTAGGACACAGACACACACGGAGGCAGGGACACAGGAAGAATGCTATGTGATGTCAGAGGAAGCATTGCAGTTTTATCTGCAAACTGAGGGGCCCCAAAGATGCCAGCAGACTTGCAGCCAAGAGAAGGGCCTGGAAAAGATTCTCCCCGAGAGGCTCCAGAGATCATGGCCCTGCCGTGAAGACCTTAATTTCAGACTTCCAGAACTGTGAGAGACTAAAGTTATGTTATTTTAAGGCACCCAGTTGGTGGTAGTTTGTTATAGCAGCCCTAGGAAACCAGTACACCCTGGAATTATCTTATAAATAGCACAGGGATGCTATATTAGTGATTACTCTGTCTTATAAGAGTTAGTTTGTGCAAAGGAAGTATTCAAAATGTACCACAATTTTTTGAGTTATTTGTAGTGAGGTGGATGGACCTAGAGTCTGTCATAGAGAGTGAAGTAAGTCAGAAAGAGGAAAACAAGTACCATATGCTAACACATATATATGGAATCTAAAAAAACAGTACAGATGAACCTAGTGGCAGGGCAGAAATAAAGACGCAGACGTAGAGAATGGACTTGAGGACACAGAGGGGAAAGGGGAAGCTGGGATGAAGTGAGAGAGTGGCATGGACATATACACACTACCAAATGCAAAATAGGTAGCTAGTGGGAAGCAGCCGCATAGCACAGGGAGATCAGCTCGGTGCTTTGTGACCACCTAGAGGGGTGGGATAGGGAGGGTGGGAAGGAGACGCAACAGGGAAGAGATATGGGGATATATGTATACATATAGCTGATTCATTTTGTTATACAGCAGAAACTAACACACCATTGTAAAGCAATTATACTCCAATAAAGGTATTTTTTAAAAGTACCACAATTTCTGAAACCCTGAAAAAATATACATATTGAAATTTTAGATATATATACGATTAAATATATACTCGAAAACAAATATAGTGGAATTTTTCATACACACTTAAAATTATACACCTATATATCCACATGTATAAATATCTATCTATAGATACAGATACTGTACAGATACTATACTATGTATATATATATTACAGTTGACCCTTGAACAATGCAGAGGTTAGGAGTGCCCACCCTCCACGAAGGCAAAAACCCACGTATAACTTACATAATCCTCTGTGTCCGTGGTTCCTCCTAATCTGTGGATTGAACCAACTACGGATCATGTAGTACTGCATTTTCTTTTCTATTAATTTATCTATCTTTGGCTGCGTTGGGTTTTTGTTGCTGCGTGCGAGCTTTCTCTAGTTGCAGCGAGCGAGGCTACTCTTCATTGCACTGCCAGGGCTTCTCATTGCGGTGGCTTCTCTTGTTGCGGAGCACGGGCTCTAGGCGCGTGGGCTTCAGTAGTTGTGGCTCGCGGGCTCAGTAGTTGTGGCTTGTGGGCTCTAGAGTGCAGGCTCAGTAGTTGTGGTTCACGGGCTTAGTTGCTCCACAGCGTGTGGGATCTTCCCGGACCAGGGCTCGAACCCTTGTCCCCTGCATTGGCAGGTGGATTCTTGATTTGCAATGTTGCGTTATGTCTACTGTACAGCAAAGTGATTCAGTTATACATGTACTGAATACTGAATGTATATATATATACACATTCTTTTTCATATCCTTTTCCAATCTGGCTTATCACAGGATATTGACTATAGTTCCATGTGTTATACGGTAGGACCTTGTGGTTTATCTATTTTATGTATAATACTTTGCATCTGCTAACCCCAGACTCCCAATCCACCCCTCCCCCTCCCACTCCCCCTTGGCAACCACAAGTGTGTTCTCTAGGTCTGTGAGTCTGTTTCTGTTTGGTAGATATGTTCACGTGTGTCGTACTTTAGATTCCACGTATAAGTGATATAATATGGTTGCAATTTTTACTGTTGAAAAAAATTTGTGTATGAGTGGACCCATGCAGCTCAAACCCCTGTTGTCCAAGGGTCAACTGTATATAGCTACTAGGTGTCTCTCTACCTATATCTGGAAGTAAATATAAATACTAGAGATCTAGATAGATACACAGACAGATGGACAGATAGATAGATAGGTAGATAGGCCTAAAATGTCCAGGCCTGTCTCAACCTCTGAGAAGCCCTGTTATACCCTACTATATAATTCTGTTTTCTTATGGCATTTCCTAGCCTCTTTCCTCAGACTACACCCTCCTAAAGTGACCTGGGACACAGAATAAAAGCCTCTTTCACAGAGAGGGCTCTGTCCTACTGTGGACTGCCAACAGGCAGCTTTTAAAGTCCTTCTTGCTAAAAAGAAACAACCGTTGTTCCTGACACAAGAGGCCCCTTGCACTCCTGTGGAGACCCTGAGTTTACACAGAAATACAGCCAAGTGTGAGCCCCTCCTGTGCTCTCTGAGCTGGTGCCCTCCAGCTGCACGTCTCCTGGCAGCCTTGGCCTCAGTGCCTCTGCCCTGCCCTCCCCACCACCACCCCCAGCCCCGAATTCTCTTCCCTCCCACACCTCTGTGGCTCCTTCCCTCACCTGCAGGTCTCTGCTCAAATGTCACCATCTTAGGGGAGGTCTGTTGGTCACCCTGCCTCACTGTCGCCCCCTGCCTCTAGCATTTGTATCTTCTTTACTTGCTGTATTTCTCCCCTGAGCAATGACCACTGTGTCACTCATCTCACTTACATGGCCAGTCCACGTCTTGTTCTTCCTTCTAGGACGAAAGATCCGTAAGCCCAGGACCCTGTGGGTCTGCTTTGTTCGCTGCCCCCGTCCTCAGGGAGTGCCTGGTCCCTCGAGGTGCTCTGTAAACATCAACTGAATGAATCTGTATTTTTTCGTCACTGTGTCTCAGACTCACTAAACGAGAGGTTGTGAATTCAGACATCTCAGGGTGCAGGCAGGTCAGTGAGTAGAGCAGGCTGGGTGTCACATGACAAGTGACCAATAGCAAATGACACCAGGTCTCAAGTCGGAGACATGATGGGGAATGTTGGGGTCCGAGGCAAATGGCAGTGTCTGCCCCAGCCGTGGGGGGCAGCGGTATTTACCTCCAGACAGCGTGGCAATGCAAGAAATCAGGCCCAGTGCTTTCCAGTCTAGAAGTTCAACAGAAACCAGGTATCTGGATTTTTACAGGAAATATCCTCACTTTTTGTGTTAGTTATCTATCACTGCAGAGCAAATTACCCTAGAAGTTAATAGCTTGAAGCAACAATGCACGGTATTATCTCACACAGTTTCCAGGAATTCAGGAGTGGTTTAACTGCGGGGTTCTGACTCAGGGCTCAAGAAATTGCAGGTAAGACATAGGCCTGAGTGGGGCTGGCAGATCCACTTCCCTGATGCTCCCCCACAGGCCAGCAAGCTCCTATTGGCTCTTTGCAGGGGGCCTCAGCTCCTTGTTCCATGAATCTGTCCATAGGGCTGTGCCTGTCCTCACCGTATGGTGACCGGCTTCCAGAATGAGTGACCTCAGAGAGCAAGGTGGAAGCCGCAGAGCCTCAATGACTTAGATTCAGAAGTCACACTGTCCATTGTGACACCCTCCATTGGTTAGAAGTGAGTCGCTAAACGCAGCCCATGCTCCAGGAGAGGAGAATTAAGCTCAAGTTTTTGAGGGGAGACATATCAAAGAATTGTGGACTCATTTTAAAATCATCACTTTTTTTTTTTTTTGGCCGCGATGCGTGGCTTGTGGGATCTCAGTTCCCTTACCAGCAATTGAACCCGGGCCATGGCAGTGAAAGCCCAGAATCTTAAGCACTAGGCCACCAGGGAACTCCCAGAACCATCACATTGAAAAACGCTGGGAAGTAGTTCAGATATAAAGCGTGCTGCTCTTCCCCAACCAGTGTAGGACAAACAACAGCTCTGAAGGCTGGATTCGTTCATGGACCGTCAAAGCATATCGTCTGCACCATTCTGTGGGATCAAAGGGCCATATGGCAATAATATATGCAATCCTCACCCTTTTGATTTTAAGGAAGACAATTTCTGTGCTAACGCTAAGAAGTAGCACGTGATCTGTGCATCTCACCCCGAAGGGTGAGAAGGAGCTAGTCACGCAAAGATGTGGAGGAAGAGCATTTTAGACAGAAGGACCAGTAACTGCAAAGGCCCTGGGGCAGGAATGAACTTGGCCGAGGAAAGATTCAGAAAGGTTTGTGTGGTTACAGCAGAATTACATGGAGAGAGACCTGAGATGGGGCAGAGAGATAGGTACAAAATAGGTCATGTAGGACCTGGCTGGCCTTGGGTTTCAGTTATCTGAGTGTGATAGATAGGAAAGCATTGCAGGGGCTAAGAGGGGAGAAGGATGGTCTGATATGTTTTCAGAAGATCACTCTGTGCCTCCCGATAAGATGCACTGAGAAGGACATAGCATCACTTCTGGGGTGTCCCGACCCAAACTGCATACCCTGAATCTAGTCCTGAGGAAATATGAGACACGTCCAAATGGAGGGACATTCTACAAAGCAATGGGCCTATGAAATACTCAGCAAAAGGGTCCAGGCCATGAAAGACAAAGAGGAAGGTACTGTCCTGGATTCAAAGAGACTAGACAGAAAGGGAAAGACAAATACCATAGGATATAACTTATATATGGAATCTAAAATACGACACAAATGAACATATCTATGAAACAGAAACAGACTCACGGACATAGAGAACAGACTGGTGGTTGCCAAGCGGGAGGAGGTTGGGGGAGGGATGGAGTGGGAGGTTGGGGTCAGTAGATGTAAGCTTTTATATACAGAATGGATAAACAACAAGGTCCAACTGGGGCATTCCCTGGCAGTCCAGTGGTTAGGACTCCACACTTTCACTGCCAAGGGCCCAGGTTCGATCCCTGGTTGGGGAACTATAATTCCATAAGCCATGTGGTGTGGCCCAAAACAAAAAAAAGGTCCAACTGTATAGCACAGAGAGGTCCAGTGGTTGAGGCTCTGCACTTCCACTGCAGGGAGCGCAGGTTCGACCCCTGGTCGGGGGTACTAAGATCCTGCATGCCTCGAGGCGCGGCCAGAAAAGAAAAAAAAAAGAAGAATGTATATGTGGGGCTTCCCTGGGGGCGCAGTGGTTAAGAATTCACCTGCCAATGCAGGGGACATGGGTTCGAGCCCTGGCCCGGGAAGATCCCACATGCTGCGGAGCAACTAAGCCCGTGAACCGCAACTACTGAGCCTGCGCTCTAGAGCCCATGTGCTACAACTACTGAGTCCATGCGCCACAACTACTGAAACCTGTGTGCCTACAGCCCGTGCTCCGCAACAAGAAAAGCCATCACAATGAGAAGCCCACACACAGCAACGAAGAGTAGCCCCTGCTCGCTGCAACTAGAGAAAAGCCCTCGCGCAGCACTGAAGACCCAACGCAGCCAAAAATAAATAAATATTTAAAAAGAAAAAGAATGTATATGTGTATAACTGAATCACTTTGCTGTACAGCAGAAACTAACACAACATTGTAAATAAACTATACTTCAATTGAAAACAAAGAGTTAGGGACTAGCAGGACAGGTCAACGTAATGTGTAATCCTGGAGGATCCTGCACCAGATAAGGGCAGGAGGGAGAAAACTGCCAATTAAGTCCTGTACATTTGATAATTCGATATTCGATAACATTCGATATTCGATAACAATATGAATTTCCCAATTTTGGTAAGTGTGCCGTGATTATGTAACAGAACGTCCTGAGGTTTTAAGCAGTACACACAGAGGGGTGTCCTGTTTGCTATTTAGTTTCAAACATCGCAGTGGGAAAAAAATCATATGTATATATATGATCTACAGAAAAATGTATGTACGATATATATACTGTGACACAGCAGGCTAGGATGGTAAAGACAAATGATCAAGTAAATAATGTTAACGTTTGGGGAAATCAAAGGTAATGGATTCTGAAATTCCTTGTACGATTTTTGCAACATTTTTTTTGGTATTTGGCAGCAATTTTTTTAAACTACAGGTTAAGCATCGGCTTGCAATCCACACCGGATGCCAGAGACAAGTAAGTACCTCTGTAAACTGCAAACGAACGAATCACCCAGGAGCTCTGTCTAGAACAGCTAGTACTCTTGGTTTGGTATATACCCCCTTAGCATTTTTGTCGGAAGAAATTTTTTTTGAATGACAAAAGGTATAAACGTGTTCTCACCACCCAGAAGTATATAATGGTTAATAGGCTGTCATATTTGCTTCAAATCACCTTTTAGAAAAAAAGAAGCAGACATTGCAGATAAAGTTACAATCTTTGTTGACCTCTCATCGTTCCATCAGAATCCTTTTCACCATTTCTTGAAGCGACAGCCATCAGAACTCAGTCTATATCCTTGCACTCAATTTTTAAAAACCTACATTCAAGAACTAATATGGTTTCTGTGTATTTGTAAAAACCATAAGCAGTGTTATACTATATGTATAACCTCTATAAAGTTATGTATAGACTCTATAAAGCTATTATCACATCTTCCTTGAACTTGCTTCTTTTTTCTCAACATTAGCCTTTTGAGATCTACCTAACCCTGCTGATTAGATGAGCTTCATTCTTTTTAAATGCTGTACAGTAAGTCCATAGTCTAGATAATAGATTTTATTTATAAATTTCCCTGATGGACATTTATGTAAGTTTAATCTTTTGCTATTATAAATAATGTTGCAGTGATCATTGTGAAATTTGTCTTCTTGGGCATATGTGTGAATTGAACTCTAGGGCGTCTCCCTAGAAATGGAACTATAAAGGTCATAAGTCATGGACACTCATATGTGTTTTATGTTTCTACCTTCCCAAGTGGCCAAACCAGTTTACACTCCCACCAGCGGCATCGAGGTTGGCTTGGTGTTTGCCTGAGGGTCCTTAGGGACCCTCGGACCTGAGTTCCCAGCGGGCAGGTTCTCAGATCTGTTGTGCCCAGTTTGCATCACTTGCGTTCCCAGCAGACTTGTCTGCAAGTGTGCTCAGGACTAGGTAGCTAACTCCTTGTCATTTTGGGTTCTCTTTGCTCTGGGAGGACTCCCCATGGTGGCATCTTTCCCAGGGAACTTGACTATCCTGATGGGGCCATTAGCTGTCTGCTCTTGCTGCCAGCCGTGGATGCTTGCTTGGGGAGAGGGGCCACCATATGAGTTTAAGAATCCGTGGCTGTTCAGACAAATGCCCCAAACTGGCCTTTTATAGTTAGGATGTGTGTGAGTTTGGAGGACTCCCCTCGGCCAACATCTTTGCTGAAAGCCAATGAAGGATAATAACCCACACTTGTTGAGCTGGAGGTGTACCTCATTTTCCATCTTTGACAATACTGAGAGGAGGCTATGCCCCAGGAGAATGTAAGTTCTATGCGTGAACAGTTCTTGTCTGGACCCTTGACCCTGGAACCTAAATACTCATGGATTGCATCCCTGGTTTGTCACTAAGATGAGAAGAGCTGCCACGGTGGGAAACACTAAATTTCATCATCCTGTTTGCAGAATTAGGGCCACAAAGGCTGCCGACCACTTAGATGCTCTAAGAATAAGGTGGCCGTCTTTCCAAGGTGGGAAAAGCATCGGTCTCTGCTACCTTTACTTCCCAGAAG
The DNA here is from genome assembly GCF_008692025.1 of Phocoena sinus. Classification (NCBI taxonomy): domain Eukaryota; kingdom Metazoa; phylum Chordata; class Mammalia; order Artiodactyla; family Phocoenidae; genus Phocoena; species Phocoena sinus. The sequence continues at coordinate 88,101,919 of NC_045776.1, forward strand.
GTCCTGACCGAGACGGGGGCGCGTGGAAAGGGCCGGAGGGAAGGGCGGGTAAGGAGGCCCGCACCCCAACATGGCGCCCGCCCCGGGCCCGCCGTGCCGTGTTTGTACGCAGGGGCAGGGCCTTTGTGTGGGCCACCCCGCGAGTTTCCCGCCCAAGGGGGCCTCGGCCCTCTCCTTCCACTTCTGTTCCCGCGGTGGCAGCTGGGCGCGCCTCGTCGCCGTCGGCGCATGCGCGCGCGGGAACCCGCCCTCTGGGCTGGCGCACGTGGTCCCGCGGGCCGGCGTGCGTGCGCGCGACCGCCTAGCCTCCCGCGCCCGGCGCCCCGCGAGCCTCTCCCTATGCGCCAGGCCAACGGGCACAGCCGCCGGAGCCGGGGCGGCGTGCGTGCGCGTGCGCGAGGGGTCACGTGGGAGCGACGCGGCGCCGTTGCCCCGCCCTCCCTCGGCGCGCGCCGGCGTCGGCTGCGTCTCCGGGCATTTGAATTGCGCTTCCGCCATCTTTCCAGCCCTCAGTCAGACGGGCTCGGAGACGCTTCTGGAAGGTAGTGGGGCCGGGGCGGGGGCTGCGGTGCCGGGGCGGGGGCTGCGGTGCCGGGGCGGGGGCGGGGATCGGGGCGTCTCAGCGGCGGCGGGAGGCGGCCGTGAGGCGGTGGCTGCGTGGGGACCCCGGGCTCCGGGAGGAGGGCCTTCCTTCCTCTCTGGCCGCGAGGGCGCCGGGACCCGAGCCGCGGTGGGCCGGGCGGGCGGCCGGGGCGGAGGGGAGGCCGGGCGGCCGGGCCGCGGGGCTGCAGGAGAGATCCGGCCGGGGCGGCCGGGCGGAGGGCCGGGGGGCGGCCCGGGCTGGCCGCGGGCCGTGACCGGGCGCTTTCCGCGCCGGGGCCTCGGCGCCGAGCGGGCGCGAGCCGGGCCCCGGCGGCCGGGGGAGCCGAGCCGGGGAGCAGCGCCTCGCCGCCATCGCCGTCGCGCGCCCTCGCGGCCCCCGCGCGCGCGTGTGCGTGTGTGTGTGTGTGTGTGTGTGTCGGGGTGGGGGTGGGGTGCGGGCTGCCGGGCTCCGGGGTGGAGGCCTTTGTGGGCCCGGGCACGTGGGGCGGGTCCGGCCATGCGGCCTCACTTCTTTCTCCTCTGCCCGCAGTAGCATCGCGATGGCTGCGCAAGGAGAGCCCCAAGTGCAGTTCAAGGTGGGTATCCGAGGGGGTCGGGAGGAAGGGCGGCCCTAGGAAAGGGGGGCCCCGCGTCCGGACGGCCTTAACGGCGGGGCCTGCTTCGTGACCGCGGCCGGGTGCCGTTGGCCCGCCTCGCCGGCCAGCGTGCTGGTGCTGCGGCAGTGCCTTCGGTCCCCTGACGGCGGGGGGGGGGAGGGGGCGAGCCCCGCCCTGCGCGCGGGGAAGCTGGGCTCGGAGCTCCGCCGGTTCGGGTCATTCGTGAGATGGGACGGGGCTGCTGTCTTAAGATGCTTTGTCTTAGGTGTGCTCAGGGGGCATGTAGAGTTCTTCCCTGTGAGACGGCGGTCCAGAGCACCGGGACAGTCTCACAATCCCGAGGTCCTGAGACCCGTTCCGGTGTTTACTTCAAAGATGTGTTTCCCAACAGCTCGTACTGGTTGGTGACGGCGGTACTGGGAAAACTACCTTTGTGAAACGCCATCTGACTGGTGAATTTGAGAAGAAGTATGTAGGTACGTGGGGGAAACGGCGTGTGAAAACGTGTGGGAGATGGATGAGGTCACTGACTAACTTTCCACGCTTACGTTGCAGCCACCTTGGGCGTTGAGGTCCATCCCCTTGTGTTCCATACCAACAGAGGACCCATTAAGTTCAACGTATGGGATACAGCTGGCCAGGAGAAATTTGGTGGACTGAGAGATGGCTATTACATCCAAGGTAGGTATCTGCCTCGTAACCGGCCGCCTTTGAGGATTTGTAGCTTCCTGTCCAAGGCTGCTTACAGATCATCAGGTCTGTTCCGGCAGACGCGTGCCTCGTGCTGACTGAACTGGCCATTGCGCGATGCGCTTCGATTCAGGAGGTGGGCTGGCTCCTGAGAGCTGACCCTCAGTCGGACGGGAGGAGATCCTGTGGAGGTTGTCTGGTGCCATTTGATTGCATGCTTGCGTCTCCGTAGGCACTGTTTTGAAAGAGGTGATGCGATGTATGTTGAGGCTCTTAATTTAAAAACTGGAAGCAACAGACAAGGTGTTGCTGCAGCCCCAGTATTTGAAAACTTAGGTTTGGGTATATATTTTGGTGGTAGTCGATGATCATTTCTTCTGCACTCCATTAAAAAGGTGGTAAACAGTTTGACCAGATCCTGGACCAGAGGCACTAGGCTTTCTATCTTATAAAATGTTGTATAAGACCAGCCGGTTTCTTTTTAATTTCACTAGGTCTTGCAGAATATTTTTTTCAGAGTGCTTGATTTTAAAAGTGCAAAGGAAATAAATGCATCTCATTATATCCAGCAAAAAGATGAACAAAGAAAATGCTCAATGTAAGACTTTCTCTTGTCATGAAAATCGTTGGGAATCTTTCCATGTCTTTTGCCTTACGAGAGTGTGTACAACTGCAAAGATTCTTCCTCTCCCCTCCCCGCCCCCATTCTTTAGCTAAAAATCTGTTTAAGGTATCACGCATACTCAGAGGCTTACCAGCTTTATCACGGCTGTTTCTGCAGGTCAACATAGAGACTTAACTGAGCTTTTAAAAATAGGCACACTGTATCCTAGTGTGTTCAGCCATTTAAGAACGTTTTTAAAGAGTAGATTGCTAGATCCTCAGAATATGGGAGGTGAGTTCCCTGGAATGCTGATTTATCGTTGATCTACTGGATACTTTTTTGGGATGAGGCAGAACTTACGAAGTATTACAGGTAGAGAGATTTCATATGGTAAGCTGGTCTTTCATGGTTTCATGTACAGTAAAATGGACTTTTAAATAATACTGTGTATTAAAATGATATGAGATTTTTGGAATTGGTAGAGATCTTGAAAATGAGTAGAGAAACGTGGCTGACCTGGACTTAGGCCTGAGACTGTGAGTCCATAGTTCTTAGCATGTTTCATCCATGTAGCAAATTCTTAGGCCGACACTAATTTACTGTAAATGCTCCTTTCAGCTCAGTGTGCCATCATAATGTTTGATGTAACATCGAGGGTTACTTACAAGAACGTGCCTAACTGGCATAGAGATCTGGTACGAGTGTGTGAGAACATCCCCATCGTGTTGTGTGGCAACAAAGTGGATATTAAGGACAGAAAGGTTAAGGCAAAGTCGATTGTCTTCCACCGAAAGAAGAATCTTCAGGTATGTTTCTTAGAACTTACTGGATTTATGATCCTTAGGTAAAATTATAAGTAAAATCCTTAGGTAAAATTATAATTATAAAATTATATAATAAATTATTATAAGTCCATTAAAGTGCTTCATCAATGTCTTTGATGTATGGGTTTTTAAAATTAATTTTATCTCTCATTTAAACAGTACTATGACATCTCCGCCAAAAGTAACTACAATTTTGAAAAGCCCTTCCTCTGGCTTGCTAGAAAACTGATCGGAGACCCTAACTTGGAGTTCGTCGCCATGCCCGCTCTCGCCCCGCCAGAGGTGGTCATGGACCCCGCGTTGGCAGCGCAGTACGAGCACGACCTGGAGGTACGGTGTGTGCGGCTCGGTAGTGCATGCTTTTCGGTTCCTGGTGGTTTCCATCTGGAGCATGACAGCGTTTTCATCTCTGTGTCTAGGTTGCTCAGACAACTGCCCTCCCGGATGAAGATGATGACCTGTGAGAAAAGTGAAGCTGGAGCCCAGCGTCAGAAGTCTAGTTTTATAGGCAACTGTCCTGTGATGTCAGTGGTGCAGCGTGTTTGCCACTTTATTATATAGCTAAGCAGAACATGTGCTTGATGTTTGGGATGCTGAAGGAGATGAATGGGCTTTGGAGTGAATGTGGCAGTTAAAAAAAAAAAAAAAAAAACTTCATTTTTTTGGACCTGCATATTTAGATGTTTTGGAACACAGTTCTTTCCTCCTTAAGTTTCAAATATAAGACTGCTACAGTCACATCACAATATCCAGTGGTGGAATCTTGTTTGTTACTGTCATTCCCATTCCTTTTCGTTTAGAATCAGAATAAAGTTGTATTTCAAATATCTAAGCAAATGAACTCATCCCTCGTTTAAATGAGCATTTTAAAACCACTAACAGGGAAAATTGTGCCATGTTAGTATCTGAATTGCCTTTGCTATTACTACTTAGTTTGAAGTCTGTTAGGTTAAATTCTTCTAATTTTCTGTACATGTGAATCATTTCACACAAATGAAATGACAGGTCAACAGTATTGTATTCGGTAAGTCGTTAAGAGGTGTAAATACCGTCAATGCAGTTAGGCTAAAATAATACCTACCCCACCTGTCTTTTGGCCTAGGTAGTGTCACACCTAGGGAAGAGCTTGTTTGAGGTTTGTGTGACCTGGCAGAATAAAAGTGGTACCTGTTTTAGACGTTTCAAATAGAGATCTTAAGAATAATAGTTGCTTTTATGGCAAAAGTCACCATGTTCTAATGTAGAGCTTCTCAAAGTCTGATGAAACCATACAGATGGTTGCGGGAACTTGAGGGACGTCTCGTCTGTTAAAAATGAATATAAATTGTGCGTTTACTTGCCTTTTGTTTCAGCGTTAACATGTTTAACGTAAAGTTGGTCTTCTGGGAAGATGTTCCACGTTTACCTGCTGTTGTCAAGTACTCCCAAGCTTTAAAGATGTCAAAGATTAAGGATTTCATTGGACACATCACAGCTTTGGTGGGTTTTCTCCCCACAAAGAATTTTTGTGGGCGGTGCAAGGACACAGCAGCCTGCTGCAACAGCAAAGTAGGGCTTAGATTGGCTTCCCAGTGAAGTGAAACAAGACTGCCAGAGTCTCAGTAGGTTAACCACTTATGTTCGTGTGGTTTCCACATGTAAACATGAATTGAGTCCGTCTTGCCTGAGTTTGATCCCATCGACACCATACTGTAGCAATTAGAAGTCAAAGTAAGAGCTGTTTTGCTCATGTAAGTACTATACTCCAGTGCAGTTACCAAAGTGCTTTAGGCGTCCAGTTATCCTTAAACGATTACTTTCCTACCAGAAAGTTCTTTAGGTGTCCAGTTATCCTTAAACGATTACTTTCCTACCAGAAAGTTCTTTAGGTGTCCAGTTATCCTTAAACGATTACTTTCCTACCAGAAAGTTCTTTAGGTGTCCAGTTATCCTTAAACGATTACTTTCCTACCAGAAAGTTCTTTAGGTGTCCAGTTATCCTTAAACGATTACTTTCCTACCAGAAAGTTCTTTAGGTGTCCAGTTATCCTTAAACGATTACTTTCCTACCTAAAAGCTAGGGAGGGATCACGTCAGTATGTGGAGAACTGAAATATAAAGGGTAAAACTGGATGCGTTTTAATTTGTTAAAATATTGAATAAATATTAATAGATTTGAATTGCTGTATATGCTATGCTATATTCAGAACCAGACCTTAACAGATGTGAAGTTTCTTCCCATGATCAGGATGAGATGACTTACACGAAGGGTGTGTGTGTGTAACCTCATGTAGAATGACAAATATGCTGAATCTTAAATGTAACAGTTAAATCTTGCAAACTGCTTGGAGGTGGGAGAGAATTTACGTCATTCGTCGGAAGAAAAAAATTGCCAAATACATTGCTTCTACTTTGCCTGGATTTTCTGAATCATCTGGTGTTCAGTTATCTTGCGGGGAATACGTTTCTGTCTCGTTTATACAAATGGGGACGTTTTCCCCTCAGTTTGAAATCTGGTCTCTAACGGGGGAACCTTCAGTTGAAAGCCAAGCTAGAAATGGCTTCTGAGAACAGAATTGGTCGGAGTAAAAGCATACGGTGCTTTTGAAGACAGTTTCATGATGTGCCCTGGCCAATTTTTAAGACCCCACAGAATGGGTCTTTGGTCCCATCGTTCTCAATACCTAGGAAAGGGCAGAGATGGCCGAAAACGCATTGAACTTGTAAGACCAGTTGCCTGGCTGATCATGTGCACCAGGTAGTGAGAATTTGTGGTCCCTTTTGTAAAAACATGAAGAAATTGACTCGGGACGAGTGACCTTACGTATCGAGGACGCCTTCAGACGCCTTCAGCCCTGTGGGAGCTCTAGGCACCCTGCCTGACAGTAACCTGGGCTCGGTCTAAAGCGCCCTGCCGGGCGGGCACATCACTAGGGGCACATGCTTCCCACCTAGAGCCGTGTTGGGGTGAAAGGCGGCCCTGGCCCGTTGCACCTTCCCATTAGAGCGCCCTGAGTGGTCCTTGGGAAGCGCCTCTGACCTGATCCACGCTGCCGCAAGGCCTTGCACGCGTGGGTCCTCCCTTTCTGGGCTTTGCAGTGTTCTTTTGGAGAACCTCCTTTCTCTTTCCTGAAGTAAGCCCACCAGTTAAGTGCTGCAGCTCCTTTACAGCTCACGCGTTGGGTTTTAAACTGGGTCGGGGGGTCCCTGCCGTGGCCGTATCGGGATGGTAGATTTGTGTTAGAGCTGGACTCCGGCGGCCGAATCGCCGTGGGGCCAAGGAGCGTGTATTTGCTTCCTCATGTTCCTGGTGTTATTAAATCTCTGAACCCTAAGGAGGAAGGGAACTTAGGGGTTGGAGATAGCGCTGGGGTCGATGGGATTAGGGTGGGAAGGGGCAGGGGGGATTTTACGCCATTACAGTCTGGTGGTTTTGAAGTTCTTGCCTCCCGGAATTTGTAGTTTGCACTGTCTTTGGTCCTTTTATCCCAGCTTGTCTTCACAGGAGTGGGGAAAGAGGGGCCCGTCGGGAGCTTTGCCAGTTGTCGAGTAACTAAGGACGGTGCTGTTGCACGTCTGGTGCCTCAGGTTGAACCGTAGGAAGTGGAAGAGGACCCTTGAATTGAGTTGGTTTTCAGTCAGTCCCCTGCCTTTAAGAAGCAAAGGAGAAGCCACCCCAGATGGGTAGTCTTTCTGTAATGTGGGCAGTTCACCGCCTAAGTTCTGAGCTCCGTGACCAGGGATATCATGGCTGGCCAGGCAGCTTTCGTCTTGGGAGGCGGGCAGTCAGGAGGCATCTGCAGAAATGTTAATGACCGTAGTGAGTACTCAGATGGAAACTTAGACAACGCTGTGAAAGCATGACAGGAATTGAATCTGAGTCCTGGGAGGAAGGGCGGTGATCTGAAGGTATTCGAGAGAGAAAAGCACGTGAGGCAAAGGGAACAAAACCCCGGGGCAGAGAACGTGGCTGGAGAGCCATAGACGGGGGTTTTCAAGCCCAGGTACAGATTTCGATACTTGGGACTCCGTGGGGAGCCCCTGGAGGAGGGTCAGAGTGACCTTTTAGAAGCTGTGGCAGCAGGAGTGGGCTCCCATGGGCCAGTGACAGTCCAGGCTTGCCCCACTCGAGTCCATTCTCGACTTTCGCTGCAACAGTTCAGAGAAGGGAGGGTGACACCGTGGACAAAGCCTCTGTTCATCCAACAAGCATCTCAGCGAAAACTAAATTGAATAATATCGGCTGGGGGTGCCAGGCCCCCTCTTTTTTGCTAGCCACCACACTCACGTTTCTTCCCGAACTTTGTTGAGGTGTAATGGACACAGATTGTGTGTGTGTTCGCGGTGTGCACTGCGGTGGTTTGATATACTGTCCACCATCCATCACCTCACAGTTATTTTTTGTGTGTAGTAAGAACGTTTCGGATTACTCTCAGCACGTTTCAAGCGTACAATGAAGTAGTATTAACTACAGTCACCATGCAGTACCTTTGATCTCCAGGCCCCATTCATCTGGCATAACTGAAACTTGGTGCCCTTTGACCAACATCTCCCCATTTCCCTCTTGTGCACTTCTCCCCAGCCCCTGGCAGCCGCCTTCCTACTCTGCTTCTACAAGTTCACCTTTCTTTTCTAGATTCCACATGCGCCTATTGCCGTACACTTTGTCTTTCTGTCTCTGGCTTATTTCACTGAGCATAACGTCCTTGAGGTTCATTCATACTGTAAATGACAGGATTTCCTTCTTTTTTAAGGCTGAACAATTTTCTGTCATATATGGATGGATGGATGGATGGATGTATAGGTAGATATATACACACACACTACATTTTCCTTATCCATTCATCTGCCGATGGACACTGAGGTTGATTCCGTATCTTGGCTGTTGTAAATAAATTTGCTTCTTAAGGGGGTCTTTAAAAAATTGAGCTTCCCCAAGCAGTAGCGGTGAGTCTTAAACCTATTTAAAGTTACGAATTCAAGGCCAGTTGTTTACAGACAAAACTGTCGGTCAGGCGAGATGGTTATGTTGTGATCCCCTAGGCATGAAAGATGGGAAACCAAACTGTTAGGAAGCATCCTTTATTCTAGACAACACTGAAGCCAGCCTGGCAGAGTGAACTCATGGGCCATTTGGGGGTGAGTAACATTTGCTTTTTTATTTCCTCACACGTCTGACCTTTTTTTTTCCCAAAGAGGAAAATGTCATATACTTTATGGATTAAAAGTTTAGGGATTTGAACAGTTAAAACATACACAGCCAACACATTTTCCGTTTACCATTCAGAGGTAACTTGTCGACATTTTGTCGACATTTCAAATCTTCCCTCAAAGAGTGGGATTGATTATTCTATAATATTGTTTCATAACCATTTTCCACTTTTTATTAGGGGCTTTTCCACATCAGATGGTTTTACACCACTTTCAGTAATTACCTAGTAACCCACGGCGTGGATGGGCCATCCCATTGTCAGACACATTCTTTTGTTTGTTCGGGTTATGTTTCTCTGTTCTCTGCTCTTCGTTTGGTTTTCAGAAAGGGTCTAGCTCTTATTTCCAAATGCATTGAACTTCCACGTCCTTTCACCTCCATGTACTACTAAAACTGTCATGCTTCTAAATTTTAACTTTTGAAGATGGGTGGAAAATCAAAATTATTTTAAAAACCTTTTGCGTGTGTGTTTTGCCATATCATCTTCGACTTTCTATCCCCGTGTCTGATTGATGCAAGATGCAAACATACTAGTCTGTGCTGAATTAAACACATTTTATTAAATAGTTTCCTTGCTGCTACTTATTCTGTGAATTCATGTTTTGTGTTTTCACAGACACTCAGAGTGAGGTGTATACTCTTACCCCCTTTTCAAGTATTTATATTGTGTTATGCTCCAATCTGGAGCTCAGAAAATATTGACTGGTGATGGGATTGGATTATAGGGAGAAGATCTGGAAGAAGAGTAGGGCTAACCAAAGAAAACTGCCCTGAGGAAAAAGGATGTGGAAAGCTTAAATCTCAAAAACAAAACCAAAAAAACACGTGATGGTCCAGTTCTGGAAGGGAGCTAACTAGTTTCTTTTTGTGAGCAATTTTACCCCTTCAGGCATAATCTTACCTTTTACGAATTGTTGCCAGTAATTAAGCAGTGGGGCTAAGGTGGCCTGTTCTTTTTTTTTTTTAATTTTTGGTTGCGTTGGGTCTCTGTTGTGGTGCGCGGGCGTCTCACTGCGGTGGCTTCTCGTTGCGGAGCACGGACTCTAGGCGCGTGGGCTTCAGTAGTTGTGGCATGTGGGCTCAGTAGTTGTGGCTCGCAGGCTCTAGAGCGCAGGCTCAGTAGTTGTGGTGCACGGGCCTAGTTGCTCCGCGGCACGTGGGATCTCCCCAGACCAGGGCTCGAACCCGTGTCCCCTGCATTGGCAGGCGGATTCCTAACCACTGCACCACCAGGGACATCCCAGCCTGTTCTTTTCTAAGACCACGTTTGGCCGTTTGGTTGCTATCAAGTCCCACTGGGCCTACTGAAGAAGGATGAGTGGGTAGGAAATATAAGGCGTCTTGTTACCTGAGTCTTCATGATTTGAGGCCCTCTACTTATGGGATTGTGTTAGAAGGTAAACTTTGTCATCACACAGAACTATTAATAAGCTGGTGACTTAAAACTCTAGTTCCCAACTCAATCATCACTTCCTCTGAACACCTGGGGGCTTCTGCCTAGACCCTCTGCCACTGATGCCTCGATTCCAGAAGCAGTGCCACTGTCCCTGCCCTTGCCGGGATTAGGAACGCTGTCTCTCTATGACTACTTCTGACTCAAAGCCTGGGGCTAGAGCAGCCAAGAGGCAGAGTCCCTCAGACCCTTTCGTCTGGTTGTGGGAGATACAAAAGTGGGTGCTTGGGAAGAGACGGGCCTGACGCAGACCCAGAGCAAACCTGGGCTTCTGTTCGCACGGCAGCAGGGCCGAGGTGGGGGGTGGTCTTGGGGTGATCATTTACCCTAATGATCACACACTCTATTAAAAATGATTATGTACTTTTCAAATCATTGCTAATAACCAACTTATTCCCATTTTTTCCATAACTGCAATGAACATTTTTGTATATACGGTTTGAACTTTTTTTCCTTAGAAATGGGCAGGGGATTATCTGGTCGCAGTTTATGAAAATCATTGTGTTTTAAAAGGCATTGTCTGATTTGCAGCAACATGGATGGACCTAGAGATGATTGTACTAAGTGAAATAAGTCAGACGGAGAAAGGCAAATACCATATGATATCACTTATATGTGGAATCTAAAATACGACACAAATGAACTTCTCTACGACAGAAACAGACTCACAGACATAGGGAACAGACTTGTGGTTGCCAAGGGGGAGGGGAGGGATGGATTGGGAGTTTGGGATTAGCAGATGCAGACTATTATATATAGAATGGATAAACAACAAGGTCCTACTGTATAGCACTGGAAACTCTATTCAATATCCTGTGATAAACCATCATGGAAAAGAATCTGAAAAAGAATGTGTGTGTGTGTGTGTGTGTGTGTGTGTGTGTGTGTATAACTGAGTCACTTGGCTCTACAGCAGAAATTAACACAACATTGTAAATCAGCTCTACTTCAAGAAAAACACTTTTAAAGGCATTGTCAGCCTCCTCTTCTGGGGCCTGATTTATTTTTTTAATATCTGACATCATTTTCAATTTCCTTTTGCTCATTTTGAAATATTACGGCTATAGTTTTAATCTTTTTTAGAGGAGGCCTCTTTCCGGCATCATTTCCTTGTCTGCAGGTGCGTTATTTTATTTACTTATTTTCTCTCTTTCTCTTTCAGATACTGTCTTGTATGAGGTTCCACCATCATCCCTTTCTCTTGCTTATCTTTGGGAGCTTAGTGTCCTGTACTTTCAGAAGGGAGGGGTGGATTACAGCCGATTTTCTGTGGGATTCGTGATGTTTAAGAAATAGCTCCCTACTTGGAAATTTCCTGGTTCTTACCCTTTCCTGCTTTTATTTGGACTCTGGTTTTCCTTTTGCTTCTTGTCCCAGCCCTGCCTACTTGGGAATCCACTCCTAGAAGCTTCTGCTCAGCGTGGGACTGTGCCGGCTCAGGCTGCTGTAACAAGGTACTTTTACTTTCTCACAGTTCTGAAGGGTTCTGCAGGGTTCAGCTTCTAGTGAACCCTTCCTGGTGTGCAGACGGCCCTTTGTCCTCACAGAGCCTTTTCTCTGAGTGCTCTCCGGAGAGAGAGAGATTTCCCTCTTCCTCTTCTTATAAGGCCACCAATTCTATCCCATTACAGCCCCACCCTCATGACCTAACTTAACTTCAGTTACCTCCCTGTAGGCTCCTTCTCCACATACAGCCACCCTGGGGGTTAGGGCTTCAACACATGGAGTTTGAGGGCCACGAACGTCCAGCTCATACAGCTTGTTAGTTTCATGTATTCATAAGATAAAGATGCTCCAGTCCCTGCTGGTCCTTGAAGCACCACATTCTGGTGTGTGGGATGCCTCTCAGTTGCTGTTCTCAAACTGGTCACTTTCTGCCTCTCGGTGACGAGCTTGTTGACTACTTTGGGATTCTGCTTTCAGACCCTGCAGCGGCCCTGTTGTCTTTTCTTTCCCTTTTCCCATCAAAGGTGCTGGTACTAAATGGACCATCCAGGAGCCAGTGATTTGTCCCCAGCCTGGTTTTTTGTTTCTTTGTTTTTCTTGAGATGCTGTAATACTTTTTGTTTTGCTACCCTAGGTTCTCTGTCAGTTTTCATAGGCAGAGGCAGAGTAAAAATATGCCACCATGGCCGACATCATAATCCAAAGCCCCACCTGTGAAATATTACTGCCCAAAAGTTTAACCTGAAAAATCGATCGAATCAAGCTCTTAAACGTAACCACCAATTTATAAAAATATGGGATCAGAGGAATATGTCAAATCACACTGTTCAGATCAAGTCTGCAAAATCCAGAATATGAAAAAAAACTGAACAGAACAAACTCCTTCTAGGAAAAAAAAAAAAAAAAAAAAAAAACCAAGGGAGAAATGATAGCTTAACAGACACTTAAGATCAACATGAATTGGAAGCAATCTGTGGCCCTCGCTTGGATATGGATTTTGACAAAGTCTAAAAAATTACGTGTTTGGTAGACAATCCAAGAAATCCGAGCATTGGTTATATATTTGATGACCCTAGAAGGAGTTACGGTTAATTTGGTTTTGCTGTGATAAGTTTTTTGAAAGTCTGCTTTGGCACGTGGATGAAAATTTCTGTAAAGAAAATCTAACTGATAAGCGTTCTGCCTCAATCTTTCACCTGATAGCTTTAGCAGTCATTGACCGGTTCTAGATCCATCGGTTCATTAGGGACGGAAGAAAGGCCATTTCCTCGTTCTGTCACTCCTCCTAGATTTGTTGGCTGGCCTCTTTATCAGGAATAACTTCTCTTCGTCAACTGTTTGGTTGCCCTGAAGTATGGTCCATGTGGGACAGACAGAATAAATACTTAAGTCCTGTCCTCCATAAATTGTCTGAGTAATTATTTGATGCTGACCAATGAGGTTCTGTTTTTCCTTTGTCGTATCATTAGGGACGCATATATTTTAATATATCTGGTATGCTTTGATATATTGTAGGCCTTACGTTCTTTTTTGACGGTCAACTTGTACTATCTTTATCCCGTGGCGACCCCATCCAGTTAGTTCCTGTGTAATTTTGATACGACCCTTCTCTCTTTTAATAACATTTTTGCTTGAGGTGGGACAAGATATCCTAAGGTCCTTCCATACATTTCCTGTTGCAGACCTCAGAGATTTCTCCAGGGAGTCCTAGAGAGATGCTCGTTACAGCCCAGAATCTGAGTGCTAGGACCGTTTGTTGTTACTAGTTTGTCATTGCTTCTAGCCTTTCAGTTGACAAAGATAGGAAACAAGTCTTTTCTGAAAGGGAAAAATCAGTTCATACTGTTATTTTCAAGTAAACATTAAGACTGCACTTTTTACTTCTTTGATTTTATAGTTACATCTTTTTATGCTGAAATCTTGGTTTTTAGCAATGTTAATGCTTTATCCTACTGCACCTCATAAATCTAGAATAACAATGCCAATATTACCACTTATGAGAATAACACCGAATGTAGTTTACAATCTCCTTCTGTGTATGTGTTTTCTTTCCCACTAACAGCATGTGGTCAAAATACAATGTTTTAAAATCACTTGAAATAATTCTTCTCTTTTTGATTATACCATCAACTTGGTACAGAGTTAGGTTTGTTTATTTCTGTTTTGGCCACAATCATTGTTAAAAAGTTATTCCTTTTACAAACTTTTACATAAAAGTTTAGATTTTCTCTTTCTCTTGAGATTTGGAAAGATCTGGGGACCCCTCTCCTATTCCCACGTGGATGGGATGGGTTCTCTTGGTGGTCAGTACTCCCGCTGCTGACAGATTTTTGTGTATTTGCTTACACCTAGCCCAGGCATGGGTTTGTAGGCATTTGAATTTGTGAATTCTGTTATAAGTGGTACTTCATGGTTTTAAATCATCATTACCTGTGACTGAGACAGAAAACGTATCTGCTTTAGCAGTACTTCCATTTGAGAGAGAGAGAGTGTGTGTGTGTGTGTGTGTGTGTGTGTAGAGAGGGCTCAGTACATTTTATACAGTTTTTATGTAATGTAGAAATCTGTAGATCTTCAGGTTTTAAAAGTTTTCGTTATTTTCATTCTATAGAAATTGAGTGGAGTTTGAAATAGTGGGACTCTCAACTTTATTTTAGGACCTTTATATTTATTTTAACGAGAAGCCAGCACAGAGGGAATGGTATCTGTATAGGTTAAGTGTGGGGGACCTGGCCTGACCTCGAAATCCAAATCCAGAGTCGGATTTTTATGTCAGACGATTGAGAATTGTCGTAGGGGTATGAAGACGACAGGCTTGGAACGGTGCTTTTGGCAGCAATAATATCACTGCGATGTTGAGAAAGATGCAGATTTTGTGGTTAGTGATCATTTTAAGATTAAATCACCAAATATTTGGCAATTTTAAATCCTTACAATACTCTAGTTTAATAAAGCTCTTTGATTTATGTCCTTGTAGTCTAATAGGTATTAAAAGTAGTCGCTTGGGATAAATGTTTAAAACAAGGATCAACATTTTCAAGTGAAGAGTGAAAAATGATTACGGCTTTATTTTGAAAAATGAAACTAAAAATTATGACAAGTTTTCTATCTAACGCCATTGAGTTTGTAACTGAAATTATATACTAACTCTCCAGAAATGAACTGTGTTCATTGGGGAGGAATACCATGTGTATGGTAGTTAGCGTCTAGCGTCTGTGCTTCAATTCACACTTAATTTTCACAGCATAATCATAAATTTTTTTTGTAAAAATATCTGATTAGGCCTTGATTAGTCTTTAAGGATTTGAATCATTCCCTTTTGGAGCACCGATCACCCCTGTTGATTTCTTTTCTGCAATTGTAGCTGGTCAAATTCTGCCAGATAACTTATTTTTTGGTAACCTTGCATGAAATTTGGGCAGTTCTTCAACATGCCTTTTATCCAGTTTATCAGACCTTGCATCTGTTGCAGGACTTAAAATTGAAGGAGATTTTTACTACTACTGATTTTTAAAACAAAATAAATTTATTTAGTTAGTTAGTTTTGGCTGCGTTGGATCTTCGTTGCGGTGCACGGGTGTCTCATTGCGGGGGCTTCTCTTGCTGCACAGCACGGGCTCTAGGTGCGCGGGCTTCAGTAGTTGTGGCACGTGGGCTCAGTAGTTGTGGCTCGCGGGTTCCAGAGCGCAGGCTCAGTAGTTGTGGCGCACGGGCTTAGTTGCTCCGCGGCATGTGGGATCTTCCCGGACCAGGGCTCGAACCCCTGTCCCGTGCATTGGCAGGCGGATTCTTAACCACTGCGTCACCAGGGAAGCCCTGCTGCTGAAATTTTACTGTAATTCCATTAGTCGGAGAGGGCTGGAGTCACTAAGATGGGAGGTGTTTGCCTCCTGGCTTGGGCCATGACAGATGCAGGCACTAAGCAGGGAGGGATGTTCAGGAGTCATTTTAAAAATGGTCATTTGTGGGACTTCCCTGGTGGTGCAGTGGTTAAGAATCTGCCCCCCCGCCAACGCAGGGGACGTGGGTTCGATCCCTGGTCGGGGAACAAAGATCCCACATGCCGCAGGGCAACTAAGCCCTCACACCGCAACTACTGAGCTCTCACGCCTCAACTAGAGAGAAGAGACCCGATGCAGCCAAATAAATAAATAAATTAATTTTTTAAAAAAAGGTCATTTGTGAAAAATGTTGTGTTTTGGCATTTGACCCCTTTCACAACCTCTTATTAGGAATATGGGGTGATGAGGCCCTCCTGTACATTGTTTGACTCTCAGAGTGATCCTGTCACCAGACAAGGCCTCACAGCTAGGACACCGTGGTCATTCTGGGCCTTTTGTCACATGCTAGGCCTGGCACTGTGACAGGGACTCTGAAAAGATGACATTTTTAGAGCTATCAACAATGTGAACATGCATGCCTTTGAAAAGTCTTAAATGTGGATTTTATTTCAAAGAACTCTCTTCTTTTGCTTCTTAAGATTAAAACAACTCTCACATACATACTGTCAGTGTTTTCTTTCACCCAAACTCAGGCAAATACAAAAAAAGTCCAGAAAGGGCCTGAGTGTGCAAATGCATTGGAAAATAACAAAACAACTGATCCTGCAAATTTGTACAACTAGGTAGAATCTCTATAGCCTCTAAAAGACTAAGACGGTGATCAATTGGTTTCGATTTGAGTTAAAAATAACTCAGTTTCTTCATGGAAGGCATAGCTTTTTGATATATATTAGTGGTAACACTAATAATATATATTTTGTTTGTATCTATTTTTATATGATATGTAAATAAAATATATATTATTAGTGTTAAATATATATAAAAACATATATATATATATAAAATAAAGACAACTAGTATTTATGACATGTATGAACCAGACACAATGAGTACCTTCCTGACATGTCATTTAATCCTTTTAACAATCCTGATAGATCCATACTATTGCTTTCCTCATTTTAGAAGAGAAAGAATGGATGTTTGGAAGATAGATATTAAGACCTTGTCCAAGCTTCACGGTAATGGAGTCAGGATTTTGACTCAGGCAGTCTGCTTGGCTTTTAAAACAATTTTACTGGAAATATAGTGGATTTTCAATGTTGTGTTAGTTTCAGGTGTACAGCAAAGTGATATATATATCTATATATACTGCTTTAGGTTCTTTTCCATTATAGGTTATTACAAGATATTGAGTATAGTTCTCTGTTCTATGCAGTAGGTCCTTGTTGTTTATTTATTTTATATATAGTAGGTTGTATCTGCTCATCCCAAACTCCTAATTTATCCCTCCCCACCCTTTCCCCTTTGGTAACCATGTTTGTTTTCTATGTTTGTAAGTCTATTTCTGTTTTGTAAATAAGTTCATTTGTATCATTTTTTTTAGATTTCGCATATAAGTGATATCACATGATATTTGTCTCTCTCTGCCTGACTTACTTCACTTAGTATGATCATCTCTAGGTCCATCCAGGTTGCTGCAAACGGCATTATTTTATTCTTTTTTATGGCTGAGTAATATTCCACTGTATGTATATACCACATCTTCTTTATCCATTCATCCATGATGGACACTTAGGTTGCTTCCATGTCGTGGCTATTGTAAATAGAGCTGCAATGAACACAGGGGTGCATGTATCTTTTTGAATTAGAGTTTTCTCTGGATATATGCCCAGGGGTGGGATTGTTGGATCATATGGTAGCTCTATTTTTAGTTTTTAAAGGAACCTCCATACTGTTCTCCATAGTGGCTGTATCAATTTACATTCCCACCAACAGTGCAGGAGGGTTCCCTTTTCTCCACACCCTCTCCAGCATTTATTGTCTGTAGATTTTTTGATGATGGCCATTCTGCCCGGTGTGAGGTGATACCTCACTGTAGGTTTGATTTGCATTTCTCTAATGATTAGCGATGTTGAGCATCTTTTCATGTGTTTGTTGGCCATCTGTATGTCTTCTTTGGAGAAATGCCTATTTAGATCTTCTGCTCATTTTTTGATTGGATTTTTTTTTGATATTAAGTTGTACGAGCTGTTTGTATATTTTGGAAATTAATCCCTTGTTGGCCGCATCATTTGCAAATATTTTCTCCCGTTCCGTAGGTTGTCTTTTCGGTTTGCTGATGATTTTCTTTGCTATGCGAAGTCTGCTTGATCTTAAGTCACAACACACAATGAGCATTCTCCACTTTGCCACCATTCGTTGACGGTTTATATTATTTACTGATTCCAGAGGGATTTACTGTGCGTCATTTGTGCAGAGGTGATTTGGGGAAGTGGAAAAAAGAAAGTGCTTTTGAGCTAAGGAGACATGGGTTCAGCCCACATGAAATCTACGAGCCCCAATTCTTTCCTCCGTAGGACTGATTTCTTTCTTCCATTTTCACAGATCATCTGGGTTGTGATAGTTACTGTAAGGGTAGGAGCGGCCAGGCTGACAAAGAGAAATGCTGCAATTCGTCATGTCCTCACACTGTATGAGTTTCCCTGAACATTTCATAATGCAGTTTAGTTCCCACAATGACCAGAATTGACCTATTTTATTCATCATCCATTTAAAATTTTATTTTTACGGAAGATAACAAAAGTATTGTGTGTCTCGGTTTCCAGGGAAAACTGTGAGAAATTACTTTCTTTTTAAAAGACTGCTGATGTAAGAAGAGAACAGTGAATTTTTCTTGTGATTCTCAAATCACACAGAGCTGGAATGCATCTCAGCAGCTTTACTCTTGAACCATTTGCGTCAGCTAACTCATTTTGTATTGTACAATTTAAAACTTTTTCTTAAGAAAGATATCCAGACGTACAGAAAATAGAATCATATAATGAACCCTATCTAGCATGATCTAGTGTCAACAATTAACGAATGCATTTATAAACCACTAAGTTTCACAGTAGACATTATTTCATGACCATATAATTATCTCAATAATGTTTCCCAAGCCTCGAAACTGAACGTCAGGCATACTGGTCCTGAGGATTTCTTTTTAAGAGAGTAAAAAAGTATAGGGTAAGACCCAAATACAACTGAATTTTGGAATGTGTTATTTCTACCTAAGAATATAGTAAGGTGTCTCAATAAGAAAAGAAAATTCTCTTTTTAAAAGAAGATATCCATATTTCTGATTTGTAAATTTTCTTTCTAAAGATGGGCTAAATGTTTTCCTTCTATGGTATAAAATCTTCTTTGGTTTTTCCTTTTGAGAAATAAGTGGTATTTTTGATTTGTTGAAAAGTTTCTATGAAATGAAAATAACCAGTTTTTGATTACACAATAGTAGATGTTAATTATATAAAAAACCCAGACTATCTATCTATCTCTCTATACGTATATTAATATAAAAGCCATCTGAAACCACGTGTTCTGAGACAAACACCTTTTTTGGCCTCGTTGTTCATGTCACCATTCATGTTCTTTTTCTCTTGCACTTTAAAAAAGGACAGTCATTCTCTTTTTCTTCCATCCTCCCCCCACCCAGTAATCAATGGTGACAAACTGGTAGGATATCGTTCCACATACCACACTGTGTGTGTATACAGATTTAATGAGGTTTTAATGCTTTTAATGATTTGAACAGGGAATGCGTAATACATTCATTTGGTCCAAAAATGAAGACACACTAAAAGGCACCCTGGTGAACACCCCCCATCCTGGCCGTTCCTGTCTCACCTCAGCAGGTAACGGCTTTTATTAGTGTCTTTATGTATCCTCCCATAAGTTGTTTATGCATAAACAAACATAATATAGACTTTTATTTTTCTACCATTGAAAAACCCACAAAAGTCACCTCACTTACGCAATATGCATTTGACTTTTTTCTGCCTACCAGTAGACCTTGGAGATCGTTCCACATTGGAGATCGTTCCACATTGGAGAGCTCCACATTGGAGATCGTTCCACATTGGAGATCGTTCCACATTGTATAAGAGATCTCTCTCTGTCTCTTTTTGGTTTGGGCTGCACCACGCGGCATGTGAGATCTTAGTTCCCCACCAGGGATCGAACTTGTGCCCCCTGCAGTGGAGGGTCAGAGTCTTAACCACTGGCCCGCCAGGGAAGTCCCAAGATCCCTCTGTAAATAGTTGCATCGCATTGCAGCTGTACGGCTGCATCAGAATTTCTGTAACCAGTCTTCCGTTGAGGGTATCTGGGTTGTTTATGATATTTTACTATGACAGACACTGCAGTAAGTATATCCTTGTGCATTTGTTATTTTGTGTGTGTGCATATATATCTACAGGATAGGTTCCTAGGGGTGGAATCATGGTCACCGATTAACTTTGATAGCTATTACTTACCTGCCTTCCCTAGTGGTTATTTCAGGGTACCTTTCCCCTGGCAAAATTGAGTTCTTATTCTCCCGTAGCTTCAATTGCAGTGTGTGTTATTCAACTTTTGTAATTTCGCCATTATGACCAGTGAAAAATAGTGATTCAGCGTGGTTTTACTCTGCAATTCTCTTACACCGGGGAGAATGAACCACTTTTTACTCACAGTGGGAATCATACAGCAGGTAGCCTTTTCAGGCTGGGGGGTAGCTCATTGCTTTTTGGCCCTGAATAATATTCCATTGTCTGGATGGACCACAGTTTATCCATCCACCTCCTGAAGGATATCTTATTTAAAATTTTTTTAAATTTTGAATATTTTGGCTGTGCCTCACAGCTTGTGGGATCTTAGTTCCCTGACCAGGGATTGAACCAAGACGCTGAGCAGTGAGAGCTCGGAGTCTTAACCACTGGACTGCCAGAGAAGTCCCCTGAAGGACATCTTGGTTGCTTCCAATTTTTGGCAGGTATGAGAAAAGCTACTATAAACATTTGTTTGGACATCAGTTTTTCATCTTCATTGGGTAAATACCAAGAAGTGTGATTGGTGGATTTTATGATAAAAGGATGATTAGTTTATAAGAAAGTGTCGGATTGTCTTCCACAGTGGCTGTGTTCCCACCAGCAATGAATGAGAGAATTCCTGTTGCATTGGTTTATCCTCTGGAACCATAGTCACCTGAGGATATTTAAGGGCTTTTTCTATCACTTTCTATGCTAATATAACAATTCTTATGAAAACAGTTTTGGTAGATTACACTTTCTTTGAAAAATAAATATTTCATTTAGGTCTTCTAGTGTATTTCCGTAGATGTAAACAATTGTTCCCTCCAGTTTTCTTCAGTTTTCTTTCTCTGCAATTAATTCTCCTTTATCATTTATTTTACATTTGAATATTCTATTGTTTTTCTTAGATTAATGAAAAAACATAAGTTCTTGGATTTTTAAGATAGCACTCACATTTGTATGTTTCTTAATTAACATTTTATTTCCTCTTCATTAATTCCTTCTTCTTTCTCTGGAATTTTTTGATATTTTTCTAATTTCTTTAACTTTAATTTAGATATTGAAAAAATTAATTGTTAACAAATTATGTTAGACAGAATATTTTTGTCTAATGCTTTCATTGGTTTCCCTTGCTTCTGTTTCAGAGTTGTCATTTTCTGTATAATGTGAAAATTTATTTTGTATTAATTCTAAATATTTATGAGCTATTTTTAAACAGTTCCCAAATGGTGGTGTTTTAATTTTTCCAGCTTTATTGAGATATATATATATATATATATATATATATAAAATATTGTGTAAGTTTAAGGTTTACAATGTGATGATTTGATACTTGTATATATTGCAAAATTATGGCCACGACAGAGTTAATTAACATCTCCACCACCTCACATAATTATCATTAAAAAATTTTATTTTATTGAAGTATAGTTGAGTTACAGTTGTGTTAATTTCTGCTGTACAGCAAAGTGATTCTGTTTATATATATATACATATATATATTCTTTTTAAAATATTCTTTTCCATTATAGTTTTTCACAGGATATTAATAGAGTTCCCTGTGCTATACAGTAAGACCTTGTTGTTTTATCCATTTTATATATAATAGTTTGCATCTGCTGACCCCAAACTCCCACTCCATGGCTCTCCCACCTCTCCCTCCCCCTTGGCAAGCACTAGTCTGATCTCTACGTCTGTGAGTCTGTTTCTGTTTGTAGATAGGTTCATTTGTGCCATATTTTAGATTCCACATATAAGTGATATCACATGTATTTGTCTTTCTCTGTCTGACTTACCTCAGTATGATCATCTCTAGGTCCTTCTTTGTTGCTGTGAATGGCATATATTTCATTCTTTTTTATGGCCAAGTAGTATCCCATCACATATATGTACGTTTTTTGTTGTTGTCCGTTTTGTTATGGTGAGGGCATTTAAGATCTACTCTCTTGTAGCAAACTTCAAGTACAGTAAGTCCCCTACATTCGAACGAGTTCCGTTCCGAGAGCGCGTTCGTAAGTCCAATTTGCCTGTAAGCCCAACAAAGTCAGCCTAGGTACCCACCTAACACAATCGGCTACATAGTACTGTACTGTAATAGGTTTATGATACTTTTCATGCAATTAATGCATAAAAAGAAACGACACAAAAAATAAGGAAAACATCTTTAATCTTACATTGCAGTCCCTTGAAAAGTACAGTAAGTGCCGTACAACAGCTGGCACACAGGGGCTGGCATCGCGTGACCAGGCAGGAAGAGTTACTGACTGGAGGAGGGAGAGGAGGTGGGAGATGGCAGAGCTGAAGGACCGTCAGCCATAGAAGATGGAGGGCGAGCTGCAATTGCACTCACGCCCGACGCGGACGGCTCAGGTGCTGGTTCCTTGCTGGATTCAAGTCTATCCACCCTCTTGAAAAAACGATCCAGTGATGTCTGGGTAGTAGCTCCGTCTTTCTCGTCGTAGATGACACGGTAGCACTGGATTGCATTCTGAACGGCTGCTGCAACCTTCGTGTACCGTTCTACGTTCGGGTCCTGTGTCTCAAAATCTAACAGTGCCGCCTCAGATAAAGAAAATCCCCTGCCACTTCCTGCATCGTGAATCTCTTCGGTTCTTCAGTTACTTCTTCCTCCTGTCCCTCTTCATCCTTTCTCTGGGCCTCCAATTCCATCAGGTCGTCATCAGTAAGCTCCTCATGTTGCACAGAAACAGTACAGCACAGAAAAGGACACAAAAGCACCACCAATTGTAGAGGATGCACGCACGTGGCCATGTACGCCAGACACCTGAACTAGCTTACGTGATTGGACATGCGCACGCACGTTCACATCTTTGAAAGTTCGCAACTTGAAGGTTCGTATGTAGGAGACTTAACTGTACACAGTACAGTGTTGTTGACTATCGTCACCACGCTGTACATTAGATCCCAGAGCGTATTCTTCTTATAACTGGAAATTTGTACCCTTGGACCGACATCTCCCCATTTCTCCCACCTCCTGCCCCTGCAACCATCTCTCTGTTTCTGTGAGTTTCCCAGTATACTTTTCTACTTGTGAAGATGTTATTTCATAATAAGACACATTTTTAAATTGATCTTATACTTTTCTTTTAACTTTATTTTAAAATTTGCATTCCATTAGACAAATGGAATGTTTTTCTCCATTTTAAGTTTTAGGTGGTTATTGCTAACATGAAGAAAAAAAGTTTTTAAACTTTATTTATCTTTAATCCAGTGGCTCTAACACACTCCTTTATTTTACAGGTCTTTTGCTTTTCTTCCGACTATTCAATCACATTTAGCAGAAAGAGACTGTTATGATGTTTCTAATATTTATATTGATTATTGTATTTTCTCATAGTTTTCCGTATTCTGGAACCACTAATCAATTTGAACAATAATGGCAATTATTCGTATCAATGTCTTGTTCCTTATTTTAGTGGAAAAAGCATTAGTATTTACTACTGTAAATGATCTTTACTCTTGGTCTTTGGCAAAGAAATTTTAACATATTTAAGAATTTTATTTATAGAGATTTTATTAGAAACGATTACCAAACTCTAACGATTGCCTTTTCATCATCTACTTATAATAATTTGTTTTTTCCTCCTTTGATGTAACTTTTTAATGTCGATAGATTTCTTTTTTTATTTTATTGAAGTATAGTTGATTTACAATGTGTTAATTTCTGCTGTACAATGAAGTGATACAGTTATACATACATACACACACACACACACACACACACACACACACATTCTTTTTTTTTTTTTTTTTGCGGTACATGGGCCTATCACTGTTGTGGCCTCTCCCGTTGCGGAGCACAGGTTCTGGACGCGCAGGCTCAGCGGCCACGGCTCACGGGCTCAGCCGCTCCGTGGCATGTGGGATCTTCCCAGACCGGGGCACGAACCTGTGTCTCCTGCATCGGCAGGCGGACTCTCAACCACTGCGCCACCAGGGAAGCCCACATTCTTTTTTAAATATTCTTTTCCATGATGGTTTATCACAGGACAGTGAATATAGTTCCCTGTGCTCTACAGTAGGACCTTGTTGTTTATCCATCCTGTACGTAATGGTTTGCATCTACTAATCCCAAACTCTCAATCCATCCTTCCCCTCCACCCCCCCGCCCGGCAACCACAGGTCTGTTCTCTATGTCTGTGATAGATTTCTTAATATCGATCATTCTGGAGTTTCTGGAATACATTGGTTGTAGGATTTATGTGGTGCACTTCTGCATCGTCTTTGTTAATTTTTGTGTCTCTCTGAGGGGGATGGATCAGTTGTTTTCTGGTTTTATATTACCATGATCAGGTTTTAGTGCCAGGCTTTGGGAACAGACTGCCTGCGTTTGGGCCCCATTGTCCCCACTCGCTGGCTGTGTGTCCACGGAATACTTACTCTTTCCCTTTTCGTGGCCTCATCTGTAAAGTGAGAATACAGGTGATACTTCTCTGGATTGCCACGAGGATTAAATGAGTTACTACACGTAAAACACTTAGAAGAGGGTTGACATACACTGTGCTCTTAAATGTCAGGAAAAAGTTGTTCTGTCTTCTATTTAAAAAAATTTATTGAGGTATAGTTAATTTATAATGTTGTGTTAATTTCTGCTGTACAGCGAAGTGACTCAGTTATACACATACATTCTTTTTCATGTTCTTTTCCGTTACGGTTTATCACAGGATGTTGAATATTGTTCCCTGTGTGCGATGTCTTCTTAAAATGAAATGAGAATTCTTTACTATTTTCTCTAGTCTGGAATTATATAAGGAATTTGTCTACTGACTTCAGCCTTGTACCTAAGGCCCTAAATGTCAAGCAGTCTTGAAATGATAAGGGTGCCTGATGTCGGAAGATCTGAACTGAAAGTGTTTTTAGAGAAGATAGGTCATCAGTGTGGTCTTTGTGGTGTCTGACCTTTTTGATGCAGATAGAAAAACCCCTCAAATACTGAAGTTTAGGAGGGGGGCACAATAAGTCCGTGTCCCCCTCACGGAAAAGGCCAGAAAGAAGGAACAGGAGGTGTTATCTCCTCAGTGCACAGCAGCACTGCCTCTGAAACTCTCAGATTCTCTGCTAAAACGTTTGACACTCTCTCTCATCTCTTAAGAGCCCATGGTCAAGTTGGTCCTCTGTCTTATAGGTCATCAAATAGCAATATATTCCAGGAAGATGGGAGTTTCTCTTTCTGCTTTATTTAAATAGAGTTATTCTCCAACTTGGGAGCAGATTTATGTTTTTAAAGCGAAGACTCACACTCACCCAACTTTAAATATCAGGTTGTGTGTCATGGGGGAGCGAGAAGTAGTGAGAGTTAAGTTCCTAGGTTAGTCCGGGAATGTCTTACTTAACCAGGTGGTAGAGTTATTATTTTTTTTTTTTACATCTTTATTGGAGTATAATTGCTTTACAATGGTGTGTTAGTTTCTGCTTTATAACAAAGTGAATCAGTTATACATATACATATGTTCCCATATCTCTTCCCTCTTGCGTCTCCCTCCCAGCCTCCTTATCCCACCCCTCTAGGTGGTCACAAAGCACTGAGCTGATCTCCTTGTGCTATGCGGCTGCTTCCCACTAGCTATCTACCTTACGTTTGGTAGTGTATACATGTCCATGCCACTCTCTCGCTTTGTCACAGCTCACCCTTCTCCCTCCCCATATCCTCAAGTTCGTTCTCCAGTAGGTCTGTGTCTTTATTCCGGTCTTACCCCTAGGTTCTTCATGACATTTTTTCCCCTTAAATTCCATATATATGTGTTAGCATACGGTATTTGTCTTTCTCTTTCTGACTTACTTCACTCTGTATGACAGACTCTAGGTCTATCCACCTCATTACAAATAGCTCAATTTCGTTTCTTTTTATGGCTGAGTAACATTCCATTGTATTATTTTTGAAAGAGGGCAAACCGTGGGACTTAGTCACTCCTGGTGACGTCGGATGTCTCCGAGAATAAAATATAAAGCCTTATCTTGATTCTTCAGTTTATCGGCAATGACTGTCCCCATCGCTCCAGGCACATCATTATTCTCTCTGTCCCATGAATACGCCATGCTCATGCCCTTCTTTTCCATCCCGTTTGCCTGAAATGTTTTTACATGGCTGGCTCTGCACAAGTGCACCGCTTGACCGCCGTTCCCCAGCCTTGTCACAGGCTCCACGTGAGTTCTTCTGTCTTCCTGAGGGCTTTATCCCTAGCGTCAGGACCACGGGGGGATACATAAATAAACTCGCTCACAGGATGGCTAGCCTGTACCAGCCAGTGTTCTCCCTCCTGGGAGCAGCAGACCAGTCAGCTCACTGCAAAGTTTTGAAAAAAATATTTTGTTGCACGGCATGAAATCACTGATAGTTTACCTGGTTTTTTGGTTGGTGGTAGTGTTGGCTGCACCGCATGGCATCTCAGCTCCGGACCGGGGGTCGAACCCACGCCCCCTGCATTGGAAGCGCGGAGTCCTAACCGCTGGACCGCCGGGCGGGGGAGTCCGATAGTTTCCCTTTTGACCTACAAAATGGCAGGTTCATATGCTCAAGCCTAATGATTGGACACCTTTCGGGCTCTTCATTTAAATATTTCTCGCCAGTATCCTCGAACAGAACAAAACTCTCCCTTCTTCCCCCCCAGGATGTATTTTTCTCCCGAAGCTTGCTCTATCTCCTCTCCAAATTTCAGACCATTTCTCGCGTCGTCCCCCCACCCCGCCCCAAACTAAATTTTTCATTGTCAGTCTGGCTAATCTCAGCCAGCTATTAGATGGGAAGCAGTCAGAAACAATTTGCATTCATATGAGAAAGAGTTGATAGCTCTTTGCTCTTACTGGAAGTACTCACATTTAAAAAAGGATTGTTAGTAAACCAGGTGAATCTTCAATTGCCGTAATTGAAGACACTTTAACAAAGTAAAATGAAACAGTTCAACATGGTGGTCGTCTTTGTCAGGGTTTTTTTGTCTTTCTTTCTACTGCACATGACAGAACATCTAAAAGTGGCTTAAAGAGTATTTATTTTCCTGTAATGAGAAGTCTCAACTTCTGCTTCTATCCCAAAGGGAGTGATAGAGACTGGATTTCTCTCCCTCCCCTCTACACAAACACCCCAAACAAGTGAAAAGTTGGGCAAAATAGATACAACAGTGGTTTTTAAGACTTGGAACTTCAAGCAGTGAAAAACAGTGATCTCAGAGAGATGGAGAACATGTGAGATGAGCTCCTCAAATACACCAGAAGCAACTAGAGTGTGAGGGCGGAGTCCTGACACATCCAAGGCAGGGAAAGAACCACCCAGTTCTCTGAGAGAGAACAAATCTCAGCACACACAAGGCTGGGAAGAGTTCCTGTCCCACCAGCTTCTAGGAAAGGAAAGGAAAACTGCATAGTTTCTGGGCATGAGGTGACGTACTCAAAAGAATTTGCTTCAGAAATGGTACAAAGTTGGACTTGGACCTAAAAGCAGCTCTAATTTTGCCTAAAAACTTGAAATCAAGACCCAGAGGGGTTAAATTTTTCCAGATAACTGAAGACATCCCAGAACACAGCTTGAGAATATTTATAGGATACAAAAACATCCAACAATCAACAATGTAAAGTCTACAGTGCTTGGCGACCGATAAGAAACTACAAGACATGCCAAGAAGTGGGAGAAATGTGACCCATAATAAGGAGAACATTGATCACAATCCAGAAAATGACACAGACAGAATTATTAGAAAGTGATGTGAAAATACTTACTGTAGCCACATTTCGTTTGTTCAAGATGGTGTATATACCTCATGCGATCATCCCAGTAGAATCCTGGTGAGCATTTGACAAAATCCAGTAGCATTCCTGATTGAAACTGCCGGCAAACGGGTACTAGAAATAAATTCCCTGGGCTGGTCACATACGCCTTAACTGAGTCAAGGTACGTTCTCTCTATATCCATGTTGCGAATTTTCTCATGAAAGGAAGTTGGATTTTGTCAAACATTTTTTGGCATCTACTGAGATGATCATATGCTCTTTATCGTTCCTTTCGTTAATGTGGTGTATCACCTTGATTGATTTGTAGATGTTGAAACATCCTTGCATCCCTGGAATAAATCCCACTTGATCATCGTCCCTTGAAGGTACCGTTGAATTCGATTTGCTAACATTTTATTGAGGATCTTTGCGTCTGTGTTCATCAGGGATGTGGGCCTTATACAGTTGACCCTTGACCAACACAGGTTTGAACGGCACGGGTCCACTTATATGCAGAATTTTTTCTTTTCTTTTTTTTTTTTTTTGCGGTATGCGGGCCTCTCACTGTTGTGGCCTCTCCCGTTGCGGAGCACAGGCTCCGGACGCGCAGGCTCAGCGGCCGTGGCTCACGGGCCCAGCCGCTCCGCGGCATGTGGGATCTTCCCGGACCGGGGCACGAACCCGCGTCCCCCGCATCGGCAGGCGGACTCTCAACCACTGCGCCACCAGGGAAGCCCTTCCTTCCAGTTTTATTGAGATATAATTGACATACAGCACTCCATAAGTTTCAAGTGTACAGCAGAATGATTTGACTTACATACATCATGAAAAGATGATCACAACAAGTTTGGTGAATCTCATATAGATACAAAATTAAAGAAACAGGAAAATCTTTTCCTTGTGATGAGAGCTCTTAGGATTTACTCACTTTACTCTCATACAGAATGTACAGCAGCACCAGTTACATTTATGGTGTCGCACATTACATCACTAGTACTTATTTACCTTATACCTGGGAGTTTGTACCTTTGACCACCTTCATCCAGGTCCCCCGCCTCCCACCCCTTGCCTCTGGTAACCACAAAACCGATCTCTTTTTCTCTTGAGTTTTTTTATTTGTTGGTTTTTGAAGCATAATTGACCTACTACTCTGTGTCATTTTCTGCTACACGCGTAGTAATTTGATATTTCTATGCCTTTCAAAATGATCACCGTGCTGTCTAGTTACAAATACGTTGCCGTCCAGAGCTATCGCATAGCTGCTGAGCCCACTCTCCACGCTGTACATTGCGTTCCTGTGACTCACTTACTGTGCACCTGGACCGCCAGGGAATTCCCAAGATTTCATTCTTTTATGGCTGAGTAATATTCAATTATATTGGGTTGGCCAAAAGTTTCGTTCAGGTTTTCCATAAGATGGCACAGAAAAACCTGAATGAACTTTTTGGTCCAATATATATATATATATATATATATATATATATATATATATATATATATATATATCTCCCACATCTTCTTTATCCATTCATCTCATCCGGTGATGGGCACTTAGGTTGCTTCCGTATTCTGACTCTTGTAAATAATGCTGCAATGAATATACAGAGGTGTGTATATCTTTTCTGATTAGTGCTTTTGTTTTCTTTGGCTATATATCCAGGAGTGGAATTGTGAAATCATATAGTAGTTCTGTGTTTAATTTTTTGAGGACTCTCCATACTGTTCTGCATAGTTTATATTGCAGTTTACGTTCCCACCAACAGTGCCTGAGGCTTCCCTTTTCTCCGCACCCTTGCCAGCACATCTTTCTTAGCTTTTAGAAAACAGCCATTCTGACGGGCGTGAGGTGTTTTGGTTGGCGTGGCCGGCCCGTGGGCTGGTTGGTTGTCAGGCCCTGCTTTGTGTGGAGGCTGCAGACGCCGGGGGGTCCTGGGGCTAGCGCTAGCCCACTGGTGGGCAGAGCCGAGCTCGGGTGTGGGTGCTTGCAAAGCTGGGGGTCCCAGATCTAGTGTCAGCCTGCCGGTGGACAGGGATGCTTCCTGACGTGGCTGGCCGAGGAGTCCAAGGTGTCTCACAGCTCGTCTGGGCCTGCTGATAAACCCTGTGGCCTAGAAATATCAAAAAAAGAAAAACTTAGGTATGTCGTGAATGCATACAACACATGTAGACGCTAGTCATCCTTACTTAAACTGAGTGGTATCTGATATAACATTACTAACGTGCTAGTTTCCTACTGCTTTAAGACTTTGCGTCGGCAGCACGACCTTCCCTCTCATAACTGGAGAAACTGCACGTCAGCCTATCATCCGGGTAAGAGGTTTTTGAAAAATGTAACAATGTTTCTAATACTGTGTTATGAATATGACTGTAATGCTGTAGGCCGTAAACATTTTATAATGACTCATTCGTTAGTGTGTAGGCGGGGCCATCATGAAGCAGTCACGCTGATCACACTAGGTGACCATAAAGCATATGGCAGCTTCTTCATTATCAAGGTCTGAACTGTTACATCTGTAAATAAGTGTGGATTTCTTTTTCACATTATCTTTTCACTTTTTTTAATACACTTTTAAAAAATTTATTTATTTTTGGCCGTGTTGGGTCTTCGTTGCTGCACCTGGGCTTTCTCTACTTGTGGCGAGCGGGGGCTACTCTTCGCTGCGGTGCACGGGCTTCTCATTGCGGTGGCTTCTCTTGCTGCAGAGCACGGGCTCTAGGCGCGTGGGCTTCAGTAGTTGTGGCTCGCGGGCTCAGTAGTTGTGGCTCGCGGGCTCTAGAGCACAGGCTCAGTAGTTGTGGCGCACGGGCTTAGTTGCTCTGCGGCGTGTGGGATCTTCCCGGGCCAGGGTTCGAACCCGAGTCCGCTGCCTTGCCAGGTGGATTCTTAACCACTGGACCACCAGGGAAGTCCTACCTTTTCACTTTTGATGTCAAGTGTTAGTAACGCATAACATCTATAGTGTTTTGTATCATGTAAGGCAACATTGATGTAAGTACTGGCGGACAGATGGACATTCATCTCATAGATGTTGTAAACTTACCATGTTAACACAGTCAGTATTGCAAATGCATTTTCTCTTGCTTATGATTTTCTTAATAACATTTTCTTTTCTCTAGCTTATTTTAAGAATACAGTATATAATACACATAACATGCACAGTACATGTTAATCAACTTTGTGTTTTCAGTAAGGCTTCCACTCAACAGTAGGCCATTAGTAGCTAAGTTTCTGCGAAATCAAAAGTTATATGTGGATTTTCGACTGTACAGGGTGCAGGGGGCCGAGGTGGCACCCCTGATGAGGGTCAACTGTGACTTTCTTTTCCTGTAATGTCCTTGTCTGGCTGCGATATCAGGGTAATGCTGGCCTTGTAAAATGAGTTCGGAAGTGTTCCCTCCTTTTCTATTTTTCAGAAGAGTTTGAGAAAAATGGGTGTGAATTCTTCTTTAAGTGGTTGTAGAATTCACCAGGGAAGCCCTCTGGTTCTGGAATTTTCTTTGTTGGGAGGCTTTTGATTGCCGATTCAGTTAAGAGCCTTTGTCATGATTGGTGTGTTCAGATTTTCTATTTCTAAAACACCTGGGGTATAGTTGAATGTAGAAACTCCCAGGCTCCACCCCATCCTTAGTGAGTCAGAATCTTCAGAGGATGGGTCTGAGAATCTGTCCTTTTAAAGAGTCCACTAGGGCTACCCTGGTGGTGCAGTGGTTAAGAATCTGCCTGCCAATGCAGGGGACACGGGTTCGAGCCCTGGTCCGGGAAGATCCCACATGCCGCGGAGCAACTAAGCCCGTGAACCACAGCTACTGAGCCTGCGCTCTAGAGCCCGCGAGCCACAGTTACTGAGCCCACGTGCCACAACTACTGAAGCCCACGCGCCTAGAGCCCGTGCTCTGCAACAAGAGAAGCCACCGCAATGAGAAGCCCGCGCACCACCAAAAGAGTAGCCCCCTCTCGCCACAGCTAGAGAAAGCCCGCGTGCAGCAACGAAGACCCAACACAGCCAAAAATAAATAAAATTTTTAAATGTCAGCTTAAAAAAAAAAAGTCCCCTAGAATTACCTTACCATCAGTCAGGTTTGGAAAATCACTAAGATGGTTCTCTTCTATCCAGAATGATGAAGTGCTTATGTCATCAGACAGTTTGCCAGTGGTTGTGTGCACCACCGGGCCTGTGCGTGGTGTCCTCGTGTGATGAACGTGTGCAGGGCTGTAGCCCCGCCTCTTTCATAAGCAGATTCAGATCCACCATGTCTCCCGAGGCCAAGAAACAAAATTCTGTTAAATAAAAGGAAAACCTTGCGAGTGATCTCCTTAAAGTTTAAAGGATCTATGTAAGTACACTACACAAAGCCCCCTGAGAGTGAAACCCAGCCTTCCCGCGGTCAGCCCTGCCTGACTTGGCTGGTGCTTTCCTCCTGGACTCTCTCCCTCTCCGGCCTGTTCCCTGGTCCTCAGATGCACCAGCCTCCTGGACCCCGGGGGCCTTTGCTCTGCTGCTTTTCTCTGCCTGGTCTATGTTTCCCTGTAATCTCTCTCTCTCTCTCTCTCTCTCTCTTTAGTGGCTTAAGATAAATTTAGTCTCTTACAGTTCTGGAGGTCAGAGTCAAAAGTCCAGGGGCTGGCAGGTCTGCAATCCTTCTGGAGGCTTCAGGAGGAAAGGTTTTCTTGCCTTTTTCAGCTTCAAGAGGTCCAATCCCTTGGCTTGTGGCTGCCCCCTCAAAGCCCTCCGACCTCTGCTTCTGTCCTCACATCTCTGACTCTGACCTTCCCCCTCCCTCTCACAAGGACCTTGTGATGACACTGGGGCACCAGGATGGTCCAGGACCCTCTCCCATCCCGAGCTCCTAGCTCAGTCACACCTGCACTGGCCTTTCACCCTGGTGAATTCCACAGGTTCCATTAGGATGAGAGCGCAGACCTCCTTGGGGGCACAGCAGGCACCTCCACGGCTTGTGTGGTACCCAGCTCCCGCAGGGAGCTTCCAGCCCCATAAGGGCTTCACGCTGGGCTCCTTCTCGGGATCTCAGTGTCAGGCCATGCGGCATCTCAGAGGGGCGCCTCCGCGACTCTGGTCCCCTCTCCCCGGTCACCGTCGGCCGTAGCAGCTTTTACCGTGGTTCCCCCCTCCTGGTCTTGTATTTTCATGTATCCATTTAACGCTGTCTGTTGAGCACCTGTGTCAGGCCCTGTTGCAGACACTCAGGACCATCGGCGAGCAAAGCAGAAGTGCCCGTCCTGGGGGCCTGGGCTGGACTGTCAGGCGTCCATCTACTTCTTCCAAGTACCCGGTGTCCCATGCCACGGGTGCAGAGCGCTCTATCCGGTTCAGTTAGGAGTCACTCAGGCAGTTACTGGATGAATTCCCCTAAGAGCCGCCAGGAGGCACTCATGCTCCACGCTTCTGGACACACACAGTGAGAATCTGTTAAACAAAGCAAAACAAAACTGTCCATGATAATCACCCCTCCAGTTTACCGTCTGGAAAGGGGACGTGAGTGAACCTCCTGTTCTGAGTGACCGCAAAACGGGTTTGTAAGCTATCAGGGAAGAGGGGCCCCCCGGGTGTGTACCAGGGGGCCAGTGCCATCTGGCTGCCGGGGCTGGACCAGAGGACCACGTGCCTTTCCGTGTCAGTTTCCTTAGCTCTTGCCTAGGTTGTTCACCGCCGGGACCACTGTCAGCACTCCAGAGCCCTGGGACTCGGGGTGGGCTGGGTGGGACAGGCTGACGTGTCTCCTGAAATGCCAGGCAGAGGCACGGGTGACTAGAAACGCTTTACACTCGGCTGCTTGAGCTGAGGACCTCCAGGGAGGGAGGCGGTGAAGCCCGGGGCTCGGCACGCAAGGCTGGAGCCGTATTCCGAGGCTGGTCCTCCGATGTTTACAGTCACACACACCACGTCGCAGGGAGGTTTTTAGGGAGATGATCGTGCGCTTTGGACCTGCGTCCTGACACGATTGAATGTTCTGAGCCTGAATGAGATTGTGTCTCTGGCAGACTAAGAGCCGAAAATAA
The DNA here is from genome assembly GCF_008692025.1 of Phocoena sinus. NCBI lineage: Eukaryota > Metazoa > Chordata > Mammalia > Artiodactyla > Phocoenidae > Phocoena > Phocoena sinus. The sequence goes on from NC_045776.1 coordinate 88,135,398, forward strand.
AAAGTCAGTCCAGCGAGCCAGACTTTGCAGCTGGGCTTAGGGGAGCGAGTTAACGGTGGACGCACCAGGCGAATGTCTGAAGCTGGAAAGTCCTTTGAGGCGTCAGGTGCTTTGTAGTACAGCACAGCTCTCTCTGCCAAAGGCTGCTGCTTTGGGGATTCCTAAGACCTTAGAGGTTGTTAGATGCTTGGAAAGAAGAAAGGGGCAAGACTTCAGCAGAAAGACTCGGAGAGAAAAGCTGTAGCTTCTTCCTTGTTTACGTGTGTCTTCTAAGGAGCGCGGGAGTCACCTGGGAGCCCGTCTGGCAGCAGCCTCTGACTCGGCAGGCCGGGGGGTGGCCTGAGGGTCTGCGTTTCTGACCAGCTCCCGGCAGATTCTGAGTCTGTGTTTCTCGGACCACACTTAGCGTTGAGGTACAGCGAGGTGGGCATCCTGGGGAGATGACTTCTACAAGGACGTAGCCTGTCTCACACCACCTACCCTTTTCATCCGCTTCCATCATTCAAGAGCACTGAGCTCCCACCACATGTCCGAGTGGCTGGAGGGGAATGGCTAGTAAACTTGAACAAGACCCCTGTCCTGTTAGGGTTATTATTTTCGTTTGGGAGACACAAAATCACAGAGATGGGCGATTCCTAGCTTTCAATGCCACAAGCAACGAAGCACGGCAGAGAGCCTCGGACACATGTAACAGCTTGTGAGCTGTTTCAGAAGTCAGGATGGAGCCCGAGAGCTGTGGTCTGCGGGGCGAGGGGTGATCGGCTGAGGGTCTCTCAGGTGGTGGTGCTGGGGGGAGCACAAGGGAGCCACGTGTGCAAGGCCCCAGGCAGGAGGGCCCCGGGTCTCAGTGAAGAGCTGGAAGGTCCACGTGGTTGGGACACAGTGAGAGGGGGGTATCTGGAGCCTCGGCTGGAGGGGACGGCAGGGACCTGGCGGGATGCTCTTCCTGCTGGAGCGCTGGGTGGTCCTGCCCAGGGGGTCAACGTAAGGCTACCGCGTACTAAGGGGAAGTGGGGTGTCAGGCGCCCTGCCTTTACAGTAAGTACAGCCTGTCTCCATGGGACAGACTTATCTTTGCAAAATGTGAGTACGTCACGGGACCCAGGGAGCCGGGAGGCGTGCAGGCATCTCCACGTGGGGGCAGCAGACCAGCGGGCTTGTGGCTCCCAGGACTGAAACTGTGTTGCCATTGAATCCTGACGCTGAGATTCCAGATACCTTGGCAGAAACTTTCGCAAACAGCCCACATACACTGTATCCCGCTTGTCTGGCTTCAGTCCTTGTTGGTTTCCAGGTGACAATGACAGACGGAGAGGGTGAAGGGCACCTGCCTGCCCCATCTCGCCTGTCTCATCCGGAGTGTGTGGCTGACACCTCCCAGCACTACTGTGGATGTTAATTCCCACCCGGATATGTTGCAGGGGTCCTGGCAGACACACAGACGCTTTGCCAGATGGTAAAAGTAATTAAATCCTGAATTAGATCTGAGGGAGAGCAGGAAGAAGCCGTCCACTGGAGCGCTGTGGGTGGTTTGGGGACAGGTGGCCAGATAGGTTCCATCGCATCTCAGAGGCATCAGGCTGCCCATCCTTTCCACCTTCAGAGGAAGGGGCAGCTGCAAACAGCCCTCCGGAGAGGAGGAAGGAAACAGCCTTCAGGTGGCGACTTTCCTGCCAGTGTCAAGGTCAGAGCTGTGAAGGGCTCTCTTTGAACCAGTGCGTGAGGATAGCTGTTTCCTGTCTTACATTTTCTTCTGTTTGTTTCTTTAGCTGGAGACAGTGAGCTTCCGATCTCCCCATAATCTCAGGGCAGAGGGGCTCAGCCAGCTTCCGAAAGGGTGCGATTGTTCAGGGTGGACACCACCGCGCGAGCATCCCTGTGGCTCCCCCTCCAGCACCGGGAAAAAAGCTCGTCTATTTCCCTGCACTGAAATCAGAGCCGTCAGCTGGAGTCACGCGTCGCTCGTCCTGTCCTGGACTTGGCTCCGCGGGGTGGACAGGTGGCCTCGGATGTGCCGGTCCCGTCAGACACGTGCTGCTCAGAGCAGGTGGTAGGAGAGGGGCTCACCCAGCCTGGGGGTCCGTGCGGGGGTCCCATCTTTCCTTTCTTGGTGGGCACCGGGTTGATGTCCTGGCTCCCGGGGCAGGTAGGTGTGGCTGGTGGAAGCGAGCGGACTGGATGCGACGCTTCCAGGCCTGACGTGGAAATCGTTCCACACCGGCAGCCGTTTCCTCGAGGTCCTGTCCACTGGCTTGAGGGAGGTCCGTGGGTCCCTGGGTCCCTGGTCACCGCACGCAGGGAAGCTGCCTGCTGAGTAGGACGGCCATTTGGGGTCTGTGCCACCAGGAAGTGAATGTGCACGGGCACTGGTGATTTTGGACTTGCTTGTTCCCGGAGTTGGCACTGTCTTACCTCGCAGAGAGCTAGGCTGTCTTTCGGATTCGGGGGCTGAGGGCGCATAAGGAGAACCAGCTGGTGGCGGGGATTCTCCAAACTGCCTCTGGACACGTGTTGGTGGCACTGTCGCAGGGTGATCCATGGAACAAAACGGCGTCGAGGGTTCACCGAGGTCCCAGGGGTGCCGTCTTCAGGTGGAGGCGTGAGCTCCCCTGACCTTTCTCCTAGTGGAATCAGGTTCTATCCCTTAGGCTCAGAAATCACACACTGCTTGTGGAATTCGGCACCACCTTCACCGGCCCTTCTCTGCCAGTGCGCGCTTCATGGCCAAACGATGACCAGGCCTGGCCATCGGGACTGTCGTAAATTCGCAAGACATGTTCCTGCAGACCTTGCCAAGGGCGTGCCGCTTGGCCGTTGCGTCCCATCTAGTTGTGGGGAGGAGGGGTGGCCGGCTTGACTGAGAACAGACTAAGTGTGTGTAAACATTTTTTCCCTGCTGATATCAAGCGTATTAGTCAGGGAACTTGGTCGCAAGCCACGGACCGACCCTGGCTCTCTTGTGCAAAAGGGAAAGTTTTGAAAGGATGTGGAGGGTTCAGAGCCATCGTGGGGCTGGAGGGTCAGGCTTGGAAAATAGAACCAACAGAGGGGGCTTGGGAAGGCTGGGCTGCAGGAAGCACGGCGAGGTTGCAGCGTGAGCATTGCTCCCTGGGACGCAGGGGCCTGGGTGGAGGACCACACTCGCAGATCCCAGGTCACGCACGGGCTTCCCTGAGCCTGCCGAGGTGGGGAAGTGGAGGGTCTTGTCCCCTTCATCCTCCAGGGTGGGGACAAATGTCGTCTCCTGCCGCACCCACGTACAATGGCAAATTCCTCCAAAACAATTAAGATGACAAAAATTTCTTTCTTTCCCATGGGAAAGTCTAGATACATGTTCCTCGTTGGTGATGCTCTGCCGTGCAGACATTCAGGGGTGCAGGCCCTTCCAACCCGGGCCTCAGTGCCCTCTGCCTTCAAGCAGAGAGATGGGGGAGCTGCCCCAAGTACCTCTTAAAGGCCTGACCTGCATGGGAACAGGGGAGACAGGTGACACGCGCCCTTTCTGCTCACATTCCCAGAACTGGTGACGAGACCAATGTCACTTCAAGGGATGCCGGGAAACAGAAGCAAAAGAATACAGGTGAACACTGTCAGGCCCTGCTAGAGGGCGCTCTCAAGGAGAGGATGCTTGGCTCCGGCACGGATAAAAAGGAACCGGTATCAGCTCCTGGGGTTGGACATGAGTGTGTGGCGTCCTGGGAATCTGAGGAGACAGGGTGGGTACCGGCGTTTGTTGAGGGACTATTAGATGTTAGGCACTTGGCTAATATAATCTCATTTCATCCTCAGCACAACCTTCGGAGTAAATATCACTCTTTGCACTTTCACGAGAACACTCACCTAACAGGCTGCAGAGGGGTTCCATCAGCCAGCAAGAATCAGAGCTAGGACTCACACCCAGGTTGTCTACCCCAAAGCCCGGCTGCCTTTTTCCATCACGACCCAATTTAAGGATTGCTGGGCTCTGGCCTTCACTTGGAATATACTCTCCTTTTCATTGGGAGGGTTTGGAATGAAAGTCTAGATTTGAATCTGGATAAGCCATAGGTAGTAAAAGGAAGCAGCAGGGGTGAGAGGTTGGATTTCCCAGGGAGACACAATTTGGGGAAAAGCTGGAAGGGGTGGAGGGAGGAAGGGAAGAGGGAGAGCCTGGCTCAAGTGCGGGCGGTTATCATCAAATATTTCCCTAATTACCAAAAAAATGAAGGGCCCGAGGGATGCCAAGAAAATAAAGTACGAGTGTACTAGGCGTTGGCTCTCTTGGCGAAGAAAATTTGTCTGAGATCACTTTCAACAGATATAAAAGGAATAGCCTCACACAATGTGATCACTTCGGCCTGGCTTTTATCTGTTTCTTCAGAAACGTTGCATCTGAAGGAAGCGCCTTAGCTGAAGATGGTGGATTTGTCTGTTAATTGCTTTCTATTTTAAATCGAAGCAATGATTAACTCCACGGGGGAACGAGAAACGATCAAGAAAGCAAAAAGTGGGAATGGTCTTTTTCGGAGTTGACGGCTCTGTTTTCCTAGAATGAATGTTTTAATGTTCACAGAACACCATTTTGTATCACTCAGGGCGATTATGGGAGCAGAGGTTAGGAAGCTCCAAGAAGCTCGGGTGCTTGACAGGTCTCGTAAGAAGCATCCGAGGCTGGTCACTACTTGGCAGGGTCCTGCTCATCAGTACTCAGCTCTAATAAAAAATATTTGATCCTGAGCCTGGGATGGGGGAGGGGAGATGTCACCATGCATCTCCTTGCATTTAAACGTCTGTGAGGGCCTTTGACCCAAGCGGTATTATTTTCTTTGTCAAATCCCTTTTTAAAATTGCTCAGGGACTTCCCTGGTGGTGCAGTGGTTAAGAGTCCGCCTGCCAATGCAGGGGACATGGGTTGGAGCCCTGGTCCGGGAAGATCCCACATGCCACAGAGTAACGAAGCCCGTGTGCCACAACTACTGAGCCCACGCGCCACAACTACCGAAGCCCGCGCACCTAGAGCCTGTGCTCCACAACAAGAGAAGCCACCACAGTGAGAAGCCACCACAATAAGAAGCCCGCGCACCGCAACGAAGAGTACCCCCGCTCGCCACAACTAGAGAAAGCCCGTGTGCAGCAGCGAAGACCCAACGCAGCCAAAAATAAATAAATAAAAAATTTTTAAAAATTGGTCAATATCCTCCTTTACGGAGACTGAAAACTGGTAGCCCTTGGGCCTATTGGGCCTGCATACATCTTTTCAGAATATTCGAATTAGTTGCCAATGTTGAAAAATCAAAGCATTTTACACAAAATTTAGAATTTCCAGCTTCTCCAAAAACCCCACAGAAATCCGAAGATCCTGAAACCTGAGCCCTCATGTCTACCTGGCAGGAACAGCTGCAGAGCCTCCAGGGCAGGAACTACTGTGTCCCCAGGATCCCCAGGAACAGCTGCAGAGCCTCCAGGGCAGGAGCTACTGTGTCCCCAGGATCCCCAGGAACAGCTGCGGAGCCTCCAGGGCAGGAACTGATTGCTTTTCTGCTGCCCAGAAGCCAACCAGTGTCCTTTCCTCCCTCATTCTAGCAGACGCGGTCCGTCCTCGCCAGCGTCTCTTAGCTCATGCTCCAGCAGTGTGCCAGAGTTCGGACTCCGCCACGACCTTGCCAACAGTTGGGGTAGCCCGTCTTTGTGATTTTAGCCATGCTGGAGTGTGTACGGTGGGCAATCATGGCGGTCTCAGTTTGCATCTTCCTAATGACTAATGTGGTTGAACATCTATGTGTTCACGTGCGTGTTGGCCCTTTGCATCTCTTCTTGTTTGAAGGGTCAGACGCGGCTCTCTACCCCGAGCTTTCCAGCTTCCCTCTGCCCTCCCAGGAGCACCTCGTCACGTGCTCTCAGGGACACCAGCCCCAGCTGGGCAGCCCCTCTGCGTGAAGGGTGGGCTCCAGCTCCTTGGGGACCCAACCGAAGCCAGATGCAGGACTGACACCCTCCGTTGCCACCATCTTTGCCGGTCTGCCACCTTTCACACACAGCCCAGGGGAAAACACAGGAGACTTGAAGCCTTAGTTTGCTTTTCCATCAGGTGTCTCAAGCCTGTGTGTCTGGCCTGGAGGCAGAGTGACTTGGAGAGGTCGTGGCGCAGGTGGACAACCATGTGGGAGGTGGGGGAAGACGGGGGAACGGACAGAACCCACCAACGGATACCAAAAATATTATCCTACCTAGTACTGGCGCCCGCTGATCCGGCGAAATCCTCTGCTGACCTCTCAACTGTCAGGCAGATGAGGTACCCTTTGCCTGCCACCACTGCCACCACGTCATCTTCCTCCCACAGAGGCTGCGTGCGAGTAGAGAGGCCCTCACGCTACGGAGTCCAAGCTCGCTCTGCTCGCCGCAGGACAGGACAGGAAATTGGGAGATGAGGCGTTGAGGCAATGAACACGACTGTATTCAGAAAGCTGGCTGACCGAGACGATGGCAGACTAGTGTCTCCAGAAAACCACCTTCTGGGGTCTGGAGGCCAGTTTCTTTTATAGAATCAGAGAGGGAAGTAAAGTAAGCAGGCAGAATAGAGAGGGAGAGTTGCGGGGGGGAAGTAAAGGAAAAGGGCTATCAGTCTTTCTTCTTTCTTGCAGTCATCCACTGGCGGGCGGGCTTCCCTGAGGCAGGCCACAATGTATGATTATAAGAACAAAAGCAACGAACAGCAAAAGCTAAAGTCAAAGAAACAGATCCAACAAGAAGTCAAAAGTGGCTCCTGCCTGTTACATTTAGGTTGACGGCTGCCCATCACTCACCACTTCCGTGGTCCTTACTCTCTCGCTCGTGTGGGTCCACTTGGTCTTTCCGGCAGGACTGTGAATTCTTTGGGTCAGGAGTCATCTGTTGTATTAATCTGTGTTCCTTCCAGCACTCACAGTGAGCCACGTACCATCCTCGTTTTTGACAGATGGCTGATTCCAACACGTCCAACCAGGCGGCAAAAAGTAGGGACTGTGGTTTTCCAAACACAGACCAGTTTCTTCCTAAAGAAGAGGCAGACACTGCAACAGGGCCGCCGACGTTGCCCAGACAAACAGTTTTTCATCTGAAGAAGCTTGAGCTGAATATAGAAGTAAATAGAGGTCAGAAGCTTTGATAACCTATGACATTCTTTCATCTGCTACTTGAAAGTCTTAAAATTGCTAAAGAACGTTCTTTATTTTCTGCTTCTGAGCGGAAGTAAGGGGTACATTTGGTTTATGTGGTTTGGGGGCAGGGCTGTTCCTCTGCCGTTGCTTGATCTCACTCAAGTTCTTGAACCTCCTGTGGGTGAATTACACGTATTTGGGAAAACAAAGGATGAGTGAAGAATTGAATCTATAATGAAAAACAGTGCAACAAGCTGGTTTTTAAAAAACGTATTTTGTTGAAGTAGAGTTGATTTACAGTGTTCTGTTTCTGGCGCACAGCAAAACGATTCAGTTACATATATGTGTATATATATGTGTATTTGTGTACGTATATATATATATATTTTTTTTTCATATTCTTTTCCATTACGGTTTATCACAGGCTAGTGAGCACAGTTCCCTGTGCTATACAGTTGGACCATTCTCTATACAATAGTTTGCATCTGCTAACCCCAGACTCCCAATCATTACCTTCCCCAGTACCCTCCCCCTTGGCAACCACAAGTCTGTTCTCTATATCTGCGTCTGCTTCTGTTTCATAGATAATTTCATGTGTGTCATATTTTAGATTCCACATATAAAGGATGTCATATGATACTTTGTCTTACTTCACTTAGTATGATAATCTCTGGTTGCATCCATGTTGCTACAAATGACATTATTTCATTCTTTTTTATGGCTGAGTAGTATTCCATTGTATATATGTACCACATCTTCTTTATCCATTCATCTGTCAGTGGACATTTAGGTTGCTTCCTTGTCCTGGCTATCGTGAATAGTCCCGCTATGAACACAGGGGTGCGTGTATCTGTTTGAATTATAGTTTTGTCCAGATGTATGCCCAGGAGTGGGATTGCTGGATCCTATGGCAACTCTATTTTTAGTTTTTTAAGGAGCCTCCATACTGTTCTCCATAGTCAAGCTGGTTTCTTAAAATGAGAAATCTTCCTGTATGCTCTAAACGTTCAGGAGACAGGATTTAGTTGTCATGTGCTGGAACCATTCTTCTTGTGAAGACGTGAAATCTTCCATATAAGACTAGACCTCTTTGACTGCTGGCCCCTCTCTCTGTTTCCAGACGTGCATTCTTCTCTGAGCTTGCTGCCTATGCTTCCAGAACTTTCCCTGTGCCTTTACACACATTTATATGTTCTGTGGGAGAAGAACGTCACCTGCCACTTCAGTAAACAAAGGATGTTGCAGCCATAAAGCGTCATCCACAGCAGCTGCCCTGAGGGGATTCAGGATGGAGAAAAGCAGGACACTGGCCCTAGACAGCTAAGGTGCACATCAAAGGTATCACTTCAAGAGCCCAGATGCTTGCATCTTCCCATACATAGAAAAACACCAATATCATTAACTTGAGATGTCTGTTTTTTTGTGAGGCAGTAATATTTTTTTGATGATCGACTACATGTGTTTTTCCAGCAAAACTCCTCTACATCCTGGCTCCTCCCGGACCTCTGTGGAGTGATCCCTCAGAGCTCTCAGAGAGGCTGCCATCCCGGGCTATAGTAAGGCCACCAAATAAAACATGATTCTCAACTTGTAGATTGTGCATTGTTTTTCAGTTGACCGTATCCAGAGAAAAATAACGGTATGTGTGTGTGTGCATGTACTTTACATAAATGGTGTCCCTTATATCAGTGGTTCAGTAACTTGTTTCTTTCGTGCAGTATTTCTTGGACATCTTACTACATTGGTACCTGTAGACCTTATTCATTCTTTTAGCAGCTACACAACACCACAAAACAAAACATGAACGTACATCTGTTTATTTAGCCATTTCTAAAGCATTTGGGGAATTCTGGGGCCTCTAAAATTCATATAATTTGACTTGCTTCCATTACCAGGGAATGCGTAACATTTTTTTTCTTTTTTGGCTGCCTTGGGTCTTCGCTGCTGCACACGGGCTTTCTCTAGTTGTGGCGAGCGGGGGCTACTCTTTTTGCGGTGCGCAGCCTTCTCATTACAGTGGCTTCTTTTGTTGTGGAGACACGTGGGCTTCAGCAGTTGCAGCACGCAGGATCAGTAGTTGCAGTGTGCGGGCTCTAGGGTGCGTGTGCTTCAGTAGTTGTGGCGCACGGGCTTAGTTGCTCCGCAGCATGTGGGATCTTCCCAGACCAGTGATCAAACCCGTGTCCCCTGCGTTGGCAGGAGGATTCTTAACCACTGCGCCACCAGGGAAGTCCTCAGATTTTTTTTTGTTTGTTTGTTTTTATAAATTTATTTATTTACTCATTTATTTTTGGCTGCCTTAGGTCTTCATTGCTGCACGCGGGCTTTCTCTAGTTGCGGTGAGCGGGGGCTACTCTTGCTGCGGATCACGGGCTCTAGGCGCGCAGGCTTCAGTAGTTGTGGCACGCGGGCTCAGTAGTTGTGGCTCGCGGGCTCTAGAGTGCAGCCTCAGTAGTTGTGGTGCACGGGGTTAGTTGCTCCGCGGCATGTGGGATCTTTCCGGACCAGGGCTCGAACCCGTGTCCCCTGCATTGGCAGGCGGATTCTTAACCACTGCGCCACCAGGGAAGTCCCCCTCGGATATTTTTAAGCTTCCTAAAATCCCAGTCATTTTGAGGTTTCCCCCTTAAGTATCGGCAGCAAGTCAGGGCTCCTTTTTGGAGAAACGAGAGTGTTCTTATTTCTTAACCCAGGTTTGACTGCTCGCTGCTTGAAAGCCAATACTCGAGAGACAAGCGTTGGTTGCAAAGGAAAGTTTGCTTTATTCAGGAGGCCGGCAACCTGGGGAGAAGGCAGACAGGTGTCCAAGAAACCAACTCCAAAGATTCTACTTGACCATGAAAGTTTTTAAAAGGAGAATCATTTGGGGAGGGGTCAGAGCCTTTGTTATCTTCTGCTGTGTGCAGGCTTTCTTCTGATTGGTTGGTGGTGAGGTAACAGGGCGGAATCTTGCCCTCGGCCTGAAGTTGCCATTTTCCACCTGGGTGGGGGACTTGTTCTGCAGAAGAACGCAAAGATATTATTACATATATTCCTCGAGGAGGAGCCAGGACGCTGCCCCATCCTGTACTGTGGTGTCTTGACTGCTTCTCCTTTGTCTCTGCGTCCCCTCCCTTCCCTGATTAGCAGCTGTTTGAATCTCCCCTTTGGAAATTAGGGAAGGTCAAGGAGGCTGAAAGAAGCCTATTTCCTATAAACAAGAAATGGGGGACACAGAAAGGATTTGTTCCTTGGAGGGTCCCACAGGGTCCTGCTCCATTTCATTCTCTGCTGTGAGACCCCCTTGTCCTCCCATACGCTCATTTGCGTAAATTAATTGGTCACTATGCCCTCTCCCATTTCTTGCTAACTGAGATTTCAACTGTCATGCTTTTTCTATGATTTTTGTCAGAAACTGGTCTGAAAACATAATCACAATGAGTCAGAGAGGGAACCCAGGCCTGGAGCTGCTAGCGTCCTCCCACATCTCTTTACCACAAGGACAGGGTCTGGGGATACAGCTGGCGTTGGGAGGGCAAAGCTGCATGACAAGAGGTCATTCAAGCTCCTGGATTCGGCTGTGTCAGCAGCCAGAAAGCCCCACTGGCCTTTCCCTCCAGTGGACCAGTAGTACATTTTCCTTTTGCCTCTATCAGATGGGTTGGCAAGAGATACGGCGCTCACTGGCAGAGATTCCATGGCAGATTTTTTCCACTCTCTTGCTGTGTTTCTTTCTGGCTGCAGCACCCTCCGAGGCGCCCATTCTTCACTATTTCTTTCCACCTTGCAAAAGACCAAAAAGGTCAACAGTCTGTATACAGCTTAAATCATGACTTATTTGACGGCACAGTGGTCACTGTGGGTACTGCGTATTAGTTCATATTTGGCTTAGGTAACATGGCAAAAAATAACCAAACCCTCCAAATCTAGCATGAATTCTTTTCTCTGCAACTATAGCATAACCTAGTTGGCAACACATTTTACTGGGAAAGTAGCATATGGAGAAGCTTTGCTACCTCCTCGTTACACGGATGTTTTCTTGTATTCATCATTCTTGAGATCCTGCCAAAAGTTTACATCTAATGGCCTATACATCCCATTTCCCCCCATCAAATAGAAAAAAAACTGTGTGCCTTATGAATTGTTATAAACACTTTCACTGCACATTGATTCTGTTTTCTTATTCCACACGGACTCACAAATTTAAAATTCTTCCTAAGGTGCCTCAGACTTTATTTCAGGCAAAGCAAAGTGTGAGTGGTACTATTTTTTCCTTACTGAGAATATCGCTGGACATATTGGCCAGCTATTTCCATGCCTTATTATGGTGGCAAATGGGAAGGGACTATTGTTAAAAGGCTCAAGCAGAGATGGAATATGAAGGGCTTTTTTTGTTTTAATAGGAAAAGAAAGAAGCATTCTCTTGAGAGGAAGATGCTATGAGACTGGGAAGATTTCCATTTCCAAAGTCTTTGAATCGTTGCACATGAAACCAGTGTAAAAAACTTAATTCCTTCAGTGGCGCATGCGAATGTGAGACTGTGTGTATGTTTGAAAAAAAAATGAAATTGAGGCAACCATAAGTTGTGTGTGTGCTGGTGATAACTACGTATTTGTGCACTAATGGAATATAATATCAAGGTAGTAGTAACCTTTAAAAACTTACACTTCTGGGACTTCCCTTGTGGTACAGTGGTTAAGAATCCACTTGCCGATGCAGGGGACACGGGTTCCAGCCCTGGTCCAGGAAGATCCCGCATGCCGCGGAGCAACTAAGCCCGTGTGCCACAACTGCTGAGCCTGCACTCTAGAGCCCACAAGCCACAACTACTGAAGCCCACGCGCCTAGAGCCCGTGCTCCGCAACAAGAGAAGCCACCGCAATGAGCAGCCTGCGCACTGCAACGTCTTCACTGCAGTAGCCCCCGCTCGCTGCAACTAGAGAAAGCCTGCATGCAGCAACGAAGATCCAACGCAGCCATAAATAAATATGTAAATGAATTTATATATATATATAAATGTACACTTCTTTCTTATGAAACATTTTTCTTTTGGAATATTTAGGGCATAGAGAGGCTGTACAGTGTAGTGGTGAAGGATGTGGATCTAGAGCAAGACTTCCTGATTCTTGTCTCCCTACTCAAAACCTGTTTGATCTTAGGCATCTTACTTCACCTCTTTGGGCTTCAGTTTCCTCATCTGCAAAGCAGGGATTAAAAATAGTGTGTATCTCTAGCATCCCACTCCTGGGCATATACCCAGAAAAGATGAAAACTCTAATTAAAAAAGATACATGCACCCCAATGTTCACTGCAGAACTATTTACAGTAGCCAAGACATGGAAACAACCTAAATGTCCATCAACAGAGGAATGGATAAAGACGATGTGGCACATATATATACAATGGAGTAGTACTCAGCCATAAAAAAGAATGAAATAATGCCATTTTTAGCAACATGGATAGACCTAGAGAATATTATACTTAGTGAAGTAAGTCAGACAAAAACAAATACTATATCACTTACATGTGGAATCTAAAAATACAAATGAATCGATATACAAAATAGAAAAAGACTCACAGACATAGAAAACAAACTTATGGTTATTAAAGGGGAAATGGAGGGGAGGAAGAATAAATTAGGAGTATGGGATTAACAGTTGCAAACTACTATACATAAAATAGAAAAGCGACAAGAATTTACTGTATAGCACAGGGAATTATATTTGATGTCTTGTAATAAACTATAATGGAAGATAATCTGAAAAAAAGAACACTGAATCTCTTTTCTGTACACCTGAAACTAACACAATATTGTAAATCAACTATACTTCACTTAAAAATATTAGCATATATCTCATTAGGGTTGTTGTAAGAATTCAATGAATTATCATAGGTAGGTACTTAGAGAACAAGGTCTGCACAGGGTTATTGCTCCATAACTGTCTGCTCTGAGGATGGTGATGAGGATGATGTCGTCTATGGTGATGAGGATGATGTCGTCTACGGTGATGAGGATGATGTCGTCTACGGTGATGAGGATGATGTCGTCTACGGTGATGAGGATGAGGTCGTCTACGGTGATGAGGATGAGGTCGTCTACGGTGATGAGGATGAGGTCGTCTACGGTGATGAGGATGATGTCGTCTACGGTGATGAGGATGATGTCGTCTACGGTGATGAGGATGAGGTCGTCTACGGTGATGAGGATGAGGTCGTCTACGGTGATGAGGATGAGGTCGTCTACGGTGATGAGGATGAGGTCGTCTACGGTGATGAGGATGATGTCGTCTACGGTGATGAGGATGATGTCGTCTACGGTGATGAGGATGATGTCGTCTATGGTGATGAGGATGATGTCGTCTATGGTGATGAGGATGATGTCATCTGGTGATGAGGATGATGTCATCTATGGTGATGAGGATGATGTCCTCTATGGTGATGAGGATGATGTCCTCTATGGTGATGAGGATGATGTCATCTATGGTGATGAGGATGATGTCCTCTATGGTGATGAGGATGATGTCATCTATGGTGATGAGGATGATGTCGTCTATGGTGATGAGGATGATGTCGTCTATGGTGATGAGGATGATGATGTCATCTACGGTGATGAGGATGATGTCATCTATGGTGATGAGGATGATGTCGTCTATGGTGATGAGGATGATGTCCTCTACGGTGATGAGGATGATGTCCTCTACGGTGATGAGGATGATGTCCTCTATGGTGATGAGGATGATGTCGTCTATGGTGATGAGGATGATGTCGTCTATGGTGATGAGGATGATGATGTCATCTACGGTGATGAGGATGATGTCGTCTATGGTGATGAGGATGATGTCGTCTATGGTGATGAGGATGATGTCCTCTACGGTGATGAGGATGATGTCCTCTACGGTGATGAGGATGATGTCCTCTACGGTGATGAGGATGATGTCATCTACGGTGATGAGGATGATGTCGTCTATGGTGATGAGGATGATGTCGTCTATGGTGATGATGAAGAAGATGATGATGATCATGATTATGATGATGAAGATGGTGACAGAAAGGGGTGTGATCTAATCTACTTCTACCAAGACTTCGCAGTATCTAGTAGTTGGCCTGACTGAGGAGCTCCTCATGACTGCAGAGACAAAATGTTAAAGAAAACTAAAAACATGCTTGTTAAAATCTCAGAAGGTCATAGTTTCAGATATATTTTCTCATTTTCCAAAATGAATGAAAGCTTCACTGTGCCACTGCCTCTGCTTTGGCTCTTAAAGGTCTTAGATTCTGGACTCCTCTGGATGTCCAGTTCAGCAGTGGCACAGATTCAAGGAAAACAAGACTGGTTATAGAAACAGTTATGCTTTTGGAGCAGGGCTACATGCAAGGGTTTTTTTTCTCCCACTTATATAATGGCCATTCCTGTAGGTCTAAATAAGGTATGTGACAGTCTGCACAGTTAAGGTTAATCTGTCTTGCTGTTTTATAAGCAATGGTTTGTTCTTTTCCTACACAACGGCCTTCATGGTGCTTTGTACTCCTTGGAAGTACTTCATTCTGAACTTGCAAATGATTTTGAGAAGATTTTCCTGACATTGTCCGTGTACAGATTGGGAGCCTTTTACCCTAGGACATACTCCAGTTTTCAAACAGATTTTGGCCAGTCCACCATCCCCCACTACAGGATATGATTTCGAACCTAAACCAACTGCTCTCAGAAGAATATACTGGGCTTCCCTGGTGGCGCAGTGGTTAAGAATCCTCCTGCCAATGCAGAGGACACGGGTTCGAGCCCTGGTCCGGGAAGATCCCACATGCCGCAGAGCAACTAAGCCCATGTTCCACAACTACTGAGCCTGCGCTCTAGAGCCCGCGAGCTGCAACTACTGAGCCCATGTGCCTAGAGCCTGTGCTCCACAACAAGAGAAGCCACCACAATGAGAAGCCCGCGCACCGCAATGAAGAGTAGACCCTGCTCACTGCAACTAGAGAAAGCCTGGGTGTAGCACCGAAGACCTAATGCAGCCAAAAATAAATAAATAAATAAATGAAGAATATACTGTTGAGTACTTTAATATCATTAATTTAAATTGAATAAGAACAGCATTATTTTCTACATTTATAATTAGTATGTGTCATGCTCTTTGTCTGATAAGCTCTGAGTACAAATACAAGGAAATAAAGAAAAAGATCATTCCTGCCATTATAGGAATAATTTGATAAAGAGACAGAAAAGGAATGAGGTGCATAAATGATGCCCATGCAACCTGCATATTAACATTAATAACAGGAATTAACTAGTTTAAAGTAGCCTGTAAGAGATTAGGTTCAGGATTCAGGAAGTAGGATCTTTAACGATGGCAGAAAGAACATATTTTTCTTCAACGTTGTGGAACAATTTGCAATTGTTAAATGTGAGAGAAACAGATGAGCTTAGGGCATAAAAACTTTGTAATTTCAAAAATTCTTCACATTCTGAGACAATTTCTTAGGTGTGGTTTAGAGACATCCGAAATTTTGGGTCATGGAAATAAAATCATTCAGACTGAACTGTTTAGGTATCTGAGTTCCATGACCTGGATTACTCTACTCTGTGGCAAACGTGAAAAAATCCAGCAATTAACATCAGTAATCACTGGACAGATGTTTTCTACTGTCCCTTGACCCCCTGAGGCTGAGGGTTGAACACTATTTCAAAAGGACAATTTGAGCATTGGCATACTTTTTTTGTCATTTTATTTTATTTATTGATTTTTAATACTTATTTATTTTTGGCTGCGTTGGGTCTTCGTTGCTGCACGTGGGCTTTTCTCTAGTTGCGGTGAGCAGGGGCTACTCTTCATTGCGGTGCACAGGCTTCTCATGGCGGTGGCTTCTCTTGTTGCAGAGCACGAGCCCTAGGCACATGGGCTTCAGTAGTTGTGGCACGCGGGCTCAGTAGTTGTGGCTCGTGGACTCAGTAGTTGTGGCTCACAGGCTTAGTTGCTCTGTGGCATGTGGGATCTTCCTGGACCAGGACTCGAACCCGTGTCCCCTGCGTTGGCAGGTGGACTCCCAACCACTGCGCCACCAGGGAAGTCCAGATCGGCATACTTACACTCTTCTTCCCCCACCCATCTCCCCTGTACCCCAAATCTATAAATGCACTGTGGCTTTTGGTCCTCGAAACCATTCCCCCATCAGCAAAATCATTCCACTAACAGCATCTGTTTTTATTCCGTTTCTCATGAGAGAAGTGTCAGACCCCTATAAGCAGTCAATGGCAGTCATCACTTTGCTGTAGAAACAGTGCTATGTGAGGCAACCTGTCTTCTCTGGAATTTTTAGTGGGTTGTAAGTCTTTACGGGAAATGAGGTTGACCAGAGATGAAACGGAACAGCTGGGAGTTTGTTCAACTCTTTTCTCCCAGGATTTATGAAAGATTTTAAGACCAGCGATACGTAGGGGTCTCTTAGCTATATTATCAACTAAATTCCAAGTGAATTTGTCTTTTTGCTTTTTAAAAGTGAAACTGTGTATTATCTTCTTTGGGACAAAGTGAGATTACAAAAAAACCCGAAGGCAAAGAAACATACAAACCAAAAAACCCAATGAACGAAAAACAAAACACTGATGAGATTTCTGTCAGCCAGAAAGGGAGAGTTTGAACAAGTTCGTTCCCCTCCCTGCTTTGACATACCTACTAGCCAAAATCACATCTAATCTATTGAATTCCAAGTGATTTCATTAAACAACAGAGGTTGGTTGGGGTTTGAGGGCTCTGAGATTGACATTGGGTCTAATCGTGTTCTAGGGTCTCAGAAGAAAAGATCAAAGGAAGGGACCTTATATTCTGGAAAGATCTGTGATAGCGGAGAAGGAATAGAAACAGAGGGGGTGCTTTGTTCTTGTTTTTTCCAGAGTTACTTTTAAGGAATTGACTGTAGTGTCAGCTGCATCCTTTCCTGTTCTCTTCCAGCTCAGTTGGCAAGAGAGGTACATTCCACGGACACTTAGCAAAACACCACATTGAAAACAAATAAATATGGGTGAGCCCCCTAGAAGGATCCTAGGGAGAGGTCTATGGGGCCGTGAATGGCTCTTTTGTTAACAACTCCAGCTGCTGGGACCCAGGGATGGACACAGCGGGACCACTCCACTGAAGTGGAGATAAACATACTTCAGAAAGCAAACTGAGTAGCGGGTGTTTCCACCCCTTAAAATTACAAACCAAAAAGTCAAGAAGGACGTTTTTAGTTATGCAGGCGGTTTCTGAAGTGGTTCTTGTGGGCAATGTGTGAATTCTCAAGAGCTCCACCAGCCCACGCTGTGGAGTAGACCAAGGAGCTGTGACGTATGATACAACCTTGAGATGTGGGGACTCCAGGAGCCCTCAGGGGTCCCCATGTCCCTTCTTCTGCCTCATAGCAGATCTGTACTTGGATCCCAAGTGGGAAGCTTTCACATTTTTTGATGTTCTCACAAGTCCCCCGAGTCTCCCAGTGTCCAGGCCACTCCTTGAGGGCCCCCAACACGGCAGCAGGGTGAGGATGTGCTCCAGCAATCTGCCTTCATGCCAGGACTCACAGCTCACACCGGTCACCATCTGAGGCCATGTGGACCCTGGCAGAGGGGGTGGGGAATCCCTTGGAATCTGTTTAATTCTCTATTTCCAGTGGGTTCAGTACCTCCTCCCCCTGGATTCCAGTTTCCTGCTGCCACCAGAACCACTGATGCTGAGAATTTGGTCTCTGTGCACAGGTGCCGAGCCGGATCGCAGAGACAGAGTGAAGTAGAAAAAAACAGCTTTATCGCCTTGCCAGGCAAGGGGGAACACAGCCGGCTTGGGCCCTGAAAAATTGTGAGTCCCAAACTGGGAGGACTTACTGAGGAGTTTTATAGCAACGGTTCAAGGATGGGGTTGCTGATAAGGATTAGGGCCTGCATTCCTTTAATCTGGCCTCAGGAGATCTCCAGATGACCTTCTCCCTGGAATGAAGAACGCTTCATCAGGTAGTTAACATCTTCCATTTGTTGGGGGTTTAGTTCTTCAGAAGAGCTCAAAGATACTGTTCTGTGTATCCCTTGAGGCAGAACCAGGACCTGCCCCAAGCCTGCACTATTGTCTCCTGACTGCTCCCCCCTTGTCTCTGCATCCCCTCCCTTCCCTGATTAGCAACTGTTTGAACCTGCCCTTTGGATCTCAGGGAGGGTCATGGAGGCTGAAGCCTATTCCCTACAGATAAGAAATGGGGGACACAGAAAGGCTTCCATGTCCAGGAGCCCCACAGGGTCCTGCTCGGTTTCACCATCTACCTGGCTGCTCAAACCAATAGCCCAGGAGACAGTGTAGACTTATCAGGGTCTCTCCTTGGCCTCATCCAATCCATCATCAAGTCCCACCGGCTTTATTTCCAAAGTACCTCTTCATCCCCACGGCCACCACCCTGTACAAGCCACCATTCCCTCCTGGTTTGATGTCCCCCAAAGTTTCTAAACTGGATTTCCTATCTATGGTGCCCAACCTCATGTAAACCAGATGTCCTGCCTGCAGTGGTGCCCTGCCCTCCAATAATCTACTCTCTATCTATACAGCCACTGGAGCAGTCTTTTAAAAATATCAAGTAGCTCACATTCTCTCCTCTTCAAAACCTTCCAGTGGTTTCCCATTCTACGTTGAATCCGTGGTCTACAGAGCTGTTCACGGTCTGGTCCCTGCATCTTCCACCTTCGTTTTGGACCACTCTGTGTTCTAGCCACATCAGTTTTTCGAATTCTTGCAGATACCGAGCTCACTTTTGCCTTAGGGAGTTTAATCTTTCTTCATCTGGCATGCTCTTCCCTCAGTTTTGCATGTTTGGTTCCATTAAATCACTCAGGACTCAGCTCAGATATCACCTGTTCAGCAAGGAAGGCCCTCCCAGACCATCATCTAGAGTCACACTTCCATTCTCTCCATCCAGTCACGAACACCAGTGTTTTATTTTATTTAAAACACTTATCACAATTTTCAATTTTTTGGTTTACTCATGTCTTGTGTGTTTCTCTTACTGGAATATACATTCCTGCAGGGCAGACAACTGTTTTTCTTGTTCACTGCTCCATTCCCAGAAGAAGAATAGCTGGTATGGAAGAGTAGCTGGTATGTAGTAGATGCTCAATAAATGTTTAATAATAAACAAATCCTCTGAAAAGAGAATGGCAGGGGGACTGCAGACAATGAGGTGTTTTATCCAGGGTCTTCTAAGATGATGGGTTTATGGGTGTACATGAAGCTTATCCACAGATCACTTCTCCCAGCTGAAGCTTCTGTGACGGTGTGGATGCGTTAAAAACAGTATTTGGGGAGGGGAAGGTAGTAGTGGGTGCAAGAAAAAAGGCCACAGCTGAGCACTATTTCATGACTTCTTAGCTTCCATAATCATATGAGACAATTTGTTGTAGTAAATCAATCTCTCTCTCCATATCTCTGTGTCTCTATACATCTATCTATCTATCCATATATATATATATTTACTTGATATATATTTACTTGTTCAGTTTATCTGGAGAGCCCTGACCAATACATCTTCCCTCCCTCCCTCCATCCCACAAATTTGTATTAAGCCTGAATTCAATTTAATAGAAAGTCGATATGACCTGGCCTTTGTGTTCTAGGAACTAGTATTCTAATAAGAGAGTTAAGGACACAAAAACTCAAAATTCAAGAAAGGATTTAATAGGGGACACAAGTTAGGTGTAGACATGATATTTTGAGCGTCCAGAGGAGGGAGGCATGATATTTTGAGGGTCCAGAGAAGGGAGGCAGTGGTTGGGAGGGTTAATTCAGGAGCCAGGCTGTCTGAGTTCAATTACCTGTTCCCCTTTTTATTACCTGTGTGATCTTTGGCAAGTTATTTCATGGTCTGTGCCTCACTTTCTTTACTTATAAAATATAGAAAAGATTACTATCTACCTCATAGAATTATCAGAAATACTAGGCAAAATAATGCATATTAAGACACTTAAGACAGCACCGTAATATTTAGTATTCAATATGCTGGACTGAGGATGGAGACACTTTATCCTAATACTGGGTAGGATTTAAACTTAATGTGAAAATGGGCAAGGAAATTCCAAGTGGAGTCATGTGAACAAAAGGGGCAGGAAGGGGTGAATGATGGTAGTTGAAGTGTTCAGTTTGGTTGGAAAACTGGAAGGGGAAGGTGGTGATATTGGGTAATTGTGTGGCACCATAAGAGAGAGGGACATATTAGTAACCAGTCTCTTTTTGGTGAGTAATTATATATCACTGAAGATTTCTAAGCTGAGAAATTGTCTAGATGCCTTAATTTCTGCAACAATTTACTGGCTCAGAAATCTTTGGCGACCTATAATGTCTTAGCAAAACACTTCTTTCCTTCTGTTTGATTTGAGTTTATTTTACTCTTTCTGTTCTAGTCTTAACATGAATCCTTAGTTTATTGACTTGGGATCTTTTCTTCTTTTAATATACTCATTCCATGCTATAAATTTCCCTTTAAGCACTAGGCTAGCTGTAATCCATAAATTTTTATATGTTGCATTTTCCTTTCCGCTGCATTAAAAATTTTTTCTAATTTCCCTTGAGTGTTCCTTGTTTACCTACGGATTAGTTGGGAGTCTGCTGTTCAGTTTCCAAGTGATTGGAAATTTACCTGTTCCTTTTCTGTTATTGATTCCTAGTTCAATTTCATTATGTCCAGAGAGCATACTTTGTACGATTTCACTTATTTAAATCGGTTAAGATTTGTTTTATGGCCTAGGATTTGATGCATCTTGGTGGATGCTTCGTGTGTAGCTGTGTATTCTGCTGTTGTTGGGTGGAGTGTTCCATAAATGCCAATTAGATCCAGATGGTTGATCATTTCTTCTGAATCCCTTCTAACTTTCTGTCTCCTAGTTCTATCTGTTACTGAGAGAGGAGTATTGAAGTCTCCAAATCTTATTATTATTATTTTTTTTCTGGTACGTGGGCCTCTCCTGTTGCGGAGCACAGGCTCCGGACGCGCAGGCCCGGTGGCCATGGCTCACGGACCCAGCCGCTCTGTGGCATGTGGGATCCTCCCAGACCGGGGCACGAACCCGTGTCCCCTGCATCGGCAGGCGGACTCTCAACCACTGCGCCACCAGGGAAGCCCCAAAAGTCTCCAAATCTTATTGTGGGTTTGTCTCTTTCTCCTCTCAATTCTGTCATTTTTTTTCATGTGTTTTGAAGCTCTGTAGTTAGGTGCATACACATTTAGTATTGTTATATTTTCTTGATGAGTTGACTTTTTTATATATGTGTTATTCCTCTTTATCTTCAGTATTTCTCTTTGTTCTGAAGTCTATATTGTCTGATATTAATATAACCAGTTCAGCTTTTTTTTGGAGGGGGTTAGTATTTGCATAGTGTATCTTTTTCCATTCTCTTACTTTTAACTTATCTATATCACTATGTGTGAGTGAGTTTCTTGTGGCCAGCATATATACTTAGGTCATCATATAAAATCTAATCTGACAGTTTCTGTCTTAAAATTGGTGTGTTGTATATAATTTACCATTTTATCATTTTTTGGGTTAATTTTTTATTTCTCTATTTCCTCTTTCCTGACTCCTTTTGGTTTATTGAATTGTATCTTAGCATTTCATTTTATTTATTATTTTCATCTTGACTATGTCTCTCTGCGTAAGTTTTTAGTGGTTTCTCTAGAGATTACAAAAATGCATTCTCGACTTTTCACAGCCTATTTAGAATATTACTACTTCAGTTTGAACATAGGTATCCTGTCCCTCTGTAGTTTCCTTTACCCCCTTCTCTCTGTGCACAGTCGTCTTACATATTACATTCACATACATTAACGACTCCATGGGTCAATGTTGTTATTATTATTATAATATGATTTTGCTTTCAGCGGGCAACATGTTTAAAAGAACTTTGCAGGGGGGGAAGTGTAGTATATTATACTTAACCATATGTCCACTCTTTGTGTTATTCTTTCTCCATTGCTAGAGAATTGAGGCAACGGAAAGTAAGTAGAGACGGACAAATAGAGAAAAACTAAACTTCTGATGACGTTGACTGTGTTATGAATATGGCCGTATTATCCTCTGGACTTTTTGTAACTTCTTCCCCTTTTGTTTAAGCCTGTTTTGAGTCTGATTTTCTGTCCTTTCCAACGGAAAGCACCCGGGTTGACACAGTCTTAAAGGAGGCGATTTTGGGGAAGGGTACTATGATAATTTTTTGTTATGGTTTAAGTTATAATAGGCTAATAAATGACAAAATTGTGGCAAAATTCAACTGGATTTCAAGTCCAGATATCTTTTAAAAATTTTCTAGTTTAATTCCATTTGTAGGATTTTTATGGAAGTCTGGATTAGAATATTTGTTGATGTAGAGGCTCTCCTGGAATAAAGCCCTTGAAATGCAGCTCCGTCTGAAATGCAGCTCCGTCTTTGAAGGTTTTTATGGAGCTTGACATTGTTATTCACTGAGACAGACAGGAAAGTATTAACTAATTGATAGTTTTGCTGCAGTGGTCCAGCATGATTTTCTAAAAGGGGCATGGTGATTGTCTTTTTCTCTGCAGCTGATTTCACTTCTAAATGGCAAGTCCGATTGTCTACTGGAGGGCATGTTAATTGCTCATATGGTGATGGTGGTGATAATGACACGATGATGTGATTATTTAGTCCCTCACTGGCGCTGCTCCCATTTCTTAATATCTTAATATCTAGAGTTGTTTATTTCTCAGTTGCAGGCAGATGAAAACGAACACGGACTTGTAGGTAGGTACCCATGACTGCTTAAGTGGCCGAGTTCAGACACAAAGTGGACTGAGAAATCACCTAAGATGAGTAATCATGATGACGTCCAAATCAACATGGCATCCTGTATCAGTTGGAGATTATTTTCAAGTACATGTAACTGAAACTAGGCTCCAGTGGCTTAGCTAAATAAAGGGACAGGTATGGTAGCTCCATGATGTCATTAAAGACCCAAGCTCCTTCTCACCCTTGGCTCTGCCATTATTAGCACACATGACTTTGGGGGCAGGTTTATATATATAATTCATATGTACAGAAAAATCACCCTTTTTAGAGTCTAGTTCGGTGAGTTTTGACAAACACATAGAGTCAGGTAACCACCACCATACCAAGATATAGAACAAACTCAACACCCCCCAAACTTTCCCTTGTGCCCCTTTATAACTAACATCTCCTTTCACCCCCACCCAGACAACCACTGCTCTCTTTCCTGTCTCCACTGTTTTGTCTTTATAAGAAGGAACTCATAGGAATGAACTCCCTCTTTCACTTGGGATTATGAATGTAGACTTATGCTGCTGTGTGTATCAAGATTTCTCCTGTTTAGAAAAACTGAGAAGTACTCTTTTACGGATATCCCTTTTATGGGTATGGTTTGTCGATCCATTGAAGGACATTTGGGTTGCTTCTAGTCTTTGGCGATTATGAGTAAACCTGCCAGGAACATCTGCATCTAGGCTTTTGTGTGAACATGTTTCATTTCTCTTCAGTACGCACCTAGTAGTGGGATTGTTGGGTCATCTGATGGGGATACGTTCAGGTTTATACAGACCTGCAAACTTGTATTTCAAATGGCTGCACCATTCTTAACAGTAATGTCTGAGAGTTCCAGCGGATTTGTCTCCTCACCAGCACTTGGTCTTATAGTTTCTTCTCAGTCTAATACGGGTGTAATCCTTGTGGTTTTAATGTTGGCATCATGGCCAGAGCTGCTGAACATCTTTACGTGTGCTAATTTTCCATCAATATATCTTCTTTGGTGAAGTGTCTCCTCAAGGTCCTTATCCATTTTGTACTGAGTTGTTTGTTTTGAGATTTGAGAGTCTTCTATCAAGATACACATTTTGCAGATATTTTCTTCCAGTCTTTTGCCTTCATTTTCTAACCACTGTCTTTCCAAGAGCTTAGGTTTAAAATTTCGTTTAACTGGATGAAGTCCAATTTCTCACTTTTTCTTTCATGGTTTGTACTTTTTGTGTCTTTTCTAATAAGTCTTTGCCCTACTCAAGGTCACAAGTATCCCCCCCCCGCACCATGTTTTCTTCTAGAAGTTTTATAGTTTTAGATTTTATGTTTAGAACTATGATTCAAGTTGAGTTAATTTTTGCTGTGTGGTGAGGTATGGGTTGAGAGTCCTTTTTAGCTTCTGACTGTCCAATAGTTCCGGCCCCATATATTGAAAAAAACTTACCCTTTCTCCATTGTGTTCCCTTTGTTGAAAATCAATTAACAGTATAGGTTAAGTTTACTTCTGCCTTCTCTTTTTTATTTCATCCACATAAATGTATAACATTTTGCTAATACCACACTCTATGGATGACTGCAGCTTTATAGTAAGTCTTGAAGCCAGGTATTAAAGTTCTCCAACTTCGTACATATTTTCCAAAATAGTTTTGGCTACTCCAGTTTCATTACACGTTCATTTTAGAATCAGCATGTTGATTTCTACCAAAAAACCCTGGCGGGATTTTGATTGGGGTTGTAGAATTGAGATTTGAGTGGGATCATCTGGGGGAGAATATGGACATTTTAACAGTATTCAATTATCTACTCCATTTATTTAGGTGCCCTTTGTACATATTTAGATTTATACCTATTTCATTTTGGGGCACTATTATAAATGACGTTTAGATTTTAATTTCTGATTATTCATTGCTAGCGTATCAAAATACAGTAAATTTTTTATGTTGACTTTGTTTCATGTGACTGTGATAAACTCACTTGGTAGTTCTGGTCATTTATATACGATAAAGTTCATCCAATTGAAGTGTACAGTATTTTTAGTGTATTGACAGTCATGTAAGCATTGCCATAATCTAATTTTAGAACATTTTAATCACCTCAAATCCAGACACCTTTCTTTCATTTGGATTTCTAGTCTAATTCCATTGATTAGAGAACATACCTTACATGATTTCAATATCTTATATTTGTTGAGGTTTTTTTTTTATGATCAACCTTGGTTAATGTTTTATGTGTACTTGAATATGATCTATTTTGGTTAATGTTTTATGTGCACTTAAAAGGATATCATTCCTCGGTTGTCGAGTGGAGTGTTTTATAAATGTCATTATATATGTCAGCATTGTACATTGCTAGTGTTGGTCAGATCTGTATCCTTAGTGATTTTCTGCCTACTTATTTTATTGACTGCTGAGGGAGGAGTCTCCAGATATAACTGTAGGTTTGCCTATTTCTCCTTTCACTTATACCAGTTTTTGTATCATGTACTTTGTGGTTCTTTTGTCCACATGTTGCACACATGTTTAGGACTGTTATGTGTTGTTGCTGAATTCATCCCTTTGTAATGTAATGACTGTCTTTATCCCTGATAGTATCTCCTGTTCTGAAGTCTAATTTGTCTGATAACATAGCCGCTTCAGTGTTCTTTTGTTTACTGTTTGCAAGATATACCTCTTCTGTCTACTTTAATTTTTAACCTTGCTGTGTATTTATATTTAAAAAGTGTTTCTTGTCGACAGTATATGGTTTGGTCTTTCTATTTTATCCAGTCTGGGAATCTCTGTCTTTTATTTGATGTGTTCAGATCATCTAGATTCAATGCAATGACTGAGTGAAATCGATTCTCCTTGCTAGTTATTTTCTTTACTTTTTTTTTGCCAGTTATTTTCTATTTGTTCCGTTGGTCCTTCCTTCTCCCCTTAGCCCTTGTTTTTGGTCTGCTTTTGGATTAATTCAGAATTTGCTATGATTCCATTTTATGTATTATTATTAGCTTACTATTTATACCTCTATAACATTTTTTTCCAGTGGCTGTCCTAAGGTTTACTATACTTTTTTCCAGTGGTTATCTTAAGATATCTTTCTTTAATAGGTCACATGCTACCTTCCTATCACATTATACCACTAACTGTAGTGCAGACCCCTCACAGCTGTGTGCTCCCACTTTTCCCCTCCTTTCTTCTGTGGTATTTTTCATACATTATACTTTCACATATGCTATCAACCTACAGCATATTCTACTCCTTTTCTGGACAATTTAGTTTCTATAGCAATTAAAAATAAGGGGCTTCCCTGGTGGTGCAGTGGTTGAGAGTCCGCCTGCCGATGCAGGGGACACGGGTTCGTGTCCCGGTCCGGGAGGATCCCACGTGCCGCGGAGCGGCTGGGCCCGTGAGCCATGGCCGCTGAGCCTGCGCATCCGGAGCCTGTGCTCCGCAACCGGAGAGGCCACAACAGTGAGAGGCCCGAGTACCGCAAAAAAAAAAAAAAAAAAAAAAAAAAACTCAATTGTAACCATTTCTGGATAGATTCATTTCCTTGTGTAGATCCACGTTTCTGTCCAGTGGCATACTGTTCTTTTACATTTCTAGCAGTGCTTGTCTGCTGGCAATGAAATCTTCCAATTTGTGTTTGTCTGAAAAAGTGTTTATTTCTCATTTTTAAAACTGAAGTAGAGCCGACTTACAATATCATTAGTTTCAGGTGTACAACATGGTGATTTGATATTTTTATAGATTATACACCATATAAGGATATTTTAAAATACTGGCTATATTCACTGTGCTGTACATTACATCCTCGTATCTTATTTATTTTATACATAGTAGCTTATACCTCTTGATCCCCTTCCTCCACTGCCATCCCCAGTTGTAATCACTAGTTTGTATTCTGTATTTATGAGTCTGTTTCTGTTTTGTTATGTTTGCTCATTTGTTTTTTTAGATTCCACATAGAAGTAAAAAAATACAGTATTTGTCTTTTTCTGTCTGACATTTCACTGAGCACAATACTCTCTAGGTCCATCCAACTCACTTTTTTAAAGTGCAAAATTCAGCGGCTTTTAGTGTATTCGCAAGGTTGCGCAAACCCCTGCTGTCTAATTTCAGGACATTTTCATCGCCCCCCCCACCCGCCAAAGAAACTCTATACCCAGGACCCGTCTCTCCTCACTCCCCTATTCTCAGCCTTTTCTTTCATTTTACTGATGAGCTCGTGGCAGGAGTGCTTGGTGTGTTATATGTTTTACTGTTACTGGTGAGCTCGTGGCAGGAGTGTCTGGTGTGGTATATGTTTTACTGTTACTGGTGAGCTCGTGGCAGGAGTGTCTGGTGTGTTATATGTTTTACTGTTACTGGTGAGCTCGTGGCAGGAGTGTCTGGTGTGTTATATGTTTTACTGTTACTGGTGAGCTCGTGGCAGGAGTGTCTGGTGTGTTATATGTTTTACTGTTACTGGTGAGCTCGTGGCAGGAGTGTCTGGTGTGTTATATGTTTTACTGTTACTGGTGAGCTCGTGGCAGGAGTGTCTGGTGTGTTATATGTTTTACTGTTACTGGTGAGCTCGTGGCAGGAGTGTCTGGTGTGTTATATGTTTTACTGTTACTGGTGAGCTCGTGGCAGGAGTGTCTGGTGTGTTATATGTTTTACTGTTACTGGTGAGCTCGTGGCAGGAGTGTCTGGTGTGTTATATGTTTTACTGTTACTGGTGAGCTCGTGGCAGGAGTGTCTGGTGTGTTATATGTTTTACTGTTACTGGTGAGCTCGTGGCAGGAGTGTCTGCTGTGTTATATGTTTTACTGCTACTGGTGAGCTCGTGGCAGGAGTGTCTGCTGTGTTATATGTTTTACTGTTACTGGTGAGCTCGTGGCAGGAGTGTCTGCTGTGTTATATGTTTTACTGTTACTGGTGAGCTCGTGGCAGGAGTGTCTGGTGTGTTATATGTTTTACTGTTACTGGTGAGCTCGTGGCAGGAGTGTCTGGTGTGTTATATGTTTTACTGTTACTGGTGAGCTCGTGGCAGGAGTGTCTGCTGTGTTATATGTTTTACTGTTACTGGTGAGCTCGTGGCAGGAGTGCTTGGTGTGTTATATGTTTTACTGTTACTGGTGAGCTCGTGGCAGGAGTGTCTGGTGTGTTATATGTTTTACTGTTACTGGTGAGCTCGTGGCAGGAGTGTCTGGTGTGTTATATGTTTTACTGTTACTGGTGAGCTCGTGGCAGGAGTGTCTGGTGTGTTATATGTTTTACTGTTAGCGGCAGCGTTTCCATTTTACTCCTTCATATAATTTCCATCTTTCTGCAGGACTTTCCCTTTGTCCATATATGCTGTCACACTTTCCCGCTAAAGCATTTAACATTTTAGTCAGGGTTATTATTTGTAACTTTCTGACATAGTTTTGATTGTTTTGTCTCTAGGCAGTGTGTTGCTTTTTCTTGCTATTTTTGTGTGTCATACTTTTAGAATAAATGCTGGGCATCAGGTGTAAAGCAGTGGAGACTGAGGTCAACAGGATTCATGCCAGGAAAGGGGTGCAGCTCTTTTCTGCTAGGCCATTAGTGTGTGTGTGTGTGTGTGTGTGTGTGTGCGTATGCACTAGTGCACACGTGTGCTTGTGTGGAAAGGCATGCATGTGCAAGTATGCACGCATGCGTGAACATGTATTTTAACGCACGGGTACGCACTGTGTCTATGCATGTTATGCGTGTGTGCGTATGCCTTGTGAGCACGCGCGTGTGAATGCACACCTGTGCACATGCGCGTGCATGCATGGCGCACGCGTGTATATGTGCACGCACACGCGTGTGCACGTGTACGTGCGTGTGCCTTGTGTGTGCATGGGTGAGCACATGCTTGCTTGTGCCTTGCACGTGTGTGAATGCAGTGCGTGCACGTGTGTGTGCGCATGTGTGCATGTGTGTATGCTCCGTCAGTCTGGTCGGGGCTAGAGCTGGCCTGGGTTCTGTCGCCATGGTTACCATCAGTGCTGCACAGACCTCAGACTCGGCTGGCATAGCCCTGCACTTGCGGTGGGGTTGGCTCGGCAGAGGGAGCCCCTCAGTGTTCTGGCCCCACTTTCAGCTCCAGGCCTTTCTCGTCAGCCAGAACAGCTCCCCATGCTCTCGCCTCTCCCATTTCCAGGGTGCCGAGCGCTGCCAGCCTGGACGTGGGACGGTGGGAATTCTGTTTCCCTGGTTGGCCTCAGGCTCGGGTGGCCTGAGTTCCTGCATCTCGGGTGGACGTCCCCAGTGGCTCTGCCCCTCTCCCAGTACAAAGGGATCTCTCTGCCCCTCTCTGGGGACAGAGGGTGGTGTCTCCCCTTCCTCTAGCTGCACAAGTTCTTCCCAGTGCCCTGGGGTGCAGTGTTGGCTGTCCTTCTACAGCAACTTCAGGACTTTGGTGCCTGGGGGAGAAGGTCCAGGCAGACGTCATGCCTTCTCAGTGGTGGCCACTCACTTCTCTGGTGAGCCCTGTTGAGAGGTTGCCTCCAGGCTCCCACCTGCCACCCTCTTCCTCTGAGCACCTGCTGGGGTCATGGAGAAGGGCCTGGGATGGGGTGTGAACTCCCCTGTGTCTGCAGTGGCCGAGGGCTGTGTGCTCTCACCTAGCCCACATTGGCCTTTCCAAATTCATTGCAATTCTTTGGCTGAACTCTCCTTACTGGCTTGGCCCCATTTCCCCCATGCCCTGCCTCATGTGAGCCAACACTCACGCCCTCCTCTCCTTAGAGGGGTCTGTCTTTTCAGACCACATTTCAGGCTGGGTAGTTTCCCTGACCGCCGTTTGCTAGTGGACTCACGAAAAGTCATGATGTTGTAGATTTGGAGGCTGCTCTTGTTGTGAAGGGGGTAATGCTCTTTCCAGCTTTCCATGTCCTCAGAGAAAAGCTTGGGTTTCCAGTCCCACGACTGCAGGAGAGCTGCTCCATTTGTTCTTATCACTTCTATGCTCCAGCCAGATAAAAGGTCAAGGCCAGCAGGCTTCAGGAAGAGCAGAGATCAAAAGCGTTTTCTCAGAAGCCTGTGCCACAGACGTCTGCCTCGATCTCGCTGTGTGTGGGCCCCTGGCCACCCCCGCTGAAAAGGAAGCGACCGTTTTTAACTGAGATCACGGGCACCCAAATACGCTTGGGATACTGCCTGGGGAGAAGGGAGCGGCAGCATTTGGGGCAGGGAGTGAAGAGCCACGTCTGCCAGGTACAGTCTTCTTCAAACCTTCCTCCGCAGCTCAACAGTTTCTTAAGATTTACCCCTCACCTCCTCTTTGGAGATGGGCTGAAAGCTACGGACACTCTCCCCGCAGAAGTTCACGTGTGTGCGTTCAAAAGAGCTGTGCATGCGACTTCAGGGCACTCCGTGACTCCATGAAGCTGTGCCCGAATGTCGGGACCCATGGAACCGTCACCCCCGATGGTCGGTCTTATCCTTGGTCCTCCAGGAGCAGAGCCTGGGTTTGACATGTGTGTGTAGTTTTCTTGGGAGCCGATTCTAGGGGCAGCAGTGTTTACAGGGGGGAGTACAACAGGCAGGTGGGAAAGTCAGTTCAAGGAGCTGTCACTCAGCTGCTGCTCCTGGAGTGGCGGAGGAGGAGGGGTGTTTAGCCACTGAGTTCCGAGCCTCACTGGTCAGGGCTGCTCCCTGTCGGCGAGGCCCCTGTTTCTGGGTGCTGGTGCATGCGGCTGCTGCATGGGACCCCCAGGCATCCCACCTGCCGCCGAGTGCGAGAGGCCCCGGGCAGAGACACACCGTGGGGAGGGAAGCGCGGAGGCTGGTGTGGGGCCGAGCATCCCAGCGCGTCTGGGATGAGAAGTGAGGCTGCCCGAAGCCGGGCGGTGGTGAGGGGAGGGTCTGGTACACAGGCCGGCCGAGCGCCGCCTCTCTCTGCCTTTGCTGCCTCCTGTGCCTACACAGGCACTGAATGACAAACGACTGCAGCTTCTCAAATTCATCCCATTCACCAGACCTCCGATGGCAAGGGGCAGAAACTAAGCTCAGACTTACTCCGGGGAAACAGGAGTTGATTGGTGCCTCTCCGCGAAAACTGCCGCTATATCTCAGGTCCGGGAGCTCAGCAGACACCATCGAATCTCTTAGCTCAGTTGTCCGCTCTTTCTACTCTTTGTAGAGGCAAAGTGGCCATGAGCAGCCTTAAGTTAAGATCTTTGGGGGTCAGCAGCGCCATGACAGGAGGGGAGCCTCCTCTCTTCCAGGGCGGGTATATTAGCCCCGGGAAGACGCTGATTGGAGCCGAGGAGGACGCATGACCCCTCTGGTCAATTGCAGGCCCGGGGCGCGCCGAGGTGCTGCAGGGGTCCCGCCCGCCCCGTGACCATCTGCCCACCGGACGGAAGCACGTGGCTGGTGTAGGAAACACCCTGCAGAGGAAACCCCCACGCTTGTGTCCACAGCAGGGGCAAGCGGGGGTCTGCGCCGGTGGTTTGTTGAGGGATGTGTGGCATCTAGGGAGGTGTACCTGGGCGAGATGAGAATCGGGCGCTAAGAACTCAGCGTCCTCACAGCCTGGCCGGCGCTCCGAGCACCTGGGAGGCTCTACCGCGCTCTTCCTGAGGTCCAGGCTGTCCTGCTCGGCCGCAGGACACGTATCCAGTTGCGGGTGAATAATCCACTTACGCCCCCGTCTTCAGCTGGCTTCACACTTTGCTTCATCCCTGTAAAACTTTATTGAATAGAGCCTAATTGGAATTTAAGGTTCCTTTTATTTTTATTTTTTTCAGCTTTATCACGGTATAACTGACAAAATTGTAATATATTTAAGGTGTGCAACGTGATGATTTGATATACATATATATACACTGTGAAAGGATCCCCACAGCAGAGCTAATTAACACATCCGTCACCTCTCACCTCACATATTTATCTCTTTGTTTTTTGTTTTTTTTTGGTGAGAACACAAATTCTACTCTGTTACTCTGTTGAAATTGCAAATTTCAATTACACGACCCGGTGCAGTATTACCCATTATAGTCACTATGTTATACATAGATCCTCGGACCTATTCATCTTTTCACTTCATTTTATTTACCTTTTGTTTTTTAAAAAAGATTTATTTAGGCTACACTGGGTCTTAGTTGCAGCACGTGGGATCTTCGTCACAGCGTCCATGTGGGATCTAGTTCCCCAACCAGGGATCGAACCCAGGCCCCCTGCCTTGGGAGCATGGAGTCTTACCAACTGGACCACCAAGGAAGTCCCTTCATCTTTTTTTTTTTTTTTTTTTTATTTGGTTGCCCTGGGTCTTAGTTGCAGCAGGCGGGCTCCTTAGTTGTAGCATGCGAAGTCTTAGTTGTGGCATGCATGTGGGATTTAGTTCCCTGACCAGGGATCAGACCCAGGCCTCCTACATTGGGAGCATGGAGTCTTATCCACTGTACCACCAGGGAAGTCCCCTCTTCATCTTTTGAAAAAAAATTTTTTTAATTATAGTTGATTGGGCTTCCCTGGTGGCGCAGTGGTTGAGAGTCCGCCTGCCGATGCAGGGGACATGGGTTCGTGCCCCGGTCCGGGAAGATCCCACATGCCATGGAGCGGCTGCGCCCGTGAGCCATGGCTGCTGAGCCTGCGCGTCCGGAGCCTGTGCTCCGCAACAGGAGAGGCCACAATAGTGAGAGGCCCGTGTACCAAAAAAAAAAAAAAATTATAGTTGATTTACAATGTTGTATTAGTTTCTGCTGTACAACAAAGTGAATCACTTATACATATACATATATCCACTCTTTTTAGATTCTTTTCCCATATAGGCCGTTTCAGAGTATTGAGTAGGGTTTCCTGTGCTATACAGTAAGTCCTTATTAGTTATCTATTTTATATATAGTAGTGTGTATATGTCAATCCCAATCTCCCAGTTTATCCCTCCCCATTTCCCCCTTGGTAATCATGTTTGTTTCTTATATCTGTGATTCTGTTTCAGTTTTGTAAATAAGTTCATTTGTACCATTTTTTTTAGATTCCACATATAAGTGATATCATATGATATTTTTCTTTCTCAGACCTATTCATCTTATAACTGAAAGTTTGTACCCTTTTATCAGCCTCTCCCCATTTCCCCCTCCTCCTCCCCCTGGCAACCACCATTCTACTCTCTGAGTATGAGAGTATTTTTATATATTTTAGATTCCACATATAAGTGATATTAAGGTCCCATTTAAAATACTTAATTAACATCTACCTCAGTACAAACCTGATACACTTTTACCAAACCATAACATTTTTTTGCATCCCTTGTTAAACACACATACACTCATTAAAATCATTGTTGGATAATTGAATACTGAATATCTACTAAGTACTAAGCTCTGTTCTAGGAGGTGAGAGAACAAGACAGAAAAATTTACGTGCTCTTATGGGGCTTATGTTTTGGTGGGGAGAGATCAATGAATGAAATAAATATTTAAGATGTAGGGGGTGTCAGATAGTGGTAAATGACATTGAGAAAAACATAACAGGAAAGAAAGGGCTTTAGGAAGGGGATGTTTCAGTGTCAAGATGGTATTCGGGATGGCCTGAAGGAGGTGATGAGGGGAGGCCCACAGAGGGATCCACAGCAATGGGTTCCCAGACCCACACCCCATCAGCACCATTTCCAAAATGTCCCCACGGTGGGAAAGGCTGCCTTACACGGAGGTGGGCTCATCTCAACACCTGAACAGGATGTGAGAAAGGTAAATGACGTGAGTCAGCACAGACCTGCCGTCTGGCATGGAGAGCAAAAGTAAGTCCATGGTGAGTGAGGGCAGGTTCTGCTGAATTTGATTTCTATCCTTTTTTTAAAAAAAAATATTTATTTATTTATTTTATATATTTGGTTGCACCGGCTCTTAGTTGCAGCACGTGGCCTC
Source organism: Phocoena sinus (assembly GCF_008692025.1). Lineage (NCBI taxonomy): Eukaryota > Metazoa > Chordata > Mammalia > Artiodactyla > Phocoenidae > Phocoena > Phocoena sinus. The sequence goes on from NC_045776.1 coordinate 88,169,108, forward strand.
CTTAGTTGCAGCATGCGGGCTCCTTAGTAATGGCACGTGCACCCTTGGTTGTGGAATGCATGTGGGATCTAGTTCCCTGACCAGGGATTGAACCCGGGCCCCCTGCACTGGGAGCACTGGGTCTCACCCATTGCGCTACCAGGGAAGTCCCTCTATCCAGTTTTTATTACTGTTATTGTATTGGGATGCCTCCCATTATCTGATGGTGATTTTTTAAAAAAAATTTTTATTGGAGTAGAGTTGATTTACAATGTTGTGTTAGCTTCTGCTGTCCAGCAAAGTGAATCTGTCATGCATATACATCTATCCTCTCTTTTTTAGATTCTTTTCCCATATAGGCCATTTCAGAGTACTGAGTAGAGCTCCCTGTGCTCTACAGTAGGTCCCTATTAGTTATCTATGTTATATGTAGTAGTGTGTGTGTGTGTCAGTCCCAATCTCCCAATCTATCCCTCCCCGCGCACCTTTCCCCCCTGGTAACCATGACTGTTTCTGTTTTGTAAATAAGTTCATTTATACCCTTCTTTTAGATTCCGCATATAAGCGAGATCATATATTTGTCTCTCTCTGTCTGACTTACTTCACTCAGTATGACAATCTCTAGGTTGATGGTGACTTTTACGGTTAAAAAAGGAACAAACCAGGATGGTTCGGTCTCGGTGATGGGAGAGGTCCATTTAAGTAGCAATCTGTCTGTCTAATTCTTGGTAAATTAAGACCTGGACTAAGAAAAATCTGCTCTGCTGTCCCTCCTCGTGCATCTTTCTCTTTCCTCTGGAGGCAGGCAACAGGAGGGACAGAAAACTGGTGAAATGGCCTGGGGATAAAAGTTGTAAATTACTTTCCCCCTTAGGCGATCAGCCCAGGCGACAGGATAAAGGTGGCAATTACCACAGTGGAATTCACCATTTTTTCAAGCAGCAAAGAGATAGAGAAACGTGCACATGACTTTCTGGAGCCCTGCTGAAGCTGTGCAGCCTGGTTCAGCCTATCAGATCATCTGGGAGGTTGTGGGCTGCAGGCACAAATTAAAAGTAATCACTTCACGGTTTTGACATCACATTTTTTTCTCCCCCATGGGAACTGGAGGGCATTTTCTTATCCTCTTTAGGAAGTATTTGGATTCAGGGCTCTGTTCCCACTTAGTGTCAGGACAAAGGAGCTAGTAATATTAGGTAACATTTAGTGGGTGTTATTTTCTACTTTATAATAATAATAATCACAGCTAACATTTATTGAGTGACATTTTTTCTTTGCAAAAAATGGCTAGCATTTATGGAGTGCTATGTATTTTCCAAGCGCTGCTTTGAGAGCCTTGTATGTATCATCTCATTTCTTGTTACAACTCTATGGAGCGGAAACTATTACCTCCATTTCACAGATGAGGAATATGAAACAGAGAGGTTCAGTAACTTGCCTAAGAGCACACAGCCAGTAAGCACTGGAGATGGTACAGTGAGGTAAGTGTTATTTAAATCACATAGCACATTATAGCAGTGATTATAATCGTGCGTGTGTGTGTGTGTGTGTGTGTGTGTGTGTGTGGACATGTATGCAGTATAAAGTTTTGGTCTCTAGTAAAGTGGGCGGAGGCTGGCTAAGGGTCTGACACTTTGCTATCACCTTGGGCAGCGGTCCCCAACCTTTTTGGCGCCAGGGACCGGTTTCGTGGAAGACAATTTTTCCACAGACCGGGGGAGGTGGGATGGGGGGCTAGGGGTGAGGTGGAGAGGGTGGGGGAAATGTTCAGGCGATAATGCGAGCGATGGGGGGCGGCAGATGAAGCCTCGATCGCCTGCCGCTCCCCTCCTGCTGTGCGGCCTGGCTCCTAACAGGCCATGGACCAGGACCCATCCACGGCACGGGAGCTGGGGCCCCGTGACCTTGAGAACACTACCCTGGATGCTGTGGTGGGCTGTGGGGATTGGTGTGATTGCTCAGGGCACCTTGTAAATAGTTTCATCCGTCTCTGAAAGGGTTAAAGAGAAAACGTGGCCGGCATCTCTCAGAGGGCAGAGGGTGTGGTGTATTTTCTTCCTCCACCCCTAAATCACCTTCCTTCTCTCGGGGCGTGCGAGGCTCCGCTCTAAACAGAGTTTACGGCGTGCTGTACATCTTCTACTTATGCATATTGACGCTGGCTCTGAGGCGCTGGCGGAAGGTAGCTGACGTATGTATGCGCCCCGTGCCTGCCTGCTCTGCTTCTGAACCTCAGATCCTGAAGGCAATTCCCAGTGGTGCGTAACAGGCTGGTGTTAGGACCCAGGAAGGACACAGCGGCCGCGGGACATAAATAGAGAAGCAGAACAGAACAAAGTTTGAGGAGAGAGCCTTACATCCCTCACTCTCTCCACCCCAAGCGCTGGGGGACAGACAGACGGACGAGGTGTAAGCCTGAGTCACACCAGAAGGAGTCGGGCAGCAACGCACCAGCCCAGGAGCCCGAGGGAGCTCCAGACACAATTCCTCCCACTTCCAGGAAAAAGAGAAACTTCCAGCTCCGAACCTGGGTGGATACCACTGAAGACTCTTGACAGAAACAGAAAACCGCGAGGGACCCACGATCACCCCCGAGCTTCGGCACTGCAGCCGCAGCCCTGGATTGCTTCTCGGGAGCTGTGATCAGAAGCTGCCTGTCTCCTCCCTGCGTCCCCGAGCCGGTCTGATCGCTCCCGTGTGTTTATTGATCACCGAAGACCCTTGTGTCCGGAGACGAAGACGAAACACCCATTAACTCTCACGACCCCTCTGCCTTAGCTCTCTGCAGTTCACAAACGCTAGGGAAACAGAAGGTTTTCTTCTTTCCGGAACCTGGGAAAATGTCCCTTTCCCAAGGGAGCGAAAGTTAGAGGCGCCACTTTGTCCCAGACCCTCAGGAACTCTGCTTGGATCGCGTTTTCCCTCCGCAAAAACCATGAGGAAGCTGCTGCCTCTTTGCTGCTGGCACTCCTGCCTGCTGTTATCTTACTGTGGTTTTCAGGTAACGTCCCCAGGTGGTGCTCGCTGAGATGGGACTCGCCGGCAGGTGCCCCGCGTGTCTTACAATGTGGTGTTTTGTATGCAGGTGCACGGAGCCGACACCAGGTCACAAGCCCATCCAGGTAAGTGAGGCAGCTTCCCTCCCGGTCTGCTCACTACCTGCTCTCCGTGCCCAGCCCGGGGTCTGGAAGCAGTTCGCTTGTTTGTCTCTGAGGCTGTGGGCGAGAGAGGCCCTTCTTGGGCTCCTCTGGCCCCACCAGCTGTCCTGGCACCGTGGGTCACTCACCATCCTGCACCTCCATCTTGGGGAAGCAGGTCTCTCCGGGCCCGGATGCTTCTGGTTCTGGGGCATTCAGGACATGGGGGTGTTCACTGGTGAAGCATCTTCTGTCTCTTCCTTACATCATGTGTCTCCAGCACAGATTCACTGGAGCTGACTTAGAGCATCGCCCCCCTTCCCCGCACCACCCCGTCCTGTCCCCATCCCTCCGATGGGAGCTTGATTCCTCCATTTCCTCTGAGGAAACCCCTCGCCCAACCGGCTGGGTCCGCTTTTCCTTTGCCCCCCCGAGTCTTCAGTCTGGAAGCACCACCCTGAGGCTTTCCTTGGGGAGGATAGAGGAGACATGAAAACTTCCCTTGCCCCTTCCCAGAGGGGGAGGCCTGTGTGACGGTGACGGGAATTCGCTTTGCCGGCCCTTGTTCCTGTTTGCTGCTCGGCTGGCATGCGCGTGGTAGAGGGGACCCTACACTAACGTCCCCAAGTCCTCGCTTGGGAGCCCAGAGGACAACCCCGGCTGTGGGTGAGCTTGCCTCTGGCCACGATTATCGTCACGGGCAGCCCTGCCAACTCCATGACCCACCAGAGATGGCGGGTGCAGCATCCCCGGCCCCATCCAGGTGGGAAGCCAGTTCCCAGGAGAAGGCTCCGGTCTCGTGGGAGCACCAGAGCCGTGCGGGGTGAAGGTAGACAATGGGCGGGACTCTGTCCCCTTTGGAGTGACGCGGCCGTCGCGGTGGGTGCTGGAGCACCCCGCGATCACTGCCACCTCCGCCTGCCGTCTCAGTGGTACAGGGGCTGCCGTGTCTCTTTCATCCTCATGTTTAAGTTCAATCTTTTGTTGAAAAGGGTGTGAGGGCGGTGAATTTCCACAGGCTCCCCTTTCCTTAGCCAAAACGCTGAAAGAAGGATTTGGGGATAAATAGGTCATCTAGCATCGCATCAAACAGAGGCTGTTCGTGCCCTGTCGCTAACTCACAGCCGACAGCTCACGCTGGTTTCCCAGGAGAGATGTGTGTGTGGCCAGGAAGGCGACAAGGCAGCCCTAGGACCCCGGCCGCAGTCAGGGTGGGAAGGGAAGCTGTAGGGTGTTTGCCATGTGGTCCCTTGGCCACACTGCGGCCCCCCGGTTCCACCCACGTCCACTGGCATCCTTGACCCTTAGCTTCAAGGAGTGGCTTGAGCTCAGTCTTGGTTCCATAGAGAAACTGCTGCTCTTACATCCTACTTTAGGGTAGAAAAAACATTTCTTGGTCAACTAACTACCTCAGAGAAATAATAATAAAACTGACGATCGTAGAAATATTACTACGAAGGAGCAATGTGCGTCGGGGCCTGGGTGGACGGCCGGAGTGCAGGGCGTTTGGGGTCTTAAGCTGCCTTGTCAGCAGCGCTCTGTAGCTGCGAGAGATTCCTCCGCATTGAATCCTCCCGTCTCCAGCAACCTCTCTTTCTTCTTGTTCTCCCCACCCCACTTTTTAATTTTATTTTACTTAAAAAAATTTTTATTACTTTTTATTGGAGTAGAGTTGCTTTACAATGTTGTGTTAGTTTCTGCGGTACAGCAAAGTGAATCAGCTCTGCGTATACACATAGCCCCTCCTTTTTGGATTTCCTTCCCATGTAGCTCCCCTCAGAGCACTGAGTAGCTTCCCTGTGCCCTACAGTAGGTTCTCATTAGTTACCTATTGTATACATAGTATCAACAGTGTGTATATGTCAATCCCAATCTCCCAGTTCATCCCACCCCCCTCCCCGCTTGGTCACCCCACATTTTTAAACCTTTATTTCCTTTTCTTCCTCCCGCCTTCCTTCCTTTTTAGAATAAAAATGAAGGCTGATATTTACTGAACATCTAGGTGCTTTTCTCTATTTTTTTTATATCCTATGGACGAAACCCTATTGCTTCCTCTCCTTCCCCCCTTCCTTCCTTCCTTCCTGTTTCCCTCCTTCTCTCCCTCTCTCTCCTTTTCTTTCCTGTCATCCTTTCTCCCTTATTTTCTTCCTCTCGCTCCTCCTCCAGTCCTTTTATTTTGTCTTCTCTTCCTCCTCAACCCCCTTCCTGCTGAAAAGTCTGACCCCTGTCATCCGTGCAGCATCAGCACCTGGGAGGCCTGATGCATTTCTGCTTCTGACCCCTGAAGCCTGCGGCATCCTGAGGGGAGCCCCAGTGGAGGAAACCTGATTCCCAGGACTTCCACCCAAGGGCATCCGCCTAGGCACACAGGGAACACGCAGAGACCCTGTTCCCAATGGGAAGAAATTTGGAAACACCCTGCATGCCCATCCGTGTGGGAAAGGCTACATAAATTGTAGCCTTGTATTCTAAGGAGCAGGAAGCAGTAAATAAAAACGCCAGCATGATGGCGTACTGGGTGCTTTTACGTAGCTCCCAGGCAGTCCCCCCCGTGCTCTGAAGCTTTGTCAGCCTCCAGGTGAGGAAGCGTTGCTGCCCAAGAGTAAGTGCTCTGCCCGAGGTCCCAGCGCTAATAAGACATAGTGGTAACTAAGGTCACAAATTTGGAGGGAGCTGGGGGTGGCCAGACTCATACAGAGGTTGTTGGAGATGAGAACAGCGTGGTCAGCCCAGTGGGGGAGGTATGCCCGGGATGCTCGGTGAGCCGGGGTCCCCAGTAGAGGCTGGACCCCTAGTGTCCTGAAGGGCAACCACACCAAAGCTTCCTTTCTAAGGTTCTAGGAGGACTAGTAAGCGTTTCCTGTTTTCTCGGTATGGTACCCAGCCCTGTGCCTTACAAATGCTAGGTGCTCGGTGAATACCTGTTGGCTGGATGGCACACTGTCCGTTGAAGCTTTGCTGGTTGTCTGGTGAGCTGAGTTCCTGAAGACAGACAGCCTGTGTGATTTTAACACCCAGCTGGGGGTTTGGCTTCGTTTTCTGCCTTGCCTCTCTATACTAGCCCGGGGAACTCGATATTTTCCTGGTCTTTATCTCTACCGCATAGATACGTATTTAGTGTCATCAGTAATTGAAAAAGAACTTCGAATCGTTTCGAGCATTTGTGTGTTTTGTGACTGTGGACTGACATTTTGTGCCAAACTATAGCATGCTGTTGGAAGGACCACCAGGGGCTATTCTAGCCCACCTCCCCATTCGAGAGCTGACGGAGGTGAGGCCCAGAGAGGGGAAACTGGGGACTCCATCCCACACCTGGATCCTTTTCTCTGGCCCCAGGCTGCCCGACTTCTTGCTCTGGCCCCGAGGACAGTGCTAGGAAGCTGTGATGTTGGATAAGTCTAAATCCACAGATGGCGACGGCCAAGAAATTGCCCATCACTTGAAAAAAGTTTATAAACATGCCTTTTACGGATAACTTCTGTAATGAGGGGACTTAATAAACCATGTCATTATCCAGAAGTTTCCTGGCCCTGGGGTACCTAGAGCGGCTGGTTCTATTTCCAGGAGATGGGGGCAGCTCACCTCATTGGCCCCATTTAGATGGCAAGGAGGCTAACACAGGTGATTATAGTAATTATAATTCCCGTAGTTATGTAGTGGGTTTTTCCCCTGTGTGAATCAATTGTTTGTTCCCTTTATTTATTTTTATTTTTTAATTGAGATATAACTGGCATGTAAAATTAATAATGAGTTTCAGGGGTACAACATCATGATTTGGTATTTGTATGTATCCTGCAACGGTCAGCGCAGTAAGTCTAGTTAACATCCGTCACCAACATCGTGTTGTATCGTCTATAAAGGACCCTCAGAGTCACTGGGTCATGGCAGGAACTTCATTCCTCATCGTCCTAGTGCAAACACAAAAGTGTTTATGATATAATTTTAAAAAATAATGTTTATGCACTATTGAACAAATGGAAATTTGGCATTTAGAAATCGGGGGGCATCAGAATCACATAGTCTTTCTAGGTTTATTCTTTTCCTTACTCATTATTGCAATTTCATCATTCATTCCACCTATATAGTTTTTTTAAGAATTAATTGCTAAAAAAAAAAAAAGAATTAATTGCTAACATTAAAATTTGGGGGAGAGTTCAAATGCAAAAACCTAGATTTCTGACACACACGTACACACGTGCACGCACACACGCACATACACACACATGCACACATACACACATGCACACATACACACACACACCAGGCTGTGTTTTAGACACGGGGCTAAGGTGCAAATAGAACAAACTCCCTGCACTCAAGTCGCTAAGAGGCTGGTATAGGAGGCAGACAACAAACAAATATACTAACAAACAAAAATGTTCAAATTATAGTGTAAGCCCTACGGGAAGACAAAACAAAGCATTGGGAGAAAGAGTGGATGGTGGTGGTGATGAGGGGTGATCAGGGAAGGCCTCTTGGAGGGGGTGTCCTGAGGGCAGAGGCTTGAATGACAGAGTCGGTTATGCACAGCGAGAAAAGAGCAGGGGGGACAGCAGGTGAGTCCCACTGTGGAATGAGCTTGGTGTGTCATGGGCCAGGCAGGAGGGGTCCGAGATCTGCCCAAATTGGCAGGGACCAATTTTCCTCTGTGTGGTGTAGATTTCCGTTGAATAAAATCGGTGGACACATATTGCCCTACACAGATTCAAGCGGTGAGGGCTTCCCTTTACCGACACACAGAGTAAGTGACAGGGAAGGGACGGAATGGGGAAATCTGGAATAAAAGCTGAAAAGGAAAAATGAAAGGTTTTATTAGCTTTTCTTTTTGAATATTGATACCCTGCCCTCCCTCCCCCTCTCTCTCACCAAACTGGATCAACAAAACATTAAGTATGGATGAGAAATTCTTGCTGAAGCCCTGATTTTGAAAAAAATTATTTTATTGAAGTAGAGTTGCTTTACAGTGTGTGTTAGTTTCTGCTGTACAGCAAAGTGACTCAGTTATACACATATAGACATTCTTGTTTTATATTATTTTCCATTATGGTTTATCCCAGGAGACTGGTTATAGTTCGCTGTGCTATATACAGTAGGACCTTGTTGTTTATCCATTCTATGTATAATAGTTTGCATCTGCTAATCCCAACCTCCACTCCATCCCTCCCCCACTCCCCCTCCCCCTTGGCAACTACAAGTCTGTTCTCTATGTCTGTGATTCTGTTTGTGTTTCATAGATAAGTTCATTTGTGTCATTTTTTTAGATTCCACGTATAAGTAATATCGTACAATATTTGTCTTTCTCCTTCTGACTTACTTCACTTAGTAGGATAATCTCTAGGTCCATCCATGTTGCTGCAAATGACATTATTTCATTCTTTTTTAGGGCTGAGTAGTATTCCATTGTGTGTGTGTGTGTGTGTGTGTGTGTGTGTGTGTGTGTGTGTGTGTGTATCACATCTTCTTTATCCATTCATCTGTTGATGGACACCCAGGTTGCTTCCATGTCCTGGCCATTGTAAATAGTGCTGCAATGAACATTGGGGTGCATATATCTTTTCAAATTACAGTTTTCTCCAGATATATGGCCAGGAGTGGGATTGCTGGATCATTTGGTAAATCTATTTTTAGATTCTTAAGGAAGCTCCATACTGATTTCCGTAGTGGCTGCACCAATTTACATTCCCACCAACAGTGTAGAAGGGTTCCCTTTTCTCCACACCCTCTCCAGCATTTATTTTTCGTAGGCTTTTTGATGATGGCCATTCTGACCGGTACGAGGTGGTACCTCATTGTAGTTTTGATTGACGTTTCTCTAATAATTAGCAAAGTTGAGCATCTTTAGTAGATATTTTTATGATTTTTGGGTTTTTAAAATCAAGAATAGGTTAAGTCCTTCGTTTTTTCAAGGGTTCTTTCATATCCGTTAGCATGATTTTACTGTTTTCTTCCTGAGAATGTTGTATAGTTCTTATTCTTTTGTTCTTCAGTGTCTTGGTTGCATTTATAAATGAGAACCTTTCTTCTGTTTGTTAGAATTATTATTTGAATACAGGAGAGCTATTGACATTTGCATATTTAATTTGTATCAGCCTCCTTACTAAATTCTTTTATTGTTTGTAACAGGTTTTCACTTACCAAGTTCTTTTCTTATTTGTAATAATTTTTCATTTTCACTATCAGGCATATATCATTTGAAAATAATGATTATATTATCTCCTCTTAAAAAACGTCTTTGGGCTTCCCTGGTGGCGCAGTGGTTGAGAGTCCGCCTGCCGATGCAGGGGACATGGGTTCGTGCCCCGGTCCGGGAGGATCCCGCGTGCCGCGGGGCGGCTGGGCCCGTGAGCCATGGCCGCTGAGCCTGCGCGTCCGGAGCCTGTGCTCCGCGACGGGAGAGGCCACAACGGTGAGAGACCCACATACCGCAAAAAAAAAAAACAAAAAAAAAACAAACACGTCTTTTACAATGAACAACACAAAGATTACTTTATTAATTTTATCTTTTTGGTAATCTGGCAGACATTCAAGGCAGTTGATTATTATTTAGTCATCTGGGCCATTATTTCCACTTCTGGGAACTGTTCACAGAGAAATAATCCAAAAGAAGATTCAAGTTAGCAGAACAATTCAATGTGTGATGGTGTAGCCTCTCCAGGGACTATTACCCAAACTCGATTATGAGAGTTAAATCAAATAATTTGTATGGTATTAAGTGAGAAGAGCAGAATAAAAAAGAACATATCTGCCTACAATGATGTCTATGCAAAGTACAAGGAACATAAAGGTAATTTTGAAAGGATTCATTTTTAGGATGGTGGAAGCAGAGAGATAACAGAAAGATCAGGACAATGCAGGAGATGCGTATGGAGGACACCAGTCGGCTGGGTGACTCCTGAGGGGGCATTTTCTTCCTTGTCATAACAGATAGGCTAAGAGTACAGTTATCTTATAGATTATCACCAGAGTGAAACGACGAAGTATTTGGTAAAGAACCTTACACAACGTCTGCACAATATCGGCGTTGGTTTCCTCCTCTTTTTCAACCTCATTTTTTTTTTTTTTTTTTTTTTGCGGTACACGGGCCCCTCACCGCTGTGGCCTCTCCCGTTGCGGAGCACGGGCTCCGGACGCGCAGGCTCAGCGGCCATGGCTCACGGGCCCAGCCGCTTCACGGCACGCGGGATCTTCCCGGACCGGGGCACGAACCCGTGTCCCCTGCATCGGCAGGCGGACTCTTAACCACTGAGCCACCAGGGAAGCCCTTCAACCTCATTTTTTTCTCTTGTCTGACTGTATCAGCTATGTCTTCTAAAACGCAGGAAGTAATAATGGGATAATGGACATTCTTGTCTTTTTTTCTGACACGTATGGGTGTGCTTCTTGTGTTGCACCATTAGGCGTGGTGGCTTTTATTTTCTTTGGTTAAAAGGTATCTCTATTCCTATTTATTATGTTTTATTCTGTAAAAACACTCATTTACTGAGTTTTTTGAACACTGGGAGTGTGTATTGAGTCTATTCAAATGCCTTTTGAATACATCCCACAGTCACTCTGACACTTTTACCCTTTCCCCAATTCCTGATGGAGGTGGTAAGTGGTTCCTTATGTCCAGCTCTTTCTTTCCTAATGGTGATGTAACATTTTTTTTCTTTTCTCCCCCAAGGGTTTGACGTCTTGGCTTCTGCTTCCCATTACTGGCCGTTGGAAAGTGTGGATGGGATCCACGAACTTCAGGAGACAACTGGAGGTAGACGGGGTGGGGACAGTAACCAGGGCCCCAGGAATGCACTTTCCCTAGGGAATCAGGGGCCGTTGGGAGGGACAAGGGAACAAAGAGCGTCCACTCTGAAGTCAGCCTCGATGACGGAGATGAATAAACATTTGTGTAGCTTCCCCCTAATCATTGTTATGGCAAGGGATTTTACTAGAACTTTTATATGTTTTTATGGTTGAAGGACAGAATTTATGCTTCAAAACATTAAGATGTGCATTTCGTCCAACAACCTTTAAACAAATGCAGTTGTTTTCAGCTTTAAGCGGTACATGATGGATCAGTCTCTGGACAAGTCCCGATGTACGTTTTCTAGGTGGGCACAAATGGGGTAATCTACATGCCTGCCAGAGCGGGGGCCCATTGGAACCTAGGGCCAAACGTCGTGCCAGCGAAGACTGACCCCCCTGTTTGCGGGGTCATGGTTTCACTTAGCAAAGGTACCCCCCCCCCCCACACCTACCTGTCAGCTCCTCTACACGTCACTGGAAGCCCTCCTGTGAAAAGATCCAACATCACCTAAGATGCTTCCAAGGGTCCCCAATTCCATGGAAGATAAAGTTCCTATCTGAAGTAATTCAGACATTCCGAGAAGGAGAAACCCCAGACAGCCCTGAGCACTTTTTGCATTCCAGTAAGAAGCTTTTTTGAAGTCTGAGTTTTGAGTGATTTGGGATGCTTTGACATTTTAATTTTTATTTCCTTATTCCACTTGATCATGTCCAACGACTGATGTGTATAACGGGAGAGTTATGTACGGCCGTCCTGGCACGCGCTCAGATTGTCTATACGGGTTCTTTGTAATGGATTAAACGCGCCCCCCCACCTTGCTGATTACTATGCTTTCCACACCAGCACACTGGTGTTTTCCTTATTCCTGGGACTTCACGTGCTGCCGTAAATTGCCACCTCAGATTCTAAAACCTTTTTTTTTTTCTAATTTGCAAATTGAGAAGCATTACAGCTGAAGTCTGCGGGCACCCTTAGAGGAGCTCAGTCAAGGAGCAGGGTCCCTGAAGGGCGCTGTCCTCCTGTGTAGGGCCACCGGAGGCCCTGCCTTATTCTGCATTGCCTCTTGCTTGTCTGCATATCAGGCAGCAGTGGCGGCCACAGGAAAACCTGGACTGGGCCACTGGGGCTCCATATTTTCTCGAAATAGTCTGTACCATAGGGATGGAAGGTCCCTCTGATAGTTATGTGATGACTACCTCAGGTTAAAAGAAATGGTTTCCCCTTGTTATCATCTAATTTTCTTTTCTCAGGGCCTTTACTTTAAAGCCTTTGAAATGAGATCATTCCAAGTGGAAACTGCATTGTCAAAAGAGCTCCTTGTTTAGGACCCAGGCGCTATTTTAGGAATTACTTCAAACAGAGCTCCAATAAAGATCCGTATATTTCTCTCCTCACCCCCTCAACTCATTTCATCGCCATAGATTATCAGATAGAATTACACTGTGGTTGAAGTTTGTTCACCCCAAGTGTTATTTTCCCGTAAATCTCGAACTCTATCGGTGTTTGTCCCCAGACGCTTGAATGACGCAGGTTTCCCCGCACTGTTCTGTTGGATCCATTCTTTACGTTACCGTGCTTGACCGCACGTTTCGGTTTGATTCCAGGCTTCACGTTTTACTCCTGGGGATAGTTGAACGGTGTTGGGAGTCATTGCATGGAGGCACTGCTTTGTCATTTGTCGCTGAATTCTCTGTTGTTTTGTCCATTCGTCATAATAACACGCGGGTGTTTTCATGCCGTGTCGCTGTTTCATCAGTTCTTGTGACATCACAACCGTTCATCCTTTTGTTAAGGCTATTTTATGGCCGAGTTCAATTTCATATCTCTCAACTAAGTATCTGGATGGGATCGGGAGCCAGCAAACCGCAACCAAATACAGCGGCGATCACGCCCTAGGTTTGGGACTGAACGGGGCCGCTGGACTTGCCCTAATGTCCCCTGAAAAAATAAGAGGGAGGTGGGGTCGGAAGAGAAAATCCAAGCTGTTTGCGGGATGAAAGGCACACTTGTCGATGCGTGTTGGGTTGAGAGATATGTCGGTTCCATTTGTTTTTGTGTCACTCATTCATTGTGCTTTTTTCTTTTGTTGTTTTACCCAGCATTACGAACCCACAACCTCACTGTACTTCCTCCCCATAATTCTACCTTTGTATATACCAATGACTCTGCCTACGCAAATTTCTCTGCAACCGTAGGTGAGCACACGTTTCTTCTGCATTCTGTCGAGTTTGGATCCGCAATGAATTGAAAGGCCATTCCAAGTTGGTTCTATATGAATTCCCTATATCTTGACTAGCAAACAAGCAAATAACCAGAAAAAGGGCCAAAGATCCAGGGTATTGAAGATAACAACTTCGAATTAGGTCTAAAGGAGTTACCACGGATTGCAGTATATTAGGGGGTGTCTCTACGCTTTCAAGCGACCAGGGTCTTCCAGACCAGCTGCTTGTTTTCAGAACAATACAGACATAAGATGAGCAGTTTCTACAAATAGAACTTGTTTGGATTTTTAAATGGATTCTTTGGAGGAGGAAAAACATGCCCTTTGAATGGAAAATTAAAGTCGATTTTAAAACACCTCATCAAAAATTTGATCTCTTACACACATTAAAATCGGCATTTCTTCTGTAGCTGGAATTTTTTTTTTTAATCATTAGAAGCTGTCTTCTAAGACACACCCACAAGAGTCATGGCTAAATGACTATCTTATTTAATAGCCTCCAGAGCCCGTATGTTTCGGATTTTGCTTATGTAGTACAGAGCAGAATGGATAGTAGCAATTGGGCAGCTCTCTGTCAGTGGGGAGAGTCAGCTCAGGTAATTTAGGTCTTCCTCCTGATCTTTTTACAATATGTAACCTGATTGCTCTTTCAACTATGGGGGGTTTCGCTTCCAAAATTAATTTTGCCAAGCAAACAGTCTGGTTTAGGGGTTTATACAGCCTCATTCAATCATGAGCTGTGAGTTGCCCATGTAACTTTGTAATATGTAGATCATCTCCAGCAATAAACGAGATAGGTTAAAAAAAAATAAGTTTAGGGCTTCCCTGGTGGCGCAGTGGTTGAGAGTCCGTCTGCCGATGCAGGGGACGCGGGTTCGTGCCCCGGTCCGGGAAGATCCCATGTGCCGCGGAGCGGCTGGGCCCGTGAGCCATGGCCGCTGAGCCTGCGCGTCCGGAGCCTGTGCTCCGCAACGGGAGAGGCCACAGCAGTGAGAGGCCCGCGTACCGCAAAAAAAAAAAAAAAAAAAAAAAAAAAAGTTTAAACACGATAAGGAAAAACTTGAAGCCCTTTGAGTTGGTATCCACATGCCAATGGTTGTCAGAAAATCTGAGCTGGGGTAGCAGTCGGTCCAAGAGCCTCCAGTGCTCTGTACGTCTTCATCTGGCTCAACGGCTCCAAGGGCAGGAGGCATGTGCCACAGGGCAGAGGGTCATCTGGGTGACTTTGACCCCAGTCAACAATACGTGACTCATCACCCTTGGCTTCAATCCTGTAAACCACTGACATCGCACTGACACCATCAGAGAGGTTTGCTATGGGAATGGGACAAACAAAAAGATGGCGGAGCTGGCGTCTCTGCCAGGACCGCTGGCCCTGCGGTCTTGTCGTTGGCGGGCTCTTCTGGGACGACTCGAAGTGTAGCTCTGCATGTCCTTCCTAGAGTTTGAAAATGAATTCTCTGAAAATCATGGGCTCCCATGTCTAGGATTGGGGGCTCTCAATGAGAACTCAAAAGGAGAGCGAGTTCACATGTAGTTTTACGTTCAAACTTGAATCTCAGTGTTTCACTTGGAAAGTCTAGTGTGAAGGTGGCAGTGAGAACCCATGAAGAGGTGGATGGAATGAGAGTTTAGGACAGTAGGAGAGTCTAATCACATGGCTTCTGGTAACTCAACTGTCGGCCAACGTAGCAATTATAATAGTGTTATATTATAGTACATAGTATACACTGGTATGATATTAATGTGATAAAATATTAATAGGATAGAATACTTAATATTTAATATTGACACAAATGTATATTATTTGTGATTTAGTTCTTAATTATGAAACGTTAACTACTGTTAGTATTATATAATAATATATAATGTTCGAAATATTTAATTATAAATATAAATTAACACAGTATACTTAGACGTAAGTTGTTTGTAAGCCTGACACATCTCTGGACGTTGCATCTCATGCGATCGTTAACCTACAGTGTTGCCATTCTTCTCACTTAGATATTGTAGAAGGAAAGGTCAACAAAGGCATTTACCTCAAGGAGGAAAAAGGAGTCACATTTCTCTATTACGGAAGGTACAAAACTTCCTGCATCAGTAATCCAGCACAGTGCGGCCCTGAGGGTGAGTGATGAGCTCCATTCTTTTTCTTTTTCTTCTTCTTCTTTTTTTTTTTAAGTTCATTTCATTGCCAGGTACCATCTGTTGCTCTGGGCCATGGCAGATGTGAAGGCGAAGTTCGGTGGCAGGAGGCGTGCAAATGTCACATACGGCTTTGAGGGGAGGGGAGGGGAGGGATAGGGAAGCAGACACCTAGAATTCTAATGAGAGACGGGTCCTGGAGATGGAATTAAAACACCGTCTCATGTCTCATGAAGGTGCGAGAGCAAAATATTTAATCTTGTAAAGCAAAATCAAACACACAACAACCACCAAAAAACCCAAGAAACAAACAAAAAAGAACCCTCCATAAAAAGCAGACACAGTGATGTCACACTGGAGTTTGGATGGGGCCATGGAGTTTGCGGGAAGTAAATTGATGGTGTGGCTCACAGAACGTTATTTCTGGCTCCAGGATGTTGGCGATGGATCTGGGCGGGGCGAGCCTTTTAAGGCTTGTCCCATGGGTTTGCTCCTTTTATATCCATCAAGATTGGAGGGAGCAGAGGAGAGAGATGTCCCAGCAAGAGGTTGCTGGTCTGTGGTTAGAATAATGCACATGGACGAAACACATAGATGCAAAAGAGAAGTTAGGAACCTATTCCTTCTTTTTTTTTGCTTCTTCTTCTTCTATGAAAAGTAAACTTGCTCTCCAGTGTCTGAGTGTCTGACAATGGACATCTGAGCCACATTTCAGAACTTTCTGGGAAATTGTTCTCTGCCATTCAAATCAGCTCCCAGTTTCCAAGTTCCATTATCCTAAGGAAATAAAACATTTTCTTTCTAGGAAAGAAGAAAGTTTAATGCAAGCCAATTTGAAAGCCCTAAGGCTTTTTGGACATCCAAGGCCTTATCAAAACCGCCCTGTGATGAATTCATTGTTCTTGGCTCTGGGCCATAATGGGTTACATTCCAGTAAAAGTAAACAAAAGCTTAACAAGGTGATAACATGTGGAAGGAAACGTTTTGGACTTCGCAGAACCCAGAGTTTTGAGAAAGGGTTTCGAGGTCCCAAACCACGCCAGGTTTACTAATCCACAGTTCAAGCTGTTCCTGAATTCAAACAGCCCTATAAACACAGCAGCCTTGTTTATTCCTCTAAATTTAAAACAGCCCCGCCTCAGCTACGAGGGCTAAGAGAAGCAAGAAGGCAAGCACGCCTGCCTCAGCCCTGCCGTGCCCTGCCTCGGTCAGGAAGGCTGTGAGGGGGGGGGCGGGGTCTCTGCCTGGTCTCTCTCTGGGTCTGTAGGGAACGGCCTCTCCCGGAGGACAGGTGTCTCTACGGCCTCAGCTACCAACTGGAATTGACCCGTGTGGGATGGAAGGTCCCGGGAATTCCAGTGGCTGGGACGATCACAGATGACCAGCCTTTGAAGGCTGACTATGATGGGACCAGTGGGGCAGCCCAGCTATTGCAAATCAGAACTATTGGGAGGTTTTACCTGAACTCTGCGGTCATAAATTAAGAGGCCTCCGAGCTGACTCTGGCCTGTGGCTGCATTTCGTTTTGCAAAATCACGGAGTTAAAAACTTTTAATTAGTTGCCAATGTTGAAAAATAGGAAGATTTCACATAAAAATATGAATTTCCAATTTCTCTTGAGAAATCCAGCCCTTCCAGCCGCCGGCCCATTCTAATTGGGTGGGGCTGAATGGAACGGCCCCCTTTGTGATGGACATTGCCCTTTGGTTCATCACAGACGTCTGACCCTTTGATCATTGGGCCGGTGGGGCACAGAGCACGTTAACGGCATGGGCTCCGAGGCCAGGTGGCCTGGGTTCCAGTTCCTGTTCTAATGCTTTCTGCGGTGACCTTGGGTAACCATCTAACCTCTGAGTCCAAGTTCCTTATCTGTAAAACGGGTCAATCAAAGTACCTTGCTCATGGGGTTGCTCTGAAGACTGGCACGTAGTTGGTCCAGCATTGAGAGGCCCTTGGGGTCAGGTTTGGGTGGCTCCAAACTTCCCTCCTGTCACCAGGATCTTGGAACTCACCCAATCTGCTCGCTTGTATGTGACCCTGTGACAGGGGCTGACATGGCTGGACTGATCATAACAATGACCCACAACTGCTAATCATTCAGTGTTCTAATCCCATTACATGTATTAATTCATTTCATCCTCAAAAAATAAAACGAGACAGACGAGAGCTCAGGTGGTAGAGAGAGCTGTGAACTTTGGCTTCACCTCCCACCCTGTTGACAGCTTTTCCTGTGTCATGTTAACTGGAGCCTTTTAAGGTGTTTTTCGGGTGGCCACTTTCTCTAGAGAATGGCACATATCCAGGGAAGCCAGGGAGCCTCAAGTCAGCCTCGGCCCCCAGAGACCGTGCTGCTGGGGGGCTTAATGCGAATGCAGAGGGAGGTTGGGTATTCCTCCATCCACCTCCCTTGGTGTGGTCTTCAGACAGGGCCACCGAGCATGGGTGCCATCCTAAGGACCACTGCATGCATCTCCCCATTTTACTGAGCACATTCTTTGCTCTGGTGGGTTTCCCTGGGGCCTCAAATAGCTTGTATTTCTGGGTTTAAGGAGAACAGCGAAGGTCTGTCCGGCATTTTCCAAATCAAAGTCCACGTAGCATGTGACGTAGGTGAGATGATTTCGGGTGCACTTGGAGCGATTAAACAATTAATGGTTATGTTTTTATTTTAAGATAGCTCGTCAGAAGCTTAAGATAGCTTTCATAGATATTATTTAGGATGAGACTTCAGTAAGCAGTAAGCTTTGAGCGGGTTGACTTAAAGAACGGTGTTTCATAATAATAATCTAGGTGCTGTTCAGATAAGATGAAAATGTGAGTGATTGAAACGTAGGCAACATTGGATCAGCCTTTTCAGATACATTGATCTAGCGTCCTCCACGTGTTTTTCTGGAGGTGATGGTGGGCACAAATGTATGTCCCATTATTCTCATAACGAAACTTATATATAGATAAGGTTGTTATAATAATAATGGGTTTTATACATATATATATATTGGCCTCACTGCACAGCTTGTGGGGTCTTAGTTCCCTGACCAGGGATCGAACCCGGGCCCCAGCAGCGAAAGTGCCGAGTCATAACCACTGGACCGCCACAGAATTCCCCCATTTCAATAAAGAGAGAAACGCTCCCCATGCCCAGTCTGGCAGGTCGACTGTTTCCATATTTGTGATTTCCCAATTCTCTTGTGGCCTCTGTTCATAGTTTTGGCTGATTTTCTTCTTTTTAAAGAATGTTTTAGGAGACAGGATTGAGGTTTAGAGCTTTTCAAAAAAGGAGGAAACATCTGAGCAGTTTAGCTGTCCCTCTCCGAGTTCTCAGGTAGAACGTGGAATCGTATTCCTCCGCCAGGCTACTCACTCCAAGCTCTCGAACCCACACCTGCTCACCCTAGGGCTTCTCTCCACCCGCTCAGCCAGCTTCCCTTGTTTCTCTGAGCTGAACGTGAGGCCTGCCTTTTGGCAAATGGTGTCTCCTGGGCAAGTTTTCTCATGGGTGCTGGGTGCAAATGCAGGAGGAACTTTTGAGAGAAAAAGGCTATTTGAACATTAACCGAAGGAAACACAGTCTATGTTCCGTAAATACTGAGGTGTGTCACTGCCAGCTCCCACGACTAGCAAACACACAACCGGGGAAACTCAACGTGGGAAGGGACTCTTCCTGAAATGTTCCAGCGTCTTGTTTCATTCCCCTGTAGACCGTGAGAGCTCGGCTCGAGTGTTACTTTTGCAGGGATGCGTCCCAGACCAGCCGCGCTCCTCCGTCTGTGTTCTCACATCTCCCTGAATGTTTTCCCTCCAGCCCGTGCACCGGTGGGGATGACCTGCTCATTGTCTGTCTTCCTTCTTTGGCCTTTAGCTCTGTGAAGGCAGGGACTCTGTCTCGGTCACTGCTGTATTTTCAGGGACGGGTGTCAGCGTCGTAGATGTTTGATCCACGTCGCTTGAACAGATACGTCTAGTCTAACTGTCTTTTTGATGTTAAATTCTTTTGAATGCTTCCCCAGCAAATGTCTGATGGGCTGTCATTTGAATATCACCCTCGATGGGTCCTTCTCCATTCCTAAAGGGGCCTGTCCCATTTTTGCACTCCTTGGACCTTTAGAAACTTATTTCTGTTATTGGATTAAATTCCATCTTGAGTAATTATGTCTAATTTGAGTTCAACTCTAAATCACCTTGGCTCCCCGCAGGAAAGACATTCTCTCTGCTTTACTCATTAGCTCTACCTTTCCTCCCTCTGGAAATGCGCCCTTTGCTTTTCCTCTCGTGCGTTAGAGCTTCCCCTGCTTATAAACACCAGGAAGCCTGCTACAGCTCCGCAGCAGCAGCTGGGAAACCTCACCGTCCACATTCCCTTCTTCTCAACTCCGATAGGACTTTTTTGCCCTTTGCATTAGGTTACTAAATTTAAAAAGCTGTCAACAAAATGCTAAAATATTTGCAGAATTGAGTTTCAGGACGGTAATTTCCAGAATGGTCTGCTGGATACAGGCTGGGCATGGATCCAACTTCTGTCTCCCTCCGATGACTGGGGGTTATGGGGCTGTTGGAAAGCCTGATGGAGCCTCAGAGAGAAGTATTCATTCAGTATGCCCGTTTCGCAGAGGGGGAAACCGAGGCCCAGAGGGGGCACAAGACAGCCTAGAGCCACATGGCGATTTAGTGCAGAGTATCTCAAAGTGTTGTTTCCAGACCATCAGCAGAAGAGTCTATTGTAGAGATCGTTAAAAATGGAAGTTCTCAGGCTCCAGCCCAGAACCCACTGAATCAAAATCTCCATGGGTGAGGCCTGGGAATCTGTAGTCTTAGCCAGGACCTCCAGGTGATTCTCATGGACCGAATCACAGAACTGGCCAAGGCTGACTCCGTCCCACAGATGTGTTTTGTTTGCTGGCATTATGTCGATTCTCACATATTTTATATTTTAATCAGCTTTCTAAATTGTTCTCGACAGGATGGGTGGGTCCAAATAGCCTGGCTCACTGTTTGCAGAAACAGAGCCTCTCTCACGGTGCTTTAAATGTTTTTTTTTTTTTAATTAATATCTAATTCTTATATAAGAGAAAATTTCATTAAAAAGTCTATACTTCTGACTTCTCTTTAAAAAATCAGAAAATCCGACAGTGTTCCCTGCCCACTGGTTACTGACTGTTTCCTTTGGAATGGTCCAGTGGTCTCCAGATTTCCTGAGTCCCCAGCGTTCTCAGTTCCCTGCTTGCTGAGACTGAAGGGCAGCTGCCACTCACCTGTTGGTCTCATAATAATGAGAAGAGAAATGGTTAGTGTGAAAGAGAGTCCTACAGCACCAGGCATTTCTAGAAGAAATTAAGCAGAGCCTTCTTGGGGGGCAAGAAGGGTAGACATGAGTAGTATTTGATATATGCAGTGTTTGATCTGAGAAGGTGTGTCTGCGTGTTGAAAGATACAGCCTGAGCCGCCTTCGAGAAACACGCTGGCCGTCTTACAGAGTCAGTCCTCCTGGCGAGATGGGCTTTTGAGTTTACGGCCTCTGTCGTGTACACTAAAGTCTGAGAAACACTGCCCCTTTGGGTCTCTATCGTCTTTCTCTCTGCATTTCATATATCACATGTTCTCCTACCACTGCAAACTCAACTATGGCTGAAGGTGGAACTCCTTATCTTTCACCCGGTGTCTCTACTATTATCCAGATTTCCCCGCCACTATGACCTTCAGCTCTTTTTCTCTCAAAAGTGTGCTCTTTGCTGTATCATTTCTCCCACCGTATTTGATCGTTACTTCCTTATCTTGTAATCATGGAGCTGGAAAAAAATCTAAGGATACAGTGTGGAAGTGTCACCATCGTCACAGCTTCTCTTTGTCAAGTAAAAATCTGATATTATTAGGGAAGACAACACTGGTCCATGGAGTTGATACCTTGTAATGTTTCTACTCTAAGAGTAAGGTCTCTCGTATTCACTGGACCATATGTAGCCTCACACTTTGCTCCTCAATTGTTCTGTGTGTCTAGGATGAATAAGAGAATCTTGTGAACCATTCTCTTTGTGGTTTTTTGGCAGCTGGGTCTCCACAATGTTGAGAATGGATGAGAGTAGATCACTTGAAATTTGTACCGAGGAAACTTACACAGCCAGATGTAATTCTATTCTCACAGTCCTAAGGTGGACAGAAAAAAATGGCATGTCATCCCCTTAACTCAACTTTTGTAACGTCGACTATCCAGGCAGTGAGGCAGGATGTGTTTATGCCAAAGAAGAAGGCCAAGAGCGGGTTATTTACTTTAATAGGTTGAGGTTGAATGATGTAATTATCTAAATTTCCAGTCATGCTAGAATGTTTTTGAGACTAGTGATTCTTAAATTTCATTCACTTTTAAATTGTTTTCATGATTTTTTTAACCATATACACATAGCGCCTGAGCTATAATACTCATACCTTTTCTTTACATTTTACTTACTTTGATTCAATTGAAAAGGAAACTTTATATCACCCTCAAGAACTGAAAACCAATCTTGGTTCCCATAAGTAGAAGATACCTATACTGTTGAATTCTACGTGGGTACCATGGCCAACCAGAGGCTCTAAATTTGAGATGTGGCGTTTCTGTGTTAAAATGGGGATTAGCAGTTGTTACTTACGTACGAATGGACTTTCTCCTTGTCACAATCAGAAGAGCTGGAAGACCATCGAGAAGGGACTCACGTGATTCATGTTATGTGAAAGCACGCCTGGATGCTAAAATTTTCTTGGAGAAAGTGTCCGACACCAGAGGGGGTGGAATTGTCAACTCTTAGAAAGATGTAGGTGAAAATCCTCATATCTACCTGTACTCTGCTGAAATGCAGAGGTAGGGATCACACCTCAGGGTCTTAGAAAATCAGAGTTAGGCATCTACGGCAGAACCTTGCTGGTGGACTGCTACCTAGGTGTCTGGGTCTTTTCTCAGCTTAGCCAGGAAGCCCAAATCTCCCCATCCCTCTCTCCCAGCCTGTGCTCTTTTGGAAGCACTCGGCAGGTGGTCACTCCGTAGAGATGCTCTGCCACCAGAACCCTGCACACTTGCTTCTTTCCTCCTCCTTCTTGGCCACACCGCACAGAAAACGCGCTTAGAATCCTACAGTTGGTAGATTCCCTTGACATCCTCTATTCTTAATAAAGAAACCACAGCCCCAGTTCTGGAGCCTCTCTTGACCAAAACCTGGGAGAACATCCAACTTCCATGCCTGAGATACGCCGTAATAAAATTAGATGTTGAACCAGCCAGATCAGATTAAAGGCCTTCCCAACCGAGCAGAATCGCTTTTCTTTTCTTTTTTTTTTTTTACTTTTATGAAATCCTTTTTATTTTGAGATAATTGTCAATGAACACGCAGTCAGTTGTAAAAAATAATACAAAGCAACCCTACGTACCCTTAACCCATTTAGCAGTGGGTGAAGCTGAGTGATTACGTCAGGCAACTTGAGGTGGGGAATGTCCTGATCTCCTTTGTGGGCCCGGGGTCATCACAGGCGTCCTTACAAAGGCAAGGGGCAGAGGGGCAGAGTCAAAGAGAGATGTGAGGATGGCTTTGAAGTTGGGGGAGGGGCCGGGAGCCCAGGAACGTGGGCGCCTCTAGAAGCTGGAAGAGGGTGGGAACAAATTCTCCTCCGCAGCTTCCCAAAGGGACACAGCCCTGCTCGCCTCCTGATTTGAGCTCAAGCGAGACTTCTACCTCCAGAGCCCTGAGAGGGAATCACGTTGTTACCAGGCATAGAACTTACGCGGTGATTTGTAGGAAACTAACACAGAGAGAGGTACCGTCTCAGATTTCCCTCCTAACCGCAGCTCTCAGACCCAAGTCTCTCCTGGCCACATCTGCCTCACCAGCCTCACCTGCTTCTCTCTTACCCTCCTGGCCACATCTTGTCGCAAGACTGATATGAGGTCTCTGCTCCTTAAACGTTCCACGGTCCTTCGTCCTGTGCCTTCCCTTGTCCGAGTCACACCCGTTCCCTTCAGATCTCAGGCAAAGCGACCTTCAGGAAGCCTCTCTCAGCCTCCAGGGTAGATGGCGCCCTGCTCCGATGCTTGTCGTTCTTGTCTCTCCTCCCTGAGCTCCTCACACCCGTCACTGGGGGGACCCCCGCATGACTATTCACGTCGGTCTCTCCCTGCCCACACGGTAGTAAGTCCAGGAGCCCAGGGACCCCAGGGTCTGCTCATTTTTCTGCCTCCAGACCCTCCCTCATAGTGTCTGACGTATATCAGCCACTGATTAAATGTTCGTTGAATGAATGAGGGTGCTGCTATGAACTGAATGTGCGCTCCCCAAATTCATGTGTTGAAATCTTATCCCTATGATAGTATTTGGAGGTGGGCCTCTGGGAGGTGGTTAGGATTCAATGAGGTCACGAGGGTGAGGGGTTAAGGCCCTTATAAGCAGAGGAGGAAACACGGGCTCTCTCTGTGTGCACGTACCAAGGGAGGCCGCGTGAGGATAAAACCAGCAGGAGGGCTTTGCTGGCAACATGATCACAGCCTCCCAGCTTCCAGAACTGTCAGAAATAGCTGTTGTTTAACCCACCCAGTCTGTGAGGTTCCGTTACAGCATCCCAAGCTTCCCGCGTCAGGTGTTATCTGAGGTGAAACCACAGCCCGAGAGGGAAATTGATGGCCTTGTTGTTTTTTTTTAAGTTTTATTGGCTTTAATATCAAAAAAATTTTTTATTGAAGTATAGTTGATTTACAATGTTGTGTTAGTTTCTGCTGTACAGCAAAGTGATTCAGGTATACATATGTGTGTGTACCTTCTTTCTGGTATTCTTTTCCATGATGGTTTATCACAGGATATTGAATAGAGTTCCCTGTGCTCTACAGTAGGACCTTGTTGTTTATCCATTCTATATATACCAGTTTGCATCTGCTCATCCCAGACTCCCACTCCATCCCCCCGCCACCCACCCTTCCCTTCGGCGACCACACGTCTGTTCTCTAGGTCTGTGAGTCTGTTTCTGTTTCATAGATAGGTTCATTTGTGTCATAGTTTAGATTCCACATATAAGTGGTATCGTATGGTCTTTCTCTGTCTGACTTACTTCACTTAGTACGATAATCTCTAGTTGCATCCATATTGCTGCAAATGGCATTATTTCATTCTTTTTTATAGCTCAGCCGTATTCCATTGTATACATGTACCACATCTTCTTTATCCATTCATCTGTTGATGGACATTTAGGTTGTTTCCATATCTTGGCTATTGTAAATAATGCTGCTATGAACATTGGGGTACATGTATCTTTTTTTAAATTTATTTTATTTTATTTATTTTTGGCTGCGTTAGGTCTTTGTTGCTGCCCGCGGGCTTTCTCTAGTTGTGGTGAGAGACTCTTCGTGTGGTGCGCAGGCTTCTCGTTGCGGTGGCTTCTCTTGTTGCGGAGCATGGGCTCTAGGCGCGTGGGCTTCAGTAGTTGTGGCTCGCGGGCTCTAGAGCGCAGGCTCAGTAGTTGTGGCGCATGGGCTTAGTTGCTCCGCAGCATGTGGGATCTTCCCGGACCTGGGCTCGAACCCATGTCCCCTGCATTGGCAGGCGGATTCTTAACCACTGTGCCACCAGGGAAGCCCACATGTATCTTTTTGAATTAGAGTTTTCTCTGGATGTATGCCCAGGAGTGGGATGGCTGGGTCATAGGACACTATTTTTTAGTTTTTTGAGGGACCTCCATACTGTTCTCCATAACGACTGCACCAATTTGCATTCCCACCAACAGTGTGGGAGGGTTCCCTCCTCTCCACACTCTCGCCAGCATTTGTTATTTGTGGACTTTTTAATGGTGGCCATTCTGACCGGTGTGAGGTGACACCTCATGGTGGTTTTGATTTGCGTTTCTCTGATGATTAGCGATGTTGAGCATCTTTTCATGTGCCTGTTGGGATGGCGTTGGTTTTGATGCTCTCAGCATCACTCCACCACTCCAGAACATTCTTGAGCCTGCTCTGCTGGCTCTGGGTGGTTCTCATGGAAACTTGCTTTCAGCTGGTTGTCACAGTCGACATGTGTGGATAAGCTCATGTCCTCTCATGCCATTGCACTGTAGGTGGACGTGTGTCTCTCACAGGCCTAGGGCCACCTCTGTCTTGAACCAAGTCCTCTTGGAAACGGGAAAGGGTGGAGAGTCTCCTTGCTCCCCCTCTCACCCTGCAGCCGCTTCTCCAGCATCCTCCCCCACATCAGCCACCCACAGTAGTGGTCAGGAAGGAAGGAGGGAGCCATGTGCACATCCTTGTGGTGGCCTTTGGTGGGACTTTGGGGTCAGGAAGGGGACTCCTCTGTGGATTGTCAAACTTCAGCTGAAATGTTGTAAGCAACAGAAATGCAACTCAGCTAGGCTTCGGGGATTTATTGAGTGGATCCAGGTAAAGACTGTGTTCTGGTTATCGACTGCTGCGTAACAAGCACTCCCAAACTTAGCAAGTGCAACACAATTTAGCATCACCTCTCATGGTCCTGGGGGTTGCCAGGGCTCTCACGCTGCTGCAGCCGTGGCGGCCAGGACTGGGTCCTCTGAAGGTGCCCCTGAGGTGGATATCCAAGACCACTTTCTTTTTTTTTTTTTTTTCCAAGACCACTTTCTTCACTCACATCTCTGGCACCTCCAGCTCCTCTACATGGTTTCTTTCTCCACCAGCAGAGTCTGGACTTGTTCCATGTTGGCTTTGAGCTCCAAGAGGCAGAAAGCTGAAGCTCCCAGGCCGTTAACAGCTGCACCTGGAACTTGGCCATGGCCACTTCTGTTGACTCCGCTTGGTCAAATCAGCCAGAGGGCAGGTGGAGAAATTGGCCTGAGTCTTGGTGGAGAGCGGGAAGGTCACATGGCATGAAAGCAGATGGGATGGGAGACGGTGTGGCTTCTTTGGGAGATGGAGCGTGCCACAAGCTGGGTCCAGGTGCTTAGGTAACATCACCAAAAGTTTGTGTTCCTCCATCGCTCTGGCTCTGTTCCAAGAAGGCTTTCCAGGTGTGATAGCAACGTCCACCCAGAGTCTCCAGGACTCCCTTTTATTGGCTGAAGCCTGTCCATCTCTGAGCCAGTGCCTGTGATTCCAACTGGTCCAGCCCATGGGAACCTGGGGCTGTGTGGTCAGCCCCACCCAATCTAGAGGAAGTAGGAGTGGGGAGGATGGTCCCCCCCCAAGAACGTGGAGGTGCTGTGCTGGGCGAGGGAGGATGGATGCCGGGCTGCTACATCACCTGTGGGTCACCTTGCCCTCCCTGCTGCCTGCTGCTTTGGTCCACTTTGAGTTACCAACATGCAGGGCACGGTGCTGAGTCCAGGGGTCTGGGAAGAGCTGCTCCTCTACCTGGAGAGATTCCCTACCCACCCCTGCCTGCCGCCTCTGCCCCGTCCACAGCAGACACCGGGAGGATAACGCACAAGAAGACTTCCTCGCCTAGCCCAGGTCTGTAGTGTGCATTTTTCTCCTCCATGGAATGCCTTCGAATCTTTTTTGTCTAATTCAGTGAGTGAGTCCTCTCCCAAACAACACTGTCTCTAAGGGAAGACAGAGAGATGACAGGTGCAGACTCCAGAGCCAGACCGCCTGGTTGAAATACTGACTCTGTCGCTGGCTGTGTGGCCTTAGACAAGTAACTTTACCTCTGTTGGCTTCAGTCCTCTCACTTGTAAAATGGGGACCGTACTAACACCTAGCTCATAACCCTAACTGTAACCCTAACCCTAACCCTAGTCAGGAGGAATAAAAGAATTAATACATGAAAATTCTTAAGATATTCTGTCTTGCTCAAAGTAAGTTCTCTTTAAGCAGTAGTGATCCTACTTTTCTTTATAAGGTGTTCTTTATATAGTAAGGAAATTCATTTCTTGTTTGTTCAGTGTTTTACAAAAAATTTTTTCCTGGGTTGTCATTTGTCTTTTGACTTTGTCATGGTAAATTTTTTGCCTTGCAAAATTTTGTAATATTTATGCACTCAAATGTATCCACCTTTTCTTGGGATAGCTGGATTTCTTTTCTTTTCTTTTTTTTTTTTTTTTGGTCTTATTGAGAAAGAACTTTCCTCACGTTATTTTTTCGGACGGATGAGGATTCAATGCTCATAAGAAGAAGAAAAGTATTGAATCAATTTGTCAATATTGCGCTTCTTTTTTTTCAGATTTTTTCTCCTTTGTACTGACAATTCCAAGTGCAAGAAACAAAGTTCCTGAAAATGCTAATATTCGAGGGCTCGTTGTGAATCTTTTAAGACTCTGTGAAGACATAAATTGATATTTAAACACAAGCTGTTCCTCAGATAGAAATGATTATTTTGTAGGCTGAATGAACAAAAATGAAAAGCTTGGCTTATAGTAACCATTGTTTGCTTCAATCTTCCCTTACCTAATGCCAAATTGAATGTTTTATTTTTATTTTTCTTCCTGGACAGAAAGATATTTGGCCAAGACAGGAGTGAAAGGAATTTTTAAATGCAGCTAAGTGTTTGGAAAAAATGGACTTTTGTGAATCCCGCTGGGACTTCGTTTCATAACAAAAGTTTCGCAATGTGCCGTGTTTGTGTCCATGTGAAATTGGTTGTTTCTGAGTGGAGAGGCATGGCAGGAAGGCTTGGGGCTTTGTTTTTGGACTCTGCACCACTGCAGTGCAAGGCAGACAGAAGTACTGGGATGCCCTGGGCCTGGGAGTCCCCTCCACCTGCTGAGTGGGACAGTGTCTGGGGCAGCCCAGCCGCCCTCCGAGCAAACTGCTAAAGTCCCATCCTTTCGTTGGCGTGACCTGTGTCCCAGGGCACTTTTGGGGACTTTCCTTTTTCCTCAATAGCCCTGAGAACATGCTCCTTATGTCTCTGAGCTCTACCCTGGAGTCTATCTGAGCCTCCTCTGTTATTTTGAGGTTCCTCTTTACATTAAAAAAAAAATTAGAGAAATTCCAAACCAGGGAATTATATATTATTATGAATTACATATATAATTCTAATATATAATTGTATATTAATTAATAATTAAATATTCCCATGATGATTATATCATCGTGCCATGTTTTACATGTTTATATTCATCGTATTCAGGCTTTCGACCCACAAAGGTATAATGCAATGTTATTGTCACGAGACGTTTGAACAACTCGTGACAAATGTGTTGATCCATAAAGCATTACAGCCAGGATGGGTGGTGATGCGACACAAGTTGGTACTTGATGACAAATGTCTTCTAGTAATTCAGACTCTCTTGGACTGTGCCCATGATCTCACCTGAAGATAAGATACAAAGTCTAAAATTGGTGCCATTTATATAAATAAGGCCCAGGGCAAATGGCCGCCCCCGCTCCCCTACCAGCCCCATCCTGGGCCTGTTTGGATCAAGTCTGGGCACCTCCTCTCTCAGCATCAATGAAGCCTTCCCACCACAGAGCCTGGGCCAGCTTGGGAGGGATGAGGCCGCCTGAGTTATTTCCGGCTTTCACCACCGAGTCCAGGCAGGCTGCACGCATTCTCACACACACACACACACTGTTTACTTATGGGCAAAGAAAGGGTAAATGTTACTGGATTCAGAGAAGCAGAGTGGAGGTAATCAGGGATCCAAAGGGCAATTCCAGGAGCCTCCGGCCAGGAGTGGCCACTGTCGCCCCTCGCCCGGGAGCCTGCCCCTGGGTTGCACAGTGATCGTGGGTCGGGGTCTTCACCATCGAGGGCTGGCCTTGTTCCTTACACTCCCCCTGCTTCCAGTGATGGAGACACACCCACCAACGGGCCAGCTTGTTCATACCATTTAGTCCACGCGGAGCCTGGGGACCGGCTCAGGAGTCTGCGGACTGGCCGTCTCGGCTGCCAGGGCCTTCGTGTGCCCCACTTTGATGGGAATGAACAGTTGTAGGTTTCAAAGCCTTTCAAAGTGGCTTCCTCTCTGACTAGAAATGCCCTACTGGGAATTTATCCTAAAGGCATCTAATCTGAGACGTGCAGAAAGGTTTAGCTTCCGGTTCTGTTTGGGAAATTAAAAGTCGAAGGAAACTTTAAGACACAGCCATGGGGGAAGGGGTTTGCTGGTTTTTTTTTTCTTTAAAAAAAAAATTACAGTTCCTGTTTATTTTATTTTTTGGCCATGCCATGTGGCTTTCGGGATCTTAGTTCCCCGACCAGGGATTGAACCCGTGCCCTTGGTGGTGAGCGCACAGAGTCCTAACCACTGGACCGCCAGGGAATTCCCTAGAGTTCCTGTTTAGAATGTCATGAGGTGCAGATACAAACAATGATGACATAGAGGTGTATTTATGGACATTGGAGGGGGTCTATGATGTAGTAAGTTTTCAAAACATGTGGCTTATAAACCGTTATGTATGAGTTGGTTCCTTTCTCTGTAAAATACGTTTATGGAGAGGCTTTGGAAGGAGCTACCTTAACTGCCGACGTCTGTAGGTCAGACTGAGTTTGGGTCTAATCTGAGTCAGTCTCTAGTTCAGGGACCTTGGGCAAACCGGACTCAAGTTTCTTCATCTGCCTAACGGGGTAAGCCAATGAATGATAATCAGGTTTTGTAGTATTTATGAGGAGAGGATTCATTTAAAACCCTTAGTAAAGTGTCTGGTACTTAGTGAGCTACCTGTTTTTATGGTTTGTATTTTCTGAATCGAGCATACACTGTCTCTGGAATGAGAAAAAAGAAAACTGCCTTTTAAATGAAAAACAAAGAGCAGCGAGAACGACCTGCTTCAGTGAGGTTAAGTCCCGTCCGTTTTTCATTAAAAGTAACCCCACGCCTTTTCTGTCCTCAGGGGTCACGTTCTCTTTTTTCTGGAAGACGCAGGCAGAACATTCCAGAACAACCCCTTTCGCGTTCGGGGGACAGGTCATTTCCAACGGGTTCAAAGTCTGCTCCAGCGGTGGCAAGGGCTTCGTGGAGCTGTACACGCGTGAGAACTCCATGACGTGGGAGGCCACCTTCAGCCCCCCAGGTAAGGGCGCCGCTGGCCCGGAGGGATGCTCAGGGAGGCGTATGGAGGCCAGACGCTCCGCTGTCGGTCCCCTGGCCTGCGGGCGGTTGAGCCCCGTCCTCTCAGGGGCTGCTTGGGAGGACTTGCTGGAAAGGGTGAGATGACATCCTCTGTGGAGATGTCTGCACGGCAGATGAGGGGCGGGGTCCTTCGGGCGGACGCCTGTGCTCCCCCTGACCACGGGATGACTGGGTCGCCGCACCATGTTACTTAGTGCCCCGAGCCTCAGCTTCCCTAGTGAAGGCATTAATGATACTTACCTCACAGCTCGGGGGAAATTAAATGGAATATTGCATGCGGAGTGGTTATTGTTTCTCCTTCTTTTCCTGTCCTTCCCCTTCCTCCTTCTACCCCTCCTTCTTTTTAGTGCTGTAGACTTGCAGATGTTTAGACTTCGCCGTGAAAAAGGTTTTGGAAAAGAGGGGCTGACGATTAGGGGAAAGAAAGCTGGCGGAGGGGAGGCGTGTGGGCACCGGGCCAGCGAGGGCCTGGGATTCAGGAGGGATGGTCTGGACCAGTGTGGGGACTGGGCGTGTGCAGATGTGGCTGAGTGCGTAGGTGGGTGTTGGGAGGCCACGTGGTCCGGTCCTCTCTGACGATTCCTGTTTCCCCCGGGGCTCAGTGTGATCTGCCGCTGGCCGGGCATGAGGTCAGAGGTGTGGGCCAGGAAGCTGGGGGAGGCCGGAGGTCTGGAGTGGGAACTGAGATGGGGAGAGGTGATGGGGGACTCAGAATGTCTCGAGGTAGCGTGGACGGGCTGCCCAGTCCAGACTGGAGACTGAGAAGGGAATCGCGGAGGTGGAGGGCAAAGTGAGAGTCTAGAACGATCTCCTTCAGGAGGAAATGACATCTCTGACACAGGCAAGGAGAATTCATTTTCGGACCATTTAAAGGAGGCTGCGTGTCTCAGTTGTTAAAAAACCCTGGACCCTGGAGCCACGCAGCCTGGGTCAATCCCGCCCCGCACCCCTCTGCCAGCTGTGCGCACCCGGGCGCCTTACTTGCCTGCTCTGTGCCACAGTGCGCTCATCTGTAACGTGAGCACAACGACAGTATCGGGTCATAGGGTGACTGTGAGAGCGGAATGAGCTAACACACGAGGAGCCCACAGGAGACGGGCCCCGTGAGCACCGGACACGTTTGCTCGATTCTACCGCTGCTGTGAGCTGGGACCAAGCTCGTACCTCCACCCCCGGAAAAGGGGCAAATTCGGTGCACACGGAGTTTGAGAGAATCTTGCGTGTTTGCCCTCTCTGATCCCCGAGGCCAGAGCTTGTCTCTGCGTCCTCTACCTGTTCAGACCTGCCTGTCCTGCCCCTGTTCATGGCTCTTATCACCTTCCACCTGCTATCGGTCTCTTCCGTAAGAGTCTGACCTCCGTGCCCCTTGGGGCTGACACAGTATCAGGCACCCAGTCGTTTATCTTGAACATGTTTTAAGGTCAGATCTGCTGAATCCTGACTGTTTCCCCACCCAGAGGAGTGGGGAGAGGTGTAAACATTTCTGCCTGGCAGTGTGCTCTTTATTTGTTCATTGAAGGGATTTTCACGCTCCAGGGCAGTGATACTTTGGCCCTGTCTCGGATCCAAGCGCTCTCTGGAGACTCGCGGTTAGAAAGTCGCACAGTCCCGAGCGAGAACCCCGGGGTAGCTGCTGGGTGATTTAAGATGACGGCCCGGCTCGGGTCATAGGCTTCCTATAAGGGGCGTCTTCCAGCAGCAAGTCCCTGAGGGCGTCTGAGCACACACCTGCACACGAGGTGTGGCCCTTCGTGGGGCAAGCTGCCATCAAAGTCCAGTGAACTTTCTTCCTGTTGGTGAACGTGGTTCTCATGACAGAGAGACGGGTCATCACCAAGGCTCCTGATAGAGGATCCCGACGGAGCCAGGAGTGGTCTGTTCTCCCTCGGTGCTGCCATATTGGTTGCTATCACCTGCTTGAGGTCAGGG
The DNA here is from genome assembly GCF_008692025.1 of Phocoena sinus. NCBI lineage: Eukaryota > Metazoa > Chordata > Mammalia > Artiodactyla > Phocoenidae > Phocoena > Phocoena sinus. The sequence goes on from NC_045776.1 coordinate 88,201,287, forward strand.
CAGAGGTGGGTTTCAGTGGCCTTTGGGCTGAATCAGGTCCTCAGATAGGTCTCATTGACCTGCCCTGTGCTGGCCTAGGCTGGATTAACAAAATATTTTTGAACAAGTTATGACCATTGGTTATTACTTCATTTAATTTAAAATGGCAAAGGGTCTCTTTGAACGGCGTCTGGGGTTTGCTGTGCTCCTAAGGACTGAGGGAAGTGAGATGTGGATTATGACCTATATGAGGACTCAGCCAACGGTAGCACTGACCCATCATCATGAGAAAGAGAAATGTGCTTAAAACTAGAATGACCACTGACTGCATGGAGAGCTCGACCCACATCGTGAGAAGGGTGTCTCTGCTCTTTCCCAGGCCCCTACTGGACTCATGTCCTATTTACATGGAAGTCCAAGGAGGGCCTCAAAGTCTACGTCAACGGGACGCTGACCACCTCAGACCCAAGTGGAAAAGTGTCTCATGCCTACGGGGAGCCCAATGTCAACCTCGTGATCGGGTCGGACGAGCGCCAGCCCAAGCGCTACGAGAACGGCGCTTTTGACGAGTTCATCATCTGGGAACGGGCCCTGACGCCGGACGAGATCGCCATGTACTTCACAGCTGCCATTGGTCAGTGAGAGGGGAGGGGCTGCGGGCCGGCTGTGACGTTAGCTCCTGGGGAGGGGGCGGGCTTCGTGGCCACCTCCCCTTCCCAGCATTTTTCTTCTCCTCCCTCTCCTGACGCGGCCGTCAGCGCTGAAGGCTGAGATGTGTCCTGATCGGCCTCACAAATACGGTGGGTCTTCTAGAGCCCCTGCTCTCTGAGATGGAGGAATCCACAATTTCCCAGAAACACGCTGGGATGCATATTCTCCTGCCGTCACCAGGGAGTTTTCCAGGTGTTCGTGACAGATGTTCCAGGTCCATTAGGGCCTTTGATCCACAGATGTCTACCACGTGCCTCCCGCGTGCCAGACTCACCCACCACGGGCCCTCGGCGCGCCCCCCAGGACGCCCCCTTCCTGCTTAGCACAGAGCGGTGGTTCAGATCAGGAACCCGGGGGACAGCTGGACCTGGGTTCAGGTCCTCAGTCAACCACGATGAACTGTGGGACTTGGAAAGTCACTAATTTAAAAAACGGAGGTAAAATTCATAAAACGTGAATGTCACCATTTTACAGTGTACAGCTCAGTGGTACTTACTATGTCCACATGTTGTGCAACCATCACCCCCAAAGGGACCCAGCACCAGTGCGCAGTCAGTCCCCCTGTCCTCCTTCCCCAGCTCCCGGCAGCCACTGATCTACTTTCTGTCTCTATGGATTTACCTATTCTGGACATCCCATATAAATGGAACCATATGTGACCTTTCGTGTCTCATATGACGTCACTAGGAATCTCTGTTTTGGACTCTGCCTTCCTTCGCATAAAGATCTGTCTGCACAGGAAGCTGTGAGCTAGGGCTGCAGGTACCCAAAGGGGGCGTTTCCCTGGGTGACCTGTCTGGAGGGGGCCCCTCTTCTAACCTGTTAGCTAGAGCAGTGCCATTTTCTGATGGGTCGGTCCAGCCGACGTGGCCTCTTCTTTTCTAATTCACACAAAGGTAGAGTGTCGATCAGCTCTGCCCCTGCTCAGGTGTCCCCCCAGCCCCGCGATGGTTGGCCGTTCCTTCTGTAGAGAAGCCAAGGAAGCAGAAGGCTATGTTCAGAGTCCCATGGTTTGAAAGTGTGTTTCTTTGACACAGTCAGATGCTCTTGTAACAAGAGCCAGCTGGGAACCGAGACTGACTTAGGACGCGGCCGACTCTCGTTTCTCATCCTGGTCTCACGTGGTCATCAGTTATGAGGATGGACAGGGCCGCTGGGCTGAGTTTTATTGTCCTTCACTTTCTCTTACGGACTCACATGAGTTAAATGTGAATTTGAGGGGACTCCTTGACATCCAAGGAATGGATGTCACTCCAACTTGGAGAACAGAGTGTTCGGGGCTCTGATCCCCAGAGCAGGGTCACACCTTACCCTCTCACCGGCTACCCACCTCCACCCACGGGGTCATTTACTCCTGGAACCAGAGATGGGTGGTGGGGTTATTCCCTCAGGCCACCCAAAGCAACTTGAGGGATTTCCAGAAATGAAGTAGAGTATCTGGTTAAGTCTGTGTTTTCATTGGGGAATACTAAAATTAGAAGGAGTTGGATGTCTTCATTATTATAATCATTCATAATGGACCAAAAGGGGTCTTGAATAGAATCCTTGGGATGGGAGGGGCTCAGGAAGACGGTCTCCCCACCACTGGATGGGGTCCACGCCAGTGTCACCTCACTGGGAGGGGAGGTGGTGAGGCCTCCTGTTTGTCCCAGCCCAGTGATTCACAGCCCTCTGTGTTTTATCTCTAAGTAGTCCAGATGCAATGGAAATCCATTTCTTTTGCTTCTTTATGTATTTGAAATCAGTAAAAGCATGTGTAAAGTCATCTTTTTATATGACGACTTGCCTAAAGACTATTCCCGAGCAGTCTAGACTATAAAATGGAAAAATAATTTGACCTGGGAAAATCCATACAGTCTACCCATTTGGCCGATTTATTAGGCCTTTATCTTTCCGGCGACACTGCTACTCAAAACATTCTCAGACTCTTCTTAGTTTGTCTCTGAAGCTGGGAGAGTTTTGAATAAGGACAGGCCTTCCTGAGGGTGAAGGAGGTGACCATGGCTTAGCCCTTAATGAAGCATGATTGATTTTTTTCCAGGAAAGCATGTTTTGTTGTCCTCAACGCCACCCAGCTTCCTCACGACAGCCACAGCAAACACCATGGTGAGCAGATGCATTTAATGTTGTCCCCACCTCCCCATCTTGGTGATGTCTTTTCGCTGCTTGGACTATATGCCAGGAGAGTGGGAATCCCATTTCACAGTCTGGTCCTGTCTTACTGGCAGTATAACGAATGTCTGGGAGGAAATAATAAATGTAGGGGAAGCCAACACTGGCACTCAATCTCAACGCTCGGAGTGACTAAATGGAAGACCTGCTTCCTGTGTGGCCTGTAGCCTCCGGTGCCTACACGGAGTCACCAAGACTTCCCAGGGACCCCCACCACCACCCCCGACTGTTTTCTGGTGCACTTGGCACCATGAGCTGGGAAGAGAGAGGAGCCGGCCTTGACACCTGGCTTCTCTGTGCCATTTTCTTCTGATGTTTGAGGACAGGATCAATACGTTTAGAAAGTGTTCCCCTCTGGAATTAATTCGTGATCAATCGACTTCCCTTCCGTGGGAACTTTAATGAAATAGCGAGTGAACAGACTCTAGGACCACGTGCTTGGGTTCAAATCCCAGTTCTCGTACTTATTTCTGCGTAAGCCTCTCCACGCTTAGTATCATCTATCAAATGCGTGCGTATTTCATGAGGCTGCTGAAAGGATGAGATGTTAATGCTATTCGTGAAGTAGTCACAGGAGTGCCTGCCTGGTAGATAGTAGGTGCTATTACCATGATTACTGTGGTGTGAGAAGCAGGAGGCCCGGAGGACACGCTGAACTCCTGTACAAATCTTGGCTTTAGCTCTTAAAGGAACTCACGTCGCTGATTCCTTTTAGGTGCCCATTGATGTCTACCATCCCATCATAACCAACTTGACAGAGGAGAGAAGAAACTTCCAGAGTCCTGGAATTGTTCTGAATTACCTTCAAAATATGTCCCTCAGCTTACCCAATAAATCCCTCTCAGAGGAAACAGCATTAAATCTCACCAAGGTAAAGCTATTTGATTTTGTGGGCCAGACCACGGCCCACAGCTGTGCCTTGTTTGACCTACGCAGTGCTGAAAAAATCAGAAACTTTATGTAAAGTCTGGATTTCAACCCGACGGCGTGGCTACTCCAGCCAGCTCTGCACAGCTCAGTGGAATCTCTTGCAGATGAGACTCGACTCCTCATCTCGTTTTCCCAGTGCCCAGCCAGCCTGGCCCCTCTCTCCATCCACCTGGCCCCTGTAGGCATTTGGGTTTGCAACTCCCGTTCTAAACTCTGCCGCCTCCCTTGGCAACAGGTAGAAGGTGGAGTTGGGTCTTCGGCAGGTTTAGCCGTGGGGCCATAGTGTGACCCCAACACCGTGACTTGTATCTCAGTGGGAATTCCCAAAGTTCCGTAAAGCACTTAGGGAATGCACCACGTATGGCATTGGAACCAAGGTGTTTTCTCCTTTCATTCTCAAAATCTTTCTAGGTCAAGGTAGAGGAGGATGCTGGGCTCTTGGGGGCTTGATAACTTCGATCTCAGCACAGGGCTCCTGGTTGCTGTGCAGACAGAAGGGATGCTTGAGACCGTTTCACTTCAAAAGTGCAGCATAAGTGTTAAGAGCAGGATGTATACGGTCTGACTGCTGGGTTGAACGTCTCTGCCGGTTACTTACGGTGCACTCTTGGTCGCGTTATGTAACATCTCTCTGCCTCACTTTGCTCGTCTGAGATATGGGGAGATAATAGTACTCACCTCACTGGGGACTAAAAGGGTTCCTATGTGCATAGTATGTGTCTGGCACTTGGCGAGTGCTTTTTAAGAGTTCTTAATTCTTACTGGTTTCCTTGCTGAAGACAGATCCAGAGAAGTACCTGAAAGCATGTGTTCTGTAAACAAAGACATCCTGAAACGCAGGGTGGGTCCTGAACGCCATAGCCTTCCTGCCCAGGCGACAGAAGCAAGAGTTAGACGTCTCAGATTTCGTTCATTCATTCATAGAACATGCTAGGTTCTGAGGATCTGGGACGACCAAGAACCACTTCCTGCTTCCGAGAGGCTCAGGGCTGAGAGGGTGAAGATGCACCATGGAGTCTGAAAAGTGCTGTGAGGGGCTGTCCCGAGCTGCAGGAGCTCAGTGACACTGGAGTCAGGCAAGCCTGGGCTTGACCCCCAGCTCTATGTCCTTGGGCAACTTTTTAACTTCTTCAAGCCTCAGTTTCCCAGTCTGTGTTATGGGGATAATTTGATGACCCAAGTCCCTCTCCTAGAATGGTTCTGGCTGCAAATAAACAGTCATATTACTATTTTAAAAACAATAGGGGCATCTAATTGCTTCACTCCAGGTTTGACTACTTCAGTCTTCATTCACAGCAGGGATTTGGGTAGCAGAAGGACAATTCTCTTGGCGTTCTGCTCTATTTCCAAGGGGCTGGAACGGTTCCAAACACCGCACCTCACTAACAACCACCAGGAGGGAAAGCAAGGTCGGGGGCGGGGGGGCTCCTCCTTCTTTATAGGGGACGAAATTCTTTCCCATGGTTCCCCCTGCAAAGATCCATCACATGACTGCACCTAGACCAATCACTAGCCAAGGGCAGCAGGCCTGGCTTGGTAGCTCAGCCAATCATATGGCAGCATGGGCGGGGCCAAGGCAGCACTCTGAGCACTTCCGGGCTCCCCACAGGAAGCACTTCCGGGCTCTGCTCGTGAGCTCTGGGGCTGGGTGTGAGGATGCCCAGAGGGAGCCGACTGCCCGGAGGGGTGAACGGGAGGGTCCGGCCCCTCCATAGTCTTGAAGAGGCGTCTACGTGGGAACGTAGAATTCAAGGCAGGTCTGCATAGGAAACAGTTTCTTTTGAAGCTTGGTGGTTTCCTCTTTCCTTTCGACTCCCCTTTTCCCCTCAGTTATACTGGACACTGTCAGAGGTCCCAAACTCAAATGCATGCAGGGGCCAGACAAATAAAGTAAATGGATGATTGGGTCAGATAGACAATAGGGAGGAGTAGAGACCGTGGCAAACTGGAAGGTGCCCACCCACAGGGAGTGGCATCGAGCTGCTCGAGTCCCCTGACTTTAACCTTGAGGGTAACCCTTTCTGATTTTGCAAGCAAAACTCCGTACCTGATTTTGAAGTGGAAAATCATCCAATTAAAAAAAAAGTGGACAGCTAACTGAAATTTAAAAGCAGTTGTGTACAAACCAAATAAAAGACATTCATGAGGCAGATTCAGCCTGTGGGCCATCAGCTTGAGACCTCTGATGGGGGCCCGTGTTGAGATACCTGACTCTGGGTGTCCTGGAGAGGAATCCTGGAGATTTACCCCAGACTCCACCCATCTCTGATTGGATGAGAAATAAAAATCTTTGGCATCCGTGTCCAATTTTCCATAATGCCCTGGCTTCTCACCACTAGCAGAACAGGAAAGCGACAAGAAGTCAGTTCTTGTGCTGGGTAATAAGGAGACCATTAGCCACACATGGCTCTCGAGCAGTTGAACTGTGATCAGTTCAAATCAGGGTCTAAAATACACACTGGATCTCTAAAATTTAGTATAACAGAAGAATGTAAATTATCAAATTGATGATTTTTATATTGATTGCATGTTGAAGTGATATTTTAGATATATTGGGCTAAGTCAAATGTATTATTAAAAAGTAATTTCACCTGTTTTCACTTTTTAAAATATGGCTATTAGAAAATTTAAAATAAGACTGTGGATTGCGTTATATTTCTATTCAGCTGAACTGCTGTAGATCAGGACTCAGCAAACTATAGCCCTTGGGCCAAATCTAGCCCACTGCCTGTTTTTGTAAATAAAGTTTTATTGTAACGCGCTCGTTTAGTTATGGATTGTCTGTCACTAATTTTGCACTACAGTGGCAGAACTGAGTGTTTGTGACAGAACTGTATGGCGTGTAAAGCCTAAAAATTTTACTAGGTGATCCTCTTAAAGAAAAGTGCTGACCCCTGCTCTAGATTATAAACTCTGCCCTCTAGGCCTCAAGCCCAACGAGGGCAGGGATCATGATTGCTTTTTTCATGTTTAGTTTTTAAATTTCGTCTTTAAATTTTAAGGCATTGCACTTTAGGGTCTTATAAGTATTTATCAAATAAAGATAAATGAAAGAGTGAGGAGCTTTGATGATGTGTTCTCTAAATATTTAGCGTCTGAAAGTGTGAGGACGGATGTGGCATTTTGGAGAAGGCAGTTCTGTGGAAATATAGGAGGTTTAGATCAGGCTCTGAGTTTGCTTCTGGTGTCTGTAGTAGGAGACGCACTGTTAAAAACCTACATGAGTAATGTAAATGAGTGAAACAGATTAGGTGGAAGGCAATAGGGAGTGGTGAGGACTGGGGTGAGCTGGAGAATGCACAACTACCTAAGGGGTCAGCTGCTGTTCAGTTTTGGTCGATGGTGGCCATGTGGGACTATGGGATAAGAATTGTCCAAGCTTCTGCTTTTTTCACAAGAAGGAGGAAATTCACATAGTTTCATTTAAATCTCCCGATTTGAAGATGTTACAAGCTACTTTCATTTTTTTAGAACAATAGCCAAACCAAACATGGTTTTAAGGTGATTTGTCCAAGGGACCCCGAGTAACTTCTGCTTATGGAGGGGTCATTTCCAATTAAACAAGTGGGTTTTTATGTCAGCTTGGCTTCTCATGCCAAGAAAAACACACGGAGCAGGCCATGATTTGTTCATTCATTCATTCGTTTGTTCAACAGGCTTTTACCGAGGGCCGGTTATATCTTCCAGGTACTGTACTTAGGGCTGCTGCCGTAACTAAGCTGTGGACACACATCTAACGTCTAAATGTTCGTCACTGACTAAAGGACTGTCACCAGGAGCAAATAAGATAACATCTATAACATCTATAAAAGGGCTTTGTACAACATAACCAGATCCACTAACGGGAGGTATTTTGGTTTACTACTGTGTAAATACAAACCCAGCCCGTGCTTGACAGAGATGGGAAAATCAAAGGTCTTATAATTTTGAGGCTTAAGGATACATGCTAAGCAGTGTCATCTTGTCTTCCTTTAGACCTTCTTAAAGACCGTGGGAGAGGTTCTCTTTTTGCCCAGTTGGACTGCTGTGTCAGAGGTAAGAGAAAAGAACATTGAGATCTTCAAAAGGGGCACCTTTTTGTCTTTCTGGAAGTGGCATAAGTATGGCCCTATTCACATCTGTAAGAGAAATGACGCATCTCTGGGATATCAGAGCTAATTTTGACTGGATATACGACTGATTTGCAATGCTCTGTCTTCTCTATGGATCAGTTCTATGAGCATCAGTACCACGGTCCTGTTGTCAACACTGAACAGGAAAACAGTTGGATTTCTGCATGAGGAATGTATGCTTGTTTATCATTTTAAAAACCTCTTTTTTACCATCACACTGTTCTTGAATGATAATAAAACACGTTTGATGTTTAAAGATCACTAGATTAAATGAAAAAAGTAGAACATGTGACAATATACACTTCATGATTATAAGAGTAAATATCAAAGCAGCCTCTCCTTTCCTCTGTACACTAAAGAACTAGGAGAGTGGAATACCTTTTCTTTTCTTTTCGAAAGTAACTTTCTTGATTTTACTTATTTAAGAAATAAAACATGTGAATCTGTTGTGGAAAAGTTAGAAAATGCAGATCATAAAAATATATATAAAATAAAAATCACCTGAAATCCTCAGGCTGAGAGAGAATGATTATTAACACTCTTGTATATATCCCTTCAGATCTAGTTTTCAATTCTCTTATATGCATATATAGTCTACACATGTGCTGTATATCTGAATTTACCTGTTCTTCTTTAATTATGGCAAGGACATTTCCCAGTGATACTAAGTATCTCCTGCGATGCTCTATCAGTCAGGCTAGGCTAGGCTAGCTGCAGTAACAAATAGGCCCTACATCTCAGCGGCTCAGCACAGTGGACATTTACTTCTCACTCGTGTCAGGTCTGACGTGGGTCAGCTCTTCTCCACCCAGTGACCCGGGGATCCTGGCTCTGTCCATTTTCTGATGCTGCTGTCTGAAAAATGTGACCTCCAGGTTGCCCGGCAGGGGTGGAGAAGGGAGAGGAAGACTCCCAACTGCCTTGCCTGGAAGGGCTGGGACCACACTGTTACTTAAAGCGCTCCCTCTCCTGAACTCCTGTAAAGTTTAAAAGATGTTTGCCAGTTTGAAGCAGACCGACCTCACCTTCTCTCGTTATGAATGAGGTGGCTCCAGGGTTTACATCTGATGAACTTTTTATTTGAACAGTTTCAGATGGAACGAGATCGGGCTTCCCATTGGCAAAGGTAGAGAAAGACGGTCATGAACTTAAGACTGACATAATCTTACCTAGAAACACATTCTGTTTTAAAAGGCACAGCACTCCAGAGTTCATGATTTCCGGGGGGACGATGTGTGCAGGGCTGCTGCCTGGGAGACACCCAGAGGATGGCCAGTGGAGGGCCTGAGCAGACGTATTTTCTGCATCATCTTAAATGAGCCTTGTCTTAATGCGCTGCCACAAGCTATGAATAATCATGAAACTATTCAGACTCAGGCTGGCTCTATAGTGCATTAAAGGGAAGGTATGAATCAGCCACTACCCAACAGCTCTGCATGCCAGAAACACAGATTTTCATGTGCTTAACTGCACTTGGCCGATCGAAATCAGGCCACAGGCCTGAAAGAAAATGTCTAAAATTGGCCTCAGTGTTCTGTTTCCAGCTCGTTAGACTCTCGTGGAGCATGTGTTTCTGAGAGAACGCCTGGGACGCTTAGCAACAGACGGATGCTTTTTCAGAAAGGCGGGAAGGAGAGAAGGGGTGTGATGGCAGAGAGTCACACACCGCGTTCCCAGGGAACTGAGACGCCCCTGCCCTGCTAGACGTGTGTCTGAGGATGAGGGAGAGTCAGTCTGATCCGAGCTGGCTGCAGAGATACGGGGCCACCACGAGGGACCCCTGCCTTCTTGGGGATCCACTGGGGTCATCTCGGCCCTGGGGACTCAGAGTGGAGAGAGAGGCCCTTGGAGGGGAAGGGACACCCCAGGCACGTCCAGGCTTGAGGTGCCGGCACGTCCGAAGCCTCCTCCCCTTCACAGAGACTAGGACACAAGTGCTGGTGTCTTCATCCTGGAGGGTACTTGGGAGCAGTGACCCCCCTCCTCGTGAAACAGAAGGGGATGGAGTTGGGGGGGCCGGTCAGAGACCTGTCAAGGTCCCCAGTGAGTTCAGAGTGGAGCGGGGACCAGGTCTGGTCAGTCTGTGTTTGAGCGTGGAAGCCTTGGAGCTGACGGTCTGGGTGACCGGGGTCAACCTCAGCCGGTGTCCACATTCTGCGAGCTCGGCTGGGCTGGGTGACCTCAGTGGTCCCCTCCGCGCCTGTGAAGCGGGGTAGCGGCGTGACTGTCTCTCCTCTCTGTCTGGTCGTCGTGAGGGCAGGGCCTGGCCCGCCACGTTGCTCAGCAGATGCTGGGCGTCCTCCTTTGCGGGAACGTTGACAGTGAGCATGAACTTGATCTTGTGCGTTGGTGCGTTTGCTGCCTCCGTCGGGTGCACGTGCTGAGCGAGCCCCGTATTGACGTCTCCTTCCTTCGTGTCGTGCCATTTGCAGGACGGTGCCGTGGTGCTGGGCTTGATCGACACCGTGGACACCGTCATGGGCCACATATCCTTCAACCTGCAGGCCAGCGAGCCCCAGGTTGCCATCACGGGTTCCTCATCCGTGGCAGGTAGCTCGGCAGCGTGGGTGCGGGCGGGGACCGGCTGTGCGGCGGGAGGGGAGCGGGGTGCAGGGGATGCCACCCGCCTGTTGAATTCCGCTCCAGTCCTGCGTTTTCTTGCATGCGCCCAGGGACGCACAAACCTCACACACCGTCACTGGAGATGCACCTCTCCGCTGTCCTAAACTACCTGCCTGATGCACAATGATATGTTGGGGGAAGACAGAGTTAGGTCGGGGCAGCCGTGCTCAGCTGGGATGTGCACACAGGACCACAGGAGCCTTGCATGCTGACTTGGGGGCCAGATTCGTCTCGGGTGACGACTGTCTCAGTTCAGAACAGGAGGCGAGCAGCGGCAGCCCCTGGAGTGTCCGTGGGGTAGCAGGTTTCCCGGGGTTAGCTGGAGGCTTTTCCAAGACAACAGGCACGGGGTCCCCTACGGGCCGACGTCGCAGCCCTTCTGTTTTCAGGGTCTGTGTCTAGGGAGCGTGGTACCCTAATACTTTACCGCCAGAGCCACTCTCTGGAAAGTAAGCTTAATTCACCCACTTGGGTTCATTTTAATGGGAGTTTGTCGGCCAAGACAGGTCCGTCCATGGGATGATGAGTTTGCCTCGCTTAGATGAGTGTGTCATTTTCCTGCGTCTCGCGGGGTCCCTGGCGTGGAGGAGGGGCCCCTCAGCACAGGCGTCTCCCCGCAGGACGGGACGCAGTCAGTACCCGAGGCGTCGTGAGCTGAGGGGCTGCGCTGAGGGCACAGGGGTCACCGCAGGCTGGGAGAACCCCCCACCAGCAGTGGTAGATGGATGGGTCGGCCACATGGCCGCAATTACTGCCCTGGACACTCTTATTTTTTAGGTTCTCGTTTCCTAAAGGTAATTACGCTCCCCAAGAGAGCTCGTTCTGTTAAAAAACAAAACAAAACAACAGAAGGTGGGGTTTTACAACCCAGTTTCCTGCCCTGGAGTTGACTGACTGCAGCTTCCTCTCTCTGGCTTGTTCTAGACTTTTCCATGGCCAAACTGCTCCCCAAGACCATGAATTCCTCCCACTACCGCTTCCCGGCCCAGGGGCAGAACTACATCGAGATCCCCCACGAGGCTTTCCACAGCCAAGGTGAGCACAGCTGGGGGGACCTGCACCCCAGCACCCTCAGGGAGGGACTCAGCCCTGTGGCTGTCAGCTGGCAGAGGGGCTGCCCCCAGGCCTCCTCTGTGTGCCTGTGGGAACACAGTGTGTCATCAGGCGCTCTTGAGATGTCGTCACAGCGCCGACTCGACTCCGAGTCTGCTGCAGCCTGATGCACTGGGAGGGGGGAGGAGGGGCTGGGAATCTGCATTCCAGGCGGGCTCGCTGGGCGATTCTTAGCGGAATGTGAACTGATGTGGCCACCTCCCCTCCCTGCTGGGGGGCCCGGTGTCCTCCTCCTGGGTGGGTCCAAGTCAAGGCCCGTGAGGAACCAGCCCCGAGGGGACCCCGATTACTCTCTCTGGCCCTGGAGCACCGTCGGGGGCCCGGGTGGCTCTGTCCATTTTTGCTGCCATGACTGTCCCGTCTGCCCCTTGAAAAGTGACTGTGCCTCTGTAGGCGTGTCCCTCCGTCCCAGGGGCCTCGGGCGGTCTGGGGAGTCGTGGATTCTCAGTTCCTGACAGTCTGGCCGGAGGCCATGCGCTTTCCGGGTTCTGCCTTCAGGACTGGGGGCCGGGCTGCGGGGTGCAGGGCCATGGTGTCCCGTCCCCAGCACGGGGTCCTCACTCCCCAGCCCTTGGGAGCCAACCTCTGCTCCCTGTACCCTCTAGTTTGCCTGTGTGAAAGGTGCTCAGGGATGTCGGGGTATCCTGCTGTCAGGGGACTGTCCCCCCGCACTCAGGGTGAACTACAGAAATTGGGGGGTCCAGGGACATGCCAAGGCCAACCGACTGCACGTGGGATCTTTTCATCTCACACGGCTGCGCGATCTGTTAGAAATCCTCAGTGTCTCAGAGTCGGCAGGACCGCAGCGTCACGGTCTGTACGTCCGGAAGCTTCTCACACTTGCCGGTAGAGCTTATTCGTCACAAGCACCGACTCTGTGGATGGAACTCCTGGGCTTGAATCCTGGGTCAGCCACACACTTACTGGGCAAGTTATTGAACCTGCCCGGCCTCAGTTTCCTCATCTGTGATAGGGGACAGTCTTAGTACCTCCTGCAGTATATTGTGGTGAGAATTAAAAGAGCAAAGCTTATACCAGTACCTGGCACACGGTAAGTGTTACGTGAATTATTAACTACGTCCCTGAAATCTTAACGCACTCAGCCAACATCCCGAAGAGCTTGGAGGTCAGCTTGCAGCTGCTCCTCCCGGCCTCCTGTTAAGCTTGTGCATGGAGGTAACAGAATAGATGATTCTTGTTTCCAAGATGGAATATCACAGAGAGGTGGGACCCAGCCGAAGGCGTGACGGACGTCTGGGTGACTGTAAATCCTGCCTCTCTCGAGCGCTGGCGTTGCTGTAAATACTCCAGATGCAGACAGCCACTGAGATGCGCTCACGACTGCAGCGCTGTCGCCTGGCGCTGCCGTCCACAGCTCGATGGGGGCTCTGCCTTCGGAAGCTCATGGTGTCTGGCTCCCCGGGAGCTGCAGCGTCCGTGTGTCCAGAGCTGACTGCCCCGGGCAGCGTAGGGAGCGATTGCCACGGTTGGATTCACAGTTGAAGAGTGGAGGGGGGTCTCTACTCACATTCTGTCCTTGTGGCCAGTTCTGCCCCTGAGTGTCCCTCCCCTCGCCCCCCGAGGAGCTGCCGGGTTTCTGGGTGTGAGGTCTGTGCTGTGTGTTGCTGGACGAGTGGGTTTGGCGGGGAGCTCTGTGTCTGTCCTGCTTGTCACCTGGGATGCTGACAGGTGTCTGGCCATCTGCTCTTTCCCCAGCCTGGACCACCATCGTGGGCCTTCTCTACCGCTCGGTGCACCGTGACCTGAGCAGCATCCAGCCGGCCAGCACCAAGTGAGTCTCTGGGGGCCACACAGCACGGAGCGGGAAAGGGGGTGCTTGTTTGCTGGCTGGCTGACGGCCGTGACACCCGCACCTCCTCACCATCACTGACACGTGCAGTATTGTATCAGAGAACTTGTGACGCTGATTCCTGGTGCTTCACTGTTAGGGCAAAGGAGGAAGACGCAGGGACTCCTACAGTGGGGGTTCAGGAAGCCCTGGGGTGTAGGCTGACAGTGCAGTGGTCAGGAGCATAGGCTGAGTGGCCATATCGGTTCCACCTGGAACTGTGTGACCTTGGACAAGTCAAGTGGTCTCTCAACCTCAGTTTCCACTTCTGTGGAATGGGAAGCCAGTAGCACATGCCTATATCAGTCAAGACTGTATTGGCTATATCAGCTTAGGCCGAAGGTCAGGGAACTGAGGGCTCATGTGACTAAGAAGGGCAGGAGTCAGTCGGGTTCAGGCACGGCTGGATCCAGGGACCCAGAGGATGCTTCTTTGACCTGGTCTCTATGTCCCCTGCCTCTGCTCTCCTCTGTGTCAGCTCATTTCTAGGCAGGCCCGTCCATAGAGGCATGGCTGGCTCCGGGTAGCTTCAGGCCCACGTGGGTTGGGGTCCTGAGATCTCAAGAAGGAAAGCGAGTCTCTTTCAGCAATGAAAAGTCAGTTTCATTCAAAATCCAGAGAGGGCTGTGATTGGCCCACTTGGGTCACATGACCATCCGGGCCCCCAGCCCCTGCACTCTCGTTGGCCAGGTCTGCTCACATGACCCACTGGGGCTTGGGAGGGTGGGTCAGCCCTACTCCGACCACGGGCAGGGGCTGGTTCCCTTAGGAGAGGTTAGGGCTGGGCTCCACTCCTCCCTTTCATGGGGTCCCTGGGAGCGGGCAGGGAGGCAGAGCCCAGGACCGGTGCCGAGAAAGGGCCAACGAGGTATGAGCCCAAGGGACCCCTCTCTGCAGTTAGTGTTTGGAAGGTGAAGCCAGTTTTGTTGGGCACAGATCCGCCCCAGACAGGGGCTCCGCGGAGGGCAGCAGGCAGGGGCTGGTCCATCTCTGTTCCCACACGTCTGGCGCGGTGCCGGGCCCAGAGCCGGGGAGGGGGGCGCTCCGAAAAGGTGCTGGAGAGAGAGCCGTGCATCTCAGAGGGAGCCGCACAGGGCCTCCACCCCTGGCCCCGAGGCCCCGCTGCCCTCCCCCGCCGGGACAGAGCCTGGGAAAGCTGATGGTATGAGGACAGGCGTTCCTGCAAGTTCGCTGTCTCTGCTGATGGGAAGGCGTTGCGGGGGCGGGTTTCAGACACTGGCTCTGCTGCCGGTGTTTGGAGGCTTGTGTGATGGAAAAGTAGGCAGCTATTTTTACCGCCTACAGATAAACAAGAAATGATAAATACCTTCTAATGATACAGATACCCGAGCCCTGATATCATGTGTGTCTCAGACAGGCTCCTCTCCCTCCTGATGTGAGGGACCAGCTCATTGTACAAAACCCTGGAGGAGGGCGGGGGAAGGGAGCAAACAGTCGTGGTTTAGCTGCAGACCTGGAAGAAAGCCCGGTTCTGGGCCTGGTTGCCTGGGGGAGCCTTATAACTACAGAAAGGGGACCTGGCACTCCGGGTGTGCTTTCCAGACTTCTTCAGGAAAGTCACAAGGGAAGATGCCACACGCTTTCCTCGGAAACAGGCCTTCTTGAATGTTTGGGGGAAATTTCCCCAAACCTGAGATTATGAGTGAATAGTGGATCCATCCTTGGCCCCAATTTATCAATACTTATTTACAACTCTCACTGCTGGAGGTTCCGACTGAAACGGACTGTTCAGTGAAATCCATGAACGTGTATTTCTGGGGATGGCCGAGCCCTGCCGCGGGCCGGGGTAGGGACGTGGGGAGGACGGCGTCTGTACCATGTTCTCGGTACCCGTCATCCTCAGGAAAGGGAAGGAAGGCAGGATCGAGGGTTGCAGAGGGCAGCAGGCACTTTGATTTAATGTGACCGGAACCATCGCTCTATCTGGGTGTTGGCAAGCTTTTGCATAAAGGGCCAGGTGGTTAATATTTTCGGCTTTACCTGCCATAGTGTCTCTGTTGCAGCAGAGCTGTGGGAAGGCAGCCCCAGACAATACATAAAGACATGGAGTGGTGTGTGCTGATAAAACTTTATTTATAAGACTAGGCAGTGCCTGTGGTTTGCACAGCCCCGGTGGACAGTTACATCAGCGCTGGCAGCAGTGGACGGGGCTGGGGCTGACTCTGAGCTGCTGTGGAGAGTCGAAGTGTAAGCTTGAAGCTTGGCCGCTGGGTGTGGTTCCTTCCGTCCCAAGGGCTCCAGCCTTCCCTTCCCTCCACCATCCTCACTGCCCAGGGGTACCCAGCAGGACTCCTGGGAACCTCAGGACCCGGGGCGCCGCGATCAACTCTTATACCCCCTGCAAATCGTGGGCTTGGAGACCCGCACAGGCAGAGAATATCCCCCTCCTCGCAGCCCTCTACCCATTGGCCTTAACACCATTGACCTCTGAACTCTTGTCAGCAGAGACTGTAAGTGCTCATTTTCTTCAAGTCAGAAACAGAATGATTTTGCAATGATGACGGTGTATTTCTCAGGTGTTGAACCTTTAGCCCTAAAGCCAACACTTGATGCAAAGATGTCTTACTGTCAACATTAACCTCAAAAAAAAAAAAAAAAAAAAAAATCACCCCAGCAGCTCTCCAAGTGTGGTCCCTGTTGTGCTTGCTCCCGTAGCACAGGGCAGCACAGGGGTGATACCAAACAGTCGTGCTGTGGTTCACTCTTGGATTTGGGAGCCAGGCTCCCGGCTTTCTTCTTGCCGCCGGCTGCCCTCACCAGCTGGTGGTCTCTTTGCTCTCATGCTCCTTTCTGAGAGGGAGGACGGACATCCCGATTTCTGAGGGTCTCCGTGAGCACTGAGTTAATGGTTTCAGTAAAGCCCTGGCACATGATACGTAAGCACTTCCCTTATCGCCTCCTGAGGCGGTTGGATGTTCTCCCATCCTCCGCCTCTGAGATGATTATCAAATCCCACACAGGATTAGAAGCAGATCTGTACGATGGCACTGTTGGCGCTCTAGTGTCCCCACTCACCCGCGCAGCTGACTTCATTCCGTTTCAGTTTCGTGCATCATCGTCTACACACGTGTTCGGTTTTTTGTGAGATCGAAAGGATGCAGTGGAATCAGAGTGTCCTTTAACCCCCTGGGGAGGGGCGTCAGCGCGTGAGTTTAAAGCACGAGGAGGGGGTCGGGGCAGGATGGGCTGTCCATCCCCCCCGCCCTGGGTAGACCACTCGGGCCCATGTGCTGGCTGCCCAAGGCAACGCCTAACCGTCCACAGGTCCTGGGTGGGGGCTTTGCTGGCCTCTGCGGGCGCCTGGACTCGGGGGCTCCTCCGCGGCCCGCGGCCCCTGGCCCCGTAGTGATAAGGAGCGTTGGGTTCTTGCTGATTCCCAGTTGCCAGGCCAGCAGCTGGGACTGCCGTTTCCTTCCAAAGAGCCGTCGGAGCTGAGCAGGGAGCAGAGTCACCTGCTTCGCCCCCACAGACAGACCCGGGACCCGGAGGGTACGGCACTCCGCGGCTGCAGCAGCAGGGGCAGGGCTGGGACTCGTGCCTCTGGGTTTCAGCATCTCAGTGATGGACTCACACGTGCTTCAGAAGGACGCGTTCTGTGGGGCTTGACTTGGCTTAAATGTCTGCACTTCTCCTTTGTAGAGTAACGCTGAGCAGTCCAGGCGGAAGGACCGGCAGGGTCACGATCGCCATGTGGCGGCCCTCGGTGTAGCCATCGATCGGGCAAACCTCCTCGGGGCAGACACCAGCGGGTGAAGGGTTGTGAGGGCCCAGGGTTATTCCCCGTCACCCCTCAGGGGACCCGTTAACCACCTCGTGAGAAGGTCCCCAAGAGCGGAGACACCGTCAGCACCACCTCAGCCAACGGGGTCACGCTCGGTGTCACCGACATCGGGACAGGCTGACGTCCTGCGTCCCCTGATGTGAAGCAGTGGGAAGGGTCATCCTGCCCCCAGACGCTCGGTCCGACGCTCCCCACGAGGAAAGTCAAGGGACATTTTGCAAAACTTTGGTCTGGACTGTGAAACATGCACGCAGTAAAAGCAGTAACAAGAGCGGGGACTGTTCCGGATCAGAGGGGACTGAGGGGATACGGTGACTAAAGGGATGCTGTCGTTTCCTTGACGGGAAAGAAGCCTCACTCTGAAGGAGACCGTGGGGACGCTGGGGACATTGGACGGTGGACCAGGCACCAGGTTATGGTCGAAGCCATGTCAGATTTCTGATCGTGATGATGGGATGGTGATTATGTAGAAGGCGGTCTTTGTTTTTAGAAGGTCCCTGTTAAAGAACGTAGAGGTGGAGTGTCGTGATGTACCTTCCGATGGTTCAGCAACAAGGCGTGTGTGTGTGTGTGTGTGTGTGTGTGTGTGTGTGTGTGTGTGTGTCTAGAGTGTGAGATGCCAGTTAAAGCAAATGTGGCAGAACGGTAGGAGGTGGGAATCTAGGTGCACTGTTTCTAGCAAATTTTCTTGCAATTTTCTTGCAATGCAATGCAGAGTTTGGAGAGGAGGGTCCCGGTTTAGGGAAATTCCGGTTCTTGCCGTTCTCTCTTGAGAGACCCCGCTGAACTACTTCTGGACACGGAGAACTCGGCTACTCAGCAACCTGAGTACCACGGAGCTCACGTCCACCATCCTGGTGGGCGCTCTTCTCTTTGGTTGTCCGTTGGCCAGAGGCCTCACGTCCACTCGAGAATTCTCCCAAGTCCCTCCGGCGCTCTCACCCCTGTCACCAGGGGCAGCATCTTTCATGAGGTTCAGGTTTCCTTTGCTTGGTGTTTTCAGCGTCTCATTGCTGCTCCCCAATGGTCAGCGAGGACACAGCTCTGACGGGATGGATGAGGATAGACCCCAGAGCGAGCAGGGCACCATGTTTGAGTGGGAACTCATTAGAAAAGTAGTTCATTTACTAGGGAATATTTGCAGTTAAAATTTTTTTTTTCAGCTTCCCTATACAACTTGGTTTAACTGTGGGCCCCTTGTACTCGGAGTAGTCTCTTCCTGAGGCCCCTTTTCTTATCCCATGTGTGCTAACTTCTCTTGCTTGAGGACCAGAGCTCATCTCTCCACACGCTTGGGTGTTTTGCTTGAAGATTTCAGAGTTCCCAGATCTGCCCCTGAGATCCTGGAATCTTCCATCCTCTCTGGGCTTAATTGAAGGCAGAGATGACCCACAGAGGGGTCGTGGCTCAAATGTGCCGAAATAGGTGAGGCTGCAGGGCTGGACTTTGGGCTGTCAGTTGGGTCCCCCATAGGGGCCAGATGGGTAACTTGGGGGAAGTTAAATGGAGGGGCCGTTTGCAAGGCCATGGTCGGGGTGGGCTCCCCACTAAAAAGGATAGAGTACAGTAACAGGAAAGTTCTCGGAACAAGGAGGTGGGGCGTGCTGCTACGGCCCTGGGCTGAAGGCGGCAGGAGAACACAGTTCCCTGTGCAAAGATGGAGGGGTGCGTGCGGGGACCAGATGGGTACCGGGCCCTTCGGTGGGCTGGGGCCAAGTTGGGGTGGCCCCACGGGGACAGCCCTGTGTGGGCCTCACTCTCCTCTCTGACGCCTCTGATTTCCTACTGGTGGTCCCGTTGGCTGAACGCACCCAAAGCAGAGGGCATGGGGCCTGGATGAGGCAGCGTGGGGCAGGGCTCTGTGCAGAGGAGGGAACGGGCCATAACGCTGCGGCCCCCGCCCCCTGGCTGTCTCCTTTGCCCCATTCCCTCCTTGCATCTAGAATGAGCTGGTTTTCCAACCCGAAAAGACCCCCAAGCCCTGGTATGATCGGCTCCAAAGTGACAGATAATCCAACCTCCAAGTGTTACTGCTCCCTAGAAAATAGGTTAAAAACAAAAAAATCAAACCTGGGTCAGATTTATGAAACCAAAGCAAAACTCTTAGTACAGCTGGAGGTACCAGAGAGATTAAATGAAGTGGTAAAAAAAAAAAAACAAAAAAAACCCCCCTCTTTTTATTATGAAAAATTTTGAACATCTGTAAAAACAGAGAGACGGTCATCACCGGGTTATGACCAGGACAATCCACAGCCGTTTGGGCTTCCTCTGTACACCCGGCCTCACCAGTTATTTGGAGGCAATCTCTGACATCATGTAGTTTCATCTGTAAATATTTAGTCTCTATTTTTAAAAGATAAAGACTCTTTAAAAACTACAGAGTAAACTCCCGCCGTTATCGCATCTCAAAAGTAAACAGTAATTTCTTAGTTCTTCTGGTGTCTCGTCGTTGTCGACTTGGGTGGGTCGTGTCGAAAGCGGTGGGCTCCTCCTGGCCCGGCGACCCCGGACCCCCAGCGGGGCCTCTCCGCAGGGCGAACCCAGCCAGGAGGCAGGGCCTCACTGGCTGCACGAGAAGTGAGTCACTGGAGAGCATCCGTGTAAACCCGTCCATATTGGGAAATCGCACTTTCCTGGATTAAAAATGCTCCTGAGGATGCAGTGTAGGCCGTCAGCCTTACCGTGATTTGGTGAGTCTGGTATCGATTCCTGCGCTCAAAGGCGGTGTTTCCCAGACTACATCTGGCTGAATCCACGTGTTCCCGGGGTGGAATCCAGGAATCCACTCTGGATTTGCATTCTGTCTGTTGAGAGAAGGTCCTCCATGTGTTTTCTATTTTTTCCAATATGTTCCACGTTGTCTGCCTGTGAGAAGATTCATTCATTCAACACGTGTTAATTGAAAACGTACCGCGTGTCAGGCACGGCTCTGGGAGCTGGGAGAGCAATGAACAGAATGGGTAAGAACGCGGCCCTCATGGAGCTTGCCTCCCAGTGGGAGAGGACAGCTGACAGCGGGAACTATTAGAAAACGTACACGGAGGGGGAGGAGGGGTGTGTGACAAATGATGCTGTCTTTTTAGAGTTTTATGCCCAGGGTTGTGATTTTATTGTTGGCTGATATTGGAGTCCTAATTTTTGCTAGAAAAGTGACTTCTAGCTTGCTTGCTGGAATTACGTACGTGATGAGTGCACGGAGTCCTGCGGAGGGAAGCGTGGGCTGTGAGGTCTTGGCAAGGGTGAGCGCAGAACATCTCAGCTCCCTGGAATCGCGGGCAGAGAGGTCGTCCACCTGGGAAGCCCCATCGTCTGCGAGCGAGCTGGCCTCTGTGTCACCGGGGACCACATCCTTCTGTCTTTGGGTCTGGTTTGGTCCCTGGTGACATCAAGCCAGTCTTAGGTTTCCACGGCAGGGGCTGAACCCCATGCATTTTCAGTGGGGGTGATAGCACCTCTGTGGGGTGAAGATTGGTTTTGGGGGCAAGGAGTCTGAGCTATTACAGTGGTTGTGACTCCGCAGAGTTGTATAGAGCATGTTTTATGTACGTAAGCAGATTTGCTGTATCTCTGTGGCACTAAAATCTCACGGGATGGGCGGGGTGTTGGTGGCTTAACGGCAGGGTGTTAGGACAAAAATGTCTCATAAGACTCTTGAGGGGGTGAGGAGGAAAACAGTGGTTGAGAAACACTGAAGTAACGTGCTGCTTTCTTTTCAGTGTCTTTTTTTTTTTTTTTTTAATGTGTGTGACTTATTCTGTGTGTGTCTTCTCGTTCTGGGCTTGCACCAGTGACACTTTCCCAGAGAAGAGCAATCAGACAGAAAATCAGCCATGTTCTCTGAGCTTCCAGCAGCCCCTCAAGATTCCAACCTCGGTGATATTCAGACACGAGGAATCCATGCCTCTGTTTCGCCACAGACCCGGGTCCTCGGTGACCTTCTGTTGCAAAGACCCTCTTGCAGGGTCTTTCCATGAAGGCAGGGCTGGGGTTTTAAATCTTTACAGCGATATTTTTTTAAACATCTCATATTGACAATTCCAGGAACAGTTCTGTGTGCTCCTGGGGACCTGCTCTTTTTTAGGGACACGTATAAGGACCCTGTGTGCGGAGCCGGTTGCGGTGTGCGAAGGGGGACGGTTGCAGGAGCTGCATGGGTCCCGCGGGCTCCAGTCCAGGTCAACAGCTTTGAGGCTAGTCAGTAGGCGCAGGTGGTTGAGGGAGGAGGAAGAAGATGGTGCCTCCAGCTCGCAGGGGTCGGCTCGACGTTACGAAGCTAGTCCTGTGGGCATAGACGCACACAGGGGGCAGAATCCCCGGTCGGGCTTTGGAGAGCGAATGGGAGACACGCAACGTCCAGATTGGGCAAGAGACCAGCAGGCGACTGGGCGGCCCGAGCGCGGGCCGGGTGACTCCACGCCGAAAGCATCCTGGTGTAGCTGTGTCTGAAATTCAGAGTCGGGCAGCAGACATCTGCTGATCTCCTGCCGCACGCCAGGCGGGGCGAGGGCTCGAGCAGACGCCGAGAACACGACATTCAGATCGCTGTGCGCTCTGCGAGTCATTCAGGCGCCGCATTCAAGCGGACACCTTAGATCTTGCACCCCAGCTTCCTTGCTGGCCTAGCCCCGGTCCTGGCCCTGAATATCGTCGCAGCCTCATAGCTCCACGAGACAGGTACTGTGTGTACCAGTCAGGATTCCTCTGCTGGGGTTGTAAGTGACAGAAACCCCAGTGTAAGCTGTATTTTTTAATTTTCTTTTTAATTTCTTTATTTTATTTTGTTTATTTATTGTTTCTGGCTGCGTTGGGTCTCTGTTGCTGCGCGCGGGCTTTCTCTAGTTGCGGCCAGCGGGGGCTACTCTTCGTTGCGGTGCGCGGGCTTCTCATTGCGGTGGCTTCTCTCGTTGCGGCGCACGGGCGCTGGGCGTGTGGGCTTCAGTAGTTGTGGCATGCGGGCTCAGTAGCTGTGGCTCGTGGGCTCTAGAGCGCAGGCTCAGTAGTTGCGGCGCACGGGCTTAGTTGCTCCGCGGCACGTGGGATCTTCCCGGACCTGGGCTCGAACCCGTGTCCCCTGCATTGGCAGGCGGATTCTTAACCGCTGCGCCACCAGGGAAGCCCCGTAAAGTGTTTCAAGCAAAAGAGGAGTCTGTTGGATCACATGAGCTGAAAGGCGCGCGGGCTGCTCGATCCAGCATCCAGTCGATGTCACTCAGCTCCATCTCTCAGCTCTTCCAGGGGGTGGATCCCCTTCCCAGTCAGTCTCTCTGCTTGTGATTGTAAGCCACTTCTGGGACCTCATGCTTCGGGGCTGACGTCTAGCAGAGAGAAGTGAGAATCTCTGACCCAGCATTTCCTTCTGAATCTTGTTACTTCTCCTCGGACCTTCTCGGACCATGTGCTCACGTCTGACCAGTCAGCATGGTCTGAGGAATGCAGTGCACTGATGCATTCAGGTCAGGATAGCAGGCTTTACTCTTAGTCAAGGATGGAGTTCCCTCCAAAGCACGTGGGCTGCAAGTGGGGAAGGGGTATCACCTGGAGGGAAGCTGGGGTGCCTTTATCAGGAGAAGGGTGAAGGGCTACTGGGTGACAAGACAACAGCTATCTATCACACACTACTACTTACCACACCGGTTTATAGTTAGGGCAAACAGAGTTCCAATAGGTAAGTCACTTGTCCAAGGTCAAGGAAATGGATGGCTGAGATTCAGGCTCATTGTTTTGACCTTTCTGTTCTTCCCCACATCCTGGGCCAACCCCCTTCTTCTACTAGAGTTGTAGACTCTGTGAGGTCAAGGGCTCCCTCTCACCTTTCGGTACCAGCATCAAGCCCTAAAGAGAGCAGCTCTTTGATAGAAATCAAAGCTCCATCCAAAAACGATTTCAAAAAGTCTCGGACTTAACATTAAATTTTAAACCCAAGGGTTGTTTTCTTTTTCTGTGTGTTTTGTGATGATTTTTCATTTCTTTCCAAGGATCGCTGAGGCAGCAAATTACAAGCACTGCTTGCTGTCTGTGAGCAGCTGTCTGATTTCCCTGGAGGTCTTCCCGACGCCGAAGCTCTCCCAGAGTTCCCCTCTCGTCACCGTCCATCTGTGGCACCATTTGGTGAGTTCGAGTGAATCTGTCCTCATTCCTGTTCTTTGATTTCGTTTTGCAGCGAGGAATATTCGTGTGTATGAGTGTATGAAGAATCTTAGATGGATTGGGGCTGGCCAGGATTAGCGTTTCCCTCTTCCTAGCATTCGTTTTCTTGGGATTGTTCGTGAACAGCGGTGGAAAATCCCCCCGATGGCACTGGGGTTGGACACACAGTACTGACTTTGGGTAAAAAGGCTTCTAAGAACAGATGTCACTTTCGTAGATGTGTGCGCCACGATCGTGGGTATTGCTGATTTACAATAAATGTCGTTTTTGGAGGAGGGGGATATACGGACTGATTCTCCCTTATCTTGATAATAGCCATTAGTAAGTTGGAGAGCTTGGTTCTCTCTGGGAAACAGTTTAGTGTTTTGAAGAGACTTTTTTTATGCTTTTGGTTTTGAGTGATGAGCTCTTTGTTTTGCCCCATTGTAACCGTAATTCTCTCTGCCTTCAGTTTATCTTTGTCAGTGATAAGAACGACAGGTGTATCGGGGACGCAGATGTGCACCTGTCCTTTAAAAAGTACACTTTTCCCTGTGTCAGGACCGTGTGCTGTGACACAGTGTTGATTCGACACTTGACGGTGTGATTTTTCAAGGAGTTTATTAAAAAATGCAATATATATGTATATAATTTAGTTTATTGAAGTGTAGCTGGTTTACAATGTTTTGTTAGTTTCTGCTGTGATTCAGCTATACATATAAAATAGATATAGATATAGATACACACACTCTTCTTCGTATTCTTTTCCATGATGGTTTATCATGGGCTACTGAACGCAGTTCCCTGTGTTCTATGGTAGGACCTTGTTTATCCATTCTATATGTACAATAATAAGAATTAAATATATGTTTGATTGCTTGAAGTCACACAAAGACGTTTCCCGCCAGGATTTTCCATTTTGTTCCGTTTTATACTGTTCCATCCCATTCCACCAACATTACCTGAAGCCCTACTATGTGCCAGCCTCCGGGTCCGTCCACCTGTGTTTTCGTCCCCTCCTCAGTGAGACGGCCATCGAGGGAAGCCAGTGAGTCAGGACACGGTCGCTCTCACTGCAGCTCCCGACTCACCCTGCCCCCCGACCCTCATTCCCCACGAAGGTCAGGCCCCTTCTTGGTTCCCTCGGAACCCAGCTCTGCCCAGCCGTCCACACTTTCTGGCCAGTGTTCGTCTGTATTTGTGCTCTCGCCGGCTGATGGCACCACCCGACAGCCGTTGCTCTGTTCTGTCTTTCATCCTGACGGTTTCGCCGGTTTCTCACGTCCCTCTCGTCATCATTCCCTCCTTCCTCAGGGAAGGACGTTTTCCTTCTCTTCCTCGGGAACCTTCCCTCCCTTCCTCCGCCCCCGCTGTCTGCCTGCTCCATCCCTCTCTCTCACGCCCTTTCCATCCACAGGCAAACTGTCCTGACCTGAGAATGCCCCTCTCACCCTACCTACCTCTCTCCCTCTCTTTTTGAAGATCACAAAACATTTTAAATTGTGGTAAAATACACATAACATAAAATTGACCTTCTGAACCGCTTTCCATCCTGCAGCTCAGCGACGGAAGTTAAATACTCACGTTGTTGTGCCTCCGTCACCACCCTCCATCTCCAGGACTCTCTTGATCTCGAAAAACTGAAACTCTGTCCCCATTAAACACGAGCTCCCGCTCCCGTCTTCAGCCCCGCCCCCCGCACCCCCCCTTCTCCCTTCTGTCTTTATGACTTTGGCTACTCTGGGAGCCTCGTGTAAATAGAGTCATAGAGGGTTTGTCCTTTTGTGTCTGGTTTGTTCCACTGAGCATCAAGCCCTCAAGGTCCATCCGTGTTGTAGCAAATGTCAGAAAGTCCTCCTTTTTTGTGTGTGTGGGGGGGGGGCAGTGCCATGCGGCATGTGGGATCTTAGTTCCCCGACTAGGGATTGAACCTGCGCACCCTGCAGAGGAAGCGCAGAGTCTCAACCACTGGACCGCCTGGGAAGTCCCAGAATGTCCTCCTTTTTAAGGCTGAATCATATTCTATGGTGTGGATGGACGACATACATTTTGTTTATCCAGGCATCCGTCAATGGGCACTTGGGTTGCTCCCACCTTTAGGCTATTGTGAATAATGCTGCCATGAATGTGGGTGTGCAAGCGTCTCTCCAAGACCCTGCTTTTGGTCCTTTTAGGTGTGTGCGTGCAGAAGTGGCATCGCTGGTTCCCAAGTTCCAGAGATCTTATGTGACGTCCACCTCCCTTCCCTTCTTCAAACTATTTAAAGTCGATTTTTACTATCTCCACTTTCCATACACATTTTCGAACTGCAAAAATGGTCTCACACGTCTCCAGAGACCCCTGCTCACCTGGGCTCCGTCAAGGCCCGTGCCCCGCCGCAGCCCCTGACGCCCCAGCCCCGGGCTTGCAGTCCACGCCCTGCAGGTGCCGCCCTTTCCCTGGTATCAGCTCCACCTCTGCTGCACCACCTGCTGTAACTCCCTAACACAGGTGTTCCTTCAGTCCCTCTGCATGAACGTTTACTTCTCTGAATTCATGGGGATGCCGTGATTTCAGCCATCACCTCCGGGCAGATGTTCCCGATGACACAAAACCCACCTCTTCCCTCGGCCTCGCTCCTGTTTCCGGGCAGGTTTCTCGGCTCCATGTGTGCAGGTGGGCACGTTACCCCCGAGCCCGCACGTCCTCTGTGTCTGTCCTCTGTCACCACATCGCCTTCTCTCCGCTCTGAGCCTGGCACCCTGGTGCCCTCCTGGGTCCTGGTCCCTGCGCAGGACCAGCTGTGACCCTATTTTCAGAGCATCCCTCGCACCTGCTCTGCCCCGCCATCCCTTCCCTGGTTCTGCTTGAGCTAGAAGCTTCCTGATTGTTCTCCCTGCTTCATTCTCCCCGAGTTCCAGGCTTATCTTCCAGAAACACATGCCAGATGGCCTTACTCACCTATTTAAAATCTTTCGGTGACTAAGGTTTCCCTGAAGACACATTTCAACTCCAGGCCTCACGGTCGGTCTCTAGCAGACCTTTCCAGTCTGACTTTCTGCTTGAATGTCTGTCTGGAGGAATGGAAACGCTCGCTCTCCCCTGAAGTCCAGGCCTGGTGGGCCTCCACCCTTGCATGTGCCCCTGCCTTTGTCTGGAAGGCCTTCTTTCCACGTCTCTGAGGTCAGTCCCACCTCCTCCATGAAGCCCTCTCTGATGTCCCCAGGGAAGGGCCACGTTTCCCTCCGGGCCGTCTTTGCACTGCATCAGTGCCACCTCCGAGGACCGTATGTTATTATTTATGCAAATCGATCATCTCTTAAGCCAGCCTGTGCGTTTCTGGAGGAGCTGCCCTGGACCCTGTTTGGAATCACTGGTTCCTTCCTCACGATGCCCGGCATTGAGCGTTGGCTCACAGCAGCGGCTCAGTAAATGGCTGTTGAGGAAATGCTGAGCTCGGAGTCAACAGCACCGTAGAGTGGCCTCGTCAGGAGCCGTGTTGTTCCTTGTGTGTGTTTGTGTGGCTCCTCTTTCATGGAGAGATGCTCGTCCCCGGGCAGAGGCTCTTCCCTTGCTGCCACGGTGCGGACGCAGCTAACTCGGCAGGAGTGAGCTCGGCGGGCTCAGCCTGTGTTGGAAATCTGATCCTGGCGTGAAGCAGCGGCATTTTTAGTGCTTCCAGTGTTGGGGGGTCTTATAACGTGGCATCGAGATATGCAAGTCTGTAACCCAAGTGTGTAAAAGCAGAGAAGCCTTGCTCTGAACGACTCTGGAAGCGATGTGTGTTTGAGGCTGAAGTGGCCCTAGGGAAGGGGGCTGTGGGTCACGGTGGTCGCTGGGGACCAGGCTGTGCTGGGGCTGTGGGTTGTGCTGGGGAGTGGGGGGCTCGGGACCAGGGCCTGCAGCTGAGGCGCGAGGCTGAGCGGGCAGGGGAGGGAGGGGCGCGTGGCCTGAATGCAGGACTTCCCGGCGTCCAGACCCTCAGTGAGTTCACGGGGCGGGGATGTGTCCGTGTGTGCACACACACACACCCAGGACACGCATAGACCCGGCACACACACAGACACACACACACACACCCAGGACACGCATAGACCCACCACACACACAGACACACACACACCCAGGACACGCATAGACCCACCACACACACACACTCAGGACATGCGCTGACACACAAATACATGCACACATGCAGACCTAGCACACACACAGAGACACACACACCCAGGACACGCAAAACCCGGAACACACACAGACACACTCAGGACATGCGCTGACACACAAATACACGCACACATGCAGACCTAGCACACACACAGACACACACACACCCAGGACACGCATAGACCCGGCACACACACACACACACACACACACACACTCAGGACATACGCTGAAACAGAAATACACGTACATGCAGACCTAGCACACACACAGACACACACACACCCAGGACACGCATAGACCCGGCACACACACACACACACACTCAGGACATGCGCTGACACACAAATACACGCACACATGCAGACCTAGCACACACACAGACATACGCACACCCAGGACACGCATAGACCCACCACACACACACAGACACACAGACACACACACACCCAGGACACGCATAGACCCGGCACACACACACAGACACTCAGGACATGCGCTGACACACAAATACACGTACATGCAGACCTAGCACACACACAGACACACACACACCCAGGACACGCATAGACCCACCACACACACAGACACACTCAGGACATGCGCTGACACACAAATACACGTACATGCAGACCTAGCACACACACAGACACACACACACCCAGGACACGCATAGACCCACCACACACACAGACACACAGACACACACACACCCAGGACACGCATAGACCCGGCACACACACACAGACACACTCAGGACATACGCTGACACACAAATACACGCACACATGCAGACCTAGCACACACACAGACACACACACACCCAGGACACGCATAGACCCACCAAACACACAGACACACAGACACACACACACCCAGGACACGCATAGACCCGGCACACACACACAGACACACTGAGGACATACGCTGACACACAAATACACGTACATGCAGACCTAGCACACACACAGACACACACACACCCTGGACACGCATAGACCCACCACACACACAGACACACTCAGGACATGCGCTGACACACAAATACACGCACACATGCAGACCTAGCACACACACAGACACACACACACCCAGGACACGCATAGACCCACCACACACACAGACACACTCAGGACATGCGCTGACACACAAATACACGCACACATGCAGACCTAGCACACACACAGAAACACACACACCCAGGACACGCATAGACCCACCACACACACAGACACACACACACCCAGGACACGCATAGACCCACCACACACACAGACACACACTCAGGACATACGCTGACACACAAATACACGCACACATGCAGACCTAGCACACACACAGACACACACACACCCAGGACACGCATAGACCCACCACACATACAGACACACACACACACACCCAGGACACGCATAGACCCGGCACACACACACACACTCAGGACATACGCTGACACACAAATACACGCACACATGCAGACCTAGCACACACACAGACACACACACACCCAGGACACGCATAGACCCGGCACACACACACAGACACACAGACACACACACACCCAGGACACGCATAGACCCGGCACACACACACAGACACACACACCCAGGACACTCATAGACCCGGCACACACACACACACACACACTCAGGACATACGCTGACACACAAATACACGCACACATGCAGACCTAGCACACACACAGACACACACACACCCAGGACACGCATAGACCCACCACACACACAGACACACACACACACACACACACACAGACACACACACACACCCAGGACACGCATAGACCCGGCACACACACACACACACACTCAGGACATGCGCTGACACACAAATACACGCACACATGCAGACCTAGCACACACACAGACACACGCACACCCAGGACACGCATAGACCCGGCACACACACACAGACACACAGACACACACACACCCAGGACACCCATAGACCCACCACACACACAGACACACTCAGGACATGCGCTGACACACAAATACACGCACACATGCAGACCTAGCACACACACAGACACACGCACACCCAGGACACGCATAGACCCGGCACACACACAGACACCCAGGACACGCATAGACCCACCACACACACAGACACACAGACACACACACCCAGGACACGCATAGACCCGGCACACACACACAGACACACTCAGGACATACGCTGAAACACAAATACACGGACATGCAGACCTAGCACACACACAGACACACACACCCAGGACACGCATAGACCCGACACACACACACACACACACCCACCCTCCTTGTTAGATCAGGCTGGTGTGAACCTGGAGTTTGAAGAGCGGGGCTGATTTTGTTTTGTTTATCAGGGTTCCCTCCCTCCCTCTCCCTCCCTCCCTCCCAGCCCCTTTCTGAGTAGGGCCGTCTCCAGGGCCCCCTACCTTCAGGACCTCACCACCAGCCAATGTCTTTTGGGATGTTCTGCCATAAAGATCCTTACATTAAAAAAAATGTTCTCAGTATTTTCTTAGGAAACCAACTCGAGCCGGTTACTGGTACAATGAAATAAACAAGACAGAGCCCACTGCCCTGATCTCCAGGGGCTTTGCTTTGAGCCCCCGGCGCTCGGTGCTGTCTGGGTGGGACCCGGCTGACAGACGGTGGCGGCCTGTGTAGCCGGGCCTTCTGCTCCACATCGTCTCCGGAATCTCTGTGTCGGGCACGCCTGGGGCCCAGCGTGTGTGTCCTCAGAGCCTGTGTTCAAACCCATCACAGTGTTTTGCTTCGTTTATGTCCCTTGCTTCCCAAACCACCAGACTGTCCGGATTCTGACCCTGTCCTTTGGCCGCCCCCAGTCGTGCTGGTTTGCAGGTGGTCTCTGCTGCTCTGCCGAGTGTCCCGGCCGGTGTGGGGCGCCTGCTGGGCTGCAGCCTTTCCCAGCTCAGGGCCCTTGGCCGGGCAGCTGGCACGAACCTGTGTCCCCTGCGTTGGCAGGCGGACTCTCAACCACTGCGCCACCAGGGAAGCCCCGAGGCTTTTTTTATATCTTTCCTTCCCCAAAGCTGGCTCTCACGATTCTCAGTATTTTTACTTATTAGTAAAATAAAATATATCACACATACAGAGTAGTTCAGGATTGCTAACCCACACCCCCGTGGGAAACAGGTGTACTAGCCAGAGGGCAGTATTTGTTCACGTTCTCTCTGCCATTGGCTTACACTATACAGTGGAAATTCTGTTTCACAAAGTTACCCAGGTTGGTTCCTTTCTTCTCCCTTCCCTTCAGAGTGGGTTAATGATTCGTGATACAGTTAGATTCATCTGTGGTTGTGTGTATTCAGTGATGGATGGGCCCCATTCCGGTCAATTTTAGTTTTGATTTATTTGGGGTGGGGGTATATGAAATGTAACCACAGTCCTAAGGGTCCGATCTACACAAGCAGGTGCACTCGGAGGCATGGCACCCCATGTCCTGCTCCATCCTCTGTTCTTTGCCCATCCCCAGCCATGCCCTCTAGGTAAGCAGTTCTCTTAGTTTCTGGTTTATCCTGTGTTTCGTTTGCATTGAACAAATAGGTGTATGTACATTTTCTTATATCTCCTTTCTTCCATGAAGGGTAGAGTGCTATAAAAACCCTTTTGTGGGCTTCCCTGGTGGCGCAGTGGTTGAGAGTCCGCCTGCCGATGCAGGGGATGCGGGTTCATGCCCCGGTCTGGGAAGATCCCACGTGCCGCGGAGCGGCTGGGCCCGTGAGCCGTGGCCGCTGAGCCTGCGCGTCCGGAACCTGTGCTCCGCAATGGGAGAGGCCACAGCGGTGAGAGGCCCGCGTACCGCAAAAAAACCCAAAAAAACTCCACCCTTTTGAACTTTGCAGTTGTTCACTCCACAGTCTACCCTGGAAATCACTCTAAAGCAGTTCACAGAGATCGTCCACATCCTTTCTTTTTTTTTACAGCTGCCTAGCACTCTGCTGTGTGGATTTATTCAACCGTCCTGTGGTTGTCAACTCCCCTCCTGCATGTGGGCACTTGAGTTGGTTCCAGTATCTTGCCAGCAATTTGTTGGAGTGAATGACATTGTTTGCCTGTATTTTCCCGTTGTGAGAGGTATAGCCTCTCTTCTATGCTCTTGGAAAAGTGTGTGTCTACTTGCAAATGGACCCCTCTCCCCAGGCTGCTCTCTCGCGCCTCTGCTTTGGCCTCTAGCGGTTCAGGGAGCAATGGAGTGACAAATAGCAGAGAGAACAGGACGAGCTCCGTCTCTGCACATGAGGTCACTGTGCGAATGGGTGCTGCCAGCCAGATTCCTTCCCCTCTGCTGCTCTTGTGAGCTGTGTGTGTGTGTTTAATTCATTTCTGAAGACGCAGCATTATGAGCTGTCAACCACAGACAATAATAATCGTCCAGATGACCCAGAAGAATAGCAGTACGTGGGGAGAAGCATTCCCGGAACTCGCTGCCCCCGAGTGACAGTGCGTTCTTGGGCCCCAGCACAGGGGCCCCGGGAAGGCGCGGGCAGGAAGCAGGTGCAGACGCCCCCTCCTGAGCTGTGCTGTGTGACCTGGGTCACGGCTGGAGGGAGGCGCGGGATGGCTTCGAGTGCCGCTGAAAGCCACCGGGCTTCGGGGGTGGCTGGAAAGCAGCGGCAGATGAAACGGAGCGTTGCTACGCTTTTTGAAAACGCAGTTCTTTCTTCTTTAACAGCACCACCCTTCCAGCTCCAGCAGCGAAGGAGAGATGTTTGGATGAGCATCCCTTTGTTCTGGAAGGCTCTGGGCAGGGGCTCCCCGGGGCACTGTCTTTCACTGGTCCTTGACACCTTCTTGTTACTGGAGTAGTTCAGAAGATGGTGTGGGCTAGGGGCGGGGAGTGGTGGGAGTGGGGCGGGGGCGGCAGGGGGGTCAGTCCTTCGCAAATCCTTCTCCCTTTCCTGCTGTAGCTTGAATTCCGGCTTGGGCTGGCCTCGAGGCAGCTGCTGGACGTTTTGTAGAAGTTTACATTTTTTCCTTGTCCGAAGTCAGGAAGGTGCCAGTTTGGAAACCAGAGAAAAAGAAAGGGTGGATTAGAATGCAATCTCCGTTCTAATGGTGGGTTACTGTAGTTATTTTTAAAAAAGAAAGTCTTTGAGTGAAGGCTTGTCGTCCTGAGGAGAGGCGGAGAGGAAATTTTATCAAACCAACCGAGGACAGTAATTGCGGCTTGTCTCAGCCGAGCGTTCTCTAGGGTTTTGGGGGTTTTTCTTCTGAAGGTTGCTTTTGCATTTCTGAGGACGTTTTTGAAGGCGTGCTCTTTTGAGTTAAAATGATTTGTGCGATGGGAAACTATTTTTGCGGAAGCCCGTGCCGGTGGGCAGGGGCGGGGCGAGAGGGGCTCAGAGGACACGTGGGGACGGTCCCGTCATCGTCGAGGGGTGCGTGGCTCGGAGCTGCTGCACTTCAGCCCGGCAGCGGGGCCCCGGCTGACGTGGCGTCTTTTCCTGGCACAGAGCGGGGACTCCCTGGGGTTTCTGAGGGACAGTGGCCGCACGCCGGTCCCCAGGCCCGTCCTGGGGATCCTAGGGGGGACGCTTGGTTAAACCCAAGCATGAGGGTGGCCCACCAGAGGTGCTGGGCTTGCGTTTCTGGGACACCACATGGTCATGTCATCGGTCCATTTCCGAGGACATCGGGTCCCATCAGTTAGTCCAGACGGTCAGGCTGCAGAGGGCGAGCTGGATGTGGACTTTCGTGAGCCCAGCCTGTCCTCTGACCCTGGGCACCGTGAGACGACAGAGGGGGCCATGCTGAGGGGCCCGGGGTGGATGGGGGGACCCGTCTGGGGCCCAGTCTCACCCTGGGGCCTGTCCCTGTCCCCCCACTCTCCAAGCTTTGCTGAGCTTTGCCTTCCTAGCCGGACAGATTTCTTCTCCCAAAAAGCCTGTTTAATGTCTCGGGGGCACCTTGGTCCCTGAGTCAGCACACGCGTTTCATCGGCCAAGGTGTTTGAGTAGAGAACCGTCGGGGTGGACTCCAGGTGGCTCCTGAGTGAGCCCGAGCCTCTGGCCTTAACGTCCCCACTGGACAGAACAGCGGCTCAGACACATGCAGGCACTTGGCCTTTGAAGTTTCTTTTCCTTTGGGCGCTTGACCTCCTGACTGAGATGCTACCGGCTTCCTCTGCGCGGCGTTACCTTGAGATTCATCTCGGGCAGGGCTTCTTACCTGCAGCACTATTTGTGTGCTTGTTGACCATCCTGCTGTACCTTTTCGTGTGTACTCTTCGCGTCTTTTGCCTACATTTGTATTGGGATGTCTGCTTTCTTTTTCTCACGGATTTTTTTAGGGGTTCTTTATATAGTTTGGGTATGAGCCACTTGTTGGATATATGCATTGCAAATATCCTTTCCGATGGGGTCCTGCCTTTTTACTCTTGGGCTGCCTCCTGGAGTTTTAGGTTTCAACGTGGTCGACTTCATCAAGCTGTCCTTTTATGCTTCGGGCTTTTGTGTCCCGGTCCAGGAATGTTGCCCCACCCAAGCCCATGAAGATAGTCCCACTAGCTCCCTGAAAGCTTTATTGTTTTCTCCCTCACCTTTGGATCTAGCCCTTCTATAATTGTTTCTGTGTGTGCTATGAAGGGGAGGTCAGGATTTATTTATTTTTCCCAGGTGAATAGCTAATTTACCTCGCTCTGTTTGTAGAAAAGATAACATCCCCTCCCCCTCCCTTTACACTGCAGTGTCACTTTTGTCATAAATCAGTTCACTGTTTACGTGCGATCCTGTTTCTGGACTCTGCTCCTATCTGTTTATTCTGGTGCCAATTCCTGGCTCTCCAAACTGCTGCAGATCTCTAATAGGTCCTGAGAGGGGCTCAGACGCCCCCCAGCTTGGTTCTCCCAGGCTGCCTTGGCTACTTTGGGTGAGATACACATTTTAACGTTTGATACACATTGACACACACCTTTGATACACATAATGCCCTTCCGAAAGCTTGTAAGAGTTTACATTTTCCCCAAGCGGCCCCGATTTCCCCACATCATTGCAGACTCTGGTGGCATCTGGTTGTGATTGTTGTGTTTTTATTTGCATTTCTTTGATTATGAGTGAGCCTAGACACTTTTTCCTATTGAATTGGCCATTTGCATTTTTATTGCTTCTATCCTTTGACTTCTAAGGGCCATGTGCCTATCACAGCATTAACTCATTGTCTGTTATGTTTCATTTTGACTGTTTTGGTCATGGGCAAGTTAAATGTTTTTATATTATCCAGTGTAGCCACCTTTTCTCCAGAAGGCGGCTGTGTTAGCTTCCTATCGCTGTTGTAACAAATCACCACAAACGGGAGGGTTTAAAACGACACAGCTTTATCATCTTAATGCTCTGGAGGTCACGTCTCCAGCCTCCGTCTCCTTAGGCAGGAGTCAAGGTGCCAGCGGTTCTGCATTCCTTCTGGAGGCTCCAAGGAGCTCTGTGTCCTTGCATCTTCCAAAGACCCTGCCACCCCTTGGCTTATCTCTCCCTCTGCCTGCACTGCCTCTTCAAACCTCTCTCTTTGACCTCTGCTTCTGAGGTCACCTCTCCTCTGCCTCTGCCCCTCCTGCCTCCCTCTCACAAGGACTCTGGTTGATCACACTGGGTCCTTGCGGAACAGCCAGGATAATCTCCCCATCTCGGGAGCTTTAACTTAACCCCACCTGCAAAGCCCCTTTCCCTCGTAAAGTAACACTCACAGGTTCTGGGGATTGGGATGGGATCTCTCTGGGCGAGGGGGTGTCGTTTTGTCTACCGCAGAGGGTAGCGTAGGAGTCTATAGGAAGCCCCTTCCAGGTCAGTAGGGCTACTGAAACCCTCGGGGAGGGTGGCCAGGTTTCTGAGTGTGACAACCACCACTGCGGGGTGGCAGATTTCTCCTCTAAGGCGTGAGATTTCTGTGCCCAGACCTTTCACTCTGACTGATGTGATGGAACACGGAGGCAGATACGTGGTCGCTGCGCCCCATCGCCCCTCCACAGAGGAGCCTGCTCAGCTGTGTGTCAGGGCCGGCGTGGAGGACGTCAGCCTGAATCCTGGAAACAGTGGTCTTTCCGCTTCCAGGGGACAGCGAAAGTGCTCTCCACCGCTTTTATGGCCAAACATGGATGCCGGATAATTCAGTGCGTAGCAAATACCGTGTTTCCCAAGTACACTGAAAAGAAACAGGAGACCAGTGATCTAATACTCGTGTAAAAGCCCATCACTTAACTAGCCAGTTTGCCAAACACAGAGCACCTCTTGTGTGCAAGGGAAGCCTGTCCAGCCGCCAGTGTGGTCCTGGGCGTGACTGTGGGTACCGGGGGCCTCTCATCACTCAGCGTGTCTTAACCACACAGCATCCTTCCACGGGGCGTTCCAGGTACACCCGGGCAGAGGAGATACCGCTTCTCACTCTGTGTTTTTGAAATCGCCACACGGACACCGTGGGAATGAGGCTCGGGCAAAGCCTTGGTCCCATTGTCTGTAGCTCCAGTTAAACGCAGACGGAGAGGGCCTCGGGCTGCCCAGACGGCCTGCTTGAACTCCCCACCTTAGTTTACGGCTGCTCCTTGGAGATCACTGCTGAGGTTCAGTGTCTCGGGCTGGTTTGTGTCTTTCCAGCCCTCTCTCCTGGGCCGGCCCACGTCCCTTCCTGAAGGGAAGGCTGAGGACTCTGAGAGCGGAACCAGCTCTGGTGGGGGAGGCGAGAGGGCAGCTGATGGCCCGGCTCAGCTGAGACTCTGGGCCGTCCTCCTGTTCCCTCCCTTCAGGCCTGGCTGACTTCCTTCCAGGATCTGAGTCTGTGGGTCCTGGTGGATTTTGTGGGATTGATGGAAACTCCGGGACTTAGCTGGACTGTACCTACCTTTTGACCCATTATTGGGATGACTAGGTCCACACCTCGAGACACCATATGGTCACCTCACACACCTGTGCTTTTTCACTTAACCACCCCACCCCGTCCCCGCCCGTGACGCCAGCTTCCATGCTGCCGGTGTGCAGATTCATTCCCGTGCGTATCTTTTCCAAAAGGTTGGGTCTTAGCACACACTAGCCCTCCACCCTTAATTCAGTCCCTGTCTTAAATGAGGTCATTGGTTTCAGGGGACCCATTTCCTTTCTCTGCCGTTGGCCTTTACTGGGCCACCCAGGTCCACCACACAGAGCTCCGAGACTCCGCAGCTTGTGATGGGGCACACGGGTGCCAGCCACCTGTCTCCCCAGAGGCCTCGGGCTCCTTAGGCAAGATGACCGACCTTCCCTCCGGGGACCAGCTCCGCGTGCCAAGCACTGGGTGGCTTTTGCTGCAGCTCAAAAACCCCCCAAGATGCCGTCGGCCACACCTCCCAAATCTGGGGTGTCTACCTGCTGTTCAAGTGACCCCTCTGTGAATTGCCACCTGGGCAGCATGCCTTTGAAATGACCCCAGGCTGGCCTCCTTCCTCATGCAGATTCCTACCCGCCCCTTTGTCTTTTGGCTGCGCTGTGGCATGCGGGCGCTTAGCTCCCCGACCGGGGATCGAACCCGCACCCCCTGCATTGGGAGCGCGGAGTCTTAACCCACTGGACCGCCAGGGGAGTCCCATGATTCCGACCCCTTTGACCCTCAGAGAGAAGAGGTGATGTTTCCATGCAGACGCGGCCCTTAGCCCTGCAGACACAAGCCACGAGAGCTTTCCCCAAGGAGTCAGCACAAGCTCGCAGCCTCTCGCCCGAAGGGTGCATATCAGCCCCAGCCTTACCCCTGCCACCGGGCTGCTTCTCCCATACTAGCTGGAGCAGCCCTTCTGCCTGGGGTCCCGGTGGAGCTCACGAGCTGCCTCTCTTCAAAGACAATCTCGCAAATCCACCCTTTATTGTTCAGCTTGTAGCTCCTCTTAGACCCTCCCCGCGGACGAGTCACCTAATGGATTCTGACACTGAAAATTCAGCTCTGTGGTAGGTTTCACAACTCAGTTTGGTTTCCTGAAAATATATGCGTTGTGTCGGTTGAAGCCTCCAGTCATCATTCTGTGACCTTTGTGATGAAGAGTGGCAGCGGGCAGCTTATTAGGGGCGCGTGGGAGGTCCGACCGCGCATCTGCCGGTGCCCCTGGAGGGTGGCAGCCAGCAGAGTGGTGACCCTGCAGCTCCAGTCACAGCTTGTCGGGTTTCCACTAGCGAGCTCCCTCCTTCGTCCCCCTGTCCCGAGAGGGTTCTGTTTATCGGAGAAACGCTGAGACTGTCCCAGCGGCCACTCCGTTAGTCTGGTTCCTCTTCTCCCCCGTGAAATAAAACTGTCATTAACACCCGTTCCCGAAGCTCTTGATGATTCTGTGGTTTGCGCAGAGCTGCCTGCATTTTCCACTCTCGGCCACGCAGCAGCCGAGCGGGCGATGCCAAGTTTTCTGTTTTGTGCGAGCGGGCTGTTGGGTGGGGCCCCTGTGAGCCCGTCCAGATGGGGCTGGGCTGTGGTTTTGAGCAGCGCCGAGGCAGGGGTTGGGGGGCAGGGTGGCGGGGAGGAGTCTGAGGAGGCAGAGGTCTCCCAAGCTGGCCATGGCCTGGGCTGCTTTCATCCTGGTGGGGAGTCCTGCAAACGGTGATGCAGACCTTCATTCATTCATTCAACCGGCAGACATCGATTCAGCCCCACGTGTGTGCTCTGCACCGTTGTGGACTCTGGGAACGCCGATGAGCAGGACAGACTCGTCCGCACGTGGCGTTCTCTCCCCCGCTGGGAGGGTGGGCGTGCAGTATTGGTTTATCGATCCCTTCTCCTCTGAGGTCAGCCCGGATGCGTGGACTTGTTATTTGCGGCTGGGCTAGGCTGGGAGAGTGTGTGCGTCGATGAGGCCGTCTACACAGGCACCTCTCTGATGGGAAAGTGAGCGTTCACCCCTCTTGTCTAGCCAGCGGGAGTTGAGGTGATGGAGGCTTGGGATGCCTCTCTGCCTGCCGGAGGGAGGGCAGCCTGTGGGGTGTGGGTGACCGCGGGAGGGGGAAGGGGCGTGGTCCTAGCCAGGAGCTGGCCCAGCCGCCTGGTGCCCCGTGACTGCTTCCACGGCCGCTGCATCTGCTGGGGGCGGGAACGGCTGAGTCATGCTGGGGCCTCGGTGAGGCGGGTGAGGACTGGGGACACACACGGTGTCACGTGATGCTGAAGGAGATTCTGGGCACGTTGATGACCTGGGGCATTAGCGGCGGAGCACTTGCCTCGTGCGCTTGGCAGGACAGAGCCTGCCCTCTGCTGCCCCCTGCTGGCCCCGATGACACCCAGCAGGAGAACACACGACCAGCCTGCTGGCTGGGTTCCCAGCTCACGTCCCCAATCCTTCCTGCCCCGTCTGCACTCACCGTCCTTGCCCAAGACTGTCATCGCCCCTCTGAGCCACCGTGATGGTCTCTCACCTGCGCTGCCGCTGCCAGGCTTGCCCCGCTACACACAGCGTCCAGGGGAATACAGTCAGCCCTCCGCACCCACGGGTTCCACCGATCTCAGATCAAAAACATTAGAAAAACGAATTCCAGAAAGTTCCCAAAGGCAAAACCTGAGTTTGTTGCGTGCTGGCAACAGTTTGCACAGCACTTACGTTGAATTTACAATTACATAGCGTTTATATTGTATTAGGTATTATAAGTAATCCAGACACGATTTGAGGTATATGGGAGCGTGTGCGTAGCTTACATGCAAATACCACACCATTTTGTGTAAGTGCCTTGAGCGTCTTCGGATTTTGCTGTCTGAGGGGGGTCCTAGAGCCAATCCCTCTCAGATACCGAGGGGTGACTATTCGAAATGTCCATTGAATTGTGCAACTCTTGTGCTTAAAACCCTCGACAGCCTTCTGTGCATTTCGAGTACCATCTAAGTCTACAAAGCCTTGTCTCTTTTTCAGCCTTGTTCTGTGCCACCCTCCTGTTCCCTCTCTGCCTCAGCCACAGGACCTTTGCACGTGCCGCATCTGCCTGCAGCTTAGATCAGCTGTGTTGCCACTCTCTGAGGGGCCTTCCCTGACCCACCTGGACACTGCTGCATCCCATTCCTTGGTGATACTTACACTCGTCACGTGGTCATTGGGTGAATGCTCGTCTTGTCCCCTAAACTGTACTTTTCCTGCATTTTCGCCTCCCGTGTTGTGCGCAGCATGTGTGCGTAGCGGGGTTTTCTGAGGGTGAGGATGCTGACCTTGGAAAAGTGAAACGACCTCCTCCACATTTCCTGGTTGGGGAGCGAGTTGGTACTGAGTCCAGGTCTGCGAGCCACCGAAGCTGTGCCTTAGAACGCAGCCTGCCCTCCCTGGGAAACAAATGCAGACTTCAGTCAGCTCCTTCGGACCTGTTCTGTGCGTTATGCTGCGAACAAGAAACACACGCTGCTCAGGGCTCGGCTCTTGTGCATTTAGTTGTTGCTGTGATGTTGATAGCCAGTCCCCAAACATGATGTTGAGTTGATCGCTTTAGGATTTGCAAACGGAAACGCTGCAATGGTCCATCACTTAACGGGTGTGATACTGTTATTATTTTTTTAAGGAACCGGATTATAACAGTGTTAATGGAAGTCAAAATAAAAGAAGAAAAATGCGCCCATCTTCCTAGATGTAGACCTGTTAATGCCTTACGCTCATGCATGTATTTTATACAGCGGGAATCACACGTAAATGAAGTTTTTATTCTCTCAGTTAATCATTTTCAATATATCCGTAAAAGACAAGATGATTGCTTGGAGCTTCATCCACATCAAAACCAATAGAGAGAAAAATTACGCCACTAGTAAGTGCTCTTGTTCTCCTTGTTTATCTACTTAAACCAAAAAATAAGCAAAGCTCTAAAAACAAGCCAGTGTCGGGGAAGCATGCTCCAGTCTCCAGCCTGCTCACGTGGGTGCTTGTTTGCACGCGCTCACCACCCGTACGTACGTTCCCGCGGCAGCTGAGGGCTCAGTGACCCGGCACCTGGGCTGACCCTCCCTCCCCGCAGGCCAGGCGGGTCCCGGGCTCAGCCCAGGCAGCATCTTTGCTGTTTTGTTTGGTATCTCAGAGTGGGGGCTGTGCTTGATGGAGAGAGAGGGCATCAAACACAACCCCCCCTGCATTTTCTAAACTAGACTTGACAAAGCTTCCCGTTTCTTAAGAGAATCTAGAATTTTTAATATGAAAATTTCCAAAAATTTGGAGCACTGTTCAGGGCACATAAAATACGCCTGGAGACGGGGATGGGCCAGCTGCACGACTGCATTCCCCTCGTGTTGCTCCCAGATAGTTTGCTCTGGAACCATGGAAACACAGCCAGGAGGGGGCTTTCGGGTGAACGTGGGAGATGGGGCTCCGTGGGCTCGGACCTCGTCGGGGACGTAGACAAGGTGGTCCTGAGCAGGTGAGGAACCGGGGTGGGGGGGGGGCTCTGCAGGGGTGGTGACTCCTTTCTGTCCTGAGGGGGATTGAAGGATGCTCAGATGACAGTGAGTCAGATGGAGGTGGAAGGGGAACAGGTCAGCTCAGGCCCCGCCAGGGGTGAGCCTGGTTTCCCAGGACGGTGGACGTCACCTTTGTGTAGCCCATGTGTGCCCGCCCTCTCCACTGTGATGATGGTGCAAACAGCAGCTCCCAGCTCCTGAGCATTGCCCGGCCCGGCGCTGGCTGGAGCACCTCCCTGACGGCATGAGCCCACCCAGGCTGTCCAGCTGAGAGCACATCCTCTCTCCTCCCCTACTGAGGCCAGACAACGAGGGGCTGGTACTAGAATCTGGGGGCAGGTGTGACAAACTAACGCCCCGGGGAGCCAGCCCGGAAGCGGCCCAGGGGTGAGACCCCTGTCCACTCATCCTCTCCCACCCGTGGGACCTGCTCCTGCCTGCTTAGGGTCAGAGGGGACGGAGGGGCCCACTTTCCTCTAACTCTGTGACAAGAGCGTGGCCCCGGCAACAATGCCTGGGACTGACCCTTGACCTCGGAGTCAGGAGAAACCTGGACGTGAATGGGGACCCCTCACCCCACTGATGGGGCCGCGGGAGGGGATGCACATCCTGTCTCCCTGGCCTGCTGCATTTTCTCAGAGAAGTGGCTTTTGCAAGAAATCTGACTTTTCACGACGTACAACGCTCAAAAAGAAAGAACAGGTGCGGGCTGAGCGTGCGAGGCAGGTGGGCGCACCTCTGGCCCTCGTGTGGAGGAAGGGCAGGGAGAACCCCAGTCCTCTGGCAGCAGGCGTTGCTGACTTCTCCTCAGAAGGGTGCACGAGTGAGGAAGAGGTGACCTTCAGGGCTTGTGTCTGGGGCTGGACAGAACAGGTTTCCCCGGGGGGGGCCCCAAGGAGGGGCTGCTGGCCGGGAATCCCCTGCCTTCTCCTTTGCCGGGACAGAGGGCAGAGGTGGTGGCGGTCGGTGGAAGACTCAGCTTTTCCGGGGCCTTGTCTCAGCCCCCATCCCAGGAGGATCCTCACAGCAAACACAACTGCTCTGCTCCAGGGCCAGGGAAATGGGAGGAGGGGGGACCCAGCCCAGCCTGAGCTGGGGTTTCCGTAAAGACAGGTGTCCGGTGGGGACTGTGTGGGCGTCACCTGGAAGGACTGCGACACGCACTGCTCGGGGCCCATGGTGGCCGTTTGGAGACAATGGAAAAGAAAGGAAGCGGGGAGGAGACAAAGCAGTGTCGGCCCTGCAGAGATGCCCGGGAGGGA
The DNA here is from genome assembly GCF_008692025.1 of Phocoena sinus. NCBI lineage: Eukaryota > Metazoa > Chordata > Mammalia > Artiodactyla > Phocoenidae > Phocoena > Phocoena sinus. Next base: position 88,243,496 of record NC_045776.1, read on the forward strand.
CGGCTGGGCACATCGGCCTCGGGGTGCTGACTTTGTGTCTATCAGGAGGACGTCGCTTTTCTCCCCAAGCACGTCCCCACTTAAAACAAGGTGGCAACACACACCTTGTGAGGGGAAGAGCGTCACCTGGCGAAGGCCAGCTCTGTCCGGGCCTGGGGAGGGTTTCCTGCCTTAAAACAGTGAATTGGCTGCAAACACCTTAAGACTGGGAGGTTTCACAGGAAAATCTGCGTTTTTGTCCGTTTTCTCCCTTGGAAAATAAAGGATCAGAGATGGGGGCCCAAATGCACGTCTGGGCCACCGTCCCCTGGGCTCTGGGTCCCCGCGGAGGCCCATCCCCTGCCGGCGGGACAGGGCTGCTATGGCTTCCAGGGGTGCGTCACCTCCCGGGCGGGCCGTACAGGAGCCCTTGTGTGAGACCAGTGGAGTGGCTCTTCCTCCCCTGGGAGGGTCCGTTGTAGCTCCGTTGCTTTCCCAGGCTCTGGAAGAGACGAACGGGATTTGTTGTGAGGCGTTTGTCACGAGACGTGTGCAGCCAGTGTGGAGAAGCGCGTTGTCACTTCCTGGGCCTCCCCTCCCCCTCCCCCTCCCTCTCATTCAGAAGAAACTGAACACACTCATTAAAAGGAACATGCTTGTGAGTCACAGTCTTGATGTGTGGTTCTATATTTTTATACTCAGTAAAATAAATTTATATTATTTCTTAAGAGGAGGGTAAAGTCTTAAGCAATAACATACATAACTTTTTTAAAACAAATTTATTTATTTGTATTTATTTATTTATTTGGCTGCATCGGGTCTTGGTTGCGGCGTGTGGGATCTTCGTTGCAGCGCGCGGGCTTCTCTCTAGTTGCGGTGCACTGGCTCTCTAGTTGTGGCACGCGGGCTCCACAGCACACAGGCTTAGTTGACCCGTGGCGTGTGGGATCTTAGTTCCCCGACCAGGGATAGATCCTGCGTCCTCGCCATTAGAAGGCACATTCTTAACCACTGGACCACCAGGGAAGTCCCCATAACATCTTGTGTTTGGCGTACGTTTTTCAAATATACCTGAAAAGAGATACACCACTATTAAGTAGGAAGTGCTTCTATTTCTCTTCCTTGTGTGGACCTAAAATCATCTTGCAACACCCGTGGTAGACTGCCGGCCCCTCAGGAAACTGTGAGCTAACAGGGGGCTTGGGGTCACACAGCTCTGGACAAGCCCCGATGTATCGCTACATTTTGGGTAGACTCTGTGATTTGGGGTAAGTTGTCCACCTGCCGAGGCTTGTTGTCCGTAATGCAGGGATCACGGTAGTAACGTCTGCTCCAGCCTTGCGGGGCAGTGGGGAGGACCGATCACAGGTGAACGTCATCACAAAGCTGCGAAGTCCTGTTCGCCCTTGGCTCTGAGCTTGCACGGTGGCCCTTGTACCACCTTCAGCCCACGGATGACCTGGGCCGTGTTTCAGACAGCTTTGAAACCATTGCCGATATCCGAAACCAGGGGATTTTTAACCTTAGCATCTGAACTTCCAGCTTCTCTCCAGAAACCCGAGCAGGTCCTGCTCTGTGGCGGGATGGTTGGGGCTGAGTGGTGGCTGTGCCCTGTGCCCCCCCGGGAGGGGCCGTCGTCCCGCTGGCCTTCCCTGCCGTCACCTGAGGTGTGACCTCCGTCAGTGGGGTGCCCGTTTCCTGAGTGCATCCTGGGGTGGGAGGGGGAGTGAAGACTTCACGGACCACAGGAAGTCGGGGGCGCTGGCCCCTGGGAAGTGAGTTTGAGAATGAGGCCTTGCGGTGAATTAAGGACCCGTCTGTCTTCCTTCACGTGTGAGGGCCTCGGGGGGCCCGGCCTTCATACGGAGCTGGCCTGGTGCCTTGGCGCTCCACCTCCAAGGCATCAGAGAGGCGTCAAGCATCGCCACGTATCCTCGTTCTGGTCCTTGGGTCCTACCCCAGTCCTGTCTTGCTCAGGTGAGACCAAACCAGGGCTGGGAAGGAGGCGGGAAGGATGCCCGCCTTGTTCCTTGATGTCCCATCAGTCCGGATTCTGCAAACATCTCTTTCCCTTGGGGCTGGCCGTCGTCCTGAACCTCAGGATACGAGCTGAGGGTTGAAGTCAAGGATGGAAAGGGAGGTGAAGACATACCAGCTCGGGCGGGAGGCTAAGGAAGCTGTAGGAGTGGGGATGGGAGTGCAGAGGGCCACCCAGCAGACAGACGGCTTCCAGGTCCGTGTTGGGGCCAGGCCCCCAAACCGGCGTGGGGTGACAAACGGCAGCCTCAGTGTCGGGGAGACCACGGCGACGTGGCCTGGAGGACGCGGCTCGTCTAAACAGGCCTCTCGCCTCTTGGCTGGGATGGGGCCAGAGCCGCCGGGACCTCTAAGCTTTGCAAAGGGGCTTCGAGGCCAGAGGCTCCTGTTCAATCACCTTATTTCCAAACACTGGCCGCTAACCCTCATCCTCCCGCCCTTCTGATTCCCATGTTCCATTTTTCTCCATAACACATACCGGGGGTTAATATCACGGATTCTGTATGTTTGTCTTGCTCACTGTCTGTCTCCCTGCACTAGAAAAGCAGTCCCATGGAGGTGAGAAATAGCCGTTTTGCTCACTGCTGTATTCTGGGCTCACAGCAGACGTCTAGTAAATGTTTGTTGAATGAATGATGTGTAGGTTAAAGAAAGAAGTCCAACATAGTGTGTGACTTAATATGTTCTCCATTCAGAAAAAACAATTAAGATGAATCACTTTCCAAACTGAAGACGTTTTGTTTTGAAGGAAACACCCCCCACGTATCAGGGGACGTCCCCCCATCTTGTGCTGTCTGCAGGGCCCCCGGTGGAACGGCTCGCTGTTTATGGGGTGACCCAGGCGAGCGGGGGCAAGGGATGTGGATAAACAGTGTCCTGAGCACGTGCGATTCTGCGGCACAGACTCTGGAGTTTGCATTTCTTCCTAGGGAGCTGGGAGCAGGATTCAGGCCAGAGTCTGAGACGGTGGCTTCCGGTCAGATGGATCAATCGATTTAGCTGGTGACAGTTAAAAGCTGATAAATTCCAGTCGTGGGGCCTTTTGGGGAACACTCAGAGTTCAGGGGCGCCTTCCTTGGTGATGACGATTGAGCTGAGTGGCCGCCGGCTCCTTACCTGGGCGGGGGTCTCCTCCCACTGGCCCACCTGTGCCTCCGTCCCCTTGTCCAGCCCCGCCCATCCCCGTGGGAAGGTGGGTTTGTTATTCCTGCTCTCAGCTGGGGGCCTCCAGACCTCCTGAGTCAACTCAAAGCCAAGCAAAGGGTGGAGTTGGGGGAGGGGTGAGGTGGGAGCGAGGGGCACAGACCCAACCAAGGCGGAACCAAGTTCTTTGCTTTTATACAAACCACTCCCACCTGTTCTCATTCACTTCCCGCCACAGCTCCGGGATGCAGAAGAGGGAGTGGGTTTGCTGAGATGGGTGGGTCAGGGCCTGTGTCTGAGAACAGGCAGAACGGGAGGAAGACCAGGCTTGGACCCCAGGGAGGAGGGATGGTGGAATGAGCCCGCTGCTGGACGTGTGCTGCTCCACGATCCATGTGGAAATGGCACAGCTGCGGGCGTGTAAATGCATGGTCACCTTGGGGCCAGCATGTTGCTGTCTGCAGTCCGCTGTGTGAATAGCACTAGGGTTACAGGCGACACTCCTGGGTGAGACCCACGTGGGTGTCAGTCATGTGCGCTCGCTACCGGGGAGGGGGCAGCACAGCAGGCAACCCACAGGGCTGCATGCGGGAGCAAAGTAAACACCCGGGGCCTTGGCGAGGACAGGCTTATGGTCCAAGAGGGTGGGTGACCCTTGGTTCCGTGGGAGGATGAGGACGGGATTGGCTGGTTTGATGGCCCTGCAGCCCTGGGTGCTGCCAGCTTCTGTTCTCACGTGCTCCCTGGGGGGCAAAAGGTAGGCGACCCATGGCCAGGAGGCGCTGGCGGTTCCCATGACTCCCCCACTGCCCAGGTCCTGCACGCTGGATGTCGGGTGATGGGGTGCTCCAGGGACCCTCTGCACCCCTGGCCTGGCCACCGGGATGGAAGCTCCAGTCACCGGGCGGTCTGGCCTGTGGCCCTGAGCAGAGGAGTGGCGGAGGCGGAGGGCGCGTGGTCTGTGGGATGTGGAAGTGGCCAGCGCCGCCTTCATGTGTAGGTTATGCTTACGTAAGTACCCTAAGGAAGTACCAGATGCTTCCTTCTGCCGAGTTGGGGGCAGGAATCCTTGTCTGAGCTGCAGCCTTTCCAGAGAGAAGTTGGTGTCAGCTGGAGGGGCATCACCTCCACGTGCTGGTGAGGCCGTAAGTGCCCCACCTCGGCGCCGCGTAGAAGGCGACGCGTCAGCGGCAGGAGGTTCGGCTTCCCGTAAAACGGCGTCATCATCGTCAGTCCTCGCCCCCCAGCCCCCATGACAGCAGCTTGAACAGCGGGCTGTTTCTCTCTCTGGGGATGTATGGTCCCGAGCCCTGCAGTGCGGGGCCCTGGGGACCAGCCCGTCAGGATCTGGACCCTGTCCTGCAAGCCCAAGATGGCTCTCTACTTGTCCCCTGCCACGTCACACATCTTGGGGCTGGGACCTCCGTCGGCTCCTCTGCGGGAGGCTCCCGGCACCTCCACGCAGTGCGTCCACCGATCAGAATTTAGTCACGTGGCAACTCCAGCTTCATGGGTGGGAAGCGTGGTCTCTGCAGGGTCGGTCAGAGGCTCTTTTCTCTGCACGATGGAGAACAGATGTCCGTCTGTCGCGGCTCCCCACCTGGGTGCTCGGGGCTGTGCATCCTGTTTGCTGAGGGGGAGGCAGCAGACACAGGGTCAGTCCAGGGCCAGCAGCCTTTCTGAAACTTGAATGGGGCTGTGGACAGCCCTGGGTGGGGCGCCCCCATCATCTCTGAGTCTCCACCTCCCTGGGGAGGGCATTTCCCTTCAGCTGTCCTGCAGCTGGCCGGAAGGCGCGGCCACCCATCTTCTGGGCTCGGAGGTCCCGCTGCCGATCTGGTGCAGCCCAGATGCGCCCAGGGCTCGCCCGACCTTCCCGGGTTTGAACCCCCTACCCCTGGGAAGCAGTAAGATGGGATGGGAGAGTGCTTGGCGTGTAGCCCTGGAGGGAGTTTCTGGTGACCTGGGCTCCTTGGACTTGCAGGGTGGAGGGCATTCCAGGCGTGTCCCAGCTGATGCTCGGATCAGTGATTCATTCCACGATGATAACAGGTTGCTGATCCAGGAACTTTTTATAGTTCACATCAAACACTCTTGTCCTCATTTGCGGGCAGGACGCGATCACTCTCAGATGTCAGTGTGGCCCTCCTGCCTGGCACGGGACAGACCCGCATTCCGGGGCCCGTCCTGCTGGCTCTGGGCAACAGGACCTGCCTCCTCTCCTCCTGGAGGCTGTGAGGGGACCTGGGCCTTCTCCTCCATAAGCCCCCTCTCCTGTGCTTCATCCTGATGACAGTCCCAGCGCTCAGAGTGCAGCAGGGAGGCCGGCTGCCTTGTCAGCCTCTGGGTCCTCCCTGGGGCTAAGCCAGGCCACTGCTTTCCCCACGGGCAGAGTGCGGGCTCTGGAGCTAACTCCCTGGGTTCAAGACCCAGCTGTGACCTTGGGCTAGTTCCTGGAGGTCTCTGTTCTCAGCTTCCTTCCGTGACCAGTGGGGCCTGTGATGCTGTCTGCAGACGGCATCACCATCATCACCATCATCACCATCATCACCAGCATCACCATCAATGCAGTTCTCAGGACACGCTGGCCACATCCATGGCAGGAAGTGCTGTGAGCCAGATGGGCCAGCTGTTCTGGAGTTGCTCCAACTACAGTTTGACTTGTATTTTTCTCTAGTCCAGATTTCCAGAGGCCATGAACCTCTCCCGTGGTTGCCCCACTTCCGACGTTCACCGTCTGTGTTTATCTGGCGGGATGAGGATACGGTCCTCTTGGTCATGCCGTACCGTGTAAGGGTTAGGATTCTGCTGATACGCTTCAAGAAGCAAGAATTCCTTGTCTCTTTCGATGGATGTCAACAAAGACCACTGGCATATTCATTTCATTGTCTTTACCATTTGATTTGAAACAGAACTTGGGTGTTTGTATTTAAATGGTAACTTTCCATCAAGATTCCTCTCTTTAAACGGATTGGGAAATCTCAGTAACAACACATTCTTGCCTGGAGCATAAGATCTCTGGGACAGCAGTGGACATCTGACTTCCTAAATCTTACTTAACATTTCTCCACCAACGGGGAGCTACTTAAAGGGAGACAGGGGGTTCTCTTTTCCAGGGTGTCTGGGACAATGAAATGACACTCACCTAAGGAGGGGTTCAGGCTTGTTTTAAAGGATGTTTCCAAGCTCATGTCTCACCCCACCTTTTTAAATTAAATGGTTTATGTTGAGGTCTTCTGCTCCACATGCCACAGAAATCACAACTTTCTTAGCCCTTCCCAGTGAGCTCTGATCTGAGAACCTCCAGACGACTCCAGGGGTCTGTCGGCAGGTATCAGGAGAGGAGGGGTTCCCAAGAGCAGAGCCAAGGGAGGCTGCTGCCCACACCACACCCTGGAAAAGCTTCGCACTGCAGCGGTGGGCCCCGCCCCAGGCGCTCACCCTCCATCTCTGGCGGCTCTGAGCCTCCATCACAGCCACTGGCTCAGGGGCTGGAGGAGGACGGGCTGGGGCTGCGGCCGTAGGAGGGCCTGAGACTCTGCACAGAGCTCAGCGCCCGCAGGGCCAGGGCCCTGAGCCATCCTGGGGGCTCCTGCCCGGCCTCCAGCCGCTCCACCGACGGCCGTGGTCACCCCTCATTCACGTCTCTGAGCCGTCTCGTCTGCGCCTGGACTCAGCGCACTTTCCGCTGGGGCAGGAGCGCTGCTCTCCCTGCGGGCGGAGTGACCGCCCCTGTTCATGGCCATCGAGGAGCCACAGGAGCTTCCAGGGCTTTCCTGGGGGTGATGGAGAGTGTTCCCCCCCTCCCTCCTCCAGGGCCCGACGGGCTTCTCTTTCAGTGAATAGTCAGGGAGCGAAAATGCACCCGATTAGCTTAGACCCAGCTCATGTGGAGCTGCTGAGAGAGAGGGAGAGCGGACAGACCCACCGGAGTGAAATCAGGTGAAACTGAGGTTCGCGGGAAGAGGTTCCAAGCAGCCAAAATGATGCAGGCTGAGGGCACCACCTTTCTTGGCAGCTTTATGCACTTAAGTCAAGGAAGATGGTTTCATGAACTCTTCAGGGATGATAGGAGCTCTGAAGGGGCAAGGACCCAGGGGAAGGACGTCGGCAACCAGACCGGCCGGCGGTCTGCGGATCCTTCCAGAATGCCGTCAGCGCAGTGCATCCGAGACCCGGTGCCCAGGCACCTCGGCCCCTGTTTACAGCATAGAACGCATCTGGGGGACTCGGTCGGCCAAAGGGTCCCGTCACGTGCACAGAGCCTGGGGCTGTTCTCTCTCGGATCCGGGCACTGAGACCCCACCCCCCATCATGTGCTCGTTTTCCAAAGCGTCATTTCCAGTCTTTCTTGTATTTTCTTTTCTGACGACCTTCATGGGACCGGCACTGTCACGGCGGAACCAAGGACGTCACCGAGCGGTCACCGTGCTCGCGGCCGTCTGTCAGCTCCTTCTCTTTCCTTGTCTTGTGCTCTCACATTTGCATCCTCCTTTTGGCCATATTTACACCATGACGTATGATGAGTGTTTTGTTTTTTTTCTTGGAAGCACTTCTGTGTTCAATGCTGCTAAATTCTGCTGGACTGCTCTGCTAGTTCAGGAAGATATATATCTTTAAGTAGAAGCTTTTCCATAGAAGCAAACCTAGTGGTTTGGAAAAAACTCTCACATGGTTTTTGTACCCTGAGGATGACAGGTGTTCATTTCACAAGTAATTGGCCACTTTCATATCTCAGGACCTTTGGGACCTGGCTTACGATATCGTCTTCTATGAACTGTTCACATTGAGGTCTGTAATTCTGTCCATTGAAATGCAAATGTTGTCTGGCAGAGATGGGGAGTCAGTGGAATGATTATTTCCCTGTGGATATCAACCAGTTTTGCCAGTTTTGTATCTGTTAAGCAGGTTCACTTCAGCATTCCTGGTGGCCTCCTAGATGTATGATTCTTTGCATTTTCCTTTGAAGAGATACTAACATCTTAGCGGTTGCTCCAATTATTAATGAGTTAGATAATATAGTTAATAGGTGTTCATTTTATATCTGAGTAGCCTTTTAATATGTGAGAAGAGAATTTCAAGGGAAAAGCTTTATATATTCTCTATTGCCTTAAGAAAAGGATTTTTTTTTTTTTGCCTGTGTGAGTTTAAGGTCTGGGGAAATTTGGGTTAAACTATCTTGTATATGAGCTAATAAAATAGAGTAACAAGCAGGAAAATGGGAAGCAAAGATGATTCACGGGAACACGTATCACAGAACACTCTGGGGAGGGTTCACTGAGCACATCTTTCGTTAGACTGTTCTAGAATGCAAGTCGTGGGCTTCTAAATTCCTACTTTCTTTTCTAAGAAAAATTGCTCATCATTCACGAAAAATAACATCATTTTTAATGTGGTTTGTAAGAGCGTTCAAGACCACAAACGTGATTTATTATTATTAACAGCCACAGAACCAGGCTGTAAAACAGATCAGAATTTTACAACCTTTAAACCCATCTCATTATTTGCATAGAAATAAAAGTATTCCACTCCCTGGGACCTTCTGATGTGACCCCCAGGGTATACCTGTAATTGAAATTTCCTGATTATCTGCAAATCCTAAAAATTTATTTCGAGAGTTCTGCTTTATAATTTGTGTTATAAAAATATTATTTTTTCCCTCCCACCTGAGGATGTTGATATACACGGGGAAGGGTTTTTTTTTTTAATTTAATTTATTAATTTTTAGCTGCATTGGGTCTTCATTGCTATGCGCGGGCTTTCTCTAGTTGCGGCGAGCAGGGGCTACTCTTCGTTGCGGTGCATGGGCTTCTCATTGCGGTGGCTTCTCTTGTTGTGGAGCACGGGCTCTAGAGCACAGGCTCAGTAGTTGTGGTGCATGGGCTCAGTAGTGTGGCTCGCGGGCTCTAGAGCGCAGGCTCAGTAGTTGTGGCGCACGGGCTCAGTAGTTGTGGCTCGCGGGCTCTAGAGCGCAGGCTCAGTAGTTGTGGTGCACGGGCTTAGTTGCTCCACGGCATGTGGGATCTTCCCAGACCAGGGCTCGAACCCGTGTCCCCTGCATTGGCAGGCGGATTCTTAAGCACTGAGCCACCAGGGAAGTCGAGCATTTACCTGTTTTGATCGCAGACTCTTTTCAGAGATACATTCAAAGTTATAGTTGAGTTTATAATCCCAGAATTTTCGGGCTGTAGGTGACATTGGAAGTAAGAGCCAGTGTGGACGGTTGATTTAGGGATCACTGCCCTTCCTTTTCCCTTCGTGGAGAACATCTTCAGGGTGGGAGGGAAGGGCAGCGAGTTCATTTGGGGAAGATCAAACCGATCAATATTGAAGCCATATTTTAAGTCTAGCTTCCTTTTTTTCCCTTTCTTTTTTTTTTTTTTTTTTTATGCGTTACGCGGGCCTCTCACTGTTGTGGCCTCTCCCGTTGCGGAGGACAGGCTCCGGACGCGCAGGCTCAGCGGCCATGGCTCACGGGCCCAGCCGCTCCGCGGCATGTGGGATCCTCCCAGACCGGGGCACGAACCCGTGTCCCCTGCATCGGCAGGCGGACTCTCAACCACTGCGCCACCAGGGAAGCCCTTTTCCCTTTCTTATATCACAGTTCAGATAACATTAAAGTTTGTGAAAAGTCGTTGAAAAATTCAAACCAGGTGTCCAGGGTAAAAATTTATAACACAAATATTCCACGAGTAAGAGGCATCTGGGAAGAGAAATATTCCAGAAGGAGACCTGACGGTAAAAGCTGACCACTTTTTTTTTTTAGATTCCATATATATGTGTTAGCATACGGTATTTGTTTTTCTCTTTCTGACTTACTTCACTCTGTATGACAGACTCTAGGTCCATCCACCTCACTACAAATAACTCAATTTCGTTTCTTTTTATGGCTGAGTAATATTCCATTGTATATATGTGCCACGTCTTCTTTATCCATTCATCTGTTGATGGACACTTAGGTTGCTTCCATGTCCTGGCTATTGTAAATAGAGCAGCAATGAACATTTTTGTACATGACTCTTTTTGAATTATGGTTTTCTCAGGGTATATGCCCAGGAGTGGGATTGCTGGGTCGTATGGTAGTTCTATTTGTAGTTTTTTAAGGATCCTCCATACTGTTCTCCATAGTGGCTGTATCAATTTACATTCCCACCAACAGTGAAGGAGGGTCTCCTTTTCTCCACACCCTCTCCAGCATTTATTGTCTGTAGATTCTTTGATGATGGCCATTCTGACTGGTGTGAGATGATACCTCATTGTAGTTTTGATTTGCATTTCTCTAATGATTAGTGATGTTGAGCATCCTTTCATGTATTTGTTGGCAATCTGCGTAGGTTCTGAAGAACCTAGTGGCAGGACAGCAATAAAGACACAGACTCAGAGAATGGACTTGAGGACATGGGGAGGGGGAAGGGTAAGCTGTGACAAAGTGAGAGAGTGGCATGGAATATATATATACTACCAAATGTAAAATAGATAGCTAGTGGGAAGCAGCTGCATAGCACAGGGAGATCAGCTCGGTGCTCTGTGACCACCTAGAGGGGTGGGATAGGGAGGGTGGGAGGGAGGGAGACACGAGAGGGAAGAGATATGGGGACATATGTATATGTATAACTGATTCACTTTGTTATACAGCAGAAACTAACACAACATTGTAAAGCAATTATACTCCAATGAAGATGTTAAAAAAAAAAAAAAAAACAAAGCTGACCACTTTGATGTGCGTGGGAATGGACTCTGAGGGGAGGCCGGAAGGCTGTGGATGGACCCTGTGTGGAACGATCGTTTCCCTTGGTTCTGGCCCAGACCACACAAGAGATACTTGTTCTTTAAGCGGGAACAAAACACACACCTCAGGATCCAAAAGAGATGTTAATATAGCAACCAGGGCCCCAGGAGGCAGAGGGAAGTCCCTGGGAGGAAGTGAGGGGCCTACACCCGGGTCTGCCATGCACTTCGCGGTGCTGGGTTTGCCTGGGACTCACATGTGGTGACAAGTAGTCGAGATCCGAGGCGCCGGGGAGGAGGAGAGGATAATTATGAGTTACGGTTGTATTGTCCCCGACGATGAGGCCTGTGGTCCCCTTAACTGGCTTACCACCTAATTCCATGTTCCTGTGCAGAATTCAGCGAATCAAAATGAAACTTAGATATTAAAATCCCAGGCTTGATGGTTGGGGACATTTTGTCTCCTGCCCAAGTTGTGTTTCCTCCAGCTAGAAAGCTTGGCTTGTTGATCATTCATCTGATGCTGGCTTAACTCTCTACAAAACTTTTATTTTGGAATAATGATAGATTCACAAGAACATCACTGAAATCAAGATACAGAACCACCTTACCAGCCAAAACATCTTTGGTTGCACTTCCATCCGTAACTCCTGACCACCACCGATGTTTTCCATCCTTATGATTTTGTCATGTTGAAAAGGGCATATCAATAGAATCATACAGACCTTGCCTTTTGAAATTGGCGTTTTTCGTTCAACCTCATGCCCGTGAGATCCGTACAGGCTGTCACGTGTGTCGCTAGTTCAAACCTTTTTTTGCTGAGTTAGTCATCCAGGGTCTGGATACATTGTGGTGTGTTTAGCCAGTCACCCACTGAGAGATGTTTTGGTTGTTTCCAATTTTTGACAATTACAAGTAAAGCTGTTATGGAGAATTGTGTACAGGTTTTTGTGTGGCAATAGTTTCTCTTTCTCTGGGGTAAATGCCCAGGAGTGCAATTGCAGGGTCATGGGATAAGTATTTTCAATATTTCTTAAAACTTCCAAACGCTTCTGCAGAGTGGCTGTAGCGCTTCACGTTCCCACCAGCAATGTACGAGCGATTTAGTTTCTCTGCACCTTTGCCAGTGTTTGGTTCAGTCGTCTTTTATTTTAGTTGTTCTCGTTGTGGTCTGAATTTGAATTTCCCCGAGGGTTAGTGATGTTGAAGATCTTGTCTTCTGCTTCTTTGCCATCTGTGTATCCTCGTCAGTGACATGTCTCTTCACGTCCTTTCCCCTTTTTCTAACGGGATTCTTTGTTTTATTTTGTTTTTTTTACAGTTGAGTTTTGAGAATCCTTTATATGTTCTGCATATGACTCTTCTGTCAGATACGTGGTTTGTAAATGTTTTCTGCTAATCTGTGGCTCATCTTTTTATCCTCTTAATGGGGTCTTTCACAGAGTGTGAGGTTTTTAGTTTTTATGAAGCCCAATTTATTTATTTTTCAATTTTATGGAATGTATTTCCTACACTGGTGTCATAGCTGAGTACTCTTCAATGGACTGTAGGTCCTGAAGATTTTTTTTCTATGTTATCATCTAAAAGTTTTACAGTCTTATGTTTAACATTCACTGTAGGATCTATTTTCAGTGAATTGTTTGTAAGGTGTGAGATTTAGGTTGGCTTATTGATTGATGGTCCTATGGATGTCCAGTGGCTCTGGCATTATTTGGTGAAAGAACTATCCTTCCTTCATTAAATTATTTTTGATTCTTTGTCAAACGTCAGTTGACTGGACTTGTGTGGGCCGTCTCTGGGTCTCTACTCCGTTCCACTGATCTATTTGCTGGAGGTCAGGATGTGTCTTTGTAACTCATTTTCTTTCTGAAAATTCACCCCGTATTAGGACAGTGTTGTTGTCTTAGACTTGTGGGCATGTACAGAATGTATTTTATGAGTCACTATAACAAAAGTAATGGCACTTATATTTTTAACGAGCATGTTTTCTCATGGGAGGAGATGATTCCAGAAAAATGAGGATCTTATGTTTTCCCTAGAAAAGACATTTTTGCTAGTTTAATGAATTTGTCCTAATTCAGACAAATCCCAAGGTGTCCTCCACCCTCCCCTCTTGGATTAGGAAGGAGAGGGCATTGAGGGTCTCCTTTGGGAGTTAAACCCTCCAGGGTCAAGGTGCCCCTCTTAGGTACAGCCGGCCTGGCACTGGAGTCTGTGAGCCGCTGTTCCCTGGAGGACTTTCTGGGGACGCCTGATGTCTCTGTGGTTATCTTGAGCGGGGAATCAGGGGTCAAGGGGTGAAGTGGGATTAAACGTTAGGAATCTGAGGCCAGGAAGGGTGCCCTGGTCCTGTTTGAACCAAACTGGAAGCAAATCTGGGTGGCGACCCGAGACTCACGAGAGGGCTGTAAATAAATAAGATGTCTGGCATCAAACAGTCCTACGTGTGTGGCTAAACACAAGATTTTCCTTTTTTTTTTTTTTTTTTGCAGTACGCGGGCCTCTCACTGCTGTGGCCTCTCCCGTTGCGGAGCACAGGCTCCGGACGCGCAGGCCCAGCGGCCATGGCTCACGGGCCTAGCCGCTCTGCGGCACGTGGGATCTTCCCGGACCGGGGCACGAACCCGTGTCCCCTGCATCGGCAGGCGGACTCTCAACCACTGCGCCACCAGGGAAGCCCAAGATTTTCCTTTTTTAAACAACAAGAATCTGTGCAGCCCATTCCTACGAAATGGGGATGGAGCTTTTGGAAAGAGCCCCGACCTGCGGGCTGACAGGCGCTCACGGCCGCCCTCGTCCTCACGCATTCCTGCCTCTTTCTGCTTCTGTTTTCTGCTCCCCGCTCCGCCTTCCCTGGGACCCACCTCTCTGCTCTGAGACGCTGCAGCTGTAAACGCCAGATGCACGAACGGGCCTGGGGACCAGTCTAGCCCGTGTCAGCGCATTTTCCACTGAGACCTCCCTGACTCGTGTTACCTGGGCCACGGGGACGATTTGAAAACACTTTCTGTTCAGTTTTGAGGCCGGCTGTTCTAATTCCAGATCCCCATGTAAGTTCACAGGTGTTTTTTCTTTGCTTTTTGGTGGAAGCATCAGAGCAATTTCCTCTCTGCGTGTTTCCCTCACCCGCCGGGCAGGTTTACACACCGAATATAAACCGTGAGCGTACAAGTCAGGAGTCTGCCTGTCAGGAACAGCCTCTCAAACTGGAGCCGTGGGGTTTAACAGAGGAGAGAGGCCTGGGGAACCACGGGCCATCACAGTTAGAATTGAATTCCCTTCTGGCACCGGACCCACCCCTGCGCCCTGCACCCCGCAGGGACAGGGAAGGCGGGGAAACCCGAGTTTCCCGCACGTGTGGACCCCGCGTTCCCCAGCTCCGGACGGGTCCTCGGTGGGCATCTCTGCCCCGGACCCGGTGGCCGTGCCGCTGTATCCTGTGCAGATGGTGCTGGGGTGGTGAGGGCATGGAGCCGCAAAGCCCCCGGGAGCCCCTGCTCTGTGAGGTCAAAGGTCTCAGCGTCTCACCCTGTCTGACCTTTCACCCTCAGCACGTGGGCCAGCTCAGCCCAGCAGGCTGCCCGGGTCTCCCTTTCCAGAGGTGAATCTCAGGTGTCTCCTTCATGCGGCCCTGCCCTGCCCCCGTCCTGCCAGAGGCTAAGATGCTGGAGTCTGTCTTAGCATCTGCAGGAGGGGACTGCCTGTGATTCTGTGGGAGAAAGAAGCACCCCAAGATGCCAGAGGAGGCTGAGGCTGGATGAACGGTGTCCCCCGTCATCCCCACTCAACGTTACCTCTGTGATTCTTGCTTCTCCTAAAGGTGGGACGTTTCAATCGTGCAGAGTCCTGGCCCCTGGCTCGTGAGGTGAGCCTGGCTGGAGAGGAGGGTGCCGACAGCCGTGCGCAGCTGCCCACAGCTATGAGGGGGGCACTTGGACCCTTCCATTGCTTTACTAAGGGTCAAAATTAAGGGCTGTGGAGACATCTGTGTTTTGCTTGGGACAGAGATAGGCAAGTACCTTTCCGGCCAGTGTAAAAGTTAAACTATATACAGTCAGCCCTCTGTATCTGAGGGTTCCACATCCACAGATTCAACTAACCTCGGATGGAAAATATTCAGAAAAAAATTCCAGAAATTTCCAAAAAGCAAAATATCAATTTCCCATGCACTGACAACTGTTTACATAGTATTTACATTGTGTTAGGTATTATACGTAATCTAGAGATGATTTAGAGTATACAGGAGGATGTGTGTAGGTTATATGCAAAAACTACACCACTTTTTATACAGCACTTGAGCATCTGTGGACGTTGGTATCCTCGGGGCTCCTGGAACGAATCTCCCATGGTTACCGAGGGACGATTATACTGGCCTAAAAAGCAAGTACATTTCTAAACAAGGAACATTCACAGGCTGTTGTCGGGTAGATTTTCTCCTCTCCTGATGTGTGTCTCAGAAGGAGACCCCTTGCTGTACTGGCAGCAGACAGCGAATCCTCGATGAATCCCATTTGCTTCTCCCCAGATGGGAAGACCTTATGGCTGTTGGCAGAAGTCTCAGATCCCGTAGGAGAGATTCCGCAGGGCCCGTGTAGCCCTTCCCCATGGGATGTGCTTAGGTGGACAGGTCTGGTGAAGAGTCAGGGCTTCCCTGTGGACCACAGGGTTCCACAGGGCCCTCGGCCTCAGGACCCAGGAGGGGTTCAAGGGAGATGCTACTCGCCCACCCCACCCTGATGGGGGCACCCCACCTCCTGGGCCCCGGGGTGACTGGCTGGGATGTCGCCCAGGCACTCGGGAGGCTGATGGGCGGACGGCGCCTCCCACACCTCTGGGAAAGTGGGCCGTGACCTGGAAGCCTCGCCCTCCTTTCTCTGGCAGCACCGTGGCTGGTGTGTTCACACCATCCAGTGGTGTTCCTGGGAACCGTCTAGGTCTCCTTCTGAGAGCCTTTGTTCCATTTCAGCTGCAAACTTCAAACACAGAAGGAGGGGATCTGCTTTTTCCATCACAGGCGCGGAGCCGGGAGGAACCCAGACAGAGGCAGGAGTTTCCCATCTTGGGTGTGATCCTGGCCCCAGACCCCGGTCTGCCCTCCACCCTGCCGACCACACAGGCACTTGGCTCGTGGGTCGTGCCTGATTTTTAAACTCCCCTTGAAGAGTGATTTAGATCCAGAGTCAGAGGGTCAGGACTTCGGCCTCTGTGCCACTCCCACATGGAAGTGCTTCCCTGCGCTCAGAGCAGGGCTGGCGATGAGAGGAGGGGTGACCCTTCTTCCTGGGGGAGCTTCCGGGCCTCTGATGACACGGGCGCCTGGCTGCTGCCCCCTTCTAGTGCCGCTGCCGTCACATTTCATTATTTTGCACAAGCGTCACACGTAGTTTAAACAAATGGGACCTAGTTAAACTGAAAAGCTTTTGCACAGCAAAGGAAGCCGTGACAAAACGAAAAGATAACCTACTGAATGGGAAAAGATATTTGCAAATGATACGACCGATAAGGGGTTAATATCCAACATATATTACAGAAGCAGCTCATATAACTCAACGTCAAACAAACAAACAACCTGATTTAAAAATGGGCAGAAAAACTGAATAGACATTTTTCCAAAGAGCAAATGCAGATGGCAACAGGCACATGAAAAGATGCTCGACATCACAAATCATCAGGAAAATGCAAATCAGAATCACAGTGAGGTATCACCTCACACCCCTCAGAACGGCTATCGTCAAAAAGAACACAGATAACAAATGAGCATGTGTAGAAAAGGGAGCCCTCCTGCACTGTTGGCGGGAATGGAAACTGATACAGCCACTGTGGAGAACAGTATGGAGGTTCCTTAAAAAACTACAAATAGAACTACCATACGACCCAGCAATCCCACTCCTGGGTCTATAGCTGAAAAAAAACCAAAAATAAAAACACTAATTTGAAAAGATACATACAGCCCAATGTTCATAGCAGCACTATTTACGATCGTCGAGGTATGGAAGCAACCTAAGCGTCCATCAAAAGATGCATGGATAAGGAAGATGTGTTCCATATATACAATGGAATATTACTCGGCCATAAAAAAGAATGAAATTTTGCCATTTGCAATAACGTGGATGGACTTGGAGGGCATTGTGCTAAGTGAAATAAGTCAGACAGAGAAAGGCACATACTGTCTGATGTCACTTATATATGGAATCTAAAAAATACAACAAACTAGTGAATACAACAAACAAGAAACAGAGCCACAGATACAGAGAACAAACTAGCGGTTACCAGTGGGGAGAGGGAAGCGGGGAGGGGCACTATAGGGGTAGAGGGAGAAAAAAAGGTGAAAAAACGGCACATAGCAGTCCTGGAGGGTCTGGTCCTGCCCGGGGCCAAGGAAGCCTCGCTGAGGCTGGGCGGGGGTCACCAGCAGGTTCTTACGTGTATTTTCGATTTTGTGAGGTTTGCACATCGCACACTGCAGTTCCCCTGCTAATGACCTTCTGTGGCTCTAAATGGCTGCAGCCACAGGGCTGTCTGTGACCGAGCATGAAGGTCACAGCAGGCTGAGACACGAGGAGGGGACAGAACAGGCAGACCCTGTCCAGCTTCTAGTGGTTCTCAGGTCATGTGCATCACCTGAAGGACTTGTGAAAATCCAGAGCCCGTCCTCACCCCCAGGGTTTCTGATTCTGTGCTGGGGCCCAGGGATGGCCTGGGGTGACGCTGAGGCTGCTGTGAGGACCACTCTTTGAAAACCGTCCTCAGCATTGAACGTGGGATGGGGTGCCAGCCGGGGTGGCCCAGGTGGCATGTGGATGAGGTCAGGCGTCTCGGACGCAGCCTAAAAAACAGGGTGAGGAAAAGGGAGGCTTAACCTTTTTAGGGTTTTCCCCATGGACTTTCTTGAGCCTTTGGTTGTGTTGCTCCCTGAGTGTCCTTATAGGGTTTGAGGCTCAGGTAAGCTCATCTCCCTGAGTACCAGGCCCCTCGCTCCTGAACCAGTGGGTGCACAGCGAGGGGATGCCCCTATCGGCTTCTGACCCACACGTTCTCCTGCAGCCCAGCCCGGTGGTTGCGTGTCTGGGGGCATCAAATAAGAGGCTCTTGAACTATTGATTGGAAGTCGATTAGATACCATTGATCCCGGTCTCCTGTGGTGCCGCTGGCTTCCCAAGCTCCCTGGCAAGACTCCTGGACGAGTCTCTGCATCTCGTTGAGGGCTGAGCAGCTGCTGCCAGGTGCCCTGAGCTGGCATCCCGGAAAAGCCCGGGGACGAGCGAGAATCCTAGGGACAGGGTCATTGATGGAACTGTTCACTTATTTGTTCTTTTGTCCATTTCTTGGTTCAGTAAATATTTAGTAAGCACCTGCTGTGTGCCAGACACTAGGGTAGGCAACAGGGACACAGCAGTAAACGAGATAGCTCACTGTGGGCATGCTCTAGAGAGGAAGACAGCAGACAAATAAATAAGTAAACACATAATGTGCTGCGTGGAGATCAGTGCTATGAAAAAACGCGGTAAGAGGAATGGGCAGGTTGGTATTGTTTTGAGTGAGCCGGCAGGGTCTCCTGAGGAGAAGGCCGGGAGGGTGGGAGCCACGGCGTTGTCTTGGGAGAGAGCTTTCTAGAGGGAGGACACAGCAAGTGCAAAGGCCCTGAGGTGGCAGCCCTGGCAAAGGAGAGCCGGGAGAGAGATGGGGCCGGGTGACCCGCCCTCTCCGACCACAAGGGTTGCGACGGGAGGTCAAGGGCTTTGTGTATTGCCAACCCCGTGGGGTCTTGTGGGCTGTGAGGGTGCAGCTCTCACATCAGTTCTGGCAGCTCGGCTTCTCCAGCCGGATCATGAGGCTTGTCCATCCTCTGTCATTTCAGACTCAAAGGCAGTACCTCGAGGCTACCAACGAGAGCAACCGAATCTTCCTGTATTGCGCCTTCCTGGACTTCAGGTACTGTCTGCGTGGGAGGGTTCCAGGGCGAGAAGGGAGCAGAGGAGGGGCGGGAGGGGGCCCAGGGTGTCCATGCTCGGTCACACGCCTGTCCAGGTTATGATCTACTTTTATTTTGTTGCTTCTTATACTCTCTTTTTCTTACTCCAGTTGGATTTTTGTGTGTATTTTTTTTAACATCTTTACTGGAGTATAATTGCTTTGCAATGGTGTGTTAGTTTCTGCTGTGTAACAAAGTGCACCAGCTATACATATCCCCATATCCCCATGTCTCCTCCCTATTGCGTCTCCCGCCCACCCCCCCATCCCACCCCCCTAGTGTGTATTTGTGTGTATTTTTGGTGCCACTTTATCTCTCCTATTGACCTCTGGTGTATACTTCCTTTTAATTTTTTGTAGTGGTTGCCCCGAGGCTTAGAGTATATATCTTTAATTCATCCGTGTCTACCTTCCAATAATATTTTATACCACCACACATGTATTCTGAGACATTACAACAATCTTTTCACAATCCTTCTTGCCCATCTTTTGCACTATTCTTGTTGTACATTTTACCTTTACAGATGCCAGAAACGCACAATACGTTGCTAGGATTTTTGCTTTAGAAAGTTAGTTATCCTCTAAAGCAATTCAAATCAAGAAAATAATGACTGCATATTTCCCTTCATTTTTTTCCATCTCCAGCTATTTCATTTCTTTGCGTAGATCACAGTTTCCATCTGGTATATTCCTGTAACTTTTCTTGTAGTGTGAGTCTGCTGGCAGGACGTTTAGCGGACTTTTAGTTTTGAAAGATATTCTCACTGAGCTTAGAATTCTGGGTCACTTTTTTCCCTAGACTTACACTTTAACAAATGATAGAAGCAATATATCAAAACATTATTCTTTTAAAAAAGAAAACATTATAAGAAGAGCATATGTCCCGTTGGACCTTTAGATCTTATCCTGATCTCTCCTCTTGCCTGTAGTAGCCACAGTGGGGAGATTTTTGTGTGTATTTTTTGATAATTTATGCATGTTTTATATTTATGTTCTTGGGAAATATATGGTGGTGTTTAGTTCCACGTATCTTGCATCATTCCACCATCCTTATTTTGTGTTCTGCCCACATCTCTTTTCACTGACGTGTAGTATTTTTTTCATATTTATATACACACATTCCATTTATGCACGTGAAAGAACAGTTTTCTGCTCAGATGCCAACTTCCTAGGTCACAGGGTAAGACACGTATTTTCCTGTTATTTGCTATCTCTTGACCTGGCTGCCACGGCAGATTTATTTACTCACAAGTCGGGGAACCAGGCTTCTTGTTTCCGCGGGTTCCCTGGGACGCGGATCTTCACATGCACACGGAGGTGATGCACGCGGGGCTCAGCTCCCCTGGTTAATGAAGACATCGTCACGGCTTCGTGGCTCCATTTGGGAAATTGTGACTTTCACGGTTTTTAATTCGCAGTCACTCTTGGCGCCAGCAGAGGGGACACGTTCCATCCTAGGACCATGCTCCCCGAATTTGTGCCCGCTACTTCTCAGGTCACCCTCTAAGTCAAGTGTGGCGTTCATACATTCCATGGACAAAGGTCACATACAGCCCAGCAGCCAGTGTCGCTGGTTCTCCTCGAGGGCCGGGGACAGGTTAGCCCTAACAGGTGGCAGGGTGGGGCAGGACGTGCCCATCTTTAAGGCCCTTTGATCCTGACGTTACTGGGGGGGTTGCTCCTGAAAACTGGTAGGTTCGAGTGGTGCTGGCTGTGCTCTCTGGTCTCTGCTAAATGCTCCCCACCTCACTCATCACAAACGCTGCCTCTGAAGCCGCTGTCCCCGAGCCTCAGCCCTCAGGCTTAGTGCCACCCCTCAGGCCTCCTCCAGACGACCCTTCCCACCTCTCCCTTGGGTTCCACGCTGCCCAAGCTCACCGAGAGCTACAATCGCACAGCATCCTCACAGGGACACCCTCTGCCTCAGGGATGAAAATAAAGATGCCACTAGTGTGTGCTTTGTTCACAGAACACCGCAGGAGCGCGGCAGGACTGTGTTTATTCCATCACCCCTCTGGGACGGCCACCTTTCTCATCCACGGCTGACATTGCCGTGGAAACGGAATGAAAGCAAAGAGAAAACTAGAGCCTTTAAATTTCTTCAGCTTTATAAAAGCTTTCCCCAGGGGCCCCTGCCTTTGGCCGAAGCAAAGATTTGTCTTTGCTGATTACTCAAAGTTGCAATTTCTGGGAAGAACCATTTAAGCATCCTTTTTGTGAATTTGAAAATACAGAGAGATACAGGGGAGAAAAATTGTAGTCGCTCATATTCTCACCGCAAGAGTGAACCACAGTTAACATTTGTGCGTTTTTGCTTCAAGTCATTTTTGTCTACGTTGATACTTTAAGAAATAAAGCAAGTAATACGTCAAAACATTATCCTTTAAAAAATTATAAAAAAGTAAATATGTAAAAGACTTTTACATCTCATCCTGGTCTCTTGCCCTCTCTGTGGGGAGTTTTCTCAATAATTTATCTATAATTTATGGTTATGTTCATAGAAAATATACGATCTTCTTTCGTGTCATGCCCTTGCATCATTATTACGCATTCAACATTGTATATTAAGTTTCTGTGTTTTATCCATATGGATACATGCTGCTTTTGACTGATGTATATACCCTACCAAATTTTATCCAGGTCCCCGAGGTGGACATTAGGTAACTTTAAAATGTTCTCTAGTATCACGTATCATTCAGTAAATACCCCAGACGCATCCCTGTGCACAGAGCTCAGAATTCTCTAGAAGTGGGATTGCTGGGTTGCAGGACCCGCACACTTCACGCTTTCTAGATTTTACTGAAGTACAGTTGATTTACAACGTTGTGTTAATTTCTTCTGTACAGCAAAGTGATCCAGTTACAGATATATATATTCTTTTTCAGATTCTTTTCCATTATGTTTTGTCACAAGACACTGAATATAGTTTCCTGTGCTCTACAGTAGGGCCTTGTTGTTTATCCATTCTATATAGAATAGCTTCCATCTACTAATCTCAAACTCCCACTCCATCCTTCCCCCAACCCCCCTCCCCCTTGGCAACCACAAGTCTGCCCTCTAGGTCTGTGAGTCTGTTTCTGTTTCATAGATATGTTCATTTGTGTTGTATTTTAGATTCCACATATAAGTGATATATGGTATTGGTCTCTGTCTTTCTGACTTAACTTCGCTTAGTATGATCATCTCTAGTTGCATCCACGTTGCTGCAAATGGCATGATTTCATTCTTTTTTATGGCTGAGTAATATTCCATTGTATGTACGTGCCACATCTTCCTTATCCGTTCCTCTGTTGGTGGACGTTTCGGTTGCTTCCACGTCTTGGCTGTTGTGAAACATTGGGATGCGTGGATCTTTCTGAATTATAGTTTTGTCTGGGTATATGCCAGCAAAGGAAACCATAAACAAAATGAAAAGGCAACCTACGGAATGGGAGAGAACATTTGCAAATGATGCAACTGACGAGGGCTTAATTTCCAAAATATACAAAGGGCCCATACAACTCAATAACAACAACAAAAACAATCAAAAAATGGTCAGAAAATCTAAATAGACGTTTCTCCAAAGAAGACATACAGATGGCCAGTAGACACTCCATATTTATTGGCTGTTGGACCAGGTGTTTTGCAAAGGGATTGGGCCACAGTGGTTATGCCGCTTTCCCCTCCCGGGAGGAAAGAGGTGCTGTTTCGTGGGGCCTGATCAACACCAGAAACAGCCTAGCCTCCTCAGCCTGGCGGTGAGGATGCTGCCTCAGCCCACGGGCCAAGGGTGGGCTTTGCTTCCCACTGACGGTTCCTCCTGTGTCCTCAGCTCCGGAGAAGGCATCTGGTCGAACCAGGGCTGCGCTCTCGCCGAAGGGAACCTCAGCTACTCTGTCTGCCACTGCACACACCTCACCAACTTCGCCATCCTGATGCAGGTGGTCCCGCTGGAGGTAAGCGCCAGGTGGGGAGGGGCTCTTGGACTGCGAAGAGGTGCCCCCTCTCCGTCAGCCTGCAGTGGGGGCCGGGTGGCAGGTCTTCGTCGTCAGCGCCGGGGACTTCAGCCGCGGCAGGGCAGACGGGAGCCTGCGCAGGTAGGGAGGCCCGGTGGTTGGGGGACCCCCACGAGGCTCTGCTTCTTTGCAGAAGCTCCTGTGCTCCAGGTTTTCTCAGTCCAGCGCCTGTGCAGAACCCTGGGTCCCTCTCGAGGATGCACGTGCCGCCTAGGAGGTGGTCATCGCTGCGTTTCCTGTCTCTGGTCACTGAGCTGTGAAACCCTCCCTGTGCCATGGGCGTGTCCAGCAGAGCGAGGTCCTCGGCCATAAGCAGTTTGCCTGGATGTCCAGAGAAAGTGTCACCAGAGGTGGCATACAGCTGCATCTATGTCCAGGGTGGCCACACCGTGTCCTCGGAGCATTTCTGCTGTGAGACAGGAGACCCTGGGCTGCAGATGGGGCCCATGGACCTGTTTCTGAGGGACCTGACTTCCAGTCCCAGCGGGAGTGAGCCCTGAGGTGGGGGAGGGGATTTCCGACCACCCCCTGCGTCCTCCTCATCCAAACGGGGCCAGGAACGTCTATCCTCAGGTTAAGGGATGGAAGAGGCCCCTCCTGGTTGGGTTTCTCTGCTTCAGAATATTTAATCTTTATTGCCTACTAGGCTTGGTCAGCACTAAGAACTAGAGCTTAACCTCTGTGGTTCAAGGGAGGCATAGCTTGTAAGAGAAGACAGAGTGATCTTTAAAAATGCAGATGTGGGGCTTCCCTGGTGGCGCAGTGGTTAAGAACCCACCTGCCAATGCAGGGGACACGGGTTCGAGCCCTGGTCCAGGAAGATCCCACATGCCACAGAGCTACTGAGCCCGCGAGCCACAACTACTGAGGCCTGCGCTCTAGAGCCCACGAGCCACAACTACTGAGCCCACGCAGCACAACTCCTGAAGCCTGAGTGCCTAGAGCCCGTGCTCCGCAACAAGAGAAGCCACCGCAATGAGAAACCCGCGCACCGCAACGAAGAGAAGCCCCTGCTCGCCGCAACTAGAGGAAGCCCGCGCGCAGCAACGAAGACCCAATGCAGCCAAAATAAATAAATAACTTAAAAAAATGCAGGTGCCCCGCGGTAGGATCCTCTGAACTATGCTCAGTCCCTGACACCTGAGCGTGATGACTTCCTTGGCTTCTTAGGCCCACAGAGAAATTGAATTTCCTGGTGGGGGTGGGAGAGCAGGGAGTCGATGGGGCTTCTCCTAGGATCTCCTAAGATGCAGGGCGGCTCGGGCACCTGGAGACAAGTTTGGTTTCATCCCACACTGGTTTTGGAGATTGAAGATTTTTTTATGACTGTGAATTTCTGGCTGCTCTTGAAGATCTGTGGTGATGCTGGGCCAGAGCTCTCACCTGAAGCAGTGGGGCTGCAGCTGGGTAGGGGCTTTCTCCTCCTATGTCAGTGGAGCTGAGTCCTCCAGCCACTCGGCACACCGGCCACTTGTCAAGAGGATGCTCTGACCTCCCCACTCCCGTGTGCCTGAGGGAAGGGAGGTGGCGGCTGACGGGCAATAAGATGCCCCGGCCCGGCTGAGCCTCCGTTGCTGTATGACCTGCTCTGGCAAACCCACCACCCGTCACGCGGCCCCGCCCTCTCAGGGTACATCCACTCGCAGGGTCTGTCTGTTTATGAACAGATTCTGTTCTCCTGAGTGTTGTAGCCCAGGCACTGCACACACTGGGCGTCAGGAAGTATTTGATGAGTCCGTGATTGCATCGGTTTTGTTAGGGAAGGTGTGGTTCTTATAGCAACACCCAGACTGCAAGCAGTATTTACCTAAGGGTTGGTTCCTTATCCACCATCATTCAACAAATACCTATCGGGTGTATCGCCAGGCCCAGAGGTTCATTTGTAAACAAGAAAAACCATGCGTTTCTGCTTTGGAGTAGTTTATATTCGAGTGGGAAAGACAGAGCATAAACAAATGAGGGGATAAATCAGTAAGTTCAAAGAGCAGTAAGTGTAGGAAGAACCTTGGAGGGAGCGATGGAGGAGACGGCAGGTGGGGAGGGGGGGACGCCTTCGGGGAGTGTGATCTGGGGGGTTGTCTCCGAGGAAGTGACATTTGAATGGCCAGCAGAGTCTTGTCTCTAGAAGGCCTGGGAGAGGAATATTCCAGGCTGAGAACAGCGAGTGCAGAGGGCAGGAGGGCTGATGAGGTTGGCGTATTGCGGGTGGAAGGTGGTGAGCAGGGCGCTCTTTACATTGCAAAGCGTATCATGGATTTTACAAGCAGACTGTGGATTACTTATGGAGACTCCGGAGAGGGGTTCCTGGCGATCCCTAGGAGGACATGGGGGCTGGGCCGCCCCCCCACCCTGCAAACTCCCCGCACAGAACACACGCAAAATGTCGATCTGACAGATGACCCCCTCTGCTCTGCTCGTGGTGAAGCTTCAGGCGAGGGTGGACTGAGCAGACTTCCCAGCAGCGCCATCAGACGGAGTCGCCGGGAGTTGCTAGGTTACTCCTGGGAAAACTGACGACGCGTGAAATGAAGCCCAGGCGTTGACGCAGCAGCTTTAGTTTCCGAGCAGGCAGCTCTGTCGTAGACTTGAGGGGTGCAAGCCCACCTGTCCGCCCAGCGCACCTGTTTGTCCAGGCAGGTGTGAGCCCCCCACAAACAGTCCCGGTGGAGCGTTTTCTTGAAGGTGTGACCTTTCGGGGGCAGTTGAGTGACTGACACCTCCTCCCTTTTCGTTTCCATCCCTCACACGTGCTCGGTCAAAGCCCTTTCTTGGGACTTCCCTGGCGGATCGCCTTCCAATGCAGGGGGATGCGGGCTCCCTCCCCGGTCAGGGAACTAAGATCCCACCTGCCACGGAGCAACTAAGCCCGTGCGCCACAACTACTGATCTTGTGCAACTCAGCTAAAGAGACCGCGTGCTGCAAACTACAGAGGCCACGCACTCTGGAGCCCGCGCGCCACAACTAGAGAGAGAAAACCCACACGGCACAACTAGAGAGAGGCCCGTGCGCCGCAACGAAAGATCCCGCGTGCCCAAAGGAAGACCCGACGCAGCCAAAAAAACAGGAAAAACAGAAACACCTTTCTCTCGTTGACCTGCAGCTCTTCGATCCTAAGTCAGGGTGCACGCCGGGTTGTGAACCGTTGGTAGCCGGGGAGATCAGTGCGGTGGGCCGTTGCCAGTGATTTAAAGGAAAATGAAATAAGATGACAACATAGCAGAGTGCATTGAAGTCGGGAGAGTAAGCCCCTGTTCGTGAGGCCCGAGCATCAGCTCCCCTGACTGCACGAGACGTCCGCTCTACTGACCCGTCCACTCAGTTGCTTCCTCTGCCATCCTTGCTTATCCTAGTCCACGGGTCCTGACACCACTCATATCTCCTGGCACATCAGGCCCTGGCAGATGAGAAGCACGGCCTCTGTGAGGCTCACCCTCCGCCTCTGTCCTCCACCCAGGCCCCCTTCTCCTCCCTCCTGCCCGGGCCTCGGCCCTTGTGGCTCAGTCTGCAACCTTCTGGTGTCACAGGGGAGAGTCCAGCCACTCACATTAGCCCCTGGCAAAGGCACCGCCCTGCCGCCACGCAGAACCTTTGTCAGTAGTGCCCGGAGGGTCTGAGTGGTCCTGTGACCAAGCCCCCTCCTTGTCCTGTGACAAGTGGAGAAAATGAAGCCCAGAGGGCGGGGTGGCCCAGCCTGTGGTCCCTCGTCCATTCATCAGTGAATTGTTGAGATCCAGGTGACCCCTAGGCTTTTTAGGCGTTATTCTGGAAAAATGCAGTGCTCAAGGTCTTGAGTGCGGATGGAGACACGGCCTGTGAGGGCAAACGTGGGAGGGTCAGGCTGGAAGACAAAGGTGGCCCCGCAGCACCTCCTGAGCGGGGGGGGGGGGGGGGGGCGACAGGTAGAGACCCCGGGGGGTGCGGGGGAGCCATGCAGACGCAGATGGAAGGGCGTCCGGGCAGAGGAGCCGAGGGTGTGAGGCCTGAGCACGAACGGCAGGGAGGCTGGTGCAGCTCCCAGGACACGTGCCAGGGAGCTTCAGACCCAAATGCCCGGGGCGCCGAGAGGCCGCCGGAACGACGGGGGTGGAGGCCATCGCGGAGGGTGTGGGTGTGGTGAACTGAGAGCCCCTGCCCGGCTGACGGGGCAGCAGCTGCGCACGCGGACTGGAGCTGCCCCCTCTTTGATTGAGAGAAGCTGGAGATGGGTTTTGTGCAAAATCTCTTGATATTTAGATGTGTCATCAGTTATCCTTTCTAGGCCACGTGTGAGAGGTGTATCCGTGGCCTGGGCCGGTCCAATGTCCGCAGCCCAGCAGCCTGAACCCCATGTGCTCAGCGACCGTCGGGTCTTGTGAAAACGCTGATCTAGGTTCCTCAGGTCTGGGTGGTTCCCTGCTCACAGGGCCCAGGCGGTGCCCAGGCACTGCTGGCCCCAGCCCTCTCTCTGAATAGACCCTAGAGCCAGGCACCTTGTCTGTCAAAGTCCCGTGAAAGTGGCTGGGCCGGTGGTTACAGATTTGAAGGGCGAGTTAGGGTTAGTCTGATTCCAGACGTGTGCTCTGTAGCAGGTGGTGGGACCTCGGCCGGGGGTCTGAGGGGGGGGGGGTGGGACAGGTGGGCCTCCAGGAAGTAAGATGCAGAGGGCACTGGTGAGACTGCCTCTTGGGAGAGCAGTTCCAGGGACGCAGGAAACAAGACTTGTTCTACAGTGAGCTGCAGGCAGACCGAGAGCCAGAAGAAGGGCAGGTGCTCTGTCTGCAGGCCTGGCAGCTCTGGGGTCACTGGAGGTCACAGAGCAGAGTGCCTGCTGGTGACAGTGAACACAGGAAAGGCACCGTTTTGGGGTCTCTTCCCTCCTTCTGGCCTCGCCATGCGGGCCTCGCAGATGAGGGTTGGGGGACTTCCCCAAGGTCACCTGGGGGCAGAGTCCGGACTTGAGTCCTGCCCTCCTGTGCAAAGCTCAGGCTGGTGGTCACGCCCTGGGTTGGACCCTTTACCCACCGAGGACTAAATCCAGTTTCCTCTGTGACGTGGGTGGGCCTGTGGGGCAGTGGGAGGGGCAAACGCTCAGCGGGAAGTTGTGCTGGTGCCTGTGGGGGGAGAGGGCGCAGGAGAGGCGGCTCGGTCTAGGAAGCTGGACGACTGGGGTCACAGAGCATCTGTGATTACAGATCTGCCACCACTCAGTGGCAACACCAGATTTAGACACAGTCAGTGGGTGTGTTCATGGAAGCAAATCATATCTACTCATCGCCAAGAAAGGTCGATTTGAAAATGGTTTAAAATTAGCTGTGCTAAAAATGAACGTTTTCATGAATGTTAAAAAAAGCAACAAGGCAGTTATCACAGGTAGATGCCAGATCCGTGGGGCTTTTGGAGAATTAATGAAAACAGCACGAACGCCTTTAGCTCCCTGACGTTGAGCCCGCGCCTTCCTGGGCTCCCGGGCAGGCTCTCTCCTCCGAGCCCGCATTGCTTCTCCCTGCCCGTCTCTCCTGGCTCCCCTCCCACCCAGCTTCCGCCTCGGGGGGTCTGCCCTTGGACCCCCGCCTCCCCGAGTGAGTCAAACAAGGGTGGGGAGAGACTGGACCGAGCCCCCCGCCTGTGTGTTACGCCCCTGGTAATGCATTTGTGTGGAATGACCTCAGATGAGAGAAGAATACAGTTCGCAGCTTGGGGAGGCCGTTGCTGAGGTCTGAGAGCACGCTGCTCGTGGCTCCTTCCCGGTGCCCAGCGTCTGGCGTGCGGCAGCGGCCGGCTGAACAAGTGTGTGCATGAGGTAGTCAGTTCCACACGGGAGAGCAGCTTGGAGAAATGCAGGAGCGCTCCCCCTGGATGCCCGAAAGCCCAGTGCATGCGGGTTTAGTCGGTAACCCTGACTCCCAGGCACAGGGACCAAAGGTGCACAAGAGGAGGGGGGCGGGCGCTAGAACCTCGCTCATCTCTGAGGACCGACCAGCAGCGGCTGCCGGGGACCGAGGAACAGAGGCTCCCGCTGCCCGGATGCTCTGGTGGGCTCTGCTCCAGGCAGGATCCAGGGCAGGGGGCAGGCGGGTATCACCCCGGGTTTCTTGTTGAAGCAGCAGTAACCGCAGTGGCTGCCTTATGAGTGGAGTTTATAGGTAGGAAGGGAAGTCAGAGCAGGCAGGATCAGGGGCTGCCCCCTGGCTCCCTCAAGGGCTCCTTGACAGCAGCCTGGGCCTGGACGTCTGTCCTGGGAGGCGGCAGGAGCAGTGTGCCAGGACAGGTGCACCTGGGAAGGCTGGACCACAGGGGCCCCTTCACCTTCCCATCAGTCAGGGAGCCTGGGGCCGGGGGCCTGGCAGCCACAGGGAAGGAACTGTTTCCTGAGACAGAGTCACAGCCTGTGGTCTGCAGGCTGACTTTGGCCAGTGGACGTGTTTCAGTTAGCCCTTTAGTCAATATTTAATTTTTAAAATTTATTTTATTGGACAAAATAACATTTTACAACGTTGTGTTAATTTCTGCTGTACAGCAAAGTGATTCACATTCTTTTTCATGTTCTTTTCCATTACAGTTTATCCCAGGAGATTAGATATAGTTCCCTGTGCTCTACAAGTAGGACCTTGCTGTTTATCCATTCGAGATATAATAGTTTGCATCCACGAATCCCAACCTCCCACTCCATCCCTCCCCCACCCCCTCGGCAGCCACAAGTCTGTTCTCTGGGTCTCTGTTTCTGTTTCATAGACAAGTCCATTTGTATAATATTTTAGATTCCACACATGAGTGATATCACATGGTATTTGTCTTTCTCTGTCTGACTTGTCCTGGCCATTATAAACAGTGCTGCAGTGAACACTGGGGTGCACGTATCTTTTCAAATTACAATCTTCTCCAGATATATGCCCAGGAGTGGGATTGCTGGGGTCGTATGGTAGTTCTATTTTTAGTTTTTTCAGGACCCTCCATACTGTTCTCCATAGTGGCTGTATCAATTTCCATTCCCACCAACAGTGTACGAGGGTTCCTTTATCTCCACACCCTCTCCAGCGTTTGTTATTTGTAGACTTTTTAAAATGATGGCCATTTTGCCATGTGTCAACATTTCAAAACTCAGAGATATTATCTAAAATTTTGGATTTCTGGTTTTCTTAAAAAGAAGAAGATCTGGCCACACAGAGCTTCCACTCCTGGAGGAGCAGCCCTGCTCCCTGCAGGTGGGGGTGTGCACTGCAGTTCTCCACAGTCCCCACCACTCCCTATCACCTCCCTCGCCCTCACCCACTCATCATCGTGTTCTCATTATTCTGCTTTTAGGAAGACAGTAAAATGCTTCTTGTTCTTTCCTCCGCTGGGAAAGTGACGTACACACTAAGAGGAGCTGTTGGAAAAGAAAGGGAGATAAAGATGCCTCTTTCTGGAAGAATAGTTTCACTTGTCTAGTATGTATGCACACTCCCGGCTGGCCTCCTGAATTTATATAAGCTGCCTCTCTGGAGGCACTGGCGTTTGTGGTCTCTGACTCAGAGGGGTCCGTGTCCTGAAACAAACTCCAGGCTCTTCTGGGCATTTCTAAATCTAGCCGCTGGTGGGAAAGGAAGGGCACGGCTGGGGCACACCACGCCTTCCTGAGGCTGGAGCTGCAGTGCGGGGCTGGGAAGGGGGTGGTGTCCCACCTTCATAGGAGCCCCTCCTCCATCTCTCAGGGCCCATGTCCAGTCTGGCTGATGGTTAGAGGACCCACCGGTGGCTGCCACACCCTCAGACTCTGGCTGCCAGGGAGGGGTGCAGGAGCCTAATTACAAGGCGGCCCTGGGGCTGGTGAAATGCCCCCGCTCTGAGCTGTATTTGTGGTCCTGGTGGGCGTATCGCAGACAGGCCAGGCCGGCATTTAGTCCGGTGCTGGCGAGGGCTTGATTCACCATCGGGAAGCAGGTTCTTTCCTCCAGGGTCTCCAAGCGTGCATGTCACTCAGGCAGCTTCTGATGAGCACCTCCTATGAGGGGCTGTGTCCTCATCACTGGGGTGTGGCCTGCAGCGGCCCCACTCTGCTTCCCGGTCAGCTAGGCGCTCGGTCCCTCCCCCAGCACACTGCACGACCTTGAGCAAGGGCCCGCTCTGAGCGTTGGCTTCCCTGCCTGTGACGTGGGTGAGGACCCTCCTCCTCATGGAGCTGGGAGGGGGGGTCAGACACCTCCCAGCCCAAGTACTGAGCTCGGAGCACCCAGCCCCAGGCACTCGGCCTGACCGAGGCCGCGGTGATGTCAGCCCCAGCACCCGCCTGGGATGTCCTGGCAGAGAGGAGTAGCGGGGGGCCTGGCCTGGGGCGGGGCTGAGCCTGGGGACCACAGGCCTCCCGCAGGCAGCAGCGGAGCTCCGGCGCTTCTTTCGTTCTCCCGGAGGACGGCAGCGTCCTCAGCCTCTAGGTGCAGAGTCAGGACTACTGTCTCCTTGTTGACGGGGGTCCTGCGGGAGGAGGGAGCTGAAAAGTCCCCTGCTTTGCCTTTATTCCCCCCCCGCAGGATGTGATGCCTCACCTTGTGCGTCTGCACACGGGGGTGGGGGGGGGGGGCCGGTCCTGATGCCTTCCTCTTGCAGACCCAGAAAGGCCCCGCATCACTCCTGTTCCCTGGTCCCTGCAGTTATGCAGGAAAGGGTAGCAGACAGGCTCCCGCTGGGTCCTGGACGGTCCTCTGGGCTCTGCCTTGCATCCCCGCTCTCTCCCTTCTGCTGATTCACCAGCCAAGCCCTTCCAGGCTGTGTTCGGACCAGGAACTTCCTCTTCCCACCCGCCACCATCCATGTCCCGGAGTGAATCTC
Source organism: Phocoena sinus (assembly GCF_008692025.1). Taxonomy (NCBI): domain Eukaryota; kingdom Metazoa; phylum Chordata; class Mammalia; order Artiodactyla; family Phocoenidae; genus Phocoena; species Phocoena sinus. The sequence continues at coordinate 88,275,134 of NC_045776.1, forward strand.
ACCAGCCTCTCCGGAGAGCCTGGGAGGGTGCTGAGCGGGGCACTGGAGAGGTGCGGACAGTGCCTCCCTCCCCCCTCCTACCTCCCCTGCCTCTCCCATCTCTCTCCCTCCTGCCTCCCCTCCCCTGCCCCTCCCATCTCTCTCCCTCCTGTCTCCCCCTCCCCTGCCCCTCCCATCTCTCTCTCTCCCCTGCCCCCTCCCATCTCTCTCCCTCCTGTCTCCCCCCCTCCCCTGCCCCTCCCATCTCACTCTCTCCCCTGCCCCTCCCATCTCTCTCCCTCCTGTCTCCCCCCCTCCCCTGCCCCTCCCATCTCACTCTCTCCCCTGCCCCTCCCATCTCTCTCCCTCCTGTCTCCCTCTAGGGCTTCCTAGGGCCCTTTCCCTGAGTCCTTGCTTTGCTGCCTCTCTGGGGTGGGCATGTTGGCTGAGCTCTGGGGCTGGGCCACTGCCTGCCATCCCCTCTCTCCCCCCTAGAGCCCCAGGCAAGCAGGCATGCGACCACCTGGGTGGGACTGGTGGAAACAGGCTGAAGAGGTAGGAGCAGACATTAGGGTGCAGGAGACAGCAGCCTGGTGCTGTGGGGATATCAGCTTGGCCATGGGCCCGGCCCTGCTGTCCTGGGAACGGTGCCTCTCTCTGGGGTCAGGACTCCCCCCACCAGCTGGCAAATTTCATTATCCCCCAGAGTCCTCCACCGAGACCCAGGCTGCTACTTCAGGGGAAAAGCAGCCACTGCTTCATTTCTCCTAGAATCTTCTGAGAAGCATCTGCTCTGGAGCTGTGATGGGGCTTGAGCTGCAGGGGAAGCTGACAGCAGGGTCCCCGAGGGGTCCTCTCTCCGGGCTGCCCTCAGGCTCGAGAGCTCCCTCCGTGGGGTTGGGGTGTGAGCATGGTGGCCAGGAGCGAGGATGCCGGGAATGAGCCAGGGTGGAGCTGGGGCGTCTCCATCCCGAGGATCCAAAGACTGATGCGTAGCCCCCCAGAGCGGGGGAGACAGGAGAGAGAGAGAGAGAGAGGCTAGGGCAGGGAGGCCAAGGGCACCCCAGTGCTTCAGGGTGGTCAGCTCCGGGCTGGAGGACTGAGTTGGGGATTGAAGTGTGTTATGACCCAGATCGGGTAGATTCCACATATTTTGTCCTAAGCATTATGGATCTCCGCATGGTGGTGGAAAAAGGGGCAAAGGGGAACCATCTTTGATAAGCTGCCGCCCCCTGTGTCAGGGGGTGGGGAGCCCCACAGGAGCCCAAGGGCTCCTTGCCGGCCTGAGGTGAAGCCAGGGACAATCCCTTGGGGTGTGTTCGCTGTAAAGATGCTACAGCACGTGGGAAAAGTGCAACAACACAGAAGGCAGGGTTGAGCACGCCGGCGCCCCCACCCCATCCCGGGTCTCCCAGGGCCCGGCCCGGAGCAGCGGCCGGCTGTGTCACCGCAGAGACAGTCTCCGTGTCACCCGCTGTTCCTTCGGCACAGGGCTGCGTGCGGTGAAGACTGTTGTGCGCTTTTGAAAGACGTTTCGGTGCGTGCTGGTGACTGTTCCATCTCTGTCTACGCGGACCTACCGCATTCATTGTCACCACTGCGTACCTCGCCCCGCCCACCCCGTGATTTCTCTGCGGGTCGACATCAGGTGGCGACAGTCTGGCTGCTGCAGACAATAAGTATCTGTGTGCAGACGCCCTTCCCTTCACCGCGACAGGGGACGTGCTGGGTCAAGCAGCGCGAGGCTTTAACTTTTCACAGATGCTCGAAACCACCGTTTATGGGGAGGGGTCTGCTCCAGCCCCGCCTCCTTGTGGAGAGTGTTGGGGTGACTGGTGTCTCGGGTCCACGTGCCTCCCCCAACAGAGGCTGTACGTGCTTTGCAGTCTCAGTGTTGAGTTACCGCCGTCCCATCCCCGTGTATAAAGCTGGAGGTCACACAGCTTCCAGTTACTGTCTCGGGGGCTGGCAGCCTCAGGGGCAGGGCCGGCGGTTCCTCGGCTCCCTCGGCTGGGCTGCCCAGGGCTGGACGCAGGAGAGATCCGTTCCCCAGGACCCCAGTCTTGTCCAGGTCCCGGGCCTTTGCTCTCAGACGCACCCCTTCCCCCGCTGGGCTCTGCATCGCAGGGTTGATGGCTGGCTTCCCAGGTCCCTGCCCCTTGGGGCTCTGGTAGGAGATGGGATGGGAAGGTGGTGAGGCCCCATGCCCACCCTCTCTCGCGAGCCTCAGGCGGCTTTCCTGGCCTTGTCTTGGCAGCCTCCCGCTGGGCAGCTCCTGCAGCCCGTGGCCCTGGCTTCCCCAGGTGACCATGGGCCAGAGCAGGTGTCTTCCTGCTGTGATTAATTAATGCCTGGGTCACGCCATCATCCCTGTGGCATCTCTGTTCCCCTCTCCCCTTTGTGAACGCTGCCCTGAATTAAATTTCCAAATCTTTGAGAGGCTAAAGCGGTTACTGTTTTCCTAGCCGGCCCCATACCGGTACACAAGCTGTGTGGCTGAGGGGAGATGGTGAGGCATCCCCAGGAGCCTGGTCTGGGTAACAAGGGAGTGAAGGGGCTCTGTCCTCGCCCCCGCTGACTCCTTTGATGAGATAACTAGCCTGAGGAAGGCAAGTCACTGACATCTTTTGAAAGACATAGGAGCCAAGTCCTCATGCATCCCGTGGGGAGAGATCCCACCCGATGCACCGCTGCAGGGCTGTGGGTACCAGACCAGGCGCCGACGGTCTGGTACAGATGAACTTTGGACAGAAGCTCATCTCTGCCTGTCCTTGGGGCTGTGGGCTTATTTCCACCCCTGGAATGTGAGATTCACCTGCAGTCTGGACTCAGCGCAGCGGGTGTGGCCGGCAGAACCTGCAGCTTGTTAAGCCCAGGGACTGTCACCACAGCCCCGGCTGCCCAGGGGCTGCACGCCCCTCCTGTCCAGGGCTGAAGGAAGGCGCTGTGGCTCAGCCGCCCCGGGGTGGAGGGCAGCTCCACCTGGATCCCGGCAGGAGCGGAGACCAGAGGCGGGACGGAGCTGGCCTGGCGAAGAGCTGGGGGTTGGGTGGCAGAAGCAGAGGAAATGGAACACAGGGTCCAGGGGCAGCGAGGGGCTGAGAGCATCCGCACCCGGGCTGACCCAGCGAGTGGGCTGCGCGCTCTCAGATGTGTCCCCACTTGTCCTTCACTCTGCTGGGCCGCAGGTTCCCCTGACAACTGCTTTCCTGCCGAGCCCAGCCAATGAGAGCCAGGCACGAAGTGCTACACCTCTGCTCTCGCTCACATGCTCCTGTCGCTGCCTGTGTCACCTCCGTGGCCCCTGCTGCTGCCATGCCCCCTCCGCCGCCGACCTCAGCTCATGGGACAGGCCTGCTGTGTTTCCAGCTCTGCCAGTGGCCCCAGCTCCACTCACATCACCCCTTCCCATCGTCCCTCCCACCCTACAAGGGCAGAGGCTCTTGCTGTGGCTGTTCTCTGGGGACCCTCACCATCCTCTCCTTTTTCAGGGTTTCCCACACTTTTACACCTACTTCCTATGTTCAGTCCCCTCTGCTGAATCTTTCCAGAGGCGTGGACCCTCCTGACGGAGTGACTGAGGTGGTGGAGGCAGAGGTGCAGGCGGGGCTGATCCCTCGGGGGCCTTGGAGACCCTGGGAAGGATGTGGATTTCATTCTAGGTGCAGGGGTGCCCAGGAGGCGGGTCAGCTGGGAGCCATGTGTGCTGAGTGGCGACTGGCTGAAGTGGGGAGCAGTGAGGGGTCCAGGGGGTAGAGGAGGTTAAGGCAGGGGCTCTGGAAACTGGGGAGAAAGAGGGATGTGTGGCCACTTGTCAGCTGAGGGACCGACAGGGCTGGCTGAGTGTGGGCTCTGAGGGGATAGGGGGGACCCAGGATGACTCTCAGGTCTGGGCCCCCCTCCCCGTCCCCCACCGATCACCTCCACCATGGCCTCTGTGTCCATCACAGCCTGGTCAGTCTCAGAACTGGCATCCTTATTTCTTCCCTCTCGTGTTTATCCGTTTATGCCTTTGCGCATGACCTGCTTTCCCCACAGTGCAAGCCCCAGGCTTGGCACACAGTGGGCGCTTAATACATGCTTGACGCAGATGGGGGCCCAGGATGCCCACAGGCTGCTCTGCGGGTTCGGCGCCTGCATGCAGCAGGTGCCCGAGAAAGGCAGCTCTGTTCTTCCCCTCTTAACCATCCACTCTTCTGTGAGTGCTCCACTACCCCAGACAGGCATTCTGATCTTTGGTTCATCTCTAGAGCATCTGGAGTTTGCCAGTCCTCTGTTGGATGCCGGGGACCCCGACACGAGCAGGACCGTCAACTCTTGTCTCCGTGGACCTCTCCACTTAGAGAGCGTGCTGCTTCCAGCCCAGGAGACCCTCTCCTGTCCTCTGTGTGCACTTCCTGCCGTGTGTCGGGGCCTGTGTGAAGCCCACACCCCCTCCCGTCCAACTTCACAAGGCACAGGCTCTTTGCAGTGGAGCCGCGTTTAACACAGGGTGCAAGTTCACTTAACACAGTGACGACCCAGTGGGCTGAACGTGTGTTAAAGTTATAAAGCTCTTATATAAAAAGAGAGGGAAGTAAACCCTTCAGGCAACCATTGTCTCTCAGATCGTCCCCCCACCAACACACACACCATTCTGCTCTGTGGATTTGACAGCTGTTTGAAACCAGAAAGGTCTGAAGACCCCGACATCTGCCGGCAAGTTTCTCCTGGTCCCTCCTTTGGTCTGCCTCAGTGCTATTCAGACCACTGTACAGAAGAAGGATATATGAGGTTCCTGCACAGACTGTGGGTGCTCCAGATTATGGGGGATCTTAGGGGTTTTCAAGGGTCCTTTTGATCCCCTATCATTTTTACCTTATGGCCTCACTTTATAATTCAAGTGCCATGGAAAATACGACCTTCCAATCTAGCTTGCCTTATGTTCTGTATAACCAGTTCAAGATGGGCTGGCCAGGATGTTAGCAAGGGAGGGGCCATATCTCAATTTTTAAGGGTTCCCTATCGTGCCTGGCTTGAGGCTGGCTTTGGTTGGCTTTGGTGAAAGTTGTGACGAAGAGTTTGTTGATTGGTGGGGTTGGTTGATGGTGAGATTGGTTGATGGTTGAATTGGTTGATAATAGGGTTGGTTGATGGTTGAATTGGTTGATAATAGGGTTGGTTGGTGGTGGGGTTGACTGATGGTGGGGTTGGAAGGCATATGGTACAGGGCTGGGTAGGTGTGGGTCTGAGGCTAGGGCTGGACTCCCATTTATCAGAAGCTCTAGGCCGACTGTGTGTGCAGAAAACAGGGAAAGATTTCAGCTAGTGTGGCTGGCCAGGTACAGCCCTCACGCCTGGAAGCTTCTACATTGTGCAGTGAACTCTCACGTGAGCCTGCTGGAAGCTCCCTGCAGCTCTGTGAGTGGAGGAGGTAAACTTTATCTCTCTAAGAGGTATGCGAACAGTGATGTAGATTAAATTCCTCTTTTATGGTGAATCAGTGGGGGAGTCAGGGGAGTAGACTTGAGGGCTGTTTCTACCCTAAAACCTTCAGCAAATACCTGTGGAAAACCATCATTCTCAGTAGTACCCTGCTGTTCTCAGAGCCGTGGTTGATGAGACAGTGGAAGTTTCAGGAACGTGAACTCTGTCCTTAAAGAGCCCACCATCTCTCTGGGAGTAAGAAGACTCTCCCGTGAAATGGGACAGTAGTATCAGAGTGGGACGCGTACCACTAGGGGGCTGTGAGATGTTTGGGCAGTACAGCGATGAACAGGGACGGGTAGAGCTGAGACTTCGGGGTGCGAGGACTCATGTGGAGAACTTGGGCTCGGGGCCAGACTAGGAACGGGACGTCCCCGTGGCAATGGGGTGAAGGTGTCGCGGGGGCCAGGCTAGCTCTTGGATACTGACGTGTTGCTCTCCTTCATTTGCTCTCATTTCCACTGATTATTTAAGTTAATTTCAATTAGGTGAGTGCTGCAGAGGTGGACCTTAGTTTCCAAGAACGGTTGATGGTCTGTGATGCCCATAAACTCTGGTAACTGATACTTCCCTACACCTCTAGGCAGAGATCATTGCGATGGTGGGACAGGACTTTTCAGCTGTCTCATGAGACAGCAAAGAAAGGTGACATAGTTGGTATAATGTTAGTGATTCCTCACCTGGTTTTAGTTCTCCATTTCTGAAAAGGATCGCTTGAAGTAACGGCACTTCCGAAGAGGTACTGTCTTCCCCTCCCCCAAAGAGTTTGAGAAATGCCAGGTTTGACATAGCTCTCTCTATCTATATATTTACCTGAAGGAGTCTCAGAAGCCTTAAGTTGCCTGTATTCACCAGAAGTCTTTAAAGGCAGATAGAGAGTGCAGCTTTTCCGAAACTTATCTAAAACCAGGAGCGTCATTTCCCAGAAGAGCAGTGACGGCATTGCTCAGGAACTAGTGTGAAGCAGTGCAGTGCAGGCAAGTGGCTCTAGGAGTATATTTCCATTTGCCTTCCTCAGACTCGTGATGGCTCAGAACACGGCTCGGCCTTTCTATCTGCAGATGGAGGACTTTAGGGTCCAGATCTTGGGATGTTGCCGAGAAGCCTGCTGCAGGAACGCACCGGTGGCCCCTCCTGTCTAGGAAGCTTGTTTTCCTGCACAGACGGGGGTTACCCCTGAGGGCCCTCCCGGCCCCCCCCCCCCCCCCCCGTCCAGGCTGCTGGGTCCAGGCTTCCGCCTCCCCTGCCAGGGATTCAGCCAGGGACTGATTAAGTTATCAGTTCTCGGAAACCGGCCGGTTGGCTCCCAGATTGTTCCCTGTGACCCACTTACGTTTCCTGGTGGGGCCTCCTGGGCCCCGCGTCCTGGACAACAGCCCTTTTCCGTACCTCAAGTTGCCTCCTTTTGTTCCCAATTAAGTCCAGGGGAACAGGGAAGAAGGCAGTTTACTGGAGGCCGAGGTCCCCGGTGTCCTGGCCAAGGCTGCAGGGACCCTGAGGTCTGGCGCCGGCGCCAGTGCAGAGCGAGCTCCAGGCTGGGTCTTCGATGCTGCGGGGGAGCGGGGACCTCTGAGGGAAGCTGCGCTCCTAGGCGTGTGGCTTAGGGAGTACGGGGTTTCTTGGATCCCAGGGTCAGATGTATGTGACCTCGAGAGGCCAGTTTCTGGAGTCCTGGGTTGTGCTGTTAGGTGAGCTGTGGTTGCTGTCACCGTCCTGGACTTTGCAGCCACTGGACTTACCGCGTATGTTTATGCTCTACTGGGCGTCAGGGATACCAGCAAACTCTTACATTGCTCCGAGCACTTCACATGTGAAAGTTCACTCCTAGGTCGTCAGCTGGGACTTGCACCGGGGCCTATGGGTCAGGCTTTTAAGAGAACCCTGCATACCGGGCGCAGAGGCACGGGGCAGGCGGGCCGCCGGCGCGGGGAGCAGTGGGGGAAGGGAGGGGATGCGGTCGCAGCGCAGGGGCTGGGCGGGTGGAGGGATGTGAGCGATGGGTGGAGCCGTTTGGAGCGTCTGAAATGCGCAGAACCAAGGGCCAACACCAAAGGACTGGCCCCCTGGGTGGCAACACCAGGGCGTCAGGGGGAGAGGCAGGCACTGGCGGTCACCACCAAGCCCGGACGGTCTAGTGGCTGCCTCGTGCTCAGCTTTGCATTAGCCCTGGGACCCCTTCCAGCCTGAAGCCCCGCGATCAGGCTCTGGCCACATTAACCACAGGGCCAGTCCCCCTCTGGGGCCTGGACCCCGCGGCGGCTGACTGCCTCCGCTCTGCTTCCCGCACAGCTCACGCGCGGACACCAGGTGGCGCTCTCGTCCGTCAGCTACATCGGCTGCTCGCTGTCCGTGCTCTGCTTGACCGTCACGCTGGCCACCTTCGCCGTGCTATCGTGAGTCACCTTCTGCCGTCCCCCGGGCCTCCCAGGAGGCTGGGCGGCTTTGTGCAACTGTCAGTGCCGCCCCCGCCCACTTCGATTTCCCTTCTGGCACTTGTACTCGGGAGGCGGCAAATGCCGGCCCCCACGTAGAGTCTGCACACGGTGTGTGACAGCTGGACGGCTGTTCCTCGATTACCTTTTGTTTTGAAATCTGGGGCGCAGGGAGGGGGCTCTGGGCGCTGGGAAAGAGAGAGGGGAGAGGAGGTGCCGTGGAATTGGAGGGCACCTGGCTTCAGCTAACCTGGAAGGCTCTGGAAAGGTCCCCAGCCCACAAGGCTTTCTGTCCTCTGGCCAGGGGAGAGCCAGAACTGAGGACCCCCCCAAATGATATCAAAACAGCCAGCTTCGTGGGGCTGGGCTGCAGGAGGCCCCGGGGGTGGGAACACTGGAGGGCCCCTGCCTCCCTGCCGGCTGAAGCCACGTCTGGTCAGAGATTGAGGGCACCCCGCAGCCCCCCAAGTGGAGGCCGGCAGCTCAGTCCATCCGTGGCCCTTTCTGAACTGGGACAGAAAACTAAGATGAGAGCCGTGAGTCTGGGCGGACAGCTGACTGAGCGCTGCTCGCACACTCCCCTCCGAGCTGCTGGGCCTCAGAGGAGGGCGTCCTCCCCACACCTGGATGGGCCTGCTCTCCGGGGACGCTCGGGAGTTGATCTGCCCCTCTTCCTCCACTCCTGGGGTTCCTCCTGGGGGTTCCCAGGTTTGGTTGGCCGGGGGCTGCGGCACCATCAACAGGGGAGGCTGTCAGCTTCCCCGGCTCCCCCTTCCCGGCTGCTGCCCACCCGGGACCCGGGCGCCCTGGGGGGTGGGGGCAGGGGTACACCCTGGACGTAGGAGCTTCTGGAGGGATCCGAGCCAGGTGAGAGGAGACCGGCGTGGGTTTGGAGGGACCCCAGCCTACACTCAGGACGCTCCTTGTTCCCCTGCTATTTGCTCAGCAAGCCAACCCCACCCACGCGTAGTCAGCTCTGAGGATGCCGCTGCGCCCAAGACAGATAAAAACACACCTGGCTGCGGGGGTCGGGGGGCAGATAACGAGTGAGGATACACGGGCTGGAGACACAGCTTCACAGCCGTCCGAGCCCTGAGAGCAGTTCAGAGAGGAAGCGGGGCTCCTTCGGGCTCGGGAAGGTCTCTAACGGGAGACCCGGGAAGGGATTTCACTACAGAGGAATGGATGGTGCAAAGGCCCCGAGGCGGGAGCAGGCTGGGGGTCTCGGAGAACCTCCAGGAAGAGGGGGTCTGTGAGCAGGGGAAGGGACGAGCTGAGTCAGGCAAGGATCAGGCCCTGTAGGGCCTGTGGAAGGAGCTGTATCGTTTCCAAGAGTAATAGGGAGCCATCGAGGGTTCACAGCCGGGAGTGGCAGCATCTGGGCGGGCTTATCAAGCCCTCCTTGGTGGCCTCACCCCTGCCTCTCTGCCCCCAGCTCGGTCAGCACCATCCAGAACCAGCGCTACCACATCCACGCCAACCTGTCCTGTGCCATCCTGGTGGCCCAGGTCGTGTTGCTCATCAGCTTCCACTTTGAGCCGGGCACGGTGAGTGGCCCCCTTGGTCCTGCTGGGTCCACAGCCAGCCTCCCTCCCATCCCCTCCTCCCCCGAACGTCGCCAGGGGTGGCACCTTCTCCTGCTGGCTTCAGTTCAGAATTCAGACCACCGGACAGCCAGGCTATGTTTCCTCTGGGAGAGACAGGGAAGATGACAGGTATGAGTGGCTTCCCCGCTCAGCATCAGTCTCGGTAATGACCATACCTACGGCCCTGACTGCGTGCCGGGCGTCGTGCTGAGAGCTTACATAGATCCACTCAGTCAGTCCTCATAACAAGCCCACGAGGTGGTGCCGTCGTAACCCGCCTGCTGTAGATGCCAGGTTGAGGCACGAGGGAGTTACAGCCACTTACCCAGGGTGGCCTGGTGAGCACTGACCAGGTGCTGACCTCGTGTGGTCTTGCTGCCGACACGGCCCTCTATCGCTGCTCTGACCATACACACAGCCGCACCCGCTCTGCCTGCCAAGGGCCGGCGCTCTCTGCAAAGGGTCTGTGAAGACCCAGACCCACCTTTTCTCTGCCCTTTGTATCAGGCTGGGGGTTCTCCGGGGGCCTAGGGAGTCTTAGATCTCACAGAAAGTGAAATGCTGAGACCAGATTGACCCAGGCTTGGGTGACGTGGGTTATAAACCTGGTTGAAGGGAAGCAGCAGACAGGTGCTCGCGCTACACCAGGAAGGAAGGGGAACCACGCAGTGTAGGTCAGTGGTCCTGGGGCGCGATCACGATTGGCTAATGGAGGATGAAGTCTTTATCCCACGAAGTGAGGATCAGCAGGGCATCTTGTCCTCCCTGCCCAGCAGGGTCCTCAGCCCACCTGCCTGTCCTGGGGCTGCTGCCTAAGGAGAGATCCGCCCTCCTCTGCTCGCAGGTTGAGGGGTTCAGCCAAGCATCTAAGAAGTGCCTGGCTGTGCCGTGGACGGATGAGGCCTCTGCACCAGACGCATTCTCTCCTACTGGATGCTTTTCAAGCTCCACTGTGGATCATCACACGGGGTTTTCTTAAAATACAGATTTGGGTTCAGCTGGTGACGCTGAGGCTGCCTGTCCAAGCCACACCGCGAGGCGTGAACCCCCCTGTGTGATGGCAGCAGGAGGGGAAGCGGTCCAGGCGCCCATCATGCAGATGGCCACCCCAGGGACCGGGGGAATCTCCCGTGTGTCTAAAATCCCAGGCAGGGCTCTCAGTGATCCGTCCATTGGATCACCTCTGTGGCAGACAGGACAGGTGACTGTGGTGGCCAGTCTCTGTGTGGGGAGGGGCCGCTCCCCACATGAAAGGGGCAGCTGGTCCTAGAAGACGCAGGGCCACCGGTGCTGGGACTACAGAAATAACAGACGTGTCCCATATTTGTATCCAACTTTAACAGAGCCTAACGACCAGAAGCACGGCATTTCAGTAACTTGTTCCTTTTTGTTTTTTCCTGAGAATCCACTGATCGGGGGGCCAGGGGAGGACAGGACGTGGAGCCCCCATGGAGATGTTTGTTCTTGGTTTTCATGTTTGTTTTCTTCCCCAGGCTCCTGGTTCCCTGGCCCTTGTATCCGAGCTTAGGGATGGGTGGCGGTGGACTCATAGAGAGCGTGGGTGGGGGGATCTCTGATTGAGGCTCCGGGGGAATCTGAGCCCACATGTCTGAGCTTGGAGTTGTGGCCAAGACACTAGGAGCAAAACGGGGGACCAGCAGACCACTGCCGCCTTGGACAGGGGAGAGGAGCGCGCAGTGCTGAGCAGGCCCTGCCCCCGCCTGCTTGTCACACCCAAGGCAGGGGGTCTTCTGGGTATCAGTGCCCCGAGCAGCCAGAGGGAACAGACATTACAGGTAGTTTGTGCACCCCTGTTCATTATACCTGCTGAGAGTAAAGCCCAGTGAAGCGGCCGTGTCGCTCAGGACTTTTGGCTCCAGGTAGGTAACCAACACCTTGAAATGGAGACCTGAAAATTCCTGAGTCTAGAGGTTTCAGCCACGTCACAGGCTGCTCTCTCTCTGCCCCTCAGCTCCCTTCCCCTCACGCGCTCCACTCTGCACGCCTCGCCTCCGGGCCGGGGTGGCTTCCACAGCTCCGGGCTCCTGTCCTTGCGTCCAAAGGAAGGAGGGAAACCTGCTCACTGGCGCCTCCGCCCACCCCAGAACCCACGTCCGGCAACCCAACCCGGCCAGTCACGTGCCCACCCCTGAGCCAATCCTGCTGCAGGGGTGGGGATGTTTACACTGATTGGCCGGACCGAGTCCCTGCCCTCTCATGAACCAATCACTGTACCTGGGAGGGGGTGTGGTGCAGTGATTGGCTACTGCCTGAGTCACGTGCCCCACTCAAATCACTCAGCTGGGAAAGGCAAGACGCGACTCCCCAGGAGGGAAGTGAGGCCACGTGTTTAGAAGGCGCTCCCCAGAAAATGGGTGCAGGGAGGTTGGGACAACAGCACCCACCCACTGCTCACACCCGAGAGAGCTTACCCTCCCTGCCGTTGCTTTGATCCTAGGCCCCGTGCCAGGTGCTGGCCGTGCTCCTGCACTACCTCTTCCTGAGCGTCTTTGCGTGGATGCTGGTGGAAGGGCTGCATCTCTACAGCATGGTGATCAAGGTCTTTGGATCAGAGGACAGCAAACACCGCTACTACTATGGGATAGGATGGGGTAGGTGGGGATGGGATGGGGCGGCTGGGGCAGAGATGGGTTGTGATTTCATCTTCACGTGAAACGCCTCTAGGAGGCCAGGTGCTCTTCGGGTTGAACTTCCCCTCACTGTTTTTCAGAAAAGTCAGTTTCCGTGGGGAGTGCTTTGGATTTCTCTGTTCTAGTGGTCGGCTTCCCTCCTCCCTGGGAAGAATCCCAGAGGCACTGCTCTGGAGCCGGTGCGGGGACAGTGGCCTGCTTCTCTTGGATTGACACCCCGGCTTTAATGCAGGGTATCAGGCAGGGGAGGTGGCCTCTAATCTCACAGTGTATGGGTGCCCTGGGGCGAGGGCAGTCAGGGCCCTGTATTCTCAGCCAGCCACGCCTGGGATGGACCCTGTACGCTATGGCTTGTGGTTGGAGGGAGGAAAGGACTTCTGATCTCTCGGTCGCTCTTACGTGGAATAGAGTTTCTGCCCCGTGGCGCTGGGGAGAATGAGAAATGCAGGCAGCCTGCCCCCGGGAGATATTGTGGCTCTAGACTGGGTCCCGGGGGAGGGAGCCTGTGTTGTTGGCCACTGCTGCCTGGAGCGGAGCAGGTTGGAGCCCAGGTGTCCCAGCGTGTCAGGTTTACCCAGACTTAGTAGGTTTTCTTGAATAAATTTTTCTGAATTGGCTGCATGCCCTTAAGAAAATTCATAGAGACTCTAAGTGGTCGTGTTGTTTTAAAGCTAACTTGCAGGAGTTATGGTGGTCCTTCAATCTGGGAGTCACCTCCCCAGTGGCTTGACTTTGTTTAACTTCCTTCTTGCCCATTGTGAGGAGCCCCAGGGCACAGGAGACCCTGCTTCCCGCCAGAGTAATGGACGCCTGGCGTTCTTGCATCTGCCGTAAAGCATTAAGGCAGCGTAAGGGACCTGCTACTCGTTTCTAGCTTTCTGGCGATCAATTTAACTTTCACGGTCCTCATGGCGCAGGGAACAGACAAACATTTTACTTTGTGCTTTGAGCTCCTAGCGTGGTTCATTGGGGGGACGTAGTGGAGGTAAGTTATGTGCCCCTCCTGGCTTTCCCGGGAGCCTGGAGAGGCTCACCGGGGCCCACGTGGAGAGAGGAGACACAGCAGCCGCCTCCCAACTGGTGTGGCCTCGCAGGGAACTCCCGGTGCTTGCCAGTGACGCCCTGCGTCCCGCCTGTGGGCAGACTGGCCGTCCCTGCCGCGCGTCTCCGCACCTGGACGCCTGCGCTCTGGCTGGGCTCCTCGCAGCAGCAGGAATGTCCTCTCCTCTCCGGTTCCTTCCTGGTGAGCCCAACTCAGGCACGATCGTCTCCTTCCGTCCTGCCGTGACTCCTTGACAGAGGAGGGTCGCTCGTGCCTCCAGCTTCTGACTTCATTGAGTAAAAGGTTTACAGGACAAGTGACCAGCCACCTGTAACGGCTGGTTTCTTTACGGGAACGGTCAAATAATTTAGAGATATGTGCCCGCACACACACGTACACACCCCGTAGCCACAGCAGGGACAGTTGAAATGAATGACAAGTGTGGAGTTGGTCTCTGCTGTGACAGGAGTCGGGTATGTTGGTTCAAGATGGAGGTGTGGGTCATAATCCAATCCAGCCCTGAAGGATCTCTTCTTTGGTCTGCACAGTGTTGGAGGAAAAAAATGAATGATTTGTCAATACTTAAAAATGGAGAGATTTTGCAGAAAATTATAGAGTTCTTTTGAAGGGTGAGGTGATCTGGGAACCCTGAGCTTCCGTTCCTACTTGACAGCATTGGCTGCGACTGTATGGTTTCTGATACCAGCGCCTCCCCTGTGGGTGTCTGAGTGTACAGCCTCTGTCAGACGCTCCCTGCAAATGGAGCGCCGGGCTGGGTTCCAGCAGGGCTCTGTCTCCACGTGAGCGTCCCCTTAACTGATTTCCTCACGGCTCTGAACTGCGTCCTTCCTTCTCATTGGGTTCGACTTGGCTGTGGGCCTAAGTACAGACAGTCTGCAGGTGGCTGGCCTCTCTCTACCTGCAGTTATGAATTAAGAGGGAGCTGGAGGCTGACCCAGGGCCCGGGGGCGGGGGGCGGTCACCCTGCAGGGAGGGTCCCCCAGAGAGAGGCCACTCCCCTGGAGATTTTCACCGTGCTCTTACCCTGACCTTCAAACGGTATCATTTTTTGAAACTCAAGGACTGTGTTTTTGGCTGAGTTGGGATCGGAGGTGTCAGATTTAACAACATACCTGCAGTTTAGCTGTATGTTAGGTCCTATGCTTGAACTTGAAAGGTGGGTGTAATGTAATCTCTGTCCTCAAGGGGTTCATGTGGGAACGGGGAGAGCAGGTGAGTGAGAAAACAGTTGAGCCTTTACACGTCAGTGCAGTAGACATGCATCTCTGACCACAAACAGCAGACGTGAATCTCTGACCCCAAACTCAGAAGTGAAAGAAACAATCATAAACTCAGAAGCGAAAGAAATGCAGCTTGCTTTATTTTTCTCTGTTACGACTTCATTTCTTTTGTGAGTGCCCACTCATCTGAGGGTGAAAACGTCATCAGAGTTCATTCTGGAACCCGCCTTTCTCTGAAGTGGCGCTGGTGTCCCAGGGAGGTGACACAGTGCCAAGACCCTGGGACGTGCAGCAGTCAGGGCAGGCTGGGTTATGCTGCTATAACAAGCAGCCTCCAACTCACGTGGGTTGGAAACAGTAGTGTTTATCTCCTGATTACGTTGCGTGTCCTCAGCGGGCCGGTGGCAGTGGGAGGGGCTGTGCTTGGGACAGTCCCTCAGGAGCCCAGGGTGATGGAGAAGTTGCTGCCTGGAGCCACTGCTGGATGCTGTGAGAGAGAAGACGACCTGGGTAGATGTCACCCGGGAAATCAATACTTAGCCGAGAGAGGCATGGGTCAATTCTGTTCGCAGCTCACTGCCCAGGAGGAGCCGACAGCTCAACAGCCCCAGGGTGCAGAAGTGCCAGCCGCTGCGTGCCCAGAAGGAGGCATCCGGAATGTGGCACGGTGACTTCTACCGGAGGCCGGGCCACTTGTCTCCCAGCGTTGTCATCTCTCTGCCCCTTTTCTGTCGAGGCATCTGCGCCCCTGGGTTGGGTTTCATATCATCCCTCCTCTCTGGGTTAATATTTCACAGCAATGCTCCTTATGGCTGCCCCTCACATCGCCCCTCCCTCCTTCCCTGGATCTTAGGGGCAGCAGCCAGGGAAGCGCCAGTGTGGTCCCTCTGAAAGGTCACCACTTTCCAAAGAGGGCACTTCTTGAGCGCCACAAAGTCAACGTCCATAGGACAGGACCAGAGGAACCCCAACCTGCGGAAGCAGGTCAAGTGTCTGCATGGGTTATGGGGAGTGAATTTCAGACGATAGCAACAGTGGAAGAGGCATCAGAGCTAGTTAATAAGAGTGGAGATAATTATACAGAGACGGGCTTCATACATCAGCGCATCCTTTATCACGTCCATGGCCGCAGCGCGTGTGATCCTCACCACAGCCTGATGGGACGTGCTGTCACCTCCGTTTCCAGAGTGAGAACATGGCGGCCCAGAGAGGCTCAGCTGGTTCCCTGAGGCTGCACAGCTCTCCTGGGGGATCCTGGGAATAGAACACGGTGCTGCGGCCCCTGCAGCGCGTTTCAGAGAAAGCAGAGGGCAGGGCCCACCTTCTTCTCAGACCCTTCCAGTCACTGCCCTGTGGCCTGTCCTCTGAGTGTCAGCGTTGCTTTGGGGATCGTAGGAGAAACGTGTCAGTTATGCAGGCAGAAAAAGAATCTTCACCTCCTCCGTTTAACTTTGGGCAGCAAAGAAATGCCAGCCCCTGACTTGGGCCCCCACCATGGCCACGATCCGGGGAGGGGGACGTGGTGTTGACTCAAAGTGAAGCCTCAACCACTGAGTTTGAAAATCCGTCCTTCCAGGCACCTCGGGTTCTTACTGCACCTTCCACAACACCCCCGGACGGGGCCCTGGGGACTCTGCAGGGTCCCGTGTGCACCTGCTGGGCTGTCCTGTGGACCCAGAGTTCACACAGTGCCCACTCCTCCCACACCCCAAGGCTTGAGCTTCCTTGGGAAGATGGGACGGGGGGAGTCTTGGTGCCCGATGTCCCCAGGGCCCCTCACCATCTCAGGGCCCATGTGATCCTCCCAAGAGAGCCAGGCAGCGGGGTTCCCTGCAACGTCTGAGGAAACCGAGGCCCCAAGTGAGTGGGCGGCAGGTTCGGGCCAGATCCTCGGCGTCCCCCTTGTCTCCTGTGACTCTGAGTCCATCAGGGCAGGAGGCCACAGCCAGAGGCTCCGACACCGAGAAACGCTCCGGCTTCCATGAGGTCGGGCACGCGGGCAGAAAACCCGAGTGTGACGGCGGGTCAGCAGTGAGAGGTGCGTCCCCTCCTGTCCCCTGGCCTGTCCACCTCTCCCCAGAGGCTGCTCGCTGGTCTCCTTTGAGGGCCCGGCGACTGTCTTGTCCAGATGTCCTGTGATGTGGTCAGACTATTTTGACATCAAGACAAAGTGTTTCAGAGACAGGACCACTCTCCAGAGACTCCTTTGCAAGGAGGTCATTTAACACTGATCCTCAGAGGGCCGGTGTGGAGCCGACCAAGCCACCAGAGGTCGCAGGAGGGCTGAGGCCTTGAGGCGCCCAGGCCTGGAGCCGGGAGCAGGCTTCCCTCTGGGTCCCGGAGCAGATCTCCCACGGGCTGGGCAGGCTCGGCCAGAGGGGCACAGGAGCCGCCTGTGCTAATGTATCTCCCCCTGCCCCCTTTTATCCTAGCAATCTGCAAAATGCAGTGTCCTGGTCAGGAGCCCTTTCTCCTGGCCACCCTCTGGAGGGGAGGGTCAGTGGGTGGAAAGGGACCCTTTGCTGTCTCTTCACCCCCCTCCCTTCCCTGCAGGGGAGCAGAGGGAGAGGCTGTGCTCAGGGAGCTGATCGGACAGAGGCCTGGGCATATGCTGCTTTTCCAGCAGCCGGAAGGGCGTTGTTTTCAGATACAGAATCAGATTCATAACAGATCTGCCCTAAAATGCGCGTGTGTGTGTGTGTGTGTGTGTGTGTGTGTGTGTGCGCGCGTGTTAGTTATCTCTTTGTTTAGACTCTAAATTCCTGGAGCCTAGGGGCTGTTCTGTGTCAACACTTAGCGCACATTTCTTTGTACACGTCAGGTATAAATGAATAAATGAATGAACGTGTCAGAGGAGACTGGAGCAAAGCTAATAAAATTTCCTGCTCTCACTTTCTGCAGGTTTTCCTCTTCTGATCTGTATCATTTCAGTAGTCTTTGCCATGGACAGTTACGGAACAAGTAAGAAGTAAGTGAAGGGGTGATCCCTGTGTGGGCAGGACTCCCGTGGGGAGGGGCACGGTGAGGGTCCCCATGGCTCCTTGTCTTGCTGTGTTCTTCTCGGGGAGGGGTCTGTCCAAGGCTGGTATCCTCCAGCCCTGGCAGTAAAAAAGGCCTGACAGAGTGAGAAACACCCCCGGCGGTGCTCTGGGCTTCGTCCCACCTTGGAAGTAGCATCGAGGGGGTCAGAGTGCCTCCTGCACTGGGTGGCCCGGATGAGTCTCAGATGGGAACTTTTCATCCATGTGGCTGTCCTGGACACACAGCCTGGTCGCCTGTGGAGCCCTGTTTTATGCTGACCCTTTCTTGGGGTGGTCAGCAAGTGCCTCGTACATAAGAAGTCCCGTTAAATTACAGCCGAGTGAATACGTGACTGTGTGAATAAGTGTAGTCTGATGTGCACCCGCAAGGGGGCGTTCTCATCGCTGGGGCAGCCGCAGACGGGACTGTGTATGTGCCAGACCTCATGCCGCTATTTTGAAACTGCAGCTAGTTGAATCAGGAAGAGGCTGGGTTGGGACTGTGCAACCAGGTCAGGTGTTCACCTTCCAGAAATTTGAATTCCTTTCCTCCCAAAGAGAAAAAGGCTTTAGGTCATCTGTCTTTAGGGAGCTGCCCCTCTCCTCAGCCAAGCTGAAGAACCACTGAGTGACAATGCCACGGAGAGATTTTAAGAGGAGAGGGAGGGAGTTCAACATTGTTCCGGCTTCAGCCTGAGATAATTTCTCAGCTGAGCTGCTAAACCGGGAGGAACCTGGCTTTTTCTACTTTAGGGCAACAATTTCCTGAAGATGAAGCACTTAAGGAAAGCGCTCTCTGAGTCCATACGGAAGTAAGAACGATTAAACATCCATTGTTCTGGCCCATTCCTTGCAAGCCTGCGTGTATCCGAAGCCAAGGCACTAATTAAAAGAAGAAACTTCTCCTCAGACACATCTCAGTGGCACTTGTTCCGTGTCTTTCCATCTGGGAGCGCAGATGCTGGGCCGCCCACGGTGCGTCTCAGCTCCACGGTCTGTTTGTGATGTCAGCCTCTCACCCACTCATGTGCCCGAGAGCGAGGCAGCCCCAGCAAAGGTCCCGAAGCTCCCTGAGTGTCTGGGGAGGATCGGGGATCTGAAGGTCCTCACCCACTTAACCTTCTGCACGAAAATGGTGGAAAGCACGAGCTTCCTCTTGCAGAATCCCCACCCTCCCAGGGAGCCTGGGTTGGAGCTGCCCCTTTGCAGAGGGACCACCAGACTCGCCGTGTGTTTCCATGTTAAGTGCCGCGTCCTCAGACGGGAGGCTCTTTTCTCCAGGCTCTGGGTTCCAGACGGGAACGAGCCTCTTACAGGCGCTGTCACCTGTCTGGGGCATTTCGTGTCTCCTGGTCCAGGAGGTCTCGGGGGAGGACGCGGGCAGCAGGGCAGGGCGCAGGCATGGACTCGGGTCCCCGAACGTCCCTGGACCTCAGCTTCCTCCTGTGCAGGGTGGGGTCATCACAGTGCCTGCCTCAGGGGCGCCGTGGGGTTACGGGGGGCGGTGCTGTGCTGTCAGGGGGCTGCGCTGGGTGAGCAGGCATGAGTGAGTGTCCAGGCGGCCCCGCAGGGACGTCCACGTCCTGCGTCCGTGAGGATGCACCGTGCGCCTCACCAGACCCTGGTGGGTGTGCCAGGCCCCCGGGGCTGCCCCCAGATCCAGGGAGGTGACGTGTCTCAGGGACCCCGGGCTCTTGGCGGTTCTGATGCTCTGGAGAGGAAGATGGTAGTCCTGCCTGAGTTCCTGGAATCGTGTCTCGTAAGCCAGGAGCACTTTCGTATCCTCATACTGGACCCTACTTCCCAGATGAGGCTTCCCTGGAAATCAGAGCTGTGGCTGGGATCCACTGGGACCTTTCTTCTCGGTTGTGGAGCGGGGCCGGGGGATGGCACTGATGACAGCGTCACGTGATGCCTCCTCACTCCTTGAATCCCTGCAAGCAGACATTAGTGAAGTCAGTATTTGAAATGCCCTGGAAGGAAGCCGGCCCCTGGCAAAAGTCCACTGATTTATTTCTCGTAATAAAATTCAAACCTCCTTTGAATTTTGGCGGACTCTTCAGAGACTGCGAATTTTTTCACTAACCAGGTGACCTGTAAAAGCCTTCTTTTCCCCGAGCCAGTCTACAGACCTGGAACATTCTTCCCAAGAGCGGGAGGCATGAGGTCATGGACAGGATACAGACACATTTGTAGGGGTTAACAATGTCATTGTGACTGCGCCCCACGGTGTCCCTGTACTGTCCTGGACGCAGGGCCCCCGGGACGTGGGATGATGCCCTGGAGTAACCCTCTGCCCCCTTCCACAGTTGCTGGCTGTCGCTCGGGAATGGTGCCATCTGGGCCTTCGTAGCTCCTGCTCTGTTCATCATCGTGGTACGTCCTCTGCCGTGTGGGCGCGGAGCTGGGCTGGGGAGGGGCCGGAGTGGAGGAAGCCCTGGGCTTTGTAGAGGTGCAGCTGGGCCACCTGAGAGCACGTCCTAAGCTGGGGCAGCATGGGTCTTGTTACAGCCCCTCATGGGGGTGTGACCCAGAGCCTCCTTTCCCCACTGATACTCAGGAAGGTTGGGCAGGTTTTCAGGTTTAATGCAGATCTGTTTAAGGCCCTCGGGGCTTTTCATGCTGAAGCAGCAGGTGTGGGTGTGTGTCCAGGAGGGGCAGTGCAGACCCAACTGGTTCTTTTCTTTCCCGATGCTCTTCCATGACTTCCTCACATGCACATCTCCGTGGTCAAGGAGATGCAGGATCCAGGGCTCTGTTAGGGCGTTTTCGTCAGAGCCTCCCGAGAGCCACACGCAACAGAATCCCTGTGATAATGAGGGACCTACTCAGAGAGGGTGACAGAAATGGGGGTCTCTAAGCTCACAGGCAGGAACGTTTGCCGTGGCTGTGCATCTGGGGTTCAGACGAGGCCGTCTCCACGTGGTCCTGGCGCCCCACTTCTCAGCTTTGTTTGCCTATCAGTTCGCTCCATTCTTAGATAGGTTGCCCCAGATGCTGCTAAGAAAGTCTAGGACCACACAGAATTACAATAACTGCCATGGGGCAAAAAACCCTCCTTTGTTGTTCTCGTTATTGTCCTACCGACACGTCCCACCAAATCCTGGGATCGGTTTTCATCATTTCTGATGGGCCTGGCTTGGAACTCTGTCCACCATGGGCCCCTCGCTGAGGCCAGAGGAGCAGAATGTTCTGATTGGCCAGCCCTCACTGTGGCCAGAAGAATGAAATGCTCTGATTGGCCAAAGGACTGGAACGTCTTGATTGGCCAGGCCTGGGCCACAGCTCTAACCCTGGGTCCTTATACTTGGTTTCCCATGATGTTATTTAACGTTAATAATAAAGCTCAAATTTATAGAGCATTTTTTTTTTTTAAGATCTGAATGTGTTTTTACATTAAATTTCTCTCTCACTTGCCCCTAAATTAGCTGCTTGGAGAGATGGTAATTTCTGTTATTACAGAGGGGCAAATTAAGGTGCAGGGAATAAGTAGAATGAGAAAATCCTGGCCCGTGATGGTAACTGTACTAGTTTAGGTGTCCCCTTCCTCTCCTCCCCCACATCCTTCCACTCGCTCTCTTCCTTTTGTTCTCTCTCCTCCCCCTTCTCCCCAGGTGCTAGTAAACCAGCTTGAGTGCCCTTGAGTAGAAAAGGCTCAGCCCTGGGAAACAGGGGAATCAGGCATGGCTGGTTCCAGGCACTCAGTGATGTCCACAGGTATCTCCTACTCACCCCATGGTCCCATTGCCTCCTTGCTGGCTCCATCTCAGGCAGGCTTTCCTGCGGGGGGCGGGGGGGGACATGATGGAGCTGGTACCCTGACACATCCTCCAGCTCTGCAGTTCAGGGTAAGGAGGGAGGCACTGTTCCCAGCAGTCCCAGCAGAAGTCCCAGGGCAGATTCTGATTGGCTCCCATGGGTCAGGTGTCTGTTCCAGAGCCAATCACTGAGGCTGGGGTGGAGGCAGACGATTGGTCAGGCCCAAATCACGTGACTATCCAGGGGCAGGGTTTATTATTATATCCCCCTGAACTCTCGGGGCTAGAGGTGGGGATCTCACCCTGGGAGAGGGGGGTGCCAGTACCTGGGTGCTGAGCCTGTCTGGGGTCTGGTCAGAGGTGAGGCATCGCCATGCTGTCCCAGTCTGGGCATCTCTCCCCACAGGTGTTGGGGGCTGACATCAGGGCACCCCCCCCACCCTCCTGCCCACCTTGTGCAAATCCACAAAACACACTCTCCACACCCTTGGCTGGGACCCTAGAACATGCTCTCCACGCATGGGTGGGAGCCAGGCCATGCTCACTGCCTCTGAGGGTGCTGCCTTTGAAGGGTGTTGAGCCCCCAGGTGAGCCTGGTACTGAAGGTGAGGGAAGGGACTCCAGCCAGAGACACTTGAGCCTTTGGTGTCCTCATCCGTCACCCCCCCAACCGGGTGTCCCGGCTGTGGTGGCACATGAACTGCCCCCCCAGTCCTAAGGGCAGATCCAACGTTCTGTGTCACCGAGGATGGCTGCCGGAGGATGGACTTATTTGGAGAGGGTCTGTGGATGGCCCTGGAGCCCACCGCTCCTGCATCCCCTCCATGTGGATCTTTCCTAAATACTGTGAAGCCAGCCCTCCTTTCACTCACCCCCCTGCTCCCTTCCCCAATGGCTGATTTGAAAGCTTCTTTTGACTATGTATCAAATTCGGTGGCACTGACTGAAGCCGTGGGCCCTGGTGGTTAATTAAAAACGTATCCAAGGGAAGACGCCTAAAGATGTGGCTTTTTCCTCCTTAATTAAAATTCCACTCAGACATCCTCAGGCCACACAGAGGTGCAGCAGCATCTCCTTGGTAGAGGGTTTCCAGAAGGGCGGAGTTGGGGCATCATCGTGTTGTCGTCGTCTGTTCGGGACACGAGGGAGGGCGGTGGCTCCAGCCCCACACACGCCCCCCCTGCCCCCCTTCAGGCTGCGTTGACTCCGCTCCCCTCCATGCCGGTCCCCTGCCGGGTGACGTGTGCTCAGGCGTGTCCACGGCCACGGGGACAAGCGGGAGACGGGGGCATTCCCTCACTGACGTGCTGGCTCTGCGAGCCTCCTGGGTCCCCGTGGCCCCAGCCCCCCGGGCCTCTGTGCCAGAGGAGAGGCGGGGCTGTGCTCCCAGCTCTGCAGGGCTCGTGGGCCCACCGGGCTCTCTGTAGGGTCCGTGCAGGGCCCTGGTGGGAGGGGTGGGCGACAGGGAGAGGGGGGCCTTGCGGGCGTCAGCTGGGTGCCCCTCCCATGCCACTCCCCTCCTGTTCTCAGTGTCCCCGGGGGGCCGGTCCGGATGGAAACAGACCAGGCTCAGAGGGAGGGAGGAGACTGGGGCCAGGAGTGCACCCTCCGATCCCTCGCGCAGGGCAGTGGGTGCACGGTGCTCCGTCCCCCACAGGCCACACTCCTGTCGGCAGCACTGGCCGCAGGGTCCCTGAGGCTGTCCCTCTGCCCTCAGCCCTTCTGTGTCACAGGAGCTGGGGTCCCCAGCACCCCGTGAGCCCTGGCTGTCTCTCCGCTTGCTGGCTCCCTTGTGGTGCTTGGGATGTTTCCTTCTCTGTCCGTCACAGACGGTTAGAATCACACGCTGTGTCACCTCTGCGCGGGAAGGGGGACTGCAGTCTTTGCCAGTCCAGGGCGATGGCACAGCAGTTCCGTAAAGGAGACCTCCTCCAGGAAGGACTGTGGTCTCAGGGCGTCCGTCCTTGGCGCTAACCCCGAGCTCTGAGTCCAGGCCCGGGTCCTTCCATCAACTGCTTTCAGCTGCGGGAGGTGGCGCGTTGTCGCGGTGACACGTCCCTGAGCTCTCCCTCCAGGCTGTGCCCTGTCCCAGGGCTGCGTGAGGGCCATCTGCAGTCACTTTCCCGCCCGGCCTTTCACAGGGTGACAGAGGCTCCCGTGAGCGACCCCGGGGCGCCCTCCCTTCCGGCCCCTGGGGTCCGGGAGGACCACTCGCCTGTCACCCAGACGGAGGCTCGGGCTCAGACCCGACTCCAGTCCCCCCGCCGGTTCAACCCTCCTGGTCAGAGAGCGGGCAGTGGCAGGGGTGGAAGGGGAGTAAGTGAGTGTGGAAGGCCTCGCCCTGCTGTCTCTCTGTGCTGACTTAAACCCCCAGGTCTGCAGGGCCCGGCAGCATCGCCCCCTCCCAGACTCCCCGGCTGAGCTGTTTCCTCTGACTTTGGTCAGTGACGGCGGGGGATCCGAGGCGGCCCTGCCTGGATCCTTCCCTACCACCCACCACAGCGAGGGGTCCAGCAGCAGGGTCCCCGCATCCCATGTCCTCCGGGCTCGCTGGAGCCCTGCTGTTCTTCCAGAGGGGGCGTTACCTCTGCCCCGCCCCAGCCCCCTCCTTGACATCAGCCGTGCACCTGCGAGGACTGCAGTTCTCACACTTGTTACTAATGGAGTCCCTGGGGAGCTTGGGAACGGTTCCTGCCTGAGCCCCACCTGGGAGGTTCTGGGTCTAATGGACCTTTCAGAGCTCCCGGTGATTCCGGTGTGGTGCTGGCTTGCAGTCCGAGGTGGGCTGTGGGAAGTTGGAGAGCCCTGGGCTGGGGGGAGGGAATGTCCGCTGAAAACGGTCAAGTGCAGGGTCAGCTGACTGGGTCAAGTGCAGGGTCAGCTGACTGCGGCTCGTGTGGTAAATCCCGCGCAGGTGCCGGGCACTTATTTACAAACTGTGGCGGCTGTCAACGCTGCAGCCGTTGGGTTTAGCTGTTACAGTCGAGACTGGGAGGCCTGAAAAGCCAAAAATGTTTGCTCCCTGGACCTTGAGAGAAAAAGCATGCAGACCCCAGGCCAGGGGATGCGGCAGAGGGGTCCTGAGACCCAGCCTCTCCGACTGTCAGGGCTCAGGCTGGCCGGGGGCGGAAGTGTCCCGTGTTTCTCATTTCCTCTGAGGACCCTGGGTTGTGCCATGTTGAGTCGTGCCCCATTGTTCCCAGAGGTGCTCCGAAGACAGCAGGTTTCAGCATCACACGTAGGGCCCGGCCCCTTTGTGTAACTTGTGCAAAGCTCTGTTCGGGCACATGTCCACGTGAGCACGCCCGTGGGAAAGAAATGTCTGGATGGATGCACACGGGATGGCGTTCTCCAGAGAGGGGTTTGTGTCCGGGGGTACTTGCTTGCACATCCCATCCATTTAAAAACACCCACACGCCACGAGCATCATTTTAAACTAGAACACTTTGGAAAGGTGCATGTTCGTGTTGGGGTGCGCGGTTTCGCTGTGTCCCGGTGAGGTTGGTCCCGGGGGGCCAGGAACCTGTGGGACGGGACTGTCACTGTGGCGCCTGGTGGGCCCAGTGCCGGGAGGGAAAGGGCAGAACCGGGCCCCTTCCGGTTCTCAGCTTACCTGTCACCCCACTGCCAAATATGCACCCACCACCTGTCCCTTCACAAACGGTTCTCCCCGATTGTGAAGGGACATGGATGCCATTTCCTGGGCGACTCCAGTGAGGCTGAGTGCAGAAGTGCCCACGGGGCAGGCAGGTCTTACAGAAGCAGGGACGCCATGGGCCACAGGGGCCACCTTAGCCTGAGCCCCCCCAGGGGGCTTGTTCCGTGCTGGCGCCACCCGGGAAAAAGACCTCCAAGTCCGGGAAGAGAAAGAGTCTAGAGTTTTAAAATCCTCCTCTCACCTGGGCAGAAGCCAAGCTAGTTGTGTGACTCTACAAATACAGGTACATAAATAAAGATACATAGATACAGATCCAGTTACCAATTCCTAAGAACAGATACGGACATGGGAACAATTATAATGATAGTTACAGACATAAAGATACAGAACCATAAATACCCATACGGACATAGAAACAGGTATAGATACACATGAAGCGTTTACTCTGTCTTTATGTGTGTCTGCATGTATAACCTTTCACTGTGAGATCGTGGTACACATCCCAATGATTTTTCACAAATACCTAAGTGGCCCTGAGTCCAATCAAGAGACAGAGCGTGGTCCCGACCCCAGAGCCCTGCCCAGCCGTTCCCTCCCCCCAGCAAAAATCCCCATGGTCTTGAGTGTGTCCTCCCTCCACCCCTCCCCTCCTTTTTTTTTTTTTTTGCTGAAATGCGGCCTGTGGATTATTGGTTTGACATCTGTCAGAAGTAGCTTGTTGGCTGTTCTAACGCGGAGGTACTTAGTTGATGAAATACCCCACGTGCACGTTACAAACGCCTCACCCCAGGGCCTTTCCCAGTTTGCACCAGGCACAAGCCAGGGCGAGCGAAATGGAGTTGAGGGGCCAGGCCCGCTTCTGGTTTGTATTTTCATGAAACGCCAGATTTGTTGCACCCTCAGCTGCTGTCTCCCACTTAATTGTGCATTAATGTAGGCTCGGAGGTTAGCCAGCACCTTCTCTCGTGCTGCCGTGGCCAACGTGATTGTCTTACCAACGCGGGGGGGGCGGGGGGGGAGCGCGCACGCCAAATGAAATCAGACAGGCCCCCGGCTGAAAGAGGGAGAGGGGAAATAAATAAATCCCAGCAAAAGCTTCGGAGACATGGGCATGACGACGAATTGTAACAGCCAATCACGTGGGCAGCTTAAACATTATTGAAACGCTTCCTTCCGGGTCTTAAGTACAGAGGCCAAGAAATGACAAAAGACCTGAAATCGAATTCATCACTTGTAGCATTCCTATGTCTGCGAAACAGTTGTAATCTGATATCCATTCAGCGGCCACATCACAGCGTCTGGGAACAGCAGTGTGAATCGTCTGGCGTCACGCCTGAGAGGTCTAGGGCAGAATCCCGGGTCAGCCTCCGGCCAGCAAAGGGGGAGGTGGTTGTGATGAGACCTCTGGGGTCACGTGCGGTGTTCAGGCTCCTCCCCAGAGGCTGCCTGGCATCCGTCTCCCGGGTCCCAGGCTCTGTGGCTTCTCCATCCCCTTCCCTGAATTATTGGGACACTTCACAGTTAAGCCTGTTTTCCTCCTGAGCCCAAGGTCATAACTGAGACAGTCACAGGAAAAAGGATTGATGTTATTTCCCTTTTATAGTGTAATTAAGCAATTTGATTTTTGAACATTAACACACATGGTTAAAAATTTGAAAGCAAAGCTTAGTAATGTATACATCTGAGCAGTCTCTGCCCACGTGTCTCTCTTAAGTCCCTGGTTTCCACCCGCCCCCAAAACAGACAACCCCTGATGCTAACTTCTTGTGTATCCTAGGGATGCTCTGAAGATATAGGCAAATATAAATATATATTCACCTCGTTCTGTGCCTTTTCCGCACACACAGTGTGTGCTGGACCTCTGGCTTTATCTGCACAGGAAGAGCCGCCTTGGTCCGTGATGCATCCACACAGTAGGCTGCCCACGGTAGCCCCCAAACCTGGTCCCTGTTGGGAACAATTCAGGTGTTTCCAGTCTTTTATGGTTACAAACAAGGCTTCAGCTTTGGCCAGCGGGTGAGGAACCCAGGATATAAATTCCCAAAGCGAAAGAGGCAGGACTTACAGGATGGCACACGGAGGACCTCAGTAAATGTTCTCCCCCTAGAATACAAAGAAGCTACTGGGAGAATTATACGTGGAAAAAACCCAAACATTTCAGAACTCTAGAAATGAACCACAGGCTGAAAAGCCTTTAATCACGAAAAATCGCTGAATCTTGGTGAGAGCAGCAGGGACTGTGGCTTCTGATTGGCCACTCGGGCCCTGCTTCCCAGGTCCGTGACGCAGCTATTGTCACTGGAGGCGAGGACGGGCTTCCTTCTGGGCGCGCGGGTGCAGCGCCTGTGTGACCTCAGAGCAAGCTATTCGCAGACTTCACTGGACCTCGGCGTCTGGAATAGACATCCCCATGCTTAAAGCGCCAACCAGTTAGTCCCCTGGCTTCGGTCACTGAGCCGCTTGAATGGCAAAGTCCCTGCGTTGTCACACCAGCAGCCTGACGTCTGTGCTGGCCCACCCCTTTCTTGTCTGCGGAGTGAGGCCTTCCTGTGGTGCTAACCCGGTCAGCCAGTGCGGGCCGGGGAGGCCTGGAGGGCACTGGTGTTCCCATCTGCTGGCTTCTCCTGTGTGCCCTGACTTCGGAAGACCTCCAGCGTCACCCTCACTTTACAGGCGAGAAAACGGGGCCAACGAGGCAGCCTGTCAGAAGCCAAGCTGCCGGGTGCGGAGATGGTCAGCGAAGACAGGGGCCCCACTGACAGCATCTGTTCTGTGTTTGCTCTAAAGACTAATGATGAAAGCTTTACTCACTTACAGTGATGGTATAAGCAAGGGGCTAAACGGGCAGAGGTGCCAGCTTCCCAGTACCCCCTCCCGCGGAGCCGCGCGGGCAGGGGTGCCAGCTTCCCAGCACCCCCTCCCGCGGAGCCGCGCGGGCAGGGGTGCCAGCTTCCCAGCACCCCCTCCCGCGGAGCCGCGCGGGCAGGGGTGCCAGCTTCCCAGCACCCCCTCCCGCGGAGCCGCGCGGGCAGGGGTGCCAGCTTCCCAGCACCCCCTCCCGCGGAGCCGCGCGGGCAGGGGTGCCAGCTTCCCAGCACCCCCTCCCGCGGAGCCGCGCGGGCAGGGGTGCCTCGCTGCTGAGCGGGTTCTGAGGGAGAGGCTGGTGCTGAGCCTTGGACCTGGGAGCTGGGTACTGAGGCAGCTCGCGGAGAAGTGTCTGCAAGGCCCCTGAGATAAGGGGTATCAGCAGAGATGCTTTGGAAAAGCCTCAGGCTGGGCCCCCAGAAGGAGACCTCTAACGAGGGCGTTCAGGCCAGGAACGCAGATATGTGTGCGGCGTGTCCGGCCGGGGCAGGAGGGGCCTGAGTCCCCTTCAGAGACGGGGACGCTCTGCTGTGGCCCAGGTCTTGTGTGGGGAGGGCCACTTTCCCTGTGTGGCCTGCCAGGAACGCCTTTGTCCTTGCCTGTGCTCAGGCCTGAAGGTTCACATGTGGCTGGAAGCGGGACTCCTCACCGACTCTGTAAATGACCTCAGAAGTTTTCAGATACAAGGGAGAGGTCCCGTCACAGCACAGCCCCGAATCCAGCTGTGGACCCTGTAGCGGAAGGACATGGCGGGGCCTCACTTCCCCTGCTGTCACCTGCCTGGTCAGGCTCCTGTTCAGGACCCTGGAGAGCTGCCCGCGGGAGGGGACACTTTGTGCCAGAGCCTCTGCCAGAGACCCTCACAGCCCCGGCCGGCCCCCAGCCCCCAAGGGGAGCTTTCCAGCCCCCAGACCCCCAAGGGGAGCCTCCCAGCCCCCAGCCCCCAAGGGGAGCCCCCAGCCCCCAAGGGGAGCCTCCCAGCCCCCAGCCCCTCCCTAACAAGGAGGAAGCGTCGGGCTGAAGACGAAGAATCCCATGCTGTGGCCTCTGTGGACGCACAGCCGTGGGCCTGGGGTGTGGGCAGGAGGTGAGAGCCAGGCTGTGCTCCGGCACTCAGATTGCATCGTGGGCGTTCCTACTCTGTCTCATTAAGTGGAAAAACTGAGGTTCGGAGGACTTCAGTACGTTACCCAGGGCCACAGCCAGGGAGCACATGGTGAAAGGAGGCTGGAAGCAGCTCTGTCTGGTTCCGAGGTTCACAGCCTCCTGGCCCTGGTGGCGAGCGGAGGAATGCTTTCTTCGGTGTGCTCCTGGGGACTCGGCCTGGGGTGTTTGGCCGTCTTTTCTCGGGAGCACAGATGTGGGCTCCCAGAAGGCGATCTTGCAGGTGACCTGTGCAAGTAAAAGTTCAGGGACGCGGCTTCGATTTCTCCCAGAGACGCCGTCTGTTTTTCCTGGGAAGCCTGGCTGGGGAGTGGGCCGGGTGGACTCGGATGCCTCGCGGTGTGGCTCCGGCCCTCACCTCGTCTCCCGTTCTCCTCACGCAGGTCAACATGGGTATCCTCATCGCGGTGACCAGGGTCATTTCACAGATCAGCGCCGACAACTACAAGATACACGGAGATCCCAGCGCCTTCAAGTAAGCGGCACCCTGGGCTGTCAGCCATGCCCCCTGCCCACACAGGATGCTCACGGGTGGCAGGAGGGCGGGTCACACCCTTGGGCTTGCCCGGGGTCCTCATGACGTGCGTCCTCATCGGTCTCTGTGACCAGCACCAGCTCGCTGCCCCCATTTGTGAAAGAAGGGGGTCTATTAGATGTTCTCCCACAGACTGGTCCGCCCCTAGGGTGAGAGGAGCTGGCGGTGGGGTCCGGGGTCTATTAGATGTTCTCCCACAGACTGGTCCACCCCTAGGGTGAGAGGAGCTGGCGGTGGGGTCCGGGGTCTATTAGATGTTCTCCCACAGACTGGTCCACCCCTAGGGTGAGAGGAGCTGGCGGTGGGGTCCGGGGTCTATTAGATGTTCTCCCACAGACTGGTCCGCCCCTAGGGTGAGAGGAGCTGGCGGTGGGGTCCGGGGTCTATTAGATGTTCTCCCACAGACTGGTCCGCCCCTAGGGTGAGAGGAGCTGGCGGTGGGGTCCGGGGTCTATTAGATGTTCTCCCACAGACTGGTCCGCCCCTAGGGTGAGAGGAGCTGGCGGTGGGGTCCGGGGTCTATTAGATGTTCTCCCACAGACTGGTCCGCCCCTAGGGTGAGAGGAGCTGGCGGTGGGGTCCGGGGTCTATTAGATGTTCTCTCAGAGACTGGTCCACCCCTAGGGTGAGAGGAGCTGGCGGTGGGGTCCGGGGTCTATTAGATGTTCTCTCAGAGACTGGTCCACCCCTAGGGTGAGAGGAGCTGGCGGTGGGGTCTGGGGTCTATTAGATGTTCTCCCACAGACTGGTCCGCCCCTAGGGTGAGAGGAGCTGGCGGTGGGGTCCGGGGTCTATTAGATGTTCTCTCAGAGACTGGTCCACCCCTAGGGTGAGAGGAGCTGGCGGTGGGGTCCGGGGTCTATTAGATGTTCTCTCAGAGACTGGTCCACCCCTAGGGTGAGAGGAGCTGGCGGTGGGGTCTGGGGTCTATTAGATGTTCTCCCACAGACTGGTCCGCCCCTAGGGTGAGAGGAGCTGGCGGTGGGGTCCGGGGTCTATTAGATGTTCTCTCAGAGACTGGTCCACCCCTAGGGTGAGAGGAGCTGGTGGTGGGGTCCGGGGTCTATTAGATGTTCTCTCAGAGACTAGTCCACCCCTAGGGTGAGAGGAGCTGGCGGTGGGGTCTGGGGTCTATTAGATGTTCTCCCACAGACTGGTCCGCCCCTAGGGTGAGAGGAGCTGGCGGTGGGGTCTGGGGTCTATTAGATGTTCTCTCAGAGACTGGTCCGCCCCTAGGGTGAGAGGAGCTGGCGGTGGGGTCCAGAGGAGGCTTCTGGAGCCCGACCGCCCTGCCTGGGTCAGTCCTGCCTCAGTCCTACCATCTGCTGGGACCTTGTGAGCTATTCAACCCCTCAATGCCCTGATTTCCTCGTCTGCGCGGCGAGGGTGATGGCAGCCGTCTTACAGGTTGTCCTGAGGAGGGTGGAACTTCCTGACCTGCTCTGGGGCTGGCTCGTCCTCCGAAGGAGCAGGTGTCTCTGAATGGGGGGCATTCCACCCACACACTCACTGCCTTCTGGGGTTTCTCCACCCCATCGTCGGGGCTCTGCCAATTGCAAGTGACAGAAAACCCAACACAAACTGGCTAAAGCACAAGGTGTACCTATCGACACAGGCAATCATAAGTCCAGGAATGAGTCTAGAACGGCTTGGTCCAGCGCATCAAATAATACCGCCAGGGCCCAGCTCCTCCCGCACTTCTCAGCTCCACGCCCTCTGTCGGCTTCACGCTGAGACGGACTCTGCCTCCTGGTGACCAAATGGCTGCAACAGGAGGTTCAAGTCCATGGGAAAGTGTGTCTCTTTCCCCAGTAATCAGAGGTCCTGAGCTTGGAGACCGAGACTCAGACCAGACCGCATGCCCATCCACAAATCAGTCCCAGTGGATGGAAATCACCAGTTAACCCTGGCCTGAGTCACACGGTCCATCCTGGCTGTGGGGTGCAGTCAGCGCCCCCGAACCACTGGGTCAGGAAGTGGGGGCAGCGGCCCCTCAGAGGGAATTTAGGGGCTGCTATAGAAACAGGGTGCAGTTCCTAGGCAGCTGACATTCTGTAAGTTACTTTATCTACGCTATATCTCTTCCGATCTGAAAGGGAAAACAGTAAACATGTCAGCAGCAAATCGATAAGACAATTATTCTGTAATGAATTCCAGACACTGTAAATTAACCTGACAAGTGGCTCCGGCCCCCTCGGGCTTTTTCAGTCCCTGGAAACCTTCGAGATTCTCCTAGGTCAGGGTCACTTCCCTTCCTCGTCCATCAGCGAGAACAGGCAGTGCTGCCCTGTGAGGCCGCCAGTCCCCCAGCCCCGGGGGCCTGGCTGGGAAGGAGCCTGACCCTCCCTCACCCCAACCTCAGCCCCCAGGCCCTCCCCTCGGTGCGCAGGGCCCCGCCTGACCCGGCACCCCCAGGACCGCTGGCCTCGCGGCACCCAGAGCAGCCCGGATCTCACTCCACACCCGCGACCCCGTCTCTGCCCGCCCCCCTTCACGCACCGCGGCCCCGAAAGGCAGCTGAGTCCACGACCCATCTGTCCTCCGTGGGGACCCGGTCCCCAAGTGGAGGCTGACACGGGGGAGGTAGGGGCCGTGCATCGCGAGGGCGTTTCCGCGTCTCTGCAGAAGCAGGGCCGGGGCGCTGCCGCTGTGCCCTCCTGTGTCCTGCACGTGACCCGGCGCCCGGGACCGACCTCCTGGAGAGTCTGGCTCGTGCCTCTGGACAGACCCCCGACTCTCCCCGCCCAGCACGCTCCCTGCCCTGCCTCTTCTTCATGTGGCCGAGCGGGACCCTGGGTCACTGCCTCACTCCCTTCCTAGCGTCGCCTCCCTGGGCTGGTGAAGCAGGAGCCCCGGGAGCCGGGCGGGAAGACGCAGCACAGCCTCCTCGGAACACTTCTGGCTCCCCCTCTCCTGGTTTCAATCTAGTCCTTTCCTTCCTGCCCAGTAGCTCAGCGCTCAGTGACTTAACGCGATGAGATGCTTCCTCAGGAGCCCTAACAGGGCTGCCTTCCACCTGCTTTCTCACCTCTATTTATTGGTCATGATTTCAGACTCCCCAGAAAGCAGCAGAGAACATTCAGTTTTCCCAAGTGAGATCCGGGTCCTGGGGGTGGGAGGCAGGTGGATGCCGGCCCCCGGGGAGCAGGGGGGTGGGCATCGGGGAGTCTTATGCGTCCAGACGGCGTCCCCCACCTGCCCAGGCCTCCTCTCTTGCAGGGACCCCGCTCCTTCTGCCTTTGACAAGGCTGCTCTGGCTGTGTTAACAAGTCCTCAGAGAGCCTCAACTAGAGGAGTTTCCTCCAAGATTTTATCATTTATTGCTTCATTTTTGAAGTAAAACTGAACCGTCTTTTTAAAAGTAACACATTGATACCGACTTCTCAGCAGCTGCTCTTTCAATGATGGATTTTCCAGGATCTAAAGATCGACTCTAAACCATTCATGATATTTTGTTCCCCAGATTCAGGAGTCTGATTTTAACTGTATTGACTTTATGAAAACACGCAGCCGCAGCTTCCCTGAGAGATGCCGTGTGGGAGCACATCTTTGGTTTTCTAGGGCTTTGCTGCTAGGAGCTGTCCATGCCGGGACCTTGGGCTTCTGACCAGGGGGCCCCTTAGGGCCCCTGCGCCTCCTCCTGGGGGGCTGGATCCCTGAGCGGCACCGTTGGCTCGTCCTTCATCCATTCTGTGGCCTCTTCCTCATCTTGCCCGCTGGTCCTGGTGCTATGCTGGCTTTGGGACTGCAGAGATACAGAGCGCAGCCTTCAGAGGGCTCACCGTCTAGTGAGGGAGACCGTGCGGGTTGCAGCGCCGAGGGACCAGGGCCTTGCAGGTTGCTTAGCTGGGCAGCATGGCACCCATCCGTCTCTGGACTTCTCTCTCACGCTTACGTGCAGAAACCACCCTGTGGAGAGCTGAGCTGTCTGAGTCGGGGTAAGCCAGGCCCCAGTTAGTGTACGACGATTTGCAGCGCGTATCAGAGGCGGCCAGGACTCAGACAGCCCCTGGGGCGTTGCCTCCACACCAGCTCTGTTCTGGGCTCTGCGGACACTGGGGGACCCAGATCCTTCTCCTCTCGGAACTCACATTCCACGGGAGAGCCTCAAGGCTGAGGCTGCAGGTGCCCCGGCGCTGGGTGTGTCTCCTCGGCTGTGTTCTGCTCCGTGGGCACCTGGCATCAGCATTTCCCTCAGCATCGCCACCAGTTGGATTGGGGTGGGCAGCCTGAGCGTGCCCAGAGGGTGCGCTGGCTCCCGGAAGCCCAGTGCCAGCTGCAGTCCAGCAGAAGCAGAGCTGTCTGCTTGGCCCAGAGCTGGCCTTGCAGGGACCCTGTCTTGTGCGTTGGGGGGGTCAGCTCCTGACCCAAGGCCTCCTGCAGGGAGGAACCAGGTCTCACTCGCAGCAGGGCCTTTTCTGCTCCCACTGGAAGCGTCGCATCTGGGCCCGCCCTGCCTGCCCACCCTCCCTGTTCCTCTTGCAGGTTGACAGCGAAAGCTGTGGCCGTGCTGCTGCCCATCCTGGGAACCTCGTGGGTCTTTGGCGTGCTCGCTGTCAACAACCAGGCTGTGGTCTTTCAGTACATGTTTGCCGTACTCAACTCCTTACAGGTGAGGGCCCGATGGGACTAGCGGCTTTGTGAGTGGGCGTGTGGAGCAGGGTGCCTCTGAGGCAGGAGGGAGACCCTGTGCTCCGTCCCCTCCACACGCACGCACCTCGTGGACCCCTAGCGTGGAGGGTCCCCAAGGCCTGAGGACACAGGCATGGATGGGGCGTGCACCAGGGTCTCTGAGCGAATGGGCTATGCAGGACCCCATTCACAGCAGGGCTGCCTCGTCCTCCTGGACGGTATTTGTGGAGGGGCACCCAGGCCTGAAAGGAAGACGGTCAGCACGTGGGCAGCTCCTGCAAGGGAGCCAGGCGTGGAGAGGTGGTGATGGGGATACCTTGGGCTCTGAGTTCTCATCTGCTCTCTGCATGGAAGGGCAGCAAGGGTAACAGCCTGGAAACCAGAGACTTGGGAGCCCAGAGTCTGAGTCCCCAGAGCCACAAGCCCCCGGAGGAAGGGTGGAGGCGGGCGCCCGTGGCCATACACGGCCTATGCCACCGAGCCAAAGGCTCAATCCACCCCGGCCCTCACCGTGGTGTCCTTGCTGCTTCTGGGTCTTCACAGCCAGTGACGGTGTCAGGCTTCTAATTTGTAAGAAGCCCCTGTGCATAGTTTCCTTCTGGCTGTTTATAACGAGAGGGGGTCGGCTGTCCTGGCCGCAGCCCTACACACGCCAGGTCCTGGGATCCTCACTTATCCTCTGTGTCCCATAAAGTTTCCCCTTCCGGAACGTGGGAACAATGACAGGACCCACTTTGCGGGGGCTGCTTGTTAGCACTAAGTGAGGTGACTCACGTGAAGTGTTCGTCTAGTGCGGACACACGGGCAGAGTCTCTAGGCGTCTGCGGATATCCTCAGCTTGTGCCTGTGCTCACTGCGACCGTCATCCTCAGTTTGCAGGTGAGGACACCAGGACTCGCGCTAGGTGACGCGCTCGTGCCCTCCCATTTGTCTGCCCCAGCGTGTTTGCTCCTCTCTGAGGTTAAGCCTGTCTGGGCGTCCACCCGTCTTTGTATCTTGGCCATGGCGGCTGCCTGCGCTTAGGTTAGATCACAGGATGCCCTTCCACGCGTACGGACTTCAGACCGTAGGGTCCAGCATCACAGCGCACTCCCACATGCTCCCCAACACCGAGCCGTGCCAGTGTCACTCTCAGAGCCCATAGGTGGCATTGGAAAGAACCCTCAGAAAGTGTTTGTAACAAAATGCAAGTGGCTCTAATTCTGTGTTTTCCTCCCCTTCCTCCCCAGGGATTTTTCATCTTCCTTTTTCATTGTCTCCTGAACTCAGAGGTATGTCTGCTCCACTTCGTGGCAGTATGAAGCTGGTTTTTCATTTCTGAAAGGGCACAGAGAGCGGGAACAGTGTTGCCGCATCAGGCTGGCGTCCGGGAATGTAACCCTGAATAAGCCTTGGTGTCGGTGACAGGTTGTGTGCAGGGAGGCTGCTTTCCGTCCCTCATCCCGGTTGCTAAGCGACATACGCACATCGTCCTTCACTGATGTCACACGGGCACTGCTGGCTGTGTGGGGGACCAGGGGAGGTGGTGACAGGGTAGAAGAGCTGAGCTGGAGATCCAGGACCTTGCTTGGCATCTGGCACATTAGGGAGAGTAAGATGCAGATGTGCTCCCAGCAGATCCTCCCCAGAGGCATTCAGGAAGCTGGCCTGGGGTGTAAGGAGGAGTCCTGACTGCAGGGGTTAGAGAGGGGACTTTTATGATGTGGCCTCCGGGGGCATTGGGGTACCTGGAGTGGGCTCATTCCTCTTGGTGCAGTCTGGGGCATTGCACCTGCCGTGCACTTGGCCGTGGGGATGGTGGAAGGTGCTCTAGATCCTGTCGCTCGGGACCCGTAGTCCGTGGGAGAAGTTTTACCTGTGAATTGTGGGGGTGGCATTGTGTTCCTTGGCATTTGAGTCCCTTCCAGGCTGTGGTCCTGGGGAAATGCCTCTGGAACGGTGACTGAGAACAGGGCAGAAGCACGACCCGCCTCTGTGCTTTTCCGGGAGAGTCCATCCGTTTGCGCGAGGATAGGTCAGGCGGGGAGGGAGGAGATGGGGGAGGGGCGGGCAGGGTGAGTCGCCCAGGACGATGGCGGCCAGCGGAGGAGAGGTCACGTGTTTGCAAAGACCAGGTAGCAGCCCAAGCAGGGCCTGAGACTGATCCACGTGGCAGAGGGGGGAGGAGGGGGCGGCAGCCTCGGCACCACACGCGGCCCCGCCCCACGCGTGCGCTTCGTCATTTACTGCCTTGTGTGGTTTCTGTGCCGGTCACACGCTCGGCCCCCAGGCCGTTCACCGTCGAGTGTGTCCCATCTCCCCACCCAGCACTGTGAGGTCGTCAAAGGGCAGGCCGGGTCCAGCTTTCTCCCCGTGCAGGGCTGGGAACGGCGTGGGGGCACAGCCTGTATCTGCCACACGAACCAGTGACACGTCCGTAGCGCCGCTCCGGAACCACTGACTCCGTTTGGATCTGATGCCTCCGAGTCCTGTCCTCACCCTGCAGCACAAATTCCTCGGGACCTTTTAGAATGACCTCTTGTTGCTTTTGCAACTTCTGAAATTGCTTCTAATGAGCCTTTCATTCTGCCTTTGAAGGTGAGAGCTGCTTTCAAGCATAAAACCAAGGTCTGGTCCCTCACGAGCAGCTCCACCCGCCAGGCCAACTTGAAGCCCTTCAACTCGGACATCGTGAGTGCATGTGGTGTCTCGTGTACGCCCCTCCTGCGCTGGCCGATCCTGCCCTGGGTGCCTTCCGTCCTCGTTCCACACTGACCCAGGCCTCTTGTTCTCGGTCCTCATCAGCCGGGACTTGCTTCACTAAGCTGCGTGCAGCCTCTGCCTTACAGAGGACCACGTGGTCCTGAGGCTGCGTCTCTTACAGCCCGAGCCCCAGGCCCTCCGCTCACTCCTTCCCCGAGCTCCAGCGCCTGCACCATCAGTGTCGGGCGGACGGCTGCCCAGATCGGGGTGATGGAGGCTCGACTCGGGGGCTGGGCTTTTCACACCTGACATAGGACTGCAGGCGGTGTGAGCTGATGTCACACCCACAACAGGGTCCCCCTCCTCACGAAGTCACCTGGCCCTCTCTCCTGCCCCGTTTCCCAGGGCCAGTACTTCTTAGGTTGACTTAGTGGGATGGAAGGATCAATTGACCGGGGGGGGGGGGGCAGACACTGGACATGCTGAGGGTGTCCTATAAGAGGCACAGAAGTCACTGGACACAGCCCGGCCTCTACATCAGGTCTCCTCCCCCTACAGGTGCCTGAGAAATTGGGTCTGGATGGTCAGGGGTCTGAACAAGCCGCTCACCTCCCAGCGCTGGGCTTGGTTCACCTTCCTCCTGTGGGAAGTGGTCCCTCATCCCCCCGCCCTGCAGACCCCCAGGCAGGGCCCCCGGGCAGCCTGGAGCAGGCGATATCCTGGGTTCTCACTGCACTGCAGCCTCCCACCTGTCAGCTAGGCCCTCGCTCAGGGGTCCCATCCTCGGGAAGTCCCTCCTGGACGGCACTGAACAAAGGTGCTCCCACCGCACTCCAGCGTCCTGTGCCTGCCACCCTTGGCGGTGGTTTGCTTTATTCATCTGCTTCATGGCCGTCGTCTGCCTCCCCCATTGGAACGCGAGCTTCCCGGGGGCAAGGGTCTGGTCGCCTTTGTTCACTGGTGTGACCCCAGCGCCTAGAACAGGCCCCAGTGCCCAGCCTGCTCGATAAATCAGTGTCGAAGGAGTACGTGAACAAACGGCTGAAAAGAGGCGTGAATGAGTGAACGGCAGATTGATGAATGAGTGACTGCCTGGGTGAGTGCACCCCAGAACCTGGGAGCCGTGAGGCAGGGGAGCCTGTGCAGAGAAGGTGGAGAGAACTGCGCCCTCTGGGTCCTCATTTCTCTGGGGAGCCGTGGGGCCGCCCCCAGGCAACTCTCCGGCACAAGGCTTTGCTCTCAGCGCTCCTGTGGGACTTGGGTCTCTCGTCTCAGAGCAGTCTCCATTTCTCCATCCTCTGTGTGGCCTGCAGATGAACGGGACCCGGCCCGGTACAGGCTCCACCAAGCTCACCCCTTGGGACAAGAGCAGCCACTCCGGGCACCGCGTGGACCTGTCCGCCGTGTGAGCAGAGGGGCCGTGGACCCGGCAGCCTGCCGCTCAGAACCCCCGGACCCGCTGCAGACAACACGCAAGCATCGCTCTGCCTTCGCAACTGGGACCCTTTCCTCGTCGCTCTCTGGACCTGGGGGTCACGGCCCTCCCCCCCGCCCCCCGTGACAGCATCCTCTCCTGCGACCTGCTCCTGTGACAGAGCCCACCGCTGAGCCCGCAGCCTGATACACGGCGAGGGACGGGCCCCCCGGAGCACAGCGGTCCCTCCCCTTTGTCACTGCAAGTTTGCAGAGCCCCAGACCTTCCACACTGTGCGCACAGGAGGCCCGTGGCGCCAGGAGGGAAGTTTAGCCTCGGCGGGCGCCACGATGGGGACTTGGGACCAGAGAGGTGGGGTCCTGCAGGGGAGGTTGGGCGGAGGCCCCTGGGGGCGCGTGGGGAAGTGCCCGAGGATGTTTTCCACCTGCTGACTCCACCCAAAGCAGGGCCCCGATGCCAGGCACCTGCTGACGCCCGGGTGCCCCGCCCCTGTCTGTGCGCCGGGGCCTCGCATAGGCGGAGAGCCTGGGTTGGGGGGGTTCTGCTCTGACAGCTTCTCCCCCCTTCCTCGTGAGTGCTGGCTCTTCCGACTCCAAGTCAGCCTTCAGATCGCCCCCTTTCCTGGCACCTGAGCCTCCTGTGGGTTCACCACGGTGGCCCATCAGAGCCACCGTTTCCCAAGGCATAACGTCCCGCAGAGAGTTTCTTCCTCATCACTTATAAATGCTTTTCCGTGTTTCTAGCGAGCGGATCACAGCGGAGGGGAGCGCAGTACGTGATTTCACGTCGCCACAGGGGCAGACCTTGACGCACAGAGCCACTTGGCGGGCTGCTCCGGGGGAGGACCCTGGCCCTGACCGACCCGGGGTGGGAAGGGTGGCAATAGCTGTAGCTTCTGAGTTGATGTTAATTTATGGACCCGGACTCAGCCCCCTAGGAAATGGGATGATCCTTAGGGCTCCGTGTGTGGGCGGGACCCCGTGGAACGCTAGGGTTCGATCATAGACGTGAACCGAAACGCCATCGAGAAAAGCTGGGAAACAGGCTGTGAAAGGTCACCCTGTGATGACAGCACCAAGAGTGCTTGTGAGATGTGTGGGTACGGAATTCCAACCTGTTTTCGATACTGGAAAATCTTCCCTGAAAACTGTGACGGCGACAGCATTAAAGGCCTCCCCACCGCGTCGCCCCGCCTCTCCCAACACGTCTGCTTTGTTTCCGAGTGAGATTTTACAACGTCTTGCAGACCTTTTCCATATAACTCCGGCACCTTCGTGAAGTAACTCACGCCCTGATGATCACGAGTGTGACAGCCATCTTCTGGCATCTCCCCCGGTGGGGGTGGGGCGACCGGGAGGGGGGTGGGACACAGAGCGGTGTGTTGACGCAGGGTTGACCTCTGTCCTTCCGTCCGGGTGGGTCCCAGATGTCACGTTGTGACAATGCCACGGGCATTCCCCATGGGTGTGCCGTCGGGGTGAACCTGGCAGATGGAGGCAGAGACCCCGTGTCTGGCGGAAAGTGCGCCCAGGTCTGCTCCAGGCTCTCTCCGTGATTCCAGAAACCAGATCGCTTGTAACTTGGCGTTAGATCCTTGTCAGGCCCAAGAGCCCCGAGAAGTGAGAACACTGTTTCCTAAGATTTACACTTGGATTCTTTTTTCTTATTTAGTTTCTGGTGAAGCAAATCGAGTAAGGAACTGTTTTTATTTTAGATGGAATTCTTGGTTTTGTTGTTTTTTTAACTCTCTGCATGTTCGCCCTACATAGCTAATATATCAGGAGAAGTAATGCGCGAACTCTTTACTTCTAAAGAACGAGAGCAGTGCACTTTATTTATAGGCTACATATTTTGGCTTCTGCAGTATTTTATTATCTACACATAATTTGGCCAAAGAGAAGCAGTTGGAGACAAGAGTGTGTTTAAAGTAGTTTATAGCACAGGAGAGACGATGAATGCCACTACATAGTGAAAATATGTTGTGATTTTTATGAAATAAAATCTTAATGTCCTTAAAGTGTGGTCTTTAGTGTCTTTTGCTAGTGGGAGGTGAGCAGGACAGTGGGTCTCACGACAAAAATCTGAAGAGAAACACACGTGGGTAAAATTCAACCCTGGGATTCACTCAGCAGACATTTATTCAGTGCTTTCTATGTGCCCAGCACATTCCAGCTCTTGGGACACTGTGATGGGCAATGCCCTGCCCTCTCAGGAGCCTCCCTGGGTGGGGCAGGCAGTGGGATTTGCGCGGCCCTGTGTCTCCCCAGGTTAATGTACTGGACAGAATACCGGTGCTTCTTTTTTTTTTAAAAAAATTTAACAATATATTTTATTTAAGCTAATGTGTCAAAAATATTTCAACACGTAACATTAAAACTTGTTGAGCTATTTTACATTCTTTTTTCTATACTAAGTCTTTAAATCTGGTTTATTATTTTTTAAAGTCTTCAAAAAAATGTTTACATCTGTGACTCTATTCCTGTTTTGTAAAGAAGTTCATTTGTACCATTATCTTAGATTCCATGAGAAATAGAGTCACAGATGCAGAAAACACACTTAACGGTTACCACAGGGGAAAAGGTGGGGAGGGGGGAGGATAAATTGGGAGATTGGGGTTGACATATCCACACTATCATATATAAAATAGATAAGGACCTACCGCACAGCACAGGGAACTCTGCTGAACACTCTGTAATGGCCTATATGGGAAAAGAATCTTAAAAAGAGTGGATCTATGTATATGTATAAGTGATTCACTTTGCTGTACAGCAGAAGCTAACACAACATTGTAAATCAACTCTGCTCCAATAAAAAGAAAAATGCTTACGAAACTAAAAAATAATTTTTTTAAAGTTTATACTCCATATATATAGTTAGTGCAAAATAGGCTCTATTCCCCATGGTGTGCAGTACACCCTTGAGTCTATCTTACACCCAATAGTTTGTACCTCCCCCTCCGCTGCATTGCTTCCCCCTCCACTGGTAACCACTAGTGTGTCCTCTGTTGAAACAGGGAGTGGGTTGGTGGTGACAGAGGTGGGGGGTTGGGTGGTGGGCAAGATGGATGAAGGGGATCAAAAGGTACAAACTTCTAGTTATAAAATAAGTCCTGGGGCTATAACGTATAACGTGGCAACTACACTTAATAACACCGTCTTGCATATTTGAAAGTTGCGAAGAGAGAATATCTTAGAAGTTCTCAGCACGAGAAGAAAGCACTTCTGTAGCCGTGCCATCCATCACCATCATGTACGGTGGTGGATGTCGACTAGACTTACCGTGGTGATTGTTTTGCAGTGTATATGAGTGTCAAGTCATTATGGTGTACACCTAAGTATACTGTGATGCTTGGTTTTTGTTTTGTTTTCTTTGCCTTTTGGTATCCCTTACAATTTTCTTTCTTGTTATTAAAAGCTAAACATATCTGTATGGGGTGTTAGAAACGGAGGTAAATAGGACTTCCGTGTGAGGAGTTACGTTTGTCTGACCGGGAGCTGGGCTCTGCAGACTGTTCGCTGCAGCTGTAGGTGTCTGAGGCTCCAACTTCCTGTTTTTCCTTCTCTACCCTTGACTTTGGACTTTCCCTGTGGACTGTACCCCTCATAGAGTCTGCAGCTTGCAGCCCTTTCAGCCTAATCTGTTAATATACCAGCTCCTGTTCTGCTGTGGTGTCAACATGTGTGGTAGGAGAAGTGTTCTGTAACATTATGGTAAATCTGCATCTTTTAGTGGGTCTGTGTCTAGGGTGGTGACCCTCAGAAGTGTTTCTCTAGTGATAAAGCATTTTCCCCCTCTTTGGGGAGACAGGAAGCCCAGAGGGGCTGGGAAGTCAGGAATGCCCTTCCCCCAGATGGAATACGGGTTTGATAAAGCACGTCCCGTGCAAAGCAGGGTAGCTGTTGATAATAGGATGGGAGCGAGCTAGGGCTGCCAGCTCTCTCCTGTCACTTCACCGAGGTGCACTGTGGCTACAATGAAAGTACTTTCTCCCCTCCAGTCCCTTGATCTCTTCAGACTCAGAAGACCGAGGAGGGAGAAGCCAGTGGGCAGGTTCTCAGGTGCAGTTCCCAGGGCTCTGATCCCCCCTCCTGGATACTTTGGTGCTACATATACCCCCGAACGTGGACTCATCTCTGGAGAAAAGGTGGAAAGGGGGTGCGGAATCCCCAAATCATCCAAGGTTAAGTTGCCGCCCTGGCAGGATGGAATCTGAAACAGAAGGGGTCGGTCTCTTCATGTCAGTGTGAATTTTGAGTCCCTTCCACTTCTGTCGGAGGTTTTATTCCGTAAAACGAGTAAGCCCTGCAGTTGCAGTAGCTCTAATTCTGTTCTCCGAACAGCAGAGGGGAACAGGTGCGGTAGACACGGGGTCTCCATCCAAGACCCCACCTTGCTCCTTGTTGAGAGAACACTGAATCTCCTGGATGACTCAGGGAAGGGTGACCCAACACCAGTGCAGGGGCAAACCCTGACTGGTCTAAAATGGCCTTCATGGTCCCATTCTCCTTCCCGGGGAGGCATCTCAGCCATGATGTGTGAGGGAACACCGGTGTCTGCTCAGGAAGTGTGGAACCACGGTGTGACATGGGGGAGCCAGGCCACAGCTACCCCCCAAGGATAGGTGTGGGGAAGATGGAGACAGCTGGGACCCCTGGTTGTGGACAGAGCAGCTCTGTGGACGGCCCTGGAGGTGCAGCTGGGAGAGAAGCCAGCAGAGCTCCCTGTTGCTCACAGCTGGGCCCCCAGATGTCCCCGAGCAGCAGGAAGGGCCTTGTGTGCTTCTTGCTTGGGGCTAAGGGAGGTTGCAATCCGGGGGAACACCACCCAGATGCTGCCTTGGCATCTCCCCAAGCCCATGTGGGACTATTCCTTCCCCTCTGACAGGCATCCTTGGAGGAGATTTAATCAAGAAGAGTAATGGACCTAATGGAGTCTGTCCAGATAAATGAGCTAATGGCCTGACTGCTGCATTCTGTGTAGCTTGTTCACATAAATGGATAGTCTGGAACCTCCTCTGCTTCAAGCTGTGTTTGTCAGTTAAACAGCAAACAGTCCTGGCCCCAGTTTCTGTCTCTGGTTTTACAGATTTCCCGAGTTTTGAGAGATTTTTCTTCACTAAGTGTATTGACTTTCTCCCTTCTCTCCCTGCTGGGTCCTATAGGTGGACGCTGCACAGACTCTCTCCACGTGGGGTGGGGAGCATTGGGGCACACAGAATGCTCACACCTGGCCCTGGTGGGAGAATCACTCTG
The DNA here is from genome assembly GCF_008692025.1 of Phocoena sinus. NCBI lineage: Eukaryota > Metazoa > Chordata > Mammalia > Artiodactyla > Phocoenidae > Phocoena > Phocoena sinus. Next base: position 88,318,532 of record NC_045776.1, read on the forward strand.
ACTTGCCCAGCACTCATCCCAGGACACAGGCTGTGGCTGCCGTAGCTCTGTGTGAAGCTTGTCCCCAAGCTTGGAGGTAACTAGAGAAGTTCGAGAGAGTAGTCAGATAAGGATGGTGGCCTGCCTGTCTCGGGCAGCTGGAATGTAGATGTGGGGGCTGGAGCTCAAGTAGCCATTTTGGAACATGAGGAAGAATCCAATATCGAGGAGTTCCTAGAAGCAAGAGAGAGGAGCTATCTTCCCTTATGACTGTGAATGATGATGCCAGCCCTGGACCACACTTCTCCACACTTGGGTTTTGTGCGAGAGAGTAGCTTGTCTCACGTGAGCTCCTGTGGACTGAGGTCTGCAGCCGCTCACAGCAGACTTGGCCCACCCGATGCAGCCACAATGGATGCATTTCTGCCCCCTGTGCTGTGCTGGCCAGACAGAGCAGCTGCCCTCTGGCTCCTCGGAGAACAACGTGCTCAGGAGTCCCCTGGGGCTGCTTGCACTGCAGATATGCTGATTCCTGGGCCGGGGCTGGGCCCTGGGATTCTGCATTCCCCACATCTCAGGGGATGCCAGGCTGCAGCTCCCTGACCACGCCTGGGGCCTAGAACTCATCTGCCTCACGGGTCTCGGCCTGGGTGCTCTCACCTGCCCCATGCAGGGCAGCTCCTGTCCAGCTCTGCCCACAACAACAGCTGCTGCAGAAGAGCGGTCAACAGAGAGGATTTGCATGTGATGGGCCCGGGGGGAGCAGGGCCTCTGCAGTGATGTGGGTCGTAGAGGAAGCACGTCACCTCCCCTCCCCTGCAACCTTCCTTCCACAGCAGGAAGCTGGGGCATCGTTGTGATATCAGAGGCCCAGGAAGAGGGTCCAGAGGACGAGTTAACAGTTTCATGCTTTTCTTAATCCTCGAAGCAGGTTTTCTGAGCCATTTGCTGGGTTTTCAGAGTGGCTCCCCTTCTGTCTTCCGAAGGTTGGTTAGAAATCGGGGGCTGCAGCCCAGGAGCCCCGATGACGTCACTCACACCTGAGGACGCTCACGCCCTTCCCGACCGTGGGTCTGCCTGGACTCACAGGGTCACTCTCCCTCCAGCCCCGCCCGTCCTCCCCGGGATTCCTGCACAGACTCACTGAAAACAATGCTGGGGAAGGTGCGGGGCCTGGACGGGAGGACGGGGCCGCAGGGACTGTGACCGCGACCTTGCGCTGGGGGCCCACAGTCCTCAGCGCCATCTCTCGCTATCCCACTGCCCCTCACGGACGCAGCCTGGGCTTCCCTGGCTCCTGTGATGAATCCCCAGACCTCCCACGCGCACTTGTGCAGTCCTCCGAGCAGGCTGAACGATTTCTGCTCCTTTGTGTGTGAAGCGTCTCCACACCATTTTTTTTGGAACAATGAATCAAGTTTTAGGGAGCTCATCTATTTATTTAAGTGTGCATTTATGAATTTTTAAAGAGCAGTTTCTTGAGCAAGAATTTTCAAGATTAGGGATTATGGGGAAAAATTAGCCAGTGAACAGTAGATTCCAGGTGCACAAATCTATTTAAATTAATTTCCAGTTCACATCAATTTCCATCGCTGTAAGCAGTGCTAAAACTGTTCGTTCAGGTTCCGTGGTATCATCATCTTGTATATCCATCCCCAAGCATCCAAGTGCTAACAACTGTTTGGATGATAAGAAACATTTAAAGAATGTTAACCTTTTTTATTGCAAAAATGCATAATTATTGTAGAAGATGTGTTAATTATTGATGAGCAAAAGGCAGGAAAAGAATCAACAGTGAGAGAACAGTGAAATATTCTCTGGTTTCTCAGGTTGTGTGTGAGTTTGGGTGTGTACACACACACCTGAGGGTGTGTCTATCTTCATGAAAATGGCTTCTGATCACACACACTTTATTGTAACTGTTTCTTTCTTAACAATTAAATGCATGGATAGAGTGTCATTATTTTTAGTGACATCAATCATTCTTCTCCAGCAGGAATTGTCTTCTGGCTAACGGAGTCCCCTGAAGAGACTTTAAAAGTACCTCGACCCCCAGGCTCTCCCAGGGGGCTCTGGTGGTGGCGATGCCTCTGCTCTCTTATTTTATGGATGCCCGTGTTCTTTAATCAGTTTAATCAATTCCAGGTTGTTGGATTCTTGGGATATTTTTGCCATTATAAGTCTGTAAGGGGTATCATTGCCATTATGAAATATCTGTAGGTAGACCTTTGCAGACATCAGCTATCGTGGATAAATCCTGGAAATTGGATTACTGGGTCAAAAGTGTCCACCCTCTATCGTGCACTGATTTGTCAGTCACGCTTTGAAGAGAAGAGACCAGGGAACACCGCACAGCAGGAAGGGTTATGCCATCTGCCCACGGCTTAGCCATCGCTGGGAAAGATGAGAGATTCTGGCGGGAACGGCTCCCAGAAGTAAGGTCTAAGACGGGGCTACAACAGCCCGTGTGTCCAGATGAGGTGCACACACTCCCGAGGTGGCGGCCTGTCCTTAGGTGGAGACAGCGCCCAGACGGGCTGCTCTGCGGTCTGCTCTCGGCGCTGCTGGGGAGAATCCACAACCGCAGTTAAAGAACAGGAACCGCCAGAGGCAAAGGCTGAGACCCACACGGCGCTCAGACCCCCACCCGCCTCCAGAAACGTCTGAGGCTCAGCCTTTCACGCCCTCCTCTTCGTGGGCGAGGCTGCCTCTCCTGAGCCCCCTGGGAAGCCCTCCCGGACCCCAGTCTGCCCGTGATGCTCCTTCCTTTGAGCCTCCACAGCACAGGGTGGAGCCCCATTACAGAGCTCATCTCACCCACCTGGAGTAATGGGATTGCTGGATGGAGGTCACGCTCACTTCTATCCCAGGGCATCTGACGTCCTTGTGGAGCTCCTCCCCACTCCGACATGGTGACTGACAGCAGCAGCCTGGGTCCTGGGGCAGCTGTGGCGAGCAGAGCACCCCTGTCAGTCCATGATTGTCACCAGGCATGGGTGACAAACGGATTGTTCTTTTTGGTCACTGAGCTGTGGGGTTTGTCTGTGACGGCTGCAAACCTTTGTGTGCATCAGGAAAAGCAGCATTGTTTTTAGGCCACACCAGGCACATTCAGGATCTTAGTTCCCCAGCCAGGGATCGAACCCGGGCCCCCTGCATTCGGAGCGCAGAGTCTTAAGCACTGGACCACCAGGGAAGTCCCAGAGTAGTTTTTATAATAGACTCTGCGCGTGTTGGGCACCAGACAGAGCTTCCCTCACGACATTTAGCTATTGCCCAGCTTTACCTATTGTCTTATTATCTTGCATTCCAGGGCTCGGAGCCGAAACCCACATTTCCTAGAACATCTTCTCCTGTAAGGATTAGGATTTATTCATTATTTGCCTCTGGTACATCTATTGTATTAGTTCTAATGTGCTTAATCTTCTTTAAAGTTTTATTTATATTTTATTTTTGCTTCAATGTTTCCTCCTCATGTCATAGAATTAGAATCTCACCGTAGCTTTAATCTCGCCTCTGGGCTCGCAAATGGTTTTTCCAAGCTAAAAAACGTGGTTTAGAGAGTTTTTACTGCGTTCTCACTTCTGAACGGAGCGTTCACCGTTTATAAACAAGGGACCTGAGCCTCAGAGGATGTGTCCTGAATCACCATTACACTTGCAACTAGGTCAGTAAGACTGGAGGGAGGGATACACAAATATCTGGTTAAGTTAAACGCTCCGAAAGTAAGTATTAAAACATCTGTTGGCACCGTGTAAACCTAAGAGAGGACTCGCATGTTCAAAGACATACACGGTACTGATAAGTTTAGGAGAGATGAAATAAAACAAACGTTCAGAATCACATTGGGATTTACACAGAACCACTCCACGCCTACCACTGGCTGGCCAGTGACCAGGTTTGTAAATGAACACAAGTGGCTTCCATTGGTCACGGGGAGGGTGCGCAGTCCGTGCCTGGAGCAGTCACATGAAAGCCACCCTGCAGACCCTGGGAGCAGTCTGGAGGTGGATGTGTGGGAATACCCATCACTGGTGAGAGCCGGCTGGGTGGCAGGAGTACCAGGTCCTCACCCTCGCAGACGAGACAAGTATGACTCCATCCCCCACCTATGTGAGGAAGCTGAGTCCAAGCTGACTCGATTTCATGGCAGAGATAGGACAGGTCTGTGACGACACATCACAAGGGCACTGTCGTCAGTGTGGAACGTGCAGAATTGGAGGCGAGGGGGCAGCGTGGCGTTCAGCGGGTGTGAAGTAGCCCCTGCCTAGGGATGTGGGCTCTGCTACAGCCTCAGGACCTTGTTGAAGACGAAGCCTTATTCATCATCCAACCCATGTTCATTGGGTACCTGCCACATGGTAGGGAAAGTTCTAGAAATTGTGGAGGAGACACTGAACGGGTCAGACGAGGCTCCTGTCCTCCTGGAGATGATGTCCTAGTGGATGAGGCCAATGGTGATCAAGTATCTGAGCCACGGACATGGTGACACCAGCTGGTGGTGTGCATTCTGAGGACGATGAGACGATGATGCAGGGCGACGTGATAGACTGTGCGTGCGTGTGCGTGTGTGACGTGTAGGAGTGTGTATGTGCAAACATGTAGAGTTCGTGTGGATGTGTAAGTGGGTAGGTGTATGTGTGGCTGTGAGTGGGTATGTTTGTGTGAGTGTGTGGGGGTGCGTATGTATCTGTATGTGTGAGGGTGTGCATATATGCCTAAGTGTGCAGGCATGGTACATAGCAGGGGTGTGTGTTTATATGTGTGAGTGTGTGTATGCAGGCTAACTGTGATTTAGAACAGCGGTCAGGGAAAGCCTCTGAAGCCTTGGGGAAAATAATGGAAGAAGGAACGGCAAGATGAAAGGAGCTGGGCAGGAGTGGGTGCAGTGCAGGGAGAGCGGAGCAGTCTCACGGGCGACGAGGGGGATGGGGCCAGGTCACATACGGAGCTGGGGGCACATCAGCTAAGACATATGCTTGAGGTCGACCCTCTAGGACTTACGAGATGCTAGATGTGGGATGTGAGGCAAAGGGGGAAATCATGGACGGTGCCCAAACCTTTGCCCTGAGCACAAAGGCAGCTTTGCTCTAGAGACGTGGATTATACGAAAGAGAAACGTTCCAGGACTGGGGACGTAGGTAGAATGTTGCTGGTCACACTGGATACTTCCTCAGCAGCTCCAGGAAAAAGGGCTGTGAATAGTTCTAGAATTTCAGCAGCCCCAAACTCCAGGTCCCCAGTGGGTCTTTTCAAGTCTGCCTTAGACCTTTAGAGCAGGGGTCCCCAAACCCCGGTACCGGTCCGTGGCCCGTTAGGAACCGGGCCGCACAGCAGGAGGTGAGTGGCGAGCGAGCACAGCTTCATCTGCCGCTGCCCATGGCTCCCCGTCGCTCGCGTTACCGCCTGAACCATCCACCCGCCCCCCACCCCCCGCCCCCCCGCTTCCTGTCCATGCAAAAATTGTCTTCCACGAAACCGGTCCCTGGTGCCAAAAAGGTTGGGGGCCGCTGCCGTAGAGCATTCCTCGTCCTGTCATCTACCAGCAATGGATTATTCAAGCAGCTTCCAAGGAGCACTGTTAATTTCTGTGTAAAGTGTCCAGACACTCCCAGCAATTGTTTCACCAGTGGCCTCACTTTCAGCCACACGTGACGTTATCAAGGTTCCTCTTAAGAATTAAGTTCCCGGGGCTTCCCTGGTGGCGCAGTGGTTGAGAGTCCGCCTGCTGATGCAGGGGACGCGGGTTCGTGCCCCGGTCCGGGAAGATCCCACGTGCCGCGGAGTTCCTGGGCCCGTGAGTCATGGCCGCTGAGCCTGCGCATCCGGAGCCTGTGCTCCGCAACGGGAGAGGCCACAACAGTGAGAGGCCCGCGTACTGCAAAAGAAAAAAAAAAAAAAAAAAGGACTTGAGGATATGGGGAGGGGGAAGGGTGAGTTTTGACAGGGCGAGAGAGAGTCATGGACATATACACACTAACAAACGTAGTAAGGTAGATAGCTAGGGGGAAGCAGCCGCTAAGGCACAGGGATATTAGCTCGGTGGTTTGTGACAGCCTGGAAGGGTGGGATGGGGAGAGTGGGAGGGAGGGAGACGCAAGAGGGAAGACATATGGGAACATATGTATATGTATAGCTGATTCACTTTGTTATAAAGCAGAAACTAACACACCATTGTAAAGCAATTATACCCCAATAAAGATGTTTAAAAAAAAAAAAAAAAAGAATTAAGTTCCCCTGCTTGGTCTCCACGGGATGGTGACTTCATCGCAGTGTTTAGTTAACTTTGTTGCAATGCTTTATGAGGTAGCAGATTGTGTGCATCCAACCAGCAGACAGGTTTTCACACCTGGGAATTGTCCAAGGCATTTCCCTGGGAACGTGAACCTTTTCTCTCCAAGTGCACACCGCAGGAAACAGGGACCGGGGAGGGGACATTCCACTGCTGGGAAATACTGGGGCTGAGGGTGTGAACACAGTAGGGGCTGAGGACTGTTCTGGGGCGGTGGGACATCGGAGGAGGGGCTGGGGCAGCAGGTAAGGCTAAGAGGGGGTGGAGAGAGCCTCTGAGGGGTGTGACGTGAGTGGGAGACACCAGATCTGATCTTAGAGATGTCCCTCTGAAGGCCCGGGAGGGAGGCGCTGGGCGGGTTTGTCACATAAGAACCTCCCCAGGGAGGAGATTGTAAACTGCAGGAACCCAGGCTGGGCGACCTCCAGGTGCTCAATCTGGTCAGTGCTGAAACAATGTCAGTTAATGGCCAGTGCTTAAAGATTGAGATGTTTTGCCTAAAATTCTGATTTCCTGACATTCTTGAGCAGCCAGGGCTCAGGCAGCTCTGAGATCCGTGCCATGTGGCAGCCGTGGCTGGTGCCGAGCGGAGGACACACCCTCGTGGGGCACAGTCTCACCAGCGCCCCAGGCCCTCCTGGTCCATAGTTTCCTGTCGCCTCCTGCCCGTGGGTGTCCTGAGGATTCACCTTTGCATCAGTTCATATTCACTGAATGGACCTTTGGAAATCTGAGACCCTTCTTGACCTTGAGGAGGTTTGACCCTCAAGTCAGAGGATGGGGACAGACGAGCAGTTCATCAAATCACAGCACAGCATCCCATCAGGGAAACGGAGGGGGAGAGCCTTGATTCAAGTCCACGATGGCGTGGCTGGGAGAACAGTGGCCCCAAAGGTGTCCACACCCTGATCCCCAGGACCTGTGACTGTGTTACCTTACCTGGGAGAGGGGGGCTTGAGGGTGCAATTAGGTGAGGGGACGGCATCCTGGATTACCCAGGTAGGCCCAATCTAATTACATGAGTCCTTAAAATAGGGTAATCCTTCCCATCCTGTCAGAGTGAGGAATAAAATACTGCTATAGCCATATCAGTAAACAAGGATGTCTCAGCCATCAGCAATGGCAGCCCCCTGACCCCCGACAGTGAGCCCTGAGGGAACTCAGGAAGGAAAAAAGAATACCTGCCATCTAGCAGCCATCAGATCGCAGCCACCCCTAAGGGCGTACCTTAAGGGAACGCAGGATGTGAAAACACAGGATCCTGCCCCCAACCCCATAGCTGAGGTGCACATCGAAGGAATGACTTCCGTGAGCCCAGACTCTTGCATCTTCCGATACATAGAAAAGCACTAAAATTCTTAACTTGAAATATCTGGTTTTCTTTAATAACAATAATCTTTTCAAGTTCAGACTACCTGCCCTTTGTTGCAAAAACTTCTATATATCCCGGCTCCCCGTCCCCTCCGAGGAGTGAGGCAGGAGATAGATGGGCTCCAGGCTGGACCTTCCTTACCAGCCCCCTGTTTACATCTCCTGAAGCAAGAAATAAACGGGCTCCAGAACTACATATTTATGACCGGACTCCTGTCTATATATTGTTTTTTCAGTACGCGGGCCTCTCACTGCTGTGGCCTCTCCCGTTGCGGAGCACAGGCTCCGGACGCGCAGGCTCAGTGGCCACGGCTCACGGGCCCAGCCGCTCCGCGGCATGTGGGATCTTCCCGGACCGGGGCACGAACCCGCATCCCCTGCATCGGCAGGCGGACTCCCAACCACTGCGCCACCAGGGAAGCCCCTGTCTGTATTTTGAGATCTGCACTTCGATATAAGAAACAGCAACAGGAATAGGGTGGATAACTGGGCATTATGGCAGCGACAGAGTGGCACAAAACCCTGTTAAAAGATCAACAGGTCGTACATTTCCCATCCCTGGGGCAAGGGAGACACTGCACATGCACAAAAGCCTTCAAGGGGTCAGTAAGCCAGGGGATGCGAGACCACAGTAAGTCTTGCCTTCTTCCTCCCAGACGCCTTTGCGATGAAATCCATCTCGACTGAGGGGTGTGTGCACACCCAGGGGAGGGTCCAGAGACAAATTAGAGGTCAAAACAGTACGACTGGCCAAGAAGGAGACAAAGACCCGGAAGACCGCCCCCTTCAAAGGGATTTAAATTTCCCATAGGCGCAACAACTCTTCAGGACTCTCTCTCTCTGAGTTGGCCCGTGCGTCTTTCCACATGTACTCGGCTTTTCTGATAAACTTCTCACTTTTCTCTTTCCCTTCTGCATCCTTGCCTGAATTCATTCTTGACAAGACATCGAGAACTAGGGACCCAGGCCCTAGCTGCTGGCCCCTGTGGTCCAGTGGTTAGGGCTCCCGGTCCAGGAGCTAAGATCACTGCTGCTTCCTGCTGCCTGCGTCCCAAATCAGGAGCAGTTCTCTCAGGGTTACCTGAGATGCTGCCTCCCGGACTTGAAGTCCTAAGAATGTCCACCAAATAAAACATAACTCTCAACTTTTCAGTTGTGCATTTTTTTTAGTCAACGAGAGAGACAAGATAGAAGAAAAAGGATAGATTCAAAGCATGAGAGGGACTCGACTGCTACTGCTGGCTCTGAAGATGGAGCGAGGGGCTGTGAACCAAGGCACATACATGGCCCCTAGCAGGTGGAAAGACCCTCATGCGACAGTCAGAAGGAAACAGGGATCTCAGTCCTACAACCACAAGGAACTGACTTCTACCAACAACCCAGAAGAGCAAGAAAGCAGGTCCTCCCCTAGAGCCTCCAGGAAGAAACAGCCCGAAGACAGCCTGATTTTAGCCCAGTGAGACCCACGTCAGTCTTCTGATCTGCAGAACTGTGAGATGACACATTTGTGTTGTCTAACCCATTAAGTTTGTGGTAATTTGTTAGGTCAGCAACAGGAAACTATACAGATGGTTGTGTTTCCGGAAGAAACAGCTGATCTTCAGTCTGCACAGACTGGAAGGCCACTCCACCTGAGGACGGGTGCGTGTGCAAGGTGTTGGAGTGGAGCTTGGTTGGTGAATAGAATAACGTGGTGGGAAGGGTGGGTCCAGCTGTCCAGGAGGGAACATTGAAGGCATCGCAAGTGTCCTGAAGGGTGGGAAAGGGTGAGTTAGCCCCAAACCGCCACCATGAACTAGAATCCCCCAAGTTAATGACCCCCTTACCTGAGCATGGATGCTGCCTTTGCTTAGCAAAGGAACACAGACCGACACCCTAGAAGTGATCTTGGAAAAGAAAACTATAAAGTTATAAAACTAAAAAACTCAATCTTGCCTCACATCCCTTGGGAAGGGTGCTGCCCTGCTTGTGAGGCACTTACCCCGCACCCCATGGGTTGTTTTCCTTGAGAAAAGGGGGTCAAGCTCATTCCTAAATTGTTTTATTTTTGTCTTTGGCTAAAAGGGATGTTGCAATTATGACCCAGTCTCAGACAATTTCCAGAGAATTTTGCAAAGTTGTGTCACACATGTGTCACTGTTTTCATGCCTGTGTGCTGAGCAGCTGGTGACACCAGCATCTTATGACGGGAACACCTAGGTGGTGGGACAGTAAAAAGCACAGTAATTTCCCTCACATTGTCACGTTAGCTGGAGCGCTAATAGCCTTGTCACAGTCACAGCTCTCGTTAGGGAGTTCGGTGTCCTTTCTGCAAGAAGGCTTCAGAGTCAGAGCAGAACAGGATCCCTGGTGGAGGCACCTGTGCTCCCTCTGTTATAAATCACCAGGCCCAACAGCGCGCCCACGCTGGGACTACCAAACACAGACGTGCTGGTGGGAGACCTCGAGCTTCAGTCGAGCTCCTGTAAACTCGGAGGACACAGAGAAGGTCACCCCAGAAACCTGGCACACAAATCCATGTGGGCAAATGATGGAAGAGTGGTGGGGGGAGGAGGGAGCGCCCTTCCTGGGGCTGGTGAGGGAAAGGGCAGCACAGAGCGGGAAGCCAGCTCCCCAGGCTGACGGCGGGGCACACGGTTGGTCCCAGACCCAGGGGCGTCGAGGCCCTGAATCCTGAATGAGAGTCCCTGCAGGACGCCCATCCAACCCAAGTTGCTGGAAAGGCTCTTCCACCCGAGCCCGGTTCTCCCACGAGGACTGAGCACATGTTTAGCAGCCCGGTCGGCAGGTGTCATCTGCTCCCCGTGACTGTCCCAGACAGGCGTCCACTCACCGGGTGAAAAGGCCAAAGACAATCCACATCGGGTCACTGAGCCATTGGACCCGTGTTCTCCTTCCCAGACCCAGATTTTGGAGACAGACTCAAAGGCAGGTCTCCTGGGTCGGTCCAGGACCCTTTCCTGCAGCTGTGAACCCATTTCAGACAAAATCACGTCGGTGGAAGACAGCAGCACACGCCACCCCGAGTATGCCCTTTGGTACATTGATTAAGGAGCTGTCGGCACTGGAGGAACAGCAAATGCAGGAGAGCCTTTCTCCGAACTCCCCTGTCTGCCTAAAGTCAGATCCTCCCAGGACCTCAGCTGTCACAGATCCCCTCCTGGAAGGCTCACCAACAGGGAAGGTTGGCTCTTGTCACAGAAGAGGAGACACCACATTCTGACAAAGCCTGTCACAAACTATCCTCCCAGTTATTCTTCCAAGGGCCCTGTCATCTTTCCTAAGACTCCTTCACTCTCCCCTAAGAGGTCTACATCCCCCTCCCCTTTCCCTACTCAGATGGCTTTTAGTCTGGATTCGAAGTCAGCTGGGGGGAGTCACTCTTTTTCCTGGGTATCTACCATGTGTACTTGAGGTACATATGTTAATAAACTTCTATTTGATTTTCCCTTGTTAATCTGTCTTTCATTATAGAGTCTCAGCCAAGCAGAACACAGGAGGGTAGAGGGAAAATATTTGTCCTCCCTACATCAGCGTGCTTAACAAGCAAGCCCTGCCTCACAGGAGCTCTCCTGTCTGACGCTGACTCTTCTGTTCTCAGTTAGGTTTATTGATTAAGGGCAAGGCTGCCTTCTCTGATGGTTGTCAAACAGTAATCAGTATCGAGGCAGCAAAGAACAAAGAGCTTTATTTGGGGTCTTAAGAAGGGCAATTCAGGAGATACAGATTCAGGTGAAACCAGAGAGTGTTAACAGGAAAGAGAAAGAGTCAAGAGCTCATAAAAGCAGGAGGCTTCCCTGGTGGCGCAGTGGTTGAGAGTCCGCCTGCCGATGCAGGGGACGCGGGTTCGTGCCCCGGTCTGGGAAGTTCCCACATGCCGCGGAGCGGCTGGGTCCGTGAGCCATGGCTGCTGAGCCTGCGCGTCTGGAGCCTGTGCTCTGCAACGGGAGAGGCCACAGCAGTGAGAGGCCTGCGTACCGCAAAAAAAAAAAAAAAAAGGAGCTCCTCAAAGCAAATGCCACAAGGTTGTTCAAGACTCACAGTGCACCGTGATTCAAGAAAGGGAATGTGTGTTCCCTAAGGGATGGGCTGTCATGAGTCATTTTAGGGTAAAGCGTCTGATAAATATCTTGAGTTTCTGGAACATCAGGTAGGTATTATGGGTGCTGCACTAAGACAGTAACTGGTCCAAAAGTCAGATTCCATCCAGGCTAAGACATGCATAAGTCATCCTTCCTCAGTGGTCTCCCAGCTCCATGTTAGAGAGCCCTCTTAGCAATACTGACTCCATTTTGATTTTCCTTTCACATTTCCCCCTTTGGGTAGAGATCCTCTTTGGAAAAAGCATCAATGAGCAACCATTTGGTTATTTGGCATCAGCATTGACTTCCTCAGCACTGGGAAGTCTCATTCCCAGAAAGTCTTGTCCCACAGAGGAGGGAAAGAGGTGGTTACGTGAGAGGTACCAACGAGGATCCATCTCGGAAGTGAGTTGTAACTGGCGTTCAAAATAGAAGTTCATGGATCTTCATTAGGAGAAATCTTACTGGGGTGGTTAATCATCTCCAAACATCAAGCTATCATTATCCCTGTGGAGGGTGTCATAGCACAACAGTGAGAGATACCGAATATCAACAACTTATAGAACACACACACTTATAAATGCTGCAGCCATCAATAGTGATGTCATAAGCAAAGATCTTAGCCTGCTTTCACCTGAGCCTAACCAACCTTTCCGTGTTTCTACAAAACTTGGTATTGGGTCGTTCATGGCATTTATTTGTATTTTCATATGACTCATTAAGTTGGTGACATTAGAAGATTCACCTGGTGTTAAAACAATGTCCTGCTTGCATGATAGCACAGGTACCAACTCAAGAGGCTGTTAGAATGTCAAGACCCAGCCAGTTTTGTACGACTGCCTTTCTTATTAAAGATATTTCAGAATTGTAAAGATTTACAGCTTGTTGGGGAAATTTGGTTAAAGCTTCTATATGAGCAATGACATCTTCAAGTCCCAGTGAGGGAACAAAACTAGAGGCCAAATGACTAACCTAGCCCATCTTGCTTTTTATAAGGGATAATTTTCAGGGGCTGTGTTGAGAGTTGTGTGAATATACCCTTGAGTCCAGGGAAATCCCAAGGTACAACATCCTATCCATCTGGGAGGGACCCAAGGCCAGAAGTTAGTTTCACAAAGCCGTTGGGTTCCATTTGGCATTACCCAGTAAATACTGTGCCATGTATTCCAATCAGTTCCAAACCAACCAGTAGCTTTTTTTTGTTTGTTTGTTTTGTTTTGTTTGTGGTACGCGGGCCTCTCACTGCTGTGGCCTCTCCCGTTGCAGAGCACAGGCTCCGGACACGCAGGCTCAGCGGCCATGGCTCACGGGTCCAGCTGCTCCGCGGCATGTGGGATCCTCCCGGACTGGGGCACGAACCCGTGTCCCCTGCATCGGCAGGCGGACTCTAAACCACTGCGCCACCAGGGAAGCCCCAACCACTAGCTTTTTAAAAAATATTTATTTATTTGGTTGTCTCGGGTCTTAGCTGGGGCACGTGGGATCTTCATTTTAGCACGTGGGTTTCTCTCTAGTTGTGGTGCATGGGCTTCTCTCTAGTTGTGGCGTGCAGTCTCCAGAGCACATGGGCTCAGTAGTTGCAGAGTGTAGGTTCAGTAGTTGTGGTGCACGGGCTCTCTAGTTGTGGCGTGTGGGCTCTAGATCATGCAGGCTCAGTAGTTGAGGCACGTGGGCTTAGTTGCCTCGTGCGTGTGGGATCTTGGTTCCCTGACCAGGGCTCGAATCCGCATCCCCTGCGTTGGAAGGCGGATTCTTAACCACAGGACCACCAGGGAAGTCCTCAACCACTAGCCCTTTCTTTTTTTTTTTTTTAACATCTTTATTGTAGTATAATTGCTTTACAATGTTGTGTTAGTTTCAGCTAACCAACCAGTAGCTTTCAAAGTGGCAGCTGTGGCATAAGAATCGTGGTGCCCATCCAAGATGTCAGGTGTTATTAGGTCAGTTCGTCTTTGTAAGGTTAGCCGTTCCCAGCATGATGGCACTTAGATGTCCTTAACACAGTGTTAACCATATAAATCTGCCCTGTAACTGGGGAACACCCTAAAAGACAAGAGGTGCCATTCTTCAGTCCTGACATCCTAATTCTCTCCTGAGACTGGGTCGTGGTAGCACTAAGAGAAAACAAATACCGATGCACAATTATTTAAGGTTTGGTTGATGGGCCGTTCATGTGGGTTCCAATGAATGATGTCCATGATTTCTAAAGTAATACAAGCGTTTCTTTCTTCTAAAACGAACTTTTTCTTAAAGCCAACCCGTCAAACCCTTATAATGGAGATATTCACCAAGGTAACTCAGAAGTGCTGGACAAGGGCAGCTGTCCACAAATCCAACAATGGGATTCGTTGCAAAATGAGCCTGTGATTGTGCCCATAGGAGACAAATGTTCGAATCAAAAGCATTGATATATGGGAAAAGGCAAATAAAAAGGAAGATTATACAGACCTGGTCCCAAATCATGGGAAAGCTATCCACAGCAGATGTGTTTACTTCGTCATCCTGGCTTTTGTCTGGTTAATTTGAGTTTCAGGGCTCTAGATGGTTGTGAAGTCCAGGCAGGAGGTGTTGTCTTCTTTGAATGAGAAACATGAATCCATGAGTCAATGCCTTTCAATTTAGCGGCACAAGTTAACAGTACCTGGTAGAGTCCCTTCCAACGAGGTTGAAGGGTGACTTCGTGAAGATGCTGGTCCCAGTAGACATACTTGCCAGGTCGTGATGTTGTAAGTCTTCGTCTCCCAGGAGCATGCTGTGAGAAGTTTGCTCTACAACCTTTGTATTCATTTTAAGGGCTTTAGTTAATTCTTGGAAGAAGGTGAGGAGATCTCCTTTCGTCATAGCAGACTCGTATATCCTTTCACCTAGCTGCATGTGACTGCCAGTAACGATTTAAAATGGTGACAGTGTATTTTTCCTGAGGGAGTGATTCTGAGATCAAGCAAAACCAAAGGCAGTGCTTCAGGCCAAGGCAGCGTAAAAGGTTCAACTAATTTTAAAACTAATAGTTTAAATTATTCCATTAGTGCGTATACTGCGAGTTCAGAGGACTGGGGATGGTAGGTGCAGTGAAAAGGTTGCATAAGTGGCCAAATATTACAGACAGACTCTAAAATTTGTCCTACAATGTGGAAGCCTCTGTCACCATGTAGTTCAGAGAGATTTCAAGTTGGGATCATTTTTTCTAATAGCGCTTCGCTAATTACTGTGACTCTGGGACAAGGAAATGCTTCTACCCAGTGAGAAAAGCGTGCAGGTCATTCCCAGAACCTAATTATACCCTCGAGAGGGAGGCAATTGGATGAAGTCTATTCGCTGTATCTCCTGAGAGGAGAGGAAAATGTCCCATAGATGTATAAACAGGTTTCTCTGGGTCATATTTAGGACAGATTTGATGTCTCTGATAAACTCGGGAGGCCGTCTTTGGGGATAACTTCCAATTGCATTGCTTTCCTCATTTTATCAGTATTCCAATGAGTTAATTCACATATGTCGTTCAAGATTTGTTTTTATGTTAAAGAACTGATTCATTAGAATGGAATTGACAATGAAAATTGATTATCTCTGTGACGCACGTAATTTTAAGATAATAAGTAGAATTATGACTGATAACATTATACTAGGCCATATCCAAATTTTAGAAATTTCGTATAATCTCTAGCACATTTATGTTAGTAACATTTACCCATACAATACAACCCAGGAAGATCGATCAGCCTTTATTTGACAATACTTCCGTGTAATTTAGCCTACCAAATAAGGTAATTAGTTTCATGTCTCTCTTTTATAGAGAGAGAAAATAAATCTTTTGAGGTGTTCCAGGGGACCTTCTGGAAAACCTCAAAGTTATTTCCTGGTCAATAAGACTTCATTTAGAATGTGATTTGTGGGAAGCTTATTAAAAAATATCAAAAGCTTTAAAAACACTTGGTGAAATAGGATCATAGGTCACTGTGAAACATTATTTATTTATTCATGTAATCAAAGTGATAAAGACTTCACAGGCAAATACAGAAAGTTGAATAGTTGTAAAAAGTCTCACCTACAAATTATAGCATCCTTGTTTTTCTATACAGATTATATTAAAGGTAAATAAAATCTTTGCTTACAATTTCTCACTTAGACCAATAATCTAAAAAACCGTTCTTTCAACAAAGAGAAAAACAAATTTTAACTTGGACTAGCTTTACTTTTGATATAAAAACTCATTTACTTAATTAAATTTGTTCCAATCTTGTCCATTCCTGACCACATATAAAGTCCTTTTCCAAAGATTTCTTTTTCATAAATCTTCTTTTACCTCTCTCTCTCGCTTTAATCACATACATTAAAAATTTCAAACCCTTAGAAACCTTTCTGGGGAAAACTAAAAAGGAGGCAATTATGAACTTTCTTTTTACATTAGCATTCTATAGATTGGCAAACTTATATTTTTATAATTTCTGGAAACATACCTCCTCATAGAACATTTCTGTGTGGCACCAAACATGTTTACTGATTGTCCCAAATATCTTTAGTTTCTCTGCAAAAGGAAGCCTATGTTCAGTAATTAATGTTTCAGTATCTTATTTGGGAATGAACTATGTACTTAATGAATTTAACTTAACTCATTTAACTTAATTTAGCAACATTCTAAGGGTGTAAGTTACCAAAGAATTTTGGGAAGCTATTTTTTAAGTTGACGTATCATAAAACATAATTATTCTTAAAGAGTTCACCTGAAACTATGATTCCATTTACATTTATTTAGTTTACCTATGAAAACACCATACCAAGTTATTTTTCTTGCTGACAAATTTTGTAACAGAGATAATATGAACCTATTTGACTTTTAGTTAACCTAAGTGCAATAAAAGTAGTTTTCTTAGTGTTGTTAACTCTGAAGACGTGTCTATATTAATTAAACCAACAGGCTTAAACTAGCTATAATACTGAATATTTTCCCAGATCACGTAAATCTGAAACTAATTTGGGTTGGTTTCTACTATATTTCTGAGAAACTCAATTAAATAGAGCTCTTTTACAAATTAATTCTGGCAATACCACTTGGAGGTAAGAAAATACCATTTCTATAACATACATACATAGATATACACACATACAGATACACAGAGAGATCCCATAGTTTTCATTTTAAAACATTATTCATGAACAGGTACAATACAAAACCCACTAGCTTATAAATAACAGTCGGAATAAATAAGTCTATCCATTTAGATGGCTAAAGTCTTTCGTTATTTGTGGAGAAGACTTTTAAGATATTTATTTGCTCTTGACAAGCAATTTTAAGGAAGCTGTTTGGGCAAGAGAGTCCTTTTAGCAGTTTGTATATTAAGAGGCCTCATTCCCTCTCTCTTTCTTTCCTCAGTCCTGGGAGTTGGAGGTGGTCTAGATAAGAGTTCCCAAAGAGGTTAGAAGCATTTTGAGATAAATAGGGGAGGTTTGGAGATCGATGAAAAAGAAAATGAGTGGGTTTTAACTGCCTCTAGAGATGCATGTCCAGTTTTACAAAGATTTGTAAGATGTTAACACATGTGACTTTTCGATGTTGAAAAATGAAATATGCCAACATTTGGAGAATTTGTATCACTCAGTGAACCAGTATTTTCTGAGTGATCAATGTTAGATTTCAAAAAATCATGTGTGGGTACAGTATCCATTTCCAAGTACCAATTAGACGAGTGATTTTATCCATCCTAACAGAGCACGAAACCTTCACTGGATAAGGTTTCATATTCCACGCTCGGCAAACCTCTAAGAAACCACCATTTGGTGAGTTCCAGTATGAAGTCAAAGAAAAATACCCATAATTATCTAATAAGGCAATTAATACACTCCTTCCTCTTTCCAACTACACATCTGTGTAATGCTAGATTTTCAACCAAAACAACAGATCAGGTGCTTCCCTGGTGGCTCAGTGGTTAAGAATCCGCCTGCCAATGCAGGGGACACGGGTTCGAGCCCTGGTCTGGGAAGATCTCATATGCTGCGGAGCAACTAAGCCCATGTGCCACAACTACCAAGCCCGCGTGCTGCAACTACTGAAGCCCGCGTGCCTAGAGCCCGTGCTCCGCAACAAGAGAAGCCACCGCAATGAGAAGTCCGTGCACCGTGACGAAGAGTAGCCCCCGCTCACAACAACTAGAGAAAGCCGGCACACAGCAACACAGCCAAAAATAAAATAAGTAAAATAAATAAATAAAAATTAATTAATTTTAAAAAATAAATAAATTTAAAAATAAGTAAAATAAATAAATTAAAAAAAAACAAATCACAGTAGCTTGACTGAAGGAGCAGATACGAGAACTCAGCAGACTTCTATGAAGTCAGACATTAAAAAGTTTTTGCAAAATTGTGAAACAGCGCTGCTCTTCTCCCTCAAATCTTTTTGTTTAGGAAAATACAGTTATTTTTCATTAACTTAAATGACATCATAGGTTGATCCACCCATTCAACTACATTATACCTGATTTTAAACGGGGCTGTCATTACAGGGCAGTGGGCAGTAAGCCAGCCTTCTGCAAAATGAAGGTCAGAGAGAGATGAATAACAAGGAGGACAGCCTTGTGAGGACATCCAGACGGACAGGAAGAAGCAGAGGGAGCCAGAGAGAACGCTCTCAGAAACCTCAGAGGATGTTTCCAACTGGGAAATCCTTTGCGATAATTCTGAGTTAGTTTCTTTGAGGGAAGAAATAGTGGATTCATCTGGGGGCGTCAGATATCAGTTGCAATATGCTTCCCATACTTGTCTTATCCTATAGATTTTTTCCCAATTGAGCATGAAAATAGACTCATTTAGAAATCTCAAATGAGCCCCAAGTGGACCAAGAGAGTTTCAAGTCATGGCGAGTAATTTTAGTCCAACATCTGAGAAATTTACAAGAGGAAGTTTTGAAATGAGTTGGAATTCTGGATGGCAGCCGCCCATCAGCAGTGCCCTTAGAAATTGAACTCCCCATAACAGAGTACTCACAAGATGAAGGATTCCCTTCCCAGATAAAGCCAACACCAGAGGAAACCCAAACAACTCAGAATCTTGACCAAAATGGGAGTTTTGGAACCAAGAGGACTTACATCCATGACCTAGGGCTGCCAAGGAGATGACTGAGTACAAGGGACTCTTGTAGGTAGCTTACTCATGTCCATGGCACTGTTGGAAGTAGAGATGAGTCACTTTGGATCCCACTTTTGACACCATGTAATGTTGAACAATAAACGGTATCAAGGCTGCAAAGAATAATAAGATTTGTAATTCAGGAGACGCAAATTTGGGTAAACCAAGAGTGTTCCAGAGAAAAGAAAGAGTCAGGGGCATATAAAGGCAAAAGCCACAATGTTGTTCAAGAATTATAATTTTTAAAAATGTTACCAGTGTTTTAATCTCACATTTCATCTTCATTTACATGAAACATTGGCATTGCTGAGACAGAATATTTTAAAATACACAGATGCTGCCAATAAAACATTGCATGGCTGTTCAACGGAAACATAAAGCTACTGAAATATTTTAATTTGTCAGTACATGTAAATGTGGTGAAGCAAAAATTTGGGAGAAGAACAAATAAAGAATTATGATTGATTCTAATGCAATAAAGGAAAAATTTGTCCTTAAAGAATGTGCTGTGACAAGTTACTTTAGGGAAAGTGTCTGATAAGTAGGTAAACATCGAGTTATTTTAGGGTAAGGGCCTGAAAAGTATCTTGAGTTTCTGGAGCACTGGGCAGAGGTTCCGGATGCCTGCATTAAGACCACAGTGGTCAAAACAGCAGGTTCCACCCAGGCTGAGATGTCCGTAAATCACACTTCCTCAATGGCCTCTCGGCTATATTTTAGAGAGTTCTCTCAGCAATACCAGCTCCATTTTCACTTCTTTTCACATGATGGAGTCTGTGGGAGAAGACACAGCTCCTTTTCCTAGAACCTGGAGAATGGATCCCTTTTCTCCATGAAGGAACTTCAGTGCCCATGGCCAGATGAACTCCAGACACTAAACCCAAATCGCAGAGGAGTAACTTGGGGTCAGTGGTCACAGTGAGAGGCCTGACCAAGTTCAGACACACCCCGCCCTGGTCCTGAGGGGAGGAACCCCCAGGGGAGAACGCAGAAGAGCTGCCCAGGGGTCTGAGCCCCAGGACTTGAGGGCTGCCGCAGCTCTGGGCCATGGGGCCAGCGGACAGGTTGAGGGGGCCCCTGCACCCACCCTCAGACCTTTGCTCTGCCTGACGGACGGAGCTGACGTGTCTCCAAAGAACGGAGTTTGGACCTGCTCCAGCACAGCCGTCAGAGGACCCCCGGGTCCCCGCAGCGCCCTGTCCTCCGTTCCGCCTGGTGCACTCAGGGCCGGCTGTGGGGCAGGAAGCAGGTTTTATCCATGTTCACACCTGCACGAGTCACCAGGTGAGAGGCTTTACAGGAAAGGCAGCCCCGAGGGTGGGTCTGAGCCTCCCAGAGGCCCTTCAAACCCCGCTCTGTGTGTCACCTGAGCTGAGCCCAGGGATGCAGGGTGGTGTGTTTCCTGCTCTGTGGCTGTAACTGCAGGTCTGAGCTACAGAAGGAGGGGCTGAGCCCCAGGTGGGAACAGTGGAGCTCCTCTGTGGAGGGAGGCTCAGAGGCGTCCGGAGCGCAGAGCGGGCCTCCTGTCTCCAGCCCGGCCTGAGGCTGCAGGCGCCAGGTGATCGGCTCCCTGAACCCAGTGCCTGTGGGCTGCACATCGAGGGACAGCAGAGCCGAGACTGCAGGTGAGGACTCGACCCCTCTGCAGCATAGGTCTGCACAGCAGCTGGGGGCTCGGAACATGCGGAGCACACGCAGACCCCAGCATCTGGCAGAGGCGTCGTCCCCTCTAACGGTCCCACCTGAGCTGTCAAAGTGGCCCTGACACCTGATCTGAGGGGTGATGGGGGGGTTGGCTCTGCCCCTCGAGGCCGCGGGAGGGAAGTGGGGGGAGGTCTGCGGGGAGAGGCGGCAGCTGGAGCCGGAGCCCTGAGACGCATACCTGCTCTGGGGCCAGGGTGTGCAGGGGCTCTGCCGGGGGACAAGCCTCAGGACAGGCAGGAGCCCTGCGGGTGGAGGATGGGGCAGTGCCATCTGCGGAGCTGGGCTGGGGGAGGGCTGAGGACGGCTGTCCTGGGCCCGCAGGGAAGGAGTTTCTCACAATCCCATGTAAGGGTTGCTTCACAGGTGGTGAGCTCCCCATCACTGGGAGGGTTCAAGAGACATGGGGTGATTGATCGGCAGCTCAGTCCTTGGGGAGAAGTTGGACCTGACAGGCTTTCTCTCCGTCAGGTTCCCTGATGATAAATGTTGGAAATGGCATCTGGGAAGCTTTAGCATGTCAGGGTTTTGGCTTCTCCCTGCAGAATCTGACTCAGGGTCTGGGGTAGGGCCCAAGGATGCCCTTGCCTCTGCAGCTGCTCCCGGATCTGAGGGTCCTGATTCCGGGGGTCTGAGAGCCCAGGCCTGGGATTGACCTCGGACCCTGCTCCACGCAGACAGGGCTCCAGGAGGGCAGGGGTCTCCATCCCAGTGCCCGGAACAGCTCCAGCTCCAGGCAGATGCTCAAACAGGGAGGTCAGTGCCCCCTTCCCCTCTCCCGGCCCCTGGGCTATGAGACAAGGGCCCTAGCCCTGGGGGTCTTGAGCATCCAGCCTCTGGACAGTGACACCCCAGCAGGAAGCCCCAGGAGGAGGCGGTGCTCAGAGAAGTCTGTCCCCAGCCCATGGCGTCGTCCTGCAGGACGGGGTCTTCCCGCTGTGACAACTAAGCATGCACTGAGTGAGTCACCCTTCCTCGAGCAGCCGGCAGATGGTCTTGCTTTGAAAGCAAACTCAAGTGGGGAGCAGGGTCCACATCGGGTGCTGTGATGTGTGTGGACTGACCGTCAGGACCCAAGTCAACCCCGAGTCCCCAGTCCCTCTGTGCACACATGGGGGGCAGACGATGAGGCGCAGGGAGCTGAGTCCACACAGCAGCCCCTCAGCATCGCCCTCCTTCAGGACGGGGCCTGGGGGCGGCGTCTGGATGAGCAGGTGGCCGGACATGCCCAGGCCTAGGAGGGGCCCCCAGCACGGCTCTGCAAACCCCTGTCAGGAGCAGATCCCCCACCCAGGGGAAACTGTGCTGGATCCCCAGATTCCCACAGGACGTGACTCCAGAACCCACTCTCTGCTGGTCACAGTGATGTCAGCACAGGGCCCGGAAGGTGGGAGGAGCTATGGGCTCAGGTGACCAGGCCAGGTTTTCTCCTGTCTGTGATTAGTCCCATCAGGGGTGGAGAGCGGGCCTCGGGGAGCCTGGGGGAGGGGCTCTGTCTCAGGTGAGGTGCCCAGAACACCCAGGGGCACCTGATGGAGCCCCAGGCAGCGGTGGCCTGGACCCTCAAGGGGCTCTGGGCCTTGATGCCCCAGTAACTCACTCTCCAGGGGCTGCAAAGCGTTTCCCACCTGCATTCTGCCCAGCGCTGCCCGTGACAGCCTCTGCCTCGGGGAGCGGGCTGACTTGCAGGTTGCAGACAAGACCCAAGTGCCGGAGTAATCTTACTTTAAATAATTCAGTAGGCAGCATGGAAATCGGCTTAAGGACAACACATTTAAAGACGTATGGATTATTTATTCCTTTAATTTGCTCTCCAATGCAACCATAAATTTAGACTATTAGATTTCTAATGAATATTAGTTTCTAAAAGTAAACTTGTGGTGGCTCCGGTTTTCCAGTGAAAGGGGAGGGAGGGAAGGAGACTGCGTTTCTCAGGCTCTGAGGGCCCCAACTTCTGGGGCAGGTCCTGGATGCTCACGTGCCCGGGGCAGGAGGACCAGGGTCGGCGTCTGTGGGGGTATCAGACAAAGGGCAGCCGTGCCCTGACCCGGCGAGGGACAGGAGGCAGGCGGACGTGAGGGCGGCAAGACGTCCCGGTGTCAAGCCTGGTTTCAGGCAGCCGGTTGGCAGAGAGTCTGGCCCTGAGACATTTGGGGTCTAGGAGGGGCAGGCAGGGGTGCAGCAGGCCGGGTGCAGGAGGAGGGAGGGTGGAGCTACCCCATGCCCTCTGCCCTGGACTCTGCATTCTCCCCTCCACTCACCTCCCCACACCCCCTGCCCTGCGCTGGCTGAGGGGCTGACCTCCGACCTCCATGGACATCATCCCCGGGCTCCTTGCCCGCTGGCCTCTGCGGGGTTTGGACATCAGGGCTGCCAGCAGGAGGACGGAGGGAATGAGGAGGGGAGGTGGGAGTTTATCCCGGCCCCTCCCTGCTCAGGGCTCTGCATTAGGTAGGTCACCCCCCCCCCCCGCCACACACACACACACACATACACACACACATACACACACACACACACACACAGACGCGTACCTGCCGCCCCCTTGGGCCAGGCTCTGCTGACGCAAAGTCCAGGAGCTGGTGGACCTAGGAAGCCAGACGTGCTCCATAGAAAATGCAGGGTGAGGAGGGGTGACCGGGAGGTGACCGAGGGTCAGGGAGTCTCTCTGAGGAGGGGACATTGGTGGTGAGAACCTGAGTGTTGGGAAAGAGAAGTCCATGCTGACGTCCAGAAAGTGCAGGACCGAGCACGGCCAGCCTGAGGGCCAGTGCGAGGCCCGAGCAGGTGCGCAGCAGGGAGACAGGGGCTCAGGATGCAACAAGGTGAGCAGCCCAGCTGCATCCTCCACCAGCTGGGCGCGGAAACGCAGTCTCCCTCCTAAGTCACAGCGGTAATTCCCCGGCTCCGGAGCACAGAAGCTCCTGGACACATCTTCTCCTGCCGCCTGGTTATTTAATCTGGAGAGCAAGGGTGAGTCTTGCAGTCCTGTCATTCCTGAAACCAAGTCCCCCTGAAACTGAGCTCCCCTGCCGAGTTTAAGATTTACTTCTCTACCCAATACTTAATTCCCTTTCTTATCCCACCCCCTGTTCCCCTCAGGATTGAGGAGTATCAGAGAAAAGGGGGGACCGAAACAAAGCAGGACACTGTGGAGCCCTCCTGAGTACAAAAGCCTCACTGTGTCCCCTGTTTCTTGTTTGTAGAAAAGGCTTCAACCTCCTAAGCCTCCCTTGAGTTCCAAAGAGCAGACTCAAGCAGTTAATAATTAGGGAAGTGAGGGAACAAGAAACAAATGGGGAGCAATCAGGCAAGAAAAGTAATGATGCCTTAAACACTAGTTCAGTGATACAGCAGAGTCCTAGTTCCTCCTGAAGGAATATGGCAATCTGCCGGATATCTCTGAGTTCTGCAGAAACTAAGACCCCCTACCCAGGTGGAGGATGGTGACTACATGCCGACCACAAGCATGGTTGGAACCAGAAGGTTGAAGACTAAGATTCCCCAAACATCACCCCGTCACCTCACCACCAACCAATCAGAGGAGAGTCATACATCCTGCAGCTCTCACCTCAAATGTTGCCTTTAAAAAGGCTTCCCTGAAAGCCATCAGGGAGTTCGGGTCTCTTGAGCGTAAGTTGCCATTCTCCTTGCTCAGCGCCCTGCAAGTGAACCCTGCACTTCCCTCACCGCAACCTAGTGTCGCTAGATTGGCTCTGCTGTGGGGCTGGTGAGTGGACCCAAGTCTGGCGCGGTGACATTCCCTTAATTATTAGTGTCTGAGAGACGAGGACCAGGCAGTAAACGTGTGTCTGCCCCCCATGGCAGGAGTCTCCTTGCGCGGACCCACCGCCGCTAGCTCCGCCTCTTCTCAGCGTCTGCAGAGTACTGCCTCGTTCCGGATACCAGTTTCTGCTTTTTGAGGCCACAGGGTGCTAATCGTTTCAGAGGCGTTAGATATACTCGCTCTGCTCACAAAGGGTGTTTATCATCCCGGAGGGAGGGCAGTCCTGAGCAACCCCAGCTCAGTGCAGTTCACCCAAGGGGAAGGAGCTGCTGGCGCAAATGCCTGTGATCGTGAGAGATTCAGACAGTAGGTCCATGACGGGTTAACTTGGGGTGAATCGGTAGCCAAGTGTAACTGTGTCGTGCTGACCCGAACTGACGTGCAGCGTGAAAGACTCAGCTCTGACTTGAGGTTGTCTGACTGGAGGCGAGAATTCTGTGACCCCGTCAGTAGCCCGAGGTCTGAATTTCTGATGGCCCGTTGCATAAGTTAACGGCATGCCTTGTGGAATTGCAACGGTGAATGGACTTCTCCATAAAGGGCACCCCCTGACAAAATTTGGAGGGTGGCCATTGGAAAGGGTGTGTCTGGGGACCTGGAGATACAGACACTAAGGGGTGGACCTGCTGCCACATGCGTACAATCCGACCTCACCCTCCAGGGCACAGCTGAACCGCCTTTAGGAGCACATGGCATGAAGCAGTCTAACCAGAGCCCTTTCTTTTCCTGAGCATCTGGGTGTCTTCTTTGCAAAGATGTTTGTTCAGTTCCCCTGGCTGGTTTTAAATTGGGGTGTTTTCTTTTTTTTTTTGCTATTGTGTTGTATGATTTCTTTATACATCTTGTATATTAACCCCTTATCAGATGTATGATTTGTAAATATTTTCTCACATTCTGTAGTTTGCCTTTTCATTTTGTTGATTTTTTATTTTGCTCTTCGGAAGCGTTTTAGTTTGATTTAGTTCCAGTTATTAATTTTGCTTTTGTTGCTTGTGAGTTTGATGTAATATCCTGAACATTGTTGCCAAGACCAATGTCAAGGAACTTCTTCCCTATGTTTTCTTCTAGGAGTTTTATACCTTCAGGTACTATGTTTAAGTCTTTAATCGATTTCAATCTATGTTTGTGAGTGGTGTAAGATAGGGGTCTAATTTCATTCTTCTGCATGCAGTTACTCAGTTTCCCCAACACTGTTTATTGAAGAGACTATCCTCACCCCATTGAGTAATCTTGGCTCCCTTGTCAAAGATCAGTTTTATGCAAGGGTTTATTTCTGAGCTCTCAACTCTGTCTCATTGATGTGTTTAATTTTATGCCAGTACCATGATGTCTTGATAATTATAGCTTTGTATTATAGGTTTGAAATAGGAAGTGTGTTGCCTGTAGCGTTGTCCTCTTCTTTGGATTGCTTTAGCTATTCAGGAATTTTCACAGTTCCATACAAATTTTAGGATTTTTCTATTTCTGTGAATTTTGATAGGGATTGAATTAAATCTGTAGATGATGTATGATTGGAATTTTGATAGGGATTGAATTAAATTTAACTGGAATTTTCATAGGGATTGAATTAAATCTGTAGATGATGTATGATCCTTTTAACTGCATGATGGACATTTTAACAATATTAGTTGTTCCAATCCATGAACACAGTGTAGTGTTCCATCTGTATGTCTTGTTCGATTTCCTTCCTCAAAGCCTTGTAGTTTCTATTGTGCAGTACTTTCACTTCCTTGCTCGATTCCTTCCTATTTTATTATTTCTGATGGTATTGTGAATGAGATAATTTTCTTTTTAAGATATTTCATTTTTAGTGTAGAGAAACACAATTGACTTCTGTGTATTGATTGGGTATCCTGCAACTTTGCTGAATTCATTGATTAGTTCTAAATATGTTTTGGTGGAGTCTTTCAGATTTTCTATACATAACATCATATCATCTACAAACAGAAAATTGTACTTCTTCTTCTGTGATTTCGATGCCTTTATTTCTTTTTCTTACCTGAATGCTCTGGTTAGGATTTTCAGTAATATGTTGAATAAGAGTGGTGAGAGTGTTCACCCTTACCTTATTCTTGATCTTAGAGGAAAAGCTTTTAACCTTTCACCATTGAGTATGATATTAGCTGTGGGCTTGTCATATTTCACCTTTATTGTGTTGAGGTACAGTCTATATCCAGTTCGTTGAGTTTATTTTTTTTATCAAGAAGAGATATTGTATTTTGCCAAATGCGTTTCCTACATATATTGAGATGATCATATGAATTTCATCTTTCATTCTGTTAATGTGATGTATCACACTTACTGATTTTTTTGTATATTGAACCATCCTTGCATTCTAGGGATGAATCACTGTTGATCATGATGTACAGTCTTTTTAATTGTGCCATCCAATTCAATTTGCTACTATTTTGATGACAGTTTTACATCTAAATCCATCAGGGATCCTGGTCTAGAGTTTTCTTGTAGTGTCCTTATCTGGCTTTAATATCACAGTAATGCTGGCCTTGTAAAAAGAGTTTGGGAATGTTTTTCCCTCTTCTATTTTTTGGATGAGTTTGAGAAAGATTGTCACTAATTATTCTTTACATGTTTGATAGAATTCACCAGTGAAGCCATCTGTCTCTAGGCTTTTTTTTGTATTGGGAGGTTTTTGATTACTGACTGAATCTTCTTACCTGTTATTGGTCTGTTCAGATCTTCTTATTCTTCCTGATTCAATCTTAGTAAGTTGTGTATTTCTAGGAATTTATTCATTTTTTCTAGGTTATCCAATTTGTTGGCCTTTGATTATTCATATGATCCTTTGTATTTCTTTGGTATCTGTTGTAATCGCTCCTCTTTCACTTCTGATTTTATTTATTTGAGATGTCTCTTTTTTTTCCTTAGTCTAACTAGTTTCATCAATTTTATCTTTGTTAATTTTTATTGTTGAGGGGAGACAAAATAGAGGGACATCTTAGGCCATTGTGTTGTGGACATCACCCTCCAGCTCATTTCTGTTTAACACTGAAAATATTCCATTTTCTGTATTTATCACAGTTATTTATCCATTCACCTAATGAAGAACATATTCATTGCTTCCAAGGTTTGGCAATTATTAAGAAAGCTGCTATAAACATCTTTGTTCAGATTTTTGTGTGGACACAGCTTTTCAACTTCTTTGGATAAATACTAAGGAGCTTAAGTGGTTGAGCATATGATAAGAATATGTTTAGTTTTGTAAGAAACCACCAAATTGTCTTCCAAGGTGATTGTATAGTTTTGCATTCCCACCAGCAATGTATGAGCGTTCCTGTTGCTCCACATCCTTTCTGGTATTTTCACTGTTCTGGACTTCGACCATTCTAATAGGCATGTAGTGATACCTCATTGTTTTAACTTGCATTTATCTGATGACATATGACGTGGAGCATTTTTATATGCTTATTTTCCACCTGTATGTCTTGTCTTTGGTGGGATATATGTTTAGGTCTCTGGCCCATTCTGAATAGTTTATTTTCTTATTTTTGCATTTTAGTAGTTCTTTGTATATTTTGGATAACAGTCTTGTATCAGATGTGGCTTGTCTTTAAAATCATTTGATAATATCTTTCACAGAAGTTTTAAATTTTAATCAAATCCAGTTTATCAATTATTTCCTCCATGAACTATGCCTTTGATATCATATCTAAAAAGTCATCACCACACCTAAGGTTATCTAAGCTTTTTCCTAAGCTATCTTCTAGGAGTTTTATAGCTTTGCATTTTATATTCTGGCTTAATATCCATTCTGAGTAAATTTTTGTGAAACGGATAAGATCTGTATCTAGATTCAGTTTGTTTTTCGTCTGGATGTCCAGTTGTTCCAGCACAATTTGTTGAGAAGACTATCTTTGCTCCATCGTATTGCCTTTGCTCCTTGTCAGAGATAGGTTGACTCTATTTACGTGGATCTGTTTCTGGGCTCTCCATTTTGTTCCACGGATCCATTTGTCTATTCGTTTACCAGCATCACACTGTCCTAACACTGTAGTTTATATTAAGTCTTGAAGTTGGGTAGCATCAGCCTTCCAACTCTGTTCTCCTTCAATATCGTGCAGGCTCTTCGGGGTCTTTTGCTTCTCCATATAAACCTTAGAATCAGTTTGTCGATAGTGATGAAATAATTTGCTTGAATTTTCAATGAGATTGAGTTGAATCTATAGATCAATTTGGGAAAAAACTAACATCGTGACAATGTTGAATCTCCTTATTTATGAGCATGGAGTATGTTTCCATTTATTTAGTTTTTTGATAGCATTCATCAGAGATTTTTAATTTTCCTCATATAGATCTTCTTATATTTTGTTAGATTTATACCTAAGTATTCCATTTTGGGAGGCGCTAGTGTGAATGGTACCCTGTATCAAAAGTGGGTCATTTTATAGAAAGTAAAAAAGTGTTAGCGAAGGCGGTCATATATGTATGGTATGCAAAGTGTGAGGGCTGGTTTGACTTTGAGGATGATGCAGCTATGTGGTCTTTTTATCCCAAATCCCAGCCCCTTGTCAAGTGCACTGGACACATCCATGTTGTCACACACCCCTAATCAGCTCATGACCTCACTAACCTGCCCCTCCACTTGACTATGTCACTCTCAGGCTCTTCCCCCCAGCAGGAGCCCCAATCCCCACTGTGCAGGCTGTGGATCCCTCCCTGCTTCCTCCCTCCTTCTCCCTGGTACCTTCTTCCTCGTCTCTTCCCCTCTTCCTTCTCCTCCTTTTCCCTGCTACCTCAGGCTCTCTTTAACATGCCACACGGCTTTTGTCTCTCCCCCTGGAGGCTTCTCCCCTTTGCCTTTCCCATGGGATGTCATCCAGTGGCACAGGTAAAAGGCACCACCAACCAAAGGACAGGCAGGTGAGGGAGGGGGACAGAGAGGAGGGAGGGAGACAGGGATGGGGGTGAGGGAGAGAAATGCAGGGGGAGAGAGGGATTCTTAAAGCTTCTGGTCGAAGTGACACACATGTCCCTCCCACATTGATTTGGCCAAGGCACTAGAGCACTCCTGAGTTGAGCAGGTGGGGATACGTGGTCCTCTCCCGGGATGAGAAGCTAATAAAGACAATGGAACCTATCACAACCTCCTTCTTAAAATAGATGTCCTCGATTATCTCAGGGAATGGCTTATTTTTCTCTTTAGTGAAATAGAATTACAAATCGCAAGTGCACGGCCCAGTAGATTTCCACAGAGTGAGCACACCTGGGTGACCTGCCCTCAGCTCAGGAAGCAACCCTGAGCAGAAGACCCCCCCGCCCCCTCCCACTTAAGGCAAGCTTCGCTCTGAAATCCAGCAGATGGCGACTGTAATCAGAGAGACCACTATTCAATATGTCAGGAAAATATAATTAAAAGCAACAGGTTAGAAATGTTGACGGGCCAGCATTGGCAGAACTGCAGTTCTGGAGTAGAAGGGTCTCCGGGGTCTGTGCCTGAGATGGCTTGGTTCTAATTACAACTCCCGCTGGATTCATTTGCATTTGCCCTTTTCATCGTCTATGATTTTGGCTGTTTACGTTGCTTCACGTCCACCCTTTATTCACCAGAAGGAGTCGATCCACCAGAAAAACCAATTTAAAACCCAAAGAGATTAAAGGCATTTACCGTTACCATGTGAATATTTCAATAGCATTGGGAATAAACAGCTTAAGAACTACTCACATTAAAATTAGACAAATACTTTACATTCAGCATTCATTTCCTTGGTCAGATTTTGTGTCGTTTCTATGGAGACGTGCAGCCCTTATGCGAAATGCAGCACCCTTCCTGGTTTATGTACTTTACGCCCAGCTCTGGGGACTTCCGCTAACAGCCGAGCACTTCTTCAGTAAAGCTTTGTCTCTGATGGGTGGCATGCGTTCTCTAGTGCAGCATCATTTAAAGGCACGTCTCATGGTAGGTGAACAGACGTTGTGTCTCCGGGACATCTGCCCAGAATTTTTGGGGGGGAACAGAACAGGGTGTCCCAGATCCCTTCTGGTGCATGGTTTTGTGTCTTTGCAGTAAATAGGAACAGACTTTTCAATGGCCCGCCTCCAGGGAAATTCAGCATCTGTCCCAGTTCTCATTCTACCAGCAAGAACGGCCCTGAATTCCAATGGACTTGTGATCAGAGATTGGAGAGAAAAATCCAAACCATGAACTCCATTTTTGAACCAAGTGAGTATGTTCAAATAATACCTCTGAATATACTTTGCACTCTGTTGCCTCAAAAAGTAGAAATTGGTATCAGGAATGGGACAGTACTCAGTAGACTTTATGAGAATGGGGGCGGGGGGGACCAGCTGTGGGGTCCTGGTGGGAAGGCAGCCCTGAGCCTCCCCAGGCTCAGTCTTGGAAACACAGGTCACCCCAGGGAAGGAGCTGGTGATAGTGACGCCTGTGATCACGAGAGGTTCAGACGGTGGGTCCGCCACAGGGAAGCTTTGGGGACTTAGTAGCAAAGTATGTGAGACGCAGACATGAACCTGCTCATCCTGGGTCAGTGTCAGGTCCTATGAGTCACTCAGCGTGGATACTTTGCTCTGCCAAGCGTGCTTGTAGCACATGCAGACCCATGTCTTTCATACAACGTGGCTCTTAAACGCAAGCTGTCTCCCTTATCTGATGCTCAGCTGCAGAAACGGGGATCTGGTCCATCACTGCAGGAAAACTGTGAGATGCACTGAGAGATGCTGTGTCCTCACACTGCAGTTCAGGGACTATCTAGGGTATAACAATCAAGGGCAACTTTGATTATTCACGATTTCATCCCATGTACTGACTTTAGAACTTTCTTCTGAAAAAGACGTAACTCACCTATTCCATTAAAAAAGTGGACAGTTTTTCTAAAGGGATCTACTGCCTGAGGGATCCCTCTATAGTTCTGGGGTCAGGCCAAGTAATTAGGAACAGGAAGAACTTGTTGGCAGGAATGATCGACACATTCGTAAAGGAGACTTCTATTAACTCTCTGTTTGAGGGACGAAAATGTAGTTAGAACTAACACAGGGCACATACTATGTGTCAGCACTGTTCAAATTACATGCACACAGAAGCCTGTTCTGCAGACAAAGAAATGGGGACACAGAGAGATTAAGCAACTTTCCTGCTGCCCCACAGCTTGTAGACAACAGAGCGGGTGTAGAACCCAGCGTCTGGCTCCAGAATCCGTGGCCTTGACCACTACACATCTGCCTATAGGAGCAGAACCCCAGGTTATTAATTTACAGTGTGAAGCACAACTGCTGATCAAACCAGCTGGTCACCTTGGCCTGACAAAATAGACTCCTCTCCCTAAGGATTCAGAGTGGAGGGTTATGGGATTCTAGGAGTCTCAGTGGAGGTCGCTTTCTAGGAAGCCGCCTCCTTAGCCAGGCTCCCTCTCCCTCCATCTCCCCCGGGACCCTGGGTCGGCTGAGGCCCTCTTGGCTGCCACTGGAGGTACAGAGACCCCCTTTCACAGCCCTGTCCCTGTTGGGTGAGTGGCACCCTCCCAGAGGCACTCTGGACACTGTGCCCACATCTGCCTCAGCTTCAGATCCCCAGCTCACTCATTGCTCACAGCCAAGGAGGCGTCTGAGCCCAGGATGGGTCCCTGTGCTTCTCGTTCCTGTCTCGTCCTGGGGATCCCTGCCCACCCTCTCATCTGCCACGTTCCTGCCTCTCACTCAGAATAGAAGGATGGCACCTAAGTTACCCCCGTGAGTTCAGTTTTCATAGTCTGTAACAATCCAGCCCCATTGTGGTGGACGCTGGAGATTCTGCTATCTTGTTGGTCTGTTGCCCGGCATCCACTGGACAAATGGATGGTCATAGGGAAGTAGGACTGGGAAAATGAGCATTTTGCATTAATCTAAACTGATTCATTAGCCCTGAAGACATCAGGAGTTGATCACATTAAAACAAAGAGTTTAGCAAGTGACAGGAAACCAGCAATATCTGTATGGACATTCCTACGGGCTGATATCCAGGCACCTATGTAAAATTTTCTTAAAACTTCCTCTTATATTAACGTTTGGACCTGGGATTGAATTTGCTCCCACATTTGGCCAAGGTGGGCCATAGGATAGATCATCCAGTCCACCCTCCAACATGAGCTTTCAGCTTTGGGTTCTGGTAAAGGAAGTTGTGCTGAAATCAGCCCCGGAGAAGTGGCCTGGGCGCATTATAAGGACAGAAATGACTCAGGTGTTGCCCACGCTTATTTAATCTGTCCATGAAACGACTTCTGTGAGACCCCTTTGTCATTTTCATTATATCTGACCTTTACGCTAGTGGTAACTGGAAAGGTGACCACAGCTTGCCCAGCAGGGGTACCAGCACCCGACCCAGGGCCTGGATTCAAAGAGTCTCAGATAAGGAAATGGAGACATGGAGATACAGCTTCACATGTGTGATAGCTCGTATAAAGGAACAGAGATGGGAGTGGGCCTAGATGGTGTGGATTCCAATCCCAGCCCCACCGCAATAAAAAAATAACTGTCTTTCTTTGGAAATGGCAAAACTTGAACATGCTGTTGGAAATTTTATACTCAGAGTGGCATGTAATAGAACGTTCGCCAGGACCCTTCCCACCATCCAGAGAGAGCCGATGGCACATTCGAGGGGGTTAACTAAGAGGTGCTTGTCAGGCCCAGGGGAGGAACCTCCTCAAGGCTTTCTCAGAGGCTTCTGGGGCTTTACTGAGAGATTGTATGATGACGCGACATATGTTTCTAGAAATCAAGATAAGAAAAGACTGCATGTGTAGAGTAGGATATGTTATTGGTCAGGATGAAAAGTGATTTATATTCCAATGTATTTAAAAGTAGTGGCTTAGCTGAGTTCACAGGCTCTGTAGTCATTCATTCATTCTCTCTCCCCTTCCCTGCCAGTCCTGGAAAAGCAGCTTGTCTCTCTGTAGCCACAAAACCATCCCGCAGTGGAGCGCAAGGGGCACACTCCCTCCTGCCTGGACCAGCTCACAACCCAGAGGAAAGCACCGTGGGGAACGCAGTCCCGGTATCTGTGGCTTCGCGACCATTGCCAGGTTACCACATCTTCACGAGGAGACACCTAGCACTCAGCAGCTCGTGGAACCCGTCCTGAGCCGAGCTCAGCTTTGGGCTCTGTGATGAGCTCGAACCATCTTATTTAAATGCACAAAAGTGGGGCGTGCCAGGTGGGTTCCCACT
This sequence comes from Phocoena sinus, assembly GCF_008692025.1. Taxonomy (NCBI): domain Eukaryota; kingdom Metazoa; phylum Chordata; class Mammalia; order Artiodactyla; family Phocoenidae; genus Phocoena; species Phocoena sinus. The sequence continues at coordinate 88,352,034 of NC_045776.1, forward strand.
GACACCTGCTGGAGCTCACTCATGTTTGTTCCTCTGCAGAAGCCCCCTCCCTGACACAGAGCGTGGGTTAGAGGCTATTGCTGACCTTGTACGGGGGTGTGTGAGACTGGGTCACAGGCTGTCCAAGCTGGGAGAACTTTCCACAGCAAACACAATCACTGTTAGGGGAATTGCCTGGGAGGATGGGACCGGGATCTTTCAGACACGTTGACGAGCTGAGACTCAAATGGAGAACGATCAATCCTGCCTTGGTGACAGAACTGTAAAGTCTCCGGAGCATCAGGGTCACCTGTTCACAGACTCTTGGCACTTCTCCCAGATTTCACCCTGAAGCTGCATGGATTGGTCTCTCCGTTTCCAGCTCGCCAGCGATGCTTCCCCAGCAGCGCAGATACCAAGCTTGGCAGCATTAGGAACAGCTGACCTGTTTTCAAGGGGGTAGGTTTGCCCACCATCCAAGTAGGGCCTGATGTCTAGGACCTGAGGTTGGCTCACACTTAGAGATCTAGTCTGGTTAGTGATGAGGTGGGACCATGGAATGAAGTGTCACTGAGTCATGATGTCCCCGAGGAAAGCTGGGAGCTACGTGGGTGAGCCACTGCCCTTCTGAGGTCATAGCGGGGTGGCAATTCTGTAGGAGGGGCACATCGCTTCCCAATGACATGGAGAAGTCACTCGTTCCCTTTTATCCTTTCATTTAAACTATTAGTTGAATGACGCTGAGAGACCGGTACCCTGCTTGGCAGTAGTCTCCCTAAAAGAGAGGCTCTGTGATGGCTTCCCCAGCCTCTTCCTAACTCTATTGCAGCAAAACTTGGAAGAGATCAAAATGTGCTTTTTTCCACCTAAGGACTGGTGATGCAACCAGGCAAAATGTTATCAGTCTTCTGGTAGCATCTATAAGGATGCTGTAGCCCTGCCTGAGACTTTACTGTCCATCCAACCAGCCATTCATTAAATGTTGAGCACCTACTGTATACCAGGACCTGAGTGAGAAAAGGGGAGGGAACAGGATGAATGTGGTTAAATTTTTTCCGCAGAATGAAGGGATTTGGTAGCAAAGCTAGAAAGTAAAGTTCTCAAGGATGTAGAAGCCACACGTAAGACGTTCTGATGAGGGAGGACTTCCCCCTGCAGGGAGAGAAGGGGGAAGGCAGTGAAGGATCACTGTGGCCTCTGTTAATGCTCTTGGGTGATGCATCCAAGAGCAGAAATTGAGCACTGCGGGGAGAGTGATGGGACTCAGGGACAAGCCCCCAGACAAGGTCAGGCCAGCATCCTCACAGCCCTGAGGCTAAGAGCAGGGACCCCAGAGCCTGCCTACCTGGGTCCCTCCAGGCTCTGACACTTATTAGAGTTAAGACCCTGGATGAGTCCCTTGGGCACAGAGAAGAAGACGCTGGTGATGGATGAAGTGGTGCTGAGCGTCCCCCACTCCAGCCTCCCTGGAGTCCACAGAGGATGCTTCGGGGTCAACTGGCTGCTGCTTCGCCAGGTCCCCAAGGGACATTGTGAGGTGCACCCCAGTCCAGCTGGACCTTCTCCCTGGGAAGGGGAGGTTCCTGGAATGGGGTATGGGTGCTCCTGTCCTGGACCCCTGAGGGCCTGAGAGGCAATGGACCCTGAATCTCCCCTCCCTGACCGAGTGGCCTGAGGGGAGTCTGCACCACGGAGACCTGACTGCGCAGGCAGAGCCCTGAGTTCTTTAAACAGAGAACAGGACAGTTCAGCCATGCTGGCCTGGAGGACGGGGCCAGGGGCCCAGGAGGAGCTGAGAGCAGAGCAGGCTCCTCACGTGGCGTCAGGTGGGGACCTCCCTGAATGTGCTCCTGGGTCACCTGCTTGCCCTGCGTAAGGTCCAGGGGCCCAGGAACGCACGCCCTCCTAGAGGCGGTACCACAAGCTCCGGTCTTCCTTACAGAGAGACAAAGGTGTCCTTTGATGACACCATCCATGTCAAACATTTGGTTCAGAGCCTCAACTTGAAGGAGAGTCTGACGGGAAAGCACGTGCTGTATTGGGAAGCCCAGGAGAAACGAGTTCTATGGTAAGTCGGTGCCATAGCACCTGCCCACAGGGACACGCCCCCTACATCTGCCCTGTAAGACACTCCGTGCTTCTGTCAGGACTGGCTGCAGAACCATAGGTCACCCCACGACTCACTGGGGTCCGGACCTCCGACTTCTGTGGAAACAACAGCTGGCATATGACGAGTCCAGAGCCAGGGGACGAGAACTGGTCTGAAGCCTTCTAGCACCCTCCTTGCTGCAGAGACGCGCAAACCACCACCTGAGCTGATCTGCCCCAGCCTGGGGGCCCTTGGACCCTCTCGGGGCCTCTCTGGAGGCCTGCGCCCCAGAAACCTCAGGGGGTCCAGTCTGAAGTGCCTCCATCCTAGACCCAGAAGCCGGGGCTCCTGGAGATCCCTGAGTGCTTGTCAGCGTTGAGGGGAGGGTCACCTTGATGCTGCTGCTTCTCTGTCTTCTCACCTTTCCGAAGAAAGGACCAGAAGTTACTGACTCTCAGGCTGCAATTTCTCTCCTTATTTTAAATGAAAGAGTGAAATACTACTTTCTTGGCATTCCTGAAATGCATAATTAGAAGTATAACTGGGTATTTACTCTCTAGATCATCATCCCAGATTTGGACACAAGGGTCTGTGTATCTGCGCTGCCTCTCAAGGACAGACTTAGATGTCGACAGCAAAAATGTTGACGCTCGTTCAGAAAGATGACGTAGACGCCTGAGTGTGAAAGCCCACTCTTGCACTCCTGGACTCTACAGCTGAGACGATTTTATCTGACACCCAGGTGGACCATTGTTCCTAGAAGTGAGAGTCAGGTTAGAGGCCACTGTGCCTGTAAATCACCCGTAAATAGAGGAGCTGACCTTCCACAGCAGTCAGCACTGACGTGAGCGTGCAGATATGGGGAACGCTCATTTTTAAATGTCTCAGCAGGACAAGCGTCAGACTAGCTCTGCATCCCAGTGCTCCTTTCCGATGACAACTTCCCTGCGTGAGGTCTGGGTCTGGTGCACAGTGAGAAGAGGCGTCCCACGTCTGGGCGATTAGATCTGCATGAGTATCTGGACACAGCATCCTGTCGCCCCACGATAAGCTTCACCAGGTGGTGTCAGAGATCGTGGAAGCATGGAAGGGAAGGGCCGTTTGAGGGAACGGTGTGTTTGGACTTAACACTGAGAGGGAGGACGGTTGACACATGGATCTCGTGAAATGCATTAAGTGGCTTGTCTTTGTGACAAATAATAAAAGCAATGACTGTTAAGGAGAGTCCAGCAGCACAAGAGCTACTTAAAATATCATCAAACATTCCTTGTGGGCTCTCCTGGCTGCTGTGGCATAAATGTTTTAAAAAGCAATTTGCATCTCCCTTCTATATGGAACTGCCTGTCTTCTTTTTGTTTTTAAATTTGTATCATCCAATTACTTATGGATCTCACAGACCTCAAATTCTCTTTGTTCGAAATCATCTGAGTTCTCTCCCTAGCCTTATCGGTAATCACCTGTACCCAGCTGAACTCACTCCCTCAAATTCTGCCTCATTCATCTTATCTCTTTAGCCATGCCATTTATTGTATTTTATTAATTAATTTATTATTTATTTTATTAAAATTTTTTAATTGAAGTATAATTGATTTACAATATTATATGTTTCAGGTATACAGTATAGTGATTCATAATTTTTAAAGATTATACTCCATTTACAGTTATAAAATATTCCCTGTGCTGTTCAATATATCCTTCTAGCTTATTTATTTCATACATAGTCGTTTGTACCTCTTAACCCCCTATCCCTATCTGGCCCACACCCTTCCCTCCTGGTAACCATTAATTTGTTCTCTAAATTTGCTTCAATTTTTTGGAGTCCACATATAAGCGATAACATGCAATATTTGTCATTCTCTGTCTGGTATTTCACTAACCTTAATACTCTCCAAGTCCATCCATGTTGTTGCAAAAGGCAAAATTTCATTCTTTTTTATGGCTGAGTATTGTTCCCTTGTACGTATGTATGTATATGTGTGTGTGTGTGTGTGTGTATTTCACATCTTCTTTATCCATTCACGTGGTGCTGGACACTTAGGTTGCTTCCATATCTTGGCTACTGTAAACAGTGCCACTAATGAACCTGGGGGTGCATGTATCTTTTGGAATTAATGTTTTCATTTTCTTTGGATATATACCCAGGAGTGGAATTGCTGGATGACATGGTAGTTCTATCTTTAGTTTTCTAACGGCCCTCCATACCGTTTTCTACAGTGGCTATACCAATTTACATTCCCACCAACAGTGCACAAGCATTCCCTTTCCTCCACATCCTAGTCAACATTTGTTATTTGTTTTTCTTTTCTTTTCTTTTCTTTTTTTTTTTGCGGTACACGGGCCTCTCACTGTTGTGGCCTCTCCCGTTGCAGAGCACAGGCTCCGGATGTGCAGGCTCAGTGGCCATGGCTCACAGGCCCAGCCGCTCCACGGCATGTGGGATCTTCCCGGACCGGGGCACAAACCCGTGTCCTCTGCATCGGCAGGCGGACTCTCAACCACTGCTCTACCAGGGAAGCCCTTTAATCCATTTTGAGTTTATTTTTGTATATGGTATTAGAGAACGTTCTAATTTCATTCTTTTACATGTAGCTGTCCAGTTTTCCCAGCACTACTTGTTGAAGAGACTATTTCTCCACTGTGTATTCTTGCCTGATTTGTCATAGATTAATTGACTGTGTGTGGGTTTATTTCTGGGTTCTCTGTTCTGTTCCATTCATCTATGTGTCTGTTTTTTGTACCAGTACCATACTTTTTTGATTACTGTAACTTTGTAGTATAGTCTGAAGTCAGGGGGCATGATTCCTCCAGCTCTGTTCTTCGTCCCCAAGATTGTTTTGGCTCTTAGGGGTCTTTTTGTGTTTCCATACAAATTTAAAAATTATTTTTTCTAGTTCTATGAAAAATGCCCTTGGTATTTTGATAGGGATTGCATTGAATCTATAGATTTTCTTGAGTAGTGTGATCATTTTAACACTATTAATTGTTCCAATCCAAGAGCATGGGCTATCTTTCCATCTATTTATGTTGTCTTCAGTTTCCTTCATCAGTGTTTTATAGTTGTTCAAGTACAGGTCTTTCACCTCTTTAGGTAGATTTATTCCTAGGCATTTTATTCTTTTTGATGAGATGGTGAATGAGATTGTTTTCTTAATTTCCCTTTCCAATAGTTCATTGTTAGTGTATAGAAGGGCAACATATTTCCGTAAATTGATTTTGTGTCCTGCAACTTTACCAACCTCATTGCTGATCTCTAGTAGCTTTTTGGTGGTGTCTTTAGGATTTTCTAAGTATAGTATCCTGTCATCTTCAAACAGTGACAGTTTTACTTCATCCTTTCCAACTTGGATTCCTTTTATTTCTTTTTCTTGTTTTATTGCTCTGGCTAGGACTGTCAAGACTATGTTGAATAAAAGTGGTGAGAGCGGGCCTTCTTGTCTTGTTCCTGATGTTAGAGGGAATGCTTTCAGCTTTTTACCATTAAGTGATATTAGATGCGGGCTTATCATGTATCACCTTTATTATGTTGAGGTAGGTTCCCTCTATACCCACTTCCTGGAGAGTTTTTATCATAATTGGATGTTGAATTTTGTCAAAAGCTTTTGCTGCATCCGTTGAGATGATCATATGGTTTTTATTCTTCAATTCTCATTGGTGGTTGTTCTGTAAATAGTTGCAATTCTGGTGTACCCATGAGAGGTGAGCTCAGAGTTCTTCTACTATACCAGCTTGGCCAATCTCCTTGAATGATTTAATTACAAATGGAAAGGGCCCATATGGCTTGGAAACATCCTCTGGGCCCACCCCTGGGGCAGTGACTCTGCCCCCCAAAGTCCATTTCTCTTCTTTGTGCTGTAGCTAAGAACAGCCAAGGTTTAGCTGGGCACATGTCTCCCACAATAGAGTACAATTCCCAGTGAGACATGGTCACACGATCAAGTTCTGGCCAATGGGGTGAGAAAGGAAATAAGTTCTACTTCCAGCTTCTCTCTAAATTCTATCCTCCCTTCCGCTCTTGTTTCCCAGATGGGAGTGGATGAGTATATGCCATCCTGGATCGTGAGGATGGAGGAACAGCAGGTCTCTGACAGCTGGTCTGAGTGGCTAAGACACTGTGATGGCCCTACACCCCTTGGGCAGTGTGTGGGGACACTGGCTACAGGGCCCTGGCCATCTCAGGCTCACCCCGTCCAGCTGCCCAGGGCAGAGAGAGGGGGCCAGGACAAGGTTTAGCATCCACCTGGGACCCACCTCCTTCTGCTACTTTCTCTTCATCCTCCACACCCCACTCTGCTGCCCTGGGAAAAAAGGAAGAGCCCCCTAACCCCCCTTCCAGGCTTCCCAGCCAAGGAGTTAAAGAGAACCTAGGACAGACCTCATGGATGGATTAGAAATCCAGCAATGAGTCCCTGCCACACTGATGGGAAATTCTGCCAACTGCGAAATCTCAGGGGCTGAGGGGATAAGCCTGACCAACAAGAGATGCCCTTGTGTCCATGGCATCTATAGGCATTTCCTCCAGAGGAAGGGGGCAGGGGCCCCTGTAGGGTCTGCTAAGTGAGGGAGGACGTACCCCTGCTGTCCCAACAAATCTGCCCTCGGCCTCCACAGGGATCAGAGCAACCCTCTCTGGGGCTCTTCCTCTTCGCTCAAGTTAATGGTCTCCCACTGGGCAGTGACCCTGCAGCCTTTCAACAGCTGGAACCAGCAGCTGCTCCAGATTCACAAAAGGGCAGTTATGTTCCTGCAGTTTCCGCATGAGCTATGTGTCCAGGAGGCTGGGATGGGCTCTTGTCCAGGGAGCTGGGGTTCTGAGCTAGACACGCTCTGTCACAATGCCTGGCTCAGGATAAAAGCACATTAAGTGTGGATCTCAGTCTACCGTCTTAGGTGTGCTAGAAAATAACATTTAGGGTTGCCTTTCCGTAACTGAAGCTCATTTCTATTTGAGGCCCCCCTTTGTGCCTTTGGTGGAGATGTCATCTCAGCCCATTCAGGCACCCGCGCCCTCTTCCCTGGTGCTCTAAGTTCTGTAAAGGTGAGGTGGGCAACTTTTTTTCTTATTTATATACAAGACCTTTTAAGTACATTGATGTGTTTGGCAAATTTCCAGATATATGATTATGAGCCATATCAGAACATGTGAGCCCCCTCCCCTGCATCCAGGGTGTCCTGGGGGATGGGCAGCGGCAGCAAAGGTGGCCGGGTCCCACCCTGACCTCCGTGCTCCCAACCGTTCAGTGCTCGCCCCAGGATCTGTTACATACACTCACTTTCTGCCTCGTCAGCCCAAGTCACCATCTGAGATGCTGACTGGTGTGTGGGCCACGTGGCGCTGTGACCCTGTGGGAGGGGCGTCTGGCCTCACTGGGATGTCATCACTCCCATGAGGTCCTCAGACGTCGGTCCTTGCAGGTCTCTGTGATTCCTCCTCCCCCGGGGCCTCTCCAGGATCTCTCTGCCCCTCCCACATGATCCCAGGAGACTGGGTGTCTCCAGCTGCTCCCACCCCCTCCGAGGAGGCCTGGGGACCCCGTGACCAGACTCATGACTCTGTCTGGATGCTCCGCAAGGAGCTACTCTTCTGCTGCCCATAAAGTTGCCCACTGAGCTGGGGCCTGGGTCAGTGCGGGGGGCAACTCAGCCCCAGGTCGGTGCTGGGTCACCCCAGAGCGGTCTCCAGGGCTGGTAATTCCACTATGGGAAGGTCCCCAATACCCTGTTGGCAGGATAATACTGTGAAGAAATGACTGATGTTTTCTAGGCTTGGGCTTCTCCTTTACCACCTGGTCATTGCCCTGGAGGCTTCTGCTCCAGAGGAAGTACTGTGGGAGAAACAGAGAACAAAGGAATAATATTATTTTTTAAGGGGGTTTTCTCAAATACATTGTCCTGCTGTGACACAGAGAAACTTGGGAGAATATCTTGAGTCGGTTGCTTCCCAGCCCAAAATATATAAAGATTGTCTCTGGGTTAGAGAAGAGAAATAATCCAGAAGAAAGAGGAGAGGCACAAGAAGGGGCCTTGCACCCATCACCTCCCTGAAGTCAGCTCTGAAATGGGGAGTGCCAGTCACCCCGATAAATTTGGGGTCTGAACACAGAAAGGACTTGGGTTTGCTTCCTGCCTGGGATTCTGGAAGCAGTGACCTCACAGGACCCCACATGACCAGAGTGAGGTCAGGGAGAGGGGAGGTGGCTGGTGGGGCCTCAGGGCAGAGGGGACCCAAGGGAGACCCTTTGGGTTCTCACATCCTGGTATGTAGAGAAGAACGCAGTACATCCAGGTCCCACAGAGGATGAAGTCCTACAGCAAAGGAAGGGACAGGGCACGAGGAGAGCTGTGCTGGGTCAGGGAGTGTGACACCAGGCACACTGAGCATTGTAGGAACAGACTCTGAATGAAGAAGCATAACTGAGCAGAAGCCTATGGGGCCTTCCCAGGACAGACCCCTTCCCCCACAATGTTCTTCACCTGCCTCTTGTCTGTAGAAAAACTTTAGCTAAAGAATACATTTAATCAAAGAAGTGAGAAAACGCAGAATGAAAGGAAAACAAACAAGACAAAATAATAATAGTTTAGCCATTAAAGTCAAGGACCTTCGTGCTTCCTCATGGGCTATCAATAATATTCTGAGCCATAATCCTTTGAGCTGCTTTTCAGATACTGAAACCCCCACCAGGTGGAAGAAGCTAACTGAATGCTGCCCACAAGCATGTAAACCCCCAGGCCAGTTGGAACCAGAAAGACTAGCTAACCAGGGATTTATGGCTCAGATAATGTCCCAACCACAAGCGAGACATTATGGCTACTTGAAACCACATGATGGAGACAATCATCTCTGGAAATAGAAAGTTAACTCCCTCTCTAGCATATAGCCCTTTCCTCTTTTCCCTGTATAATCTCTGAGCAAAACCTGGGGAGTGGATAATTGATTCTTTGGGACACGAGTCCACCTTCTCCCCAGAATTGCTGGCTTCCTCAATAAAGCTATCTTTCCTTTTACCCAACACTTGACTCTCAGTATTGGATTCTTGAGGAAAGGGCAGTCAAACCTTAGCTCAGTAATAGGTGTGCTTGATCAGAAGCATGAGAAGTGACAGCTGAGCGTCCCACCCTGACTGCACATGAACCAGTAACTCAGAGGCACATGAGATGGGAGGGAGAAAATCCTCAATTGTCTAGAAAAAGTATCTACCACTCTGAATTGATGCAATTCACCTGGAAACGAATCTATTGTGTTTTACCATTAGGCACAGAGAGGGCTCTAGAGAGAAACTATACTTAGTTATAAAAGAATCAAGTTATTTTACACACTTTGGTTGAAATCTGTGCCATTTGAGAGGGTTTTGGGAGAAGGGTTATGTGCAGCATAACAAATGTGAACTTTGCTTTAGAGCCCAGGAGGAACAAAACCAATTTTGGTTTCTTAACCAGGAAGTAGGGTTTGCCCAGGGCTGAGGAGGCTGTTCTGGGTCTGACACCATCTTGAATCTGGAGGGCGGGTTCAGGGGGGACCTTCAGCCACTTCAGGGTGGTCAAAGGGGCTACTCACCCAAGTCCTGGGAGTAGCTGAGCAGGGAGGAGATGGAAGAAGCAGAGGAGAGATGGAGGAAAGAGGAGAAAGAGAGAAAAGGAGGAAGAGAGACAGCTGGGCTGGGAGGAGGGGCGTTGGGTTGGGGAGACACAGGTGAGGTCCCGACCCTTTCCTTGGCCTCCTGACTTGGGAGCAGCTGCTTCCCTACCATGTGGGAGCAGGGAGGACAGTTCAGATCGGAGGAGGAAAACTTGGCAGAGCTTCTCCGTCAGACTCACGAAAGGTGTTGTCCTCTGTTGGTTCCTGCACGCACTCAGGGGAGTTTCATCGGCATCCACTATGTCCCTGATGTTGCTGATAAATGACGGTCAAGGCTGACGTGGTCCCTGCCCTCTTAGGAAACAGACAGCGAACAAAAAAATGAGAAGGAAGCCAAGACGCTTTTAGATAGTGATGGCTGCTACAACAGGAAAAGGACAGTGGTGAGACGGAGAATAAGGTGGGGACCACTTCCACGGGGTCAGAGGAGGTCTCTGTGAACTGACTTTGGTGCTGAGAATGGAAGCAGAGAAGGCACCAGCCATGTCAATGTATCAGGAGGAAAGTTCTAGACAGAGGGAAGAGCAAATGCAAAGTTCCATGAGATAAAGTGCGGAGATTTTGACAAACTGAGGGAACTTGCGTGCCACAAAACCATGTGACCACTGAGCATGTCCCATGAGGTCAGATTGGAGCAGGTGGTGGGTCTGGGTCAGTTTCCACGTCAGGGATCGAGCTGGAGTGTGAGGCTTCTCCTAACTGCAGGGCGAGTCACAGGAGGAGTTTGTCTCCACAGACCCAGACCCAGACCCCACAGTCTTCTCCTAGAAGCTGTTTTCTACCACCTCCCGGGGCATCCATTGTGTCCTCCCGCTTCAGTGGTCCTTCTCTGGAAAATGTCCTTCCCTCTGGGGCCAGCTGCCCATCCACCTTATAGATGTACTTGCAGGTCTCTGGGTGACCTGAGAATTTGCAGGAAATTTTCAAGATCCTCTGGCTACCAGTGAAGCCTGGAGAAATGATGACCAGAAAGCAGCTCAGAGGGAGACCTGGGCTTGATGGGCCCTGGGAGGAACCTGTGAGGAACTGCAGTCTTCACCTCGGTCTGTCCTCACCAACGTCCCCCCTGACTAGGTTTGTTCCCAGAAGGCAGAGTCCATGCCTGAGGGCTGGTGCTTTGGACTATGTGACTGGGGCAAAGGATGACACTTCACAGAGCTCCAATCTTTCTATTTATTAAATGGTGGAAATAATATGGAAAGTGAGAAGACTATTGGGTGTGGCGGAGGCTGCTAGTCAGCCCCCAGTAACCATTCTTCACATCCCCCATAGTCATAAAATATTTATCTGGATACATGGCTGTCTAGAATTCATACTACATTTTCAGCGTTCACTTCAGCCATGCATGGCCCACGTGATTAATTTCTGCCCAGTAGTTTATGAAGAGCAGTAATATACCCTTAAGGAGAAGGGTCATGTCTTGTTTCTAAAATGCTGCAAAGAGCGTCATTCCCACATCAGCAACAATAAAAAGCCAGATTATCTATCAAATCATAACTTTTCTTGAACTCATTAGAGAACGGAGGTTGCAGGGCAACCAACTAACCTGAAGCTAAGGAGGACGGTTCCTTCAAGGAGAGATGAGCTTACCTGAACACAGAGTGGGAGCTACACAGGATTTTCACAGAGTTAGTGAAGGACATTTCAGCTAAAACATTTAACAAGTTTCTAATGCTCTGTAAAGGCTAGTCTGTGAGTTTGAGATCCTGGGAGCTGTAGACATGTGGGGAGTCTTGTAGTCACTTCTCCATATGTCACGTCACAAGCTCAGTAGAAAGACTGGAGGTGCCCTCTGCGGTGCTGGCCCGGGTGGTGGCACAGTTGTCACTGCAGGAGAGGAGTGAAACCCTTCCCAGATGCTTCTTCTCTCTCACCCATGGAGAAAAAAACCTTATGCCACTGGGCTAAGAGTGGCAAGCTCAGTTACACTCAGGGTACAGGTGAAGACCCATTGTGACCGGAGGAAGAGAACAGAAAAATACCCTCCCAAAGGAGAGGTTCAAACAAAGAAACAAACAAATCCTAGGCCTGGATCATAAGATGCTTTCTGCCAAGGGAGGGCAAGAAACTCTCTCACAAAAGACCTGAAAGACTAGGCAGATTTGCCGCTACAGCAGAGGAGGTGCAGGATTGCGGCAAAAGCCTCACGTTCTAGACCCCATGGTACAGTTGACAAACGAGGACAACAGAGAATGTCCCACCACATCCCCTGTCATAAGGCTGGCAGGCATTGGGTAACTAGTAAGTGCAGATTGGCCCTGGCAGAAGGGCAAGGATGGAGAGAGAAACTCTCTCTGAGCACAAGCTGAGAGACAAATCCTAGAGCTCAGAGTGAAACAGGAACGTTGAGAACAAACCTGCAGTGACTTGGTCCCCATCCTAGGTACGAGTAACGCTAGAAGAATTGGAAGCCAGTGGTACACGGAGGGTAGCCTTAGAACAACGTTCAAACCCAGTTCAACGCCTGTCTAGATTCACTCACCCCCACACCAAAGTAAAAGAAGCGGCATGCACATTTCCAGGTATAAATAATATTTATCTAAACGTATACTCTCCTTACTGATGTCCAGCTTTCATTGAAAAATAACAAGACACGGGAGAAGGCAAAAAAACCCAACCAAACTAAAAACCAATCCACCATTAAGAGGCAAAGCAATCAACAGAACCGCACTCAGATACAACAAGATGTTGGAACTGAAACCGTGCACCTCAGCTTGGGACCTGAACCCACGTGATGGGGCTCAAACCCGGCCAAAACCCACCATCTCCCAACTGAGATCACACAGCTGGTTTCAGGGCTTAATGAAGCTCAGGTTCTTGATGTCTCATCACAGAAAGAATTCAGTGAGAGGCAAAGTGATCGGTTAGAAGTGGATTTAGAGAGAAACACACTCCACAGAGAGTGTTGGTCAACTCAGAAGGGGAGAAAGGCACCAGGGTACAGGGTTGTCAGCTTTTATAGGGGTGGGTGATTTCATAGGCTAATGAGTGGGAGGAGTATTCCTTCTATTTCGGGAAGGGGCGGGGATTTCCAGGAATTGGGCCACCGCCCCCTTTTTGATCCTTCTGGGAACTGTCATGGCGCCTGTGGGTGTGTCATTTAGCTTGCGGATGTGTTACAGTGAGCATTTACTGAGGCTCAAGGTCTAGTGGAAAAAGTCGACTTGTCTGCCACCTTGGACCCACTTGGTTCTAATCAGTTTATGTCATGGCCTTGGGCTATGTTATTCTTTCAGAGGTTGTGCCCTGCCCCCTTCCCTCCTGTTGCAGAACTGTCGATCAAGGAATTTACAATGACCATGATTAATATGTTAAAGGCTCTAATGGAAAATATAGAGAACATGCATGAACAGATGGGAGATCTCCACAGGGAGATGGAAACTGTAATAAAGAATCAATGCTCATACAAAACAACCCCAAAAAACCGTAGTAATAGAGACGAGAAAAGGCTTTCAGAGATGTATCAGTAAACTTGACACAGCTAAGGAAGAAATAAGTCAATAGACGTTAAACAAACTGAAACACAAAGAGAACAAAAAGTATAAAAATTCCTTTGCTCCAGAGAAGGACTCAGCGAACTCTGAATTCACGTGAAAAGTATTATTCTATTTTGTTTGTACTGTGCTCCAGACGTTGGCCGATTTAATTTAAAATAATTATAAATGATACTGGGAAGAAGCATGACATGGGGAAAAAGAGCAAGGACTTGAATCAGCCTGTCATTGATGCAAGTGGTGACTCTGCAGTTTCCTAGCTGTGGACCATGGGTAAGTACCTTAACCTCTCTGAGCCTTGTTTTCTTCATCTGTAAAATGGAGACAATCATAGCCATATCTCATTGGGATGTTATGGGGATAAAATGATCATAGTTGTACCTAGCAGGTGTTTGGCACATAGTAGGGGCCTGATGATATATGGTGATTATTATTTTTCAGCAAGGATTCTCCATGCCTCTCTCCCTTTCTTTCAAGTCTGAATAACCTTCAATTATTTTAGATCTTTATAGATAACCAGTGGCCAGTATAGAAATCTTCTAGAAGAGCAATGCCTCCTGAGAGAGCAAAGAAACTAGAAAGGGGAAAAGTTTAGCAATCAAAAGATCAATAATAACGATAAGTAACATGTACTGAGTGCTTACCACGTCTCAGGCTTGGTGCTAAACTTCGTATGTATACTGACTTATCTCCTCTACTCTATGTGGTGTGTCCTTTCATCATTCCGAGAACACAGATGAGGAGACTGAAGTTCAGAGATTAAGTGACTTTATCAAAGCCACACCGTTGGTGATGACTCCAGGCTCTGCACAGCTCACCACCATGTGATAACCCTTCCCAGGGAAGCACAAAATTATTTTAGAGAAGAATCCAGGAAGGCTGAAGGTGGATATACACAAAGAACATGGCAGAGTTGAAATCTGTGAAGCTTTTGAGACCCACGATGGGCTGAAATATAATAGAAGAGAGAAAAAATGTCTTATGATTTTGACAATGATAGAAAAAACAAAAGACACATGAATGGTGACATATCTTTTCATGTTAACCTTCCTTGAGAGAAAAATTTCCTGTATAAAACAAGAAAAAAAACAATAAAAGAGGATAAAAAAGTAAATTGCATTTCGACATTTCTCAAGAAACAAGCTTTGTGAAACTGACATTGCAGTAAGGTTTTAGGATTATACACAAGGGTGGTATATGAATGTCTGTTGCTATTTGAATCCTCAGAAATGTCATAATATAAATTCAGTTACGAAACTAAGGCTGATTACCTGTACAGTAGACCTGGGATAGGAGCCTCAAGGAAGCCTGCTAAGTACAGGGTGATGGAGTTGAAATTGTTTTGCTTTCAACCCCCTTTGTATCTCTGACATTAACGTGCTACACTTGACCTGCTCAGGAAGAACTGAAACAGGAGGTTAGGGGGTAGGGCACAAATTTAAAGGAATGACATAGCCTGAGGACATGACATGAACTGGTTAGAACCAAGTGGGTCCAAGGTGGCAGACAAGTCGACTTTTTCCACTAGACCTTGAGCCTCAGTAAATGCTCACTGTAACACATCCGCAAGCTAAATGACACACCCACAGGCGCCATGACAGTTCCCAGAAGGATCAAAAAGGGGGCGGTGGCCCAATTCCTGGAAATCCCCGCCCCTTCCCGAAATAGAAGGAATACTCCTCCCACTCATTAGCCTATGAAATCACCCACCCCTATAAAAGCTGACAGCCCCAGACCCTGGTGCCTTTCTCCCCTTCTGAGATGGCCCACTCCCTGTGGAGTGTGTTTCTCTCTAAATAAATCCACTTCTAACCGATCACTTTGCCTCTCACTGAATTCTTTCTGCAATGAGACATCAAGAACCTGAGCTTCATTAAGTCCTGAAACCAGGTGTGTGATCTCAGTTGGAAGACCGTGGGTTTTGGCCGGGTTTGAGCCCCATCACGTGGGTTCAAGTCCCAAGCTGAGGTGCACGGTTTCAGAATGAGTCACTGAGGAAACCAGCCTCCCACTCAGTGTGAGGGCCCTGGACACACATAAGGTCCTGTGTCCCCTCTGCCTCCCCACCACCGAGTGCTCAGAGCTGAGCTGGGGGCCGGGGGTGTCAGTGTCAGTGTGTCGTTCTCACGGGCATCAGTGCAGCATCAGCGCACCTGCCCCAGGACCATCTTTGCAGCAGCTCTTCCACTGTGGGGTCAGATATTTACAGCACTTGAATAAACAGTGGACAAAGTCCTTCATTCTTTACACTGCTGAGGACCTCATGGGAGCACCACCTGGAGATTAAAACGTGCGCGGACCCCCTGACTTATGGGCAGAGTCGTCAGACCTGGAGCAAGGGATGGTGGTGCTTTGCCTGGGGTACCCTCGACCACTGCAGAGAGCCCCACCTGTGTGCTCCCTCCACGCTGTCTCACACCCAACTGCACACCTGTCCAAGTACAGACAGCTGGGCCTCCTGGCCAGTACTGTGGCGGGGTGGGGGGGCTCCTGGGGGTTCTCAGCAAGGAGAAGGGGAGCTGGTTGTGAGAGAGATGGGAGAAGAGCGGGCGTGGGGAAGCAGGCGGGGATGGAGTGTGCTCGCAGGAGCGAACAGTTCCCACATTAGGCCATCAACACAGTCTCTCACCACGAATCTCACGCTGGGCCACGAACGCCTTCATCCACTCCGGCTGTTTCCACTGGTCCCTCCCAGAGAGGAGCTGGGAGCCCTGTGCTCAGATTTCGGGCAGGGCCTGGCTGCTGGTTCTTTTGCCCCATGTGGCCTTTGCTGGGGTCACTCAGCTGCACCCAGCTGGCGGCTGGGCTGAGCTGGAAGGTTCTAGGAGGTTCTTAGGTACCTGCCACGTTGTTTCAGCACCACTGAAAACAGCCCAGGTAAATCCACCACCAAGAACACAAAAGGTTCCATAGAGACCATTCTGCTACCAAGAGGAGCATTTGGGCGAGGCATCTATCAAGTGAGTGAAGGCTGTCAGGTGTAGGTTCCTTCTTGTCTGAAGGATGGTTCTGACCCACAGGGCTTGGGGCTGTTTCTCCTTGAAGTCCGGGCAGCCAGGATCTCGGGTGATGGATCACTCTGAGCTTGAACTTGAGACTTTGATGAAACTTGTCACATCTCCAGCCCATGGCGCCCTTCCTCCTTCACTTGTCTTGATCTCAGCTGGAAGAAGGGAGACTTGAGACATTCTGAACCTGCAGTGTTTGCTTTGCTAATTCCCAAGAAAAGGGAGCCAGAAACACTCATTTTGGGGGAATTTAGGAAGTCTGGCTGTTGGCTCCGTCTAATGCCCAAAGCTCATTGTGAGTCTGATGAGGTGACAGGTTCGCACAGGTGACCACGGACCAGCCGCTCCAACCCTCCCCTGGCGCCCCGTCCCTCCTGCCCTGCAGAGACCTGGGCCTCTGCCTCCCCTCCACGGGCTTCTCATCAGCAGTGCCTGAGAAACGTCCATCCACACTGAACACGTTATTTCTCTGCCACACTCACCCCTTAGCTACAGGCTACACTTCGTTCTCCACCCACAGAGGACCTTCCAGGGAAATGCGTGCCGCAGGAGAAGGGTTTCACGTAGCATCTAAAGTGTGTCTCCTCCTGGTGTTCCTGTCGCTGTGGTCACCCCACCCGCCCAGGTGGGCTGCGTCCAGGGGCTCAGGGGAGCATCGCAAGCGGTGCCCCATCCACGTTCCCAACCTCCTCCTAATAGACCACCCCCACCATGTTTAGGAACAAACCCCATGGGGCATACTGAGAGTAAGAATTACTTGTTATTTATCTGAAATTAAATTTTCTAAATGTGACAATTCTACCTGGAAAGACTTGGGTATATGTGCCTGTGATGTCCAGCTGTGTGTTTAGACGTGTACTTTGGATCCTGACCTACGTGTGTCTTTATAGAAGAGGTTTCTGTAAAGTGAACTACCACTCCCCAGCCAGGGGTCTTCTCCTAGCCCAGGGTCTCTGGTTGGCAGGTGTGAGGGACTCTGTGGTCTGTGGGGAGAGCAGGTGGTAGGGGGGTCATGCTGTCCTCTGTCTTCCAGTACACACCTGGGGAGATGCTGACACGGGTCCATGAGGGAAGTGTAAGAGGATGTTCTCTGAGCGTGTGTGTGGTGGCCGGGAGTCGGAGGCTGCCTGGGAACGTGGAGGGAAAACATGGTGGGTGCCTGCCCCCAAGCAGGATGCAGCCCGAAAAACGATGGAGTCACTGTGCACTTAGCGACGTGAGCATCTGGTCACAACATAATTATTTGTAAAAATAAAGTGTCATAAACAGAATGAAAATATATGCCCACAAAACAGCAGTGGACGTTTTACAAGAACACATTCAAGTCAAAAGATAGTCATTAAACACAGTTCAAGGATGTCCTAGGAGTGAGATCTTAGGAAAGAGTCTCAGTAAACACACTCAAATCAATAACATAAAAGTTCGATGAACATTAAATACCAGCAAACACAATTTTGTGATTTCCTAAGAGCAGAAGAGGAATGGATTGAAGGGGATAAAGAAACAATCAAACCAGACGGAATCCACCTGCAGAAAATGACACGGGATCTGTGTAGCGGGATTAGTTCACCACATTTGCCTTGAGGTCCGATAAAGAAGGTGAAGATGGAAGCAGTGAAAGAGGGGCTGTGAGACCAACGGAGGCCCCTCCAAAGTGGACATCATTCTTTTTATCCCCCATCAGCACAAGAGAACAGTGGAGGCCCCCCCACCTCAGGCCTGCCCCGCCCTTCCACCCTGGCCCCGCCCCTCAGGCCTGCCCCGCCCCCAGCCTGGCCCCGCCCTCATCCCCCCACCTGGGCCTTCCCCACCTTGCACACAGCACACCTGCCATGAGCTCAAATGGTCTGGCGATGGGTGGGATGGCCTCTCCTTTGCGGGGTGCAGTCCGGAGCCTTCACAACCCTGGGTCTGCACAGGCCTGAACAGGGGGTCCGAGGCTCCTTCACTGGTGCAAACCCAGACCCTGTGGAGGTGGGCGGGTGTGCAGCTCTAGGACCCCGGGCATTTGCTCCCTGTGTCCACTTCCCCGCTGTCCTTCCTCCCGTCCACCTGTAGGGAGCCCCGGGAAGACCAACGTCGTCCTGTCCCCCTCCTGGGGAGGAGCCTACAGGGATGGGGGTCCCACAGTTCCCTCCCCAACGCCCCCAGCCCTGCGCAGGCCTTCGTGCAGGGAAACATCAGGACATCGACATTCTGTGTGCAGAGACCATTCTGTGGAGACTGTAAAAATGACGGATGGTGGTTGAAGCCAGGTCAGTGGTGTCAGCGATGTTTTTCTGCATTTCTCATTGTGTTTCAATTTTGCCTCAAATACAAAGAGTTTAGAGTCAGGATAATAGGTCCCCATCTGCGGAGGTGGCCTTGAGAGAAGGCGAGGGGTCGGCAGGGGTGGGCGCTGGACTGGAGGCAACTCCCTCTCCAGGTTTCCAGGGTGGACGGTGCTGCGGGAGTGGTGGCGCCACTGAACCTCAGGCGTTCCTTCTGTACAGCCAGTCCGGCAGGGTTCACCTCCCGGGGCTCTGGGTGTCATGTCCTAAGCTCTGTGGAATGTGTCCACTTTCATCCATCTGCACTGCTACCCTCCCAAGCGCTGTCACCTTTGTCAGGTTACCTGACTTCCGCCCACACCCAGCCCATTCTCTGCTCGGCCAGAGTCATCTTTAAAGACTGAACTGAATAAAGTCATGTCCTCGCTTAAAATCCCTTCGGTGGTTTCCCTCCGCTGCCAATCTCAAACGCGGTAAAGGCAGGATCTAGGCAGAAAAGTGGAGACTGGGTCACACCCGCGGTGGCAGAGCTGGGAGGGCAGGGGG
Organism: Phocoena sinus; assembly: GCF_008692025.1. Lineage (NCBI taxonomy): Eukaryota > Metazoa > Chordata > Mammalia > Artiodactyla > Phocoenidae > Phocoena > Phocoena sinus. The sequence goes on from NC_045776.1 coordinate 88,371,053, forward strand.
TGGCTCGGGCTGGAGGGGCAGAGACCGTGGGTGATGGCAGAGAAGAGCCGCCGCAGGGCCAGCTCCGCGCAGCTCCCGGGGCCGGGGGCCAGGGGGGCGGGGCCCAGGAGCAGCCTGGGCGCGGGACCACCGCCCACCGTGGAAGGACCCCTGGGGACCCCAGCACTGCGGCGGACGGCACCAGCAGGGATGGGAGCCCGAGGATGGGGCTCTGCAGGGCAGCTGGGGGAGCTGGAGGGAGACCTCCTTGCTCAGGGGCCCCTCCCACCTCGGATCCCGCGGAGCCCCTGTGGTCAGGAGCTGGCAGGGACCTGCGCAGGGGAGCGCGTCCATAGACCCCCCAGCCCAGGATGCAGAGCAGAGCAGGATGGGGGCTGGGGAGCTGTGTCAGCAGGACCTCCAAGTACTGAGGCCGACAGGGGCCTGGGATGCCCCCCGCCCCCTCCCCAGCATGGGCTGTGGTCCGGCCTCGCTGGACCCTGTGTGTCCCCAGTCACCGTGTCCCTCCCCCTCAGGCCCTGGCCTCCTGCCCCTCTGCCCTCAAGCCTGCCCTGCTGTCCTGGTGGCCCTTCCCCAGCCCTCCTATCTCTGCTCCAGCCTCCCTCCCCCGGGAAGGGCTCCTGCCCTGTGTCCCTGAGGTCACGTCCCCCGGGCTGTCCCCTCCTTCATCCCACTCAGCACAGCTGACAAGGTAACCTCTGGTCCATACTGTCCCCTCTAGACGCAGTGCTTGTGTTCAGGGACCACCCTTCCCTGCTGCCTTGCGTGCAGTAGGTGCTCATTAAATACTTGTTGGGTGAATGGGTAGTGGGTTACCGGGGTCTTAGAGCTGGGAGAGGGATCTGGGTCTGGCTGGGGCACCTGCAGCAGCCCCGGTGCCACCCTGGGTGGTCCCTGCGGGGAGCCAGCCCTGGCTACGCAGAGAGCCGCCTATGACAGGAAAGGAATAGACAGAGGGGCCGGCGCTGCTCAGGAAGCCAAGAACCAGAGTAACACTGCAGAGGCGTTCCTGCTGCGGGGAGTCCCGCCCAGCACCCGCGGCCAGTAGCTCGTGGGCACCGTCGTGACGAGTGTGAAAGTGGACCCTGCTCTTCCTAACGTGCCTGGGGGCTGCCAGGGAAGTGGGGGGCATGGGGCTGGTGGCAGGAAGCGTCTGGTCCACAGAGGACAGAGGATGGAGGGGGTCATCCATAGGTTACCCTCCCTCAGCCCTGGACAGGAGGGAACAGTGACGGGTGTCGTCCCCTCACCCCTCTCCAGCCCCATCCCACTAGGGAGGTCTGATCCGCGCTCCCCAGGTCCCCTGCTGCCATCCTGGTCCAGGCAGCCGTCCCTTCCCACCTGGACGACCACAGTGGCCTCGCTGTGTAGTCGAGGCTGTCACACGTCCACGTCAAGTTGTGTGAGTTCAGATACGTGCCCTTGGGAAGAACCCAAGACGCAGGTGCCGGTGGGGACGCTGCCCCGAGGGTGAGGGAGGGCTGCCTGGGAGGCTTGCTGTGTATCCTCATACGCTCCTACTGAGACGCGAATGGCTCCTCCCTTACGTGGTGGATTCGTGCGCCGTGTGGGCTGCGTCCTGGCACAGAGCGTGCTTGGGCAGAAGTGCCTTTACAAACCTCTGAGATCAGCCATGAAACCCAATACCCAACAGCTTTGCAAAACGCGTACAGAATAGATGCAAATGTATTCAGAATGCAAAATACGTACTGAAATGAACAGCGTGTCATAAATAGTACATGTGTACATTTAATTTTACAGCTCAATTTGAATTATTTTTTCCTGGCAAAATGCATATATTTGAATTCTTAGGAATTAAACGTGGATTTGGTGAGAAGGTAGTGGTTCAATCTCAGAAAGGCCAGCAGAGAACAGGCTCCACTTCACACAGCGCAGACACAGCCCGGCAGGTGCACATCTCACATCAGGCATGGGAACCGGTGACGCTGTCACCTGGCCCGGCGGCTCCACGGAGGAAGCCTGTTTGCTGGGTTCAGAGATCAGAGCAGAGTCTGCCAAGTGCCTCCCACCTTCTCCCAGCCCAGGTGAATGATCTGTCAAAAATGAGTGTTAAATCCCTGTCCGCCAGCCGCTGTTAGCCCCACCTCTATCTTAAAGGCAATAAACTCTGCATAAACAAATGCATTCACGCTGCTTCATCCCAAGTGTTTCTCAAAAAAAAAAGAAATCACAGAATACTGTTCATGCAACAGGTGTTAATATCTGCAGAATGAGTGCTTGCCAAAGACACTATGAAAAAGGGAGGTCTGTGAGATGAAGCCCACGCCTCTCAGCCTGGCCTCGAGGCCTCTGAAGTTTGGCTCCCGTTACGAGAGCCAACGCTGACGTAGCGACTGCCTTTGCAGTAGTACACTGAAAACTTTACCTGTGTCACTTTATTTGAGGCAGGGATTAGTATCACCGTCACCATCACCATCACCATCAGCTGTTGCAGTTTCTCCCATGACGGGGTTTCCGAAAGCAACCTCACCCCACGGGATGAATCGTGCAGACGCACGGCAGTAGAGGGCTCCCGCGCGCTCAGGCAAAACGGCGCCGTCCGTCCTGCTGTGGTAGCTTTTATTTACGCATTACCTAGGTTTACATCTTAAGACTTGCTTTCTTAACATTCCAGAAGTGCCAGAGCAGCAACACATGCTTTCATTGATTATACAGGCGACAATGGGCTTCCCTGAAGACACGCCGTGCTTCGTCCTTGAGCTCAGAAGCAGCACAAGGACATCTCCTCGTGTTCCCATCATTCTGATTATACCAAAGTAGCACAAGGACGTTTCCTTGTGTTCTGATTATACTGAGGTCATTTCATGGATCAGTGCCCAAAGTATCCAGGACTGCCTGCAGTCCTGGCTTATTCTCCCGCCCTCGGGTTGCCGAGGGGTGCCAGCCCCTTGCCTTGCAGAGGGGTTCTGGCCCATGGGTCACGTCTCCTTTCCATGTCCTCAGTTATTCCGCTACAACCATCCTCATCATTATTCTCACTTTACAGATGAGGACAGTAAGACAGACAGAGTTTATAAGACACGCTGAGCTACGGGTCCCAGGTCTGTGATCCCTGTAGCAGTCAGCTTCTGCGGTTGTAACAAGCGTCTCCAAAGTTTCAGCAGCATCACGTAACCTGAGTTAGTTTCTCGCTCACACGGACACAGCAGGGGGAGGCTCAGCTCCAAGCCACCCAGGGTCCCAGATGGACAGAGTCTCCAACCGTCATCACTGCAGTCTCAGGAGTCCGTGACCCCCTTGGTCATGGCAGCAGGAAAGATGCAGGGGGAGGGATACAGGCTGGCTCTTCTCTACCTCATCCCAGGTATCATTGCAGCGCCCCTGCCCTCAGCCTATTGGCCAGAACTAGTCACATGGCCCTGCCCATCAGCAAAGAGGTGGGACATGTGGGGGCAGATGGAGGTGGGGGGCACCCTGACCTCTGCCTCCATTCTGCTCAGACTTGGAGGGAGGGGACTTAGCGTAAAGGGCAGGGGACTTAGTGGTCCTCCCTTTTATGTTCTTGCTTCTCTGAACTAGCTTCCAAAGCCCAGAGAAAAGAGTGCACCTTGTTACTGTTCTCCTCATCACTTTGACTTAATTTGTAGAGCGCCCAAGCAGTGGGCAAAGCATGCACTACACACCTGGCAAAGTCCCACTGAAAACGCAGCCCTCAAAATCCCCGAGTGAAGGGCTTCCCTGGTGGCGCTGTGGTTGAGAGCCCGCCTGCCGATGCCGGGGACGAGGGTTCGTGCCCCGGTCCGGGAAGATCCCACATGCTGCGGAGCGGCTGGGCCCGTGAGCCATGGCCGCTGAGCCTGCGCGTCTGGAGCCTGTGCTCCACGCGGGGAGAGGCCGCGGCGGTGAGAGGCCCGCGTACTGCAAAAAATAAATAAATAAATAAATAAATAAATCCCCGAGTGAAGCTCAGAGCATGTCCTTTGAATACCAGCCAACATGGACACAGAAAAGGCTTTGCTGAAGGCACAGCAAATTTTCTCTGTCTCTAAATTTGTTAAATACAAAACAAAATGAACAACAACGAAAAATGGTGGGCTTTGGGTTGCTCGCGGTGCTTCATGGCCCCGGAGAGAAGGAAGCTGCCAGATCGGGGAGCAGAACGAGTGGAAGAAATCCCTATTGGTCGGGTCTTGCTGTGTGACGACCAATCGCAAAGCTCAGTGGCACAAATGACAAGGGCTTATTCCCCCTGGGTCTGCAGGTAGGCTGGGGTCGCTTAGCTCAGCTCGGTGGGGCTCCTTCAAGGATCTGAGGGTTGGTTTTAGGCTGGCTAATCTCGAGGAAGCTCAGCTGGGCAGCTTGTACGTCAGCCTGCCCGTCTGTGGTCAGCTCTGCTCTGTGCGTCTCCCATCATTCTGGATCAGCCGGCTGTCCTCATGGTGACTGCAGAGGCACAGGGAGCTGGTCTGATTGTACAAAAGCCCTTCCAAGCCTGTGGGGGCATCTTCCCACTAATACTTCATTGGCCAAACACCTTAGATGACCAAGCCCAGTGTTCAAGGGCATGGATATTCCATCCACGGAGGCGAAAGCAGAAAGGAAACAATATTTCTGAAAAGCCATCTAATCTCCTCCGGATGCAGCAGCGTGGGACCCCAGGGCTGCCCTCTGCACCACTGACAGCCCAGACCTGCTGTGTCCTCCGCTGGACTCGGACATCACGGTCCCTACTGCCCACCCTGGGGGCAGACGTGGCGATTCCTGATCCATTGGGTCTTGTCTCTGCCTCCTGTGGGGCCCAAAATGAGCTTAAAGCATTTTTGTTAGTTCCCCACAATGTGCCCCAGACTCCGCCACCCCAGGGAGCCCACATCTCCGAGTTCGGGGCTGCTTGTGCTGGTTAGAAATCAGGGAACCAGTTCGGGAATGGGCTTCCTCCTCACACTTCTGATGAGTTGCCAGCATGCTCAGACCATCCCACTGAGGACCGTTTTACAGATGTGTCTGTGCTCTGAATATAAAACTTAGCACAATCTGATCACTCCTTGTGAGTAAGTGCATCGCAAATTACTGTTCAGGAGGAGGCTGTGGAGGGACAATCTTTCTTTCTTAGAATCCTCTAATCAGAAATATATTTCCTCAGTCATAAAACATCCATAAGCAGTAATTCTGTGTTTGTTATACATGGGCTGTAAATTACCTGCTGAGTGTATAAAAGCACGTCAGCCCACAGAAGCCTGGCATCTTCAGAGAACGCGGTAGAGGACAGGCCCCTCTTACAGCTTTCAGGATTCCCGGCGCAGTGCAGAGCTGGGGACTCATAAGCTGGAAGACCTAGTGGTCACCATCATTCCTTCCTCATGCAACTGGCCTGAGCTTAAACCCAAAGTCAAGGTCAAAGGGTGGACACCCCACAGGGAGGGGTAAGGAACTGGGGCCATAGCTCAGTCATCTTGCACGTGGAGAAGCAATGTTCAGAGCTTACCCTGGGCGCAGAGGTGAGGAAGCTGGCATGGACAGGTATGAATCTAGCAAGCCTCTCGGGAGGACCACTCTCTAACTAGGGCCGGCCACACTCTTCTGTAAAAGGTCCAATCAAAAGTAGAGAAATGGGCTTCCCTGGTGGCGCAGTGGTTGGGAGTCCGCCTGCCGATGCAGGGGACACGGGTTCGTGCCCCGGTCCGGGAAGATCCCACGTGCCGCGGAGCGGCTGGGCCCGTGAGCCACGGCCACTGAGCCTGCGCGTCCGGAGCCTGTGCTCCACAGCGGGAGAGGCCACGACAGTGAGAGGCCCGCATACCACAAAAAATAAAAAAATAAAAAGATAACCGAACCCTTGTCCATGACCAAATCGGCTCAGGAAGCCGCAGGAGGGACTGGAGATGTGCTGCTCCCTGAGGCAGTGTCTGTTTAGATTCCTGAAGAGGGTTCTGGACAGGGAAGGTGGTGGAGGATTTGGTCTGAAACGAGATTGCTCTTAACCATCGACAGCTTATGAGACGCGATTCCAGGAACTCAGGCAGGACTACCATCTTCCTCTCCAGAGCATCAGAACCGCCAAGAGTCCGGGGTCCCTGAGACACGTCACCTCCCTGGATCTGGGGGCAGCCCTGGGGGCCTGGCACACCCGCCAGGATCTGGTGAGGCGCACGGCACATCCTCACGGACGCAGGACGTGGACGTCCCTGCGGGGCCGCCTGGACACTCACTCACACATGCTCACCCAGCGCAGCCCCCTGACAGCACAGCACCGCCCCCCATAACCCCACGGCGCCCCTGAGGCAGGCGCTGTGATGACCCCACCCTGCACAGGAGGAAGCTGAGGTCCAGGGACGTTCGGGGACCCGAGTCCACGCCTGTGCCCTGCCTTGCTGCCCGCGTCCTTCCCCGAGACCTCCTGGACCAGGAGACACGAGATGCCCCAGACAGGTGACAGCGCCTGTAAGAGGCTCGTTCCCGTCTGGAACCCAGAGCCTGGAGAAAAGAGCCTCCCGTCTGAGGACGCGGCACTTAACATGGAAACACACGGCGAGTCTGGTGGTCCCTCTGCAAAGGGGCAGCTCCAGCCCAGGCTCCCTGGGAGGGTGGGGATTCTGCAAGAGGAAGCTTGTGCTTTCCACCATTTTCGTGCAGAAGGTTAAGTGGGTGAGGACCTTCAGATCCCCGGTCCTCCCCAGACACTCAGGGAGCTTCGGGACCTTTGCTGGGTCAGACACAGACACAGACCCTTGAGTCCAGACACCACGCGCTTGTGCACGGCCCAGAGGCCACAAGCTCCCTACTGGATAAAGGGATAAAATGGAACAAATGCCATCGAGATGTGTCTGAGGAGAACATTCTTCTTTTAATTAGCGCCTGGACTTCGGAAACATTCCAGGACTGCAAGGAATGGGCCAGAACAAGGGTTGTTTAATCGTTCTTGCTTCAGTTCGCACTCAGCGCTTTCTGTAACTGCTTCACTTCCAGAGCATCCTTTCCTTACAGCAGAAAAGGTCAGATTCCTCCCATTTTAGCAATTCAGCAGAAAAATTCTCTCATCCTGAAGCTGTAACAACTGTTCAATTCCCTTTCTCTTCTTGAACGCTCTTGATGTTTTCTTTTAACATTTTCCCTCAGTGCCTCCGCAGCCTGGCTGAGGTGAGGGAGTAGCTTCCTAAAGGCATTTGAAGTAAAACGGTTTTTAGTTTCTTGTAAGGAAGGGAAATAATGTCTTTGGAACTTAGGAACCTAACTTGGGCTCTTAACCCTAACCCATCCCTGTTCTGATTCAACTATGGATTCACACAAGCTGTAATATCCAAGTGGCAGCAAGTGATCTTGGACCAGATAGATCTCTACCTTCTTGTAAAAAACAACGGGAATGGTAAGCCTCACCTACCTTATTGTACACCAGCTCTGTGCCGACCACCCCAAATCAGCGACAGGGTCACACAATTGTGTGTGACCAGATGTGTGTGTCTGAGCTGGACTTGCCTCCCGGTCCCCCTGGCCCTTCCTGCCCAGGGCTTGCAAAGAAACACAAGCCAAAACAAAGGAAAAAGCAGCCTTAAATACCCCCCAGCCATCCCCACATGGAACGATGCTCTGGACCAACACAGTGGACATCCAGACCTCAGGTGACCTCGCCCACGGAGGTCACGATAGTCCGCAGGGTCAGGCAGCACACGGGTCCTCCTGCCTGACTTCACACCCTCTCTGCAGCTGTCCCAGGCCGACGACGGGGACGCGATACAGACCAAGACACGAGAACCTGCAAAACGTCAGAGCAGGAAAGTGTGTTGGCCGACTCAGGTTCCCTTCCAGTCCTCCTTCCGTCCATTCCTGAAACACGACCTTGACACTCGACAGATGCAGACACGATGTGCTAAGAGCGGGGGTCACAGAGCAGATGTGAGATGAGACACAGCCCTTCCGAGAGCCCAGAGCCTAACCACACAGACCCCACGCGCACACCCCAGGAGCCGTGTCAGCGTGGATGGCCCGGGACAGCGGGACCTGCAGGGGGGAGGGGGGCAGGAAGCAGGCCAGCCGGTAGGAGGCCTGAGGAGGAAGGAAGGGGCAACGACGGGCTGGACTTGAAGGGCGACGGCCACCTCCCGGTGCTGCTGGGTCTACACCAAGTCCTCCTCCTTCTAAAAGCCGAACCTGCGTCCTCCTCGGTGAACCATCACCCCCATCATTCCGTGCGGTTCCCGCCCCAGCTGTCTGGGGACTTTGTTCTGGAGAGCACACATCGGAAACTCACCTCCATCCCCACCCCTTCCACACGCACACGTGGATTCTGAGGACCTTGACTGAGGATCTGGCTTATTTCTGAAAACAACGCTTCCAGCTGCTCAGAAAGCAGTGGTGCCTGCCCAGGGCCTCTGTCCGATCAGCGCCCTGAGCACAGCACCTCCCTCTGCTCCCCTGCAGGGAAGGGAGGGGGGAGAAGAGACAGCAAAGGGTCCCTTTCCACCCACTGACCCTCCCCTCCAGAGGGTGGTCAGGAGAAAGGGCTCCTGACCAGGACACTGCATCTCTCAGATCCCTGGAAAAAGGAGGGAGACAAAAGAAGCCCCCTGAGTCAGTACTTGGGACGATTTGTGCCTCAGAGACCAAGGCTCCCATCTGCCAGAGGATGTGCCTGGGGAATCTCAGCTGGTCCCTCCAGGCTAAGGGAGGAGGAGGAGGAGGGGGAGGGGAGGGGAAGGAGGAGGGGATGGGGGAGGGGAAGGAGGAGGGGATGGGGAGGGGAAGGGTAAGGGGGAGGAGGAGGGGAAGGGGAAGGGGGGGAGGAGGAGGGGAAGGGGGAGGGAAGGGGAAGGGGAGGGGGAGGGGGAGGAGAAGGGGGAGGGGAGGGGAGGGGAGGAAGGGGAGGGGAGGGGAGGGGAGGGGACGGGAGGGGAGGGGAGGAGGGGGAGGGGAGGGGAGGAAGGGGAGGGGAGGGGAGGGGAGGGGAGGGGAGGGGAGGGGAGGAAGGGGAGGGGAGGGGAGGGGAGGGGAGGAGGGGAGGGGAGGGGAGGAGGAGGAGGGGAGGGGAGGGGAGGAGGAGGAGGGGAAGGGAGGGGAGGGGAGGAGGGGAGGGGAGGGGAGGAGGAGGAGGGGAGGGGAGGAGGAGGAGGGGAGGGGAGGGGAGGAGGGGGAGGGGAGGGGAGGAAGGGGAAGGGAGGGGAGGAGAGGGAGGGGAGGGGGGGAGGGGAGGGGAGGGGAGGAGGGGGAGGGGAGGGGAGGAAGGGGAAGGGAGGGGAGGAGGGGGAGGGGAGGGGAGGAAGGGGAAGGGAGGGGAGGAGAGGGAGGGGAGGGGGGGAGGGGAGGGGAGGCGAGGGGGAGGGGAGGGAAGGAAGGAAGGAAGCTCCTGGCTCCAGGGGCCCTGGTGGCAGAGTCAGCTCTACAGGCCCTCCTGACTGTCAGCTTTAATTAACCACCTTCCTGGAGAGCTGGCCTGACTCTGCAAGGCTCTTGCTTTACATGTAGGACAGGGCAGCTCATTACAGGAAGTCTGGGGTAGTCAGGAGAAAGGTGTCCAAAACACCAGCAGCACAGCACAATAAAATGTCGTTTTGTCTGTTGCCTCTCAGTACTATTTTTTCCGTATACATGTATTTTATGGTTCAATTCTATTTTCTACACTTTGGCTGCGGTTATACCTACTTAACATAAAAGCATTTTTGATGTTACATTGTTTGAATAACAGTGTGATTAACAATTGCCTACTGGTCAATGAACTGATGCCCCCCTTGTCTCAGGAAATCATTAATAAATAACTTAATAAATAGCTTCCCGAACTTGATAGTCAGTGAGGAACTCAGGAAGCCCCGCCCAGGGTCTAGAGCTGATGCGCACCTGCATTCACGGTCTAGTGTGAAGAGACTGGACCCAGGGGCAGGGCTGGTGCCTGACCAGGTGCAAAGAGCTGAGACCACAGTCTCCTCTGCATGAGGAAGCTGATGTCCCTAAGGCCCTGCTCCTGGGGAACATAACCTAAGGACTCCATCACGTGGATGCTGCTGGATTCCATGGGTGCAGCACAGACCCAGCTACAGGTTCTGGAAATACTGCGACTAACCCCTGAGTGTGCTGAGACCTCCACCCCTGGAGCAAAGCAAAGGAGCCAGGAGGAGCCAGCACCTATTCTTGCTGAGCACTGACGTTGGGCATTCACTGATCCACCTAGTTTGGCTCCTGCAGGGTAGAAACCCTGCGTAGATGAAGCCCAAGGGGTTCCAGGGCATCAGGGCATCGGGACCCGCAGGGGAGCGACAGGACCCCACTCGCACCAACCGCAGCTGCTCTTCGGGCTTCCGCTGGAGCTGCTGGAAACTGAGAACGATTATAGGGCCAGCCTGAGCATCTCACCTGTAGCTTTCTTTTACCTCCACCTGGAATTCAACCCCTCCTGTTCTCTCTGTCTAGAACGCCACCCATCCTTTGCAGTGAGGACAATTTTAGACTCTCACAAGTCTACCTTGATGAAAAATTTGAAATGGCAATGAAAGGGAAACGGAAAACAGAGCTTCCTGGCAAGGTGCCGAATGCCTGGAGCTGATGCCTCACAGACCCTTCTGAGTAACAGCCAGCTTTGTGCCAAGTCCGAGTGTGTCTGCAGCCCAGACACATTTTCCCTAGTTCTGACCACATCCAGATGCAAGACTCTTCCATAGTAGGATTTGATGACCATGAATTTGTCCCACTACCCTCCACTTCTGTGTCTCCAGATACTTGCAAGATAATCTGTGTAAGGATGAGAGGCCAGGTCAGCATGTCGGTGGCCTGTGTGTCTGGGAGGCCATGGGATGGTCCTATCTGATCCCAAATGTGGGACCAGGCTCCCCGGTTGAAACCCAGGTTCTGCTGATCCAGAGCTGGGTGACGTCGGGCAGGTCGGTTTACCTCTCTGAGGCTCAGCTGCCTCATTTGTAAAATGGGGGTGACAACACTCCTTACCACGAAATGCAGGGGGCCTGGCATCTGAAGGACAGTCAGTGGAAGGTGTTCCTTTGGTGCCACTCCCACCAGCTTCAGGTGGTTTGAGGGTCGGGGTAAAAGCAGGGAGGAAATCCACGGAGAAGCGGCCTCTCCGAGGGGCCCTCCCTGCAGGGTGACCTCCTGGGGCCCTGGGTCGGCCTCCATCTCCTTCCTAATTAATCACTGCAGGTAGAGAGAGGCCAGCCGCCTGCGGATTGTCTGTTCTTAGGCCCAGAGCCAAGTCTAGCCCAATCAGAGCGAAGAACACAGCTCCTGAGCCGCTGATGAAATTCATTAAGGGGAAGCAGGCAGGAAGATGGATGCAGGCTGCTAGAAACCAGCCTAGCGCTCTGTCTGCAGGGAGCTCACATCCAGGCCTGCAGGCTTGGTGTCCTCCAGGGGCTGGGGAGGAGAGGGCTGGGGGAGGGAGACGGGGAGGAGAGGAGAAGGTAGATGAGGGGAAAGAGGAGGGGGAGGGGGCGGTAGTGGTGGGAACCAGCTTCAGCCGGCCGATGAGGGGCCCCCAGAATGTGGCAGGGACTCCTCCCGACTACGGCCCCGTCTCCCATGCTGTTTCATCCACTTGGAGCTGAGCTGTCTTCTTCGTGGTTTGCTTGTTTACTGCCTGTCTCTCCCAGCACATTGTAAGGACCCTCAGAGCAGAGGTGTCACCTGGATTTAATAAATATCACTTGAACAAATGAATGAGTGAATGCATGAGTCCTCATTCAGGCAGGGCCATGTGCTGGGTACTGAGGCTGCAAAGAGGACCCAGATGACCTGCCCCTGCAGAGCTCACAGTCTGTGGCCGAAGCCCGGGATGGCGGGGCGGGGACAGTGATGGGGGAAGGACACCAGAGGAGGGTGGGAGGGACAGAAGCCAGGGAAGCATCTGCCCAGGGGAAGGGGCTCTGGGGAGTCAGTGGCTATCGAGTTGATGTCCAGCACCTGGAACCCACAGGACAAAGGGACTGACCTGAGAGCCAGGGTCTCAGGACCATCAGGAATCCATCCAGGCCAGTGGCTGGAGAACACTGTGCTCACACCTGAGCTCTGAGGTGTGAGCAAGAGGATAAGGTGATGCTGGAGGATGAGGCCCAGACCCCAAGCCCGTGTGTCAGCTCCACACTCAGCACCTTGGACAGCTCCGGGGAGGACGTACCCCAAGTGCGGGAACACCAGGCGTCAGTTACTCAGCCCAACCCTCTGGCAGAAAAGAGCCCTTGTCTGCTGGCCGGGAGTCCTCAGGATGGACAGGAAGAAAATGAAACAAACAAACCAAGAGGTCTTTGCCATCAGTTGTCCAATGGGGTCCCCTTCCCCTCCTGCCCTCCTGGGGGCGCCAAGGAGAAGGACATGAAATGAAGGCACAGCCCCCTTCCCACCTGCCCCATCCCATCCCCACAAGACGAAGGGCGGTGAGAGGCAGAAACAATTACCGATGGCCTGGCCAGAGCCCTGGTCTATCACGGTGGTCCGAGAGCTGCTCCCCTTTTTAGTTTAGAGCAGACAGAAGCTGGCTGACGTGAGGATCGCACTCCACACAGCCACACCACGATGAAGAGGAGACAGACGGGTTCCCGTCTGAGACTGGCTGGGACCTGGGACCTGGGACCCTTTGCAGCAGTGCCTGCACCTGGACACACGTCTCCTGGAGCTGCAAAATACAAAGAAACTATAAGGGACTAAAAATAAGTGCGTGCATGCCTAGCTGGGGCAAATTATGGACAACAAGATACAAAAAGACCAAAAAAACCCAACTGCTACTTCTGAAGAGCCAGGAGCAAAAGCAGGAGGTTGGGAGCAAAAGACGGGCACTGCGCAGGCCCCCCGGCAATCAACACCGCCAAAGCGGGGGGCAGACCACCTAAGCCACGCCTCCAGCCCAACCCCCCAGCACACCCCTACCCTCACACCATATAAGGAACCAGCTGGCACCCCCTCAGGGAGCAGGCAAACAAGGGAACCTGATGCTTGTTTTCACTCCCCCTGCAGCAGCAGGGACCCCAGTAAAGCCTTGCCTGAATTTCTTGTCTGGCCTCTGATCAATTTCTACTGCTTGGGGAAAGCCAAGAACCCTGGTCGGTATCAAGTTCAGCCATCTCTGAGTACCTGGTGTCCCGGAATGGAGGGATGCAGTGGCCCCTGCCCCTCGCCCTGGAGCAGATGGACCGTCCTGGGCACCTGGGAGGCTTGCGGTTGGGGGAAATGCCCCGTCAGCAGTGCCTGTGTCCAGAAGAGATGGTGAGAGCACGACACAGCCTGGGAGGAAAACTGGAGAGAAAGGAAGATGGAAAGATGGAAGGGAGGGAATTTTAAAAAGAAGAAAAACTAAGACTAAAGAAAAATGAAAGACAGAAACCCAGGAACAGTAAGATTTTTGTTGGATACTCCAAGTTCTATTACAATATTCACAAATCTGCTGATTCTTCGGATGAAAATGTGTCCTTGATGCCTTAGTCCCCTCGAGCCCTGTTTGGGGTGGGAGGAGAGAGGTGGGTGGCTGTTTGCCCGGCCGACTTTAACCAAGGACATTAAATTCAGAATCTTGAAATTATCTCAGAATGAGATAATGAGGTTGTGGGACCATCACCAGGGAGACACAGGCTGAATGGAAGGGAGGCTCCAACTGCCAGCATCCAGCCTCCCGTTACTAATGAGACCACACTTTCCACAGAGGCTCATGAATGGAAGTATTCACAAGTCTGTTAAATATCATGTATGTAGCACAATTATCATGCATCCTGCCTTTGTGTCTCCAAAGTTCTAAGCTGCTTGATATTCACACAGAAAACCCACCACTGTTTTTACAACCCTGGTTTGAAATTTGTCATCCCCAATTCTCCCCTCCCCTTCCCTTTCCCCTCCCCTCCCTCCACCCTCTCTCTCCCCTCCCCTCCCTCCATCCTCCGCTCCCTTCTCCTCTCCCCCATCCTTTTCATTTCCTCCCCTCTGTCCTCTCTGCTTTGCTTTCCTCTTTTACGGGCAGGAAGAGGGAAAGCCCAGCAGGGAGGCTGCAGAGCCTGGGGCTGCCTCGGTTTCCCCAGCATCAACATCACTCAGCAGCCCGCCTCAGCGCCCCTTGAGAACCATCCTCCACACTCATTTCCTGTGGTTGAGGTGGGCTGCCCACCCCCAACCTGTACAATCAGAACCCAGGGACTCTGTCCAGGACGGCCGCTCTCGGTGGACTCTCGGTGGACAGGAGGGAAGCCTCGAGCATTTACAGCCACCTCTTGGCCACATGCCCAGGAAAGCTTACCAAAATGTTGAGCTATTGCGGAAGAAAGACAAGCAGAGGGAAGACAGACATACATTTCTGGTATCGTAATTTGAGCCCCAGGATTCAGGCAAATCCGAGGCCATCGTCTAGTGGATAAGTGCCCGTAGTCACTGCCTTCTAAATAAGCCTTTGCTCCCTTCCCGACCTCCACAGCCTCTCCAGGAGGCAAACCGGTGTCTCTTTCCTTTCGCTGCCTCATCACATAATTTCTGGAAGAAAAAAACCTCAGAAAAAAGAAAGCCAAGTTTCATCATAAACAACAACCCAAGCACCAAACAAATAAATCTTTTTTCCGCTTTTCCCCAACATCAGGATGTTTTGGTTTCCAAAGCAACCGCAGAAAAATCACAACTTCATCTTTTTTTTTTTTTCTGAGCCTTTTATGAAATATGTCTGTGCCTTTTATCCTAAGGCTTCCCCCCACATCCCCCGCCACCTGCCCCGCTTCTTTTCTTTTCAGACTGGAAGCTTCTGGACTATTTCTCAGGATATGTCCTGCTGGAAGAAGCACGTTTGGAAACATCCTCGTATTTCTCTCCCATCTGCCCAGGGTGTTGCTGAAACAGCGTCCTGGGTGGATGGGCTTGGGCTGTCCCTCCGCTCACGTGCACGGGCAGCGCTCATCATCCTTTGACTCACGCCAGTTTTCGCTTCTCCCCACCATGTCCCCGTGTCTGGAGTGTCATCCTTGGGCTATTTAATCCCAGTGGAACCTTTGTGATGAATTACAGATCAATCGCGCCCTGAGCCTCAGGGGCTCCGTGGGAGATATGAGGAAGGAAAGTGGTTACATCTGTGTGACGCACTGATGATTAATAGAGATGCCCCGAGCTCTCCGCTGTCACAGACTTTAACTTCATCTCTCACGCACAGACAGGTCAGTGAGTCAGTGGAAGGAGGATTAGTATCCCCTGAGATTCTCGGCAAGTCTATGATTCTGTGATTTTATCCGGCATCACACATGCCTGTGGGCAAATACGATGGAGCAGCAGGTATCTATGATTATGAAGGTACGAGAAAACTCAAGAGATGCAGCCATCAAGACAGCATCTTGTTTGACCTTGAAGTGACAAGGCGGCCTTTGACCCCTGCCCCTAGCATTGTGCATCATAGTAGTAAGTGCTCAGGAGAAGTGGGTTGGGTCCACATCTTGGAATTGAGAATCTGGTCAAAGCGCCTGTCCGTGGGGTGGAGACAGGGGCAGGGACAGGAGACTGACTTTTCCCCCATGTTATGCCCTTCAATGTGTTACTCTGCACATTTATCATTTGCTTCAAAAATGAAAATAAATATCCTGTTAAAGACAGCCAACCACTTGAGGCATCTGGTACCACTTCTCAGAGTGTGATGGGTATGGTAATTATAAGACAACTCAGCCAACGATGTCTTTGTGCCCTTGAGGATGGTCTCAAGACACATTTAGACTCATCTTCTCCTTCACAAATCCCTCCTCATCCCTGTGATTCTTCAGGATGATTCCGTCTTATTGAAGATAGGCTGATGTTCCCAGCATTGGTGAATAATGAATTATCACATCATGGGTCCTTCCAGCAAGGATTACTATATTGAACAAAGACTCCTCCAACTTTATGCCTTTACTTGGGGAAGAAGAGAGAGAAGCTGGCTGTAAGTTCTGCTGCCATGGACCACAAGTGTCTTCGTCTGCTTGGGCTGCTATTAAGGAAAAACAACAACAACAACAACAGAGACTGGGTGGCTTGTAAACAACAGAGATTTATTTATCTCAGCTCTGGAGGCTGGAAATCCAAGATCAAGGAGCTGGCGGGCTCGGTGTCTGGTGAGGACCTGATTCCTGGTTCATAGATGCCATCTGCTCACTGTGACCTCACGTGGCAGAAGGGGTGAAGGAACTCGGGGGGTCTCTCTCTTTTTTTTTTTTTTTTTGAGGTACGCGGGCCTCTCACTGTGTGGCCTCTCCCGTTGCGGAGCACAGGCTCCGGACGCACAGGCTCAGCGGCCATGGCTCACGGGCCCAGCCGCTCTGCGGCACGTGGGATCCTCCCAGACCGGGGCATGAACCCATGTCCCCTGCATCGGCAGGTGGACTCTCAACCACTGTGCCACCAGGGAAGCCCATGGGGGAGGGTGTCTCTTTTTATAAGGGCACTAATCCCATTCGTGAGGGCTCCACCCTCATGACCTAATCACCTCCCAAATGCCCCACCTCCTAATACCTTCACCTTGGGGGTTGGGATTTCAACATATGAATTTGGGGGAAACACAAACTTTCAGACTGTAACAACCAGCTTTTCTTTTTTTGCTTGCCTGCAATAGTTTTTTTCACCTTGCCAAAGTCTCTGTGATATAATTTGTGATGGCCTTCCCATACCCTGTTACACTCACTTTCTTCTTCCCAAATTCAGTGGGCTGGTAACAGTAACAGAAGAAAATCATTAGATTTGCTTGACAAGGATCATTGAAGAATTTTTAAATCTTGAAGACCGGTAAATGAAAGCATTACAGTTCCAATGTAGACTTTTTCCCTTGAATTCATATCTGAGAAGGGCATGTTTTAATTTACAAGAGTATGTGTTTCATTTGCCTTCTAGGAGCTTAGGATAGAGGGTTTTTTAAAAATTATGTTGCTTTATTTTCTTTCCACAAGGAATCAGTCCAGTGAACAAACCAATGAGAAATAAAAACAGTGTAGAAGCATGTGCTGGTGTTGTTCAAATCTTTCCAGAAACGCTGGGAATCAACGGCTGAGCATCCCCACCATCACCCTGAAATGAGACAGGTGCTGTGCATCCAGGATTAACTTCTTGGGTCACATCTCCTACCATTTCTGTGGTCACCTACAGAACTTAGGCTGGATGCAAATACCATGGGTGTTGTTTGAGCCCAGTTCGGATGTTTCCATGTCTGTCCAAAATACACGTTTAGTAACATGTGTCTCTGGTTGTGTGGTACATGTTGCTTTAAAGCAGCATCCTTTATGGCACATCTCACGGTAGGTCACCAGGAAGTTATGCCTTGAGAACTTCTGCGTTAAATATTTTGGGAAATGGAATAGTGTGTCCCCAGGCTCCATCTGGCTGGTTCATGGTTTTGTGTCTTTCAGCAAACAGAAGCATGTTTCAGTGGCTGGCCTCAGGGGAAGTCCAGGCTCTGGCCCAATTCTCATTCAGTCAGAAAGAAGAGCCCTTGGTGCCAATGGACAGTGAGGAGATTGGGTAGTTTGTGATCAGAGAGCGCCGGCCGGAGAACCAAAACCGTAAATGTCCGTTCTGAGCAGATTCTGTCAGCTTGATTAATGCGTCTAAAGAAACAGAGGCTGAAGTCGGAAGGGGGCAGCCGCAGCGGCCCACGTGAGGGCAGCGGGCGCACCATGGGGTCCCGACGGGAGGGCAGCCCTGAGCCTCCCCCAGCCCAGCGTGGGCAGCGCAGGTCACCCGGGGAAGGAGCTGGCGATGCTCTGCCCAGGCAGGTGCCTGTGCTCATGAAGGGCTCAGACGGTGGGTCCTCCAACGGGAAACTTGGGGGCTCAGTAGTGAAATGTAATCGTCATGTTGGCCTGAAGGAAGTGCTTTGTGAAAGAATCCATTCTAAGCTGAGGTTTCCTTCCTGGAATGGGCTCATGAGGGGAAAAGACAGTTTAGTCACATTTTTGCGGGAGGCCTTTTCTGTCTGCATTTCTGAGGGCAAACTTGATGCATCCATGTGCCTCATGGGATTGCAGAGTGAAGGCATCTCCCCCCTGTGTACAGTTTCTATGGTGAGAGGTCACCCGTGGGACCCTGGCTGTTGGGATGGGTGTATCAGAGGACCTGGGTGATCAGTCACATTGGGTCACAATGTGACTCTGTCCTCCAGCCCCAGCTGACCAGCCCGTGTGGACACCCAGCCCGAGCTGGGCAATGGAGTCCTCTCCTGGGAAGGTGACCTTGGAGCCAGGAGATTCCACCTGAAAGCAGGCTGGTCTCTAAACTGGAAGAGGTACAGGAGCTTCGGAACCATTTCTGCCCAGCAGGTGGAGCTCCTGAGAAATCTAACCTGCCGGGAACCAATAATGACGCAGGCACGTTTGGGAGAATCAGAGATGAGGTGGCCACTCTATTCTCGACTGTGGCAAACCAATCTTCCCTGGGTCTTCTCCATCTCTCCAGATGGTCCTTTACATCCCCGTGCCAGCTCCTTCTCTTTCTTTGCGGGAGGAGGGAAGTTCCCCACCTGGAGCTGAGGAATCGTGTCATCCCACGGACATCAGTGAACCCTGGATCAGCTGCACATAAGCCCTTCTCAGAACTTCCCAGATATGCCGGTCAGCACCGTCTCTTTTTTGCTTTTGCCGTTTTGTACCACGTCCTGTCGCTTCCAGCTGAGAGAGCCCTAACTGATAGGAACATTGCTGTCTTCTGTGCGCTCTCTTCTGCAGGTAACTTGAAAAGAGAATCATACTGGCTAGTACTTCCTGTGCACTTTGGACATGCAGGCACGATCTTAAGTGCATTTTGCAATGGTCTCACCTGAACCTCCATGCCCTGAGGGAGGTTTTGTTTGCTGTCCAGTATTAAAGATGAGGACACAGAGGCTGGAAGGAGTTGAAATTCCTGCCTAACATCCTGCAGGCCCCTAGAGAGTAAGGCAGCACCTGGATCCCTGCAGCTCACAGCGCCCAGCCTGGAGTGACGGGTAAGTAAGTCTAGTGTGGGAACCAGCCCGCAGGGGATCCTGCTGTTTTTAAGTAGGGAGGTTAGTAACCTTGCATACTTAGTTGCATTTTTGTTTGTGGGCTTTGCTGTCTTTAATATGGTTAATCATCTGTTTGTGAATTACAAATTAACCACGTGTGTGTTACTTTCTACACTTTCCGATTCATTTAAAACTGAGCCTCAGCTTTCCAAGGAAAACAGAAAGAAAAGTCTAAAAACAAATAGGAATGAAATAATAGTAGAAAATGTTCACTTCCAAATGAGATGCTACCAGTTCTGCATTTTCTCCACCGACGGGCAGGACTCATGGTTAGGATAGAACTTCACCTTAAAGGCGTCCCCTTAAACTGCAAGTGTTTCTAACCCAACATCACAATTAAATATGCTGGAGAAGCTGCACGGTCAGATGTCCATCTGGCCACCAACCGTGCCCCGCCCACCCTCTGCTGATCTTCTAGAATCTTACTGTGTAGGTTACTTTTTCCTACTTTAAACACGAGGAGGTGCACAGGCAGAGGCTGCTAAATGCTGGCTGCCCACGCTAACACGGACCTGGTGGGACCTCTGAGCCCAGCACGCGAGAGAGTAGGATGCGCTCCAGTCCCCGCAGGCCTGCGCAAGGCCCTCCACCCTCCAGTCTGCCCAGCAACAGAGGGGAAGGTTTTCTTTCATCCCCACACGATGTGTTGATTCCTACCCTTTTTGTGTGAGGCAGGAAAAGATGAAAATGAACTTGGAACGGAAATGCATACAGATTCTTTTCCCATTGTGTTCCTTTCAAGGTGTTTCTCCAAATGTCAGTTGAGAGCCCAGGTGTAAAGGAGAGAAGAGAGACCTAAAGGACAAAGCGAGCACAGAGGGTGGAGGAGCTGGGAAGTGAGTGTGAGGTTGGATGCATCAGAGTCTCTGGGCCACCTCCGCATCCCCCGCTTCCTCCCTCATCATCCTTTTCATCACCTTCTCCTTTGTCCGCGTCCCTTTCTTCACGGATCGCTTCCAAGCCTTCTTCTTCACCATCACCTTCTGCCCCTCCTTCCCTCCTTCGCCATCCATCCCAGGATGGATGTGTTGTGATGGTGGCTCCTGGTACACCTGTGGCTGCAATGAAGATGCTCAGTGTACCAGCCAAGGTGCGCTGGGTTTTAGACTCCGCCTCTCCCTTGGCGGCTTCCTGCTGCATCTGTCATGAAGAACCCCAGGTCCTTGGAAGTCTCCCATGAAACAGAATGCCAGGATCCATCCTTAATTTTCCCCTTTGTTTACCGTTTTCGGATTAAGGGGTTGGCATCTTAGCAACCTCCGGGGTACACAGTGAGTCCTGCATCTCCTCACCACCCCTCACAAGTTCTTTTTTGTTTTTTTTTTTTTTGCTCATGGCTTTTATTATTGAAGTGGTCCCACACCCCATGGTGACCACTGATCAATCTGCCTTCTGACTCTACGAATTTAATGAATCTGCACATTCAATATAAATGAAATCATATAACATATGACTATTTTCCGGGCTTCTTTTACTTAGAATACTGTTTTTGAGGTTCAACCATGTTGCATTATCTAGCAGTATAGATCGAGAATACATTTCCTACTTTCCATTACTGTTGTTATTATTATTAATTGCTATTCTATTTAGAATGAAGTGGTATCTCATTGTGGTTTGATTTGCATTTGCCCTAATGATTCGAGATATTGAACATCTTTTCGTGTGCTTGTTGACTGCTCGTATATCTTCTTTGGAGAAATATCTATTCAAGCACTTTGCCTAATTTTTTAAAAAAATGGGTTATTTGTCTTTTTGATGTTGAGTTGTAAGAGCTCTTTATATATTCTGTATTTTAGACCCTTAGCATATATGTGATTTGCAAACATTTTCTCTCATCCTGTAGGTTGTTTTTCATTCCTTGATGCACAAAATATTTCATTTTGATGAAGTCCAATTTATCCATTTCTTCCTTTGTTGTTTATGCTTTTGGTGTCATAAGAATCCATTGCCAAATCTAAAGTCATGAAGATTTACTCCTAGGTTTTCTTCTAATCGTTTTGTACTTTTCCATTTAGATCTTTGATCTATTTTGAGTTAATTTTTTCATATAGAATGAGATAGGAGTTCAATTTCACTCTCTTGCATCTGGAAATCCAGTTTTCCCATCATCTTTTATTTTTTGAAAAGACCGTTCTTTCTCTATTGAATTGTCTTGGCATGCTTGTCAAAAACCAACTGACCACGGAAGTATGAGTTTAATTCTGGACTCTCACTTCTATTCCATCGTTCCATCGGTCTATAAGTATATCCTTCTGCCAGTACTACAGTGTTTTTGATTAATGTAGCGATGTATCAGTTTTGAAATAGAGAAATGTGAGTCCTCCAACTTTGTTCTTATTTTTCAGTATCGTTTTGACTATTTAGGATAACTTGCAATTCCATATGAATTTTAAGATCTGGCTTACCAGATCTAAAAAAATAAAAGCCATAGACGTTTTGACAGGGATTCCGTTGCATCTGTGGATACTTTGGGGAGTTGGACATCTTAACAATATTAAATCTTTCAACCTGTGAACACAGGATATATTTCCCTTTATTACGTCTTCTCTAATCAAGTTGATCAATGTTTAGTAGTTTCCAGCGTACACGTCTTGCACCTCTTTGATTAAATTTATTAAGTATATTATTCTTTCTGATACTATTTTATATGAAATTGCTTTCTTAATTTCACTTTTGGATCACTCATTGCTAGTGTATAAAAATACAACTAGTTTTTAATGTGTTGAATTTGTATCCTGTAACTTTGCTACATTCTTTTATTAGCTCTAATAGATTTTTTTGTGAATTATTTAGGATTTTCTAGATATAAAATCAAGTCATCTTTGAATAGAGATAGTTTTACTTCTTCATTTCCAATTTTTATGCCTTTTATTTCTTTTTCTTGCCTAATTGTTCCGTTTAGAACAATGCAGTGTTGAACAGAAGGGGCATGTTGTTTTGCTCCTGAACTTAGCTGGAAAGCTATAAATTTTTCATCATGAAAGGCTGTTGGGTTTTGTCAAAACCTTTTTCTGTTTTGATTGAGATGATCATATTTTTTCCCTTGATTTTGTGTTATATAATATTGAATGATTTTGGTATGTTTAGCCGTCCTCACATTCCTGAGATAAATCCCATTTGGTCGTGGAATTTAATAATGCTTTTAATATGCTGCTAGATTAGGCTCTCTAGTATTTTGTTGATAATTTATGCATCAGTAGTCATAAGGGATACTGGTGTATAGTTTTCTCTTCTTTTGTTGCCTTTATCTGGCTTTGGTATAAGGATAAGGCTGGCCTCATAAAATGAGTTAGAAACTGTTTCCTCATATTCCATTTTTTATGATTTTGGTGTTAGTTCTTTTAAATGTTTGGTAGTTTTCACCAGTACAGTCATCTTGTCTTGAAATTTCTTCACGGGAAGATTTTTGATTACTGGTTCAATCTCTTTGCTTGTTATAGGTCTGTTCAAATTTTCTATTTCTTCTTGAGTCAGTTTTTATTATTTACTTGTTTCTCAGAATTTGTTTTTTGCTTCTAGGGTGTCTAATTTGTTGGTGTACAGCTGTTTCTACTCTTGTTTGTAATCCTTTCATTTCTGTGGGTAGATAATTATGCTCACTTTCATTTCTGATTTTAATAAGAGTTCTTTACATGCTTAATGTCTTTTAATCTATTACAGCCATTCTTTTTTGGTTGTTGAAGTATAGTTGACTTACAAAGTTGTGTTAATTGCTCCTGTACAGCAAAGTGATTCAGTTACACACACACACACACACACACACATATATATACATTCTTTTTTATATTCTCTTTCAGTATACTTTATCACAGGATATCGAATACAGTTCCCTGTGTTATACAGTAGGACATTGTTATTTATCCATTATACCTATAATAGTTTGCATCTGCTAATCCCACATTCCCAGTCCATCCCTCCCCCACCCCCCTCCCCCTTGGCAACCACATGTGTGGTCTCCATGTTACGGTCATTCTTTCTGACGTTTGATTTAACCCACCCCCGTCCAGTGAGAGATCCACCCAGCTGGCTCTTGTGTCCTGTTGACAAATGAAAATTCAAAATGACCCAAGCTCATCAAGTACCTCGCCTGCCTCAGACCTTGAATCAATTCTCCAGATAGTTCGGATCTTAACAGAACCGGAGCCTCAGCATTTGCAATTCCCTCCACCTGGACTGCCCTCCCTGCGCCACCTTTTGGTTTAGCTCATACTTATTCTTGAGCTTTTGGATTAGTGTCACGTCTTCAGGGACACTTTCCCTATACCGCCCCCCACCCCGACTTTATCAAATTCCCTTTCTCAGTCCTTTGCTTTTGTGGTATTCATCAGAAAGTGGCCATCTGGTGATTATTTGTTTAGACTCTGGGATTGCTGATACTAAGGATCAGAGCTGGGGCTTTCAAGAGATGCCACGTGGAGACTGACGCTGTCTGCAGTGCAGCAGAAGGCAGAGACCCTCCATGAAGAGATGCTTGTCCTGATGAGAATGCTGGGCCCTGATTGCAGGAACGGCAGAAGTCGTTGGCCTTTTTTTTTTTTTTTTAACATCTTTATTGAGGTATAATTGCTTTACAATACTGTGTCAGCTTCTGCTCTATAACAAAGTGAATCAGCTATACATATACATATGCTCCCATGTGGCCTTTTAAGATATGCAAACAAACATTCCCCCAAACAAACAAACAAACAAACAAAGAAACACTTTTCCCCTTGATCCAGCAAGAACCCGCTTTCGGTCACTTACAACCAAGATTATCTTTTCCAAGCTTTGTAAAATGTTGTTCCTACCACTTGTTACCATGACAGTCTACACTGAATGAGTCCATTTCATGAATAAGTGAGGTGGGGGAGCCGCTTATGGTGCTGGTCTTACACAAGTTTTATCTTCATTAGTGTTTCAAGATTAGATTCTCAAACGCTTATAGACTTCCAGATGCTTCAAAGATCTGAAATGACCAGATGTTATTCTCAGACAACAAACACACCCAGGGGTAATTTAAACTCTATATGCACATGGAACAGTGCAGGAAGAAGCAGAGAGAGTATAAAGTTATCGTCTTGGAAATTCAACTCTGATCCAGGAAGATCCTGGTTTGAGAGCAGAGCTTAAGTGGACAGATGAATTATAAATCCTCTCCCCCTCAAACTACTTACACAGGACTGTTCAACACAATTCTCATTGTGTAATTATCTTATCTAATATTTTTGTTTCTATTTTTAGAAAAAAAAATAGTGCCCATATACCAGGCATGAGGGCTGAGCTAACTGGCACCAGGAGTGGGAAGGGGTCTGCTTTGTGATTTTTGTGTAGCAACGAATGTCAGGAAAAAAGCTTCTTTATATAATTTAACGTGGGATCTCCAAGTTAATCAGTGGATTTCACCAAGACTTCAAGTAAACTAAATGAAATGTCCACCAGCTCTTATACTCAGTCATTTGCAGAGAGAAGATCATTAGAAATTAAATCCAAAAACAACAGAAGAAAGAGAGAGAAAGATGATTTCCGACTTTCTCAGCCCATATCTTCCTTCTTGGAAAATGAGTGAAGCCTCTGATATGAAAGTTCTAATAATAAGTTATTTCTCTCCTCCCACCCCCAGCGCCTGGAGAGAACGGCACACTGACTGCACCAGCTCTCACTCTAAAGCTCCTCATTAAGAGAAACTGTTTATCACCGAGTAATTGGCCCAGCCCCTGGCGGGTCTTCTCATGACCATCAGTGGTGAGGATGGTGAGGGTGGAGGTGCGGTTCCCCAGAATGGACTGTGCCCTCGGGTCCCTCTTTCCACCCAGAATAATGAAATGTTGACTCAAACCTGCATCGTGTGCGGGGTCTGTCCTCCTGATCTACCAGTTTCCCAATAGCTGGGAACCAGAATGTACTATATCCTTGCATTATTCAGTGGGTCCATTACTGGAATCGTGAGCTGTTCATTTCCGGAGGACACACAGCCCCATCCAAGGCCCCGTGGGTGCTGAACCTGTCTCGGGACCAATAACCGAGACTTCCATCGACAAACCTGCGCAAAGCAAACTCGAGTTCCGTCCCATTTCCTCTTAACCTTCCCCATCAGGGAAGGGGACATCGAAATCCACTCTGCTGCTCCAGGCCAAATTCTAGGTGTCCCCGGGACTCCAGTCCAGCTGAGCATCCTGTCCTCCCCATGCCCAGAACACGGGCTCCTTCAGGACACCGTCCTGGCCCCTCGTTCACTGTGGTTTCTCCATGCCTGGCATGGGACTTGTACACAACAGGTGCTCGATATGTTTCCTGATGAATGAATGAATCCCCTGGGTTACCAACCACCCGTCTCCTCTTTGGAAACTTGTAGGGAGGGCCTGTGGTTCAGTGTTGTTTTAATCAGATGCCCTGGGTCCATTCCTAACTGTATCAGCTACCTGGCTCTCCCATCCACCCATCCATCCATCCATCCATCCATCCACCCATCACCCATCCACCCATCCATCCATCCACCCACTCATCCATTCACTCCTTCTTCCAGAAAACACTTGATGCTTTTGCTTTTCAGGGACTGTACTCAGTCCTGGCCCTCGAGGAGCTCACACTCTCCAGGGACAACAGGGTGTTCAGTCAACGGGGCCATGAGAG
Organism: Phocoena sinus; assembly: GCF_008692025.1. NCBI lineage: Eukaryota > Metazoa > Chordata > Mammalia > Artiodactyla > Phocoenidae > Phocoena > Phocoena sinus. Next base: position 88,396,566 of record NC_045776.1, read on the forward strand.
GGAGACAAGTAATTCTTTCACTGAGTTGTTGGACCCAGCATTGCTGAGCAGGAAGTCAGCCAGGACCACGGTTTTAGGGAGATGAGGTGGCCGGGCATCGGAGATAAGGAGTTATACATGCCAGGAGGAAGCACCCCTTGAAATTCCTCTCACCAGGTTAATCCCTTGGGGGTGAGCATCACTGTCTCCTGTGAGACCTCCTGCGCTGTGGAAACCCGTCTGTGCGTGTGTGCGTGCCTCAGGGTGGGGTCAACCTGTGTGCTGGTCGTTTACCCTTCTGGTCTCTGCCCCCTTCTGCTCTTCCCTTGCTCTGCCGTGTGCTGTGGGGACTGAGCCCTGAAAACCACACTTCCCAGGATCCTTTGCTGCCTGTTCCTGTGTACGTTCAGCCACTGAGAGTCATGGGTGGGGACCAGAGGGCGGCAGTGGGGAGAAACTGGGGCATCTCTCCCTCGGCTCTCTGCTCCGGCAACACCTCCTGGGTGGCCGCATCTTTGCGGCTCCATGTTCCACAGGCAGCCTCTCCCCTAAGGGCTCGGCTCCTGTCTTGCCCCAGCCCTTGGGCTCTGGAAACCCCCCTTCCTGAGCCCAGGACCCCCTCCAGCCCTCGTGGATCCTGCACCCGCTGATGCGGCCATCTTCTGAACCCCGATTAGGCTTTTGCACTGTCACCATCTTTGTCACTGTTCCCCTCCATGGAGTTCCAATGACTGTGACCTCCCTGGGCCACCCTCCTGATCGACGTGCCGCTTCTTTCCCTCTGTACCAGCTTTGTCAAGACGCAGAGGCGGTGGTGGTGCTGGTGGTGGGCACAGAGGATGCTGGGAGTTGTCCGTGGCTCTGCTCCAGCACTAATTAGAGCAGATCCGGGACCAGGACCGCCCCACCTCTATGAAAGCTCAGAACTCATCCCAGGGATGGAGGTGACTGGTGGGGAGAGACCAGGTCCCTGAGAGCCTCATGGCCCTGAAATCCTGTGACACCGGCCACACGGAGGGGCAGCAGCTGAGGCCTGACTCTGAGGACCAGGAAGGCGCTGAGCCTTGACCTGGGAGCACCTCCGTCAGGTCCACGCAGTGCTTTACAGGAAGCCCACCCTCTTCTTCCCTGTACAGAGAACAGGTGTATGGTCCTGCCGTTGTCCTGCCCGGCGTGATGTCCTCCTGCGGCATCAGTCCCACTTCTCTTTGGGGCAGCCATCCAACCCGTGCTCCTGCACACTGAAGCTCGGGCAGGGCTCATGCTGCCCTGTGCACGCCGGACCAGGACCCACGGGGGCATATGTTTCAGGACAGGCAGTCAGAGTCACGGGACACGGGGTGGGGGACATTGCTTGTCCTTCAGGTGCTTCTGAGCCCAGCTTGTCCTGTGCACCCTTCACGGCGGTGTCCTTTTCCCCCAGTGCCTCCGACTTGCTGGGAGGCAGATGTTTGGCTTCTATGAATACTCGATGGGCCCGGCTGTGTAGGAGACTCTAAAAGCCATCCATAAGTAACCACGAGCACGGCAGCCTCTGGCGCTCGGAGCAGCCTCCTGCACAGTCAGCAGCCTCTCGAGGATGGAGAGGCCTCGGGAGCTCATTCTGCGTCACGCATGCAGGGGCCAGTGGCCCGAAAAGCCTTTCAGCTGTGCTGTCGGTGAGGCCTCGGCGGCTTCTGGTGGCCACCGGGTTCTCAGACGCTGTCACTCTCAGACCACCTGCTCTGCCCTGCTGGCATCACCGCCTGGTCCAACCCTCCGACTCCCTCAGACTCCCTCAGGTGGCCCTTGGATTCCCCATTTCCCGTGGGGCCCACACTGACACCCCATCTTCCCACTGGAGCATGGATACCGCGAGCACCAGCCTGGTTGCCCCAGTCACTATGTCCCCGGCACTGATGAATTAGATGGAGGAAGGAAGGAAGGAAGGAAGGAAAGGGGGAAGGAAGGAAGGAAGGGAGGAAAGAAGGGAGGAAGGGAAGAAGCACGTCTCCTGCACGGACCCCACAGCTCTTCCTACAGCACTGGTCCTCACACGTTAGAGACACGTGAACAACTGGGGAGCTTGTTAAAATGCAAGTGCCTGGGCCTCTCCCCCCATATTCCGATCGGGGGTCTGGCCTGGGGCCCAGGAATGTGCACTATTCACAAGGCCTGCAGGAAGCTTCTGTTCGCAGGTGCGGTCCCCACAGACGCAGCCCCTGGAGGAAGACGGTCTTTCCAGAGACCAGCGGGGGCAAAGCAGAAGAGCGGCGTCCCTCCGGCTCCTCCAGGGCTGGGCTCCTGGTCACCCCCAGGAGCTGCTCTCCACTCTCCCACCCTCTGCCCCGGACGATGCTGGAGAGCAGACAAGTGCAGACTTCTCCCAGACGGAGGCTCTCGTGATTTCCCGCCGGGAAGGAGATGCCCATTGGCGACGCTGTTTCCTCAGCAGCAGGGGGGTCAGCAGGGCTGGACCTGACCCTGAGCCTCGGACACCAGCAGGTGGGACCTTGGACTCTTACCTCCCTTTGCTCTGGGTTCATTTAGTGCCGGCGTCCCTGCTCTACTGCCTGGTGCCCAGGGCGGAGGTGGGAGGAGCTGGTGTGAAAGCCCCAGCTCAGTGCCAGGCGAGCTCGTGGGCGGGGCCAGAGTGGGCGGAAGAGAGAACAGGGTGCTCGCCGACCGCAGGGGTGGCCGGGGCCGACTCTGCACCTCAGACACAGACCAGCACGTGTGCGCGCACACACACACACATGCACACACAGGGGCATACACACGCACACATATATACATGTATACACGAAGGGGCACAAACAAACCTGTACCCAAAACCACGCACACACATGCACATACACACACGCCCATACACAGGCACACGTATATACACGTGCACACGCAGGTACACAAGCAACCTGTACACACACTGACACGCACACACGCACACAGTGCGGGAAGCACCACCACCACCTCTCCATCCGCTTCATGCACTTGAAAAGGACTTTCCGTCCCCGAGTTGGTCCCCATCTGCCTCGTTCTGCAAACCTCGCAGATCCAGGCCCCGCTGGGCCGGGACCGGCTCTGCTCCTCCAGAAGCAGCTGCCGCCGAACCTCCGGAGCCTCGGACGTCACCGTCCCGAGAGCCTCCGGGGTCTTGCGCGGGGGGGAGGGCTCCCGGGACCCTGGAGCCCAGGAGGTCACACCTTTAAGACATTCTGGAGCCAGCTTCCCCCCAGGTGGGAAGGTCTGCAGCCACAGAACACGTCCCCCATCGTGTCAGGAGACTGAGGGCTCAGGGGCATGTTCCAGAACCTTCTGGAGGAGCACGTGGGGGCTGCTGATGCTGGTGATGGAGCTGGACAGGCCTGAGAGGGACACGATGACCTAGAGGAGCTCTGGGGGCACGGCGGCACGTGGACTGCATGCCCCGATTGCTGTCCTTGAAGGCCTGGCCTGCTCAGAGCAGTCATCGCTAGGCCGCCCGGCCGCCCGCCGATCCATGTGTCCATCGATAGGCGATCATGGGCGCGAGCACCGTCAGCCTGCGCGGCCGCGAAGCGGGGAGGGCGGCCCTCCTGCGACCCTGCGCACCGCGCCTGCCTCCAGGGCCTGGTCTGCGGGGGTCCTGGGAGGAGGGCAGGAAAGGGGCCCCTCCCAGGGCGCTGACACCACCGCGGGTTGTCATGGGCACCCGCGGGGTCGGCCTGAATCGGAAACCTCCGGAGCTGGACGCCCTGGCGCGAGGGCAGCGGCACGCGCAGGACACTGCTCGAGGGCCGCCGTCCTGCCCCGTTTCTCGCCTTCCCCTTTTCTCCTCCCTGTAGGTTAGCAGCTGACAGACCCTGCGCCCCCGACAGGCCTCACCTGGGAGGGGCCCGGGGGTAGGACGGGCTGCTGGAGAGCTGAGGGACCCCTGGGCGCTGGGCTCATCCTTGGGCCCGCTCAGCCCGCCCCGTCTGTTCTGCCTCCTGGCCTGGCGCCGGGGAAGGGACCGCAGGTCCTTGTGAGGCGGGGCTGCAGCTGCGGGAGGCGCCATGTTGAAAGGCCCTCCCCGGGAGCCACACAAGGCGGCCGTGTTTGGGACCAGCCTCCCCGGCGCCGATCTCCTCCCTCCTGAGCAGGCAGGCGGCCTGGCCACGGGGGCCGGATGGCCCGCACTGTGTGGGGTCGCTGTCGGGCTATTTCTAGCTCGGGTCTCTAGCCTCGCAGACACAGGGGCATTGAGTGGAGCTATTTGTAGCTTGGAACATCCGGCCCCAGGGCCCTCCCAGCCGCTGTGACCTCACTAAGGGCAGAGGTGACAGATCTCAGGGCGGGAGGGGGTCAGAGGGCCCAGCTGCGTGGAAGGATGTGGATAAAGCCTCCACAGTGGCCAGAGGCCCCCCGGGGATTCTGGGGGCAGGCTGACCTTCCTCTACGACCTTCCCTGGCTCCCCATTGCTCTGGGGTGAGTCCAGGCCCCTCCTTACCCAGGCACGCCTGTCATGACCACCCTGAGGGTTTCACCCGCCCCCCTCCCCCGTCTCTGGGTGGAGACCAGGAGCCTCCCCAGGGCAGGGTCAGGAGAGCTGCCCTCTAACCTCAGTACCCAGAAGGAGACTCCGCAAAGACCACAGTCGGCAAAGAAGGACCCCAGGCGGTGCACAGGCTGAGATGACGGTGACCCCTGCCCGGGCACATGGTGAGCACTGGTGCCATCCCGCCTGAAGTCCTGGTGGTGCCTGGACCGGGGGATGCGGGGGGCAGTGGCCGGCCCTGAATGCTCAGCTCAGGGTGGAGCCAGTAGGTGACTCGGCCTCCGATGACCTGAGGCAAACCCCCTCCAGGTACCAGCTGGAGAGCCAGCGGGGCCGCTCAGCCTCTCTGAGCCCCGGTCTCCTCATCTGTACAATGGGAGTGAAAGTCACAGCAGGGGAGCCTCGCGGGGCTGTCTTGAGGGTAAATGAGTGAACAGGTGGGAATCGTTCAGCCCCGCCTGGCAGGATGAGCACCCTCGTGCTGAGAACCCTCACTGCAGGTCAGTGATAAGCATACAGACAGTCCCCTCCCTCCTCCCAGTGAGCAAATGGTCTCTGGGACATAAAGGGGAAGAGAGAGGGCCGGCCTGCTCCTGGGAAAGCGTCCCCCTAAAATCTACAGCCCAACTTATGGATGAAAAAATAACGGGCCTCCAGGGTGTCTCTTCTCGTCTTTTGTAACGAGGAGGAAGACCCGTGACTCAGCCTGGAAACTCAGGAGCATCTCTGAGGCTCCAGTCCCTGGACTGTCCTTGCTGGGAAAGCCCTGTGGCATCAGTGCCCCAGGAGGAGGCCGAGGGGCACAGAGCGCCCCCTGCGCTCACTCGGTGTCCCAGGAAGGAGCGGCAGGTGTTGGAGGCATCACCAGCTCTGCCCTCATGTGCCTCCCTGCTGCTCCTGGGGCGACTTCCTGCGGCTACACGGGAATCCACCCGGGCTGAAAGGAAGGAGGGGCCGGTGGGTGCCTGGGGTCTCTGCACCCCTGCAGACCCTGGCGGAGATGCCCCCCATCCCTGAGACCCGTGTAGCGACCATGATCCTCGCTGCTGCTGCTGCCTCCGTCAGGTCAGGGTGGGGACGAAGCTCCCAGGGATGTTAGGTCAGAGAGGGGTTAATGCGGGGAGTTGGGCGCTCACAAGGCTGGTAGGTGGGCTGAAGGAGCCAGTGCAGAGGTGTCCCCATGGTGACTTGGGGTCCCTGCAGACCCGACCCCCAGGGAGCCACCTCCCCTGACGGCTGGATGTAGACACAGACCCTCTAGACCAGTGGGGTGCGCTCCAGCCTTCTCTGCTCCATCTCCACCTGCCACCTGTTCTGCGTGGCTGTGTCCTGATTCTCCTCCTGTGAGGAGGTGCCTTAGACAGACCCTGTCGGGGACACCTCTGGGTCCAGCAGAGATGCCAGGGGTGGCAGGGCTGCTCCTCACAGGGCGTCTCCTCCCCTCCCAGCCCCCCACAGCAGACCCTGAGCTGCAGGGCACCCTGAGGACAAACTGGTGGGGCGTGTCCTTGGGGGAGGTGACCAGTGGTGAGGGCGCCCTTGGCTCAAAGCAGCAGGGGGAGGGGCAGGGACATCCCTGGGGCTCAAACCCCAGCACAGTGTTGGGGACTGAGTGACAACCTGCAGGGGGCAAGGCAGAGCCAGCTCAGAGCATCAGGACTGAATGAGTGAGTCATGAGAAATACTGCAGAGGCTCCCAGAGATGGTTTTGGGGACCAGCCCCTGACGGGTAGCAGGTCCTGATGTCTCACAGGTGGGCTTATGAGCCAGGAATGAGGAAACACCCAAGCAGGCCCAGGCATAAGACAAGTGTAATGAAAAGCCCAGGACGGAGCAGCTTCAGGCACAGTTTGACCCAGCAGCTCAAACACTGACTTTAGGGCCTGACCCCTCTTTATCTTGTGGCTCAGGTTTCCTGTGTCCATGTCCCTTCCAGGCCAGCATCTCCCCAGGATTATGTTCACTGAAACAAATTCTCTTCTCCAAGCAGGCCCATCCTACTGCCCACCCTGCATCGACCGTCCAGGCCACGGGGATGGGATGTTCTAGTCTGCATAGGCCTGAGTCACGTGACCTCCCCTGGGCCTGGGGGGTGGAGTCCTTCTCACACAGACCACATGGGCAGAGTGCGGGGTGGGACCCTGGTGAGCCAGAAGAAGGAAGGAGCCCAGGTCTGCCCGCTGTCTCTCCAGGGTTCCCATAGCGCTGTCACCCTGGGCTTTAGAAACTCGTCCTGCGGAAGTGGTGGCCGCCACCTCCCCGCACCCAAGATGCCCATCAGGCTTTCTCTCCTCATGAGTCTGCGGGTCCCAAGGAAGCAATGCCTGAAACACGCAAACATGGATGGACCCCTCAGAGGCCGCACGGGGAGGAGAGCTGGCCGCCTTAGCCTCACGTCACCCACGCTGCCCCACAGCCCCCTGGGCTGTCTCCCCGTCTTCATCACACGTCACCCTGGGCTGTTTTCTCAGGGGCTGCTCCTCTCGCCACCAGCCAGGAGGAGAGACACAGAGGCTCCCAGCCGTGTTTGGGACCAGCCTCCCAGGCGCCGGGTCTCTAGCCTCGCAGACACAGGGGCATTGCTAATTACTGAGGACACTTGCTAATTAATGAGACAGTGCAATGGGCTATTTAAAGGCAAACTCGGGCTTCCCTGGTGGCGCAGTGGTTGAGAGTCCGCCTGCCGATGCAGGGGACACGGGTTCGTGCCCCGGTGTGGGAGGATCCCACGTGCCGCGGAGCGGCTGGGTCCGTGAGCCATGGCCGCTGAGCCTGCGCGTCCGGAGCCTGTTGCTCCGCGGCGGGAGAGGCCACAGCAGTGAGAGGCCCGCGTACCGCAAAAAAAAAAAAAAAAAAAAAAAAAAAAAAAAAAAAAAAAAAGGCAAACTCATAAGGCTGCTAACGGGATCTCTAATTTGGCAGGAGGAAGAGGGTTAAGTTGCGTTGAGAGCAATGAAAGTTTTGGAATCCAAGACGATTTCTGGCTCTGTGGCATCCTGGTAGTTCATTGGATGGAAGTTGTTAAACTTTACGAGGAAACCAGAGATACTGCAGGTTCACCAGCTCTCTGGAAGGTTAAGTTCATTCATTTCCTCCAAAACGGCCAGGAGCTCCAGTGTCGACGCTGTTTCCAGAGAGAGGAGCAGAGCGGTCCCACAGTATCTGCTCATCTTCCTCTAACTCCATCATTGCGGGAGGGGATCTGCTCTGAGCGGGGCTCTGGGCTCAGCCTGGCGGGCCCGGGGCTCGGACACTGGCGTGTGGCCTGGGCAGGTCTGAGCCTCGGCTTCCCGGTCAGGAGAATGGGTCTGAGGACAGGCCTGCTCTGTAGGGTCCCTGTGGGTATTGCCGGAGAGATGCCCTCAGAGCAGCTGGCAGGAGGCCGGGCACATCCAATTAATTAATTGGATGGAAGATGCAGGTGGAAGCCCTCTGTGGGGCACGGAGGGGGCACAGGCAGGGTCCCGGGAGAATAGACGAGAGGGACCCTGCAGTGCACACCTGGCCCTGCGGCCCCAGGCGCAAGTAGAGAGGAGGTTAGGGGCCCTGGATGTCCCCAGGAGGGGGGATGAGGGGACAGAGGTGAGGCAGAGGCTCACATCCAGCGGGCATCCTGCAGCGCTGACACTGATGCTGTTTACTGCCCTCCATAGACACACAATAGATGTAAGTCATTGGATGCCCGGGTAGCATGGTGATGGTGCTGTAGCAACCCCCACCTGTGGTCTCCACACTAGTGCAGGTGGGATGATGAGTTTAGGTTAATTTAGTAACGTAATCGCCCTGGGGAGCCAGGTCTAAAGCCACCTTGAACGCTGGGCCCTGACCATCCAGGACCCGCCATGAAAGGACAGAGGGGAGACGAGGTCACAGGTGGGACCAGGAAGGAGCCGCACCTGAGCTCCATGCCTCCCGTCTGCCATCACTGCCGCCTCCGTGGCCATGGGCAGGGGAAGAGGGAGGGGTGACCTGAGCTGAGGGTGCAGAGACCCCCTCAGAGTCTTGTGAGCTCACCTTGGACGTCTCCGCCCTTCACTCCTAAGGACTCAGCCCCTGGGGCCTCTTTCTGGTCCTGGATCACAGTGGGGCCTTTGCACATGCTGTTCCCTCTGCCAGACACCCTTCCACCCAGCTCTGCACGTGCGGGCTTCTCCTCAACATGTGGATCTCAGCTGAAAAGTCACCTCTTCAGAGGACCCGTCCCCATCATCCTAGAGATAGAACCTGTGTCTCTCCATCACACCGTCACCTCCCGTATTCCAGAAATATAGTTTGAATTGAGAAGTGTCGTCACACCTTGTATAAAATGGCTTGTGTACATTAGAGAATTAAACATACCTGTGTATCCCCTCCCAGGTCAAGTCCTAGGACGGTGTTGTCCGAACTTCCTGCAGTGATGAGATGACCTGTATCTGCTCTCCCGGGACAGCACTGCAGACGGGGCGCCACAGAGCACTGAAAACGTGAGTCCTGTGATTGAGGAAATCAACTTGTAATTTTATTCAAGTTTGGATTCAGTTTAAATGTACACAGCCCCATGTGGCTGGTGCACCCCGCAGTGGGTGGTGTTCAGACCCCTCCTGAGCGCCTCCCAAATTCAACCCCCTCTTCCCTCACCCTTCATTTTGCATCTATCAGTTCCTGGATTTTATTTTTACTTTTCCATCTTTTCATGGACCCTTAACATAAGTAGTTTATTGTTGTCACCCACTGTTCATTTATATGACGAAATCATCCAGCCCATGCTTGTCTGAAACTTGCATGTTTTATTTAGCATATGCCTTTCTCGGTGAGGTAAAGAGTGTAGTCGTAGCTCATCTGTTCATTCACTGCTATGTAGCATTCACATGTACCACACTTTGTTTATCTGTAAGTCGTTGAGGTGAATAAATGAAAATATTTTCCCTATCATCTATTTACCTATCTATCATTTATTTATCTCTCTATCGTCTGTTTATCTATCTATGCTTAGTACATCACCTGGCAGACAGTAGGAGCATGTGAATTGTGTGACACCATTATTATTCATTGTAGGATCAATGCAAATGCTTAAATTCCGTTATTGTATCAACAGCCGCACACACGTTAATACACACTCACGCTGGCACATGCACACGTAATCTTTGGCTGTATCTTATCAAAATATATTACAGAATTACATGGGGAATGAGAGCCCCACCTGTCTGACCTGTGACGGGTGCTCAGGGAAACAGACCCCAGGCGACTCCAGCCAGGCCCCTCTGGGCAGACAGAGGTGCAGGGCTCTGGCTGGGCTGGGGATAGGAAGGAGAGGCTGGGTAAAGTCTTCCAGGGCCGGAGGGAGGTGAGCTTTATCCAAACCAGAGTGCTGGGATCCACAGGCGTGACAGTGTCACAGGTCCACCAACTGTGCCCTCCCCAGGGAATTCGAGAGCTCCATGGAGACACACCGGCACCCCTCATCCCACAGGCAATCAGGAGTGAGCCAGCTCGCTGCCCTCAGAGTAGGACCACGGACTCATTGCCACCAGGCTGGGGGCCACAGCTGGGCAGTCCAATGACCTCTGAGAACCTGCAGATCAAAACACGCTGCTCCAGAATGAAGCTGGCCCGGGACAGCATCTCCTGAGCTCCGTTCTGCTTCAGTCTCCTCCCCGAGAGCCAGGGCCCCTACCCCGTTCCCAAGAGGGCCGGTGGGTTGGAGGGGAGACTGAGAATGGGTGATTCTTCTGTATGTGAGCTCATTGCAGGCTGTTCTCTACAAGGTGGGCTTTTCCCGTTTCCCTCAGGCGTGTAATCCCACTGCTCAGAGCAGCGTGGGCGCGCGGTCTGTGCTCAGTAAACGTGCACGACGTGGCTGGACTAACGGGTCTCCCCCCTGGGAGGTGGGGCCCGGCCGGGGTGGGGCGCCAGGGCCTGACTCTGGGTTGGCCAGACAGAGGTCGTGGAGGAAAGTCTTCAGCTCTGTTCTAGAAGAGCTGAGGATGCAGACAGGAGAAGGTGGTGCTGAGATGAGCCCAAAGGAGGGGCGCCCAGGCGGAGCGGGGCTCGAGGTGAGACGGGGAGCGAGCACCCTGCTGATGGTGGCTGTGCTGTGTCTGTGCCGCTTTAGCGGGGTTGTCCGTCTACTCCTCACGACTCAGTGACCTCACCGTGATGACTGTCCCCATCTCACAGACGGGCAGACTGAGAGTCGGAGCGGTGATGTCATTGCCCACGGCACGCAGCTGCGAGCTGCACGTCCTCCTGCCCCAGACGCGGGTGTCCTGCCAGCAGGTCCCGGAACCCCCGGCACATGGAGGCCACGGGGCCTCCTCTCCCGAATCCCAGGCTCTTCCCCACCGGCTCCAACTGAGAGTCCGGCTTTTCTTTCCTCTGCCCCCAGAGCACGGGCACAGGCCCAGGCAGCGTTAATGACGGGGGCAAAGCCGCCTTGGGTGGTGCCTGGTCAGGACCTTTCTCACTCGGCCTCTGCACGGTCTGAATCGCGAGCAGGAAAACAGCTTCGGCATGAATCCTGGGGCAACGAATTGCAGCCAGCACACTGCCAGGAAATAAGGGCACGTCTACCGCTCTGGGGATGTGGCCCCTGAGCGGCGGGTCAGACGAGGCTTTACCAGGAACCCCGCATCCTGAGTCATGGCTCCGCCCACAAGTCCTCGTGGACTAAAGCTTTAGTCACTCAGGTGTGAAATAGGCAGGGCTCTCAGCCTTTTCTCCACGGGGTGCGTGCGCACGATGGATGCTCTTCGAATGCGTGACAGACACTCTCCCGGGGCTCATCTGGAGTCTGACAGACCCAGAGAGGCTGTGCAGGGGGTGAGTGGAAGCAGCAGCTCCTGAGCCCCAGATGAAGGATGACTCTTCAGTGCTGAGAGGGACAGAAAGAGCATCTCTGCCCATCTGCACCGAAATCGGCCCCCAGGGGTACTCGGAGGTTCCTGATGAAGATCCTGTTGTCTGTGTGGACTCCTGGATGGGAGTGAGCTGGAGGGAAGAGGTGAGCAGGGTCGGGGGGCGGGGCTGTTCTGGCTGGTCCCCGACCTCGCCACTTCCCTGGGCTCCGTGTTCTTCTCTACTGTGATGATGAACAAGCCACCTTGGTCTTTGCATCTCTGCTTCCAGAACCCAGTCTCAGCCTGTAGACTGAGAGAAATCAGTGACAAAGCCACGGGAGGGGGTGAAGAGAAAATACCCGGGGTGTGTCCATGGCCTGTATGCCTGTGGTTAAAGGACAGGCTATTGCAGCACCTGGAATGAGCAGCAAAACATCACCTCTGGGCTTCCCTGGTGGCGCAGTGGTTGAGAGTCCGCCTGCCGATGCAGGGGACGCGGGTTCGTGCCCCGGTCCAGGAAGATCCCACATGCCGCGGAGCGGCTGGGCCCATGAGCCGTGGCCGGTGAGCCTGCGCGTCCGGAGCCTGTGCTCCTCTACGGGAGAGGCCACAACAGTGAGAGGCCTGCGTACCGCAAAAGAAAAACCAAAAAGAAAATCACCTCTCAGAAATCACCGTTCCTGCCAATATGTATGTGATGTAACCATCACACTGAAAATTCATAGAGATAATCTGTTCCATAATTGATTTTCCGCTCCATAACATCTGCCTTTGGAGATACTCACATAAATATGAATGGGGTGCAGATGTGGAAAGGGATGCCAGAGTCCAAGAGCGTCATTTCAGACTGAGAGGTGTGTTGATCCCATTGCAATCTGGGGAAATGTGAAGTTCAGAAAACGGGACACTGTGATGATCTTCCTGCAATCTCACTTAACAGTAATAAAAACGATCCTTTAGAGAAATCAAGTAGGAAAAACGAGTCACCTTCCTTGCTTTGCTGAATATTACAGTCATTTCCAGACGTGAAACTAAGACCGAGATTTCAGCTGCTGAATAATTCATCTTCATTTTGTTTTTTGTTTTTTTTGCGGTACGCGGGCCTCTCACTGCTGTGGCCTCTCCCGTTGCGGAGCACAGGCTCCAGACGCGCAGGCTCAGCGGCCATGGCTCACGGGCCCAGCCGCTCCGCGGCACGTGGGATCTTCCCGGACCGGGGCACGAACCCGCGTCCCCTGCATCGGCAGGCGGACTCTCAACCACTGCGCCACCAGGAAGCCCCATCTTCATTTTTTTGAAGAGAGGACTCAAAAAACTCCGCTGAAGTTGTAACATAAAGATTTTCAACCGTACCTCTCCTCTGACACGCAAAGAGGCAGCAGCAGTAATTTCTGCAACCCTGTCCCCAGGACACATGGGGACAGTCACTGGTAACAGAACCAGGCTGTGTCATGGGGGTGTCAGCACCTCGGGTTTCCGACCTGGCTGTGCAGGAGCTGGGAGAACCGGGCCGTGAGAATATTGTAAAAGGAGGAGAAAAGGACCAAGAGCAAAGGCAGCAAACAGGGGGCCAGTGAGGGCCAAGGAGGGGATGCCGGAGTGTGTGTGTGTGTGTGTGTGTGTGTGTGTGTGTGTACAGAGGGTAGCTGTGGATCCAGGAACCGTCCTCCACCCACCCCCTCCCTCCTCCATCCCCCTCCCTCCTCCATCCCCTCCCTCCCCCATCCCCCTCCTTCTGCTCCCCCTCCCCCTGGTCTCTTCCTCCTCCCACTTCTCTTCCTAGTGGTGCATGAAAGATAATTGTGTCTTAGTCTCTTTAATGGATTCCAGTTGACAGTTGGAAAATTGAGCCTTTTAAACAGATATATGTGGGGTGTGAGTCATCTCTGCTCTCTGTAAAGGAGTTGTCCCCACCTGGGTTGTCAGGCTCTGAAGCTCCTGCAAAGGGAGGGTGTCAGGCACCTGTTTTGTTTCCATCCCCTTGGGCAAACGTAATACAACCAGCCAGGACCTCGGGTCAGTGCCCCCCTCTCCCCACTGACCCTCCACCTTGCTCAAGAGCGGTGGGTGCTGTGTGTTTCCCAGCAGCCTCTCACCGTGCCCAAGCTTTGGCCCTTCTCCAGGTCTGCTTAGACGTGCTCCTGAAGGAAGTCCACGGCGCTGTCCAAGACCCTGGGCTTCTCTCAGGAGCCATGAACTGTCACATGCTGTGGGCAGCATGAGACAGTTCCCGGGCCGTAAATACTAAGCAGGGGAGGGCGGGGGAGGGGGCCGTGAGAAGGGGGAGGAGAGGGAAGAGAAGCAGATGGAAAACGGAGGTGAGGCGGCTCCTGACCACGTTTCCACTCTGGTGAGGCATGCAGGGGAATCAGTCCCAGAGCCGTTTCTCAAAGCCGCCCCCCCGCGAGCCTCAGGACCCCACTCTGAGCCACTCGTGGCTGCGGAGGGTCGTCTTATTTGATGTCAGACACATGATCTGTGAGACACTGCAGTGTCCCCGCCCTGAGCTGGCCTTTCAGACAGTGTCCTCTGCCACCGTCCGCAGGTGGCGTCTCCCTGGGTCCCGACCTCTCCTGCCCCAGGACAGCTGACGGCCTCTCTCCCTCCCTGTGCACTGGCCTGTGACTGCGGGTCATCTCTGCTGAGGCAGGGATTAAAGCCATGAGCCTCTGACTAGCCCCTACAATTAGCCAGCGGCTCTCAGGGCGCCGCTGGAACTTGACCTCTGACCTCCTCTTCAGAACCATCACTGGGCCCCAAATGGTGATTCGATGTGGGCTTGGGGGGCTGACACACTGGGGTGCTTCCGCTGGTCTGGGAAGGCAGGGGCTGGAGATCGGGATGCATCCACGTCATTCCCACGAAGTTCCCAAGGGAGAGGGTGACCAGGCCTCCCGTGTTGCACAGTGAGGGCCCGAGGGCCCGGGGGACTCCTGCCGTCCCTCAGAAAGAAGGAGAGGAGGCGTGACTCGTTCCATCTTAGAAGGGATACAGGGGCTCCAGGAGCAGCAGGACCACGAGGCAGTGATGGTTCCGGTGCCGGTTTTGTTCCTGCAGCTGGAGGCCCCCAACAGTGCCCGGATCGCACATCCCTCAGTCCTGCGGCCGCCCTGCCAGGGGGTCTGACATCCACCCCACAAAGCAGCAGACTAAGCCCACGGCTCCCAGGAGATGGAGCGGGGCTTCGCCTCAGTCTCTCCGACCCTCATGTCACTGATATGTCACTTCCCTCGCCGGGCGGGGAAGGAATAACTGGACATTGTGGGTCCATCAGTCTATGAGGACAAGGGACCAGGGCTCCTGGGGAAATGGCCGATTCTGGGGCTGGAGCAGGAAACACACAGGCGATGGGGGAGCCCCTGGTGGTGCCAGAGATTAAGGAAGTGTGAACACACATGCACACACACGCACACAGTGATGGGACAGGACACATGGTCCACCTGAAAGAGCTCCCGGGGCCAAAGTGGAAGAGCCCATCTCCCCTGTGGTCTTTGGTGTTGGTAAAAGAAATGTTCACAGATTGAGGTACAGGGAAGTCATTGTGGCTTATGCATGAGTTCACTTGGATTTGATGTGAACTAAAATAGCCTGTTTGTGGCCTGTCAAACATACACTGTACCTCTGCTTTAATTCGTAAAGAAAGGGGCACATTGACCAGGAGTAAAGAACATCTATAAAGATTAAATGGCCCTCTTCCTGGGACACCAGCGCTGGTCCCCCTTTGATGATAAGAGTCCCTCCCAGGTGCCAAGGCCACGCTGACTCGCTGCATACCTGCTGGTCTGGTCTTTTTTTTTTTTTAAACTTCGAAGACCTGTAACCCTGACTTGTTTAATGTTCTTTTTTTCCTGACAAGACATAAAACTGTGCTGAGAACCCTGCTTCTCCAGAACTGTTTCTCAGAGTCATCTGGGAAGCAGGCTTCTACGCTAGTCCTCAGTTTGGCTCAAATAAAACTTTTTTTCTATTCTTATTATTGATGGTTTATTGATTATTTTCGTTGACAGTGTCCCTAGACACTCCTTGAAACATCGGGTAAAAACTAACGAAGAACGGATAAAGTGTGGACTTTAGTTAACAATAATATCAATATTAATTCGCGAACTCTAACAAGTGTGCCACGGTCTGTGGGATGTTAGTGATGGGAAAGCCATCGGCGAGGTACGGGAGAACACTATTCTGGAATAAAAGGTTTCTTTAAAAATGTACATAACTATCGGGTGAGAGTCTGGGCTGCCAATCAGAGACGAGGGGCTGTGATCCCCTGAAAATGTTCCCCGCAGGGAGATGATGTGAACACAGCGCGGGCAGCTGAGCTGGGCTGATCATATCCACGACCGCCCAGACGCGGTTACCCCAGGGAAGGGGTCTGTGGACATTTGTTTTGCCTTTATCTCCCCCAAATAAGACATGCCTATGGTTAAAACTGTAGAGTATAAAACAGGATCCAGTGGGGAGAAAAGGAGTTTTTTCTTTGTGACTTTGACCACAAAGTCTCCCTGTCGGCCTCACCAAATGCAGTCATCGTCATCGTGTTTTCAAGGTCTTTCCAGAGATGCTCCAACCAAGAACAAGAATGTAAAAGAATAAGCATGAATGGGATAAACATATACATGTATATATGTTTCTGTATATTCCACAAATGGTAGCACACGTATACATCTTTATATTATACAACCTTCCTCTTCACAATGAACGGAAATCTCAAAGATTCTTCCACATTGCTGGAACTACCTTGCTGTCATTACGGTCAAAGGCTGCAGAGCGGCCATTGTACAGACGCCCACAATTCACTGAAGTGGTTCCGTATCTGTAGACGTTTATCTCAGTCGTTTGTTACACCAGACGAGCCTGCAGTGAACGTCCTCGCACAGGGGGCCTTATACACAGCACAGCACTACTTTCACTGCCTGCTTGGAGAGCTGTGAGAACACTGCACAGTCATTTATTTAATGGATCCCTGTTTTAAAATATTTAGACAGTTTCCAGTCTTCCCATCATTATAAACAACACTGCTATGACCGTAAATCTTGACACACACTCCAATGCTTCCCTGGGATGAATTTCTAGAAGGAGCTGCTGGGCAAACACATTTTAACCCTAAAGCTTTCAAGCCCATTTCCCGAGGCCTGAGTCAGGGCTGCCCCGCCTGGTGGTGCAGGTCGCACACGGCTCAGAGGTCCCAGAAGGGGACCTCTGAGGAGGAGCCTGTGGTCCACTCCGCGGGTATCCAGGTGTCCCCTGGAGCAGGTAACTTTTTCCAGTCTGCACAGAGACACAGAAAGTGCTAGCAGAGCCCTGGCTCAATTGTCAGACGAAGCGTCTGAGGTCAGGGGGGCCCTCTGAAGCTTCAGACACATGTGATGTGACCTGCCTGCCCTTCCCTCTGCAATGCCGGTGGTCCGTGAGCACCGAGTCTTCTCCTTCCTGAGCCCCGCCTGACACTGTGCAGCCTTCTCCAAACAGGTGACTCCTGAAGGGCCTAGACTTCCTTCCCTCTGATCCACAGTGCTATCCAGGCCATGATATATGAGGAGACCAGGAGGTAGAGGCCGGGGCGGGGGGCGGGGGGGGGGGGGGGCTGTGAGCTCCCGCCCACAGAGAGGAGGCCCCTGCCCAGAGGGACACCTGCCCCGAGGGGCCTGACCTTCTGAGTTTAAAGAGAAGCTAAGAGGCTGGAAACTGGCATTTCAACGTTAAATGCCCTGAGTTTTCAAAGTTGGCTCATTCAGACCAATTAAAGCACACCCCAGGCCACCAGGCTGCAACGCCTGCCTTAAATGTTTGAAATGTGACTGAGCCAGCGAATCATGTTTAAGTAATGAGCCCCGGCAGAGGGGCCCTGGGGAGCTCAGCGCTGCTCAGACCCCAGAAAAGCCCGAGAGCACCTGCAGCCAGGCGGCCTGGCTGGGAGAAGTGTGCCGTTTTAGGGATGCGCTTCCCCAGGGAATGGGATCCCCCAAGGCAGGGCTGCTGGAGGGGGAAGCTTCTCCCCACCCACCTGCCAGGAGGGCACATCTTTTCTTTTTCCCGCCTGTGGAGCTGAGCATTTAGACCATTAGGAGAAGCTGTGGGGAGGTGTTCTGCCCCTGTATCTGCTGGAGATGACCCAGCACGAGGAGACACCCAGCCTGGAGGCCCCTTGGAAGTCGGACTCTGAGCCTCATTTCCGACTGTCCACAACCTGGGGGTCCCTGGGGCAGAGCCATTCTGGGGGGACCGCCATCCTGCAGGTTTGGCAGGTGTCATCTGTGAAGGGGAGACGCGCCTGTCAGTCGGACCCGGATGTGGGAGGGGGCACTGGGTCAGGAACATTGGATGTGGGCAACGTTCGGAGGAAATGCAGCTCCATTCCCAGGAGAACCTGGAATTGGGGCCACAGGGCTGCTGGCTGCTGTCCCGGTCTGCTGAGGGGAGTTAGTTAGCGCATGCAGACAGCCTGCAAAGCTGTGTCCTGAGCCCAGGAAGTGCGGCCCGAGAGGTAGGCGTGTGTCCCCCAGCCTTGTCTCTGGGTCACTCAGGCCTGCCCACGCCATCGGATTCTAGCCGCCCGATGGCCAAGAGGATGGGTGCCGTGTGAGCATCTCTGTGGGACTCCCCCGCCCCCACCCAGGCCGACCAGAGAATGACCAAGTGGCCCTGAGATTTTGCACCTCTGGGCTCCGCACCAGCCTCCAGAGTCAAATCCCCAGGGTCCCTGAGGGCAAAGAGGCGTGTTTCAAGGGGCCCAGAAGCCCTGGAAAGGTTTGCAAACTGGACATCATGGATTTGAGGGTAAGAACTTCCACACAGAGACCTTCCCCATTCACCTCTGACGACACCCACCCGGGGATGTGTCATATTTGGACTCTTGGTGGAAAGAGATTTATTATAAGTATTCCACTCCCTTGGTCACAGAGGCCCAGCAGCCCCAGGACTTGCAGTTGGCCAGCTGGAGACCCAGCTCCAGTCTGAGGCCAAGGCTGCTGGCGTCCTGGCTCCATGACTGCCAGCAGAGAGAGCGAATTCGCCCTACTCGGCCCTTCTGTTCCATTCAGGCCTCCGGTGCCGGGACGAGGCCCACCCCCCGTGGGAGGCCACCTGCTTTACTACATCCTTGGCTCCAAATGCGAATTCATCCACAACACCCTCTCAGACACACCGGAACACGCTGCCCAGCTGTCCGGGTGCCTGGTCAAGTAGACACAGAATTAACCGGCACAGGCGGATGGGCAGTGCCTGTTCACAAGGCTTAGACACATTCACGTGTTTCAACCCTAACAGTTGTTAGGGCCCCATGAGCTCAAAGCCAGGGTGGGGAGGGAGGGGAGGTGGTGGCGGCTAACAGTCCCGAGTGCCCCTGCTGCTCTGGCCTCTCCCTGAGCAGGTCTGAAGCCATCACGTGGACCCACAGACGTGCCCGTTGGGATCAGTGCTTCCTGTCCCTGGAGCAGACACGTGATGCTTCTCCTCCTCTCTCTCCCCCATCCTCTGGCTCTGGTTCCACGTCTCTTTGCAGAGGAAGGAAAGAGGAAAACCCCAAATCACCCCCCTGCCCAGACCCTACCTCACAGGACTGGGGAGTAGGGTCCCGGCAGGGCCACCCTGCACCTCCCAGAAGACACTCCTAATGCCATTTCCTCTCTGTCTCTGTCTCTCTATCTGTCGCTGTCTCTCTATCTGTCGCTGTCTGTCTGTCTCTGTCTCTCTTTGTCTCCCTGTCTCTGTCTCTCTATCTCTGTCTCTCTCTATCTCTGTCTTTGTCTCTCTCTGTCTCTCTCTCTGTCTCCCTGTCTCTGTCTCTCTATCTCTCTCTGTCTCTCTGTCTCTGTCTGTCTGTCTCTGTCTCTCTGTCTCCCTGTCTCTGTCTCTCTATCTCTCTGTCTCTCTCTATCTGTCTTTGTCTCTCTCTGTCTCTCTATCTGTCGCTGTCTGTCTCTGTCTCTCTTTGTCTCCCTGTCTCTGTCTCTCTATCTCTCTGTCTCTCTCTATCTCTGTCTTTGTCTCTCCCTGTCTCTGTCTCTCTGTCTCTGTCTGTCTCTGTCTCTCTTTGTCTCCCTGTCTCTGTCTCCATCTCTCTGTCTGTCTCTATGTCTGTCTTTGTCTCTCTCTGTCTCTCTCTCCATCTCTCTGCCTCCCTGTCTCTGTCTCTCTATCTCTCTCTGTCTCTCTATCTGTCTCTGTCTGTCTCTGTCTCTCTTTGTCTCCCTGTCTCTGTCTCTCTCTATCTGTCTTTGTCTCTCTCTGTCTCTCTCTCCATCTCTCTGCCTCCCTGTCTCTGTCTCTCCTGTAGCTTCAGTCACTGAGCTGACAGGGTCAAGGGTGATCATTAAAAGCCCATCATCTCAAAAGGAGCCACTTCTGCACCCAAACGGGGGCTTGAAGTTGCACAAGGTCAGTGCATTAAGTCCGCAATCAAAGCGGCTGGAGCTCCCAGACCCCCGCTGCTGTCTCTGCAGTGAAGATGGTCCTGACTCTCCCATCGCAGGTCCCCTCGAGGGGCCGTTTCCGTTCAGACGGGCAAAGCTCTGCCTGGAAGGTTGCCGTAGGGGTTCCTCTAAGTGTGTTTTCACCCACTGAGATCCGCGCTATCGCTCCGAGGTGACCGCTGCCACTAGTGTGGACGGAGGCGGGCGCTCTGCCGGGATTTCCCCATAAAGTGTAATCGTGAAAACCTTGAGAGATTTCGGCTGGGACACCCACCCCCGCAGCAGAGGCGCTGGGTGGCCCAGGAGGAGAGACCCTCTTTGCGCAGCCCCAGGCTGGCCCCTGGGGACAGAGCTGGCTTCCGAGCCTGGGGACTGAGGTCTTCACAGGGACGGCGTCCATCCACAGGGCCCCCACGGGGCTGTGAGCTCCCTCGGCTGGGACGGCTCCCTCAGGCCACGTCTCCCCTTGCACAGCTCTCTGTCCAGACTCCATCACCCCTCGCTGTGCTGGGCGTGACCGGGGCCCCAGGCACTGGGCTCAGAGGGAGAGCCCAGCTCAGTCCATCCGACCCCCCTCGTCGGGGGCAGGAACTTCCTCACGGTCCCCACCAGCATCCCGGCTGCTGCCCAGGCCCCATCCTCTGTTCTGGGATCCACAGGCTCCCAGGACCACGGGGCATGTCTGGTCCACGTGGGGTGATTTGTGGGGTTAGGCAAACCCTCAGGACGCAGACGGGCATCACTCAGCTTGTGACCAGTGGGGGAATCCGTGCCTGCTGTTGACGGACAGGCCCAGGGGCTGTGGGCAGAAGGGAGAGGGCTCTGCACCTCACCCTGGGCAATGTGCAGGGTCACCTGGATGAGACTAGACAGTCGCTGGCCCCGACCCCACCCCCTGGGGCCCCGGTTAGGTGGTCTCAGGCAGAGGCAGGGACCCCCTGCTGCTGTCTGGGGTCCCGCATGTTTATGTACTCCTGTCTCTGTCCTGGAGGTAGAAACTGGAATCGTTCATTTTTCTAGTCTGTTTTATAACGGACCACAGCTTGTGAAACTTCAGCCAAGGATTGAATACGGTTATCTTTGGTTTCTATGGAAACGCCCTCCCCTAAGGCCCCGGGGGTTCGCGGTTGGGGACAGGTGGGTCATGGTGCGGGGGATCTGACTGCTGGGTCGCACAGCTGCCTCTGCACAGCTGGCTCAGCTTCCTCCCCTGTAAATGGGGTACAGACCCTACATCACAGGTGTGTGAGAGCTCAGCGAGTTAATCCTCATGAAGCACCTGGAACAGAGCCGTACACCCGAATCAATGAGTCCATGCGTGTTGACTGTTGGCGTCTTGGGCTGGGGCAAGGGAGCTGGTGGACAGGAAGGAGGGGTGAGGGCACCACATTGGAAGAAGCTGTTAGATGACATAATTATTGATGGGCGTGACCAGCAAGAAAGAGGCTGGGATGGGACCAGCACGGGGGCCCAGCCCCAGCTTGTCACAGGATGCCTGATGTCTGGATCCACCGTCTGACCCCACAGGCCACGTGCCTGGGAAATGAATGTCTCGGGAGATGGTACAGGAGCTGACTGCCCTGGAGGGCCCGGGGAGTAGCCCAGCATCCCCTCCTCTGTCCGATCCGCTCGCCACCTGTGACCTCTAGTGATTCTGTCTCAGTTGGTCCGACAGCACCAGGCATTCTGAGACCTCAAGGGGCTGCGGTGCTGGTGGAGAGGGCGTTTCATCCATCCGTCCGTGGAGGCGAGCATGCAGGGCTTACAGCCCAGCCAGCACCGGAACATCCTACAGACTCTCCCGGGCTTGGCAGGCGGGAAGAGAGGCCAGCCACCGCCCCTGCCCTCCGGCACAGGGTGCTAGGGTGGGGCCCCCCAGCCGGTCCCCGGGCCCTCCCTGGAGCTGGCTAGAACCGCACATCCCAGGCCCACCTGGACCTGCTGAGTCAGACGCTCTGGGCGGCCCACGGTCTGTTTCCACCTGCCTCCAGGACGTTCCACGTGCAGGAACATGGAGAATCCACTGCGGCAGGGCTGCCCAGGGCCCCTGAGAGCCTGTCCCAGGCCGAGAGCCTCTGTCATCACTCCTTCAGATCCGTCCTTCCAGAGGTTCCACCAGGAAGGTACGTGCTGGCCCTGCACCCGATCAGGGACCAGGGACGAACCTTCACCCCCTAAGTGGCCCCTCCATGCAGAGCCCATCACACCCATTAGCCCAAGTGATGTGATGAGTCTTCCCACCCAGTGGACAGTAAGGAGAGAGCCTGTTCCCCACAGCTTCAGTGCCCGGGGCTGGAGACACACACGTGGACCAAGCTCTCTTCCTCGGGGCCTTGGATTCCGCGGCGTTTCCTGTGCTTTGTGGAGAAATGACCAGCAGTGAGTTTGGGAGCAGCTACTCCTGCAGGATCCTCTCTGCCCGGCTTCTCGGCAGAGGCTGCTGGCGGCACCCCACCTGACTTCTCTGCCCTGTGATCAGAAGCCTCAGGGGTTGTATCTGTTGCAAGGCTGGTGCGTCAGTGAGTCCCTAATTCACTATGGGGAGATGGGAGCCATCGGGTAGGTGTGTCCCTCATTGAGCTGTGACGTCCCAGCTCCAGATGGTCCTTCTCTGCTCAGTCAGGTGACCCTGGGGCTGAGCCTGCACATCCTAGTTCTGCAGGGTAAGCTGCTCCCTGTGAGGTCCTGCCATTAGGGGCCACTGATGAGGGAGGGGACATGCAGCTTCCTGCTGCTCTGAGCGTGGCCCTGGCAGCGGCACTTCTCCCAGCAGTGGACGTGCTTCCAGCCTCCTGATTCCCCGAGTCCCAGTCCCCCCCACAATCAGCCTCACTGCACCCACTCCAGATCACCAGTACCTGCCGTGCAGGCCCCTTCCCAAGGGTCCAGCTCTCCTCTCCCTGGGGTCCTTCCTCCAGCTCCAGCTGGCACCTAGGGGTGGAGGCCACAGAGCAGGAAAAAAGGGCCCAGGAAGACGAGGAGAGGGCTGCGTCGGCTCCCTGGGGTGAGCCCTGGAGGGAGGGAGGAGGGAGGGGAAGCCCCACGTGGCTGGTGGGGGTCTCAAAGCCACGAGGACTCCATGGTGGAAACACCGAAGGAGGTGAGTGTCCAGAATCCTTCGGCAGAAGGATCAGGCAGCCTTCCTCCAGCCTGAGCACGAGTCAGCCCTGTGTCCCAGGAGAGGCACAGAAACTCTGAGTGGGCCTCCAGGTCCGAGTCCCGGGGAGAGGGACGAGGGGTGACCCCGGAGAAACCTCCCCAGGCTGATGACCAAGGCCTGCAGGGGGGCTGGCCCGTGCCCGTCTCCCAGTGTAAACAGTGCTGCTGTGGCCGACTTCCCAGTGTGCTAGGATGTCACCCAGCCGGCAGCTGGGAAGGGATGCCCGGAGGCCACCACAATCATTCCCACAGTCAGTGGATGTGAGTACAGATCACAGTGAACAGCAGGAAAACACTAGGGATGATGCGTTGTCAGTAACCATTCCCTTTGCCTTCTTTTACTTAATTGTAAGTTTATACAGCTTAATTTTTATTAATGGCTCTGTTTCACAACTGAATCACAAACTCCCTGAAAACGTGACAAATGCCGGGGTCCCTCAGAGAACAGATGTTCCCTCCCTGTCCTGTGCGGACAAATAGCCTTGGCCTCAAGGAGTTGCCTTGCCCCCAGCTCCCTGGCGCTCTGTAAACCCAGGAATTCTCCCTAGGGACACAGATAGCCCCAAAGAGGCTGAGATCCAGTATGTGCCCCGTTGGGAAAACAGGGCGCAGATAGAAATTAAATTCATTTGTTAAACTGCAAAGGAACTACTGTTCCTCACACACCTGAGATTGAGCCCAGGCTTACCTGCTAAAAAAAAACTAATAAAGACCTTGATCTTGAAGTCCAAGGTAAAAGACATCTTTGAGGCCATATCTTTGGTGACTTTCAAACGGTTCACCTCCACTCAGCTCAGCCTGGAATCAGGATGCGTCACCTGTGTTTCCCAGGTGTGTCCAGAGGCCCCTTCTCTTCTCAGTCAGGACACCCGGTGGGAGGCCTGGTCCACGGAATCAGTGTTTTCTGGGGGCGTGTGATTCGCTGCTTAGTTCATGCATGGTCCCGGGATTATTTTCTCATCCACATGCTTAGACCAGCAAGGGCAGTGTGCAGTGAGCTCTTTACAAGAAAACACTTTCAAGGATGCTCTGAGAACAGTTCTCCCTTCACCACAAATGAAGCCAGGGTGAGGGGTGGTTCTAGCATCACCCTGACGTGGGAGCGAAATGACCCAAAATGGGCCCACAGGGCTGCAAGAGGACAGCCAGGAGGGTCCCGGGCCCCAGCCCCTTCCTGACTCCCCTGCGTAAAATCGGGAGATGCAGGCAGGGAGCACCCCCCTTTCCACGATCAGCACACACCACAGGTGTCTGAGGCTTCACAGGGGGCCCCTCTGACCTCAGACTCTTTCTCTGACAACTCAACCAGGGCCCTGTCAGAGCGACGGTGCAGACAGGAAAAGGCACCTGCTCTAGAAGACAGCCGCCTCCTGCAGCCTCTGGCCCACCTGCCACCTCCTACCTCCTTCCGCCCCCTCCTGCCCCCTGCCCGTTCTGGGCATTGTGAGCAGCGTGCAACCTGCACCACAGGTTCTCCTAAAGGTACAACTGCACAGCTCTGCCAATGAGCAAAGGGAGCAGTGGTGGGAGGGGAGAAACTTCTCCCTCCCTCTAACACCTTGCCTTGGGGGATTCCTGTAAAGGACGCCCTTCTCCCAGGCAGGCTGCCTGGCTGCAGGTGCTCTCGGGCTTTTCTGGGGTCTGAGCAGCGCTGAGCTCCCCAGGGCCCCTCTGCCGGGGCTCATTACTTAAACATGATTCGCTGGCTCAGTCACATTTCAAACATTTAAGGCAGGCGTTGCAGCCTGGTGGCCTGGGGTGTGCTTTAATTGGTCTGAATGAGCCAACTTTGAAAACTCAGGGCATTTAACGTTGAAATGCCAGTTTCCAGCCTCTTAGCTTCTCTTTAAACTCAGAAGGTCAGGCCCCTCGGGGCAGGTGTCCCTCTGGGCAGGGGCCTCCTCTCTGTGGGCGGGAGCTCACAGCCCCCCCCCCCCCGCCCCCCGCCCCGGCCTCTACCTCCTGGTCTCCTCATATATCATGGCCTGGATAGCACTGTGGATCAGAGGGAAGGAAGTCTAGGCCCTTCAGGAGTCGCCTGTTTGGAGAAGGCTGCACAGTGTCAGGCGGGGCTCAGGAAGGAGAAGACTCGGTGCTCACGGACCACCGGCATTGCAGAGGGAAGGGCAGGCAGGTCACATCACATGTGTCTGAAGCTTCAGAGGGCCCCCCTGACCTCAGACGCTTCGTCTGACAATTGAGCCAGGGCTCTGCTAGCACTTTCTGTGCCTCTGTGCAGACTGGAAAGAGTTACCTGCTCCAGGGGGCACCTGGATACCCGCGGAGTGGACCACAGGCTCCTCCTCAGACCCTTCCTGCCCCTTCTGGGACCTCTGAGCCGTGTGCGACCTGCACCACCAGGCGGGGCAGCCCTGACTCAGGCCTCGGGAAATGGGCTTGAAAGCTTTAGGGTTAAAATATGTTTGCCCAGCAGCTCCTTCTAGAAATTCATCCCATGATTGTATGCCAAGATTAATGAGCGCAACGATGCTGTTTATAATGGTGCAAATACTGGAGAGAATCTAAATGTTTAAAATCGGGGATGCATTACATAAATTATCGTGCCTTATCCTAACAGCATTCCACGCAGATGGAGATAATGCTATAACGTGCGTCAGAATATCTGAACAAAGGCACTCGTTGTGTTGCTATTTGTGGTAAAGACAGAGATAAACGTCTGTTGATACAGAATTGCTGAAATAAATTATGGGGCGTCTATACTAAAGGACATTCTGAAACCATGAAAAATAACGAGTGCTGTGAATGTACTTATTTGAGGAACTGTATAATATAAAAAAACGTATATGCACAAGCTGGGCTGTGTGTACATGCATGCGTGTGTATATGTGTACATGCATGTGTGTGTATATATACGTGTGTGGTGTGTGTGCTTGTGTGTACGCATGTGTGTACACATGTGTATGTGTACGTGTGTGTGTGATGTGTTTGTGGGTGTATCTGTGTGTTTATGTATGTCTGTGCATATGTGTGTGTGCGTGTGTACCTGTGTGTATATGTGCACACATACATGCGTGCCCTTGTTCATGTTCATACCGTCTCTGGAAAGATTCTCAGAAACAGGGTGACAGCAGCTGCTTTCGGTGAGGCCAACAGACTTATGGTCAAAGTAACAAAGAAGAAACGTTTTTTCTCCCCACTGGATCCCATTTTCTACTCTGCACCTTTTCACCCACGGACGCATTTTATTTGAGAGATAAGAGGAAAAAAAAGATGACAGTCGAATGTGCAACCATCTTAGGATGGGGGAACGGCAGGAAACGCTCAGCTCAGCCCGGGGGACCCTCCGTGTCCAGCTCACCTCCATGCGGGGAGGAGTTTCAGGGGACCACAGCTTCTCGTCTCCAGCTACACACCCCGACAACAACCACATTCCATACTTTAAAGACGCTTTCAATTTTCGAGCAGCTCCAGGTCGACTGAAAACTTGGGGCAATTACACAGAGCCTCTCACTGCCCCCCAGTTCCCCCCCCCCCGCTCACCTCTCATGGGACCGCAGTGCATTTGTCCCCATTAAGGAACCAGTACTGATGCATTATTACTAACCAAGCCCTTACTTTGCTCACGTTCCCTCGTTTTTCCCTGATGTCCTCTTCTGGCCCCGGAGCCCCTCCAGGGACGGAATTACACGGGGTGGACTTGTCCGCTCGGACGGCGCTCCTACGGCCGTCTGTGCCCCCGACATGCGGGGTGGGGAGGGCCTGGGAGGGGCGGCTCTCGGGGGGTCCTAGGAAGCAGGGCCCCTCGGGGCCTGGGGCTCCTGTCACTGAGGGAACGGCAGGAGCTCCTGGGGTCAGAGCAAGTCGGGGTGCTCAGCGCACAGACCCAGGGTCAAAGGAACCCGGGACTGGGCCTCCGTCACCCATGTGCCGGGTGGCGGCAGCCACGTCCCACTGGAGGGGGTGATCACTGGACCAGTAACAGGAAGAGCAGGCCCAGTGCCGGCGCCCAGCAAGCAGGAATAACTGGGGGGGGGGGCGGGGGCGGGGGGGAGGGCTTCTGAGAGGCGCAGGACGAGCCCCAGGTCCCACAGCATGGGGCGCGGTTAAAGGCTGTTATGGGATGAATTGCGTCCCCCAAAATTCACATGCTGAACCCCTGACCCCTGGGACCTCAGGATGTGACTGTGTGTGGAGATGGGGCCTTTAAATGGGTGACTGAGGTAGAACAAGGTCATTAGGGTAGGGCCGAATCCCACGGGACTGGTGTCCTTAGAAGAGCAGGCGATTGGGACACAGACACGCACACGGGGACGACCATGCGAGGACGGCAGGGGAGACGGCCGTCTACACACCAAGGGGAGAGGCCTCAGAGGGAACCAGCCCCGCGACACCTGCTCTCGGACTTCCAGCCTCTGGGACCTGGGACTGTAAATGTCTACTGTTAGAGCTGCCCGCTCTGATGCTGCGGGGGGCACGTCCAACCCAGCCCCGCCCCCGTGCCCACACCCAGACCCCTCCTGGGAACGGAGGGTGGAGCGTGGCCCTCACCCAAGAGACCTGGTCACTGCACCAGCAGAGGGTGGCCATCACAGGGCAGTGGGCGTGGCTGGACGTGGCCGAGGGCCCCAGGGCCCCAGCATCCAGGAGGCAGGGGACAGTCAGGCCGGATGGTGGCGGACAGAGTCAAATATAAAATTATGACAGGTTTCAAGATGACATCCACAGAGCATTAAACCCCACGTGGGGCCCTTCTGAGGGTGGACTAAGCCACCGGCCCGGCAGACGCATCTGCCCTGGGCGTCCCGAGAGCGAGAAACACTTTTATTCTGAAGACACTGAAATCGCAGGAGGTGCTCCCCCAGCATTACCTTGACTAGTGGAGAACTGTGGTCGGTGTTCCCACTTCACAGAGGAGGAAACTGAGGCTTGGGAGCAAGCCTGGGGACTCAGGAGGTAACAGCAAACCTGGGTCCCCAGCCAGGCTGTTGAGCCCTGCTGGGTGCTGCCGGGCACTGAGGGCTCGGTGGTTACAGGTGTTGCTACACCATCCTTGATGTCAGCCTGACCTGGGCGGGAGTATCCATGTCCCAAGCCCTGCCCATCCAGAGTGTTGGAATCTGGAAGAGGGGCACCCTGCTTTCACAGGCAGCGCTTCCCAGGCAGGAATGTCTGCCCTGTTTCAGCTCTCTTTGGAGAAAGACTTAACACATTCTGACACAGATGGACTTTCTCTTTGACTTTGTCACTGATTTCTCTCAGTCTACAGGCTGAGACTGGGTTCTGGAAGCAGAGATGCAAAGACCAAGGTGGCTTGTTCATCATCACAGTAGAGAAGAACACGGAGCCCAGGGAAGTGGCGAGGTCGGGGACCAGCCAGAACAGCCCCGCCCCCCGACCCTGCTCACCTCTTCCCTCCAGCTCACTCCCATCCAGGAGTCCACACAGACAACAGGATCTTCATCAGGAACCTCCGAGTACCCCTGGGGGGCCGATTTCGGTGCAGATGGGCAGAGATGCTCTTTCTGTCCCTCTCAGCACTGAAGAGTCAGTCCTTCATCTGGGGCTCAGGAGCTGCTGCGTCCACTCACCCCCTGCACAGCCCTCTCTGGGTCTGTCAGGACTCCAGATGAGCCCCGGGAGAGTGTCTGTCACGCATTCGAAGAGCATCCTCGTGCGCAGCGCACCCCGTTGAGAAAAGGCTGAGAGCCCTGGCCTATTTCACACCTGAGTGACTAAAGCTTTAGTCCACGAGGACTTGTGGCGGAGCCATGACTCAGGATGCGGGGTTCCTGGTAAAGCCTCGTCTGACCCGCCAGCTCAGGGGCCACATCCCCAGAGCGGTAGACGTGCCCTTATTTCCTGGCAGTGTGCTGGCTGCAATTCGTTGCCCCAGGATTCATGCCGAAGCTGTTTTCCTGCTCGCGATTCAGACCGTGCAGAGGCCCGAGTGAGAAAGGTCCTGACCAGGCACCACCCAAGGCGGCTTTGCCCCCGTCATTAACGCTGCCTGGGCCTGTGCCCGTGCTCTGGGGGCAGAGGAAAGAAAAGCCGGACTCTCAGTTGGAGCCGGTGGGGAAGAGCCTGGGATTCGGGAGAGGAGGCCCCGTGGCCTCCATGTGCCGGGGGTTCCGGGACCTGCTGGCAGGACACCCGCGTCTGGGGCAGGAGGACGTGCAGCTCGCAGCTGCGTGCCGTGGGCAATGACATCACCGCTCCGACTCTCATTTTGCCCGTCTGTGAGATGGGGACAGTCATCACGGTGACGTCACTGAGTCGTGAGGAGTAGACGGACAACCCCGCTAAAGCGGCACAGACACAGCACAGCCACCATCATCGACAATTAATATAATTACGGTTATTAATATTGCGGATGATATGTTTGTTGTCGTATTATCTTGGCGCCCATCTGTGAACTCTCCCCGCCTACCCTGTCCTCTGAACCACGTCCCCCAGGGCACCCGGGACCACAGGGTCGGGCTGGAGGCCAGGACGTGGAACAAGACGGCTCTCAGACGGTGTCTTTGGTCCCGAGCTGAGGGTCACAGCTCAGCCTGGGTCCCTATGGGGGGAGGGTAGGGACTCGTGTGGTTCCAGGAGCCCTTGGCTTCCCCTGGCAGGCACGGCTGGTGGGTCTGTGATACTGCCACTCCTGCTGTGGGTCCAAGCGTTCCGGCCCTGGATAAGCTCACCTCCCTCTCTCCTGGCAGCCTTTACCCAGCCTCCCCTCCCTAGGACCCCAAGGCAGACCCCAGAGCCCTGCACCTCTGTCTGCCCAGAGGGCCTGGCTGGACTCGCCTGGGGTCTGTTTCCCTGAGCTCCCGTCACAGGTCAGAGGCGAGACAGGTGGGAGGTGCAGCCTCACTCCCCAAGTCATTCTGTGGTGTCTTCTGATAAAATCCACCTATGAAGAGTGTGTGCTTGTGTCAGTGTGTGTGTGCGCGCACGCACCTGCTACTGTTGCCAGAATATCCCAATCTGAGCATTTGTGGTTTAGTGTCCTCACCGGAACACAGAAAATAATAACAACACACAAACACACACCTCGGTAACGGATTACCATGTGCCAGCGCCCTCATTAGGGGGCCATTAGAAGTGAACAGATAGATGAGAGATTCACTTAATCGTCTCAACAAGCTTCATATTTACAGAAGCATCGTTCACAAAAGATTAAGCCAGTAAACCACCGTGTAGAACGGATAAATAAAGTGCGGTACATGTGGATTCTGCCCAGAAAGGAAAGTGAACGAAGGAACTACTCGAGGACTCTTTAACACAGATGACGCTCCACAGGTAAGTCGCACACAATAAGCAAGTCGCGGGGGATCGCGGGCCGGACAACTGCATCCTATGGATGTGCAGTGACAACAGTCACCTCTGTGTGTGAAGGATGCGTGAAGAGGGGTTAAAGCCTAAACAGAAGCAAGGGGGAGGGAGGCAGGACTGAGGACGCTGGTACCTCGGAGGGAACGGGGAAGGAGGCTGGGAGGGATTTGGGGCTATTGTGGTCCTGGTGATTCTCCAGATGTGAGTGGTCCTGGGTGCGAGCCACCAGCCGCAGGGGCTGTGTAAACATCACCCACACCCTCAGCTCAGGTCACCCCTTCCTCTTCCCCTGCCCATGGCCACGGAGGCGGCAGTGATGGCAGACGGGAGGCGTGGAGCTCAGGTGCGGTTCCTTCCTGGTCCCACCTGTGACCTCGTCTCCCCTCTGTCCTTTCATGGCGGGTCCTGGATGGTCAGGGCCCAGCGTTCAAGGTGGCTTTAGACCTGGCTCCCCAGGGCGATTACGTTACTAAATTAACCTAAACTCATCATCCCACCTGCACTAGTGTGGAGACCACAGGTGGGGGTTGCTATGGCACCATCACCATGCTACCCGGGCATCCAATGACTTACATCTATTGTGTGTCTGTGGAGGGCAGTAAACAGCGTCAGTGTCAGCACTGCAGGATGCCCGCGGGATGTGAGCCTCTGCCTCACCTCTGTCCCCTGATCCCCCCTCCTGGGGACATCCAGGGCCCCTAACCTCCTCTCTACTTGCGCCTGGGGCCGCAGGGCCAGGTGTGCACTGCAGGGTCCCTCTCGTCTATTCTCCCGGGACCCTGCCTGTGCCCCCTCCGTGCCCCACAGAGGGCTTCCACAGGGGCAGCAGAGAGCAGAGGAAACCTCACGTGGCTTCTTCACCAGCCCCGCTGAGCCTCACTCACCTGAGGCCAGCCTGGTCCACTCGGCGTCCACAGCACCTGCCTCTGTCCACCTGCGGCCCCGCTGCCTCCCTCCGGTCGCCGAGTCCTCCCTGGACAGGAAGCTGGGGTGGCTCTTCAGCAGGTGGGAGGACGGGGAAGGGCAGGGGGATGCTGAGTCTAGAAGCCCTGTGGCTTGTTCCCGTCCCAGCTCCCTGTCTGCTTGGCCTTCACCTTCCGCCCGATGTGTCCTGGGCTACCGGCCTCACCTGGGCCGTGTGTGTACGTGCGCTGGCCCAGCGTCTCCTCGGGAACCACATCCCCATTCTTAGTCCACTCATTCGAGGGGGCCAGACCCACCTCTGAGCTTAGCAGGGGGCATGTTAGCCAAGCCTGGTGACTGGGGATATTCCTTTTCTCGGGCCACAGGGAACCCTCCATGGTCCGCAGTGAAGCTGGACCATGGTGTCCCCTATTTAATGGAGCCCTCAGGAAAGAAGTGCTTTATCTTAACATAAATCATGGGCTGTTTTAGCCATTTCTGCTGGCCCCCCGGCTCTGGGGATGGGATGGGAGGAGGACAGTCTTCTCTGTCTGTCTCCGAGTGTATTTAATCCCCCCTGAGGTGTCCCCACTAGCTGGGCTGGCGGGGAGGCTCCACTCCCTCCCTCCCATGCTGCAATGGGGTGGTCTTGGCAATTGGTCCCTTTGATTGGTAGCTGATAATTCACTGAAACGGAATTCCACGGGGTGCAGGCTCATTAAGTCTCTAATGAGGAGGGAGGTGTCCCACCCTGCACGCCCTCCCCTCCCGGCCCCTCAACAGCCCCATGAGTCGTTGCAGCAGCACGGCTGCCCTAATCAGCCTCAGAGCTAACAGGAGGGACCCTGGAGGGTCTGGAGGGGCTGCTGGGATTTTTACATCAGTATTCACCAGGGGTATCGGGGTGCTGGTCTGTAGTTGCCTTATACTATCTCTGTCTGATTTTGAGAGTTTGAGAAGGATTGGTATTAAATTCTTAGATGTTTAGTAGAATTCACCAGTGAAGCCAGCGGATGCTGGGCTTTTCTTTGTTGAGAGGTTGGGGTAGTGATTCACACTCCTTATTTGTTGTGGGTCTGCTCTGATTTTCTATTTCTTCATGATTTGGTCTTGGTATGTTGTATGTTTCTAGGAATTTATCCATTTCTTCTCAGTTGTCAAATTTTCAGGTGCAATTGTCCAAGGAGGTCTCTTAAGACCATGTGTATGTCCGCGGCATCAGTTCTAATGTCTCCTGTTTCGTTTCTGATTTTTGAGTCTTTTTTCTTCTAGCTAAGGGTTTGTCAGTTTTCTTGATCCTTAAAACAACTTTAGATGCATGGATTTCTTTCTATTCTCTATTTTATTGATTTCTGGACTAATCTTTGATATTTCCTTCCTTCTGCTAACTTTGGGTTTAGTTTGTTCTCCTTTTTCAAGTTCCTTGAGCTGTAACGTTAGGTTGTTCATTTGAGATCTTTCTTCTTAAATGTAGGCATTTACTGCTTTCGCCTTCCCTCTTAGCACGGCTTTTGTTGGACCTTGTAAGTTGTGGTACGAGGTGCTCCATTTTCGTTTGTCCCAAGATATTTTCTAATTTCCCTTGTGATTTCTCCTTTACCCACAGATTGTTCGAGACCGTGGTTCAATTTCCAAGTATTTGGGAGTTCCTGGCTTCTCTTCCCTACCAATTTCTAGTTTTATTCCCTTTTGGTCGGGGAAGATATTTGCTATGATCTCAATCTTCTTAAATTTGATAAGACTTGTGTTGTGGCCTGGCAGGTAGTCTCTGCTGGGGGACGTGTCATGTGAGCTGGAGGAAGGTGTGCGTCTGCTTTTGTCGGGTGCAGGGTTCTGCACGTGCCTGCCGTGTGGGGTGAGCCCGTGTCTCCCCACTGAACTTCGGTCTGGCGGATCCATCCCTTACTGGAAGTGGGCACCGCGTCTCCTGCTGTCACTGTGCTACTGTCTACGCCTCCCCTCAATTCTACCGCTGTTTGCTTCCTGTAATTAGGAGCTTTGCTGTTGGGTACACGTGTATTTACAATTGCTCTGTCTTCCTGAATTGACCCTTTTTTTCATTATATAACGTTCTTCTTTGTCTCTTGTGACACTGTTTTACTTAAAGTATATTTTGTTGGATCAGATATCAGCAGAGCTCCCGGTGCCCCCTTCCGGTCACTAGTTGCTGGAGGACCTGTTTCCATCCTTTACTTTCAGCCCGTGTCCATCCTTGTGTCTTGAGGGAGGGTCTCGTGGGCAGCATATAGCGGGATCTTGTTTCTTTTTCCATCAGCCAATTGATGTGTTTTGACTGGGGAGGTTAATCCGTTTACGTTTACGGTAATGACTGATGGGGAAGGGCTTTGTGTTGCCTTTACACGTTGTTTTCTGTAGTCTCTCATTACTTTCCTCTCTTGCTGCCTTCCTTTGTGTGTTGTTTTTTAATGTAGTGACGTTTGATTTCTTTATAATTTTCTTTGGTGCATCCTCCATAAGTATTTTCTGTGTGGTTACCGAGGGGATTAAAAAACACCTTATTAGACATAACCATCTATTTTAAACTGATAATAACTCACTGTCAGCCACCTACAAAATTCCCACTTCTAAAGACCCCCTCCTACTTTGTATCATCAGTTCACAAGGACATCTCTGTATGTTTTGTGTCCATTCACACAGTTGCAATCGTCCGGTAAAGGCTGTGGACCGGGTGTCGTTGTCAAGCTGACATCGCTGTGGGGAGCCAGGTCAGGGTCTTCCTCCTCCGTCCCCCCGCCCCCTTGTCTCGCAGCCAGGATCCCCTCGTGGGATGGCCTGCAGACACTCTGGGCCTCCATCCTGCTCTCTGAGCAGCCCAGTGAGAAAGTGTGCAAAGGGTTAGCCTGGTATGTGAACCACGCTTCTCAGGAAGGCCACTGGCAAGGTCATCCCTGGGCAAGGGTCTGGGAACGGGGCTGCAGACTGTCCCCACGCTGATGGGAACTTTCCCTTGGTGCTAAGGGGCCTCCGCCCGCCGCCCTCCTAAACCACTTGCGCAGACCACGTGGCTGAGGCTGGGCACCTGCTTCCCTCCCTGGCCTGGGATGTGGGGACATGCAGGCAGGGTGGCTACCCGGGCAGACCCCAGTGCAGCTCTGGGCACCGAGTCTGACGAGCTTCGCTGGCGACGCCGTGTCACCGGGACTGTCACGACCTGCTGGGGACGTAAGAGCGTCATCCCGCGTGGCTCCACGGGAGAGGACGCTGGACGCCCGTGCTGGACGCTCTGGACCGCACGCGAGACCCAGAGCCCGGTCTGCTCACCGCCCGGCCACCCTGCCGCGGCAGCGGCTGCCTCGGTGGCCAGACTCAGGGCGCCCCTGCCCCGCGCTCAGCTGCTTCCCGCCTGTACGAGCGGCGTCCTCACCGAACTTGTTTCCAAGCCCCTGCCGTGGCTTCCACCTCCCTCGCTGACTGCACCGCAGCGAGTCAGGAGCTGCCATTTCTCTACCAGAAGAGCGTCCCCCTCGGAGCCAGGAGATGGGCGGGGCGGGCCCGGCTGGGACAGAGGGCCTGGGGCCGGCAGCTCCCTGCACTGACCAGGGGCCGTGTGTGCGTTTCGCTCCAAGGCCGCCTGTCCTTCCGCCACGTCTCAGGAGCAGACCGCCAGCTCCTCCCGAGTCTCCGCTGTCGTTTCCCTTCACACACACAGGATGCCCATGCGACGTCTTTCCTCCAACTCAGGGAGCAGGACAGATGCTCAGGCGGGAGCCCACGCAGGCTGGGGGTGAGGACGGGGCCCCGCAGACGGACGGACAGACAGACAGGAGCCCCGTGGGAACCCCGACTCTGCGTCCTACCAGCCGCGAGGCCCAGCTGCTCAGTCACCTGTCGGGAGCCCTGTTTGCTCACCTGGGGTTGGGGGGCGCTGGTGTCTGCTGGTTAGTGAGCACCGGCCACGCCCACCGTCCCCCGCCTCTCAGGCGTGTGGACCAGGGCGGTGGGCACCGCATCCCCATGCCTGCTGCCAGGCTCCAGGGCGGCCCCTGGGCCCAGGTCACAGAGAGGGGCTCGGGGGGGCGGGGGACGTCATCCAGGTCGGGCACGTGAGGTGGGATTCCACGGTCTGGGACAATCGGAAGGGGGTCAGCAGAGACCACGTGAGTCCTGAGCTAGGAGTGGATGCTGTGCTCCAGGACGGGCAGGCTCCCTGGAGGAGGACACACAGGAGACAGAGGGAGAGTGTCTGACTCAGAAAGATACCAGTTAACGGCATCCCTCGAACCCCCGGGTCCTGCCGACTGGATGCTGGACCCCACCTGGCCCTGCAGTTGTGTCTTGTGACCAGCGCTCCTGGGGCTACAGTCCATCTGGGTGCGATTTTCTGTCGCTCACGACTGCCTGAGCGCTGAGGACTGCAGGGCTAACATCCACCCCCCGTGTGTGCAGAACCCTGACGGGAAAGCTGGGAGGACGTGACCAACCACTGAGCTCACTGTCCCTTTGCTGGGAGGAGCAGAAGTGGGAGGGTTTATCAACTTTATCATCTTTGAAACAAGGAGGATAAACTGCTGCTTCTCCTGAGGTTTACAGAGTCAGGGGTCACGGGGTAGAGGTTAAGTTATCAGAATCCGATCCCGCGAGATGGAATCAGCCTCGCTCCATCCAGTTAAGAAATGATCTCCCGCCTCAGACATCACCGCTCCCAGCTCGCCTTCTCTGCTCGGAAATTTAACAATCAATGCAAACATTTAATTCTACAGAAGTCAGAACTTTTGCCAAAGCTTGAATTTTCCCTAGTGGCCCCCTCGGCACCTGTGCGGGTGTCCAAACATTTATGTGATAACCTAACTCGACTCCTTTTCTTGGGCTTTCCACTTAACAGCGTAATTGCGCCCCTGGCAGCTGTGCCCAGATGCAGCTTCTACAAAACAGAGGAATCAACCCCCAAACCTGCTCTGAGCGTCTCCCCTGGACCAAGCCCGAGACCCCTGAGGCTGGTCGGGGCAGCACAGAACTCGGTGACCTCTGCCCACGGGCTCTGCTGGTGACACCGGATGTGAAGAGGGGAAGGAAGGAAGGAGAACTCATTCCTGCAGTCATTCCTTCATTCATTCCTTCGTTCAACACATATTTATTGAGGCCCTACTTTGTGTTAGACAGATTTATGCACTGGAAACACAATTGAATAAAACAGACCAAATTCCCAGCCCTCTTGGAGAATATATTCAAGGGGACATTTATTAGAGAAAAGTATACAATGTCCGTCGGTGACTGGAGCTCTGGGGGTTGGGGGAGTGAAGGAGCAGGGGGTGCACAGGAGGAAGAGACAGGGCTGCCAGGTGCGGTTGTCCAGGTTATACACTGCCCGAGTCTAGCAGCACAGCTCACGTCAAAGTCAAGCTGGGGTTATACAGACACTGGGATGGTTTCCCAGCAGATGGCAGTAACGTGTCTGAGGAAGGGTCCATTTCTAATTTACCCAAAGCCATCTCCTGGGCTCACAGCCATGCCAGTGAGACACAGAGTGTGGGACCCTCACTACCAAGCAGCTCAGCCCCTCACATCCAGCTCCTAACCACAGCACCACACCTCTAGGCCCACACACTGATGGAGGACAAGGCCATGACTCAAATGTCCTCGGGCTGCAGACTGGAATGTGAGGAGTGTAGGTGCCTGGAGGTGAGTCATAGGGAGGGGTGGGGACTGCGGAGAACGGGAGAGGGCTGTCCTCTCCTAAGGACAGGGCCTCTCGTTTCATAGACAAACCTGCACCAGCCATGCTCACCTGCCCAGGAGCTACTCCAGCCCTGAACCCCAAGTGCACCCCTGCCAGAGGTGGGATGGCTCAGAGGTGCAGGAGCCGCTGAGCCCGGACAGCTGCTCTCGAGGGAGGGGGTCTTGGGTTCAACATGTCCTGCTGAGAAAAGTGAGGGCTTAGGGCTGGTTCCAGGCACATGGGGAGTGTTCACGCCAGAGCTCTGGGATGGTGACCACAGTGCGGTAGGAATGATTTTCATGAGTCCGGGTGGGTGGATGAGGCTCTGTGCCTCAGAAATCCTGCTCCCACCTGCAGCTCCGTGTGCGATGCTCAGATACTGGCTGGACTAAAACACGTGCTCAGAACTGGGGATGGAGGACAGAGCGACGGGAACCGTGATGGGAGAAATGAACTTCCACTTGCTCTCTCAGGAGCTGTCTGGAAGACGCACTTTACAGAGGGACAAGTGGCTGCAGAGCCTGATTTGAGGCTTTTCCTAAAGGTAAATTGAGTTCGGTACGCTTTGAAAATTCACATCCCTGCTCTGTTTGCAATATGCTGTAAATGTCAATTGAAACAGTCTTTCTGGATCCACCGCATGAATCTATCACCTTAGACTCTCCTCTCTGCTTGTCCTCGTGACCGAGTTGGACCTTGTACCCAGCCATCCTCTCCACAGCCCACCGTCACCTTGAACGAGGCCCACGTTCATTCACTCAACAAACACTTGTTGCAGCACCTGCTTTGTGCCAGGCACTGTTCTGTGCTGGGGCTCCCACCGCAGGACAGGTAGAGGGACAACATACAGGTAAACACATAAAACAAATGAGATTAAGTCCACAGTGTTAAGGGCTATGAAGAAATGAAGAGATGATAATGTTCCAGGGGTATGCGAGGGGCAGGGAGAGGGTCTCCATCCTGGCCTGTCTGGAGGTTCCTCTGAGGGAAACCTGCACAGTGCTGGCCACAGGCAGGAAGGGCGCTCCAGGCAGATGGAAGAGCACGTGCAAAGGGCCTGAGGCAGGGGACCCAGGGTCTCAGGGACAGGAGGCCAGTGTGGCTGGGAGGGGTGAGAGGAGGAAGACTTGGGGGCGGGGAGGTAGCGTGTCCTGACTCAGAGTCACCGGGAGGACTTTGGATTTTATTCTCAGTGCATCTGGAGCTACGGATTCATTTGTTAAGACTTCAGCGCTGCTGTCGGGTCGGGGCAATAGATGGGGGGGGGCAGGAAGTATCTCTTTGCTCCACTTGTTTTACCTGCTTAACGCGTCATTAAAATTCCTCCAGGGTAAGCGATGCAGAGTGAGCTGGTGGTATCTAACGGACACGTGGCAGGTCGTTCTGAGAGCAGCGTAAAGCACTTTAACGCTCACCCCGTCCACACCACGAGGTGGAAGAGAAGCTAGTGACAGTGGCCTTGTGAGCTCCCAGGCAGAGACCGCAGGGCTCTCCTCTGAGCCAGTCACCAGTCGGGGGCAGCTCTCCCTGTAACGGGAACGGCCACAGCGGGAAGTAAGCGATGCTCCTGACGCCGTGCGATGCTCAGGTCATGACGACCTTGGTTTATACGCTGGTTATTACAGGAAGTCTATCAGCCACCTTCCCTTCCCCTCGATGGGACATTGTCTCTATTCCCTCTGACAGGGGCTTGAGAGGGCACATGGTTACCGTCATTATGCAAGAAAACACAATTTCCTTTTCCAAAGCTTGTTAATGAGTTTGAAAAATCCCCGAGGCGGTGACGCAGAGGCAGCAGCTCCAGCCACAGCCTCGCAGGGTCACGGGTGGCGGGCCGAGAGCTCGCCTGGGTCCGCGGGTTCCGATGTGAACGTTGCCCGAATCTGATGGGCTCCGGTGGGTTACCTGCCCGCTCCAGAAGCCATCCTTGTGGCAGGAGGATGAGTCCTCACAGCTCAGGGGTTGAGTGGACACGAGGAACCAATGTCCGCCGTGAACCGAGGAGGGGGGCAAGAACCGCACCTGAGGGCGCCCTCTGCTGGGCCCGAAGGAGCAGATGTCCGCTAGGACGCCCCACCCACGAGCCGCATCCCAGGTCTGCGCCCGGCCCCCTTCACTGGCCTGGTTCACCTCTGCCCCTCCGCCGGACCCCCAGCAGGACGCTGCTCGGCCATAGTGTTGCTTTACCCACACCCTGAGGCCAGGGACACAGCCTGCCCCACTCCCCTCCCCCGCCCACCACACCCCTCCTCGCTCCTGAGTCCCGTTGTTCCATCAGGGTGGATTCCCCGCAGAGACATCAGACCTGATGGTCCAGGCATATGTGAGCGAGGGGGGCTGTCAGGGATAGTTTTATGTGTCACCAGGCTGGGCTCCGGGGCCCAGGTAGCTGGTGGATGTTCTGTGAGGGTGTTTCTAGATTGAGACCTAGCATTTGAATCCGTGGACTTTGAGTAAAGCAGATTGCCCTCCCTGGTGTGGGTGGGCCTCGTCCAATCAGGCGACGGCGCCGAATAGAACATAAGACTGACCTTTCTGAGGTCAAGGGGGAATTCTGCAAGCAGATGGCCTTCAGACTGGGACCAGCACCGGCTGCTCTCCTGGTTCTGCAGCCAGCTGGCCCACCCTGCAGATATGGGATGCACAGCCGTCCTGGTTTCCCTGAGCCAATTCCTCACGATAAGTCTCTCTATAGACACACGTCCTCTTGGTTCTGCTGCCCTGGACCCTGACAAACGCAAGCTCTGAGCGTGTGCCTTTGGGCTGGCTCTCAGGACGCTCCCAGAACTGACGTGCGGACCCTGTGAAGGTGTGGTGACGCCTGGCACGGATGGAGGGGGGAGGACTCACACAGGGGTGATGGGCGGCCCCCCCTCCCTGATTCTCTGGAACGTGGCACCTCCCTGTCCCTTGTCAACACTGCCATTTTTACCTGCCGATTCTCCTCTGGCTTCTCCATGGTCAACAAGCTTGTCTATGAATTCTGGAACTCCAGGGACCCTCTTAAATTCAAGCTGTCCCAGCACCAGGGCCATCGTGGCACTCGCCGCTGAGAGTCCCACGCGGTTCCACAGGTGAAGGCCTTGGGCGTCTGCAGGGGACCAGGAGGGAGTCTCTCCTGCTTCGAGGAGGCTGTGATTTTGTGTCACGGCTGTGAGAGCAGAGAACGTTCCTGAAGCTGGCAACTCTCAGACAAATTTCCTTTCCAAAATGTATGACCTGAACAGCACGTTGGTTTTTGTGGCACAGAATCAAGTAAAAGGCCTGCATTTTTCAAGTTCTTTTTTCAATCCGTTGGTCCCCCATGTGCATGATTCCTGAGCTTGTCAACGGTGTTTTAATTCAGGAATTTGTTTTTTAGCAGTGTGTGATTGGCAGGTTCTCGGGAGGGGTCCCCTCCTGAGAATAACTTTGTATAATGAGTCCAATTTGTCTCTTGAGGATCCATCCTGGGGACAGGGACGAAGCCCAGGACGAGTGCTCCCAGCCTCCCTGTGTCCACAGCCCTGGGCTCAGGCGCTGCCCTTGGCTCAAAGGGGCCCTCGGGGAGGAGGGGTGTCCTCAGCAGGGGGAGGAGCGGCGGGTCAGGGGCTGCCAAGGGCCTCCCCGAACCTCCTGCAGGAAGTTCCCTGTTGTCCTGGGGCCCCAGAGAGGCCTCAGCACGAGGACGGGGGACTGGAGGGGCCCCCAAGATGTCCCCCAGCTCCGTGTTCCGAGACCCCCCAGTCACCCTGTCCTCAGCCCCCTCGGTCTTCATGGGGGTCACACACCTGGCCCCGAACAGTAGAGAGCTTTCCCCAGCAACCTGGACGATTCCGCCCCATCCACGGAGCCAGCAGAGCGGGGCCTTGGAGAAGTGGGGTCTCCAGGGACACAATTCTAGGCGTGGACTGGCTGTCCCCCTCAGAGAGCCTGGGGACAGGACAACAAACCCTCCCCAGGGGCTCTCAGGTGGGGAGCTGAGGTCATGATTTGGGGCCCAACACAAGATCAAATTCAGAGCCCCTTGTTCCCAAATCGGGAAAAAGCTCTGTTGAATGGCACTAAAATACAAACCCTTTCTTCTGTGGTCTGTCTACACTGCCATGGCCTTTTTAATGTGCTATTAATGTTTTATGTAAATAAAAATTAAAAGGTTTTAAGTCGTTAGCATAAATTTTACCCACTCGCTTTTATATTTACAACAATAGTTTTAAATGCAAATATGAACACAACTCCTACAGGAATCACAGGACTAGCGCAGTCCATACCTGAGGCTCTCCTGGAGGCTGCCTTCAGGGGGCTGGCCCAGGAAAGGTGGAAGGGGGGGTCCCCCAGGCATGGAACCAGGAGGTGGCAGGGGCACAGGGACGGCCCGCGGGGGCGAGGGGGACACGCACGCTGGCTCGGATGGCCCCCGGCTCCCCTGCTGTGTGCGGACGCCCGGGCCCAGGTCCTCACCCCACCCTCTGCAGCGCCCAGAGGGAGCCCTGCTCACAGCTCTCAGTACAGGTTTCCTCCTGAGCCGGGGCGGGAGTAAAGCCCCTCAACAGCCCAGGACAAAGGCTCTGCCCTCACCACTTCATCACCGGCTTCCAGGAAATGCATTGTTCTATCCCACCAGACACAGGGGGCCGAGTCATGGGGGGGGAAAGTCCACATGCGTCCAGCGGCTGCTATCCCAGACCTGGACCCCGACGGCAGGGGGCTCAGTGGAGGGCAGCCCCGAGCAGGGGGCTCGTGGCCCAGAAAACAGCTCGGGTCTGAGGGGCTCCCCCTAATGCCACAGCTCTGACCTCAGAGCCTGTGTGCCCTGTGGATTCTTCAAGGTTTCCCCAGCCTCCACCTGCCGGCCTTTCATCCATGCTGGGAAGCGCCCTGTGACCCGCCAGCAGGGATGGTTGCCTCCCGGCCCCTCGGCAGAGATCAGCCTGGTTACAACTGCCCCCAGCTGGAATCCGTGTCCTGGGGAAATGCGCCCAGAACAGAAAATTCCCCGAAAAGAGCTTCATTTAGACTTTTCTCCTGATGGCTCTCTGGTGCTACAAAGCCTTTTGCCCTGAAGTTCAATTTAGTTGAGAAAAGTCCTCTGCTGCAGAGAGCAAGAGGTGGAGGATTTAGGTGAGAAAACTCATTTCAGAGAGGCTTGTGATTGACTGTAGAGCTCTGAGTGAGAACACCAACACCCACTCGAGGGAAAAGACAAAAGGGCAGACAGGGGAGCGACGTTTTGCTGTGTTTAATAGAAAAAGATTTGGTGCACGAAGCATCAAAGGGGCTTCTGCAATCAAGAACAAGCAGAGAAATCCTGACGAAAAGTCAGACATTAGGAGAAGACATTCACAGAACAGTCTGCGAGAGTCCAATTGAACACGAGGCAGGCTTCCCTGGTGGCGCAGTGGTTGGGAGTCCCGCCTGCCGATGCAGGGGACACGGGTTCGTGCCCCGGTCCGGGAAGATCCCAACGTGCCGCGGAGCGGCTGGGCCGTGAGCCATGGCCACTGAGCCTGAGCGCCGGAGACTGTGCTCCGCAGCGGGAAGAGGCCACAGCAGTGGGAGGCCCCCGTCGTTACCGCAAAAAAAAAAAACCCAAAAAACCCACGATGGCAAGATGTCCCGTCCACTAATCACCAGGCCTACTGATGCAGCAGGTCTGTGACGTTGCTGCCCTCCCAATCCAGGGCTAACTGTGCTTTGGAGTGCGGACACCAGCCCGGGGACGCCAGCCCACACCGCTTTGCAGGGGCAAGCGCACGATCGCCCTCCCCTGGAAACTCCCCAGGGAGGTGGGCCACAATCAGCCTCGTCAACAAAGTGACCCAGCGCCTGCCCGCTGGTGTCCATTCCTGATTCCCCTCAGCCAAGCACAATGGGAGCCGCTATCTCGGTGCCACTGCAGGAAGCAGGGTCCTGCGATGTTAATGCACCTTCCAGGATACCAGGCCCAGTGGGGCCCTTGGTACAGGGTTGGGGGACGGCCTGTGTCCCCTGCTTGCCTGCGGGACATTCATGTCTTCTGTAGAGGACTCCTGCTGAGGACAAGCTGGGAAAGGAGGTTTTCTAAAGGGGAGCTCGCTTCCTGCCTTCTAACCAGGGGCCCAGGACAGGAGGGGGAAAGTCCACTTCCCCAAGAACATGAGGTATTAGTAATAATGATATTAGTAACAGTAGGCACAGGGCCTGCTCCAAGCCCTGCCACTGCCGCATCACCTTTCCTCCTCTCCCTGGAAATAAGGCACCATCTTCACCACCATCATCGCCATCACCGTCATCATCCCTATTGCGCAGCTGCAGAAGCCCAGCCACAGGAAGCTCAGTGATCGGCACGTGATAAAGAGATTAAAGTTCTCCAAAGCTCACAAGACCCCCTTTCCCCTGGGGCCTCCTGGGCCCAGATAAGAAGCTGACCCAAGCAGACTGGGCCTCATTCAGCCAGTGGATGGGAAAAATGGGAGGGGAGGGCTCCCCTGCATCCCCGCAGGGCACGCCCCGCAAGCCGCTCCCATCACCCCCTGCATCCCTGCAGGGCACGCCCCGCAAGCCGCTCCCATCACCCCCTGCATCCC
Source organism: Phocoena sinus (assembly GCF_008692025.1). Lineage (NCBI taxonomy): Eukaryota > Metazoa > Chordata > Mammalia > Artiodactyla > Phocoenidae > Phocoena > Phocoena sinus. The sequence continues at coordinate 88,439,832 of NC_045776.1, forward strand.
TGCAGGGCACGCCCCGCAAGCCGCTCCCATCACCCCCTGCATGCCCGCAGGGCACGCCCCGCAAGCCGCTCCCATCACCCCCTGCATCCCCGCAGGGCACAACGCGCAAGCCGCTCCCATCACTCCCTGCATCCCCGCAGGGCACGCCCCGCAAGCCGCTCCCATCACCCCCTGCATGCCCGCAGGGCACGCCCCGCAAGCCGCTCCCATCACCCCCTGCATGCCCGCAGGGCACGCCCCGCAAGCCGCTCCCATCACCCCCTGCATCCCCGCAGGCACGACCCGCAAGCCGCTCCCATCACCCCCTGCATCCCTGCAGGGCACCGCCCCGCAAGCCGCTCCCATCACCCCCTGCATCCCGCAGGGCACGCCCCGCAAGCCGCTCCCATCACCCCCTGCATGCCCGCAGGGCACGCCCCGCAAGCCGCTCCCATCACCCCCTGCATCCCCGCAGGGCACGCCCCGCAAGCCGCTCCCATCACCCCCTGCATGCCCGCAGGGCACGCCCCGCAAGCCGCTCCCATCACCCCCTGCATCCCTGCAGGGCACGCCCCGCAAGCCGCTCCCATCACCCCCTGCATCCCCGCAGGGCACGCCCCGCAAGCCGCTCCCATCACCCCCTGCATCCCCGCAGGGCACGCCCCGCAAGCCGCTCCCATCACCCCCTGCATGCCCGCAGGGCACGCCCCGCAAGCCGCTCCCATCACCCCCTGCATCCCTGCAGGGCACGCCCCGCAAGCCGCTCCCATCACCCCCTGCATCCCCGCAGGGCACGACCCGCAAGCCGCTCCCATCACCTCTGCTCACGGTGCATCGGGCAGAACTCAAATCCACTGGTCAGATGATCCCTGATTCTGCAAAGGCGGCCGGGAAATGCAGTGTGTGCCCTGGGCAGCCGTTTGCCCTGAGGGTGCTCGGGGTTCTGATGCACCGGAGGGGCCGATGCGGAGGGAAGAGCCCGGGAAATCTGCATTTAATAACGAGATCCAATGATGCTGCTGCTGCAGGTCCAGGGACCCCAGTCTGAGTAGCAAAGCTTTAGGGGCTCAAACACCTCTGCGTCTTTCCCCGTGGGGGGGCACCTGCTCAGGACCCTAGAGGTCCCCACTCAGCGGGGTCCTCCCCGCAGTGCCTCCTGATGGACCCGTGAGGACAGACCCCCGCGGTCTCCTCCGCTAATTAGTGCAGCATTTCCTGCGGTGGATTCTCCCCCAGAACGCGTCCCCGGGATACCTGGCGCCTGTGTTTGTTTTCCAGCATTGATCCGATGCATGTAATGAAAGCACAGAGCTGGCTTAGCAGAGGGCTAATTTCTCCTGTGGACATCAGACATACTCAGTGCATCGCCAATACGGCTCATTAAAATTTCTCCTGTGTGCACAGAGGGAAACCTAAAAGTACTCACCAGTCTCTCGCTGCCTCAAACTTCAGAGGGGAAGGCATGTGCGGCCCTGGACCGGCGTGAGGAGACCCTGAGACTCCAGACAAGGGGAGAGGACCCCTGCGGCCTCCTGGGTGGGGAGGCTTGTCTTCAGTGTGCAGAAGATGTGGGAGGGAAGGGGTCACGGTGCATGGGGCTGCAGCGCCCGGTGGGCAGGACACACGCTCATCAGGGACCCTGAGCCGCGTCTCCAAGGCCTCCAGCCCGTGTGCCTCGCTCATACCTGAGGTCCAGCGTCAGCTAATGCCCGTGAAAGATAAGAGAGTCCCACAAACCTAACTCCACAGGAATCAGCGTGGCGCAAACCCTGACAAGTCAGGGTGCTGCCCACTGGACTGCTCTGACCGAGCCGGGGAAGGATGGGCGCTGCTTCCCTGAGGTTCACCGTCCGCCCTGCGGTGACCGCCTTGTAGGACTTACAGACCCCTTGACCCAGCCTCACTGCATCACAGTTGGGGGGAGGCAGCCGCACACCCCTCCTCCCAACCACACTCTTCTATGCACCGTTTTACGGCAGAGGGGTCAGCCTGGAACCCCCTCCCCCAGGCTTCCAAAGTCCAAGAACTGAAGCACCAGATTCCTCTGCATTGAACCAAGTCTCCATTGCAGGACGTTTCATTTTTTCCTCCGAGCTCTCATGCCTTCAGGGAACATCGCGGTGGATGTTCTCTTTCTCGCCTCCTTTGCACACGAGTGGGCGTTTCTCCAGGTAGATCTGGGAAGCGGAGAAGCCAGGACCTGTGCGGTCTTGTGCCAATAGATGCGCCCAGATCCCTCTCCGCAGAAGGCCCTTCAAAGTACATTCTCACCAACAGCACGTAGGAATCCTGTTTCCGCACGTCTCTGCTGATACCCGCTATTGTCCGTCGTGCTCGCGTTTGCCAAACAGGTGAGAGACGATGTCTTGTTTTAACGAGTTTTCCCCTCATTCCTACCGAATCGAGCATTTCCACGCTTACTGGCATTTGTAATTTCTCCCCCATGAATCGTGTGTTTATATCCTTTGCCTGAATTTCCACCGTTGTTTATCTTTTTCATATTACTGTATGGAGGTGATGACATATTCTATGTGTGAATCCCTTGTTATGTATGGTGTGAATGTTTTCTCCAAGTCTGTGGGTAATTCTTAACTGTATTGTGAGTGGTACAGGAATTTTAAATTTTGAGGTAGTCAAGCTTATGTGTTCTTTAGTTTAGCCTTTTGCATTTCCTGTGTCTTGTTTGAGGTCTTTTGTCTCTCCAGGTTCCATTTTCTTATATTTTTGTCCAATGTTTTTACAGTTCTGTTTTACACTGATGTCTGAAATCCACCTGAAATGACTTCGGGAAATGATCTGAGGTTAAAGATTAATTCTGTTTTTCTTCCACAACAGTAGAGAAGTGTCTCAACACCGTTTAGTGCCATCAATCCCTGTGGATGCGAAATGCGTCCTTTCCTGTGTATTAATTTCACATACGCTAAAGTCTCTGTTTCTGGACTTTTCATTACATTTGATTGATCTATTTGCTCACGTCAGCTGCCCTCCCCCTGTTTTATACCCATGTGTTTTGTGCCCAACACGGGGAGAGAATCACCACCCCCCTTCCTCCTTTCCTTCTTCCGTTCTTATCTTTTCTGGTCTTGTCCTTTCTCTTCAAGATGAATTTTAGATTCCGTTTGTCAATATCTCTAAAAATCTATGCTGAGCTTTTGATTGTTGTCTCACTGAACGTGTAGAGTAAAATGGAAGAAAGTCAGCCGCGCACTCCGGAGGCTTCCTGTTTAGGAAGGTAGCAAACCTCTGCTCCCTGGCAGGGCGTCGCAATGCCTTGCAAGGATGTCGTACTGTCATCTTTGTACGGATCTCACACGTCGATCAGGCTCACTCGCGTATGTTAAAGTCCTGCTGCCGTTGTAAATGGAAAATTACTTTTCTACTGAATCTTCTAAGCAGTTATTGCTGATAATTAGGACAATTTTGGGTTTTTTATTAAAAGTTTTTCTTTTGATTGGAATTTGTCCCTTTGATTTGTGATGTTCGTTTTGGGGTTTCTACTTAGACAATTATATATTCTGCAAAACTGAATGACTGCATCTCTTCCTTTGCAGTATTTGTACCACTTCTTTCATGTCCTGTACATTACCCAGATCCTCCATCAAAAGTTGTCCATATCAATGATATCAGGCACCTTTCACGTGTTTCCTGACTTCAGTGGGAAGGCATTGATATTTCACCGTGAAACATGACAGTAAGTGGGTTTCTCTCCGTTCTTTGAACTTTGTATGTTTACAATGTCCTGTATGGTACTCCTGCTTAGTGCCCCCAAATGATTTAAAAACCATACACCTGGGACTTCCCTGGTGGTCCAGTGGTTAAGACGTCGCCTTCCAATGCTTGTGGTTTGGGTATGATCCCTGGTCAGGGAGCTAAGATCCCACATGCCTCGGGGCCAAAAAAACCAAAACATAAAACAGAAGCAATTTTGTAACAAATTCAATAAAGACTTTAAAAAACAATGGTCCACATAAAAAAAAATCTTTAAGAATAAAATAAAATAAAAATAAAAACCGTACACCCACATCCTGGGCAGATGAAAAGGATGTAGGAATAAAACCAGCTGCCGCTAAAGAGTCCCGGCCGGGCTCCTGACCCTGGGCAGGTAAAGGTGGACTTTTCTCCTGGGGAAATGGACAGAGACCCTGCATCACCTTTGGGCTCCCACAGCCTCCATGACTCTCAGGCCAGAGCCACGGGGAAAACGAATGGAAATCTACCCAACACAGATCAGCTGCCGTCCTCTCCAACCCTGCCCACAGCCCCAGAGTTAAGCATTATGATATCATTGATTAGAAGAGGTCCCTGAGTCTCACCAGATGTCAGGTGGTTTGACAGTGAGGTTTGCAGATGGAACCCACATGTGTCTGGACCATGGTTCTTCCCACCATAGTGAGCACGGTAAGTGAGAAGAATGAATAACTGACAGCATTTCTGTAAAATAAATGGATATCACCAATAAAACACAATAATTAACCCTAAAGAGAGCTCACAGGAATGGCTGGTGCTTCTTCACACACCTCATCCCATATGAGACTGGCCAAGGCCACTGTTCAGCCAAGAGGAAACGTACATCTTATAAAGATAATGAGTTCCTGTACCTCCCCCTTCCAACCCCCAAGAGGAGACCCCACACCAAACCTGTGGACCAAAACCCTCCACCAGCATGGTGGAGAGAATTAGGACAGAAAGTGTGGTCCCCATGATGTTCAATCATAAGTCTACCCCCCTTTCAAGGGACACATTTCTCCCAGTGTTTAAGAGAAATATAAAACATAAATCCGGGGCTTCCCTGGTGGCGCAGTGGTTGGGAGTCCGCCTGCCGATGCAAGGGACGCGGGTTCGTGCCCCGGTCCGGGAAGATCCCACGTGCCGCGGAGCGGCTGGGCCCGTGAGCCACGGCCGCTGAGCCTGCGCATCTGGAGCCTGTGCTCCGCAACGGGAGAGGCCACAGCAGTGAGAGGCCCGCGTACCGCAAAAAACAAACAAACAAACAAAAAAAACCCCATAAAACCAAGAAAAAGTGAGACTTCTAAAAGGGAATTTTCAGGTTTACAAATTCAACTCCTTTCCTGCAAATCATCTGTCTGACTCAAGAAAAGCCCACGGTCGTTGGGAGACCTTCCCATGTGGTCATCCCACTCATCTCATGCCACCCGCCTTCCCCAGGATGAAAAGGTCACTCGCAGTCATCCCAGGAAATCTTATACCACAGGGGAGTGGCGGGGGCGGGGGAGAGAATTGCCAAAGTCTCCATCACAGGTGAGTGGTGCATTATGCGTGGATCATCAATAAGGATTTCAATCTGGTCCCTACAGGACTGTGGATGCAGGAAAGCGGCAGTACCGGATCCCACTCTCCATGGAAAGGATCCTCAAACAAAACTATAGGTGAAGGAAGATACTCCCAACCTTCATCCCCAGGTCGGAGCCAGGTACGCGCTTCAGAAAGCTCAGGGGAGAAACCATGGTGATGGAGCCAGCCTTCCCCAGGTGGTGTCAACAGCATCACCAGATATGTCTGGGTCTCACACTTCAGGGCACAAGGAAGCGCTACCCATCCTCCCGGTCCCTTGTGGCTGGGTGGGGCCGGTTCCTGGTTCTGGTCAATGACACGTGCCGTATCCACATCAAAGCACCTAATGGCCAGTGTGAGACTCTCAGGGATTCTCCACTCCTGGCACAGGAGCTGGCGGCATCCAAGGGGGTGACTGCTCCGTCTGCAATGAGCATTGCCTGCCTGACGACTCGAGTTGCACAAGCACCACGCGTGAGGATAGAGCTTTGTGTTTTGAAGCTGCTGAGATTTTTGTGTGTGTTATTCTGATTATTATTATTTTTAAAATTTATTTATTTTTGGCTGCATTGGGTCTTCGTTGCTGCGCGTGGGCTTTCTCTAGATGCGGTGAGCGGGGGCTACTCTTCGTTGCAGTGCACGGGCTTCTCATTGCAGTGGCGTTTCTTGTTGCGGAGCACGGGCTCTAGGCCCGTGGGCTTCAGTAGTTGTGGCACGTGGGCTCAGTAGTTGCAGCTCGTGGCCTCAGTAGTTGTGGCTTGCGGGCATTAGAGCGCAGGCTCAGTAGTTGTGGCACACGGGCTTAGCTGCTCAGCGGCATGTGGGATCTTCCCGGACCAGGGCTCGAACCCGCGTCCCCTGCGTCGGCAGGCGGATTCTCAACCACTGCGCCACCAGGGAAGCCATATTCTGGTTATTGCACCTCTATTTCTTCTCCTCTTGTCTGTGGCCCTAAAATGTACCATTTCCTTGCTCATAGCAGGAGCTCAGTTAATACAGACGGACAGATAATGGAGTTGGCGCCAAAGCCCCCCAGAGACTGGGAGCCAGCCTCCAGTGCCCTTGCTGGGCTGGAAGGCTGGGAGCCAGCCTGAACTTGGAATTTCCTCTTTACTCAAATTAAGTGCACAGGCGTCGGGTCGCCTTGATGGTGTCATCGTCACACACGCAGGACCAAGCGTGGGGAGGGAACGTCAGTCATGACAGGCATGTGATGCTGTACAGAAGGCAGACCTGGATGCTGGTAGAAAAGCATCTTCTCATCCAGCCAGGTTGCCCTTTCCGGATGAGAACGCCGTTTATTTGGGCTAAGTGCTGACCTCTTCGGGGTCCTTAATAAAACACACAGCCACGCCCAGGCAGTGTGTGGGACACTGAGGCCTGTGCAGGGGGCTGGGATGGGGCTGCATGAGGCTGTGTGCAGGGCGCCTGCTCCCGGGTGGCGTTGGACCTTGATGCTTTGGCGACGCGCTGATGCTCAGCTCACGTTTGCCCTGGCTCCCTGATGGGCAATAACGGACACAGGGTGCTTGAAGCTTTGCTTCTTTCCAGTGGCTTCCCCACAAAGGGCACTGCAGGAGGAAGGGCTGGGGCCACCCTGAGGACACTTGGTGCCGCTCGGCCCCAGCCAGAGTCCAGGTCCTCAGCCACCTCCCAGCCCTGGACTGGGGTCCCCCCTCCCAGAGCCACTGAGCCAGGAGCCCCATGCTCCAGGCCCCTCCTGGGGTGGCACTCCACACTCTGCCCCACACCTGGGACCCTGAGGGGGCTTCCTGATGGCCCAGTGACTGGGTTCCTCTGGCCTGAGCAAACAAGGCAGCTTCTGTGCCGCCCAGGGAGTTGCACCTGCACCTCCTCCAAGGAGGCCTGAGCCCAGCCTGGGGAGGCCCCTCCAGTGGGCCCTGCCTTGGGCACCTTCCCCAGCCACCGAGGGTCCTGGGAGTGTTCTTGTAGCTGTACTCAGTCCTCCATCGAGGTTTGGTCTTTCTTTATGTTAAACTTCCACTGCTTAAATCTCTGTGTGATTTCCGTCTCCTGGCTGGGTGTAGACTAAGACAAGCTGATGTCTGAGTCAGGAGGAGAGGCCACAGGAATGCTGGGGACAGGCCTACCAGGTGGCAAGGGCACCGGGGAGGAACGAGCTGAGGACCTGGGAGGTCCCAGGGAGAATGTCTGTACAATATAGTGATTCAAAATTTTAATAGATTATAGTCCATTTAACGTTATTATAAAATACTGGCTAAGAAAAAACGTAAAAAAAAAAATTGGCTATATTCCCTGTGTTGTACAATATATCCTCGTAGCTTATTTATTTTATCGGTAGTAGTTTGTACCTCTTCATCCTGCCCCTCCCCCTTCCCTGTCCCCTCTGGTAGCCGCTAGTTTGTTCTCTAGATCCGTGAGTCTGTTTCTGTTTTATTATACTCATTCCTTTGTTTTATTTTTTAGATTCCACATATAAATGATAACATACAGTATTTGTCTTTCTCTGTCTCACTTATTTCACTAAGCAAAATACCTCCAGGTACAGCCATGTTATTGCAAATGGCAAAATTTCACTCTTTTTTATGGCTGAGTAGTCTGTATGTGTGTGTACATCATATAATCTCACATCTTCTTTATCCATTCATCTGTTAATGGGCACTTAAGTTGCTTCCATATCTTGGCTATTGTAAATAGTGCTGCTATGAACACTGGGGTGCATGTATCTTTTTGAATTAGTGTTTTCCTTTTCTTTGGATATATACCCAGGAGTGGAATTGCTGGATCATACGGTAGTTTTTTTTATTTTTATTTTTTGAGGAACTTCTGTATTGTTTTTCATAGTAGCTGCACCAACTTACATTATTGAAAAATACCATTGGCCTTTTGACAGGGATTGCATTGAATCTGTAGATTGCTTTGGGAAGTGTGTTCATTTTCACAATATTGATTCTTCCAATCCATGAGCACAGAATATGTTTCCATCAGTTTGTGTCATCTTCAACGTCTTTCATCAGTGTCTTATGGTTTTCCGAGTACAGATCTTTTACCCCTTAGTTAGATTTATCCCTAGGTACTTTATTCTTTTTGATGTGATTTTAAGTGGGATTGTTTCCTTAATTTCTCTTTCTGATAGTTCACTGTTAGTATATAGAAATGCAGCAAGTTTCGGTATATTAACTTTGTATCCTGCAACTCTACCAAATTCACTGACGAGTCCTAGTAGTTTGGGGGGTTAGGGTCATTAATTTTATCCCCAGGGCAAGGGGACCACTCAAGGGGATTGTGGAGGGGAAGGGGTGTGGGGTAAGCTGAGTGACCTGTTCAAAGGTCATGAGGCAGCCAGAAGGAGAAGGGCGATGGAGCAGGAGAGGATGTTCAGGACACCTGGGGAAGGGGGGTTGGCATCAGGCAGGAGAGGAGAGAGGGCAGAGGTGGACAAACCTGGGGGACATTCTAGGGATGGAGATGATGGGACATGACGTGGGGTTGGATGGAGTGAGGGAGGAAGAGAGAAAAACCAAGGGTGACCCTGAGGTGTGGGCGCCCTGAGAAGGGATCTAGGAGGTTAGTGCCCAGGAAGCCTGGCCCAGAGGAGGGGCTCTGACTAATTAGTGAAAGAGTGAATAAATGAGTGCGTGAACGAATGAGTGTGTGAGCGCAGAGACCTCAGTCCCCGACACCAGCCCCTACTCAGGCCAGCAGGCTCCAGGGTCTCTTCCTCCCCTCGATTCATCCCTCTGCCCACCCCCCCCACCCTAACTGCCACCTCCACCCCTGGCACCGGGTAGAATCCAGGGTACCCGGTTTGAAGGTCATTTTTCTTCAAACGAGGAGTGGAAGCCAGAGAACAAGGCCTGGTTTCTGTCGGTGCTTCTGCCCCGCCTGCAAGCCACGCAGCTCCAGTGAACGTGACCAGGTGACTCTGGACACTGATGAAGCTCAGAGTCCCTCTTTTCTCCTTGGAACAAAGGGTTGAAAGGATGCCACCAGCTCTGTGTCCTGATCCTGCCAAAGGACAGAGCGTCAGGGTCACCTGCCCCGGACGCCTCTGCTGCTCTGAGAGATGCTGCAAAACTGAAAACAAGGCTGCAGAGCTGTCTCTGCCATGACTCCTGCTCTCCGCAAGGGAAGGCGTGGGGTGCCCAGGGCTGCCTGGGGGACTTGTAGCGTGACAACCCCGGAGCTTTGCGGCGGAAGGCGAGGCTCCCAGGATGGGCCTGGTCAGCCGCAGGAAAACAAGGGGATGGGGAGCTTCTCCTCCCAAGAACAGCGACAGGGACCGCGGTCCTGGGCCGGCAGAGAAGGTGGCGAGAGCCCTGGGAGAACCTGGGTGTCTAGGGCGCACTCAGCGCCCCCAGGAGCTGACAGGCAGTGTAAGCCCAAGCTTCAGGGCTTGTCTCCCTCACATCTGCATATGACACAGATTCCCTGGGGATGCAGGACTCAGGGCGGTGTCTGCGCTGCGAGGTCGTGGGCTAGGTCAGGAGACGCAGAGTGGATGGGGGTTCAACAGAAGCAGATCAAAGCAGAGACGACCAGGAAGAAGGAGGAGCTTCTCCCACAAATCCTCAACGACGAGACGGTGTCCGAGCCAAGCGCATGTCAGGCTTGGAGGGTAGGGTGACCCCGTCTGACTGGAGGGGTTGGGAACGCCCCAGGAGGCGACCCTTGAGATACAAAGGGTTTGAGCCACCAGGAAGCATGAAACCTGCCACTAGAGGGGTCTCGGCTCACCTGGGTATGGCAGGAACTGCTGTGCTGCTTAGTATCTCTTCTCCCAGCTCCTCAGCCATAAGCCCAAATCTTAATACAAGTGGAAGCACCAGATAAAAGACTGTGTTTTCAACCTGCTGCTGCCAAGTGTGACCATATGTGTGGGGATCCCTGTGTGGGAGGCTGTTCCAGAGGCTGACTCGGATGGGAAGAGCTGCCCTTTTGTTCTTTCCTGTTTCCTCCCCTCTGCTGCCAGAATGTGGATGTGAGGACTGATCTCCAGCAGCCATTTTGGACCATGAGGCATCACACTAAAGATGATGAAACAGAAGGATAAAAGGATTCTGGGTCTTTGGTGGTACTCGGGTTCCCACCTGAGAGTAACCCTTGTATCTTCAGGGCACTGTGATTTAAACCCATCTGTTATCTGCCATTGAGATTTCCCCCAGTTGTTCCTTTGGCCTGCCTTCTGCCAAACTTTCCTTCTCTACTGTGTTGCTGGTCCCATAATAGCACCTTAGGGGGAACCCACCATTTTCCAGTTACTCTCTGTTATTAAATAAGCTATTTGATTATAAAAACAAGGTCAAGGGCTTCCCTGGTGGCGCAGTGGTTGGGAGTCCGCCTGCTGATGCAGGGGACGCGGGTTCGTGCCCCGGTCCGGAAAGACCCCACATGCCGTGGAGCGGCTGGGCCCGTGAGCCATGGCCTCTGGGCCTGCGTGTCCGGAGCCTGTGCTCTGCAATGGGAGAGGCCACAGCAGTGAGAGGCCCGCGTACCACAAAAAAAAAAAAAAGAAAAACCAAACACCAAAGTCAACCCAGACAGTTTTAAAGCCTCTTATTTACATCTGATTTAAAGCTTTCCCATTTATCTGTTTCAAGACCCATGTGCTTTCAGAGCCCTGAACTGGAGAAGGGACATCATCTGCTTTTTCACTCCTCTCATTTCAACACCTGGTAACGGGAGGGACCCCACTCCCCTCCAGGGACGCTCCTTGCCCTATTTCCCCAGGGTTTGCTGTCTGTCCATCCGCCTGCCCTCACTGAGGCTGACACACCTGATGGGAGAGGTGCTCTGGTCCCTAAATCACCTTGTTACACAGGCAGCTTGGTGGACGTGAGCAGGGGCTGTGGACCTCCCAGGTGTGCTGTGTGACTTCAGGAAAAGTCATGCACCTCTCTGTGCCTCTTCTCCTTCATCTGTAAAATGGAACTGACAGTGTTCCCAACCCTAAAGACTTGATGTGGGGACAGAGCTCACTGTCGTGTCTGATCAAATGGACTCATGGGGCGCGCGCTCCAGAGACGTGTCTGTCCTTGTTGTCTGTTGTTTCTTTCCTCAGACAGCAGAAATGGTGTCTGTTTGCCAGAAACCCAACATCTTGGCTCTCTCCTGGCACTGCTGCGCTTACAGAATCACATCAGGCACATAAATGCCCACTTCAGAGAGCTAATTTGGGGGCTTTTAATCTTAGGGCAATAAAATTCACATGAAACACGCAGGTTTATAAATTCAACCTCACTTGATTTCCCAGCAACTACACACTTCCCGGTTCGGCCATTTGCGCTGATCAGTTCCAACATTCGGGTAATGGATGCGTCAGCCAGGCGGTCAGCCAACCTTGACCGGTGTGGATGCCCCAGGCAGTGCAGATGTGGGGGGGAGACTGCGAGCCTACACTGGCCTAGAGACAAGAGAAAATGAGCCCTTATGCGGATAACTGGGGTACAGAGGACTCCTCCCAAGAACCTGGAACACTCAGGCCACGTGAACTGGCTGGAAGAGTTTCCCTGGTCACCCCGTCCTCCCGCCCCGTGCTCCCCATGCAGGTGTCGGCCAGAGTGTCCGTCACCTGCAGAGGGCAGTAGGGAGCCTCAGCACAGAAGGTCTGAGTCCTCTCCCCCAAGGGAACAGGAGGCCCATCTTTCCTCCACAAAAACTAGCACATCCCAGGGCTTGACACAGAGAAGGCACTTTCTAGTGATTTCAATTTGCATTTTAAATAAACTAAGTCCCTCTGGAAAGACAGTAAGAGTTCATTCATGTTGTGAAATGTCATCTTCACCAATTCCTTGCATGTGAAGGCTAATTACAGATCTCCAGGGAGCAATTCAGTGACTCAGACCCACCACGCCACCAATGGGAGCTCAGGCTTCAAAGAAGTATTGATAAATTTGACCTCATCAAAGTCAAAATTTTTCTCTGCAAAAGACGTTATGGTGAGAACGATAAGGTCAGCCAGAGACTGGCAGAAAATATTGGCAATTCAGATATTTGACAGTGAACTTGTATCTAGAATACCTAAATAACTCCTCAAACTCTGTGATAGCAAAATGAAGAGCTCATTTTTTAAAACTAGCAAAACGTTTACACACTTTGTCAAAGAAAGTAAACACATAACAAACAAGCACGTGAAAAGATGGTCAGCATGATAGGCTATTAGGAAAATGCAAATTAAAGGCACAAAGAGAGTACACACCTACCAGAATGGCTAAAATTTTAAAAATAGAGAAAACAACAAAACAAGGCCACGTGTTGTTTAAGAAGGGCAGCAGCAGGAGCTCTCTCTGGCAGCAGGTTTGGTGGTTTCTTACACAGTGAAACCCACACTTACCAGGAGACCCAGTACTCTTAATCCCAGGCATCTGATCCAGTAGAGTGAAACCCAATGTTTACACACACATGCAAATTATATGCAAATTATATGCAAATATCCACAGCCGCTTTATTTGTCATTGTGAAAACTGGGAACAACCCAAGTGACCCTCAATCAGCGAATGGGTAGCAAGCTGTGCGGCGCCCACACAGGGAACACTGCTCACAGTGAGAAGATCCAGCTACTGATCCACCCAACCGTGTGGGAAGAATCTCAGATGATTCTGCTCAGAGAAGGAGCCGGACTCCCAAGGCTCTATCCTGTATGACTCCATGTAGATGGAATTCTGGGATTTCAGAGCCCCGTATTAGGGCTGCGAAGAGGGTGTGAGCCCCAGGAGGGTCATGAAGGGACTGGGTGCAGCGGATGGGACTGCCGGTACCAGGGGGCTTACCCAACTCCACACATTTGCTCAGCCTCAGAGAACTGTATGGCGAAGAGAGCATGTCAATTAAAAGATAAATTTGAAAATGCATTTACGGGCTTGCCTGGTGGCACCATGGTTAAGAATCCGCCTGCCAATGCAGGGGACACGGGTTTGAGCCCTGGTCCTGGAAGATCCCACATGCCGCGGAGCAACTAAGCCTGTGCACCACAACTACTGAGCCTGCGCTCTACAGCCCGCAAGCCACAACTACTGAGCCTGTGTGCCACAACTACTGAGCCTGCGAGCCACAACTACTGAGCCTGTGTGCCACAACTACTGAGCCCGCGAGCCACAACTACTGAGCCCGTGTGCCTAGAGCCCATGCTCCAAAACAAAGAGAAGCCACCACAATAAGAAACCCGCACACCCCCATGAAGAGTAGCCCCCACTCGTCTCAACTAGAGAAAACCTGTGCACAGCAACAAAGACCCAACGCAGCCAAAAATAACTTAATGAGCTAATTAAAAGAATAAAATTAAAAATGTGCATCTAAAATGCATTTACTCTTCAACGAGGAAGTTTGCTAGGAACACCTCCCAGAGAGGTGCCCACATGTGCAGAAAGACACAGGTGCCTGGACATTTATCACCACAGAGGATTGGAAACCTGGGAAATATCTACCAGCAGGGATGGGTTGGATAAGTTCTGGACACCTAGGCCATAGGGTAGAATATTCAGCTGGTAAAAAATGGGGCTGATCTCTGTGTTCTGAGAGGAAACACCTTCCCATGTGTGGGGGTGTGTGAAAAAGCGAGATGCAGAAAAGTGTACCTGGTACCCTACCATTTGTATGGAAATGAGAGAGATCTATGTACTTCCTTGTAAGTACGCAGAAGTTTCTGGAAGCATGATGAGAAGCCGATAACACTGGTTGTGTCTGGGGCGGGGGGAACTGCAGGAGGGCCCTTTGACCTGCACTCTCTCTTCAAAAAGAAATGGACTTCAAAACTGCCAGTTCTGCTGACAGCGCTACAGCTAAGGAGAGCTGCCGTCCTCTGACAACCACACAGGAAGAAACCTCAGCCCAGACATCCAAAGAACTGCCCCAGGCCCACAGTGAGGATAAGTTCAAGTTCATCGAAGGAGATCTGGCCACTCTGACTCCCGCATGGCACCTGCAGAGATAGCACCCACTTGTTGCCAAACCTGCCCTTGGTCATGGATGCCTAGCAATGCGTGTTCCAGATAAAAGAGGAACCATGGCAGGTCAGTAAGGAAACACTGACCAGCTGCCACCAGCGTTCAGGGGAGTGAGCATAGTGGAGCTGCAGGAAGGCCCAGTGGAGGGAACTCTGTGCTCAGTGAGCACACTGCCCCATGGATGGTGGAGCACAGGAGCCAGAAGGATGGAGGTTCCATCATGGCGGCTTGGCACCAGAACCAAAGTCCCAAAGGTAGGTCAGTGATCCCCTGACCTCTCAGCAACCTTCATTCATCCATTCATTGCTCCATCCAACAAATATTTACTCTGCGAGAGCTGGGAAGAAAGCCCTTAGGAGGAGAGAGGAGGCCCTGTCCTCCTGGAGTTGGTGCGATGTAGGGGGGCACATGGCCACCACGTGCTCTCATTCCGGCCAACTGAAATCAAATTCTTCGTGAAGAAGCTATACTGAAATAGCAACAGACATCTAACATTTTAAAATTCCCTATGGACTCAGATCCATATTTCTTTTGTCCCTATTCCTTGCTGGTTTTTATACATAGAAATGTTTAATTTGTACATGTTTACAGCATTACCATAAATATATATATTTGTATTCTATGCTTTTCTCTTTTCATTGTAACATTTTGCTAAAGTCTCTTTTCTCTTATTCCTGCAACACAAACTCTCTGTCCTTCCAACCATCTACGCCCCCTGCCCAGGCCCAGTACCCAGTGGTCCCCATTATCAGCCTGGTGTATAGAGGGTCTTCTGTCATCTGCTTTTACAGTCCTGGTACTTAACCATAAGCTGGGAACATCCCTCCAGGTCAGTGAATTTCCCCGACTCTTTGCAGCAGCTGCATACCATCCCACAGTGTTTATGGACCCGTGTGTCCTGGATGGCCCTCCCGTAGCTTGTCATCTGTGTTATTACACCCACTTGTCGGCCACTGCGAATATCAACACACCTATACGGACTTCCTTACCTGTTTGTGTTTCTCTCTCTGAAACAGAAAGCATTAGTGATCGCTGTTGGCATAAACTCCAGGAGCCAGTAGGGCATCTGCCTGCTCTGGGGTTGGGAGGCTCCTCTGGGGAGTGAAGCTGGTCAGAGCATCCAAGGAGGAGGTGGTGGGGAGAGGGGAAAAGAGGGGCCCAGACAGAGGGAGCGCAGGTGCCTGGGCTCCAGGCCTGGAGGGCTTGATGTGGACCAGGGCAGGGAGGAGGTCCTCTATGAGCTTGGGGGAGGATAAGGGGGGGGCCCTTGGCATATAATGAGGGTCATGGGGTTTCCCAAGGGCAGGGAGAGTTCTTTGAGTGTCTCACACTAGACCTGACTCACCCAACATGGGGTCTGCCCGGCCCCTCCTCTGTGAGCTGGAGAAGGGGCAGAGGGAAAAGAGTCAGTCTAGAAGCTTCTGCTGGGAAGAGACGGTGGTGCATGAAGTAGGTGATGAGTGAGGACAGGAACAGGGGTGCTTGAGCTGTATTGGGGTGCAGGGTCCTCGGGATTGGTGACTGTTTGGTATGGACAGGAGAGAAGTGGCTGCCGTGTCCCCAAGGTTTCTGGTGTAGGAATCGGGAAGATGCAAGTGGTGATGTTGGAAAAGGAAAGGACTGGGGGTAAGGTTCCGAGTTCAGTGGGAACATGTGAAGCTGAGTTCCTCCGAGATGTCCAGGGTGGGTCCATGTCAGAAAGGTGGGTCCATCTGGAGGAGCGGGTGAGGTCAAGGCCAGCGGCAAAGGTTGAGGTTGTCAGCAGATGGCGCTGTGGCCTCAGGTCTGCCTGGGGAGCTGGGTTTAGGATTCAGCAGATCAGCATGCAACAGACCCATGAAATGTGACTTTCATATAAACACCAGGTGATTGTTTTAGTAGAAGTATAACCCATGCAGTACTGGGGACATAACACTAAAATTATCTGTGTTTATCTGAAATTCAAGTTTAACTGGGCATCTTTTATTTTACCTGATAACCTACTGGGGAGAAACTGTAAGGTGAGGAGAAAACCCAGGAAAGAGGAACAATGCTGCCATCCTGGTGGGGGTCGGGGGTCAGGGAGCCTCCCCGCCCCCACCCCCCACCCCCGCCCGCAGCATCCCTTTCCTGAGCCCCCCTAGGCGGAGGGTGTGCTCTGTGGGTGCAGTACCTCCTCCCGCCACACGGGCCAGCACCGGCAGTGTTGGGGCGGGCGGGCGGGGGCCGGGGCAGTTCTTAGTGAAATAACAGCGCGCAGATTGCCCGGTGGACCCTCCTGGATGCCAGACTGCATCTGATATTTAATGTCTCAGCATATTTATTCTTTATTTTATTTAACAAACTCTCTATATTAAATGGATGGTGTCCTTGGTTAGAGAAGGAAGATGAATCCTGAACGCAGGGCCGGCTTGGCCCTGAAGCCTTTCTCTGGCTCCGCCCACCCCGGAGGCGCCTCCAGGCTCCTGGGGTCCTGGACACACCAGGCCTTGGGAGGAGCCCTGGGTCAGATGCTGCGCCACCAGAGGATCAAGGGGCATAACCCCCATTTGTAAGAGGACAGGGACAACACCCCCTCTGATGGGATCAGGTGAGAATCTCCCAGAACGGCTCCAGCCCGGGGCGGGGCTCAGGGACTGATTAAGGTCTAAGGAGCCCCAGTCCCAAGCCCAGAAGCTGGTGTCCCCGCAGGTGACCCTCCCTGGGGACAGATGTGAAGAGGAGCCCAGGAGCAGGTGGGTCTGTCGCTTCCCAGTGCCCGTTTCTCTGACCACATGGGGGTCGCAGGCTCCAGGGCTGATCTGCATAATACAGAGCTGGGGAGGTGGGGGAGCTGCCCCAGATGTCTGGAGGGACGGAGGGTAAGTGAGGGGAGGGAGGGGAGGGAGGGGAGGGAGCTGGGTGGGTGTGAGAGAAGCAAGGATGCAGTAACGCCCTCTGTAATGCATGTTCTCTCTGTCGGTGTTTCGAGAGGAATTTCAGTAAATATTTTATTTCATCTTATTTGTGTCTGTTATTCTGGGAGAATAGGGTCCTGAGACGGTGGGTTTGAGGATTTCCTGGCCCCCTGCATGCAGGCACCAGACTCAGTGCAGGGATGAGCTCTCAGACCTGGTCCGCTGCCCCACAGAGATAAGAGGTGGGGTGCCTGGAAGAGGGGTGGGGACAACGGTCAGTGAAGGTCCAGTTACAGTGAAATTCAGTAGGGAAAAACCTGCCCATCCTGAATCCCCTCAGGTGCACTGCCCTGGTGCATTGTCCTAGGGCGCCCCCTAGGTGACAGAAAATTCCTCCATTAAAGATTAAAAACTCATCCAATCCACTTCCATAAAGGGGCATTATCCTTTTTTTAAAAAAGTAATAATTGGGACTTCCCTAGCAGTCCAGCGGTTAAGACTCCGCGCTTCCAATGCAGGGGAGCGGGTTCGATCCCTGGTGGGAAACTAAGATCCCACATGCAGTGCAGCCAAAAAAAAAAAGGAAAAAATAAAAAAGTAATAATTATAAAAATTTTGATATATTAAATACATAAATATATTACATATATGTATTATGTATGTTAGTATTTATCGTATACATTGTATAAAAATATATCTGTTACATACATAGTGTATATATATTTACACATGTTGTTAAGTATACACATTATATAAATATTTAACCTATGCTTGTTTGAAGAATTGTCTGCTACTAAAAATGCAATTATAACTCGCTCCGGAAGAATGTTTTAACACTTGAAGCTTTTCGACACAAAATTTATTTTATTTAAACTTTAAATATACATATAGTAATTTTTATAGAGAAGTATAATCTAGCAATCAATAACATACTTTCAAGCATCAGAGCACTGCATGGGACACATGGAATGCAGTGACATATGAGTTGCAGGAGAAAAAAGAACAACGTAAATTTCCCTTCTAAAATAGATGATGTAATTTCCAATGGATGACACAGCACTATGGTCTCCAGCATCGCACTAGATACACCGAGAACAGTGCTGTACCCATTTTATTATAAATGTCAATATTTGTAACATGAGGAATTACCTTTCTGCAACAGTATATTTACACTTCAAATAAAATAATGGATATTAATGTGCAAGGACAAAAGTCTGTGAGGAGGCAGATAGCTTTAAAAAACAGTGCGGGGCTTCCTTGGTGGCGCAGTGGTTGGGAGTCCGCCTGCCGATGCAGGGGACACGGGTTTGTGCCCCGGTCCGGAAGGATCCCACGTGCCGCCGAGCGGCTGGGCCCGTGGGCCACAGCCGCTGAGTCTGCGCGTCCGGAGCCTGTGCTCCGCAACGGGAGAGGCCACAACAGTGAGAGGCCTGCGTACCGGGGAAAAAAAAAAAACAGTGTGAAGGGCACTGGCCGGGACTTTGCCAGGCGAAGCCCCCAGCAAAGGGGGCAGGTGCCCCCCAGGACCTGAATCGCCAGCAGGAGGGGTTTAGGGGAGAGGAGGGGATTGTTCCAGGCAAAGGGAGGGGCTGGTGGGAACCTGGAGGGGAGGCCAGATCCCTGGAGGAAGGAGGGGGTCCTGGGGCTGAGATACTGGTGCCTGGGGGAGGGGGGAGATGTGGGGGGGAGGAGCCGGTCCCGCGGGCCAGATGCAGGCTTCTAGGGGCAAAGTCTGACAAGATGAAGGTGCCTGGCAATCCCCACAGGGACCCTACAGAGCAGGCCTGTCCTCAGCCCCATTTTCCTGACCGGGAAGCCGAGGCTCAGACCTGCCCAGGCCACACGCCAGTGTCCGAGCCCCGGGCCCGCCAGGCTGAGCCCAGAGCCCCGCTCAGAGCAGATCCCCTCCCGCAATGATGGAGTTAGAGGAAGATGAGCAGATACTGTGGGACCGCTCTGCTCCTCTCTCTGGAAACAGCGTCGACACTGGAGCTCCTGGCCGTTTTGGAGGAAATGAATGAACTTAACCTTCCAGAGAGCTGGTGAACCTGCAGTATCTCTGGTTTCCTCGTAAAGTTTAACAACTTCCATCCAATGAACTACCAGGATGCCACAGAGCCAGAAATCATCTTGGATTCCAAAACTTTCATTGCTCTCAAC
This sequence comes from Phocoena sinus, assembly GCF_008692025.1. NCBI lineage: Eukaryota > Metazoa > Chordata > Mammalia > Artiodactyla > Phocoenidae > Phocoena > Phocoena sinus. The sequence continues at coordinate 88,459,063 of NC_045776.1, forward strand.
GCAACTTAACCCTCTTCCTCCTGCCAAATTAGAGATCCCGTTAGCAGCCTTATGAGTTTGCCTTTAAATAGCCCATTGCACTGTCTCATTAATTAGCAAGGGTCCTCGGTAATTAGCAATGCCCCTGTGTCTGCGAGGCTAGAGACCCGGCGCCTGGGAGGCTGGTCCCAAACACGGCTGGGAGCCTCTGTGTCTCTCCTCCTGGCTGGTGGCGAGAGGAGCAGCCCCTGAGAAAACAGCCCAGGTTGACGTGTGATGAAGACGGGGAGACAGCCCAGGGGGCTGTGGGGCAGCGTGGGTGACGTGAGGCTAAGGCGGCCAGCTCTCCTCCCCGTGCGGCCTCTGAGGGGTCCATCCATGTTTGCGTGTTTCAGGCATTGCTTCCTTGGGACCCGCAGACTCATGAGGAGAGAAAGCCTGATGGGCATCTTGGGTGCGGGGAGGTGGCGGCCACCACTTCCGCAGGACGAGTTTCTAAAGCCCAGGGTGACAGCGCTATGGGAACCCTGGAGAGACAGCGGGCAGACCTGGGCTCCTTCCTTCTTCTGGCTCACCAGGGTCCCACCCGCACTCTGCCCATGTGGTCTGTGTGAGAAGGACTCCACCCCCCAGGCCCAGGGGAGGTCACGTGACTCAGGCCTATGCAGACTAGAACATCCCATCCCCGTGGCCTGGACGGTCGATGCAGGGTGGGCAGTAGGATGGGCCTGCTTGGAGAAGAGAATTTGTTTCAGTGAACATAATCCTGGGGAGATGCTGGCCTGGAAGGGACATGGACACAGGAAACCTGAGCCACAAGATAAAGAGGGGTCAGGCCCTAAAGTCAGTGTTTGAGCTGCTGGGTCAAACTGTGCCTGAAGCTGCTCCGTCCTGGGCTTTTCATTACACTTGTCTTATGCCTGGGCCTGCTTGGGTGTTTCCTCATTCCTGGCTCATAAGCCCACCTGTGAGACATCAGGACCTGCTACCCGTCAGGGGCTGGTCCCCAAAACCATCTCTGGGAGCCTCTGCAGTATTTCTCATGACTCACTCATTCAGTCCTGATGCTCTGAGCTGGCTCTGCCTTGCCCCCTGCAGGTTGTCACTCAGTCCCCAACACTGTGCTGGGGTTTGAGCCCCAGGGATGTCCCTGCCCCTCCCCCTGCTGCTTTGAGCCAAGGGCGCCCTCACCACTGGTCACCTCCCCCAAGGACACGCCCCACCAGTTTGTCCTCAGGGTGCCCTGCAGCTCAGGGTCTGCTGTGGGGGGCTGGGAGGGGAGGAGACGCCCTGTGAGGAGCAGCCCTGCCACCCCTGGCATCTCTGCTGGACCCAGAGGTGTCCCCGACAGGGTCTGTCTAAGGCACCTCCTCACAGGAGGAGAATCAGGACACAGCCACGCAGAACAGGTGGCAGGTGGAGATGGAGCAGAGAAGGCTGGAGCGCACCCCACTGGTCTAGAGGGTCTGTGTCTACATCCAGCCGTCAGGGGAGGTGGCTCCCTGGGGGTCGGGTCTGCAGGGACCCCAAGTCACCATGGGGACACCTCTGCACTGGCTCCTTCAGCCCACCTACCAGCCTTGTGAGCGCCCAACTCCCCGCATTAACCCCTCTCTGACCTAACATCCCTGGGAGCTTCGTCCCCACCCTGACCTGACGGAGGCAGCAGCAGCAGCGAGGATCATGGTCGCTACACGGGTCTCAGGGATGGGGGGCATCTCCGCCAGGGTCTGCAGGGGTGCAGAGACCCCAGGCACCCACCGGCCCCTCCTTCCTTTCAGCCCGGGTGGATTCCCGTGTAGCCGCAGGAAGTCGCCCCAGGAGCAGCAGGGAGGCACATGAGGGCAGAGCTGGTGATGCCTCCAACACCTGCCGCTCCTTCCTGGGACACCGAGTGAGCGCAGGGGGCGCTCTGTGCCCCTCGGCCTCCTCCTGGGGCACTGATGCCACAGGGCTTTCCCAGCAAGGACAGTCCAGGGACTGGAGCCTCAGAGATGCTCCTGAGTTTCCAGGCTGAGTCACGGGGCTTCCTCCTCGTTACAAAAGACGAGAAGAGACACCCTGGAGGCCCGTTATTTTTTCATCCATAAATTGGGCTGTAGATTTTAGGGGGACGCTTTCCCAGGAGCAGGCCTGCCCTCTCTCTTCCCCTTTGTGTCCCAGAGACCATTTGCTCACTGGGAGGAAGGAGGGGACTGTCTGTATGCTTATCACTGACCTGCAGTGAGGGTTCTCAGCACGACGGTGCTCATCCTGCCAGGCGGGGCTGAACGATTCCCACCTGTTCACTCATTTACCCTCAAGACAGTCCCGCGAGGCTCCCCTGCTGTGACTTTCACTCCCATTGTACAGATGAGGAGACCGAGGCTCAGAGAGGCTGAGCGGCCCCGCTGGCTCTCCAGCAGGTACCTGGAGGGGGTTTGCCTCAGGTCATCGGAGGCCGAGTCACCTACTGGCTCCACCCTGAGCTGAGCATTCAGGGCCGGCCACTGCCCCCCGCATCCCCCGGTCCAGGCACCACCAGGACTTCAGGCGGGATGGCACCAGTGCTCACCATGTGCCCGGGCAGGGGTCACCGTCATCTCAGCCTGTGCACCGCCTGGGTCCTTCTTTGCCGACTGTGGTCTTTGCTGAGTCTCCTTCTGGGTACTGAGGTTAGAGGGCAGCTCTCCTGACCCTGCCCTGGGGAGGCTCCTGGTCTCCACCCAGAGACGGGGGAGGGGGGCGGGTGAAACCCTCAGGGTGGTCATGACAGGCGTGCCTGGGTAAGGAGGGGCCTGGACTCACCCCAGAGCAATGGGGAGCCAGGGAAGGTCGTAGAGGAAGGTCAGCCTGCCCCCAGAATCCCCGGGGGGCCTCTGGCCACTGTGGAGGCTTTATCCACATCCTTCCACGCAGCTGGGCCCTCTGACCCCCTCCCACCCTGAGATCTGTCACCTCTGCCCTTAGTGAGGTCACAGCGGCTGGGAGGGCCCTGGGGCCGGATGTTCCAAGCTACAAATAGCTCCACTCAATGCCCCTGTGTCTGCGAGGCTAGAGACCCGAGCTAGAAATAGCCCGACAGCGACCCCACACAGTGCGGGCCATCCGGCCCCCGTGGCCAGGCCGCCTGCCTGCTCAGGAGGGAGGAGATCGGCGCCGGGGAGGCTGGTCCCAAACACGGCCGCCTTGTGTGGCTCCCGGAGGGCCTTTCAACATGGCGCCTCCCGCAGCTGCAGCCCCGCCTCACAAGGACCTGCGGTCCCTTCCCCGGCGCCAGGCCAGGAGGCAGAACAGACGGGGCGGGCTGAGCGGGCCCAAGGATGAGCCCAGCGCCCAGGGGTCCCTCAGCTCTCCAGCAGCCCGTCCTACCCCCGGGCCCCTCCCAGGTGAGGCCTGTCGGGGGCGCAGGGTCTGTCAGCTGCTAACCTACAGGGAGGAGAAAAGGGAAGGCGAGAAACGGGGCAGGACGGCGGCCCTCGAGCAGTGTCCTGCGCGTGCCGCTGCCCTCGCGCCAGGGCGTCCAGCTCCGGAGGTTTCCGATTCAGGCCGACCCCGCGGGTGCCCATGACAACCCGCGGTGGTGTCAGCGCCCTGGGAGGGGCCCCTTTCCTGCCCTCCTCCCAGGACCCCCGCAGACCAGGCCCTGGAGGCAGGCGCGGTGCGCAGGGTCGCAGGAGGGCCGCCCTCCCCGCTTCGCGGCCGCGCAGGCTGACGGTGCTCGCGCCCATGATCGCCTATCGATGGACACATGGATCGGCGGGCGGCCGGGCGGCCTAGCGATGACTGCTCTGAGCAGGCCAGGCCTTCAAGGACAGCAATCGGGGCATGCAGTCCACGTGCCGCCGTGCCCCCAGAGCTCCTCTAGGTCATCGTGTCCCTCTCAGGCCTGTCCAGCTCCATCACCAGCATCAGCAGCCCCCACGTGCTCCTCCAGAAGGTTCTGGAACATGCCCCTGAGCCCTCAGTCTCCTGACACGATGGGGGACGTGTTCTGTGGCTGCAGACCTTCCCACCTGGGGGGAAGCTGGCTCCAGAATGTCTTAAAGGTGTGACCTCCTGGGCTCCAGGGTCCCGGGAGCCCTCCCCCCCGCGCAAGACCCCGGAGGCTCTCGGGACGGTGACCTCCGAGGCTCCGGAGGTTCGGCGGCAGCTGCTTCTGGAGGAGCAGAGCCGGTCCCGGCCCAGCGGGGCCTGGATCTGCGAGGTTTGCAGAACGAGGCAGATGGGGACCAACTCGGGGACGGAAAGTCCTTTTCAAGTGCATGAAGCGGATGGAGAGGTGGTGGTGGTGCTTCCCGCACTGTGTGCGTGTGTGCGTGTCAGTGTGTGTACAGGTTGCTTGTGTACCTGCGTGTGCACGTGTATATACGTGTGCCTGTGTATGGGCGTGTGTGTATGTGCATGTGTGTGCGTGGTTTTGGGTACAGGTTTGTTTGTGCCCCTTCGTGTATACATGCATATATGTGTGCGTGTGTATGCCCCTGTGTGTGCATGTGTGTGTGTGTGCGCGCACACGTGCTGGTCTGTGTCTGAGGTGCAGAGTCGGCCCCGGCCACCCCTGCGGTCGGCGAGCACCCTGTTCTCTCTTCCGCCCGCTCTGGCCCCGCCCACGAGCTCGCCTGGCACTGAGCTGGGGCTTTCACACCAGCTCCTCCCACCTCCGCCCTGGGCACCAGGCAGTAGAGCAGGGACGCCGGCACTAAATGAACCCAGAGCAAAGGGAGGTAAGAGTCCAAGGTCCCACCTGCTGGTGTCCGAGGCTCAGGGTCAGGTCCAGCCCTGCTGACCCCCCTGCTGCTGAGGAAACAGCGTCGCCAATGGGCATCTCCTTCCCGGCGGGAAATCACGAGAGCCTCCGTCTGGGAGAAGTCTGCACTTGTCTGCTCTCCAGCATCGTCCGGGGCAGAGGGTGGGAGAGTGGAGAGCAGCTCCTGGGGGTGACCAGGAGCCCAGCCCTGGAGGAGCCGGAGGGACGCCGCTCTTCCGCTTTGCCCACGCTGGTCTCTGGAAAGACCGTCTTCCTCCAGAGGCTGCGTTTGTGGGGACCGCACCTGCGAACAGAAGCTTCCTGCAGGCCTTGTGAATAGTGCACATTCCTGGGCCCCAGGCCAGACCCCCGGATCGGATATGGGGGGAGAGGCCCAGGCACTTGCATTTTAACAAGCTCCCCAGTTGTTCACGTGTCTCTAACGTGTGAGGACCAGTGCTGTAGGAAGAGCTGTGGGGTCCGTGCAGGAGACGTGCTTCTTCCCTTCCTCCCTTCTTTCCTCCCTTCTTTCCTCCCTCCCTCCCTTCCTTCCTTCCTTCCTTCCTTCCTCCATGTAATTCATCAGTGCCGGGGACATAGTGACTGGGGCAACCAGGCTGGTGCTCGTGGTATCCATGCTCCAGTGGGAAGATGGGGTGTCAGTGTGGGCCCCACGGGAAATGGGGAATCCAAGGGCCACCTGAGGGAGTGTGAGGGAGTCTGAGGGTTGAACCAGGTGGTGATGCCAGCAGGGCAGAGCAGGTGGTCTGAGAGTGACAGCGTCTGAGAACCCGGTGGCCACCAGAAGCCGCCGAGGCCTCACCGACAGCACAGCTGAAAGGCTTTTCGGGCCACTGGCCCCTGCATGCGTGACGCAGAATGAGCTCCCGAGGCCTCTCCATCCTCGAGAGGCTGCTGACTGTGCAGGAGGCTGCTCCGAGCGCCAGAGGCTGCCGTGCTCGTGGTTAGTTATGGATGGCTTTTAGAGTTTCTCCTACACAGCTGGGCCCATCGAGTATTCATAGCAGCCAGACATTTGCCTCCCAGCAAGTCGGAGGCATTGGGGGAAAAGGACACTGCTGTGAGGGGTGCACAGGACAAGCTGGGCACCCGAAGCCTGCTTGTGAGACTCCAGCAACACTGACCCACAGGCCCTCCCTACGGGATTCCAGAGAGGAGACGGGTGGTTGGTAACCAGAGGGTTCATTCATTCATCCGAAAACACTCACTGAGCACCTGCTCTGTGCAGGTCCCGCACTAGGCATGGAGGAGCCGCAGTGAACGAGAGGCCAGGACCGTGTGCTGAAGGAGGCCACGTTCCGGGCGTGGGGAAGGCAGGATGCCCAACTGGACTGGAGTCCCGGGGACGCCCGGAGCAGCAGAGTGGATGTCGGACCTGCTTCCCTGATGGGGAAGGCTAAGAGGAGATGGGAGGGAACTCGAGTTTGCTTTGCGCAGGTTTGTCGATGGAAGTCTCGGTTATTGGTCCCGAGACAGGTTCAGCACCCACGGGGCCTTGGATGGGGCTGTGTGTCCTCCAGAAATGAGCAGCTCAGGATTCCAGTCATGGACCCACTGAATAATGCAAGGATATAGTACATTCTGCTTCCCAGCTATTGGGAAACTGGTAGATCAGGAGGACAGACCCCGCACACGATGCAGGTTTGGGTCACCATTTCATTATTCTGGGTGGAAAGAGGGACCCGAGGGCACAGACCATTCTGGGGAACCGCACCTCCACCCTCACCGTCCTCACCACTGATGCTCATGAGAAGACCCGCCAGGGGCTGGGCCAATTACTCGGTGATAAACAGTTTCTCTTAATGAGCTTTAGAGCGAGAGCTGGTGCAGTCAGCGTGCCGTTCTCTCCAGGCGCTGGGGGCCGGAGGAAGTAATCAATCACTACCAGGAAGAATGAGATTTTTATTGGCTCCATTCATTTGCCTACCAGAGAGATCCTCCAGGAAAGAACAATTTTCATTAAAACCTTGATAGTCGGTGGGTTTGCTCATCTGATGGGTGAGGAGAGGCCGAATGTGTAAGGTAAGATCAGAGTGAATCCGGAAGGTGTGAAAGGAGGAGAGAAGCAGAAAACACCTCTCTCTCTCTCTCTCTCTCTCTCTCTCTCTCCCCCCTGTTGTTGGATTTGAAGCCCAGTGGATCCCCCCTCTGAGGACAGCTTTGAGAATAAGAGCTGGAAGACATTTCCTATCAGTTAGGGGAACCTTACTGAAATCCAGTGGCTGACTTGGAGTTCTCCCACTGAATTATGCTAAGGGACTTTTCCTGTACTTATTTGCCACACAGGAATCACAAAACAGCTGCGTTCCCACCCCTGGCTCAGCCCGCAGGTTCAGGCCACAGCACCGGCCACAGGATTTCACTGGGCAGCTTCTCCCAGGAGACTCAGAGAGGCCAGCGGAAGACACTCCGCTTTCCACACCAAATCGTCCCTGGCTCCCAGACCTGGGACTGCTGGAGGATGGATTCAGCACTCTGGGCCCAGGCAGGCAGAACAAGGGCAGCCACGCTGCCTTGTCCCAAAGGAGTGGACCTGTAGAGGGTCCAGAGTCTCAGTGTGTCCCTGAGACGCAGACCCCGTGGGCCCTGGGGTGTCAGCAGTTCTGACGTGGGATGGAGGTGTTCCAGGAGCAAAAGGTCCAGCAGGGTGAGGGGAGTCCCCAGGGAGATGGAAAAGGGTGTCCTGAAGCCCCTGGGGCTCCAGGGACACCGTGATCTACGTGGAAGGTCCGTCAAGGGACAGAGAGGAAGGACCTGGCCAGAACGGTGGGGCAGGGGCAGCCTGGAGGGCAAATGGGCTGTGGGCACAGAGGGTACTCAGCCCAGACGGGACAGGACAGAGGATCTGTGGGAGCCCCTCGGGAAGTGAGAGCACAGAGTAGCGGGGGCTGGGATGTCTGGAGGTGAGGTTTGGTCAACTGCTGGAGAACGTGGGATTTAATTTCTGATAATAAAGGAAATGAATAGACAAGATGGTTTCCAACTTGAGGATAAATGAAATACTCAGAAAATAGAAACTTATCGCCTTCTGTGTCCTGGCTCAGCAGTGAACGGGGCTCCCCGAGGTAACCAATGGGTCCAAGTCTAACCCACGTCCTGAGAGACCCACCACACACCAGAGGAGGGGAGGGCACGTGGGTGACGCTGAGGGCGGGCGAGAGGGTCAGCCTTGGCTTTGTGGTCAGGGATGCTTGGAGACACTCTGCACTGGTCCTCCTCTCCTGCCCCTCTCTTGTCTTTTCCGTTCTTTCCCAGGAACATTTCCTTTACTTCGTAGTCCAGTATTGTTACGACTTTTGCCTTTTTAACCACATTTTTAATGCTCTTTTTAATAAAATCCCTTTCCTATTAAATGAGTGTAATGTCTTCTTTTATCTCCCCGAGGATGTTAGTTACTAGTTGTGGGGTTGAAATTATATTCTCTCTCCATAAACACCATGTCTCCCTCCCATTTATTTATTTTTAGTCTCCACTTTCATGTTCCACATTTTTCTCTGTCTGTTGGGCTCGTATGTCCAACTGCAGGAGGGAAAAGCTCGTGGGAAGCTGTGTGCTGTCGTGTGTGGCCTTTGGACCTCGTTGGAGCATTTTCTTGGGAAATCCCTGATGCCAGAGCCCATGGGGCTTTCTTCATGGCCTGGCCAGATTCTAAGGGCAGGAAGACCGCTCCCATCTCCCCAGGGTGGGTTCCATGGAGTTGATGGTCAGGGACCATTTCCCGGGAGCTTCCAGTTATGACCTCTCCTTGCTCTGTCTGCTGGGTTAACACCTGTTCCATGTCCCGTTCCTACCTTCTCAGTGGGTGCTCCGGAGGACCAGCGGGTAGCATCAGTCTGTGCCTCCGGCCAGGTGTTCCCACTGCATCCTGAGAGACTTGGAGCTGGAGACCCTCAAGGCCGCGCTGAGGTCTCAGGAGGGGATGGGGCTCCTGACGACAGCTAGGGTGGCGCTAACTCTGGCTTTACTTTTTGTGTGAATCACCGGGATGTTTTCGAAATGCATGTTCTGATCCAGCAGGTCTAGGGGCCCGAGATTCTGCAGAACCTTCCTGGTGCGGTTGTTCTTGGCCTGTGCCCACCCTGAAGTGACAAGGACCTCAGAGACAGCACCCAGGACCAGTGAGGTCAGAGACGGGCCTCAGGAAGGCTCCACATGGCCGCACATTCCGGGCAGCGCAGACGTGTCTAACTGGCCTCGCTCGGGTGGTATTCAGGTGGCACTCAGGTGTCCACGGCTCCTTCACCTGCAGAAGCAGCAAAGCCAGCTGTCCCCTTCGTGTGCGTGAGTGTGGCACATCGCTGGGCAGAGGCCGTGTTGGTTGTATGCCTGGAGGACCTGCAGGCTCAGGCCTGGGGGGCGAGCTGGGCAGAGCCATGCCCTTGTCCCCAGGGCCCAGGGCCTGCCTCCTCTTCCCTGCCCAGTCCCTCCCGAGGGGCCTCAGTCACACTCACACATGCACGTCTGACCCCTATCGGGCATTTACTGTCACTGCAGCCGCCCTAGTAGCCTCTGGGCAGAGGTCAGAGAGGGGTGGAGGGTGGTGCGTGTGAGGCAGGAGATAGAGGGGCTCCGGGTTAGACATTTACAGCCAGCCTCCTGTCTATGCTTCAAGATGGAAATTACAGCAGGGTAGATAGCTGGACTTTGTCTCCAGTAGACACTTTCAGATAACAGTTATGGCCAGGTCAGCGAGGGGCTAAATCCTGCCTGGGTACAAGATTAAGAGGTGACATATTTCTCATCCTTGGGGTCAGGGAGACCTTGACTTCACATGCACAGAAAGGCTCCTTGGGGATTATAAAGGGAGGGGACGCCAGACCATAATCAGTCTTGCTATCTTCCCAAAGACCCTCGCGCTGAAATCCATCTTGGCTAAAGGACGCGCACGCACCTAGGGTAGGGCCCTGAGACAAATCAGCTGTGGGGTGAAAGCAAGACGACTGGCCAGAGGAAAGCAAAGACGCGGAAGACTGCCCCCTTGTAAATGATTTAAACTTCCCAAAGGCGCGACTCTCTCTGAGCTCACCCATGCATCTGTCCGCAAGTACTCTGCTTTTCTAACGAACACCTGACTTTCCTCTCTACCTTCCGTCTCTTTGTCAAGTTCCTTTTTTTTCAAAGCACACGAGAGCTGGGGCCCAGACCCTAGTCACTGGCCCTCGCGGTCTAGTGATTAGGTCTCGCCAGGACAACCAGGGCTTGATCCCCATTCAGGGAACTAAGATCTCGCTTCAAGCTGCCACTCACTGCTCTCCCCCCATAATCAGGCAGAGTCCAGTGTGAACCAGGGAGTCTCACTGACAATGTGGCTTCCTGGGGGCTCTCGACATGCTGAGACATCTAGCAACGCTGGACCCATATCCCATATAGCCGTCATCACCTGGGAGCTGTGGCAGCCACCAACCTCCAGCCCCACTGGGGCTGTCACACGCCTGCCCTGTGGCACGCGGCCTCTGTGTTATTAGCACAACGTGGATCCGCCACGTGGCCCTGAATGTAATGAGAATGTTATTCCTCAGACTGGTGTGGCTCCACTGAACCCAGGCAGGGAGAGGAAAACCTGAAAGGATTCTGACAGCAGCAAACTGACAAGAAATGAGAACTACTGCCCAGGCAGCAGGAGCATAGACACTTGGTGTGTGTGTGTCTGAGTGTGTGTGGACAGGATCTAGAGATGTAGACATTTTAATTTCTGCCAACACCTTAGCCACAGGCCCCTGTTGGTGGAGTATCAGATCAGATCCCAAAATGAGCAATTAGAGAAATTGGCTTTTAAGAGAAGCACCTCTGGCAAAGTAAGTTAATTTGGGAAAATATCATAATTCAAGACGCGGACGGGAGGGAGCCGGAGTGGGGCGGGGGAGGGAAGTGGCTGGACCCCGACACCATTCCATCCCGGCGGGGATCCCACCTCACAGGATGGCCCGGGGTCCTGACAGTACCCCAGGTTCCCCCTGTCTTGTTCAGGAACACGGGCTCCGGGGTCCTCTAGGGCTGGCGGACCACTGGGTGGGCACAGCGGAGGGACATGTAAGAGTCGTGTGCAGAAATGCAATATGGGGGTCATGTAGCAATGCAGAGGGGGACAGAGGCAGGACAGCAGAGCCAGGGCCACCTCCACCCACCTGGGCCCATCTGGGGCAGAAGTAGCGGGTGGCCCCTGCTGGGCTGATGAATTAGCACAAAGGGCCCTCTGTGGGTGCAGCCCTGGTCAGAGCCCACGTCCAGGGGGCTGAATGCAAGCTGGGCTTCATCCCACATACCCCTGGGCCTGGACTGCAAAGGCCTCCTGACTGGGATATAGAAGAGCCCTTATCTACCCCTTGGGCCCCAGACCGTGGGAGGAGCAGTCAGGGGTAAACTGAGCAAACAGACTCTGGGTCTCTGTTCTGCTGGGCCTCACGCACCTAGGCCTGCCGTAACAGTAGCTCATTTAGACCCCAACACCTAGACAGCTCAGGACACCAAGACTTTGGCTGGTCACAGGAACTGAAACCCAGAATTTTTGTCTAACGAGTGAAACTGAAGCAATGGCATTGCTTCCCAGCCAGGAGGTTCCCTCCGTCCTTCCTGAGCTCACATCCTCACGGTACACACCTGGGCGCCAGGCCCCGTGCTGCCCTTTCGCAGCCGCACTCCAGTGGACCGTGTGCAGGCTGCGTACCCCTGGAGCAGGCATCTCGGGGCGTCTTCCCAGCCCACCCTGATGCTACTGTTCTGAGAATCGGCCCAGCGAAGCACCAGCCTACAGCTTGTCTCCACTCAGCTACGAACCTCTACAGAGTCACCTTTCGCTACCACCTCCCTGCTCTTGAGAGCATCCTCAGGCCTCCCCTCCCCCGTGCTCTGTTGCAAATGAGTCGGTTCCTTTCAGAAGAGATTTGGAGCCCCTGTACCCTCTCCTGGGCATCATCTCTGAGGCTCAGCTCTGGAGCTGGACGCTGGGACCACGGCAAGCTCCCCTCCGCGCCGCGGCCCTGCCTTAGCAGCGGAGCACACGTGGAATGTGGAGGGAGCGGCTGCAGCCCCCGGGGCTTGCCCTGCTGGTGTGAAGACACCACCTCACAGTGGGGGGGAGGCGATCAGGGCCCCAGGATTCTCAGTGGTGGCGCCCCCAAGGGGAGCCTCGATTCTACAAGCGGGGGCTTAGCCTCTGAAACAGGTAGCTGGGGGGGCGGGATGAGAAGTCTGAAGGCCGCTCCTCCTGGGAAGCAAGTCCACAGTCTGCAGGCTGGGGGGACTGGGGGCTGGGAGCCCTGTGTTCTTGGCTGTGCCCTGGAGACAGGGGTCATGTTCTAGACCCTGGGCATCCGAGACAACTCAGAGCGAGCAGAGTCCTCCTTACGGCCACCCCGTTCCGATGGACCAGATCCCAGCATTGCCCACGGCTGTCTTCAAGCCTTAGAAACAGCGGGGACATTCATGTCTCACTGTGGTCCCAACAAGGCACAGGGTTAATTTCTGAAAGTGAGCATCAGAAGTTCACCGCTCACGGATACTGACAGAAAGGGCCTCCATCAGCAACGTTACACAATTGTCTTTTTATGCCTCATGCCCTGCCCGTCGGTCAAGGGGAGACAGAGCCATTTCCTTCCTAGTGCTGTTGGCGTAACCACAGCGCCTTAAGGTCCACACGCAAGTCCTTGCAGCCGAGTCGCCAGAGCCGCCGCCCGATGGGCCCCAAGTCGGAGTCCTTCGTCATCAGAGGTACCTGCGTAACTGACTCCCCACCCACCCCTCCTGGCGGGAGACCTGCGCTGCCCACACCGAGCGCGAGCGCGGAGGCTCGGGACCGCCCTCCCGCCAGGACCTCGCGGCCTGTCTCCCCTGCCCCCACCCCTGACGTCAGCTGCTGCTTTTCGAGGCAACGGGACAATTATTGGGCTTCGGATGATGTATTAATTAGCTGTGCTAACCCTCCGCAGAAAGGGCACTGGCTGCGGGCCTCTTCCTGCTGGGTCTTTGTGATCACAAACCACGTAATCTCCACCTCATCCTTTGGCAATGGGGACATTTTTTGCAGGTTGAATGAGACTGTGACAGTCTGACTTCCCCTTGGAGGCCAGTCATTGAAATATGTGTTTCCATTCATGGCAAAGCCCCCCAATCCACGTGCCAGAACCTGGGGACCCCTGCTCAGTTCGTCCAAAACTTTTGATTTTTGTTTGTTTGGCCGTGCCACGCAGCTTGTGGGATCCAGTTCCCCGACCAGGGATCAAACCCGGGCCCCCTGCACTGGAGTCTTAACCACTGGACCACCGAGAAATTCCCCATCCAAAACTTTTAAATGCAGACGTTCCCAAAGGAAAACACCTGCACCACCTACCATGGAAATTGCCCTAATATTGTTTCTGCATTAGCCAACACCTTCTCTACACCAAACACAAAAGAGTAGTGAGGAAGTATTTGGGTACACGAGGCAAAGCTTAAAAAATAAATCACACACAGCGTTGCATTTCGTCATAAATTACGTATGGTTTCTTAGAAACAACACAGAAATTACAATGAGGCAATAAACATTAAATATAAGGTATGTGTTTAATTCTAAACTAAGTAGATTTAAAACTGTTTATTCCCAGCACTGCTTAAAATGGTCACATGGCAACAACAAATGTCTCTAATCTGTTTTTATTTCTGTGTCATTTGTCCCTTTAACAATCTCTGCGAAACAATTAAAACAAAACCTATATCCTATGCCACTGAAGGGAAATAAAATCCCCCCATCCCAATGGTCTTTTAATTAGAAATAACCCATCTCAGACATGAATTCAGGGGAAAATCTGCATTAGGACTGCAATGCTACTAATTGAGAACCTTCGAAATTGTGTTCATCTAATTTAATGATCTTTGTTGAACGTATCTAATAGATTCTTTCTCCCTTGACAGTTTTCACCCAGTGAATTTTATAGGAAAACAGAAATGTCAGGCCATCTGGGCGTATGAAAACGCCATAACAAATTATCCTACAGAGACTTTTGCTAAATGGAAAAGCAACAAACATCAACAAAACAAGCTACTGGTATTGAGAGAAAGCATAATAAACTGGTAATCCAGGCAGCATAAATGACAATCAGCCCCTCCCCTCAACAAACCAAAACTTAAAGACCTGACGGTTGGGGAGTTCGTGGTACCCTCCATACTGCCTGGCACAGATGCTGTAACATGACGTGATTCACCGTTCGCCATTCCTGGACTCTGCAGCACCACACACACATACACACACACAGACACACACACACACACACACACACACACAAAGAACAGAACTCGAAGGTGGGTAACTTGAACCACGTGGGTGAGGAGGGAAAGATACAATGTGGATGGGGAAGAAGATGCTTCTGCAAACAGCTGGAGATTCCTTGAAGACCATCTCCAACCTGGTGCAATCCCTGGATGCCCACATTGACTGGCCAGGGTGTGAAAAGTAAGATTCAGCAGTTCCTGTGCTGAACGTACATTGGAAAATGTGACCTAATGCCACAAGTGATGTTCCCTGAGGAACTTCCACGCTACCTGAAGGGACAAGACCCAATGATGGTTGAATTATTCATCTCCCACCTCCATTTGTATTTGTATGTTTCGTAGAACACCTCCCCATTCACCATGGTTGCCCACAAGCCTGTTTAATAGTAAATATTATCACAGATTCTTAGAATTGGAAAGACTCTCAGGGGACAGCTAATCTTTGTGCAACTGACCCACTGACACGTCTTAAAAAAAAAAAAAAATGTAAAGGAAGTTCAAAACAGTAAAGACCCAAGACAGGGCAGCAGTCATCGTCAGCAGATTTTGTACAAAAAATCTCCTCTTAACTCCATAGAGTGAGCCAGGCTCAGGCACCCTCTGACCCAAATGTGTCCTAAAGACCCCACTGTGATTACAGAATGTAACCCATGAGTAATATACCCCAGAGTGAAACTGGGATGTAACACCACATTTGAGAGAAGAGGATGGAATAATTTGCCGAGGGGAAAACAGTTTTTAAAAGTTGGTGAACAGTTGCAATTGGTAAACGAGGGCACAAGGGCCCAGCTTCAGGACCGCGTCCTTGGGTCACACAACAGTGTCAGTGTGTCCATCTGGGTGCTGCCATCAGACACACAGATGTCCTTCTGAGTCAGACCTTGACCCAGAGGGAAGGGAACTTGATAGTATTTCCAACAGTGTCACTTCCAGCAGAAAAGACCTACCACTTTGCATGCTTCTGTCTGGAAATCTGGGGTAAAATCCTTACGGAAAAAGGTGGAAAATCTTAGGTATGTAAAGCTCTAAGAAAATAACAGAAAACGTTAAAACACCAACCCTGGAGATTACAGTGATTTTGTTGTTGTTTTGTGCCTTTGAACCTTCAACAATCCCACTGGGGTGGGAGAGGGGCAGAGCTAAGGGGCTTTGTACTGGCGTCAGTGGTGCTGGGAATTTGCTTTCTCGTTCCTGAGGTCTCACTCTTCTGGAAATCACAAAATGGGGGAGGGGGCGGAAGCAAGGAGACCACTGTGTGGTGTGGGCGCCTTGGGGCTGCGAGGACTCACCTTCTCCTGATGGTGGAAGGCCACTGCCAGCTCTGCCAGGACAAAGCCCCAACTCAAGTCGGCTCTAGCGAAAAGGCTCTTGGGACTCAACCGTACCAACATTTTCTTCTGTGACTTCCAGATTTTTTTGATGCGCAGAGAAGAAAAAACCCTCTCTCACTTTGGTTTTGGGTGAACTTCAATTAAACACTTAATACAAGTTTTTAAACTCGAAGTAAGTTCTGAAGACGGCACTTACTCCTCCTTCTATCAGAGCTGTCGTCTTCTTTGTATCAATACTAAGGATCCCTAAAGTGAGGGGAGCAAAGTTTCTCAAAATTCCAATCACAGAGCTGATTCTGAGTTCCTTCCAGGGCACTGGGCGGAGCTGAGCTGATGGTGAAATCGAAGCCATTGCTCCAACAGAAGCAATTATTCTGCAGTGTGGGCTGAAGGCGACGTGAGCTCTGCTCTCCTCTCCTTGTGGATTCATGTTTAAGATTTCATTTTTCTTCGAGGACAGCAAGCTATTTGGCCCAGACAGAATGTCACCTTGAATGGCGTGACAAGAATTCTTAAAAGCAGCTGAGATATTTGGAGAACTCTTCTTCTCTGACTCTCTCTGGCAATTCTGTTCCCCAAAAACTTTCACAATGAGCTGAATTGGATCCCCAGGGAGGCGGCGACCTCTGAGCGGAGAGGCACCCGCCGGGGGAGGGCCTGAATCACATGGGTGCAAATTCACCTCGCCCTCCACGCTTGGTAAAGGTGACATTGATTCTTTGCTCGATTGCGGAGGGCTCTATAACATTGATACGTCCTGGGGACTCGTGGGTCAGCTGTCCGTTACTGTTGTCATCTGCTTCTCCCAGCTTGGAGATGCTTGGCTTAGCTGAAGCTGGGTGCTAGAAACAGGGGTCAAAGTCCATTCAGGTGGAGGACCCTTTTTCAAATGAGCCATGTGAATCCATGAACTGATGTCTTTCAGTTCGGCTGTACATAAATTAGTTAGTAATACCTGATAAGTTTCTCTCCATCATGTGTGTAAATAATCTTTTATTTGTGTCCTTTCCAATAAACAAAATCTCTAGGTTGTAATCCGTCATCCTTTTCATCTCCTGGGAGCTCACTGTAAAAGTAGTCACCATTTTTTTGAAGTGTCTCAACAAGACCCTGTCAATAACGTAATAGATTTCCTTCGAACCAAAATGGGTGCAAATTTCCAAAATATTGTTTTCCTCATAAAATCATTTTCTTAGATGCCCAGTGCGTTAAAGAATGTACCTGCTGGAGTAATGGCAATTGGGCTTCAACAGACACAAAGTTTTGTTTTATCAGGTCTAAGCCATATTTGTGTGGTTGGATCAAAATTCCCCCTTTTGTTGCCGTATCTGTTTCTCTTTTTTAGTGGGGATCTCTTGAGCCTGTAGAAAGAAATCTTTTGTAGGGTTAGCAAGGTTAATGGAGAGCAGTGGACAGTCTCAAGACTGGACAGGATGAATATTTAAGGCTGCCTGTTCGGCCCCAGCATTAGCAAGCTGATTTCTTTCAGCTTCCATGGTGTCAGATTTGGAATGCCCTATTGTTTTAATAATCGCTAACTGTTCTGGCAGCTGTATATCTGTAACCTGTTTTGTTTTGTTTTGTTTTTAAATTTATAAGTTGTGCTGAGGCGGTTAAAAACATCATCGTCTTTATAGCGTTCCAAAGTTGTGTGCCACTTCAAAAGTATAGCGACCGTCAGTATAAATATTTGTTATCCTGGCCTTTAGCTAGTTGACAAGCTAGAGTTAAGGCAATTAATTTGGCCAGTTATGCTGACTTTGTTTCTGATAAATAAAAGTTTTCAGTGATGTCCACTGTGGGCGTTACTGTATATCCAGCTCAATCACGTCCTTGTTCATCCTTTAAGTAGGACCCATCTGTAAATTAAATCCGATCAGCCTTATCAATGGGGGCTTCCTGTAAGTCATTCCTGGAAGCAAGAAAATAATCTGTTAACAAAATGTAGCCGTGGTTGTTTCCTTCCTGTAGTGCTGGAAGCAAAGTTGCAAGGTTAGGGTTGTTACCTGGAACCAAGGGAGTATTCAGTGCAGAAAGCAGCAACACTTCATGAGAAGCTAGTCAGCTGAGTGTGGTGAGAGCTTAGGAGAGACTCAACTGAGTGTGGGACATACACAGTGAAAAGAGACCCTATTATTGATTCTATTTCTTCAGTAGCCTTACATGAGAGAGCTGCTTCTGAAATAACCCTCATACAAAGTGGAAGTCTTTTGCAGCTGAGTCTTTAGCATAAAAGCAAGTCATCTCCAAGTATTTTTGTAAAAGCATCAGAATAAGACAGTAGCTGTCTCTAAATGACAAAAGGCTCAAAAAGCATGCTTAAAGACCTGATTACAATGTGATTGTCAAGGAAATTGAGCCATTTCTGATATAGAACATTTTAAGATAATAACTGCAATCATGACTGACAACACACCACGGCATTTTAAATTTTAGGAACTTCATGTAATTTCATACGTTAATAATATTTACCTGTACAGTATATCTTAAGAAGAGTTATTATTACTCATTTGACAATGCTTCCCGGTTGGAATTCTCAGATTTCACTCGTTCACTCACAGGACAAACTAGGTTCTGGGGATCCAGGATGACCAAGAACCACTTACTGATTTCAAGAGGCTGGGTTAAGAGGGTCTGAAAAGGGCTACAAGGGGATGCGCTGAGCTGCAGGAGGCAGCCCAGTGATTCTGGAATCAGGCAAGCCTGGGTACGGCCCCGAACTCTGTGTCCTTGGGCAAGTTACTCAACCTCCGTAAGCCTCAGTTTCCCGATCTGTGACACAGGGATAATTAAATGACCCAAGTCTCTGTCCGTAAGATGCTCGTGGCTGCAAGTAACAGGATAATATACCTAAGTCACGTTTAGAACACAGGACATTTACTCAGCACAAGAAGCCCATGGGCAGGCGATTCCCGGGCAGACTGCACAGTCAGGCTTCAGTGGGTCTGGCTCTGCCGCCACGCTGTAGCCAAGCCCTTCAGTTTGTCTGGAACATTCTGGTTTTAGCACTGGCAGTCCAGGGTCCTGGGAAATGCCTCAGTCCCAGGCAGACCCTGGACGTCAGGCTTCCCACATCCTGCTCTGCTTCCTAATGGCAGCAGTGGGAATACGGTGAGGACTGCACTGACAATGGCCGGGACGGGAATTCAGGGCTGGGGCTGACTCCCTCTTCCCAAGGAGGCAAAATCTTCCCCATGGTTCCCCTTGCAGATATTCCCTCACAACTCATTGGTCAGAACTGGGTCACATGACCACTCTAGACCAATCACTAGCCAAGAGGGGCAGGAGTGGCACAAGGGCTCAGCCAATCATAAGGAGCTATGGGTGGGAACAAGGCTACCAGTGTCTGAGCACTTCCAGGCTCCCCATGGGAAGCCCTTCGGGGATGGGTGTTAAGAGAAAAGAATGTACCGGGAGCCCCCGTCCTGCGGGACAGGGGGGTCCGAAGCCCACCGTGAGAAACCTGACCCGAAGCCCTGCCCGTCTGGCTCTCCCCTGACTTTCAAAGGCTGGTGGGGTGTGCAGCTGTGGGGGATAGAACCGGGGATGCTGAGGTCCGGGGGGACGGGGGGGCGGGGCGCGGGGAATCGAAAAATGGGAGAGGCAGAGCCCGCGGGAGAACCGGGGTTTCTGCGGGAGGACCTGGGGCCAAGGCAGAGCGAGCAGGAGTCGGGCCCAGGCCAGATGGGCGCCGGCTCGGTGGGAGGCCGTGTGGGTGTGTTGTCTCCAAGCCCAGGGGTGGGCGGGACGCTGAGGCCCCTCTGCGCTTGTTCCTGAGGCGGGTGCTCCCCAACCCGTGTCTGCGTTGGAGCATGGGATTCGTTTGTTTTTCAGTCTTGCCAGTCCGCCCCCCTTGTCACTGCCATACCAAATAGACATTTGCTTCTCCTTCATGCCAAGTCCCATATGGTCAGCGGGGGCGTCCTCCATGCAGTGACTCAGGGACTCCCCGCTCCGTGCAGCCTCTGAGGGTCCTGTCTCAACGCTCAGCTCCCAGGGTCGGAGCGGAGCTGGGACCTTGTCCTGGCCTGAGCCTCTCAGTGGCCCCTTGTCTACGTTAGACGGCCTGGAGCTCCTTGGCCTGGGTGACGCGGGCCAGCTCTCCGGCTTGTCTGTGTGAGCTCTGTGTGGTCACCCCCCAGTCTGAGAAATGAGATATGGCATCACCCACCACCTCTGGTCGTTGTGAGGACAGGCCCTGGCCCACGGGGAATGCACGGGAGATTCTGCCTGTTCCTCTGCGCGCTTCAGCGTAAAGTGGCGAAACAAACCACCGCCCAAGCCCTACGTAGTATGTTCTCCTGCATTGAGTGCATTCAGCTGGTGTGGTTCTGAAGCAAGTTCGACTCTCAGTGTTTCTGCTGACGTTCAGGACGATCCCACGGTGCTGGGCCTGACTGAAAAGGCCGGCGGGGGCCTACCGTCCTGGGCTCCCTTTCCAGACGGTGGGGGGCCATCCTCAGCCTGTGTGAGAGTGTGCAGGTTGGAGAGGGGAGGGGAGGAGGGAGGCAGTTAGCTGAGGAAAAGCTCCTATTTGCCCAATTTAATGCTAAGGGATTTCTGTGGGGCTTAGTAAATGGCGTTGGCCACTTCCAGGCCCCCTTCTCAGGGTTTCCTAGGCTGGATTAGGGGCTTATCTGTTCAGGGCCCTGGGTTCTACTCCTGTCCTGGCCAGAGTCTCCTAACGACAAGTGGCCCAGGAGGCTTCAGTCGTCCTCGCAGTGGGACGTCCCTGCATGCTTCCTGAGGGCCTGCTGTTCATCCAGGAAGTGTGCAAGGAAATCATGTAGTGTTTGGGGCAGGGGACCATGCTGCGTGTGCCCCCCCCCCCAGCCCTACATCAGTACAGTGTCACTGAACACTGTGTTCGAGACTATTATTTAGGGAAAACCAGTTATCAAAGGAGGGAGAATATGGTGCACTCAGCTCCCAGGGGCTTGTGAAATGCCAGATGGGAACCGGGGGTCGGAGTTTGACGACATCTGTAACTGAGCAGAAACCTCAGTCCTTGCTTTGCAGAGCTAAGCTGGGAGGCACATGGGGTCCAGATGAGAGAAGCAGCAAGTAGATGGTAAGGGACCCATGTTGGGGGGCAAATGATCCTGCGTCTCAGGGGCGTTGGTGCAGTGTCTAAGGTTCTAACTCATTCAGTAAGTTACTGAACACCTACTGTATACCAAGTCAATACCGCCTCAGTTCTGCATCAGACCCCCATGAGACAAGTACTTTATGTGCCAGGTAGGGTATTTTGGGTTATAAATGACAAAAAACTCAACCTAAAGTGTCTTAATCAAAAGTGCATTTTTCCCTGGCACATGCGCTGTGGAAGGTCCATGGATACACTAGCTGCAGGAGCAGCTTGAGCCAGTGTCCGGTTGATGTCACTTGGCAAAATCTCTCAGCTCTCTTCGCAAGGTGGGCTCCCTTCTCAGTCACTCTCTCTCCTCATGTGTGAAAGTCACTTCCAGGACCTCATCTTTCAGGGCTGACATCTAGCGAAGAGAAGTGAGAATCTTTGAACCAGTGTCTCTACCTCATCCTGTTGCACCTTTCTGGATCTTACTGGATTGTGTGCTCAGCCCTGATCGATGACCATGGCCTTGAGGAACACAGTGGACTGATTCATTTGGGCCTGAATAACAGGGCTTACTTTTTTTTTTTTAATTAATTAATTTTATTTTTGGCTGCGTTGGGTATTCGTTGCTGCACGCGGGCTTTCTCTAGTTGCAGCAAGTGGGGGCTACTCTTCATTGCGGTGCGTGGGCTTCTCGTTGCGGAGCACAGGCTCTAGGCGTGAGGGCTCAGTAGTTGTGGCTCGTGGGCTCTAGAGCACAGGCTCAGTAGTTGTGGCTCACGGGCTCAGTTGCTCCGCAGCATGTGGGATCTTCCCGGACCAGGGCTCGAACCTGTGTCTCCTGCATTGGCAGGTGGATTCTTATCCACTGCGCCACCAGGGAAGTCCAATAGGGTTTACCTTTAAGCCCAGGATGGAGTCAACTTCAAATTACATGGGCTGCCAGTGGGGAAGGAGATGGTCACCTGGAGGGAAGTTGAGGAGACTTTTACAGGAGAAGAATGAAGGGCTGCTGAGAGGCGAAACAGCAGATGTCCACTGAAGTGGAGTAAAATACGCCACCTCAAAGTATGCCACTTGGTCATAAGGATCATTTTGAGCTGAAGGCAGTCTTTTTCTGTTTGGTTGGATTTTTGTTTTGTTTCTATTTGGGTTTGTTTGGTTTTTTTTGGGGGGGGGGTGTTTTTTGTTTTGTTGTTTTTTATCCTGAAGGCAAACTTGAAGAAACAGACACCCAAAAGCTTTCTGGACTCCACCTGTTTCCTAAAAGCAGGGCATACACTTATAAAGTTGTCTTCCGCTCCCCTTTCTAACTAGGAAGAACCAGAGACAAACCTAGACCCTTATCACCTAGCGACATCCCGGGAGGAATCTACGTAACAAAACTCACTGGCTATTCTTCCTCTTCCATCAGTCCCCCCACGGGCCTGCCTTCCACAGTTTGCCACCCTAGAAACTCAAAGTGCTGTCACTTCTCCGAAAGTTCATCATTCCTTCGGTTAAGAGGCGAGGTACTAACCCAGGTACTAACGGCTCCTTTGGGTTACTCATCGCCGAGTACTCTACAACTTCTGTTGGTTTTTCTTCTATTAATCTGTCTACTCATTCTAATGTCCAGGGCTCCAGCCAAGGAAGCTAAGATGTGTAGAGGAAAACAACTTATTTCTTCCTCTTATCCGCCATGCTACTGTTTATCACACCATTTTATAATTAGGGAAGCTAAAGTTCAGGCAATGTAAGTGATCTCCCCAAGGTTACACAGCGATTAAGTGGGATTGCTGCGAGTCTATGCCCAGTCGTTTTGACTCTTCGTTATATGACAGCTTCCTGGGCCTCACCTAGGTTGTTATTTGTGGTCCAAGATTACACTGCAGCTATCTTGGTAGTCCCTATAGGTGGCAGAATAAAGTCTTAAATAGAGTAGCGTTCAGTAACAGAATTGAAAAATTCTTCCAGGGGCTTCCCTGGTGGCGCGGTGGTTGGGAGTCCGGGGTTCGTGCCCCGGTCCGGGAAGATCCCACATGCCGCGGAGCAGCTGGGCCCGTGAGCCATGGCCGCTGGGTCTGCACGTCCGGAGCCTGTGCTCTGCAACGAGAGAGGCCGCAAAAGTGAGAGGCCCACGAGAGGCCGCAACAGTGAGAGGCCCACGTACCGCAAAAAAAAAAAAAAAAAAAAAATTCTTCCCAAAAAGATCACTGTCTCAATAATTCGAGGTTTAATATTAAATTTCAAACCCATCTTCTAGCTGAATGCCTTCCTTTGCCATTTTGTAATAAGGTCCCTTTTATTTCCAAGGATCGCTGAAGCAGTGAATTTCAAAGACTCCGTGAGGCCTGCAACCAGTTACCATATTTCCCTGGAGGAATCACTACCCCTGGCTCTCCCAGGGAGTGTTAGGCGCTTCTCTTCACGTCATCCGTCTCATGCCCAAACAGGTGAGGTGCTCTTCTTTGATTTGGTTTAGCATTTAGGACGGTTGTTTGTCCACATGCTCATAGAAAGCGCCTTCAGCAGTGTGGTGGCCTGACTTGGCGTTCTGCTGCCCCAAGGGCCCCTTCCTTTTCTTGATCTGTAGCAGAAAAGCTCCTCCGGTGCCAATGAGGGTTGATCTCAGGGTTTTAACGGGTAAAAGGCATCTGAGGCCAAACTGAAGATTTCACACTGTGCTATAGCAACTAGGAATGTTTCTATGAATAGAAATAATGTGTTTTAGCGGGAGGGAGATGTGATTTGTGGGGAGTGGGGATAAATTGGCCAGTTCTCAGTGGTCTTGTGTAACAGCCAATGGCAAGTGAAGGAATGCCTTCTGCCTGAGAGAAACACACTTGAGAGCTTAGAACACACCATTAAGTTTGCCCGGAGGCACCTTAACTTTACCTTTTTTCTACATTGAATGTATTTTTCAGTGGGTGAAAGTACCCAAGTCACTGCTAAGGTGTTTGTGAACCGTCCACTCACTTATTTTTTTTTTTTAAGCAGAGGTCTTCTTAGAAGCCCACGTGATTTAAATTTATTTATTTTGGCTGCGTTGGCTCTTCGTTTCTGTGCGAGGGCTTTCTATAGTTGCGGCGAGCAGGGGCCACTCTTCATCGCGGTGCGCGGGCCTCTCACTATCGCGGCCTCTCCTGCTGCGGAGCACAGGCTCCAGACGCACAGGCTCAGTAGTTGTGGCTCACGGGCCTAGTTGCTCCGCGGCACGTGGGATCTTCCCGGACCAGGGCTCGAACCCGTGTCCCCTGCATCAGCAGGCGGACTCTCAACCACTGCGCCGCCAGGGAAGCCCGAGAAGAGACCTTTTTTAACAGCAGAACATTTCTTCTCTCTTCCCTCATTAAAGTAGGAGGTTCCAGACATCAGCTTCAGAAACGCACTCCAACCCACCAGCCTCAGTAGCGTATCGACACAAGGGGCTAGGCAACCAACACTGGCGCGTTACATTTGGATAATTAGCCACGAGTCTGGTCTTTCCACCAAGGGTGACATGCAAACTTGCAGTTTCATCAGACAGAGAAGATAAAGGCGGGTCTTTTCTTCACGTCTCCTCATTTCAGACCATCCAACTCAGCGGCAAGCAGCGCGCCCAAGTCTGCAAATCAAAATCCATTTGAATTTGTTTAAGAGGAGTGGAGCGCATTCACTGATCCAGGTATGTTCCTTCTGGGCTGTTTCGTCACCATCTTTGGAAGAACACATGAGGTGGGGCCCGCGGATAGACCGCGACTTGTCCTGCAGGGATTTGAAACGCCGTGATTGGCATTGTGCCCTCGTGGGAGAGATCTGCTCCGAAGGCACTTACCTGACAGGTCTTGGTTCGTCGGTGATTCACAGTGATTTTGCCCTCCAGGATTTCGGGAGGGGCCTTAGTGTCATGAGGACACATTCCTGTGTCTGGAGGATGATGAATTCTCATGGGAAAGCGTGAGTTGGGGCAGAGTGCTTCCTCGTCCTGGCAGGTTCCCCACGGTCCAGAGGCAGAAGCGCCGTGGCGTTGGTGAAAGTCTTCAGGACCTGCTGGTGCGTGTGGGTGAAGCGTCTGCTCATGGTCCATGAGGCTTCTTGATCTGTCGAGACATTTAACATTTAATACGTGTCATTAATGATTCAGAGAAGCAGCATTCCGTGCTCTTGGGAGAAGCGCGTGCCAGTGTGGGACGTGAGCATCTAGAGGGACGGGGAGGGCCCCGCCTCCCTCGGCTCACACGGGAGCGGGGCGCCACCCCTCCTCGTTACCACAGGCCCCGTGACGGGTGCTACACAATGGGGCCCCACTGCAGACGTGCTTTTCTGTTGAAAGTCAGTGAAAAAAGCAGGATTCTCAGCTTTCCTTAAAAAAAGGTAATGGAGTTTTTGAGCAAAACCATCTTCCATGTCCCTGACAAGAGCTGCCTACAGTGACTCCGAATATGACCTACAGCCCTTGAGGAGGGACTAAAGGGCCTTGACTCTGTTCAGTGGCCGCACCGTTAATACTTGGTGTTGGTTGACTGTTCTCCTTTGCTTCTGCATTTTCTCACTTCTCTGATTAAGCTTATTCTCTGGCTGAAGTTCTTCCACAGACAGAAGGCAGGCGGAGGACACTGTGCGGCCCGTCTCGCCTCCCGCACCCTTTACTCGTCGCAGCGCGCTGCTGCCCGCTTGCCTCCCGCCTTACCGGCCCTTCCTTCTCAGTCTCCTTCTCAGGCTCAGCCTCCCCACTGCAAGTTAAGCGTTCCACAGAGCGGCGTCCTGGGTCTCTTCTCTCCTCACTCTATTTCTTTCTGCAGTTAACCTTATCATTCCCCAGGCCTTCGAAACCGCCCGTACGTTGATGGATCCCAAAGTTATGTCTCTAGAGTACTCCTACCTCTTAGCTCTAGATTCATGGGTCCGGTTGTTTCCTTGATGTCTGGATGTCTCGTGGGCAGTGCGGCGTCCACAGGCCAAAGTAATCTCTGGTCCCTCACTTCAGACCTCGCTCAGCGTTTCCACTTTGCTAAACTGAACCCCAATCCATGGACCTGGACGAATCAAGAGAACCCATTCCTTGTATTCCCTTTCCCTTGCTCTCCTTGTATCCAGCTCGCTGCTAACTGTTGATTTCATGTCCCAAATTCCCTGAAATCCACCCAGTTTCCTCGTCTCCACGGCCTCCACCCCCAGGTGCACCCAGTGCCCTTTCTTGCCTGGTGCCCGCGCAGCCTCCTAGCCGGACCCCTGCCCTCTGCACTCCCTGTGGCACATCGAGTGCTTCTTTGAAGAAACAAGTCTGGTCGTCTGCCTCCCCCGCTGTGGGTCCTCCCCAGCTCCTGTCACACTCGGGGTGAAGGCAAACCCGCCCCCGTGGCCCAGGGCCCGGCACTGTCCCCTCAGCTTCCTCCTGTACCACTCTCCTCTTCTGTCTCTGCCTCAGCCGCTGGGCCTTTGCACACGCTGTCCACCCAGCCCAAAGCCCTCTCCTCCCTTTCTGGTCACTGCTGGTCACCCCGTGCCTCAGCTCTGTTGTCATACCCTCCTGGACCAGGTGGCACCGCTGCGCTGTCCCCCATTCTGTGTTGGCACTTACATGCCTCCTGTGGTCACTCACTTCCTGTTGCTCTTTTCTGCTAGACTGTCAGCTCATGGTTTTGGTTCATCATGGAATGCACAGCACACGGCATACAATAGGAACTCAGCGAATGTCTGCGGTATAAAATGAACTACAGATAGTAGTCCTCAGTGAAGGGAGACCAGAGGTTAGAAAAGGCCGATGACACCGTGCGGCTGCGGTGGCTGCAGGACCCGAGTCCCGGTGTGAGACGCCAGAGCCCAGGGTGCTGTTCTGTGTCTCCTCTGAGGGCGAGGCCGGGCTTCATCTGCATCACGCCCCAGGCGGGAACTGCAGTGCGCTGCTGAGCTGGTAGTTTAATGAGCACAGACGTCCGTCCGTCCGTCAGACAGCCTGGTTCAGCTCCTGTTCTAAGAGATTTGAAGATAAATCTACTGCGAAGGTCAGTCACTTAAATCGCCTGTTATTGTCTATTAAGAAAAATGTGTATAACAAGATTAACATGTAGTTGGCCCTCCATGTCTGTGAGTTCTGCATCCATGGATTCAACCCACCTCAGATCGAAAATACTGGGGAAAAAATTCCAGAAAGTTCCCAAAGGCAAAACCTGAATTTGCTGCAAGGCAACTATTTACGTAGCATTTAAAATGTATCTACAATTGTTTACACGGCTTGTACCTCATTTTAGGTTTTATGAGTGATCTGGAGATGATTTAAAGCATGGAAGGAGGGGCATAGTTTATATGCAAATGCTATGCCAGTGTCTATAAAGGACCTGAGCACCTGTGGATTTTGGTGTCCTTGGGGGGTCCTGGAACCAATCCCTGTGGATACTGAGGGACCACTGCAATTCACAATAAAACATGGAAAAAGATATTTATTTTTCGAGACACTGAACCATTTAGTTGTTACAAGTATACCTAAATTTTATGAAGCAGTAATTATAATGTAGACAAGCTTTTTATTCTCACAGTTAATTATAATTGTGAAAGCAGGATTATCGTATGGAGAGTCACCAGATCACATCCCCCGCAGATTAAATTGTATCATTAAAGTGTACCCACCGCCTCCTTATTTGTCTGACTTTTTTTTTTAATACTTGTGCTTTAAAAACACGGAAGTCAGAGATACGGGAACATATGTATATGTATAACTGACTCACTTTGTTATAAAGCAGAAACTAACACACCATTGTAAAGCAACTATACCCCAATAAAGATGTTAAAAACAAACAAACACGGAAGTCAGTGTGGCGAGTGTGATCTGGGCTTGTGCCCATCTCACCTGCATTAGGTTCTCGGAGCTGTGGGTGCATTCTCACAGCTGAGGGTCTCCTTAACTCCATCAGTTGGCGGTTTGACTCCTTTCTTCCGTGATTTTTATTCCACCTGTTGAAACGTGTGGACAAGTCACCACGCCCTTGCCGATGGATTCAAATGGCCCAGCAGCCTGGGAACCCTGCCCCGCCCTCTCCACGGAAGCCCCCATGTCACAGCCGCTGGCTCAGGGGCTGGAGGAGGACAGGCTGGGGCTGCGGCCGCAGGAGGGTCTGAGACTCTGCACAGACTTCAGCCCCCGCAGGGCCGGGGTCCTGAGCCGTCCTGGGGGCTCCTGCCCGGCCTCCAGCCGCTCCACCGACGGCCGTGGTCACCCCTCATTCATGTCTCTGAGCCGTCTCGTCTGCACCTGGACTCAGCGCACCTTCCGTTGGGGCAGGAGCGCTGCTCTCCCTGCGGGCGGAGTGACCGCCCCTGTTCATGGCCATCGAGGACCCACAGGAGCTTCCAGGGCTTTCCTGGGGGTGATGGCTTTGAAGATCCCAGCGGTGACACACTCCCTTCCTAAGGAAACGGGTGAGGGAGCTGGGGTCTCCCCTCTCCTTCTCTTTCATCTGCATCCGTAAGGACTTTTTGAAGCAAACCTGACCCAACCTGCAATATCCACAGAGGAATGCACAGGCCCCTGTGACCTGCTAGGGGCAGGTTGGATCAGGGCTGACATGCCGCAGTCAGAATCTCGGCTCAGCTCTGTGTCACCGCGCCGACTCTGCACTCAGACAGCGCGGCCTCCAGCAGTCACCGGGCCAAGGCCTACCCCGTTCACACCAAGCAGGAGACACAGGGCCTGTCCCAGCCTTCCCAGGTCTCACTGCCACTTATCTGCCCTGATGGTGTCGCTGCTGGCCCGGCCGTCACCGTGGTAGGAGCCAGCTGCACGGCTGGCTGAGACCCACATGACGGGGCGGTGCGTCTCCAGGAAAATCAGGGCCCAGTGAACCAGGAAGCAGGTCAGCGGGTGCCAAGCAGCCACGAGATTTTCCTGCGACCGAGGCCAGGGAGGTGGGCTCAGTTATTTTATTTGTGAGCTTCTCCAATAGAGTGGCTCGCAGGGTACAACGTGGAACAAGGGAGAGGACAGAAACGCGAGCTGGTACATACTGGTGAGGGTCACAGCGGTTCAAGTGTCACGACCTTCCCAGGCAGCCTGGGATACAGAGGGTGGGCTCCCGAAACCCCCCTTTCCACTCTGAGTGGGACTGATCATCTTTGAGGAAAACAGTGAGAAGTGTTAGAGCACAGACGTGCTTGTTATCATTCTCAGCCCTCGGGCCAGGTGTGAGGCAGATCAGCATTTCACAGCATCTTAAACTCCGCTGCCTCCTGGCAGAAACAAGACCGTACAGAAATGAAAGCATCATCTCCCTGGGGGGTGCGATGTGATCCCCTCGGGGGCCGCACCTCCGGCTGAGAATCATTGTCTGCAAATCCTCCATCCAAGGAGGTGTGTTTGGAGGTCTGCATTGTAGTGTGTGTTACTGAAAACAATATTTTTCCCAGTTGAAGACCAGTTGAGAGAGAGACAGGGATTGGTTGGACATACACTGTAAAGCAGTTAAGTCACTTAGAAAGGAGGTTTTTTCTAATTATGGAAAATCTGTGTCTCCTGAGAAGGACCCCTGGACACAAGACCCAACGAGAACTGCCAGGGCCAGGGGCGTGGCTCACCCTTCAGTGTCATAAAGGACACCATCCTAAAGCCAGCTGCTCGGAGCCCAGCCTCCCTGGAGTCCCGGCTTTTCTCCAACAAGTCAGGAGTGAGAGAGCGAGGTGGAGGTGTGAAAAGGTCGAGCTCAGCTCCTTTTTTCTCATGTGAAGAATGAATAACATGTTGACATGCGGCCTGCAGAAGGCCTTGGAGAAATTCAACCCACGGCGTCTGGGATGAGTGATTTATTCCACAGGCAAGAGGCACCTGGAGGAACAGTCGAGAAGGAGGTCCAGAGTCAACAGTTCTGGGACACTTTTGATGCGGGTGGAGAGTAGAATCTACCCCTGGACCTCGGAGGCCCTGGATGGGCCCTGGGTGAAATGACTGTGTCCTGGGTCCCCGCTCAGACCGCAGCCTGGTGTCTGTTCCACAGTAAAACCAGAGCACGCGCCTCGGAAGCCAACAGGGGAGGGGGTGCTGCTGCCAGCCTGGGGGACAGAAGGCCGAACCTGAGGTTTGAGGGGTGTCGCCGCGAGTCCGGGTGGGAGCCAGCGTGGCTGGATGTGAACGCAGGAGGGAGAACGCCCTGTTAGACCCAAACGGTCTACGAGGGATTCCAACTCGCCCAAGAACCGCCAAGAGTCGAGAGTCGTTGCAACACGCAAGAGGTTTATTAGGAGCCGATGCACCGGGGTTCCCTGAACCTCACGCAGGAGGCCGATGGGGAACCCCTAAAAGCGGAATCACATACTTTTTATAGGTTTATTTACTCATAGGGCGGGTATATTCTCACAATGATTGGGTAAATGTGGTGACTTTTGAATTCATTGGCTTAGGAACTTTTGTCCCACCTTCTGGCCGTTATAGTTGTCTGTTCATTGTGGCGGTTAGGGCGTATACCTGTCACGGGCAACTGGAAAATTACCCGCTGTCTGGCAAGTCCCCGTCAACTGAAAAACTCCAAGAATTGGTTTCGATAGGGAGAAGGAGTGGCGCACGATAGGGAGAAGAATTGGTTTACGGGAACAAGTGAGGGGGTGGAAAGTCCCTAAAGGCCCCACAGCCCGAGTGAGACAGGGTCCCCCCAGCTGTCAGGGGAGCTGGATAAAACCAGGAGAGGCCAAGCCGTGACACCCGAACGTGAGTGGTTCTGAAGTTGAGGAAACTTGCCCTGAGCTGGCCGTGCTCTCCCCTGCTGAGCCCGCCCCTCACCGGCTGCGGCGTGCGCAGGGAGCTCCTCTCTCGGCCCTGGGAATGGACTGGATGCCTCGGAGCTGCCTCATGGATCAAAGCAATCATGGGCGGTGTCTTAGTCCCCTGGGCCGCTGTAACAAAGTCCCACAGACTGCTTGTCTACAACCAGCAGACATTTATTTCTCAGGGTCCTGGAGGCTGAAGCCTGGCCAGGTTCCAGGGAAGACTGTCTTCTGGGCTGCAGGCTGCCAACTGCTGGCTGGGCCCTCACATGGCAGAAGGGGCGAGGGAGCTCTCTGGGGCCTCTTTAATGAGGGCACTAACCCCACCCGTGAGGGCTCCACCCCCATGACCTAATCACCTCCTGAAGGCACAAAGAGACGCTTGGTGGAGGGGGTGGGGCTTGTCTGGGCCCCAGCTCCAGCCTGTTGGGCGCTTCCACTCTGGTCACCCAAGTAGAGACCGTGGTGCAGTTTGGGGCTGTGATTTGACCTCTGAACCCAGTGGTACTCTCCAACTCCCCCTCCCGCCTCTGCTCAGGTGCACAGGCGTCTCCTGGGACGCGTGCTTCTCACGGCCAGGAGCTCCAGAATGGCTCCTGGGAGAATGCCCCTTGGAGGGAAACTCTGCCAGACCCTTCCGGGCACCCAGGGCACGCACTCAGCTTCTGGCCAGCGTCCTCCATGAACAGGGTGATGGGGCCCCCTCCCCGCCAGGCCAGGGCGATGGTGAGTCAGGGTGTGTGCCGTGTTCAGAGCCGCCCTTGCAGGCTCTGCTGGCCCACGGTGCTCTCCACAAGCATTCCTTCCCTGGGTGCAGGTCTCTGGAGAAAGCATCTTGTTAGCGTCCTGATTAGGAAATGACCTAATACACAGCTTTAAGTTCTGTCAGAGCCTGACATTCTCTTTCCCTTTTAATGATCCCTGGTAATCATTAGGAGGGTGAAAAGTACGTGTTTTCTCGTCTTGTTAAGGATCGTGCTCAGCTTCAAGAAACGGAAGAGACAACCGAGAGCCTGACCCGACGGGGATTTACTTTCCTCCTCGTCAGACATCCGAGGAAGGCGGTTCAGGGCCGGTGTGACAGTTCTCGATGCCCTCAGGACCTGCTGTGGTGTGTGGTTTGGGCACCACTGTGCTGTCTTGTGGTTACAAGAGGGCTGCCCTACCTCCCACATCACAGCTGCACTCCTGGCGAGAAGAACGGGGAGGGTAGATGACGGAAGGGATCAGCCAGCTGAGTCCACCCCTTAAAGGAATCCTCTTCCCCTGTCTGCATTTCGTTGGTCAGACTTCTGTCACATGACCAGCATGTGTCCAGGGGGTTCTGGGAAATGTAGTTCCATAGCTGGGCACATTGCAACTCTGATCTCCAATGGTGTCCTGTCCCTTAGAATGAAGGGCCCATGCGCACAGCTCAGGGATCATCTGGGCCTGCCAGAGCCCTCAAGGAGGTGGGTCTGGCTCTGTGGGGTCTCCCTGGGCCCCTCCCAAGATCTGGCTTCTGAGCAGTGGCAGCCAGACCCTCCTGATGCAGACCAGAGTCAGCCTCCCCGTCCTTTTCCAGTCCTCGTTGCCGTGCCAGCAATCTGTCTAGAGGGAGATCGGGGAAAGCCTCCCAAATCCTTAATCCTGGGGGCACATCCCTGAAGTCAACGCATCAGGTGCACTGGAGGCTGGTTCCAGAATCCCACGGAAACCGAGCCACGGACGAGCAGAGGGAGGTGTTGCTGCTGAGGGACCAAGTGAGCTTGGACACGTTAGCAGTTCACTCTGTTCCAGAAAACTGTGTTTGTTTGTCGGGACGTCCCTGGTGTTGCAGTGGTTAGGAATCTGCCTGCCAGTGCAGGAGACACGGGTTCGAGCCCTGGTCCGGGAAGATTCCCACATGCCGCGGAGTAACTAAGCCCGTGCGCCACAACTACTGAGCCTGCGCTCTAGAGCCTGTGAGCCACAACTACTGAAGCCCATGCACCTAGAGCCTGTGCTCCGCAACAAGAGAAGCCACTGCAATGAGAAGCCTGTGCACCGCAATGAAGAGTAGCCCCCGCCCCCGCCGCAACTAGAGAAAGCCCGCACACAGCAACAAAGACCCAGCGCGCCCAAAATAAATAAAAAATAAATTAATTTTTTAAAAAAGTACTGAGAGGCGATAGACAAAATGACATTTTATTGTGCTGTGCTGCTGGTATTTTGGACACCTTTCTCCTGACTTCCCCAGACTTCCTGTAATGAGCTGCCCTGTCCTACATGTAAAGCAGGAGCCTTGCAGAGTCAGGCCAGCTCTCCAGGAAGGTGGTTAATTAAAGCTGACAGTCAGGAGGGCCTGTGGAGCTGACTCTGCCACCAGGGCCCCTGGAGCCAGGAGCTTCCTTCCTTCCTCCCCTCCCCCTTCCCCCGCCTCCTCTTCCTCCTGCCGCCTGGAGGGACCAGCTGAGATTCCCCAGGCACATCCTCTGGCAGATGGGAGCCTTGGTCGCTGAGGCACAAATCGTCCCAAGTACTGATTCGGGGCTTCTTTTGTCTCCCTCCTTTTTCCAGGGATCTGAGAGATGCAGTGTCCTGGTCAGGAGCCCTTTCTCCTGGCCACCCTCTGGAGGGGAGGGTCAGTGGGTGGAAAGGGACCCTTTGCTGTCTCTTCTCCCCTCTCCCTTCCCTGCAGGGGAGCAGAGGGAGAGGCTGTGCTCAGGGCGCTGATCGGACAGAGGCCCTGGGCAGGCACCACTGCTTTCTGAGCAGCTGGAAGCGTTGTTTTCAGAAATAAGCCAGATCCTCAGTCAAGGTCCTCAGAATCCTCGTGTGCGTGTGGAAGGGGTGGGGATGGAGGTGAGTTTCCGCTGTGTGCTCTCCAGAACAAAGTCCCCAGACAGCTGGGGCGGGAACCGCACGGAATGATGGGGGTGATGGTTCACCGAGGAGGACGCAGGTTCGGCTTCTAGAAGGAGGAGGACTTGGTGTAGACCCAGCAGCACCGGGAGGTGGCCGTCGCCCTTCAAGTCCAGCCCGTCGTTGCCCCTTCCTTCCTCCTCAGGCCTCCTACCGGCTGGCCTGCTTCCTGCCCCCCTCCCCCCTGCAGGTCCCGCTGTCCCGGGCCATCCACGCTGACACGGCTCCTGGGGTGTGCGCGTGGGGTCTGTGTGGTTAGGCTCTGGGCTCTCGGAAGGGCTGTGTCTCATCTCACATCTGCTCTGTGACCCCCGCTCTTAGCACATCGTGTCTGCATCTGTCGAGTGTCAAGGTCGTGCTTCAGGAATGGACGGAAGGAGGACTAGAAGGGAACCTGAGTCGGCCAACACGCTTTCCTGCTCTGACGTTTTGCAGGTTCTCGTGTCTTGGTCTGTATCGCGTCCCCGTCGTCGGCCTGGGACAGCTGCAGAGAGGGTGTGAAGTCAGGCAGGAGGACCCGTGTGCTGCCTGACCCTGCGGACTATCGTGACCTCCGTGGGCGAGGTCACCTGAGGTCTGGATGTCCACTGTGTTGGTCCAGAGCATCGTTCCATGTGGGGATGGCTGGGGGGTATTTAAGGCTGCTTTTTCCTTTGTTTTGGCTTGTGTTTCTTTGCAAGCCCTGGGCAGGAAGGGCCAGGAGGACTGGGAGGCAAGTCCAGCTCAGACACTCACATCTGGTCACACACAATTGTGTGACCCTGTCGCTGATTTGGGGTGGTCGGCACAGAGCTGGTGTACAGTAAGTGCTCAAGAAATTACAGTCAAGTGAATGAGTCAGATGCATGTGATTTGCTGTGCCACAGGCAGGTGGGGCTTAGGACTCCCATTGTTTCCGTAGGATGGGGTAGGAATTAATAGGGTCCAACATCTCCTGCTGCCATTTTGAAAATATAGCTTATGAATGTTGAATCAGAAAGGAGATGGGATGGTGGTGTGGGCCCAGGTCTCTCCAAGACCCAGAGAAATTTTTCATTACCAGAACATTTTTGTTTTCTTTTGTTTTTTTTTTTTTTTGAGATTTTGCCTCAAATGTCTTTAAGAAGCTAATCCCTCTCTTCAGACAAGCTGGTGAATCACAATGATGAAAGTTTCTCAGTGAGGAAACAATGAAACGTCATTGAAAGCATTTAAAAAGAGAGGGAGTGAACAATTGTTACAGCTTCAGGAAGAGATCATTTTCCAGATGAATTGCTAAAATAGGAGGAATCTGACCTTTTCTGCTGTAAGGAAAGGATGCTCTGGAGATGAAGCAGTTACAGAAAGCGCTGAGTGCGAACTGAAGCAAGAACGATTAAACAACCCTTGTTCTGGCCCATTCCTTGCAGTCCTGGAATGTTTCCGAAGTCCAGGCGCTAATTAAAAGAAGAATGTTCTCCTCAGACACATCTCGATGGCATTTGTTCCATTTTATCCCTTTATCCCATAGGGAGCTTGTGGCCTCCGGGCCGTGCACAAGTGCGTGGTGTCTGGACTCAAGGGTCTGTGTCTGTGTCTG
The DNA here is from genome assembly GCF_008692025.1 of Phocoena sinus. Classification (NCBI taxonomy): domain Eukaryota; kingdom Metazoa; phylum Chordata; class Mammalia; order Artiodactyla; family Phocoenidae; genus Phocoena; species Phocoena sinus. The sequence continues at coordinate 88,493,589 of NC_045776.1, forward strand.
ACCCAGCAAAGGTCCCGAGGCTCCCTGAGTGTCTGGGGAGGACCGGGGATCTGAAGGTCCTCACCCACTTAACCTTCTGCACGAAAATGGTGGAAAGCACAAGCTTCCTCTTGCAGAATCCCCACCCTCCCAGGGAGCCTGGGTTGGAGCTGCCCCTTTGCAGAGGGACCACCAGACTCGCCGTGTGTTTCCATGTTAAGTGCCGCGTCCTCAGACGGGAGGCTCTTTTCTCCAGGCTCTGGGTTCCAGACGGGAACGAGCCTCTTACAGGCGCTGTCACCTGTCTGGGGCATTTCGTGTCTCCTGGTCCAGGAGGTCTCGGGGGAGGACGCGAGCAGCAAGGCAGGGCGCAGGCGTGGACTCGGGTCCCCGAATGTCCCTGGGCCTCAGCTTCCTCCTGTGCAGGGTGGGGTCATCACAGCGCCTGCCTCAGGGGCGCCGTGGGGTTACGGGGGGCGGTGCTGTGCTGTCAGGGGGCTGCGCTGGGTGAGCAGGCGTGAATGAGTGTCCAGGCGGCCCCGCAGGGACGTCCACGTCCTGCGTCCATGAGGATGTGCCGTGCACCTCACCAGACCCTGGCGGGTGTGCCAGGCCCCCGGGGCTGCCCCCAGATCCAGGGAGGTGACGTGTCTCAGGGACCCCGGACTCTTGGCGGTTCTGATGCTCTGGAGAGGAAGATGGTGGTCCTGCCTGAGTTCCTGGAATCGCGTCTCATAAGCTGTCGATGGTTAAGAGCAATCTCGTTTCAGACCAAATCCTCCACCACCTTCCCTGTCCAGAACCCTCTTCAGGAATCTAAACAGCCACTGCCTCAGGGAGCAGCACACCTCCAGCCCCTCCTGCGGCTTCCTGCCGGCAGTGAGGTGGGGAGGGACTGCCAGTAGCCTGCAGAAAGCCTCAGGGAGTTGGGATGGTTGTGACGTGATCTGAGCCGATTTGGTCATGGACAAGGGTTCGGTTATTTTGATGCGTGACCGCTACTTCCAGGAAGTCTGAGATGATGAGGGTCACGTGCTCTCACACAGCCCTCCTCCCAGGTTATGATGAAGCCAGGCCCAGACCAACCCTGACACGCAGATGGTCGTGTATTACCCACACTTACTCGGGGGCAGACACTGAAGGCCCAGGTCAAGCCCTCTTGAGAGCCCGTGAAAACCCCAGATCTCCTTGCTGGAGACCCAGCCTCCCCTGCAGGCAAGGCCTACCTGACATCCCACAGGCAGGGCCTTTACTTCCTGCTCAGCACCACCCCACAGCATCCTCTGGTCCACAAGATGGACCCAGAACTGCATAGGGACCGTGGGTGCAGACCACCTGTCCTGCTGGTCCCTTTACCTGTACGTGTCAGATTTGGGGGTGGTGTCTCCAAAATATGTTAGCCAGTCCCCTCGTGACCAGTAAGAATGCATTTCTAAGGCCTGGGGTGCTAGTTAATAAGCCAGACTTTTCACCCAAAGAAACCCGCTTCTGGGTTCACTGTGCTGATAAAATCACAGCCACGTCGGGTGCTGACCAGACGTGACGCTGGTAGAAGCTCTTGTAGTAGCTGCCCTGAACTGAGCGATGGGGTAGAAACTCCCCAACCTGGGTGCAAACCCCCGAGGCAGCAGGTGGAGAAAGGCAGCTGGGCGGGGCCCGGCTGAAGGCTTCCCCTGGCCCAGGTCCCCTGGTGACTGCTCAGGCCCCTCACTGTGGCTGACCTTGGACTCCTATGGCCTGGCCCCCGCCCTCGGAGGCTGAGCCACCGTCTGGGGTTGGACGTGCATGAGGACGGCTTCCTGGGGGCAGGAGCTTCAGACGAGATGGACGCAGGGCAGGGGTTGTGCCAGTCCAGGGCGATGGCACAGCAGTTCCGTAAAGGAGACCTCCTCCAGGAAGGACTGTGGTCTCAGGGCGTCCGTCCTTGGCGTTAACCCCGAGCTCTGAGTCCAGGCCCGGGTCCTTCCATCAACTGCTTTCAGCTGCGGGAGGTGGTGCGTTGTCGCGGTGACACGTCCCTGAGCTCTCCCTCCAGGCTGTGCCCTGTCCCAGGGCTGCGTGAGAGCCATCTGCAGTCACTTTCCCACCCGGCCTTTCACAGGGTGACAGAGGCTCCCGTGGGTGACCCCGGGGCGCCCTCCCTTCCGGCCCCTGGGGTCCGGGAGGACCACTCGCCTCGTCACCCAGACGGAGGCTCGGGCTCAGACCCGACTCCAGTCCCCCACCCCCGGTTCAACGCTCCTGGTCAGAGTGCGGGCAGTGGCAGGGGTGGAAGGGGAGTAAGTGAGTGTGGAAGGCCTCGCCCTGCTGTCTCTCTGTGCTGACTTAACCCCCCAGGTCTGCAGGGCCCGGCAGCATCGCCCCCTCCCAGACTCCCCGGCTGAGCTGTTTCCTCTGACTTTGGTCAGTGACGGCGGGGGATCCGAGGCGGCCCTGCCTGGATCCTCCCCTACCACCCACCACAGCGAGGGGTCCAGCAGCAGGGTCCCCGCATCCCATGTCCTCCGGGCTCGCTGGAGCCCTGCTGTCCTTCCAGAGGGGGCGTTACCTCCGCCCCGCCCCACCTGCTCCCAAGGGGTTAACATCCATCACCTGGGACGACAGCCCCTGGGTCCCCTGCAGAGGGGTCAGCGGGGAGATTTCACATTCTGATGGGCTCCCACCTCCAGAGACGGCCGTCTTCCTCACCAGGGGGTCTGGACACTGAGCATGGGGGACCCTCGGTAAACAGTGTATGGACAGATAACAAAAGGCACTCATGTGCCCACCCCTCTGCATTTCACCTCCCCCACCCCTGCAGAGACCCAGGGGCCCGTCCCTCACAGTCTGCAGCCCCAGCCTCGGGGCAGCCGGTACAGTTTCTTCTTTTCACCGTGTGCTTGTGACGGTCTGAACCCCCCAGTGCCTGCGTTAAATGCAATTTTCACGTGTGTGTGTGTTTATGGTTTCATACATGTGTGCATGATATCATATATGTGTGGATTTCATCTTCTTGAGGCTTCCTCTTTGACACGTGGCTTCTTTAGAAATGTGTTGTTCAATTTCCAAATATTCAGGGATTTTCCAGGTATTGATTTCTCGTTTAATTTCATAATGGTTCGAGAATGTCCTTTCACGATTGACAGTCTCTCATTTTCACGGCCCGCATATGGTCTGACTCAGTGAAAGTTCTGTGCGCGCCTGAGAATGACCGTATCCTGCTGTCGCTGTGCCGTGTTCTGGGACGTCCGTTAAGTCGGGTCCCTTGACGACGCTGTTCGGGTCGCCAGTATCCTCACCGCTTTCCTGCCTCCTTGTTTTACGGTGGCTGAGAGTGGAGTGCTGACGTCTCCTACCCTAACTGTGGGTTTGCCACTTTTTCCTTTCAGTTCTATTAGTTTTTACTTCGTGCAATTTGAAGTTGTGTTGTTAGGTACACAGCTGTTTAGGACTGTTACGTCTTCTAGGAGAGCGCACCCTTTTATCATCCTGTAAAATGGCCTGCTCACCCCTGGACGTGTCCTTGTTCTCAAGTCCACTTTGCCTGGAATTGGGATATTCATTCCAGCTTTCTCTTGTTTGCTGTTTGCATGGTATACCTTCCTCCCTCCTTTTACTCCTAACAGATGTTTTTATGTTTAAAGTGGGCTTCTTTTTGATGGTTTATAGTCAGTTCTTGCTTATTTTTATCCAATATGACGACCTCTGGGTGTTAACGGGTGAGTTTTCACCACTCACGTTAAAAATGACGATTGATGGAGTGGGATTCATATCAGCCGTCTTGCTACTTGTTCTCTGTTCCTCTTGTTCTTTCTTTTTTCCCTCTTTTTTTTGCCTTCTCGTTAGTCTAACTGAACATTTGTTATTATCCCATTTTATCTCCTCAATTGACATTATTTATACCTCATTTAAAAATATTTTTCGTGGTTGAACTATGGTTTGTAATTTTTCACTTTTAAATAATCTGAATCCATGTTCAAATAAGAGTATAGGGCTTCCCTTGAAGTGTGAGACGATGTAACATTATACGCCCAGCGCCTCTCCGCCATCCCTGGTGCACTGTTTTTTCGTGCATTTCAACTTTCCCACGCTCAACTCTTAGCAATTTGTTAAACTTTGAGTTTAATCTTCCTACCAGCTTCCTTTGGCACTGTCAATTTCACCAAGTGCTGGCCCCTTTTCTCTCTGCAAGCGTCTGTCTGTCTGTCTCTCTCCATTTCAGGAGAGCTGTCTGCTGTGAAACCTCAGCTCTTTAAGGGAGTCAAGAAAAGCTGTTGATTTGCAATCTGTCCGGCTTTTTTCCATATTGTCTGGGTGGGAGCTACACGCTTGTCTGCTCTCTACCTTTCTGAATGTAAACCATAATTCCGAACACAGTTTTGAAAGCAGCTTTTGATGAGATGAGAAAACAAGACAAAAAAACAAGAATCCTATCTAGTTTAAATAATTGGACAGATAGAAATGCCACGTTTTATCAATGTTCCAGCATCCCAAGGCAGTGGGGTCTTCATCTTCACCTAGAGTTGCAATGCAACCCCTGAATTATTCTTCCAGTGATTTATTCCACATCTGGTATAAGTAGCTTACGGGCAGTTCTAACAGGAAGATGCTGACTTGGTGAAATACCCAAGGTATTCATACAAAAGCCTCACCCGGAGCTTTTCTGATGGGCAGTAGGTCAGGGGGGCACCTCCAGCCAGGATGCCAGGAGCGGGACGCATGAAACAGAGCAGAGCGTCAGGCCGGCTTCTGTTTTGAATTTTCCTAAAACACTAGTTTGGTTTCACTTACAGCCACTGTCCCTCTTAATCACACACTGACGCGGGACTGGAGCCCGGGGGCCGCTGCATCTCCTCTCACAATGTCACAGCTAATGTGATTGTCCCACCACGGTGAGGAGGTATGTGCGCCAGGGGAAACCAGACAGACCCAGGCGAGAGAGGGCGCAACGTAGAGAAATAAAACACGGCAAAATCCCTGGATAGATCGGCATGGTGATGAATTGTAACAGTCGGTAACGCTTAACCATTATTAAAGTGGTTTCTTCTGGGTCTTAGATAGAGAGGCCAGGAAATAACCAAAGACCTGTAAGTCCCTTATTAATCACGGAAGCACACTTTCATGTTTGCAAAATACTTTGCTATAATTTTTCTTTTCAGTGGCTCCATCACAGATGTCTATGTACAGAAATCTGTATAATCCACTGGTTCAACAAGACATCTAGTTCAAGCTGAATGAGAGGTCGGGTAGAGGCAAGTTTTCTGGGCTTCAGGGGCAAAGGCTGTTATGACAAGAACGCTGAGCTCCCCTGCGGAGTTGCCTGTGATGAGGCTTCAGGGGCCACGCAGAGTTATTCGAGTCTGTCTCTCTCCATCTCTCTCTGCCGCTCCCTCTCTCTCCGTCTCTCCCTATGTATATTACACACACACACACACACACACACATATACATTCATAAATATATACACATATATATGTCACGAGTGGCCACCTATTTCCTAGGTCCCAGGCTCCGTGGTTTCTCCATCCCCTTTCCTGAATCACTAGAACTCTCACGGTTAATCTCCTTTCCTCCTGTCCCTGAGGACACTGCTGAGATGTTCACAGGAAACAAGTTAGGTTTTACAAATGACCTCGGATATTTCAGAAACTAAAATTCCCTGAATACAGCACAGCCCCGAATCCAGCTGTGGACCCTGTAGCGGAAGGACATGGCGGGGCCTCACTTCCCTGGCTGTCACCTGCCTGGTCAGGCTCCTGTTCAGGACCCTGGAGAGCTGCCCACGGGAGGGGACACTTTGTGCCAGAGCCTCTGCCAGAGACCCTCACGGCCCCGGCCGGCCCCCAGCCCCCAAAGGGAGCCTCCCAGCCACGAGACCCCCAAGGGGAGCCCCCAGCCCCCAGCCCCCAACAGGAGCCTCCCAGCAGGTTCCCAGCAAGGAGGGACGATTAGGTATAAGATGAAGAGCCCTCTGCTGTGAGAATCCATAGCCTTGGAATGGGCGAGAAAGGAGAAATGGGTACTGCACTAGGCAAAATCATTTTCTTTTTTTTAATCTATTTTTTTATGGAACTATAGTTGATTTACAAAGTTGTGTTAGTTTCAGGTGTACAGCAAAGTGATTCAGTTACACACACACACATATGCACATATATATATATTCTTTTTCAGATTCTGTTCCACTATAGGTTATTACAAGATACTGAGTATAGCTCCCTGTGTTGTACAGTTGGCTCTTGTTGTTTATTTTACATATGAGAGTCTGTATCTGTTAATCCCAACCTCCGAATTTATCCCTCCCCCACTTTCCCCTTTGGTAGCCGTAAGTTTGTTTTCTATGTCTGAGTCTATTTCTGTTTTGTAAATAAGTTCATTTGTATCATTTTTTTTAGAATCCACATATAAACAATATCATATGATATTTGTCTTTCTCTGTCTGGCTTACTTCACTTAGTATGACAATCTCTGTGTCCATCCATGGTCCTGCAAATGGCATTATTTCATTCTTTTTATGGCTGAGTAATATTCCACTGTATATATGTACCACATCTTCTTTATCCATTCATCTGTCGATGGACAGTTAGGTTGTTTCCGTGTCTTGGCTATCCCAAGTAGTGCTGCTAAGAACACTGGGGTGCATGTATCTTTTTGAATTATGGTTTTCTCAGGGTATATGCCCAGTAGAGGGATTGCTGGGTCGTATGGTAGTTCTATTTTTAGTTTTTAAGGAACCTCCATAGTAGCTGCACCAACTTACCCCCCCACCAACAGTGTAGGAGGGTTCCCTTCTCTCCACACCTTCTCCAGCATTTGTCATTTGTAGACTTTTTGATGATGGCCATTCTGACCGGTGTGAGGCGGTACCTCACTGTAGTTTTGATTTGCATTTCTCTGATAATGGGTGCTACTGAGTATCTTCTCATGTTTCTGTTGGCCATTCTTTCTTTCTTTCTTAAAGCCTTTACTTTGAGACATGATGGGAAAACCTTACAAGTGCACATGAAAAAGTGAGACATGATTCCAGCTGAACGTGAAGCCGTGTAACCAAAGAGCTTTAACGCCCGTCAGCGAGCGTGCTGCCCCTGGGGCTGAGTCTGGCAGGCTGCAGGGCCGAAAGGGATGGTGGCCAGGACTCCTGTCCGTCTTCCTCAGCGCTCCTGCACAGAGCCCACGCCGCCTCCTCGGAGCCTTTCCCGTGGGCAGCCGAGTCGTCACCCACGTCCCAGTGAGCAAAGGTCCGCACGGCCGGCGTGAGGTCACACTGGTGGCCCGGGGACCCAGGCCTGCACAGCGGCTGTGGCGTTGCTCAGCACACACGGCTCGCTGCGCTTTGGCCGGGTCTCCAGCAGGTGCCGCCAGGGGAGGCTGGTGATCGACGCCAACTCTGAAGCCAGTAGGGCACCGGCCAACAAACTGGATGCCACACTTGCTCTGGTTGAATATACATATACATATCCCCTTTGCCTGGTGACTCAGGCTGGGCCACATCCCTGAACCAGTCACCGTGGACGGAAGTCACCAGCTAACCTGGACCTGAGTCACAGGGTCCACTCTGGCTCTGAGGGACAGTCAGCACCCCCAAACCACGGTGCCAGAAAGTTGAGGGGGAGCTGGTTCCTCACAGGGAATTTGGGGGCCACTGTGAACATTCAGAGCATCGATGCTGGTGGGCACGACGGGTAAGTGGACGTCACAGCCAGGATGAGGCCTTTCCTTCCAGAACAAGAGGGGGCATGTGGGCAAACCTGCCCTGGAGCCAGGGGACAGAGCACACGGGGGAGCCTCGTCCTGGGGCTGGAGTTGGCGGAGGGGTGGTGACAGGGCGTGACTTCCCAGGACGCTGGCTGCACCGCGTTGAGAGTTTGTCACGAAGGGTCTTTTCCATTTTACAGAACTTAAACTAAAAACATTTTCAATACCGGCACTGGCGCAATTAAATTTACTTTAGTTACGTCGTATCTTTTTGGATCTAAAAGGAAAAACAGTAAACATGTCTGCAGTAAAATCGATAATTATCCTGGAATGAATTCCAAACCCTGGGGAGTAAGGTGACAAGTGGCCTTAGCCCCTCTGGGCTGTTTTCGGCTTCTCAAGACCTTCAAGGGCTGTGGAGGGGCCGGCAGCACACCCACAGGCGCAGCCTTGGGAGAGGAGGCCCGGCATCGGGGAGTCTCTTGCATGTGGACGGCGTCCCCCGCCTGCTTCGTGTTCCTCTCCTGCAGGAACCCCGCTCCTTCTGCCGTTGGCAAGGGACCTGACAGCTCTGGCCCTGTTAACAAGAGTCGTCAGAGGGCTTCGACTAGAGGAATTTTCCCAAAATCTTATCATTCATTGCTTTACTTTGGTTTAAATAAACCATCACTTTAAAAGTTGCACATTTGATATGCATCCCTCAGCGGCTGCTCCTTTCAAATCTGGATTTTCTAGGATCTAAAGACTGAAGCTGAATAATTCATGATATGCTCGTTCCCAGATTCGGGTGTTTTATTTTAAGTGTTAACTTCACGAAAACACTCGGGCTGCAGCTTCCCTGAGAGTTGATGTGTGGGAACAGCCCTCGGGTCTACAGGCACTTGTGTGACCAGCCTCCCCGAGCCTCAGTTTCCTCATCTGCAAACTGTGTCACGGGTTATTGCGAGGCCGAGTATGGTGCACACACCGTGCTTGGTTCCAGCCTCTTTCTCTTGGGGCTCAGACACACGTGCCGTGGGTGCTATTAGCCCAGATGTTCCCCCGTCGTCGGGCTGGGTCCTGTTGGCGCATTTCCATGGTTTCCCGAGCATATCTGCACACGGTTGCTACGTGCCGGGTAGGTGCCCTATATCGTGGTCACTGTACCTAAAACTCACGTCCACCACCATTCGGAGGACACGCGGGCCACAGCACTGAGACCAAGAAGGTTCTGTCAGGACCCGTCCACTTTGGTTTTGCCGAGGACTTGCGTGACATTCTCCTGAAAGCACACCTCTGACTCGGGAACGAGGTCCAATCGTGGCTTTAGAAGCTGGAGAAATCCTTTCGTTCGCCAGGTGGTCACTGAGCGCCTCTATGTGCCAGGGACTGATCCAGCTGTGGGGACAGCAGTAAAGGAAACCAGTGACGATGGCTCTGCCCTCACGGAGCTCCCAGTCCAGCGAAGGGGCTGGAGAAGCCGGAAGAGGAGCCCCACGTGTGACGTGTGAGACAGAGTCGCGGGTCCTGGAGGGAGGGGAGGGATGTGAAGCGTGCGCCTGGGAGGATGAGGGATGTCTGAAGACAATCCAGTTTGCCAGACAAATCCGTCAACTGAGTGCGCAGGAAGTAGCCTCACACCGACATGTGGGGAATGGGTCATGTGATGCTAAATAAAGCTAATGGCAGCTTGGGTCACGTGCTTCAGACAGGTAAGACCCCGAGTCTCGGCCAGCGGAAGGCACAGGGTGGGAGAGGGACGCTGGCCGGGGCGTCTCTGCCCACAGGTTAACCGGGGCCCCGGCTCCCAGGAACGCTTCACGAGCGCCTCAGGCCAGTGAGAGCCCTGCGGGACCTGCTCGTCGGATCTGACCTTTACGAGGAGATCACGGCACTGGGTCCGGTGCCATCTTGGAACGTGCCTCCGCTGGCATCAAAGCCCTTGGTTCTCAGAGTGGGGCCCTGGACCGGCTGTACGAGCATCACCTGGGACCTTGTTAGTGCTCGAAGAAATGTTCACGCATCGACGCGTGGGGAAGTCATTCCGCCTCCTGCACGAGTTAACTTGATTTTATGCTAACAAAACCAGCTCGCTTATGGCCTATCAAACACACGTTGTACATCTGCTTTTTCCACTATTAAAGGAAAGCGCACGCGGGCCAGAAGAATGTCCGTGTTAAAAACAAATGGCTCCCTTCCCGGGATGACAGGACTGGTCCTTCTTCGATGATAAGACTCCCTTCCCAGGTGCCAAGGCCACACTGACGCGCTGTGTATGCGCTGGTCTGTTTTTTTTGAAACCTTGAAGGAATGGACCTTTGACTTGTTTGACGTTCTTATTTTCTGACAAGACGTAAAACTGTGCTGAAACACGTGCTTCTCGGGAGCCATTCCTCAGGATCATCTGAGCAGCTGCTTTTCTGGGCTAGAGTCCTCAGTCTGGCTCAAGTAAAACCCTTCTCTATTCTTATTATAGATCGTCTACTGACTATTTTCATGGACACTGGAGACGTCCTCCGGACCTGCTCGAGCAGAAGCCCTTGCCGTGGGGCCCTGCGACCGGAGTTTCAACAAGCCCCCTCTGGGTGATGGCCGTGCTGACATCTGGGAATCTCTGGAGTAACAACTCCCGGAAGATTTCTTCACATTGAACCGTCCCTATTAGTATCAGTTTATCCTGATGACGTCTTGGCCTCCTCAGAGACAGGGAGCTGAGAGCTCTGAGGTTCTGCTCCGGCCTCTCCTACTGCAGATGGAGCCTCTGGGCTCTCCTCAGAGGGGGCAGCAGGGCAATGGGGTGCCCTTATCTTGGAAACAATTTAGTTCCGATTAAATGGGCCACTAGATGGGCCACTAGAATGAGGTCAGCCTCGTGCTGTAAGTAAATCTCGGCTGTGATACACGGGCTCCACTCTGCTAAAAATGCCTTTATCCTTCGGGTGCACTTCTGAGCCACTTATTTCTTTGATGAGGGATCCCAGCCATCCGCTGACGATCGGGGGAATCTATCCCCCATCCCCCAGCACCAGCAGCCCTATTACCTTCTCCAGCTCGCACAGATGTGGACTCTGTTGACTGAGCGAGGGGCCGTGTAGCGGATCTGACGGCCTGCTTGGTTTGCAAGATCCTGCATCGTGATTCCTTCTTAGCTTAGAAGACCTTGTAGCATCAGAGACTTGCTATGGAGTCTGGGAAGGAGTCGGGTAGAGACGCGGAGATGGAAGTTACTCACCTAGCGCTTGGACCACGGAATCCCAAGGAAGAGTTTATGAAGAGAAGGTGGCTAAAAACAGCCTTGGGGGATGTCTACATGTAGGGGTCACAAGGAGGAGAGACAATGGTGGAGGCAGATAAAGAACCAGGCAGGGAGAAAACTGAGAAGTGCAGTAAAACAATCAGCGACGACTTTTCACAGCGAAGGAACCGGTCAGTCATCTAAAAGGCTTCAGAAAGAATGAAGATGAGACCACGGATGAGCCATGAGTTGGAGGGGCCGCGAGTGGCAACATCGCTGAGGCTGGAGGGCGGGGCTTTGGGACGAAGCCCGCCCGCCCCTGCTCAGGAGGCTGGGGGAGGGCGTGCAGTGGGAGAGGGGCACCACCTTCTGCCCTCCATTCTCCCTGGAAGCCAACGTGTATCTGTTCTCTCCCTCACTGGACAGGTATCCTTCAAGGAGATTTAGTCAAGGAAGACTGGGCCTAATGGAGTCTTTCAAGATAAGTGGCCCCTGTGTGCCGTGTTGCCTGCTCACGTGGTTGGGTCTTCTGCAGACTCTTCTGCTTTGATTAGCTTAACAAGCTGCATTTGTCTCTTAGTTTGCAAATGGCCCTGCCCCTCAGTTCTATTCCTGGTTTTACAGATCTCCTGGGTTTTGAGAGATCTTTTTCCTTCACTGATTGGAGCTAATTTCTTCTGTCCTTGGGTCTACCATTTCGATGGTCTCCACTCTAAATGGCCACCGTGCAGGCTGTTTCCATGTGGCGGTGGAGAGCATAGGGCACAAAGAATGCCCATGCCTGGGCTTACTGGGCCACCCTGCCCTTGGGGCCTCGGGGTGACCCTGTCTCTGCAGGGAAGATCCACTTATAACACATGCGCTACCTTGGAGTTTTAGTGCTGGTTCCGAACACCGTGTCCAGACAGTGAAAAATCACTCTGACTTTCCCAGTGCTCATCCCAAGACATGGGTCCCTTCACAGCTGCCGTGGCTTTGTGTGAATCCGGTCCCCAAGCTTGGAGGAGCTGGAGAGGTTCAGGAGAGTAGAGTCAGATAAGGACAGCGGCCTGCCTGTCTCAGGCAGCTGGAATGTAGATGTGGGGGCTGGAGCTCAAGTAGCCATTTTGGAACATGAGGAAGAATCCAATATCGAGGAGTTCCTAGAAGCAAGAGAGAGGAGCTATCTTCCCTTATGACTGTGAATGATGATGCCAGCCCTGGACCACACTTCTCCACACTTGGGTTTTGTGCGAGAGAGTAGCTTGTCTCACGTGAGCTCCTGTGGACTGAGGTCTGCAGCCGCTCACAGCAGACTTGGCCCACCCGATGCAGCCACAATGGATGCATTTCTGCCCCCTGTGCTGTGCTGGCCGGACAGAGCAGCTGCCCTCTGGCTCCTCGGAGAACAACGTGCTCAGGAGTCCCCTGGGGCTGCTTGCACTGCAGATATGCTGATTCCTGGGCCGGGGCTGGGCCCTGGGATTCTGCATTCCCCACATCTCAGGGGATGCCAGGCTGCAGCTCCCTGACCACGCCTGGGGCCTAGAACTCATCTGCCTCACGGGTCTCGGCCTGGGTGCTCTCACCTGCCCCATGCAGGGCAGCTCCTGTCCAGCTCTGCCCACAACAACAGCTGCTGCAGAAGAGCGGCCAGCAGAGAGGATTTGCATGTGATGGGCCCGGGGGGAGCAGGGCCTCTGCAGTGATGTGGGTTGTAGAGGAAACACGTCACCTCCCCTCCCCTGCAACCTTCCTTCCACAGCAGGAAGCTGGGGCATCGTTGTGATATCAGAGGCCCAGGAAGGGTCCAGAGGACGAGTTAACAGTTTCATGCTTTTCTTAATCCTCGAAGCAGGTTTTCTGAGCCATTTGCTGGGTTTTCAGAGTGGCTCCCCTTCTGTCTTCCGAAGGTTGGTTAGAAATCGGGGGCTGCAGCCCAGGAGCCCCGATGACGTCACTCACACCTGAGGACGCTCATGCCCTTCCCGACCGTGGGTCTGCCTGGACTCACAGGGTCACTCTCCCTCCAGCCCCGCCCGTCCTCCCTGGGATTCCTGCACAGACTCACTGAAAACAATGCTGGGGAAGGTGCGGGTCCTAGACGGGAGGGCAGGGCCGCAGGGACTGTGACCGCAACCTTGCGCTGGGGGCCCACAGCACCCTTTCCTCAGAGGTCCACCACCCTGCAAGGTGGTCAAGAACCTGCGTCCTGCTGTCAGGCGGATTCAAGTTCAAATCCTGGCTCTGCCGTGTATTAGCTACGTGGCCTTAAGAAATGACCATCTCTTCAGCTCCAGGGGGCACTGCAGGTGAGGGGCCGCATGGGGCAGGCACAGTGCTGCAGGAAGAGCCTGTGAGCCTGGGGCAGGGAGTGACAGGAGAATGGCTGAGGGACAGTGAGGTCAGATCGGCAGGGGGCTCTGTATCATGCAGGGCAGAAGGTCACAAGCCCAAGAACCCAACTCAGGTTGCATAGAGGGACAATATGGGAGTACAGGCTCCCCATAGGCTGCAGGTGCAGCTGGATCCAGGGGCTGAGCTGGTTCTGCCTCCCCGCCTCTGGGCTCTGCTGTCCTCTAGGTGCCTCCAGCCTCACGCTCCTGTGTGGCAGCAAGGCAGCTGCCTGCAGCCCAGGTACCCCCTCCTCCCAGCACCCAGATGTTAGTCTCTCACCCCCACAGGTCACTGGGATTCCCTGTGGTTGGGTCGCGGATCAGAGGCACCACCGGGCATGCCTGGGTAAATGCACAGTCCTGGGCCCATGACACCGACACCCACCCTGTGGGCTGAGGGGGTCTGCAGCCTGACTGCTGCCTCAAACCCAGCTTGGTCACTTTCTAGCTGTGGGACCCAGGGCGGGCCACCGCACCTCTTCCTGGGTCTGATGTCCATCTGTAGAATGTGGGCGAGCACAGCACCTGCTCACAGGCTTGAGAGGGGTGCGGTCCGCATCCTAGGAAGAGGCGTCACCCGGGGAGGTAGGCGTCCAGTGAGCGCATTATCCGTCGTTATCAGTCACCTACCGCAGAGCGCAGGTGTGTAAAGTGCCCCTGAGGTACCTGGCTGACACCTCATCAGGTGACCTCTGCTCTTGCAGGTGTTGCGTCTCTAGAACCTCTAACTTACCTGGAAGTCGTGTCGCCAGCAGTGGGTTTCAGGCACCTCCCCGCATCTGGTGATCAGCTGGGCATGGAGATGACCCACCAAACCATTAGAGTTCCTACTGCATACACCCATGAGGTCAGGTCATTATCGAGCACCTACTGTATATACTCACAGTGCCAAGGGCCATTGCCAACGGCTTACTGTGTACATTCACGTTGCTAGGTCATTGCTGAGAACTTACTGGGCACATCTGTCTCAGGCACAGTGCTAATGGACCTGGACCCTCAATGACGCACACCCTGGCTTTGCCTCTCCAGCCACACATAAACCTGCTCAAGGAGAGCCATCTGGTGCTCTCGTTCATCCTGTAGCAGCAGCACGTCTCTGAGAACCGTCCCCCTTCCACCCAAATCTGCGGCTGGTTCAAATTTTGAAAGATGAAAAAAATGAAACATTTTTTGAAACCAGCCTAATCTCTATTTCTTCATCCAAGATGACTGATGGCACAGCATCTGATCTTAGTCAATTCTAAGTAAGCGTGGTCACAGCAAGATCGGACCTGCTCGGTTCGGGATGTGCCTCCCTCCATCCTCTCCTGGGAGGTGTGGGTCTGGATGCACCGGGATCCTGGATCCCTCCTCACAGACGTCTGCAGAGACATCCACCATGAACTGGTCCCTGTGAGTGGGTGGATGATAGAGGTAGCCCTGAACAGCTGTGTACGACGTACTTGGGACTCTCTCCTCTAAGCCCCACTGCAGGGCTGCCGTGGAGGTTGATCCTGTGATTCTCTCTCTCAGTCATTTCCTCTCTGGCCAGCCTTAGAAAGGTGAGGACGCATCTACAGGCTCGCTACCACCAAAAAATTTTTGAGCAAATCAGCACAGCAAAGGGAAAAAGGGACTGTCCGGGTCAGATATTGATTTCTTCCGTTACTCTGAAGAAGCCCCAGGGAGGATGGGGAAAAAAAATCGATAGAAATTTAAGGTGAGTAACGGAACTGACAGTTTTCTTACAAGATAGATTAAATTGAGACGAACTAAAATAGAGTGGGTCCCCAGGTTGTATTTGGGGAATGGAGGCACCACTGGTTCATGCGGGGACTGACTCAGTCTGTGGATCACAGTATCTGCCACAAATAAGAATCACCTGGGGAGATTTAAAAATCCAGATTTCCAAACCGTGCCTCAGACCAATTACACCAGGATCTCTGAAGGTGGCAGTCAGGATCCAGTCTTTCCAAAGCCGCTCCGGTATTTCAGGGGGCGTCTATTTTGGGAACAATTGGCTAGAGCCCCTCCAGCCCTCTTGGGCTCTGGAGGTTTCTGTCCCACCCAAGCCTGGGCGCAGGGTGGAGTGGGGAGTGAGCAGAGCTCGGGGGCATTCTCAAGCTCCCCTGGAGCTGCTGCGTCCTCTAAGCCATCCTCTGTCCTCTCTCCTCATAGCCATGGTCTCTGCTGGCCAGAGATCCCAGAGTACACACCCTCTTCTTTGGCCAAACCCTCCTCCCTGGCCAACATCCTAGATGGGCCTGAAGAATTACACTCATGTGTTGGACATGCAGCCTCTATTTCCCTCTCTCGTAGCCTCCCCTGTGGCCCAGATGTGTCTTTGCTCCTGGTGTCCTGAGGGTGGGTTATTCATCCTGGCTTGAGCCACAGTGATTGGTTCAGGGATGGGCAGGTGACTCAAGCAGGACTCTCTGGCTCAAATAGGGAAGCCCTGAAATTATGGCTGAATAGCCGGGAGGTGGTGGTTGACTTTTCTTGAGACTTCTGTGTCGTGAACTGAGGGGACAGGGGGATGTTAAGGTTGAGCTGTTGAACAAAGGTGCTCTGAGAATAAAGCCAGCACAGAGAAAGTGAGGAGAGAATGAACCCTGGTAATGTCACTTGAGCCCCTGGATCAAGCCAGGCCTGAAACCTATCCTAGTTTCCAGCTAGGTGCACCATAACACCTCTTTTCACTTAAGGTGGTTTGGCGGTGGTTTGCTCTCATTGCTCCCAACGTAGAGGATCCTGACGAACACAGATGGCCCGCGGCTCCCCATTACGTGGTTCTGGTCCTGCTCACCCCCAGTCTCTGGGCACACGACGCTCCATCTCCTCTTGGAGCTCAAGCTACACTGAAAGGTCTTCAAGCAGCTCAGTACAGCGATCCAGACGGCCCAGCTCCAATCCTGGTTCTGCCACTCACGAGCTGTGTAACGTCAGGCAAGTTACGTATCCACGTGTGCTTCGGTATCCTCACCCAAAGTACAGGAATGTTGATGGTACTGTGCTCATTGAGATGTCTGTACTCATAA